>NC_139467.1:14587500-16087500 GCF_057233095.1 Heloderma suspectum
AAAATCATGTATAGCATGTAATTGGAACTCACTAGGAATGGGCAGATTCCCTACCTTACGGTCCGTGGGGAATCCGCCTGCAGGGGGGAGGCAATTCATTCCTCCCCCTGGAATCCTCTTCGGCTGGCTCCACTCCGCAGCGATTCCAAGGAGCCACCAGCCAGCTCCGAAGCACCAGCGATATGGCCGCCATGCCATATTGCTGGCTGAAGGGGTATTGACTGTGGACGCAAATAGTGTCCAGGACACTATTTGCGGCCGTAAAGGCCTTAGTTTAAGGTAAATGCAGCCGTAAATGGTTGGATGCCATTTGCATCTGTGCTTTTCATTCACACGATAGGCTACGCAAATATTTGTGTAGCCTATCACGTGAAAAAATAGGGCCGCAAATGGCGTCCAGGAATTACAATGAGTTAATTCCTTTGTTTCTTCACTGATTTTGATTTATTATTACATACTTATGTTCTTTTTGTTGCCTTTATTATGTTAACTTTATTTAAAAATGAGATAAACTTTCAGGGGGAAAACTTCTATCGAAGGGAAATCCACCACTTCCCAAGGAAGTTTGTTCCATGTTCCAGAGAGCTTCGGCTATTGGGCAGTATAGAAATGAAATAAATAAATAAATAAATGTTCAGACACCTCATATTACCTGGAGGTTCCTCCTACTAGTCAAGAATTAGGCAATCTAGCACCCTCCAGATGTTTTGAAATCCAAATCCCATAATCCCTGAGTACTGCCCATGCTGGTTGTGGCTTATGGGAGCTGTAGTCTTAAACATCAAGAGGGTACCAGGTTGCCCACCTCTGGCTTAATCCAAATCCCTCTTGAATCTTTTGGTTCAGGTCCTGCCCTCTGGCTTATTTATGCCTGGGTTTCCTCAGTGCTTATCCTGATCCTGCAGAATAGGAAACCTTGTCCATAAAATTAATATTAAATTACTCCAGCAATTCAAAGTGGCCTCTGAGCATGCGCTCAGACTACTGAGTAAGCACAGTCATCCTGTATATATCTAGGACTAGGCATGAAGCTCGGCAACCAGGTCCTCCACATGTTTTGGACCCCAGCTCCCATAAACCCCAGCCAGCAGAGCCAGTGGTCAGGACTTTTGGGAGTTGTAGTCCAAAACCCTGGAAGGCACCAGGATTCCTACCTCTGGGAAATCAGATCCTTCCGGTGTAAGGATGTGACTTGCAGGCTCCAACATGCCTCATTTGTCAAATAATGTCCTAGATGAGAATAAATGTGATAAGAACTGTAAAAAGACAAGCATGCTAAGGAGAACTATTATTCATGCTAAGGGGAACTATTATTCCTCTAGGCACTTGGGATTCAAATGTGATTTCAAAATGACCCAGTCCTAGATAGAAATCCTAGTCTTCTTGACGTTTGGATTGCATTTGTAAGGCTGTTCACACCGTTCCTGGCCTGTGGATAGTGTTAAATATTTGGTTGCATGGCACAACAAGTGGAATCTTGTTGTGGTTCTGAATAGGGGTGTCAGGAGATTCTGTCTGGGGGCTGAAGTCCGCTGAACTTTCAGCAGCTTGGCCCCCTGGGCTCCAGCTCCCTCATCTCTGAGCTGCCCCAACTCAATCTGCTTTGAGTCAGGCCAGCTTGTGGATTTCTGGGGGGGGGGGGGTTGCCTTGAATTGCAATGTGTACAAAATGCAGCTGCCATTTGTGTGTTTTGCACATATTTTGGCTATGATTTGCTTAACTTGCACTAGGGTTGAATGGACTCAACCAAGTCTGCCATGCATGCCTCTTGCCAGACCCCTGCAGGCCAACCATCCTTGCTCACTGCGTGCGGCGAGGTGCCGGTCAGTCTGTGGGTTCCTGGCAAGTGGCGTGAGGCCACCCAATCCCTCAGTGAACCGCGTTTTGCATAAGAACAGCAGCACGCTCTTTTACGCAAAGAGACTTTTACACAAATGGTGGCTGTAAAGCAGCCATTTATGCCTGTAATCTTGCATAAATGGCTGCTTTATGGCCACCATTTGCACAAAAGACCCTTTGCGTAAGATAACCAGCTGCCATTTTTATGCAAAATGGCAGCTTGGGGGACCAGCAAAGACAGCCCCGCTTGCCCAACTCAGCATGCGCCAAGTTGGGAAAGCATGGCGGTCTGCAGACCAGGAGTACAGGAGGCCAAGTGCTGGAGGGAGTCCATTGGACTCCAGCCCCCTCTCAGAGTCCCATGACATCCCTAACTTGTACACATTGCACCTGCAATGGAGGATCAGTTTAGAATAGGGTACTCGGAGGATGCCGTCTGGGGGGTGAAGTCTGCTGAGCTTTCAGCAGATTGGCCCTCTAGACCCTGGCTCGCTCATCTTCATTGAATTGGGCCAGTTTGTGGATTTCCATTTTTGTCTGGTTTTTTTTTTGGGGGGGGGGCTGAATTACTACTTATGCAAATTGTGTATTTAGCACATATTTCAGCTGTCATTTGCTTAATTTGCACAAATTGCTTAATGGCTTACTTTTGGCACATTACACCTGCAATTTAGGCAGATTGCATGCACATTTGCTCAAACTAAGGAAGTTATGACTGCAATTTGCACAAATTAAACAAATTATGGCTGAAATACATACAAAATACGCAAATTGCGGCCGTGATTTTCATAAATTGTGATTCAAAACAAAATTTGCAAAAGTTCCCAAATTTCAGGAAAGAGCCCGTGGCTCAGCTCACAAGTGCAAGCCAACTTGGGAACTCCAGGGAAATCTGACAAGCCCCCAAAGAGCTGGATTTCCCCACAACATCCAACCCTAGTTTAGAAAGGGGAGGGGTTGTAGAGTGTCAAATGTTTGAGAAATGCTGAACTTCCCAATTTGATTTTCTATCATTTAACACCCTTGCACCCCAACTCACTGTGACACACCCGCTTCCCCAACCTGATGCCCTCCAGATGATTCAGACTACAACCTCCATCATCCCTGACCATTGGCTATGCTGGCTGGGGCTGTTGGTAGTTGATGCCCCGAATGCCTGGAGGGCACCAAGTTGGGGATGGCTGCTGTGTGTCAGAGAATTCAGGTGCAACAGGGTTAAATGTTAGTGTCTGTGTGTATGAAAAATAGGAAGACTAACTACAGAGTATTGCAAAATATAGTTTAAGCTAAACATATCAGGTTCTGCCCGTGTGTGTGGCAAAGCGAGCCTTTTACCATCTTCGGCTAGTACATCAACTGGCCCTGTTCCTGGACAGGGATAGCTTAACCACTGTTATCCATGGACTGGTAACCCTGAGTCTGGACTACTGTAATGCTCTCTATGTGGCGGTGCCCTTGAGGCTGGCTAGTGCAGAATACTGCACCCAGGCTGTTGAATAGAGTGCCGTGCCATGTGTTCAACATACCCATACTACAAGAGCTATACTATGTGCCAGTCTGCTACTGAGCCAGATTCAAGGTATTACTAATGACACATAAAGCCTTAAACACCTTAGGACCAGACCATCTGAAAGATGGTCTCCCCATATATAGACCCATTGCAACACTATGATCTTCAGGGAGACCTTACTTCTGTGCCGTGCCCTGCAGAATCCCATCTGGCAGCAACATGGCAAAAGGCCTTCTCTGTGGTGGTTCCCTCCCTCTGGCATACCTCCCCTCTGCAATACATCAGGCACTGATGATCATGTGTTTTTGACAATCAACCATTAATTTATGGTTTTAATGATGTATTGTTTTGCAATATGTTGTGAAGCACGTCAAGATTTTAAAAATGGGACATGGTATATAAATGCTCATAAATAAATGAATAAGTAAGTAAGTAAGTAAGTCTGGTCTGACCTTCTGTTGTACCCAGAAATGCCTGCTTTGCTGCCAGCCTTCCAACCCCAAATTTGAATTCAAATCCAAACCAGATTGAAAAAAAAAAAGGTATACAAGATATATTAAAACATATAAAACAATGAAGTATATATACAAAGATGTATAGAACAGTGTTATGATCCATGCTGAGCCAAGCAAAAACAGGTTATCTGAGCACTCAATGGGGATGGCGCGGGTGCCCAATTCCATCCAGGAATCCAGCAGAACTGCCCCTACCCACACCCCCAAGCCCTGCTTGCCAAACCTCTTCCCCTGGTTGCCCCCTGCTCATGCTCGGCGAATGGCCTGGACTCACCCCGGTAGCCTTGTCAAGCTTTGCAGTTGCCATTTTTTGAGAAATAAAATGTTGATCGCAAAAAATGCACATTTTTGCGTATGCATGAAAATGCACATTTTTGCAAATGTGCATATTCACCTAGTGAAAATGTGCATTTTTGCAAATACACATAATTCCATGTGCATGGAAATGCACATTCTTGCACATGTACAAATATTTTTGCAAATGCGCATTTTCGCACATACGTACATATGCGCATTTTGCTATTGCCATTCTATTTTTCATAAAATGCCAACAGCAGAGCTCGACAAGGCCACCGGGATGAGTGCAGGCAAGCACAGGAGGGGCTTGACCATGGTCCAGGGCCAGCGAGCGGGGGCAGGAGCTGGCTGGGTGCCTGGAGAACCCAGACTGGGGTGGGTTCACACATCCCTAGCTCTCAAGTGAACTGCAACAGAAATTTTCTTGGCAACTTTTCCAGTTATTACAGGCATGATGTCAGCTAAGTAGGAAGATACATAAAACAGATGGTCTCTGTCAGGAAGCTGAGATAATAAAGACACACTCAGTTCTTTCCTAATATGCCAACATAAATTGCAGTATACTAAAACATGCATTATGATCTCTAAATCTTCTGAACTGCAGGGACATCAAGGTTGCAATGAAGAACCCTTATTGAATCTCCTGTCTAGTGTAGCAGATGGTAAAGAATTCATGACAGGCCAGTGTAAATTTAACCCAAGGCTTATACACATGAACAATTTTTAGATAGTGAGTCCCTTTGCTTCCAACTGAAGAATGAATGCCAAAAATATAAGAAGAAGAAATCAGCAAGTATACGCCTGCCTGCCTTCGTGCGGAGCAAGAGCACATTTTCCAAACTAAGGCTGACAATATACTCAGTCTCTGCCATATACCTTAAAGCAGCTTGTTCCACTGCACCAATTTCACAGGCAGAGATCAATTAATGCATGGCCATGCCCTGTGCAAACGGACTTCACAGCTGGAGTTCGCTAGCTATACTGCCTGCATACCATGCTGCATCTTCTATCAGGCTGGTACAGGCCTGTCTTCCCCAACCTGGTGCCCACCAAATGTGTGGGACTACAACTCCCATCACCCCATGACCATGCTGGCTGAGCTTGATGGGACTCGTATTCCTGCACAATTGGAGGATGCCAAGTTGGGCGAGGCTGTTACAGAGAGATACTTTTGATTTATAACTGAACTCTTTCTTTAAAGGGAGCCTTTGCAGAATGAAAGCTATGACATTCCCATCTATTCTGCTAGCTAGAGCGAAAGTTATGACTATCTGAAAGATGGTCTCCCCCTGTATAGACTAGGGATGGCGTGGACACCTGATTCTGTCTGAGAATCTGGAAGAACCCCACCCCCAGCCCGCATCCCTGAGCCCTACTCACCGAGCCCCTGCCCCCACTCACCCCCTGCCCATGGTCGGTGAGAGGCCTGCGCTCACCCTGGCAGCCTCGTTGACCTCCATGGTAGCCATTTTTTGAGAAATAAGATGGTGATAGCAAAAATGCACATCTTTGTGTATGCACAAAAATGCACATTTTTGTGAATGCACATTTTTGTGTATACGCAAAAATGTGCATTTTTTAAAAAATGCACATTTCACGCATATGTAAAGATTAACATTTTTTGCAATCACCATTTTATTTTTCCAAAATGGTGACAGCGGAGCTCAACAAGGCTGCCAAGTTAAGTGTGGGCTGCTTTCCAAGCACAGGAGGGGCTCGAGCATGGTACACTGGGGATGTACAGAATCCCCACCTTCCGTTCTGGTAGGGAATCTGCCCAGGGGGAAGGTGATCCATTCCTCCCCCCGGAATCCTCCAGAGCAGCTCTACTCTGCGAGGATTCTGCGGAGCCGCACTTTGGCTCCGTACTGCTTGCTCCACTTACCTCCGCTCCAGGAGAATTCAGGCTGGTAGAACGGCACTCTGGCTCCAGAGCACTGGCAATACGGTAATGGCAGCCGCCATTACCATATCGCTGGGAGGAATATGGCCGCAAATGGTGTAGTGGATGCCACTTGCAGCCATAAAGCGCTGAGTTTAACCTAAATGCAGCTGTAAATGGCTGCAATTAGGTTAAACTGACGGCTTTACGGCCTCAAGAGGCATCCAATACGTCATTTGCGGCTGTGTTTTTTCCCACGAAAGACCCAAGTGTGATATCAAAACATATTGTCTGTTCCCTCCCCCCATTTTGAATGCTATCTTTTATATTTCTTTGTTCTTAATACTGACTTGTTTGGGCCCTGTCTACCTTGGATATGACCTTGTTGTGTTACTATATATAAACGAATAAGGCTAGCATTAATTTTCTCTGGGCATAAGTCCAAACTTGGATCAGAAGGGGGAAAGTTGGCAGAGGGGGAAGTTGTTTTGTTTTCAATCTCCATGCCACCCATGGCCTATCTGTGCCTTGCACAGTAGGAGTGGGTAAACTGAGGTGGTGAAACTGTGGACTGTTCCCCTTTAGATTGCAGGTTGGGTATCATAAAATAATAATACTAGTTATCCCCCTCCTGCAAACTAGCACACCAGGCTTTAATGACAAGCATTTTACTGATCTGGCCAGCCAAGCTGTGTTCTATCAAGGAACCAGAACTGGGGACTAAGAAGTCAGCAAGCTCCACATTGTTCCAGGTTGGGCCCCCAAGTGTCAGCTTGGCCCCCTCAGATGTCCCATCATGAACAATGTGCTGCCTGCCTCTGTCTTTGGCTCTCCATGCTAGAGTCTACACTGGCTCTGCTCCAGACCCACTGAGCTCTGCTTGGTGTGCCCTAATTCTCTCCCCTAGCCCCCACTGCAGGCTAATATGTATGTCTTAAATCAGGGGTGTGGAACCTCTTCCAGCCTGAAGGCCGAATTCCATTTTGTAGATGCTCCTGGGAGGGGTGCAACCCAGTGGGGCGGGTGTCAAGGCATGTCAACCTTTCAGAAGGGGGTGAAAACTGGGAAACCACCAAACAGTTGGTGGTTGGGGCAAAGGGGTTTGGGCCAGGGGAAGGGGAAAGGGGTTGGCATCCCAGGAAGGTCAGATTTGGCTCCCAGACCTGACATTCAGCACCCCTGTCTTATATTAGACATGCCAGTTCTTTCAAGGACAGAGCAATCCTACACCTTTCCTTCCTCACTGGTTTGCAAGTTTCCTCCCTGAATCAATTATTTAATTAATTATAATTCTTATTAGCGATAGAAAGCAAATGGATCAATAGAAGTTGCAGGCACAGGAGCCCATAGTGTGTGTGTGGGGGGGGGGTTAAAGCCCCCAATAACCCACACAAACACACACTAGAGTCCCAATCCAGGTTCCCCCAGTACCTACTCTAGAGGAAGGAAGGAAGGAAGGAAGGAAGGAAGGAAGGAAGGAAGGAAGGAAGAGATGTAGCTGCTATTTTTTTAATGTATGTTTTAGCTCTTGGATAGATTAGGCTGAGAGATAGTGACTAGCCTAAGGTCACCCAGTGAGCTTCATGGGTGAGTGGAAAGTTGAACCCAGCTCTCCTCGGTCCTAGCTTACTGTTCCAACTGAAACGTTGCTTTTCAAAAGAGATGCCCACTCCCTCCCTTCAGTATGAAATGGTACAGTCCACATCTCAGACCTTTTTTTTTTTCCCTGAACAAGGTAGGCAGAGGCAGCAGGAGGAAGGTGCTCATTAAGGCAGGGGCCTTGGATCTTTGCTTTGGGGTCCTGGGTGTCTGGGAAGAAATCTGTGCCTGTAACCACCACCTTCTTTCTTACCAGCTGGTGCAAAGTTGCCCGAGGTTTCACAAGTGTGGGTCTGGGGATAGATATTGTTATTGTTATCGTTATTTCTTCTCCTTGTCATCTGTGTCCTCCTTTGCAGTGAGTTGCTCCTGGGTTCCAAACACTGCTTTTCCATGTGGTCTGAGAATGTCATCATCAGCACTGCCACCATCGTTTTGTGTGGCTGTGTGGATTGTCTTCCACTGTTTTGCAGTCCTGATCTTAAAGTGCCGAGGATGCTTGTGTTGGGGGGGGGGGGCAGGGTGGATGTTGTGCAATGGCAAAGCAAGTGGAGCAGGATAATGTGGGTAGGGATGTTGTGGGAGTCCAAGAAGAGGGTGGAGTTTGGCTGACTCCCCTTGCTCAGCCTCACGGATCCTGCTGGCTTAGCAGCCGCACTTACCAGACCCGCTGGCTGAGCCACCCCACAGTCTGTGAGTGCCCGGCAGCCAGCCATTCGCTCATCAAGCTGACATTTGCAAAAAGCCTGGCAGATTAGTTTTTCCGTAAATGTAATGTTTCCTAAATGGCAGCCGTAACTGCAGCATTACAGAGGTGAGTCCATTCATCCTTAAATGTGGGCTCATGGGAATGTGTTCCGGTGAAGTTCTATGGGTCAGCCCTTTGCCTCTTGCCTCCTTGGCCTCACCTCTCATGACCCATCCTCTGTCTTGGCCCTGTGCCCCAGATATTTTAGGTAACTAGCACCAGCCCTGAGGGTAAGGATGGGTGAATCTGTCAATTTCAATATCTCTCTGTTCCTCATTTTTTCAATTTTATATTCATTTTTTGGTATTAAGCTCTTGTCTCAGTCTCAAAATTTAAGAATTTGTCCAACGTTAACTTCAGTTTGTTCGGAATGTTTGTTATTTTTTTGTTTAAAACTGCATGAACATTTCTAAGGCATGCAGTTTTGTATGAATTTTTGCCTAAAATACCTATTTTTGCAAGCATTTTTTTTATTTCTTATTCATTTATTCACAATGTTTATTTAGCACTGCACACCTAAACAGATCCTGGAGCAGTGAACAATAAAACATGAAAAGAAGAAAACACCATATTTAAAGTTAAGAAATACAACAACCAAAAAACAGAATACCAATTAAAAAAAAAAAAAACATGACCGGTCAGTCAAGGAAAGCTTCTTGAAAGAAAGATGTTTTCAGCAGGCATCAATAACAACACAATGTTGGTGCCTGCCTGACCTCCAAAGGCAGGGAATTCCACAGAAAGGGAGCCACCACACTGAAGGCTCTTCTCTTGGTCCAACTGAAGAGGGAAAGAGCACCGTAGATTGATGGTGAAGAAGGGGGACACAGGCTCCAGTGCTCAAAGGGGGGAAAATGGGGAGAGCAATAGTCCTCAGTAATAGCATTTGCAAGTTTCCAGAGGAAAGAATATTTGGGTATTTCAGAACAAGAGACTCCATGACTGTCAACAGCTCCTAAGGAAGGAAGTATTCCAAAACATGTTGAGCAAAATAATAAAAAAATATCTCAAGCACCAGAGCCTGTCTCCCCCTTCTTCAACATTTTCTCTGGATGGACAAAAATCAGGCCATAGGTCCATGCAGAACCACCAGGAGCATGTCATCTGATGACCTCCCTGACCAGGCAGATTGATGAGGGAGAATGCACTCTCTCAAGTATTTTCCAAATATAAAATGGTTTTGAATGTTATTTTCCCGAATATGCATGTTTTTATGTGTATTTTTTTATTAAAGAACGCCATTGTAAACTCCAGAGGAGTGAAAATTTTCAAAGATAACTGAGGTTTGGTTCACATAGTGGTTTGAATGTGTGAAACTAGGTAAGTTCGCGAAAAAATGCAAACTGAATGAATTTCTGAATCAGCAAGACACGAGCTCATCAAAGTTTTCCAAATTCCATCTCCACGCTCGTTCTGACTCGGGTTTGTCTCAGAGTGTGACCTTTGCTTTTGCTTTTTCCATGAAAATCCATGTGTATTTTTGTGAGTATTTTTACAAACAAACAGAACAATTATGTGCATCTTTGAAATGCATGCATTTTTCTCCCACTGATTAAGGCATATTTGTGTGCATTTTTCAAAAGGCTCCCTGTCAGCCAGCAGCAAGACCTCCAACCTGTTTCTTCATGGGGTCCAGTGGTTAACCGTTTCTCCCCAGCCCCACTCAAGTAGGTGGGGAGAGTTCAGTCACTAGTAGCTACCAACCACCCAAACTCTACCAGACCCTAGACTAACAGTCAACTCTTCACTTGACACAACACCGATACTATTCCCAATTTTGCATGCAGCAAAAAGAAGTTTATCAGTTCACTAACTCAGCAAAACAACAGCCTTGAACTGCACTGGATGAGATGACAATTCAGAGAGAAAGAGCTGGTTGAGGGGGAAATGATCAATTTTCATGGACAATTGAAGGTTTGGATACCATGAGCCCATACAGACTCAGCAGTCCAAGGCCAGACTTTTACCAAGCCTTTTCCCTCATGTGGAGAGACTTCTGGAAATGTTTTTGTCTGTTCTGTTTATTTCCATACACTCACAGACAGTGCTAGACTGTAAGACAGCATCACTCCCCCCACCCTCAAAAGACAACAACAGCCTAAACTTCGAGCTCATCAAGGCTCCTTCTCATCAGCCAACAGCAAATCTTCCAGCCTGTTTCTTTGTGGGCTCCAATGAAAAGTGCTTAACTGTTTCTCCCCAGCCCCACCCAGGCTGGTAGGGAGAGTTCAGTACTGAATAGCTGCCAACCATCCAAATTCTACCAGAGTCTAGATTAATAGTCAGCTCTTCACTTGACACAGCACTGTTTTTATTCCCAATTGTGCATGTAGCAAAAAGAAGTTTATCGGTTCACTAATTCAGCAATACAGTCTTGTACCGCACTGGATGAGATGACAACTCAGAGAGAAATAACTGGTTGAGGGGGAAATGCCCTGAATTTTCATGGACGATGGAAGGTTTGGACACCATGAGCCCACACAGACTCCCATCGCAAGCAGCTCAAGATACTCACTGTTAGCAAGTAGCAAGGGAGAGAGGAGCTGATTCCAGACGTTGCCTCTTGCTGCTGGGATCTAAGCTCATTTGGAACTCTTGATTACAACAAAGTATCTTCTTCTGTCTGATATAGCTGGGGGTGTTTTGAAAACAGAGATAGATTTCCTGGAAAGGGGGTGGAGCATCATAAAAACTCTTCCACACTCCACCGTGCCTCCAGTCACAGGGATGTGAGCCAAGTCAGGGTATTTTCATGCGTGTTTTTCAAAATCTACACATCAATTTTGTGCATCTTTGAAATCTATGCATTCTTCTCCCATTGGTTAAAGCATATTTGTGCACATTTTTTCAAACATATGCATGCTGTCAAACACATTGGGGGGGTCCACAAAACACCTTGCAAGCTCAGAAATGTATGGGCTTTGACCACAGATTGCCTCCAAAACCATGTTCAGTGCAAAAGGGGCGGTGAACTGGGTAACTCCTGGTCAAAAACGAACTGAAACAAATTTCTCAGACATCTGTAACTAGAGTACACCGATGCATGTAAGGGGCATGGGGCTGTTCAGGCAGACCCTGCCCCCGTGTGCCCTGGCCCTGCCCTCCCAGGCTTCAACCTCCCGACATTGAGCATGAAGATCTCAGGGGGGGGTTGCTTGACTGCAAGTGGGAGTCTCCATGTGATGGTGAACCATAATAAAGCAGGAATCGCATCCATGCAGAGGCTGCCAGTCACATTGAAGGGAACACTCATGGGAGCTGCCTTCAAATCTTCATGCTCAACACAGAAAGGGTGGTGACTGAGCAGGCAGGAACAGGGACACACTCCACCGTGCCTCCAGTCACAGGGACGTGGGACAAGTCAGGCTATTTTCATGCATGTTCAGCCAATAGCAAAACTTCTAGCCTGTTTCTTTGTGGGCACCAATGAAAAGTGCTTAACTGTTTCTCCCCAGCCCCACCAAAGCAGGTGGGGAGAGTTCAGTAGCTAGTAGCTACCAACCATCCTAAGTCTACCAGAGCCTAGACTAATAGTCAACTCTTCACTTGATACAGCACCGATACTATTCCTAATTTGGTATACTGGCAAAGAGAAGAAAGAGAAGTTGATAAATGCACTAATTCAGCAATACCATCGCCTTGTATTGCACTGGATGAAATGACAATTCCGAGAGAAATAACTGGTTAATGGAAATATGCCCTGAATTGTTATGGGCAATGGAAGGTCTGGACACTATGAGCCCACACTGACTCCCATCTCCAGTAGCTCAGGATACTTACTGTTAGAAAGTAGCAAGGGAGAGGTGGGCTGATTCGAGATGTTGCCTGGTGCTAGGATCTGAACTCGACTGGAACCCTTGATTACCACAAAATCTCTGCCTCTGTCTGATTTAGCTTGGGGTGTGTCGCAGAAGAAATGAGACACATTTCCGGAACAGGGGTGGAGCATCATAACCATTCCTCCACCCTCTCTCCTGCCTGCAGTCACAGGGAGTTGGTCCAACTCGGGGTTGTTTTAGGGCAGCTTTCCAAAGAAGGCCTCACCAAAAATAATAATAATAATAATAAAAGCCATGCATTCTTCTATTTCTGGAATAATGTTCAGCAAATCCATGAGATATCAGAAGAAGTGTCAAGGTCTGGGTGCAGCTGAGAAAAGGCTGGTCACTCATGGAAGGCGCACAGAAGCTGCAGCCTCCATTCCAGGCAGACGCCTTGGATCCTTTTGCCAAGTGTCATGGGAGAGGCTGCTGTATTTTTGCTCCGCAGTGAGTCAGGCGATCTGGTGGGTCTCCCGCTCTGCTGCTGCTGCTTGCAGCAAGGCATCCACAGAGGTGGGTGCTGCAGCCTGTTTTGAAATCATTCGGCCTTGGACGGTCACAGTACCGCATGCCAATTCAATAAAAGCCTGATCATTTTAGGCATTTTGTCCTCCCCTGCCAGAGAATGGTATCCCCCACGATATGTCTAAAAGAAAGCCACACAAGAACACTGTCTCCTGAAACAATGAACTCTCCCCTCTCCCTTTTCCTGTTGTTCTTTTTGCAGCAGGAGAGGGGATGCTATTTTACCACAAGCTTTTCTTGCTTTTGAAGGCAGCAGCATGAACCAAGAATGCAGGACCAGGGCTGAGAGGGTGGGAGGTGCTCCAGCTAAATTTAAACTGCATGGCCCATTAAGGAACTGAAATGAGGACATGAGCAAAATTAGCACATTGATCATATTGCAGTTACAAAACTGCTGTACTCTTGCCTGTGGAAAAATGGATCCTGTTTCCATGTAAATGTCCATCTATGTGTTTGCCTGTTATCCCACCCAGCCACCCTACTCAGCTTGCACACATATAAATGAACAAATATGAAAAAGTGCTATAAATGCCCAGCATTCTTTCCTGAAAAGGTGGGAAAGACTTTTAGCACAGTGGCATTAGAACACCCTCTCCCCCAACTCTGGGAAGGATTGAGGGTGGACCCAGACGTAGTGATGTGCGAAACAGCAAAACCTGAGCTTAGCAAGCTTCTCTAAATTCCACCTTGAAGCTTGTTCCCACTTGTGTTCATGGCCATCTCTACACCAGCCTAAAATTCTGCATTTAAAATGGGGCTTTCTGCTTCCGTTTTAAATGCAGGATCACCACTGACTCCCTTTACATGCGCTTCCTTCCCCCCACTTCTCCCCGTATCTGTCTTCCATTATCTTCCATTGATCTCTCTCCTCTTCTTGCTGCTTTCCCTCTTTTTCACGGTGGGAACTCAAGCGGAACACAATGGGGTAATTTGATAGCTCATTATCTGCGAGCTATTTGAAAATGGAACAAAGGGCATTTAGTGCAGGAGATGCCCTGGAGTGTCGCTGCATCCAGTAAAGAGCCCACAGACTTCCGTGAAGGAGCAATCTCAGTCACAGGATAAAAACTCAGTGTGAAGGAGCCCCATTTCAGATTGCGAATTTTGTTTTTTGTGCAAATTTTTGTCCACAATTTTTCAAAGTGTGTGCATCACTTATGCACATTTTTGAAATGCATGCACACTTCCACCATTGATTAAAGTGTGTGTGTGTGTGTGCGTTTTGCTAGTGCACACATTTTTCCCCTGGGCATTTTTCAAATGGATGTATTTTTCGAATACTGCTGTTGTTGTTGTTGGTTGGTTTATTTTTGTTCTGTACATCATATTGCAAGGTTGGAAATGTACAGACCTCAACCTCAGATTGTATTTGGGTTCTAGGAAGGACAAACTGGGTAATCTTTTGTCAAAAATGAGCTGAAACTAATTTGTCATGCAGCCCCAAACCACAGGGAAGTGTGTAAATGTTCTGGTAATACCACTTCGTCAGTGGTGTGGAAAGGGCCAAACGGTTATTGCAAAAGAGTGGAGAAGGAGTAACCATGCTATGCCCCTTTACATTAAGTTAGGTGTGACTGTGAGTGACAGTGGATATGTCTTGGATGAGAAGAGGAAGAACCCATGAGGAATATAGCCACTGTACACTGTACCCCTCTAAGGCACTATTCTTCAAGTGCAGGGCCATCTCTAACATTAGGCACAGTTTCAACAGCTGATGCTGAGAAGGAAGTGGCAGTGAGGTGTTGGATTTTAGAGATGTGTGTGCATGTCCTGCACCGCCCAAGCTAGCCTGATGACCTCAGGTGTGGTGGAAGATGTTCTGTCCCCAGCATTGAAGAAATATTCAGTCCAGCTGGTACATGGAATGAGAGGATGGGGTCCCTCCTCAGGCAGCTAAACACCTAGGGTCAGCCCTATTCCAAGTGGCATGTGGGCTTGATGTGAAAGAAAGAGGATGGGCTACAGGAGGAAGCTTAGCTTAGAGCCCACCCACCCCCGACCCCAGGTATGGATGTGGGTCCACACACACAGGGTTCTAAACATAAACCTTTTTCCCTTTTACTTTTTACTGGACTTACTGCATAGTTGTGGAATAGTACAACACTTTTCATCTCATTTCCCAGTTCCCCTCACCCTTCCACCCATTCTTGCTCCATCTACTTTGCAACACAAATCAAGAACGCAATGCATAGCAGTCAGGATTACAAAGTGCACCCATTAATACAACCACACACATGGCAAACACATGAAAGGGCAAACAAGACAGGCAAACAGAGATTCAGAAAGAAAAAGGGAAAGGAGGGGGTGGTGATCTAGCTGTTGCAATCTGCTCAGCAAGCTTTTTAACTCTTGTGTAACAGTCATTCACAGGGATAGAAAAGTCAATGCATATGCAACTGACTTTCTACTGTATTCATGGACAGTAGCTAAATTTGGAACTTCTGATGTAGTCAACACATCAGGTCTACATGATGCACAGAAAGACAGTGGGTCATCTGCATGTGTCACCAAAGTGCAAATACAAGGAGGTTAAGGGTGCAACCCTATGCATGTTTTGACAGAAAAAAAAAGTCTTACAACAGGACAAAAGTCCTGCTGGCTGGAAAATGCTGGGAGTTGTAAGACTTCTTCTGTCCAAAGATGCCTAGGATTGTGCCCTAAATCTCAAGATCAATCGATGGCCAAGGTCCCCTTTCATTCATAGGTTATGCTCATGTGAGAATGCCTGCATCAGCCCCTGCATGGCAAAAACCAACTTTGCTTTTGATATAAATAGCTGGGTTGCCCCACAATGCTTTCAGGCCCTGGTGTGAGGATTCCAAACTGATATTCAGGCAAATAAGGCAGGAGAACAAGCAGGCAAGTTGGTGCTTGGCAGCGCTGCCAGGAGCTGCTAACGGAGCTCATTTCTGACTATCTCTTTTTAGTTAAGCCTTCAACTGAACTGGAGGCTGTTTCTAAGGGTGCATGAAAGGTCAGCTGGAAAGAGTTGGCAGGGTCTGCTACCACATACTCTCCTCATTTCCTCCACTGTATCTGGGGATAGGGATAGGGTAGAAATTAGTTTTAAGTCTAATAACCTTGACTTATCTAACGTTGCACTTTCAAATCTATATGCACACTTCTCCTGATTCACACTCCTGTGAATTTTGCAGTGCAGTATGCCAATCAAAAACTGTGAACCAAAAATGTTCATATTAGAGAAAAGTGCACACACAGATACAGAGACTTGTGAAAATAACATTCAAAATTCATCGAGTTTGGAAAATTGCTTGCAAAACATGTGCATATTAAGCAAAATTGCGTACAAACATGCATGCATTAGGAGAACAGAATGCTGGACTAGATGGACCCTTGGTCTGATCCAGCATGGCTCTTCTTATGTTTTTATGTTCTTATGAGACATGCACATAGGTGGGGAATCTGTGCTGGCCCCAGGCACTCCATCCTCCCCATCTAGATTTGGGCCTGAAAGCCCAAGGAAAAGTGTGGGTGAATGGAGAGCTAGTTTTAAGCAAGCACAATTGTGACATTGCACATCATCACCATCACCATCACCATCACCATCATCATATTTATTATTATATTTATATCCCACCTTTCTTCCATCATAGAACTCAAGTTGGCTACATGGAATTCCCAGGTGATCTCCCCTGCAAGCACTGACCAGACCCATCGCCGCTTAGCTTCAGCAAGGTGACTGCCTCATGTGTTTCAGACAATGCCTACTGACTACAGGGCACGCCCATAGTCAGGGCATCAACCTTACTTTCCCATTTCCTAGCTTTGCAGAGATTAGCCAACATGACATAGGAATAACTCCAGCCTTGAAGCAGCAGGTTGTGTTTATCACTGAAACCTCTCTTTTCCAGGCTAATATTCTCTGTTATGTCCTTTGGATTTTTCCCTACAGTTTGACATTCATGATTGACTAACAAAAAATTCAAATGATCTCCACATTATCACCCTACCTTGAAAATGCATAATTTGACACTGATTGAAATAAAGTCGTGCGTACTAAATCCATCACCTGTTCTGATCAATTGCACAGTTCCTACATCTGTTAGTCCCCCAGAAATCTCGGATGGATTGCCAGTATCAGTATTCTGATAGTTTTGGCACCTGGCAAGCCATGTGCCAAAACTATGAAGCCATGAACATCATGCTCCAATGACCTCTCTGCATTTTCATTAAGAAGTTCAACAGGCTCCCCTACTGCTGCTCTCCCAGTTCCCGTCATGGTGCATGAGCTCTTCTTCATAGTCCTGACCTCTGGGCCTTCACCTTCATCTCTCACAGGATTGAGATGAATGTTTACGTAGACCACACATGCCAAAATAAGGAACGCAAATGGCGGCGCCCATGGGCGCGGTCATTTGCGTACGCGCGGTTTTTGGTTTTTTGTTTTCACCCAGCCGTGATAGCCTACATAAACATTTACATAGCCTATCACGGCTGACTGCAGGGACACAAAGGGAGGCGGCTATGGCCGCCGCCATTTGCAGTCCCGGCAGAACAGGATTCGCAGCGGGAGGGACGGGGCGCCTCCCTCCCGGCCAGAATTTTTTGGGGGAGGGACAGGACGCCTCCCCCCCAGCCAGAATTTTGGGGGGAGGGACGGAGCGCCTCCCCCCCACCGCAAATCAACTTTCGCCAAAGGTAAGGGACTTTCGTACATCCCTAGTTGAAAGCTGCACAAACTCATTTTGCTTCAAGCAAATGAAGTCTTCGTGAAGCCTAAGCCATGGTCTCAGAAACCAAATCTCTCCCAGCAACACCATCTTTGTAGCCAGTTGCAGAATTCAGCTTTCCCTTTCTAGTTCTCTTCCATGGACAGAAGTTTCTGGAGGAAAAGGCAATCAATAGCTACTAGTCTTGATGGCTGTGTGCTACCTCCAGTACCAGAGGCAGTGAGCCTATGTACACCAGTTGCTGGGGAATATGGGTGGGAGGGTGCTGTTGCACTCATGCCATGCTTGTGGGTTCCTGGTCGACAGCTGGTTGGCCACTGTGTGAACAGAATGCTGCACCAGATGGACCCTTGGTCTGATCCAGCAGGGCTCTTTTTATGTTCTTATGAAGCACAAGAATATTTTATTTATTTATTTATTTATTTATTTATTTATATACCGCCCAACAGCCGAAGCTCTCTTGCAGCATTTTATAAATGCTCCAAGGTGACTGCGCATGTAGAGTAAGGGTGTAGAACCTCAGGCCTGGAGTCCAAATCTGGCCCTCTGGGGGGTCCCTATCTGGCTCTCTGGGATGCTCTAGAAGGCCAAGCCTGCTTCCGCTGGCCCAACTCCTTTCTCCTGAGGATTAGTTACTGGCGATACGAGATCTGCTGCTATCTTTGGTCGTTCCCCCCCCCATGGGGCCCTTGAGAGCTTCTTTGAAATGGAATTCAGCCCTTGGGTTGAAAGTATACCTGCAACCCTGGTGAAGAGAGATGGGGAGGGAATACTGAATTACTCATATGTAGGCTGTGATGGACCGGGCCTTGGGGTGGGGCCCTCTACTGTAGGGAAAAGTCACCATGAACACCAAATGTGGAGTATCACCTCTCACCACTGGGTAATCCCCCCCCCACCTCCACTGCCACTGCCACTGCCACCATTAAAGACACCCTATTTAGCATATGCCTTTTTCCCTAAGGCAGCTGGTCATTAGACATGAGAAAAAACAGATCTGAGGTACCAGGAAAGGAAACAAAGATATATGGTAATTTATTAAAATAAAACAAGACATTTTATTTTTTAAGAATGCTGTTATTGCTTTCAACCATGGTTTCTATAACAGTTACTTTTACCACCAAAGAGGTGTTAGAACCAAACTTAAGCCAATTCCACAATCAAGCTCTACCCCAGTTAACTTAGAGGCCTAACAATGAGGGCTTGTCTTCTCTCTGGTAGGGTTTGACTTCCACCTGGAACCTTCAAGGCTGTTTACTAGGCTTCTCCTGAAGTCTTCAGTTTGGTCAACCACTACAAGCTGACACTTGGGCTTCCTTCCACTCTTTCCCCCAAAGGCTGCTCCAGAAATCTTCCTCCCCTCACTTGCAGACCTTTTTCACCTTCTGTCTTGTATGCTTTCTGCTTGGCCTCTCAGTCTTGTAGCTGTTCATCTTCCTGGCTGATGTATTCCTCAGGCTCTCCAGTCTTTCACAAAGACACCTCCCAATGACTCTTCTTCAGGAAAGGCTCCCCAGGTAAACTCTCCTGTCAGTCTCCTCCTGACAGACTTCTCCTGACAGACTCTCCCAGAGCCTCTCATCATATTCTTCCCAGTCGGAACCTTCCAGACAATCAGATTTGGTGTGTCCAACATTCCATCATTCCGCCTCTGTTTAAACTTAGACCCAATTGGCATCTTTCAAATGTTCAGTTATTCTCCAGTCGTACAGTACCAGTTTCAACCCTACTTTCCCATATATAGAAAGACAGAAACCTGGCTTCATTTTCACCTCCTAGTGGTAATGGTAACTGCCATTTTACCAGCACACCACATTTACAATAACTCTCCTCAGACAAAAGCCTTGAGTAAGTAAATAGCATACATTTTTTCTTCTGCTCTTAACCCATTCAGATCCTCCGTTATTGAAACAAAACATAACAGTCAACCTTTTACCTCAGTGTTACCTTGGTTTCTTCACATAGGCAAAGACATCCTCCTGAGCTGGGGATGTTATAGTGAGTCTTGCCCAATAGCCACATGAAGCAAGCAGACCAAGCAATAAAAGGTGCAAGTGACTGCTGCTTCTTCCTAGGGATGGATGGTTACCTCCCCCATCTGGGTTCTCTGGGTGCCCGCCCAGCCCCTGGCCCCGCTCGCACACCCCTGGACCCATGCTTGAGCCCCACGCCCACTTGCTGAGCCACCCACACTTACCCAAGCCCCAGTCTCCTCTGCCATGATTGCCATGTCTTGAAAAAAGCATGGTGATCGCAATACCACACACATAAACTTATACACAAAATGGCTGTGGGAAGAAGTCCTTCCTTTTATCTGCCTGAATCTCCCACCAATCAGCTTCATAGGATAATCCCAGGTTCTAGTATCATGAGAGAGGGAGAAAAAAGTCCCCCTATCCAATTCTCCACACTATGCATAATTTTGTAGACCTCTATCATGTCTTCCCTTACCCTCCTTTTTTCCAAGCTAAACAAGCCCAGCTGTTGTAACCTTCCCTCATATGAGAGATGCTCCAGCCCCTTGAATCATTTCAGTTGCCCTTTTCTGAACTTTTTCCAGCTCTACAGTATCATTTTTTAGGCTCTTCCTTTCCCATGCCTTTTTCCTTGTGTGTTGGGCAAGGTATGTCTTGTTTAACTAATTATTTGTAAGCCACTCTGAGTACCCTTTTGGCTGAGAGCCAGCATAAAAATTCTTCAAATAAATACATGAATAAATAGTCCCTCTAGAAGTTATGGTCAGTTGAATTCATTTAGTTCAATAGATTACAAGTTTTGTTTTCTATAGCTTACTAGTTAGGAGGAGGAGGAGGAGGAGGAGAAGGAGAAGGAGAAGAAGAAGAAGAAGAAGAAGAAGAAGAAGAAGAAGAAGAAGAAGAAGAAGAAGCTTGCATACTGATCACTGATACTCAGGCTAATGTTCCTCGTGCTATGAATAAAGATTTACGTAGGCTAAAACAGTGACTCAAAAAGGGACACAAATAGCGCCCGCTATGCTATTTGTGTTCCCCTTTATTTTCGCCGTCATAGTCTACGTAAATATTTATGTAGATTCAGACGGCCAAAAATAAGGAACGCAAATGGTGGCGGCCGTAGCAGCCGCCATTTGCGTATGCGGTTTTTTGTGTGTTTTTTCCCAGAGCCCTCCGCGGCCAGAAATCCGGCTGCGGACGGCTGTGGGCTGGGCTGGGCCTAGCCGGCTGCTCCGCGGAGCTGCCACGGAGCACAGCCAGCCGCGGAGGATTCCAGGGGGGAGGAACGGAGCGCCTCCCCCCTGTCGAGGAATCCGGGGGGAGGGACGGAACGCCTCCCCCCCCACCATCAACATAATCCGCGAAGGGTAAGTCACTTTCGTACATCCCTAGATTGGGGCTATGGATGGGTGAATCCCCCAACATCCAATCTGGGGTGGGGTCCACTGTTGGGTAATCCAGGCCGCTTGGGGCCCCGCGGATTTCTCCGGAGCACTGCTACATCTGCCGGAGTTGGTGAAGTGGCTCTCCAGCTTACTAAAAGATGTGGTAAGCTAATGGCAGCTGCAAGAAAACTACAGTTGTAAATGAGGTAGTCTACACCATTTGCAGCTGTGAGGCACTTACTTTTACATAAATTGCAGCTGCTTATGGCTGTATATATGTAAAAGTAAGTGCTTGATGGCCGCAAATGTTGTACAATATACCATCTACAGCTGTAACTTTCCTGTGATAAGCTAATGGCCTCTGCCATTAGACTATCATGTCTTATAGGGAGCCAGAGAGCTGCCCAGCAGGAACTCCTCTGGATGTAGAGGTAAGTGCAGCTGCTCCACCACGGACTCTGGAGGTCAGATTCTTTGGAATCTGGCCTCATTTGAGCCCATGGCAGATTTCTCCAGCATCCCTAATTGTGGCACAGCACTAGCTCTACCTCTCCCCGAGAGTGGAACACAACACTTCCCCTCCCCCCCCCCCCGCTACAGGACTTTCACAGAAATAGCAGTCTTATAAGCAGCTGCACTAGAGACGAGATGTATCCACAGTCACTCCTCAGAAGTTTAACTTCCGGAAGATCCTGAAGAAGGTGCTGAACCTTGAAGATTAACAACTAGGCAAAACAAAAACAAAAAAAAAACTCAGAAAGATACTGTTCTCAGAAAAGTTCTGAGACTCTTCTTTTCTTACCCTTCTAGAAATGAAAGGTCACTTCACATAATTTTCTCCAAACTTTCTAAACCATTTTTTCTTTTGGTGGCTACCACCTTCCCTCTCCCCATCACTCCCTCCACAATGACCTGGAGGGTTGCTAGGTATGGGGCATTGTAGAGGATGCAATATGGGGGCCAGGCTGCCAACACAAATGCTGCTGTTGCCACATGTAGCAGCATCACACACACACACACACACACACACACTTTGGAATAAAGGAAGAAGTTGTGCTACAGATCTGTGCTACAGATGGTGAACCTTACCGGTGAGAAACTGTTTGAGAATGTCTTCTCTCCCTGGAGAAATTCACTGAAATTGTCTCTGACCACAAATAGAGTGGAGAATTTTGAGAAGCCATTTATGCGCAACTCTACTTCGCTTATTGGTTTGAAACTGCTAAATTAGGTGAGTTTGCATTAAAATGTGATCCAAACGAATTTCTCCCCCATCCCTAGTCCTAATACACTGAACAAATGTTAAGGCGTGGAGAGAAAAATGAAAGAAGAGAGGAGAGGAGAGGAGAGGAGAGGAGAGGAGAGGAGAGGAGAGGAGAGGAGAGGAGAGGATACAATGGAGTTTGGGAATTCATTGGCACAGGAACCAAAAGAATAATAGCAATCTTGAATGCAATCAGGTTCTTTTCCACCCAGGGAAAAACAATTCCTGGGAAAGTCTAGGACCAAAATGGTTTCCTTTTATCAAGGCTGGACAGGCTCTGAGCCAACCTTGTATAATAAGTGCTTAGGGAGGGGATGAGAAGGTTGTCCTGCAAACCAATCCATGCATTCCTCTCCAGGGTTAGTCACCCAAGACAGCAGCAAGAGCTTCTCATCGAAGCCCCACCCTAGGCAGAGTACAAAACAAGCTTTCTCATTATGCTGTGAGGAGTTGCCATATAATGGTTATTGTAGTGTGTGTGTGTGTGTTCTTGTAGCAGAAAACTCAGGAAATCTGGAAAGATTAATTGTAAGTATTATTCATGTGTAAAGCATTATTATAGTTATAATAAAATCCTTAGTTCTCTTTCTCAAAAGAGATGCAGGATGAGTTACTACACAATTTAAAACAACTAAATCAACTATCCACTAAAATGTAACCACCCTGTGTAACAACTAAAACATCAGTGATAACCATAAACAACGGAATTGATGCATTCAACATTCCATCACAGGCTGTCAAATGTCTGGGAACAGAGGAAAATTTTTGCAGTGACCTCCCCAGGGACCTGCTGATTTGAACAAGAAATACCTAATTCCAAGCCTGATTCCCACTCCTCCCAGTTGCTTTCCTGATTTAGCCTTGCCACTGGAAAGCCTTTTTGAAACAGTTACCGGCAAGTTGTGATGTTGCCAGATTATCAGTTTTGAATTCTCCTCTCAGAGCAACAAAAATCTGGGGATTTTGTTCTAAACTGCCATGGAGGTTGGGAGAAAGAATCACCAGTCTTGGGCTTTTCTTTCTGCACCATCTCACAGCAGCACCATCCACCACCTCACCCCAAAAAGGTCCAAGCAGGCAGCAGGAGCACAGCTGCCACATCTTCAGAGGAATTCCCCATTTTCACCTCAGGCAAGTATCCCCCACAGAGCCAAACTAGGCATGACACTGTTCATACAATTAGCAAGTTAGGCACCATGTCAGGAAAAATCACACCTGCTAGGAACTGGGCCAGCCCCTACCATTAGGCAGAGTGAAGGGGCTGCCTCAGGCGACAGATGCTGGTTGGTGGCGAGCAGTGGTGAGGTGCTGGAAGGCAGAACTGTGTGTGCCACCCAGTCTGCCCTACACCCCAAAGTACCCTACTGCCCACAGATGCAGTGGAGAACACTGTCCCATCACCAGTGATGAAGTAAGATTCAAACTTCCAGTTCAGTTGGCTTCTGTAGATAAGATGGGGAGGGGCACCATTTTGTCCTTCACCTCAGGCAGCAAAATTATTTGAATCAGCCTTGACTAGGCATTATTTTACAAGAAACAATCCGTGGTTTTATTTTTATTTATTTATTTTATTTCTGGATTACATTTCTAATCCACCCAATAACTAATGTTCTCTGGGTGGGTTACAAACAATTAAAAAACACTAAAATCACATAGAACTGTTGAAAGTATAAAATACAAGTGTTTAAAGAATATAATACGATATAATGAAAAACAATAAACAGCACAGGAATCAACAAAACAGCCACAAGATCCTAGAACTAGGTCTCTAAGGGTGCAAATCCTATGGGGATAGGCGGCCGCCTCCAAACTCAGAGGCGGCCACCTATCAAATGCAGGGCAGGAGAAGCACAGAGGGTATCATCCCCTCTGCCCTTCATCCACCCTGCATTTGCGACTAGACAGCCAATTTCGGCTGTCTAGCCCTGGGATGGCGGACAGGGGAGGCGGTGGCTGGACGACACATAGGATGTCGTCCATAGACCGGCATAGACCAGCATTTCTGCCTTCCCCACCCTGGAATGCCCCCCCCAAATGCCCCACTTTCGCCGCTCCATGCTCCTCCTTCAAGCACAGAGCACGGGGCCATTCCAAACTTCCTGCAAGGCAGCATGGGAGGGGGCGAAGATCGGTTCTCCGGGAACCAACATATCCTATGGCCGTCTAGCCACTGACTACCGGCCATATAGGATTGTTCTCTCCAAAGCCAGGGAGAGGGAGAGGGGGGGGGGGAGAGAGAGAGAGAGAGAGAGAGAGAGAAGGGTCGGGAAAAAGTCTCTGCCTGGTGCCAAAAAGATAAGAGAGTGATCTCTGTCATACATGAGTGAAGGGCTCTTCTGAGATAGTGCCTGCTGTAATGTGTGTGTGTGTGTGTGTGTTCTTTAATAAGCGAACTATGCCTTTTTCTTGAGAGTTATTGTCTTTATTTCTATGGTATGTTGCTAGGAGTTTAAACTGGCTGTCAGCCTGCATCTCCTAGTTTATGACTTGTTTCCATCAGTGGCTTTCCTTTGGGTATTTAAATGTTTTGTAATGGAATAATTGCATGTTGTTATTTTTCTAAGCCACTGCTGGGCATGTTGCCACTGGAGGCAAAAGTCAAGACAGTTCCTCACAACACAAAAACACACACATTCCCTGTACAGAAGCTGACTGGGCTGGCAGTTGACTGCAATATCAACACTAGCAATGGGACAGCGTCCTCCATTCAAAGTCAGCAGGTGAGTTTAGAGGGTGGAGGGCAGGCCATGTAGTGCACCCGCAGCTCTGTTCTCCAACACCTCGGCATGACTCCCTGCATCCTCCCAGCAAATGTTGCGTGAGGTGGCTGCCTCACTCTGCCTAATGGTAGGACTGGCCCTACTGCTGCCATTTTTATCACAAGACAGTATTTATCTAAATAGTAAAAAGAAAGACAGCAATAAACCCTACTGAAAGACCTGAGAAAGAGCTGCAGAACTAAGCAGAGGAGGGAAGCGGAGAACAAACCCTGAAAAATGGCACTGGCCAACTGAACCCTTTCCATGGTACAGCTGCATCCGGCTCCTCCCAATTTGGCCAGAGCAGAGTACACAGCCAACTCACCGCCAAAGCAACTGAATCAGCCTGCAGCAGAACTCAGATTACTACATTCACACCTGGAGACTCCCATCAGGGCTTTGCATCTACAGGCACCAACTTTGCAAATGACACTCGAAGACAGGGATGTGGCCCTCCAGATGTCTCAGCCCATAATCTGTCTTGGCCAGTCAGCCCCAGCCAGCATAGCCAATAGTGAACCATCATGGGAGCTGTAGGCCAAAACAACTGGAGGGCGACACATTGCCCACCCCTGCTCTAAGAGAAGCTTGATGTACAGATGTTCACAGGTGTTTGTTTTTCTCCCTATGCTGGGTAAAACTTCACTTGCTGATGTGTGCGCTGGTGGGTATGTGGATCCCTCAGATGGGAGCAATAGGCAGTTCACACATACTGGGGAATTTGGTGGTAGCATCCTGAAGTGACAGAAGAGGCTGTGCCGCTTCAGACTGAAGTGGGAGGGCCACATTTTGGAACATTCCGTTGTGTAAATACAATCTTCCTGGAAATTAGCATGGCTGGGAGTAGGATGGACTAAATCAGCTAATCATATTAAGAGCAGAGCTTAAATTATTCGAAAGGCAAACCTTGAAACTGCCCCAGAGAGGGTTGATACTAGGGCTGTGCACCGCTTCAGCCCAAGGCCCAAACACCGAGTCAAAGCGGGCTGCTTTGGGTCACTTTGAGCCCCTTCCAAGGTGACGTGGAGGGGGCATGATATGACCCGGAGCAGGTTGGGGACTCTCCGAAGCACTCAGTGTGCTTCGGAGCTTCGGCACCCCGGCCCAGCCATGCCAGGTCCTTCCCTGAGCCACCACCACCTCCTCTGCTGCTGCCTCCATTGCTGGTGCCTCATCTTCCTCACCGCCACTGCCGTCCTTACCGTCCTCGCCGCCACCTCCGTCCTTACCATCCTTGCTGCCGTCTTTACCATCCTCGCTGCCGCCACCACCTTCTCCGCCACCATCCTTGCTGCAGACCAGGGCAAGTACCAGGGCCCAGATGGGAAGTGTGTACTTGCACATGTTTGAATGGAAATGCAAGCTAGGGAAATTGCAAACGTTTCCTATGAACTGAACTCTGCTTGTGTTCATGGGAATGGGTAATGTTTGCATAATTTGTCAGCAGGTATAAAATTCTCGTATACCCTTAGGGCTTTCCTTGATTCTGATGTCAGATTTGCCCCATGAAATCCCTGTCAAAACTAGGTCAGGATAGCTGCTGATCTACATACACCATTCTGCCCACCCAACTCACCCATCCATCCAATGGCTTCCTTTAAGTCCTGGGAAAAGGGCCTCCATGTCCCCCCAACACAACATTGCACCTGGAAAGATCCTGTGTCTTGATGTAGTCCTGCTCAGCAAGGAATTAGAGGGATTATACCTCTAATATTGTGTTTATTTAGCTTTCCCAGCTCCAAACTGCACATATTTAAATATGCACATTTTTTAAACTTCCTGTTTTTCCTAGAAAGCAACGGCGCGAAAATAGCGGTGCTCACCAAATGGGTTCGAAGTGAATATTTTGGAGCACAAGCAGGCATGAGCAAGGATGTCTCGGCGGGCATAGTTCGGGGGTCGCAGGTGTGGGTTGCTTGACAAATTCCCGAACCCCAAACTGCACTCATGACATCCCTAGTATAATCCTTATTTTATGCTTGGTAAGGGCCTTTCACTAAAATGAAGACCTAGCTGTTCTTTCTCCTTTTTCTAACGCTAGAATACATAAGTGAAGAGGCAAATGTGGTTCATATGACTTCCATTCACATCTACACAGATCTCTTCCTTTCCTCAGGAACTATGACCAGATCAATCACATGTATTTATGTCTAACATTTTTATCCAAAATTTCCTCCAAGGAGCTTAGGGTTTCTTGAAATGTCCAAGTTTGAATGCATGCCCATAAGATTCAGGTGAGGAAGGGATGGCTTCCTCACACACCTGTCCTGAAGTCAATAGGTCCAAACAAAAGACTGAAGGTTTATTTCCTTTTCCTTTAAAATGTACTTTCTATAATATTCCTGCTGTTTCAAGACCAATATGTTCCATCCTGTTTCTACATATCTTTGCATTTTAAGAAAGGGGGGGAGGTCTGCATTCACATTCATGCATTCTTGTGTGGCCAAAAATGTGCATGCATTTTTGTATACATTTCCCCTAGCACATACATTTTCGCAAGCTCTTTCCTCTAATACATACCTTTTAGAGTACAATCCTATTGGGATAGCCAGCCACCTCCAAACTCAGAGGCAGCCAACTATCCAATGCAGGGCAGGCAGAGCATGTTGGGGATCCTCTCCAGCCGCCCTGCATTTGTAGCTAGACAGCCAAGATTGGCTGTCTAGCTGGGGATGTCAGAGCGGGAGCAGGAGGGAGGTTGGATAGCACATAGGAAACATCATAATGATGCTTCCATGATCTCCTTCCCTCCCTGCCCCCAGGAATGCCCTGTTTTCACCCACTCTGTGCTGTGGTAATCAGTGTGGAGACAGGGAAGAACTGTGATACCTATGAGGGGGACGGTGGGGAGCACGGTTTCTGGGAACCAAGCTCAAAAAAATCCTATAGCCGTCTAGACACTGTCTAGTGGCCATAGGATTGTTCTCTTAGTACACCATTTTCTTTAATTTATGCATTTATGTATGCAATTTTCCCTAATCTATAAATTTTTGCACACATGTTTTGATTGGGGAACTCAAAATCTGGACAAGTGCGAAAACTGAAGGATAACTGAATTCCAGTTCACATACCAGTTCAGAAAATGCAAGTTAGATTGGTTCATATTAAAATGCAAACCAAACAAATGTTGTGCCCTCATTAAGAGAAAGGTAAATCTGTGAATAACAAATATGTATTGTCTTACAACATAATATATTATCAATACTGCTGAATTATCTTCTGGTGGTTCAGGATAAAATCTTAAAACAGTTTATTATAAATGTATTAATGGCAGCTAGTGCTGTCTTAGCCAGATATTGGAAAAATCCAACAATTCCTTCAGGGAACATATGGATATCTAAAATGTTGTGAATTGCATATATGGCAAAAATAATGAGTATGTTTCACAGTAGGAAAGATTGAGATAAAATAACTTTTTTTCTCAATGACATCCTTTTATTTTATTTTGGAATCATCAGTTTGATTTAGAAGGTTTAGGAGTGTGTTTTTTTTCTTCCCAGAAATTATTCAACACTTGGAAAATGAACTGTACTTCAAATTATGAAGTTTTGAGGGAAGTAACATAGAAATTATGATACAAAAAAGGAAGCAGTCTTCAGTGCTGAGTCTCAGCAAGGGATGCATTAGAACAAGGTGACCTTTATCAGCAGAAACCCCAAGAAAGCTAGGAAGAGAGATCCAGAAGAAAAAGAGCCCCCCTTGTTACATGAAGTAGTTATCGATTTCCTACTAGCCTCGGGTATCTCAAAATGTGGATGAAAGCAATCAGCAAATGTTGCACAACGCTTCAAAATGAAGTTCGCAGTGTTCTTTCCTGTATGTGAAAAGCAATGGTGAGGGTCATCGGAATCACCACTCCCAGTAACTACATCCCTAAGAATATGTAGCTAGATCACTTTTAAAGCTGTTCTCTCGTAACTTTGTTCCATCCTGCTTCGGCATTAATCTGCTGTTTGTTTTTGTTTTTAAAAACTCTGCAAAAATGTGCATTTTTAAAAATGTAAAAAGGTAAAGGTGTCCCCAACCAGTCGTGTCCGACTCTAGGGTGTGGTGCTCATCCCCGTTTCTAAGCCGAAGAGCCAGCGCTGTCCGAAGATGCTTCCGTGGTCATGTGGCCGGCATGACTGAACACCGAGGTGCACGGAACGCTGTTACCTTTCCCGCCGAGGCGGTACCTATTTATCTACTTGCAATTTCTTGCTTTCGAACTGCTAGGTTGGCAGAAGCTGGGACTGAAGACGGGAGCTCACTCCGTCATGCAGCACTCGGGTCTCGAACTGTTGACCTACCGACCTTCCAGTCTGTAGTTCAGCGTCTTAACCACTAAGCCACAGCGGCCCTTTTTAAAAAAAAAAATTAAACATTTTTTTTTAATGTACTTACTTTCAAAATATACACTTTTAAGTGCATTTTGATGGGGGGAGGGGTTGAGCCAAGAACTGCATCTCAGCATTTAGCAAGTGCAAAGCCTAATGAATAATTAAGTTCTGTTCAGTCCAGAAGTTGCAGATAAATGTTAGATCAGTGATGTTGGATTTCACAAAGTGGAAACCCCACTACAAGGGTAAGCAATTTGATGCCCTCCAGATCTTTTGGACCACAAATAACCTTTCT
Source organism: Heloderma suspectum (assembly GCF_057233095.1). Classification (NCBI taxonomy): domain Eukaryota; kingdom Metazoa; phylum Chordata; class Lepidosauria; order Squamata; family Helodermatidae; genus Heloderma; species Heloderma suspectum. The sequence goes on from NC_139467.1 coordinate 14,616,924, forward strand.
ATAAGTACCTCTTCTAGTGGTGGGTGGGTGGATTACCTGTGACTTTGGAGGGCTGCTGCTGGTTAGAATAGACAATCTCGGGCTAAATGGACCAATGGGTTAAGTACAGGGCAGCTTCCTATGTTAACATGCCTTGGGTGCAACTAGGGATGTGAGTGCCGGCCAAGCTCTCCTCCCGCTCGCTTATACATAGACCTATACACAAAAAGTGCTGTGGATCCTAGTCACCCTACATACCCTAGTTTCACAGCACTATTTTGCATATCAGTCTGTGGGCAAGCGGTGCCTATCGCCATGTTTTTTAAAAACATGGCAATCTGGAGAGAGACGGCCAGGCCCGGGGTAAATTGCGGGCTGCTTACCAAGCACAGCTCAGGGGGGAGCTTGGCGAGCACAGCTCAGGGGGGGCGCAGGTGCCAGCAGTCCAAAGGTTTCACAGACCAAAACAGGTGCCTGCACCATCCCTAGGTGAAACTGTGGGTTTGTGTTCCCTAGGCTGATCTGGCATATGAGCCCTCTTACCCACCTATTGTGGCATTAACTTCAATGATGGCACACAACTGTTGGCCATCAACACAAGTCTTCTTGGTTCCTGCACAGCTGGTGCCAGTGGCATTGCAAGTTTCACACTGCAAAGTGTCACCTGGAAGAGAGAAGAAAAGAGGTTTCATAAGGTATATGTGATAGGCGTGTTCTATGCCTTAGAAAGGAGGTAGACCCCATTTGAGATATACCTCTAAACCACCTGTGGCTATATTTCCCCATTACCAGAACACTATGGGTTAGATTCAGGACCTGCCTTCTGCTCACAGAAAGACCTCGATCACTTAAGGTGACTCTGCCTGGATTTGGAGAACCCCCCTTCCCCACACACACACACACACACACACACACACACACATTCACCACAGCTTACCCCATTCAACAGGGTCCACTCATCCTCTGTGCAGCATTTTAATGGGCCTGCAGAGGGCTGCTGTGAGGAGGTGGAGGGGTGGGGAGAAGTCTGCTTCCACCAGCCCAGTTGCAAGTACGTAAATCTGAATCCAACCCAAACTATTCTGTGCTAAAACATAATTAAAGCTCTGTAGGCAGGCAATCCAAAAATGCCATGAACCTGAATAGGGATGAACGGACTGTGTAAAATCCGCTCTGTCTGTGTTTCACGGATTGTCAGGTGCCTTTCGTTCCATCATCCACTCACAGACAGGTGCAGTTTTTCCCCGTCATGTGGAAAAATATGCAAATAATTAAGAGGTTTCATAACAATTTAAAGAATTTACCTTAGTACGTAACATTTAGCGTATTGTCCCCCATTCTATTCAACTTTTCCTTAGCAGAAACGTGCGTATTTTCCTACAAATACATATGCATACATTTTGGGAAAGTTTTTTTAAAAAAAACCATCCAAAAGTCCACAGACTCTGTGCAGCCTGAGGGGGGTGCTCCGTAGCGGATTCCGCAGGCCGGGTTCTTAGAAATCAGAGTTCATTTTAGTCCATCTCAAATTTCTCCAGCATCCCTAAACCTGAATATGTTTTGCAAATTGAGCAAATGTCTCACCATTTGTATAACACAGACTGCAGACTTTTATACTATCTTGCAAACTTAGTTTGGATATTTCTTTTATAATTATTTTGAAGATTTATACTCAGCCTCTCAAGCCAATAATTCTCAAGGAAGCTTACAAGAAACAGGTAAAATTACATAAAATACCCCAGACTCTCTCTCTCTCTCTCTCTCTCCCTCTCTCTCTCTTTCACACACACACACACACCAGCAACCCTTAGTCCTCTGGCTAATGGATGGGGACAGAACATATTTCCCTTAGGTTCTACTGAGCTAGGGAAAGTGGCAGTTGGATGTGAGCATTCTTTCTCGCAAGGAGGGAGATGGGAGCAAATTTCCTGCAGCTGCTCCTTCCCTTACTGATGGATGAGGTCTTGCCCTTCTCATGAAGTTCTTCCTGGGAGGAAGGGGATGCAACTTCTCAATGTCCCCTGGTCCCCTGGCTGGCGGGAGAGTCAACCATGTGCTTCCCTTTTACTTTCCAGCCCCAGGGCAACTCAAAGGGGAAGCATGTAATGGGTCTGCCGAGTCTTAGAACTTCTTAGAACTACATTTCCCAACAGTCCCTGCTGTGATCTGTGAGGTGGCCTGCTGGTGAGGAAGGATGGCCAGGAGTGGGAGAGACACTGACAAAGAGAAAATGGATCACAGACACACTCCCAGGCTGTAAGGACTGGTGACACACCACTAGGGAGTCAGGAGCCAAAAGGGGGGTCATTTTTGGCAGTTTGGAACAAAACTGAACTCTGGACTGTTGGTGGAATGCCCTGGAGCAGGAAGGCCTAACGTATTGCTAAAGCTGTGAATGTCTACTGTTTCACTGTCCAACTGTTACGATGTGGATCCATTCCATTTGTGTGTGCCACCCTGTAACTGACGGAAAACCTTCCCCATTTTACCTACCCCATAAAATCACCTGTCATTTCTACCTATGTGTGTTAGAGTGATTGCTGGAACCCATCAGGGTGAGTACAGAGCTTACTAAGACTGAACTACATTCAGCACTTGCCTTCTGTCCGTGATTAAACAGGCACACTGCTAATTTAGGAATGCATTACTTAAGTGAAGGGTTGTTGCTCCATTCTCAAAGGGTGCTGAGGTGGAATAATAACAATAACAGCAACAACAACAACAACAACCATTTCTTTCATTTGTACCATGCCTTTCTACTAGGGCTGTTCAGGGACCCCCCCAATCCAACTCAGAAGCTTTGCGGCTTCTGAGGCATGCCCGATCTGGCTCGGGCAGATTAGGGGGGGGATGACCCACCTTAGCCCCGAACCAGGGTTCAGATGGCAAACCCCACTTCAGGTTCCCCCTCAACACCCCCATGCAACCCCCCAGCTCCTTACCTGGGCCTCCTCCTCCTCTGCTGCCACCGCCTCCATCCCCTTCTCTGGCACCACACCACCGCCTTCTCCATTGAGCTGCCACCACCTTCGTTGTCTTCTTCCTCTTCAGCGCCACTGCCCAGTTCTGCCACATTTGCCGTCACCGCCATCTCCTGAGGCCTGGACGCACAGCAGCTGGTCTTCTTGCAGGGAGTCACCATTTTTAAAATGGCACCCTCCTGGAAGTTCCAGGAAGTTGCCATCTTAAAAATGGCGACTCCCTGCAAGAAGAGTCGCCGTGCATCCAGGCCTCAGGAGATGGCAGTGGCAGTGAAGGCAGCAACAGTGGCAAAAATGGGAGCAACGTGCTGCCGCTGCCCACTGCTGCCCGCAGCCAACTCCTGAGGCCTGGATGTGCGGCGACCCTTCTTGCAGGGAGTCGCCATTTTTTAAATGGCAACTTCCTGGAACTTCCAGGAAGGTGCCATTTTAAAAATAGTGACTCCCTGCAGGAAGACCAGTCGCTGCATATCCAGGCCTCAGGAGATGGTGGCGGCGAAGGTGGAGAAGGCATGGCAGCAGAGAAGGAGGCAGTGCAGTGGCAGTGAGGAGAAGGTGGTGCAGTGGTGGTGGAGAAGGCAGCTCAAATAAGGACCTGGAGGAGGCAGCCGGGGGGGGCTGGGCTGGGGAGGCTGGGCTGGGGGCTGAAACTCTGAATTGCACCAAGCAGTTCGGTGAGCCCCCAACCCACTCCAGGCCGCTCCGGACACCCTCCACTTCACCTCGGAAGTGGCACAAAGTGGCTAGAAGTGGCCGGCTTTGACTCAGGGTTCAGGCCGAAGCAGTGCACAGCCCTACTTTCTACCAGAAAAATGCAATTCAAGGTGGCTTACATTCATAAATATAACCTGATTAAAACAATAATTAAACCCTACCTAATAAAATAAAAAAGGGAAAGGTGTCCCCAACCAGTCGTGTCCGACTCTAGGGTGCGGTGCTCATCCCCGTTTCTAAGCCGAAGAGCCAGCGCTGTCCGAAGACGCTTCCGTGGTCATGTGGCCGGCATGACTGAACACCGAGGTGCACGGAACGCTGTTACCTTTCCCGCCGAGGCGGTACCTATTTATCTACTTGCAATTTCTTGCTTTCGAACTGCTAGGTTGGCAGGATCTGGGACTGAAGACGGAAGCTCACTTCGTCACGCAGCACTCGGGTCTCAAACTGCTGACCTGCCGACCTTCCAATCTGCAGTTCACCTAATAAAATACCTACCCCATAAAAATCACCTGTTTCTCCTACCTGTGTGTCAGAGTGATTGCTGGAACCCACCAGGGTGAGTACAGAGTTTACTAACAGTGACATGCATTCAGCATTTGCCTTCAATCCCTGATTAAACCAGCATGCTAGTAATGTATAAAGCATTACAAGTGCAATGAACTAGGCAGAGCACTGAACCCCCACTCCAACACATTTGAATGGTTATTGAGAGGGACAGCTAAGTTCCAACCCACACATCCCAAGAGGTGCATATCAGGTCATAGGAATGAGCAAAGACCAAATTCCTCAAGTATCACAAATTTTGGCAGGCATCTCCCAAATACTTTCAATACTTTCAATACCATTTATAAGTGAATGCTAATTTTCTCCAGAAGCAGAGTACTTTACCCAAGACTAGGGCTCGGGGCAACTTTCATAAGGTTTGCATTTTCATAAAAAAGAAACAATAAAATCATTACTTCCTGAACAAATACGCAAGCAGGAATGCAATTATCCTTTGGTTTTTGCACCGCTTCAAATTTTGAATTGCAGTTCTCCACTTTTAAGGCATATATTGGGGTCACTTGCCAAAAAAAATGTGTGTATCAGAGGAAATTGTGTTTGGAAATGTGTATTAATGTGCACAGAAATTGTCTATATCTGCCTCAAAGAAGCCAAAGTTCTCCATCAATTGAGTGTCAGCCAACACTGCTATTTTGAATTTGATGCTACCAAATTGACTCCAGTGGAGCAATTCTTTCAGCTACAGGATGATTACTACAGGCTCCTTACCTGCAGTTAGAAGCACAGAGAAGAAGATGAGTCCCAGGAGAGCCTGCATGGTAATGGAGACTACACGCTGTGAAGTCTAATGAATATCTCTCTTTCTGATGAAGCAAATTTCCTGGGAAAGGGTACAACAGTGTTCAGAGAGGAAGGTTGCAAGGGATTTTTGTTTTAATGCACCAACTGAAATTTGGAAGTCTTTCATCATGGCTGGGGTGGGAGGATGTTACAGAGGAACTGAGGTGTTCTGGCTTTCTGAACTAAGGGTTGGGTAAGAATTTGATTTCAGTTCATTTTCAACCAGAATTTATCCAGCTTGTACCTCCAAGAACTGAACGTGAACCTAAACACAATTTGTGGTTGGAAGTCTGTATGTGTCTGAGTGCTGGACTTTAATCAGTGTTTGAGTAACAATGGATGAATTTATACATTTTGGTTTCTCTTTGTTTCTCATGTTTCCAGTCTTAAGCTCGGTTCATCTTGAACATTGAGAATTTCTCCAGTCTTAAGTTCACTTCATCCCAAACTTTGATCATGTTTGTTTTAATGTACATGAAACTTCATAAGCATTTTTGTGTACATTTCTCCTAACATATGTATTTTTGTCTAATATTCATACTTTTGTATGCCATTTTCCTAATATAATGCATTTTTGAGTATTTCCCTAAAATAACACTTTTGTTGCATTTAAAAAAAAAATTGAGGATTTCATTGCAAAATTCAGAGAAGTGCGAATTTCAAAGGATAACTGTGTTTCAGTTTATATACAGGTTTAAGAGTGTGAAATCAGGTAAGTTAAATCAGCTAATTAAAATGCAAATTGAACAAATTTCTCCCACATCCCTACATTGAGCTAATTTCTCCATTATAAAAGTAGCTGTTTGCATGAGAAATGGCAACAAGAGGGGTGAAAGAAATGCAGCTTTGCTGGCTTCCCTCCCCCCCTCCCCCTCTTTTCTGCTTGTTGTTCAGTCGTTAAGTCATATCTGACTCTTCGTGACCCCATGGACCATAGCACTCCAGGCCTTCCTGTCCTCCGTTCTCTCCCGGAGTATGCTCAAGTTCATATTCATTGCATCGCATCAGTGATGCTATCTAGCCATCTCATCCCCTGCCGTCCCCTTCTCCTATTGCCTTCAATCTTTCCCAGCATCAGGGTCTTTTCCAGGGAGTTTTCTCTTCACATTAGGTGGCCAAAATATTTCAGCTTCAGCTTCAGTATCTGTCCTTCCAATGAGTGCTCAGGGTTGATTTCCTTTAGGATTGACTGATTTGACCCCCTTGCAGTCCAAGGGACTCATAAGAGTCTTCTCCAGCACCACAGTCCGAAGGCATCGATTCTTCGGCGCTCAGCCTTCCTTATAATCCAGCTCTCACAGCCATACATTACTACTGGGAAAACCATAGCTTTGATTATACAAATCTTCGTCAGCAAGGTGATGTCTTGTGCTTTCATCAAGTCTTTTATGATCCTTGCTCTGTAGTGTTCCACTCTGTCTTTTGCAAATGGTTATTCAATAAATTTTTCATGGTCCTTTTAGATCTCTCTTGGACTGGGGGAGGGGGGAAATGTGCTTGCTTCTGCCACTTTCTTTTGTGGTTTTGCACCGCAGATGGATTTCCTGCAATGGAAATAGCTTCGGATAATTAGCCAAGCATGTGCTACTGTTTGTACTTTTCTGTCGATTAGCATAGGGCTGGCGAAACACCACCCTACTTAGATCACAAAGACATTGGGGACGAGTGAACCTGACCATCAAGCACCCACAACACATTGAGGGGATTTCTGGATTCTTGACCATCATGGTTAGTATAGCCACTTGATCTCGCTGGCTCCAAAACAGGGCAAAAGCACCATACCCATCCCATTAGGAGAGGAGGCCAAATGGCTCATCCTCCCTGCTTGATGTCCAATACCCGTCTTCACTAGAGCTGCTCTGCTGCTTCATGAAATGAAAGAGATGCAAAGAAGTGGGCAGAATGTGGACTAGGTCAGGAGCAGTGGCCCACTCCTGCTGGATTAGGCTCAGCATTAGGTTAAACTAAGAGGCAACACAAAAACAAATCAGTCAACAAGCAATGGTCAAAGGCACAGTGTTACCAGGCAAGGGGGGGGGGGTCAAAGAGAGAAGTCTGAGAAGCATCCAAGATCCAAACACAGATAAGCAGTCAAAGACAATATGCAGTCCAAAAAGCAGAACCAAAGAGGAGTCCAAAGTCAGTAGCAAAAAGGCTCAATCACAGAACAAGGCCAGAAGTACAAAACACCGGAGCCGGTAGAAAACACTGTTTCCAGCAGCTGCTAGGCTGATACTACCAGGACTTCCTGAGCCCTACCTAAGGCTCAGCTGCAGTTCATTACAAGTCCTCTTGCAAAAGTTCTCCTTATGAGGAGGGCCTTGCTCCCAAGGAGGCCTCTTCTGCAAGTGGGCACTCCTTCGCCTGCCCATGGTCTGAGTCTGGACCTTCAGGCACTGACATTCTCAGAGGCTGGATAGTGGCTCAGCATCCCCCTCTGCCTTGGAAGCAGAGCTTTCCACCTTTCGAGGAGGAAGATCTGAAGTCTTCTTCAGATTGTTTTTTTGCTGAAATATCTTTATTTTAATTGCTATTTTAATTTTATTTTGCCAAATGGAATTTAACAGATTGACTGTTGTGTCTTTTTGGAACTGTATGATGGGTCATAATAGATTGTATTAGCAATCTTCCTTCCATCTACCTCAGACTTCTTATTTTTCTGTTCTTGCCTAGGCTAGTGAAGAAATGTAACCTGGTGCTTTTTCTGTTATCCCCTTACACTTGTAAGGAAATGTAGCCTAGTGCTTTTTTGTCCTATCTCCTCTACTGTTTTACGTTTAGCAAAGGTCTGACACTTCCAGGACTCAGATGGCTCACACCACCTGGAAAGGGTGGGACACCACAGGATGAGAAGACACTGAAAGTATCCAGGTGGCCCACTGGCTGCCCTTCTCTACTCATGAGGAAGGTGTTTATAGCTTCTGGAGTACACTCAGTATAGCACTTGAAGAAACCTCATGTGTTTGTCAGCCCTAATTCCCCCTCACAAGTAAAGCGAATGTCACTGACAGTGGAGGTGAATGTGCCTCCCTTTTCTGTTACCCCTTCCTATCCCAACCATGTTTTGAAGAAGAAGGAGAAGGAGAGAGTTGGAATAAGTCTCCCTGAAGAGTGAAAGCAGATGGCAAATGACACAAAAGTGTCTTTTTCCCACTTGGAAATCATGGGCTGTACTACAAGTCCCATGATTCCCTGACAGGAAATGAAATGTACAGCATCATTTGCAGCCATGGAGAGGCTGCAGATTGTTCACAGAACCCAGAGGAAATTCCTCCCCCTGCTATCTTTCCTCTTCCTCAATCTTTTTTGCCATGTTTGGGGAAGGCTTAACATATGGAGGAGCGGTGGGGTGCAAGTCAGTGTGTGCTTGGGGGGAGGAGCTGAGCCCACCATGCATGGGCTTGCACTTTAACATTCAAACAGGGATGTTCATGTAGCTGGGCACCCCTGGTCAAATTCCCACAACACCCCTAGTTTTGTGAGAGTGCTCAGGATATATATATATTTAGGGACCTTCAGCCCATAGAATTACATTTGCCACAGTTTGTTGGTTGAGTCAATGGTGCTTCTAAACGAGGGAAGGGGCATATTTCCACATTCTCTCTGAGGACCAGGCTCCATGGATCCCATACTCCAGAGGCTGAACAGGGAGCTTTGATTTATTGAATGTGAGTGGTGTTGCCAACTTCCTTCCTGGTAGGGTTCCTGTGCATTTAGTCATGGTGTGAGAAGCAAAACATACCTACAAAAAACAGCAGTTCAGGCTTCTCTAGGATGAAAATTAATGCCGGTTCCAGGTTTTTGAGGGCCCTTGGGCAAACACTCACAACGCGGCTCCTCCCTCAATGTGTCTACCTTCTCACTGCCATTGTCACCAGCTGCAATTGCTCCTCATCCTCTTTCTCAGTTAAATGCAAACTGAATCAATTTATATCCCATCTTTAATGACAACTCCCACCAGTGCCATCCAGCATGGCCAACAATAAAGGATTTTGGAATTTGTAGCCCAGAACATCTGGAGGGCAAAAGGTTGTCCACCCCTGATCTAGCACTGTGGGGTGGGAAATCTTGCTCATTTCTCCCCCAGAAAAAGCACTAAATGCAAAGATTTAATTTAATATGTTATTTATTTGTTTTGACTGAAGAAATTGAAGAAGAGAACAAAGCCCTCTGGAATGGCGCATGATCCACTCCAGAGAAGGCTGCATGGAAATGACATGGGTGCCTCCTTCAGTGATGAATTGCTGCTAGGGGTGTACAAACCCCACGCACCGTTCTGCCTGGGGGTCTGTGGGGGGGAGGTGATCTGTCCCTCCCCCCAGAATCCTCCCCGGCCAGCTCTGCTCAGCGGCAAGTCCACAGAGCCGCCAGCCAGGCCTGTCCATAGCCAGACTTTCATCCGCTGCCGGTCTGCAGTCGCAAATGACATCCAGCATAGCAGACACCATTTGCGTCCCTGCTCGGTTCATGATAGGCTACATAAATATTTACGTAGCCTATCATGGCGAAGAGCAGGGATGCAAATGGCGTAGCAGACACCATTTGTGTCCACAGACCAGCAGCAGATGCGGCTGCAGACTCAGCGGACGGACCCGGACCCGGACCCAGCTGGCAGCAGGTAGGGTCCGTCCGCGTTGAACTTCGCGGGGTGGCAGAAGTAAGGTGTCCGTTCCAGACTCATTGGAGTCCATGGTGGAATTCTCTGCCATCCCTAATTGCTGCATCCAAGTGGTTCTTTACATGAGGATCTTCATCAGCAGGAATGTGGAGAGAGCCAGGAGGATGGAGGCAGAAGATGGAGAGCCCTTACTATGTTCAATCTCTGATTTAGTAGTTCCCTGTAGAGGAAATTCCCTGGAAGACCTTTGTATATCGAGGAGATCGTGTGACATGCTACAACTGCTTCTTTTATGCCTGAAACTCCTGTGATACCTTAAAAACCAGATCTCTCAGGCCTCTTTAAGAGACTTCTAGCTGCTTGACCTGACTGCTGATTTTTCTAATCAGTTAGAATGACATGGCCTTGGGAGGCAGGGAGGGTCTCTTTGGCTGTGGTCCATCTGCTAAGTTAACTTAAGATGGAAGTTAAACATATTTTTAAAAAATCATATCTGTCTGTGAGCAGATGATGGAACAAAAGGTGCCTGACAATCTGCAAAACACAGATGAAGCAGATTTTACACAGTACATCTGTACTTCTAAGGGATCATTTTCCTCTTCCTCAGAGTGACGCCCTCCTTCCCCAAGACCTGCATTTTCTGTGACAGCACAGGAGCTGTCACCCTGGGAGTGGGACACTGCTAATAGGTCCCTGGAGAACTCCTCCACCAACCTCTCTGTCCCTCTTAGCTTCTCCAGGTCAGCAACCTTGGTCTCAAGGGAACGAACTTGTTCCCTGAAACCCAGGAGCTCATAACACTGAGCACACACCCACGACTTCTGTCCACCATGCAGATAGTCATACATGTGGCACTCAGTGTGATACACTGAATAGCCCCCACACCCCTACTGGCTTCCTACCTTCATAACTGGTTGTTGTTGTTGTTGTTGCTGCTGCTGTTATTAGTGGGTTTGTTTACCTGGAGCCGTGGTGGCTTAGTGGTTAAGACATTGAACTGCAGACTGGAAGGTCAGCAGGACAGCAGTTTGAGACCCAAGTGCCGCATGACGGAGTGAGCTCCCATCTTCAGTCCCAGCTCCTGCCAACCTAGCAGTTCGAAAGCAAGAAATTGCAAGTAGATAAATAGGTACCGCTTTGGCGGGAAAGGTAACAGCATTCTGTGCACCTCAGTGTTCAGTCATGCCGGCCACATGACCACAGAAGCGTCTTCGGACAGTGCTGGCTCTTCGGCTTAGAAATGGAGATGAGCACCACACCCTAGAGTCGGACACGACTGGTTGGGGACACCTTTACCTTTTACCTTTTTTTACCTGGAAAACTAAGTTGTTACTAGGAGAAGGTGGGAAATTTATTTATAGTTATTTATTTACAGTTACTTACTATGTGTAGAGAGGGGAGTGAGTCAACTGACCTGGTTTCCTCGCCCTGTAGCCAAACTCACACTGGTGCTTAACTTGCTTGTTTGCTCATGCTGATCAGGAGTTCACTGGCTACTAAGTATGCTCAGTTCTTACTGGACTTTTTTGGTTTTGCAGGGACGGGGGACAATATTTTTTCACACTTCTGCAATCTACAGTGTTGTCCCAAGCATGCTGATCCCTCTCTCTCTTGTTTTTCAGTGGCTCCATTTTGGCTCCATTTCTTTTGGCATTCAGGCCCTGAGTTCACTATTAGAGGGAGTGATCCATATCCACTTTATTGCAAACAGGTTTAAACTATTAGATGACTACAGAACAGACTACATTTCTAGACTTTAATATTTAATATAGAGACATCAAAAGACTTTTAAAGAGGGATTTGAGAACCCTTTTATACTAATACCTGAGTCTTTGTATGTTGTTTCTCAGAAGTAAATCCCACTGGACTCAATAAGGCATACTTCCGTGAATGTGTGTAGAGGATTGCAGGTTAAGGCTCACTGACAAGAGAATACACCCAATTGAAATTAGTGAGAAATTTACTTTTTTATTATTTTTATTATTATTTATTGCATTTATATCCCACCTTTTTTTCCTCTTTCAAGGAACCCAAGGCAGCTTACATTATCCTCCTCCTCTCCTTTTTATCCTCACAACAACAAACCTGTCAAGTAGGTTGGGCTGAGCATCTGTGACTGGCCCAAAGGTGCCCAGTGAACTTCCATGGCCGAGTGGGGATTAGAACCCGGATCTCCCGGCTTCCAGTCCAACACTGTCACTACTATACCACACTGGCTCTACTTATTCCAGGGGTGAGGAACCACCAGCCCATGGACTGCATCCAGCCCATGGGGGGCTCCCATCTAGAGCACAGCCTCTCTAGGGTAGCCTAATGCATGAAAAAACAGAGATGCAAATGGCGCAGTGGATGCCATTTGCGGCTGTAAAGCTGTTAGATGGCTGCATTTAGGTTAATCTAACAGGTTTATGGCTGCAAATGTCATCCACTAAGCCATTTGCATCTGGAGTTAGCCCTCACTCATCCAGCGATACAGCACTGCAATGGCAGCCGGCCATATCGCCAGCAATGTGGAGCCAATTGCCGTAGAGCAGAGCCGGCTCAGACTGATTCCAGGGGGAGGGATGGATCGCCTCCCCCCATGGGCAGATTCCCACGTGGACCAGCAGGTAGGGAATCCACCCATCCCTATGTAGAGATGCTCAAAGTATGGATGTTGATGATCTTAAGAAAGGAAGAGTTGGGAGGGGGATCTGTTCTCTCCTACTGCTAGCATGTGGTCCCCAAAACATTACCTCCAAAGGAATGGTGTCGTCAGAAGTAAAAAAAGTTTCCCCATACTGTGTGTGTGTGTGTGTGTATGTGTGTGTGTGTGTTGTTTTGCATTTGGGTATTGGATTCCTGATGGGAATATCAGGAACTAATCTTATTGCCACTTCTCTGCATGTTGTTTGTAACATAGTTAGCAAAATTCAAATGAAAAATAGGCACCATGGTATTGCTTGTTGTTGTTCTTGTTGTTGTTGTTAATAAAAAGAGAACTGCTAGACTAGAGACTGCTGTGCTGGGCATATTTTAAAAGATACACACACATGAACACAGAGGTGGAACATCCACTTGAATGAGATTCACCATATCCTTTTGGAGGGATAATGACACTTTCATGATAGAGGTTGCTGGGAGGTGAAAGTTCATTGCTGGCATTGCCTCCTACTTCATGGGTTTTCTGTATGGCTTTCAGGTCTTTCATAGCCCTGGCTTCTGCACCAAGCAACTTTGGGGAAATTCTCAAACTCAGAAGTCAACACCAGCCTTTACACTGAATCAGCTGGAGCTCTTTAAAGAAATCCCCTTGCCACTCAGTCAGCACTGAGAACGCCAAGCAGCTGCAGCTAGAGAAGAAGGGAACCATCAGTTTTTTTCTTAGTCCCACCCTAATGTTAACGTAAGAACATAAGAAGAGCCCTGCTGGATCAGACCAAGGGTCCATCTAGTCCAGCATTCTGTTCACACAGTGGCCAACCAGCTGTTGACCAGGAACCCACAAGCAGGGCATGAGCACAGCAGCACCCTCCCACTCATGTTCCTGATGTAGAGGTGGATGCATCTGTCAGTTTCACTTTCTCTTGCATTCAAACCTCTCTAATTCTCTGCATCTCATGTATGAAGAAATGTGCACATTTTTGGTAAGGTCTTACCAAAACTGAACTAGACAAAATATTCACCCATCTGCACTGGTCAAGTTCAATAGCTATTCCTCACCATGGAGAGGACCATCTTATGCCTGCCTGCTTTTCATGGGAGTATGGAATGTTTCATGGGGAGTACTCAGCAGTGGCGCCCCATAAAGTAACTGCTGCCCGTGGATGACTGTGGGTTCTAGTATTTCTCCCTCTCTCAAAATACTGGACCCTGGGGCCATCCCATGAGATTCAGGAAAGAGAAAAGGAAGTATTTCTTTACAGAGCACATAGTTAAACTATGGAATTTACTACCTCAAGATGTACTGATGGCCACTGATTTGGATGGCTTTAAAAGGGGGCTGGACAAATTCCTGGAGGAGAAGGCTATCAATGGCTACTGGTCCTGATGACTATGTGCTACCTCTAGTACCAGAGGCAATAAGCTTACATACACCAGTTGCTGGGGAACATAGGCAGGAGAGTGCTGTTGCACTCATGTCCTGCTTGTGGGTTCCTGATCGACAGCTGATTGGCCTCTGTGTGAACAGAATGCTGGACTAGATGGACCCTTGGTCTGATCCAGCAGGGCTCTTCTTACGTTCTTGTCTTCTTAGGTGGTAGCAGCATGGACAACAGTCAAGACAGGCAGACCCTCAGGGGAGCCACTATACTAGGGTTGGACCGAAAGAAGATTTCCAGATGTTTTGGACTTCAATTCTTAGCATTCCTTCAATTCCTTAGCATCCCATTGGTCATGCTGACAGAGGCTTCTGAGAGATGAAGTCCAAAACATATGGAGATCTACCTTCTGCTTACTCCTGTCCTGGCCTAGATCATCCTGCCCAATGAACAGTCCACAATGCAGCTGCCGCTGCTTCCTCTTCCCCCTTTTTCTGACCAAGGCTGGCTTCTCAGTTCAGCAGCTGCCCCACCTTGCCAACTCCTGACACCAGTCCTACAAAGTTCCATGGAGACATTTGTATATGTGTCCTAGATTCTTCAACCCAAAACATTACTTTCTCACTACTTAATTTGAATGCTGATCTTTGTTACTGAGAAGGTGGTGGTGCCAGTAGGGATGGCAGAGAATTTTGCCATGGATTCCAGTGAGACCGGATTCTTTAGAATCCAGCCCCCTGGAATCTCTGGCGGAATGGCCTCTGGCCCCCCCGCGGAATCCCCCTGGGACGGTACTTACCTGGGGCAGATGCGGCGGATTTGGTGGCGGCGGGGCCAGTTCCGGAGGAGGTGGCTCCAGCGGCTGGTCTCCTGGCCAGCTGTGGCCAGGCCGCTGCCACCGCCATTGCCGTCCTTGCAGCCATGATAGGGTATGTAAGAATTTACGTAGCCTATGAAGGCTGGGTTAAAAAAAAAAACCCAGTGTATGCAAATGGTGGCAGCTACAGCGGCCGCCATTTGCATTCCCTATTTTTCACTGATTTATCTTACATAAATATTTACGTAAGATAAAATGGCGGAAAAAAAGGGAACACAAAAAGCGTAGTGGGCGCTATTTGCGTTCCTTTATTTTTTGCCATTCTAGCCTACGTAAATATTTACATAGGCTAGAACGGCGAAAAACAAAGGAACGCAAATAGCGCCCACTACGCTATTTGCGTTCCCTTTTTTTTCGCCATTTTATCTTACGTAAATATTTACGTAAGATAAATAGGTGAAAAATAGGGAATGCAAATAGCGGCCGCCATAGCCACCACCATTTGTGTACGCTGGGTTTTGGGGGGGGGGTTTACCCAGCCGTGATAGGCTACTTAAATTCTTACATACCCTATCATGGCTGCAAGGATGGCAATGGCGGCGGCAGCAGCCCAGCCATTGCCAGCCAGGAGACCAGCCGCCAGAGCCGCCAGCACCACCAGAGCCGCCGCCACCGGAGCCGACGACGACGAATCTGCCAAATGTCAAGGATTCTGGGGGGGAGGACCGGATCGCCTCGGGGGGGGGGGCAGCTTCATCAAACATCAAGTACTTCTTATCCACGCATTTAAGCTCTAATTAACAATGTTGAATAAGAACAAAACTACAATATCCTGTCGGGACCTGTGTGTAACAACAGCTGTAATATGGAAATGGTATGCTCATAGGTGCTCAGCTATGCTGCAAACCCTGGTTCTTCTCAGCTTATCAACTGAAAGAAGAAATGTACATAACAGCAAACCGAATGCTGGTTCAGCAACCAGTTTGGTCTCTTCACCCCAATCACTTAATGTTGTGTACATTTAAAGACAGCTTCAGGGCTTTCTTTAAAAGTACAATGTGTCCTAGATCGTACACGTAACTGTGACTCATCTATACTTTTGATATTTCCTTGCCCATGGTGCAGAGCCAGGTTGGCTCTGCTTCTCATGCTGGATTCAGGCCATATGAAGCCAAAGTCGATCCAAACACCACTACATCACAAAGAATTTGAATGGAGTTCAATGCATAAAATCAGAATTACCAGTTTCTTCACAAGCAACCACATGAATGAACTAGTTATTGGATGCTGTGAGCAGATGACTGAACAAAAGGCACCTGACAATCCATAAAACACAGATGGAGCAGATTTTAAACAGTTTGTACATCCCTAGTAGTGGGTGGATGATGAATCTGTCAATTGCAGTTTCTTTCAGATTCTTACGTTCAGTTCATCTTGAAATTTGAGAATTTCTCCAGTCTTAAATTCGGTTCATTCCAAACTTTGAAAATTTCATTTTAAAAGTTTACACAAGAATTCATAAGCATTTTTTTGCACATTTCTCCTAAAACATGTATTTTGTATGCATTATTGTTGAATATACACAGTTTTGCAAGCCATTTTCATAATATAATCCATTTTTGAATATTATTTTCCTTAATGTATGCATTTTTGAACACTTTAAAAAAAAAACTGGAGGACTCCATGGTAAAAAATCAGAGTAGTGTAAATTTCAAAGGATAACTTGAGTTTTGGTCTGCGTATTTGTGCAAAGTGAGAAATTATGTAAGTTTGCATTAAAATGTGAACTGGACAAATCCCTAAATGGGTGACTGTCACTGCGCAATCCTAAATAGAACTACTGGACTACCATGCAGGGCTGCTGTAAAGATTACAGAGATACATTATATGAAGTAGTGATGTGGTGGTATGAAAATGGAGGGTGGGTCAGACATCATGGATTCCCTTCTCTCCGGTCCATATAGGATCTCTTTATTTGGTACAAGCAAGATTATCTGATAAAATTATCACTCATCATCCTAAAAGATCACTCCATAGAGTTCTGTGTGTCTTAGGAGGTTGTCGTATATTCTTCTCAATATTAGTGAGTTCAATAAATGGACACCATATTCCATTAAAAATGTCAATTTCTGCTTCGCCTCTTTGTACCTGAAGCTGTTTAGTGAATTTCTCCATTAGTGCAACATCCCAAATTTTCTGTTTCCATATGAGAAGAGAAAATGCATTTGCTGATTTCCAGTTAGCAGCTATGACCAGCCTGGATGCTGTTCAGAAAAATGTCATGAGCTCTATGTCTTTTTTGTGCATTAGAGTCCCCATAAAGAGATAGTAGTCTCAGTTTTGCAGATAGTGTTAGGGACCTCACTGCTGAAGACAAAGACCTTCAAACACCTTTGCTCCGTTTCGATTATGTTGTTTTAGTGGTTTTATTGTATTTTGTGTGATTTTAATCACTCTTCTTGTGTGCCACCCTGGTATCTGCAAAGATGAAGGTCAGTTTCATCATTTGGCAATGTCCAAATTCTAAAACAAACGAACAAACAACAATCCTATTACAGGGGAGCCCTGCAATTCTTCCAATGAACAGCTATTTAGATTTTGGCAGCTGTTAATAAATTAATAACCATTTCTATATCACAAATCCTCTACACAGTCTTTCAGATAATTCAACAATACTCCCAATGGATCAGCCAATATTCTATATCCTGTGATTTGCTCAATATATAGTAAACTACTCTTCCACTATAGCTTGATTTTTCACAATGCCAAAGATACATAAATAGTATGCTCTTCATTGTCCACACCTCCACCATCTATCATATTCTAATTTATATATATCTTTTTAATCTTATACAGGGTTAAGTACCACTGATGCAATGTCTTAAATATATTTGCTTTTAATTCAGTGCTATTAAGTTTCTTCTGGTACTATCCCATATCCACTGCTAACAAAACCATATTTGGATCTTTCTCCCATTTTTTTTCTGATATCTGGATGTATCTCTAATTTGTATATCTTCCATAAATGCCTACATTATTTTGCTATCATCTCTATGAGATGGGTATTTCAAGCTATGATAACTCCCTAAGTGGACCATATCTCCTTATTTAGTCTGGGGCTATTTGTTCTAGCACTTGTGCAATGATGATAACATTCCCATCTTTGAAAAAGTCTTTAATAGAACGTATTTTTCTATCTTCCCAAGCAGCAATAGTTCCTAAGATCTCTCTCTTATTGTATCTTTCTCTCTCTCTTTCATTGTATATATGAGATGTAAGCGGAGCTACACCTTTCTTTATATTTAGCCCTTACCTCATAAATTGCTTTCACACATGGGCTCCCCAATATCTTGATTTTCTCATATTTCCTAAGAAACCATAAAGCATCACTTAGGGCATAATTTTATGGCCGCTAGTCAGTGGCTAGGGGGTCATAAGTTTGGTCAGTTCCCAGAGAAACGCGTCCCTGACCCCACCTCCTCGTAGGCAGTGCAGATCATCCCCAGGCTATGTGCTCCTAAGAACAGCATGGAGCAGGGCAAAAGGGGGTGTTTCTGGGGGCAGGGAGTGTGAAGTGCCAGCACCACTCTTCCTCTGCACCGTCCGACCTCCCAACCCCGCGCTCCGACACCCCACAGCTAGACACACAAAATCAGCTGTCTAGCCGCAA
The DNA here is from genome assembly GCF_057233095.1 of Heloderma suspectum. NCBI lineage: Eukaryota > Metazoa > Chordata > Lepidosauria > Squamata > Helodermatidae > Heloderma > Heloderma suspectum. The sequence continues at coordinate 14,635,072 of NC_139467.1, forward strand.
ATGCAAGGCAGCCGGAACGAGGAGGAGATGATCCCCTCTGTGATCTTCCCCACCATGCCTTGGATATGCCTTGGATACCATGCCTCCGAGTTTGAAGGCGGCCTCCTCTGCACATAGGATTGTACCCTTAAAGACTGATATTGACAGTTCTGTTCATAACATTCTACCCCGGTTTTAATCCAGCCTCTAACATTCATCAACTGACAAGTCTAATAATACTTCAAGAATACTACTGAGCTAGCTGGGCAGATGTTCGTGTCTGTGTGACAAGAACCTACATCAGAGATGCAGAACCACTTTTGGACTAAGGGCTGAATTCCATTGTGGAGAAACTCTTGGGGGGCCACCTTTCTGTGGTGGGTGGGGCTGAGTGCAAAAGGGGGCTGGGCCACAGGCAGCAGGGGTGGAGCCTGAAGTCCCAAAGCTACCAGCAGATTTTAGCTGGAAGCTCTTGTTCCCTGTAACTCAGCCTTCGGAGAGGCATTTCAACTTTTTAGAATGGAGAAAAAAACTGCACAGAAGCCGGGGAAACCCCTCAATGCTTGGTGGTTGGCAAAAGGGGGCGGGGTTAGGAGGAAGGGACTCCTGGAGAAGGGAATAGAAAAGGGTTCATAAAAGATGGACAGATGTCTTAGTTTTCCAGTAGAGAGAGGGGCTGAACCCCACATGGGTGGGCCTTGAAATGCCCCTCAAAACTCCGGGTGTATTTTATTTTTTAGAATGGAGAAAAAAACTGCACAGAAGCCGGGGAAACCCCTCAATGCTTGGTGGTTGGCAAAAGGGGGCGGGGTTAGGAGGAAGGGACTCCTGGAGAAGGGAATAGAAAAGGGTTCATAAAAGATGGACAGATGTCTTAGTTTTCCAGCAGAGAGAGGGGCTGAACCCCACATGGGTGGGCCTTGAAATGCCCCTCAAATCTCCGGGTGTATTTTATTTTTTTCCCCCACGGGAAAAGCTATGTCCCTGGTGGTGAAAACCTAGTGAAGCTATATTCAGGGCTCTGTATACTCTGTACTAAAAGAATATGACATTCTGCACCAAGAAAAGCTGCTTTCTGTGTGAGCTATTTGAGTCATGCAAACTGAGCAACATCCCATCTAGAGCTGTGCACAAGCGGCCTCTCAAAATTCTCCAACCTATTTGTGGGCAGGGAAATTGGGGGGACAATTTCACTGAATTTCTCTGAGGGGAGGAGAAATTCTCCAGAAGTTTTGCACAGATAGGGCTCACTATTGGCAGGGGTTGTGGCACAGGTCTTTCCTTTTTTCCTCAGGGTTTTTGATTTATTTCACTGCTTCTGTAGGTGGCAACAGCATCAAATGTGTTAAGGTTTCCACTCTTCTGAGGCAGAATTGTGAATGCCTTTTGGAGGTACTTTTGAGCTTGCCTAATCACTGTGAGGTGGCCGAGGGTGCTGTGTGTGTTTTCTCTCTCAGTTTCACAACTTTTTTTTGTTTTTTCTCCCTCAGTTCCATTGCTCTGCAGCCTCCCAGGCCACCTCCACTTCCTGAACTGAAAAAGCCCCATGGGAGGAATTGCCTCATGATGTCTTCCTCACAATGGCTTTAACTGAAATGCGGGAAGCTGAGGAGGCTACAGGCTGCCACAGAGATTACTGTACGATGACAGACAGGATGCTCATGCATGCTCCTCAGCCACCTCACAAGTAAGGTAAACACTAGAACCCCAAACCCAACCCATGAGAATTTCTCCAAAATTTCTCCTCCTTTTGATTTCTTTTGAAAAGCAATTTCTTTTCTACCAAATAGAATGAGAATGGCTGAAAAAAATGTGGGAAATTTTTCAGAACAGCACTAGTTCCATTGTTTCTGTTAGCAACTTAATATATTATGAAGTTTTACCCTTTTGCATAGCTTATTCTGGTTGCATTAGTTGTGGGGAGAGGTGCTGGATGACACAAACCATCAGCCACTGGAAACCATATCAAGCAATGCATGTTAGGGGGAATGGGGCAACATGTGTCAGCCCTACCTTGAACATCCTACTCCCTTCCCAGTCAGACTCCAGATTTCTCATGTTGAGGGATGAAGGTCTGAAGGTCTGAAGGTTTGGGGGTTTGGGGGTTTGGGGGGGGTTGTTTTTTGTTTTAACTCATGTTCAGGTAAACACATGCTCCTTCCAGGCCTTGCCCACCAAGATGGGAAAGCCAGGGACTGAGTGGGCAGGGACAGCACAGGCAGAAACATTGGGCATGGAACACATGACAACATTGGGGCAGAGCCAGTATGCACATCCCTGTGCCCCTTATATGCATTGCAGGACCCTGTTCAGATATGATGCCTGAACAGGGTTTTTAGCTTCCAAGCATTCAGCAGGAGTCTCTGAGCATCCCTTTGTAGTCATGAGGGCCAGAAAATGGTTTTGTTTGTTCTGTAAATACCTTTCTCAGGGATTCTGCTCACAGTACCACACCCCTACTTCTTCTACATTGCTGTGGAACTGCAGCAAACACACGGTCCTAGCTTTATCATGATGGTTCAGGAGGCCAACGCTGCCTCCTAGTTGCTTTTATCCACTGGATCATCATGTTCTTTCTGTTCCAAGATCCACTTTCAAGGGTGAACTTGTGACCTATTATTGTAACCAGACCGACTTGTGATTAGGGATGGCAGAGAATTCCACCACGGATCTCGGTGAGGCCAAATGCCAGTGCATTCGGCCCCCCGAAATCTGTGGCGGAATGGCCTGCCCCCCCGCCCCCCCCGCGGATCCCCCCCAGGACGAGACTTGCCTGGGGCCGATCTTCCGGGTGGCAGCAGCTCCGGCGGCGGCGGCAGCCGCAGCGGCTGGTCTTCTGACAGGCTGCCGCTGCCGCCATTTGCAGTCTTGGTAAAAAAAAAAAAAAAAAAGACGTGATAGGCTATGTAAAGATTTACATAGCCTATCATGGCTGGGTGGGTTTAAAAAAAAAAACGCATACGCAAATGGCGGCGGCTACGGCCACCGCCATTTGCATTCCTTCTTTTTGGCCGTCTTAATCTACGTAAATATTTACATAGACTATGATGGCGAAAATAAAGGGGAATGTAAATAGTGTAGCGGGCGCTATTTGCATCCCCTTTTGATTCGCCGTTTTAGCCTACGTAAATATTTACGTAGGCTAAAACAGGGAATCAAAAAGGGACGCAAATAGCGCCCGCTACGCTATTTGCGTTCCCCTTTATTTTCGCCGTCATAGTCTATGTAAATATTTACATAGATTAAGACAGCCAAAAAGAAGGAACGCAAATGTGGGGGGGGGGGTTACCCAGAGCCCTCCATGGCCAGAAATCTGGCTACGGACAGCTCTGGCCTGGCTGGGCCTGGCCGGCTGCTCCGCGGAGCTGCCGCGGAGCACAGCCGGTCGTTCGAGGATTCTGGGGGGGAGGAACGGAGCGCCTCCCCCCCGTTGAGGATTCCGGGGGGAGGGACAGAATGCCTTCCCCCCCACCATAAACATAATCCACGAACAGGTAAGTCACTTTCGTACATCCCTACTTGTGATTCCTGGAAGCCTCCATGATGGTGAATGGAGATCTTCGCCAGCCTCTGGGACTGAGTTTAAAAAGAATCCCACCTCATCCAGACTCAGAACATGCTTTCAATTACCTGTCCTGAGAACATGGCTGCAGCAGGACAGGAAGGTCTCCCTTGCCTTTGGTTTGATCCCTTTTGACCCTTTCCATTTCTATGTCTGCCTTCAGCATGTCAACGTTCTCCATTTTTAAAGAGTGGTGCTGGTTTTTCTAGCCCGTAAATTACTCCAAATTATGCCAGTGGGATCTGGTTGACTCCAGTGGAACAATTTGCATTCAGGCTGAGGAGGAACTAGAATGGAGCTGGCGACCCTTTCAGCCATGGGGGGCTGCATGCAATGTTGGGCAGTGAGTCAAGGAAGAGCTGCATGTCCACACGTGGATGTGTGTGTGTGTGTATGTCTGTGTGCCTGTGTGTGCATGCATGCATGCAATAAGGTTCTTCAGGATCACTGAAGGAGGGGGAGGCTAAAGTCTCTTCCTACCCACCCCAGGAATCCCAGTTGGGTTCACTGTTTCCCCACCACCATTATCCATGGGGAAGTAGAGATCTTGGCTGTTTGGGGGTTGCTGGGGGAGGAGAGGCTAAAGCTTCAGTTTTCCCCCCGCAGCCCTGCTGATCAGAAGGAACTCCATACCTGCAGTTAGAAGCACCATGAAGAGCAAGAGTCCCAGGAGATCCTGCATGGTGATGGGAAAACACAGCGCGAGACCTAGTGTAAAATATTCTCCCCCCAACAAAGCAAATTCCGTGGTTATCTGCAAAAATGTTGAGAATGACTTATTTATTTAGTCATACCTTCAGCACGTATCCTTTGGCATGCAATAAGACTAAACACCTTCCTTTAAAAGCAGCCCTTAAAAAAGGAAGCAGGTGTTCTTAAATTCTAGGTCATGGTTTGTGGTGGAGATCGGGCATTTTCCCATGTGTTCACCTGCCTACATGAGCCCTCGTGCATTGATACATTATGGCAGTAGAGTTGACTAGGAGTTTTATGGCACACAAAATAAAGTGTGTGTGTGTGTGTGTGTGTGAATGTGTATGTGTGCATGCGTGTGCACACACACTGTAGCTGATACAAACCAAACTTTTTGCTAGGGATGCATGAATTTGTCAGTTTCACTTTTTTCCTCCATTTGAATTTTTTAAATCTCAAGTTCTTTCTCTCCTGAATAAGAAGAACTCTGAAAATGTTGGTAAATTCTTATCAAAAAATGAACTGAAAAGAAATTCTCACCCATCTGCACCAGCCAAATTCAATAACTATAGCTATTCTCAGCATGAAGAGGACCAACCTACCTGCTACAGAACTGTTAAGGATGAGAAGCCAGTCAGAAAAAAAGAGTTCGCAAACCTAATCAAGCCCGAACATGTTTGAATACACAAGGATTCACTCCCAGAGGTAAGCACTCAAAGCCCTGGGTCTGGATGGACACATCTCCCAGTTGTGGTTTCTCCCATATTGGAATGTTTTAAATCTCAAGTTCCTTTTGTCCCAAATACAAAGAACTTTCTGAACATTAGGAAACTCATCAAAACCAAGCTGAATTCTTACCCATCTGTACTTTTTACCATTGCTGCTGTTCCCTTTCCCCTTTCCTGTTTGTACTACAAATACATGCTCGTTATAGAACAGTGACAGAAGAGAATTAAGTGTTTCCCAGAAAAGAGAAGGAACACTTCATCATACTCCAGGAACTCCAAACACTCTTGCCACTGCCTCTGTGGAAGGAAGCCAAATAAAGATGGAAACATAGTAACACTTTTGGAAAGGCCTGTTGAGAAATCCATGCTATTTCATAAGTGGAGAAATCCACTATTCCAGTTAGATGCTTATGAAATCTAGGAAATGCCGGAAGAGAATCATTAAGGCTTATATGCGCCTGAGAAAATGTTAGTCACAGATGGGAGGCTTGCATGCTTTCCAGCCACACCTCTTTTGCATAGTTTGCTATATCCATCTAGAGAACGGAGTTTTTTTCCCCCTGGCAGTTCCCATGGGAGTCGCACGAAAAATTGAGGGCTGCTCACACATGGGCAAACAAACAACATGCTTGATTTCTCAGAGCAGAATCGAGGAAAGCCCCACGCACCCCCTTCAAGACCCTGCCTGCTCCAAATCTACCTCCTGTGTTTGCAAAGGCAGGCAGGCTTGCGCACGCACATGCACACACCACCCCTGGAGGAAGCAAGGCTGCCTGACAGCCTTTGATGAGCTGCCTTTGCAGGCAGGGAGTGAGCAAGATGTCAGGCTGAGCACTCTGCACCTGCGAAGGCAGGAAAACAGTGGCCCCATTTCTAGGCTGGAGCAGATTGGCATCAGCACTTGGCATTGTTAGGCATAGGGCTGTGTGTAAGTGGCCTCTCAAAATTCCCCAGCCTATTTACGGGCAGAGAAACTGAGGAGAGAATTTTCACTGAGTTTTTCCAAGGGGAGGAGAAATTCCCCAAGAGTTTCTCACAGAGAGGGCTCATGGTTGGCAAGGCATGTAGCCCAGGTCCTTTCGCTTTCCTTTCACAAAGGGTTTTTGGTTTATTGCACTGCTTCTGTAGGGGGCAACAGCATCAACTGTGTTGAGGCTTCCACTTTTTTGAGGCAGAATTTTGAATTCCTTTTGGTGGTATTTTTGAGCTTGCCTCATCACTGTGAGGTGGCCGAAGGTGCTGTGTGTGTTTCCTCTCTCTATTACACATCTTTCCGTTGCTCTGCAGCCTCCCAGGCCACCTGCACTTTGTGAACTGAAAACGTCCCATGGGAGGAATTGTCTCATGATAACTTCCTCACAATGGCTTTAACTGAAGCATGGAAAGATGAGGAGGCAACAGGCTACCACAGAGATTACTGTACAATGACAGACAGGACACTCATGCACACTCCTCAGTCACCTCACAAGTAAGGTAAGCAGAAGAACCCCAAACCCAACCCATGAGAATTTCTCCAAAATTTCTCCTCCTTTGAATTTCTTTTCGAAAGCAATTTCTTTTCTATCAAATTGAATGAGGGTGCTCGGGGGGAAAAAGTGGGGAAAATTTTCGGCACAATGCTAGCTAGGCACATGCCAGAGCCCCAGCTCTCTGGAAGGGCCACAAAACTGATCCTACTCTGGGCCCCACTCTTAAAGTATTTTTGGACCAGCATTTGAGCAGTGATGGGTGGCTGGATCAAGCCACTCTTTTAATTTCCCGCAATGACCATGACCTAGCTTGACCCAGGGGCACTGTGGGAAGTTTAAAGGGTGGCAAGACCCACACACACACTACTTGGAGCACTCCTACCACACCCAGGTAAGCCTGCCAAGGTCCACCAACAGAGGAGGAGGAGGCCCACCAGAGGACACTGTGCCCAGAGACTCCTCAGACCTGGAGGAGTCTGTGTGCTGGTCAGAGCCTAGAAAGGCTGTGCACTGGCAGGGAAAGGGTGAAACACCAAGACCTTCATCTGCCAGCATGAGCCAGTTCTTTCCTATGCTTGTTGTTGTGAAGATCGCATCTTGGGCAGAGAGACAGCAGCTCAAGATGGTATTGAAAAACTGAATTTTATAAAATAGTAAAATACCCATATAAAACGCCCAAAACATTTTAGTAAGAACTTCTTCAGGGACACTGAAATGAAAGCAGTCTAGAAATATTTAATGATAATGATGGTGGTAATGATAATGGCAATGGCAGTGATAATGATAATAATGTCAATGCTACATCAATCATAACACGATCATAATACAAATGATATTGCTATAACAGAACAACTCATTATATAGGGTTGTTCTATCACAGCTATATCGTTTCAATTTAGAGATGGGCGGACTCACCTCTGTCCATGGTCACCAGGCACTTGATGAGCCACCATGCCCGCTCACTGCACCATGGGAGCCCCCAGACAGCTTGGCAAGTGCCCAGCAAGCACCGCAGGGCTGCCTTTCCCCATAGCGAGCTGCCATTTTGTGTAAAAATGGTGGCTCACGTTTCTCTGTAAGAATAATGTTGCATAAATGGCAGCCATGAAGGGGCCATCCATGCAACATTACAGGCGTATATGGTCCATTTATGCCTGTAATATTGCATAAATGGCCCCTTTATGGCTGCTATTTATGCAACATTAGTTTTATGGAGAAACCCAAGCTTCCATTTTTGCGCAAAATGGTGGCTGGCTAGCTATTTATTTATTTATTTAAAATATTTCTTGGCCACCTTTCAGGGCAGAAGCCCTCCCAAGGCGGCTTACAGCAATAAAAGGGGCTGGCCGGCCAGGTCCAGTAAGTGGCAGCAGCCCAGTAAGCAGGGTCTAGGGGGCCAAGTGGTGGGGGGAGTCCACCAGACTCCCACCCCCCTCTCAGACTCTCACAACATCCCTATTTGTATTATGATTTATTATTACATATTACATATGATTTTATATATATATATATATATATATATATATATATATATATATATGAACGAACATGCTTTAATACAATAAACCCTGACCAATCTTAATAAAAACCAACAAACCAGGGCTGGCTCTGGGTTTCTGTGTGTCCTTCAACAACAGTGCTGCAGGGGATTTAATTTATTTAAAGGCCCCACCTCTTCTTCTTCTAAGCACACTTCCCCCTTTTGAAACAAACATCTCAAACTGTCCACATTGCCTCAAGCATGAAGTTTTCCAAGTTTACATCATCACCCAGTCTGTAGAAATCAAACATGAAGAAATTGTGCATTTGCGAAATCAAACAAAGAGCAATTTCCCATATTCACTTTTGTGAAAGCCAGCATTGTTTAGGGCGTTTCTAGTGTACAGGGGGCTTCTAGTGTGCAGGGGCTTCTCTCCCCCCAACTTTCCCAGTGTAGGAAGCCTCTAGAATGTAGGGGCTTATCTCCCCCAGCCACTTTCCCAGGATTCAAACCAGGGACCTATTGCATGTGAAACAAAAGTTTTTTCCCTCAGACCACAGTTCCTCCTGCAGGCCCTGTAATTAGGGATGCATGAATGAGCCATGTTTGAGTTTGCCGGGATTCGCCAAATGTCATCTTGCTACTCATCTCCTGCCCAATTGCCATTCACGTTTGCAATCGCTGCTCACTCTGTGAAAATGGGAAACTTGTACAAATCAAGCAGCGATCGAATGGGAGATTTGCGTAAGTTTTCCCAAATTTGTGCAAATTTCATCCACGAGCTAAAGCAGACCTGATTCAGTCCATGGAGGAAATTTGTGCAAATTAGAGAATTTGCTCAAATTAGGACATTCGCTCAAATTGAACTGGGAATTGGGATTGAGATGAACACGAGCACATGTTTGACAATTTGTTAATATTTTTGGTGGACATGCTTGCATTTGGTGCTTCAAACGGGGTGTGCTTACATGTTTTGCAAGCAAAAATGAAATTCTTATACATTCCTAGCTATTGGTAATGCAGCGCTATGCTGATTGGCTCTGTTGTCCTTGAGTGTAGAGGTCTTCTCTTCCCCCTACCCTTTCCCAGTATAGGGTTGTGCCCTGGATTCATACCAGGGACCTCCTGCATGCAAGCCAGAAGTTTTTCCCTCAGACAAGGGCTCCTCCTGCAGGCCTTGTAATTCTGGCATCTACATCTAGGGGTTAAAGTTGGATGTGAAGGGAAGGGAAGACCACTGCTGTGGGATTGCTCTCCGCTGCTGTTGCTGGGTGGTCAGGTCTCTCGTGTCTGCACTGCTCTCTCATGTCTGCACTGTAGGTTCGAGTCATGGGAGCTCCCTCTCTTTTACCCAGTGTGGCTTTTCTCCCCACCCCCGGTAACAAGAAGTGTGTGTGTGTGGGGGGGGGTATATTGCCCTCTCAACTATCTTTATTGAAAGAAAGGATTTTACACAGAACATTTAAGGGGGAAAGTATACATTCTATAGCAAAGCTGATATATTCATTTGTCAACTAATAGGGCTGCAACATTAATCAGTTCATTGACACACACCATGCCAGCCTCAGTTGGCTACCTGCTCTCTCTCTTTCTTTCTCTTTGTGCATAGTAAACAGCTTAGCAGGCCTTAGCAATAAGCAGACTTCATATGTCTGTTACATCCCTCTTCTCCTGGGACGTGTCTGGTGCCGGGGAAAGAAGCATCCCAACTCGGGATGGGAGAGAATTTTCCATTCGTTTTTGATAAGAATTTACTCAAATTCACAAGTTTTGTCATATTGAAGATGGAAATAACTTGAGATGCATTAATTTTTTTAAAAAAAAAAATCTATGTGGGAGAATCCAAAACTAACGGATTCATCCAACCAGGACTGTGAGTGTTTAGCTCTTAAAAGTCCTCGCCATACTGGTATTAGCTGTATCTTTTGGATTTGGCGAGCGCAGATGAGTGAGAATTTTGTTTCAATTCATTTAAAAAACAAAAAACAAATTTACCAACATTCAAGACATTTCTTCATATTTGGGATGGAAAGAACTTGAGATATTAAAAATTCAAATGCAGGAGAAAACAAAACTGATGGATTCATCCACCTCTAATCCCACCTGCCAAAGCAATAGGATTGTGACCCCTCTCAGTGCCTTCCTCCACTATCTTCTACACCAGCAGTCCCATTGTGAGGATCAACCAAGCCACCATGTTGCTCTGCTTAGCATGGTTTCCTTTGCAGGTGGGTGGAAGACCTAGCTTATCTGCTGCATTGGCCTCCAACTGGGGCTCAACTGCTTGTATAATCTACCAAGCAGGTGGAGCATTTTCTCTTCTTTCTTGCAAAACTGTTTGTTCGGTCTTTGTTAGAGGGAAATGCATTGCATGTGGCTGACCACATTTGGGAGCAAGGATACTGACTAAGGAGGTGGGGCAGTCATGAAAAGTGGGCCATTACATCCGATTGGCCATTGGTGAAAAAAGACGGTGCATATTGCTTCATCGCAAGGAGGGGACTGCGCGGAGCTGCTATTGCAGGGAAGTGGGGAGAGAGAAACACAAATTGCTCAGAAAGGCCAAGCAGAAGCCAAAGGAAGTTTCATGCAAATAACACGGAGACTTCTTTATCAAATGAAGATCTTTTCGTGCAGAGTTCTTGCACAAATCAAATGAGGATCTTTATCAGCAGAAGCCCAGAGAGGGCCAGGAAGGGGAAACCAGATGACAGAGAGGCTTTGCTACAATCAAATCTTATGCAAGGAGTATGAACAGCCATACATCTTTCTTTCATAAATACTAATGTGGCACAGCAAAACCTGGTAGCACAACCACTCATGCTCACATTGTCATCTTTGAATCCTGGATCTGAAAAACAGAGAGAATCATTAGGGTGGCCATTCCTGTCACTGCTACCCAAACAATTTCATCTCTCCCCACACTTTCTATCTATTTTATTGTATTTTCAAAATATTGTGAGCCACTTCAAGAATTCTGGGGTATACACCAAACAAACAAACAAAACGTATTTCCTTTGAGATGCTCAAGGCAGCTCACAAAAACAAAATTGCAGAAGGAAAAGGAAACAAACTGAGAAATAATGCAAATAGCATCCGTATTCTCCATCAGTATGCCACTCAGGGTATCTGCGTGGAGCAGCCTATTCCAACTTGGTGCCCTCCAGATGTGTTGGACTACAGCTCCCATCAGCCAGTGCCCATGCTGACTGGGGTTAATGGGAATTGTAACCCAGAGCTGGGCATGGACATTTTGCTGCCCAAGGACAAAACAGTCCCCATCCTTACATTACACATATAAAACCTGACTGGAATAGCAGCTGGATCTTACTTCAATACTGGTGACAGGACAGTGTCCTCTACTAGGGATGTATGAGAATTTCAAAATGCTTGCAGAACTTGAGAGTGTGCCCCCTTTGAAGCTCCGAACATGACAGTGAGCACGTGTCCACCAAAAATATTCAGAAATTGTCAAACACATGCTCTTGATTGTCTTGTTCTCAATTTCCAGTTTGATTTGTGCAAATTTCCTACTTTGCACAAATTTCCACAGTAGACTGAATCAGCCCTGCTTTAGTCTATGGAGGAAATGTGTGCAAATTTGGGGAGATTTGCCATTTGATCACTGCTCAGTTTCTGCAAGTTTCCCATTCATGCAAAGTGAGTAGCGATTGTAAACATGAACAGAATTTGGGCACAAGAGAAGCAGTGAGACAGTGTTCAGAGAACCCTGGTGAACTCGAACATCACTAGGGGTGTGCGGATTCCCCACCATCTGTTCCGGTGGGGAATCCGTGGTGGGGGGAGGCGATCCATTCCTCCCGCCCAGAATCTTCCAGAGCAGTTCCGCTCCGCTCAGATTCGGGGGGGGGGGACTGGCTTGGGGGGTTCTTACCTTCCCTCCTGCCAGCCAGAGCCATTCGCCTCCTCCCTGTCCCTGCCAATTGCCATGTCTTAAAAAAAAAAAAAATGGCAATCGGGAGGATGTGCCCATAGACTTATACACAAATAGAGTCATGAATCTCACGTATAAGTCTATGTGTCCATAGGCTTATACGCAAGATTCACAGCTCTATTTTGCGTATAAGTCTATGGGCACATCCTCCCAATCGCCTTTTTTTTTAAGACATGGCAATTGGCAGGGACAGGGAGGAGGCGAACAGCTCTGGCTGGCAAGAAGCAGCCGAGTGCTGTTGCACCTCCAGTCCTCCTGGAGAGGAGGTAAGTGGTCCTGATCTGCTGAGGATTCCTGAGGTCGGATTCCAAGGAATTCCAAGGAATCCGGCCTCATTTGAATCCACAGCAGATTTCTCTGACATCCCTAAACATTGCTCATTCACCTATCCCTATCACAACTGAGAAAAGCAGTCTTGCTTAGGTTGTGCAGAGCAGGCCCTGTAGTACATACAGCTTTCTGTCCTCCAACAGAGGGGAACAGCCAAGGTGGTCAGAAGTAGGGATGTCAGAGAATTCCACCACAGATCTCAGTGGGGCCAAATGCCAGTGCATTCGGCCCCCTGAAATCCATGGCGGAACGAAGACACCCGCCCCACCACCCCGCGAAAGGCGCGTGAAATGGAGCACTCACCTGGTGCCGTTCGCGCTGCCCATTTAGGCCGTGATAGGCTAAGTAAATACTTACATAGCCTATCACGGCTAACTCTGGGATGCCATTTGTGTCCCTGCGGAGGCCGTGATAGGCTACGTGAATATTTACGGCCGCAGTATTAGCGTATTATTTCCCATTCCATTAAACTTTTCCTCAGCAGAAACTTGAGTTTTTCCCTATGAATAAATATGCATACATTTTGGGAAAGTAAAAAGAATTCCAAAAGTCCACGGACTCCATGTGGCCTGCAGGGGTCGCTCCGCAGCAGATTCCACAGGTCAGATTCTTAGAAATACAAGCTCATTTTAGACAGTCTCGAATTTCTCCAGCATCCCTAATACTGCCTTGAGATGTGTTGCATTGAACCTAGGATCTTAGGCATGCAAAGCATATGATCTACCAATCATATACCAATTATCTACCAATAACTGATACCAAGTATCTACCAATAAGCCATAATGCCTCCCTACATATGAAGGAATATGAAGATACACGTTCATGTTCCCATTTGCAATTTTGGGGACAAAATAAAACATTGCATAAGTAATGGCACACTTGTGTTCCCTCTTCTGAAATGAATAAAGACAATTCTGGATTCTTTGTTAAGTTGTTCGGAAATGTTGTTAAATACAGATCATATATATGCATTCTATGTGTATATATATTAGGGCTGGGCCAAACAACTGGCCCATTCTAACCATCTTCCCCAACCTAGTGGCCTCTAGATGTGTTGGACTACAACTCCCCTGACCCATACTGGCTGGGGATTATGGGTGTTGCAGTCCAACACTTCTGGAGAGCACCAGGTTGGGGAAGGCTGTTATAAAGGGTTGTAGGGCTGGGGTGCAAAATCCTCATGAAGGATTGGGAGGGGTGGACATTCGTGCATGTGTGTGTGTGTGTGTGTGAGAGAGAGAGAGAGAGAGAGAGAAACATTTTTGGATGGGGCGGAAAATTAATTTCTTTCACGTTAACCCAAGGTGGCAAGGGTGGGGTTTCTTTTCCTTTGGATGTTCTTTAAAATCCAAGCAGTGGCTCCAAGCAGCCATTTTGCTGAGATGTAGGCAACACCATGGCTGCCATTTTTGAAGATGGAGCTGAGAGGAAGTGGGCTTGTAATATGGTTGAAGTCAAAAGTTGGTTTACTCCCAATTCTCATCACTGCTTAGTGCCTACCCAACCACAAGCCAAGCACTGTGGCTATTGCCCTCCATCATCTGGTATCTTCAGATGTACTGCCTCTGAACATGGGGTGTCCATTTAGCTGTCATAGTGAATTAATATTTATGTAACCATTGAACGACCATTCCTCTCACTGCTCATTGACTTTTTCATAAAGGATCCAGAGTTAAGGGTGAGCAGTGAGGTGGTCAAGTTTGCTGATGATGACACTATTTTATTTAGGGTGAGTAAAACAAAAAGGGACAGTGAAGAGCTCCAGAAGGATCTCTCCAAAATGGGAGAATGAACATTAAAATGGCAAATGTGGTTCGCCATTCGTAGCGGCCGCCATTTGCGCCCCTGTCTTTCGTCATGAGAGGCTACGTAAATATTTACATAGCCTATCATGGCCAAAAACACGAATGTAAATGGCAGCCGCCATAGGCGCCACCATTTGCTTTTCTGTTTTTTTGCCATGTTAGGCTATGTAAATATTTACGTAGCCTATCACGGCAAAAAAACAGGGGCGCGAATGGAGTAGCGGCCGCCACTTGCACCCCTGTCTTTCATCGCCAAAAACATGAACGCAAATGGTGGCCGCCATAGCTGACTCCATTTGCATCCGCAGGCTCCACACGCCTGCGAATGCACCCAGCCGGTGGCTCCGCAGAGTTGCCGTGGAGCAGAGCTGCCCGAGTTAGGATTTCGGGGGGAGGTGCGGAGCGCCTCCCCCCCCCCCACAAATCACCCCTGCGAAAAGGTAAGTGACTTTCGTACATCCCTAGTCAGAAATAGTAGATGTGAGTGATCAACATAAGAGTTCCTGTTTGTATGCCCACCTCACCTGTAAAACCAGTTAGGCTACTGGGCTCAAGTGATAAGTCCTTCTCAGTAAGGGCCCTCCACCTGTTGTATTCATTTGCAATTGGTGTTCATTGCAAGACCTCAAGCAGGCTCTAATGACTTCCCTTCCTATAATTTAGATAACTGGGTACCATTGTGTATGGTGGTAACTGCTTTTAATTGTTAGATATGATTTTATTGTGCTTACTGTGCTTATCATTGTTTTATTGTGTTTTATGGTTTTAGGTTTGTACACCACCTTGGAGGGTTTACCCTAAAAGGGCCCTATAAATCATTTCAATAAATAAACAATACATTTGCTATTGCAAAGACAGGGCCCAAATGGTGTAGTTAGCATACAAGTGGTGTCTCAAAACCTTGAATAACTTTAGTCTGGTGTCAGTAGCTTATCAAGTTAGAGCAGTGAATGGCCTGCTCCTAACATCATCTGAACCCCAAGGGTGTCCTGGGGCTCAGATACCCCTGCTTTAAAGTGAGTGCAACCCCATCCAGAATAGGGTGACTACCACCTGCTTGGGCTCACAAACCATCCACCAACAGAATCTCCATCTTGTCAGGGTTGGGCTTTGGTTTGCTCACCCTTTTCCAGTTCATTACATCTCTAAACACCTGTATATGGTATTCACAGCCTCTTTTGCATTACTTGAACAGGAGAAAGTGGTAGAGTTGGCTGTCATCAGTGTACTATTGTCACCTCACTCCAAATCCCAGGATGACCTCACTCAGCAGTTTTATATATGTAGATATTGAACGGGGGGGGGGGAGGTCCTGTGGAACCAAATAGCACAGGTCCCATGAAACAGACCACTAGTCCACCAGTGCAAGATCCCTTTCACCCACCTTCTGTGACTTCACTCAAAACGGCAAGACAGGGATCCTGGCCAATACTACAAGCCTTCAATCTGGCAGTACCGCGCAAGCTGAAGGATATGCAAGTCTCACATTCCCAAGAGGCTCCTGGAGAAGGGAATAGAAAAGGATTCATAAAGAATGGACAGATGTCTTAGTTTTCCAGCAGAGAGGGGGGCTGAACCCCACGTGGGTAGGCCTTGTAATGCCCCTCAATACTACTTGTATTTTAATTTTTCCCCATAAGGACTCTGCTGCAGCTATATTCAGGGCTCTGTATACTCCCTGCTAAAAGAATCTGACATTCTGCACCAAGAAAAGCTGCTTTCTGTGACCTATCTGATTCATGCAAAGTGAGCAAAGAGTTTTACTCTTTTGCATAATTTACTCTGCTTGCACTAGTCATGGGGAGGAGCGCTGAAGGACACAGGACAATGGAGCCCCTTTCTCAGCCACTGGAATCTAGATAGGGCAACACATGCAAGGGGTATGGGGCCTCACCTCCCGGCTGCACCCTTAACAACCCCTCCCTATCCATCCAGTCCCCTACCTTCTTGTGCTGAGGGGTGCAGGTCTAAAGGGGATTTCTTTTCACACTCAAGTGAGAAGAATGTGAGGGTTTCTACTAGCTTCCAAGCTTTCAGGAGGTCTCTGAGCATCCCTTTGCAGTCATGAGGGCCAGTGAATGGTTTTGTTTTGTTTTGTTTTCTGAATCTGTCTCTCAGGGATTCTCAGAATTCTGCACACAGTACCACATCCCCACTTGTTCTACATTGCTGTGGAACTGCAGCAAACACATGGTCCTAGCTTTATCATGATGGTATAGAAGGCCAACACCGCCTCCTGGTTGCTTTTATCCATTGGATCATCATGTTCTTTCTGTTCCAAGATCCACTTTCAAAGCTGAACTTGTGACCTATTATTGTAGCCAGAATGACTTGTGGTCCCCTGGAAGCTCCCATGGTGATGAATACAGGTTTTTGCCAGCCTTTGGGACTTCGTTTGAGAAAAAACCCACCATCCAGACTCAGAGAATGCTTTCAATGACCTGTCCTGAGAACATGGCTGCAGCAGGACAGGAAGAACTCCCTTGCCTTTGGTTGATCACCTTTGACCCTTTCCATTTCCATGTCTGCCTTTGGCATGTCAACATTCTCCATTTTTAAAGAGAGATGCTGGTTTCTCTCACCCCCTAGGTGACTCCAGATTATGCCAGTGGGATCTGGTTGACTCCAGCAGAACAATTTGCACACATTCAGGCTGAGGAGGGACTAGAACAGGCGCAAGTAACCTTTTCAGTCATGGGGGGCTGCATGCAGTGTCGGGCAGTGGGTCAAAGAGGAGCTGCAAGTGCATACACAGGCGTGTGTGTGTATGTGTGTGTGTTTCTGTGTATGCATGTGTGTGTGCATGAAGGTCCTTCAGGATTATTGAAGGATGAGGAGGTTGAAGTCTCTTCCTATCCACCCATCTCAGTGATCCCAGCTGGGATTACTGCTTCCCCATAACCATTAGCAGTGGAAAACCAGTGATCTCGCCTGCTGTGGGGTTGCTGAGGGAGGGAGAGGCTAAAGCTACACTCCACACATCCTGTGACCTCTATCTGAATTGCTGGATTGCTATTAGCAGCTATTTGCAGCATTAGAACAGCCAGTTTTCCTCCACAACCCCACTGATCAGAAGGAACTCCATACCTGTAGTTAGAAGCACCGAGAAGAGGAAGAGTCCCAGGAGATCCTGCATGGTGATGGGAAAATGCAGTGCGAGACCTAGTGCAAAATATTCTCCCTCCAACAAAGCAAATTCTGTGGTTATCTGCAAAAACGTTGAGAACGACTTATTTATTTAGTCATACTTTCAGCACGTGTCCTTTGGAGAACAATAAGGCTAAACACCTTCCTTTAAAAGCAGCCCTAAAAAAGGAAGCAGGTGTTCTGTAAATTCTAGGTCATGGTTTGTGGTGGAGATTGGGCATTTTCCCATGTGTTCACCTGCCTACATGAGCCCTCTTGCTCTGAAACATCATGGCAGTGAAGCTGATTGGTAGGAGTTTTAGGACAGACAAAATAAAGTGTGTGCGTATGTATGTGTGTGTGTCTCCGTCGCTCTGCAGCCCACCTGGCTACCTGTGCTTCCTGATCTGAAAAATGCCCATGGGAGTCATGATGTCTTCCCCCAGCCTTTAACTGAAGTGCAGGAAGTTAGGGAGACTGCAGACCTCAGGAGATATGAATTCATTGTGAAGGACAGGACCATCACACATACCTCCCCCTGTCCACCTCCTAACTAAGGTAATTGCAAGAACCACACCCACCAGAATTCAAATCACCACCACCAAAAAAACCCTTTGATTTGTTTTATTTTTGAATGCAGTTTCTTTTCTATCAATTTGAATGAGAATGGTAAGCAAATGTGGAAGAAGTTTTCAAACAGTCAACTTCATTTGATTACCAGAGGTTCGAGTATTATATTGAATATTATATCCACTTATCGAGTAGTATATCAAGTATTCTATCCACTTCCTCCACACTATGCATAATTTGATGCATCTCTATCATGTTATTTATTTATTTACTTATGAAATGTCTTAATTGCCTATCTGGCCGGTCACTTGGCCACTCTGGGCGACTTACAATGGTATAATTTAAAACAGTAAAATTATACATTAAAACCTTATTTAAAAATACCCTAACCCACCCCAAATGCCTGCCCGAATAACCAAGTTTTCAGTGCGTGGCCAAAGCTCATTAAAGAGGGGGCATGGCGGAGTTCCCTAGGGAGGGAGTTCCACAGAGTGGGGGCCACCACAGAGAAGGCCCTCTCCCTCGTCCTCACCAGCCTAGCTGTCCTGGCTGATGGGACAGAGACAAGGCCATCTGAGTCTGATCTTGTTGAGCGGCCTGTCTGGTGTTGCTGGAGGCGCTCCTTGAGATAGGCTGGGCCGGAACCACATAGGGTTTTAAAGGTCAAAACCAACACCTTGAATTTGGCCCGGAAAACAACTGGTAACCAGTGCAACCATGTTCCCCTTTAGTCACCCTTATAAGGGAAACAACTCTAGATGTTGCTCGAGCCCCCTGACCACAGAGGTATCCCAAGTGTGCTGGCAACATAAACTTTATAAGGGCATTATACAAATGCCTTTGTATAAAGTTTTGGCCCACCCAAAATCATACACTCACACATCGAGGAGACTCTACAAGTTGGTGCTGAGTCTAGGTGGGCCCAAACTTTATGTGTGAGTAGGTTATTGCCAAGCATGGCACATCATGCCAATAATAACCAAAACACATAGGGAAAAAAAAGGTGGTGCTGTGCATCCCAAACTAAGCTTTGGGGCACCCCAAATCATTAACTGACTCACCCAGGAGAATGTAGCCTATGAGATGGCACTATGTCCAGCCTAGCCCAAAACTGGGACTATGTGTGCCAGATACTGTCAAGCATCATCACGCCCCTTGCATAAATTACCAAAATAAGTAGAAAAGAATAAGGAACAGGGACTCTAAACGCCAAACTAAGCTTTGGGCTATCCCAAATCATACACCCTAAATACTGTGGGAAACAGGAAGCTGGGCTAGATGGACCATTGGTCTGACCGAACAGGGCTCTTCTTACATCCTTGAGCCAGTTAACTGTCTCATCCTTGACAGGTGAGAAGCATTTTCACTGTCGGAAACAAAGGAAAACAAATGAATGAAAAAACTATCCATGCCATTTGGCAGGAAATTCTACAAACCAGTTTCCCACATATTTACATGCATGGTATGGAAACTCTGCCCCACTCAGTTTATGACCACCTGTATTCACCCTTAGATGGATATAGGGATGTCAGAGAATTTCGCCACGAATCTCCGGGAGGCCGAATGCCAGCGCATTCGGCCCCCCGAAATCAGTGGTGAAACGGTCTGCCCCTCCGCCCCCCCCCGGGACGGGACTTACCTTGTGCGAATGTCCCTGGCGGCGGCTGCGGCGGCCGGTCTTACGACTGGCTGCCACCGCCGCCATTTCCAAGTAAAAAAAAAAAAAAAACGTGATAGGCTACGTAAACATTTACGTAGCCTATCACGGCTAGATTTTTAAAAAATACCGTGATAGGCTACGTAAATGTTTATGTAGCCTATCACAGCTAAGTTAAAAAAAAAAACCAGCACGTACGCAAATGGCGGCGCCCATGGGCGCCGCCATTTGCGTTCCTTATTTTGGCACATGTAGCCTACGTAAACATTTACGTAGACTACGGCAAAAATAAGGAGAATGCAAATAGCGTAGCGTCTACGCTATTTGCGTTCCCCTTATTTTCGCCGTAGTCTACGTAAATGTTTACGTAGGCTACACATGCAAAAATAAGGAACGCAAATGGCGGTGCCCATGGACACCGCCATTTGTGTACGCACGGTTTTGTTTTGTTTTTTACTCAGCCGTGATAGGCTACGTAAACATTTACATAGCCTATCACGGCTGACTGCAGGGACGCAAACGGCGGCGGCTACAGCCGATGCCATTTGCAGTCCCGGCAGGACAAGATTCGCGGTGGGAGGGACGGGGCACCTCCCCCCCGGCCAGAATTTCGGGGGGGAGGGACAGGGCACCTCCCCCCCAGCCAGAATTTCAGGGGGAGGGACAGAGCGCCTCCCCCCCACTGTGAATCAACTTTCATCAAAGGTAAGGGACTTCCGTACATCCCTAGATGGATACCATCATCTTGATGGAATATTGGTACAGATAGTAGTTACCTTTGACCTCATGTTCAACTGAACGGTCACTTAGAGGGCAATCCTATGCATGTATAGACAGATAAAAGTCCTACGACTCCCAGCATGCCCCAGCCAGCCATGCTGGCTGGGGCATGCTGGGAGCTGTAAGACTTTTTTCTGACTGAACATGCATAGGATTGTACCCTTAGGCATCTAAGATTCCATGTCTCTTAAACTGACAGTGCCTCCATTATCACAACAGATGACAGAGGGGTAGTCTCTATTGGTGGAATCAAGGGAAAGGCTGGCTATGGAACGGTGTAAAAATGGGCTGAGATTTCCCTCTGCCATCAGTCAGCCCAAGACGTTTCTGCAGATGCTACTCCTCGGCAACTTGTACGACCCATTAAGAAGAAAAACAGCCCTCCAATCACATGTGGCAGCCATCAGAGATTTTATATATGTTCAGGAGGGAGGGGGGTTGCTGCCTGCCTGAGGCTGGGGATGGGGGGCTTATATGTTGCACGTCATATGCCAGAGTATGGCTGGTGGGCTGCACATGTCATAGAATCATAGAATCATAGAATAGTAGGGTTGGAAGGGTCCTACAAGGCCATCGAGTCCAACCTCCTGCTCAGTGCAGATATCCAAGTCAGAGCATCCCTGACAGATGGCTGTCCAGCCTCGTCTTGAATGCCTCCAATGTGGGAGAGCCCACTACCTCCCTGAGTAATTGGTAGGGATGTCAGAGAATTCCGCCATGGATCTCAGTGAGGCCGAATGGCAATGCATTCGGCCCCCCGAAATCCATGGCGGAACGGCCTGCCACCCCCCTGCCCCCCACGGATCCCCCCCAGGACGAGACTTACCTGGGGCGGATGTTCCGGATGGCGGCGGCTCCAGCGGCAGCGGCGGCTGGTCTTCCAACCAGCTGCCACCGCCGCCATTTGCAGTCTGGTCGCTTCTGTTTTGTGATAGGCTACATAAAGACTTATGTAGCCTATCACGTCTGGGTTAAAAACAAAAAAACAAAGAACGCATACGCAAATGGTGGCAGCTACGGCCGCCGCTATTTGTGTTCCTTATTTTCGCCGTCTTAGTCTACGTAAATATTTACGTAGACTAAGACGGCCAAAAATAAGGAATGCAAATGGCGGCGGCCGTAGCCGCCACCATTTGCGTACACATTTTTTTCTTCTTTTTTTTAACCCAGACATGATAGGCTACGTAAGTCTTTACATACCTATCACGGTTGAATACAGGGACGCAAACGGCGGTGGCTACGGCAGCCACCATTTGCGTCCCTGCTAGCCAGCGGCCGGATGTCTAGCTGCTGGTGGAGCCGGCCGGCGGCTCTGCGGAATCCCCGCGGAGCGGAGCCGGCCGTCGAGGATTCCTGGGGGGAGGGACAGAGCGCCTCCCCCCCATCGAGGATTCCGGGGGGAGGGATGGAGCACCTCCCCCCCCCCAGCGGATGCCCCGACCAGAACAGGTAAGTGATTCGTACATCCCTAGTAATTTGTTCCATTGTCATATTGTTCTAACAGTCAGGAAGTTTTTCCTGATGTTCAGCTGGAATCTGGCTTCCTGTCAGTTGAGCCCATTATTCCATGTCCTGCACTCTGGGATGATCGAGAAGAGATCCTGGCCTTCGTCTCTGTGACAACCTTTCAAGTACTTGAAGAGTGCTATCATATTCATATCTCCCCTCAGTGTTCTCTTCTCAAGGCTAAACATGCCCGGTTCTTTCAGTCTCTCTTCATAGGGCTTTGTTTCCAGTCCCCTGATCATCTTTGTTGCCCTCCTCTGAACCCACTCCAGTTTGTCTGCCTCCTTCTTAAAATGTGGTGGCCAGAACTGGACACAGTACTCCAGGTGAGGCCTAACCAGTGCTGAGGAGAGGGGAACTAGTACTTCCCGGGATTTGGAAGCTATGCTTCTATTAATGCAGCCCAAAAGAGCATTTGCCTTTTTTGCAGCCACATCACATTGTTGGCTCACATTCAGCTTGTGATAGACAAAAATTCCAAGATCCTTCTCGCTTGTAGTGTTGTTGAGCCACATATTCCCCATCTTGTAACTGTGCATTTGGTTTCTTTTTCCTAGATGCAGAACTTGGCATTTATCCCTATTAAATGTGGGCTGGACGAAAGTCACTTACCTGTCGTCGAAGCTTGTTCGCGGTGGGGGGGAGGCGCTTTGCTGCTCCCCCCGCAAAGTTCAGCCCGGAGGGGGAGGCTTCCCGCCTCACCCCGGCCGAAATTCAGGCCGGGGAGGAGGCTTCCCGCCTTGCCCGGCCGCGAACTCGAAAGTTTTGTTTTTTTTTTTAAATGCCCCCATGATAGGCTACGTGACGATTAACGTAGCCTATCACGGCTAGATCTGCAAAGTCAGCCATGATAGGCTACGTTAATCGTCACGTAGCCTATCACGGGTGACTTAAAAAAAAAAAAAAAGCGCGTATGCTAATGGCAGCCCCCATAGGGAGCCGCCATTCGCGTTCCTTATTTGGTCACTGTAGTCTACGTAAATCTTTACGTAGACTACGGCGACCAAATAAGGAACGGGAATGACGGCTCCCTATGGGGGCCGCCATTATCTGTACACACTTTTTTTTTTTTTTAAGTCACCCGTTATAGGCTACGTAACGATTTACGTAGCCTATCACGGCTGACTTTGCAAATCTTGCTGTGATAGGCTACGTTAATCGTCACGTAGCCTATCACGGGGGCGTGTTTTTTTTTCTTTGATTGGAATGGCGGCGGCGGCGGCAGCCGGTCGAAAGACTGGCTGCCGCTCCCGCCCCACACGAACACCCGCCGAACCACCGGCCAGACCCGCCGCCAGGAGGGACATTCGGCAAAGGTAAGTCCCATCCTGGGGGGGAGGGGCGGAGGATTTCTCCCCGAATCTTGTTCGGGGGACCGAACACGTTGGCGCTCAGCCCCCTGAAGTTTCGGGGAGAAATTCTCCGCCATCCCTAATTAAATGTCATTCTGTTGTTTTCTGCCCAGTGCTCCAGTCTATCCAGATCACTTTGAATTTTGTTTCTGTCTTCCAAAGTATTAGCTATCCCACCCAATTTTGTGTCATCTGTAAGTTTGATCCACATTCCCTGCACCTCCTCCTCCAAATCATTAATAACAATGTTGAAGAGCACTGGGCCCAGGACTGAGCCCTGCGGTACCCCACTCGTTACCTCTCCCCAGTTTGAGAAGGTCCCATTGATAAGCACTCCTTGAGTCCGATTCTGTAGCCAACTGTGGATCCACCAGATCATTGTTTCATCTAGCCCACTTTGAGCTAGTTTGCTTATCAGGATATCATGGGGCACTTTGTCAAAAGCTTTGCTGAAGTCGAGGTATATGATGTCCACAGCATTCCCACAGTCCACAAGGGAGGTTACCTGATCAAAAAATGAGATCAGATTCATCTGGCAGGATTTGTTCTTGACAAATCCATGTTGGCTTCGAGTAATCACGGCATTGTTTTCAAGGTGCTTCCAGATGGATTGCTTTATCATCTGCTACCAAGCTCAACCTCCTGTATTTCTGTGCAGAGATACATATTTTTCACATACAGTGCAACCCCACCTCCCTTTCTGTTCCTCCTGTTCTTTTTGAAGAAGTTATATCCTTCAATTGTTGTATTCCAGTCATGGGAGTCATCCCTCCAAGTCTCAGTTTATACCTATCAAGTCATAATTTCCCTCTTGTATTAAGAGTTCAAATTCGTTCTGTTTGTTTCCCATACTCTGGGCATTAGAATATACACATTGAAGACTATGTGCTTCATAGTCTGGCTTTCTTCCTACATGTGTCTGAAGACTATTATTGGGCACTATTAGAGCTGTTCTGTCCGTTGCAGTGCATGAACCTTCGCCCATTGTTACCCCCAACTAGGGATGGCGAAGAATTCCGCCATGGACTCCAGTGAGGCCGGATTCTACAGAACCCCGGAGTCCATGGCAGAATGGCCTCCACCCCCCGCCACCCCACGGAATCCCCCCAGGACAGACCTACCTGGTGGCGGATGCAGCAGCAGTGGCTCCAGCAGCAGCTCCAGTCACTGCTGGGCTGCTGCGGCTGCAAATGGCGGCCGTTGTAGTGGCCACCCTTTGTGTACCTACGCCGGCCCATGATAGGCTACGTATATATTTACGTAGCCTATCATGGCTAAAGCAGGGATGCAAATGGCATCCCCTACGCCATTTGCGTTCCCGCTTTAGCCATGATAGGCTACATAAATATTTACATAGCCTATCACAGGCTGGCATAGGGATGCAAATGGCGTCCCCTACGCAGGACACCATTTGCGTCCGCAGCAGCCCGGCAGCACCTGGAGGCCATGCTGCAGGTTGGCCCAGCTCGCAGCTCCGTGAACTGGCCGTGGAGCGGAGCCAGCCGGGCAGGATTCTGGGGGGGGAGGAATGGATTGCCTCCCCCCTGTCGAGGATTCCGGGGGGAGGAACGGATCACCTCCCCCCACTGCAGACCCCAGCAGAGCCAAGTAAGCGAGGTTTCGTACACCCCTACCCCCATCTTTACATCTCCCTTCCCCGTAGGATTCAGTTTAAAGCCCTCCTGATGAAGTTTTTCATGCTGCAGCCAAATGCATTCTTCCCAGCCTTTGTGAGGTGCAACCCGTCCCTTGCCAACAGCCCATCTTCCAGGAAGTATAGCCTGTGGTCTCAGAATCCAAATCTCTCGCGCCACCACCACCTTTGTAGCCAGTCATTCACCCGGACTATTTTTCTTTCCCTTCTATCCCTCTTCTAACTACTGGAAGGATGGATGAGAAAACTATCTGGGACCCAAAGTTCTTGAGTTTCCTTCCCAAAGCTTCAAAGTCTGTCCTTGTGAGGCAGCCCCCTTTTTATTCTCCAAGACCTTTAAAGGATTTTAGAGTTCAATTTGCAATTTTGAGTAGTATATTGTTTGCAATTTTACTGCTATCTTTTATCTTTCATATCAAGAATACGGTAACACTGGTCTGCTGGCCACATCCAGCCTCATGGGGGTTCCCTCCCTTCTCCTCCCATCACTACAGAAAGGCAATGTTACTCTAGCACTGATTAGGGGTGTACGAACCCCACTCACCCATCTGGTGGGGGGGAGGCGATCTGTCCCTCGCGCCAGAATCCTTCCTGGCCGGCTCCACTCCATGGTGAGTCCATGGAGCTGCTGGACGGGCCCGTCCACAGCTGGACTTCCGTCCGCTGCCACCCAAAT
The DNA here is from genome assembly GCF_057233095.1 of Heloderma suspectum. Classification (NCBI taxonomy): domain Eukaryota; kingdom Metazoa; phylum Chordata; class Lepidosauria; order Squamata; family Helodermatidae; genus Heloderma; species Heloderma suspectum. Next base: position 14,660,394 of record NC_139467.1, read on the forward strand.
GGTGTCCATAGCGGATGCCATTTGCATCCCTGCCCTTGGCTTTGATAGGCTACACCAGACGCCATTTGCGTGCACAGTCTGGCAGCAGATGGCTGCGGATAGCAGTGGATGGACCCAGACCAGCCAGCTCCAGGTAGGGTCCATCCCTACCGGACTTCGAGGGGGGGGAGCAGTCCATTCCACCATGAACTCCGGGGGGGGGCAGATTCTAAAGAATCCAGCCTCACCGGAGTCCATGGCAGATTTCTCCGCCATCCCTAGCACTGATGGGGAAAAGCCACTTATCTCTGATCACTCATCAAGGGTTTCTCAGCACTAGAGAAATGCTACCCTTCTCTACCAATCACTCTGCACTTATCTGTGCACAAAAGGAATCCATGCAGAGAGAGGCATGGAGCCTCTGTCTGGAAAGAGAAAGGGACCCCTATGATGTTAGGGGGTGGTGCTTTGGGGGCGGGGGCAGGATGGATCTTCAGGAGGGATGGGTCTTCCCCTGACATCAACCAGCCTCTGTCAGGTGACAGAAAACCAAATCCAGCCCCAGAGGCTTCTTATGATGGAGAGAGAGAGAGAGAGAGGGATACCCTGTTCAGGTGTTTGCCTGAACGCATGAAGGCTTGAAGTGCATATAGGTATGGGGCCATGCATGCTAGTCCCACCCACTACTTCTCCAAGTATGCTGGCCCTGCCCCCTTCAGTTCACACCTTCCTATGTTGAACTGGCAAAGTCTGAAAGGGAGTTCTACTCATGTCCACTTTAACATAAATAGAACTCTTCTCATGATCATGGACACTGCCTTATCAGGGCTCCTGAACTCACTGAGAATTCTACTCACATACAAGCAAACCCAAGTATAACTCCTTTTCAGACCTTGCTGGTTCAGCATGGCAGGAGCTGAACTAAGGTGGGTGAGTCCAGCATGGCCAGAGACATAGAGGGCAGGGCCAGGGTGCATGGCCCCATCCCAGTACACACTTTAAGCCCTCATGCATTCAGGAAAACACCTGTACAGGGCTAGCATTTCACCCTCAAAAACCAGCTGGTGCATGCATGCTTCACATACCATTATGCCTAGGGATGTACGAAAGTCACTTACCTGGTCCCGAAGCTTGCTTCGCGGTGGGGGGGAGGCGCTTCGGTTCTCCCCCCGAAGTTCAGGCCAGGGGGGGAGGCACCCCGCCTCGCCCGGCCGAAATTCAGGCCGGGGGGGGAGAAGCCCCGCCTCGCCGGCCGAAATTCAGGCCGGGGAGAAGCGCCCCATCTCCCCGGCCGCGAAATAAAAAAGTGAATGTAAAAAACACACACATACATGATAGGCTACGTAACGATTTACGTAGCCTATCACGGCTAGATTTCCAAAGTCAGCCGTGATAGGCTACGGAAATCGTTACGTAGCCTATCATGGGTGACTTGGGGGGGGAGAAGCGCATACGCAAATGGCGGCGCCCATGGGCGCCGCCATTTGCGTTCCTTATTTGGGCCCGGGTAGTCTACATAAAGATTTACGTAGTCTACGGCGAAAATAAGGGAAACGCTATTTGCCGCCATTTGCATACGCGCTTTTTCTTTTTTTTTTCAAAGTCACCCGTGATAGGCTACGTAAATCGTTATGTAGCCTATCACGGCTGACTTTGGAAATCTAGCTATAATAGGCTACGTAAATCGTTATGTAGCCTATCACATGTGTGTGTTTTGTTTTGTTTTACATTCACTTTGTAATGGCAGCGGCAGCAGCCGGTCGGAAGACCGGCCGCCGCCCCCGCCCCAACCGAAACGCCACCGGGACCTGCCACCAAGAGGGACATTCAAGGGAGGTAAGTCCCATCCCGGGGGGGGGGGCGGAGAATTTCACCGCCAATTTCAGGGGGCCGAATGCATTGGCATTCGGCCTCCCCGAGATTAGTGGAGAAATTTTCCGCCATCCCTATATGCAACAAGACTGGGACACCTCTGGGGTCTCCATACCTTTGTGCCCTTGGTTGGGGCTGGAGATGTACAGATTGTATAAAATCCATTCCATCTGTGTTTCATGGATTGTCAGGCACCATTCATTCCACAGTCTGCCCATCAACAGAATCGGGATTTTTTAGTTCCTGGATTTTCACAAATGAGCATTTGTGCAAATTCACATGTGTGAAAATTCCCCCAAAATATGCAAAATCCCCCCCAAAAAAATTGTGTTTTCACACTTTAGCCTATGGGGAAATGTGCATTTTTCACCAGTTTTTTTTAAGGTATTTTTTTACAACAAAATTTACACAAAATTAGGAAAGTTAGAAAATCAGTCTGCAAATTGGCAGAATCTGCCCAAGAGAGGGAAAGCTGGTCCACTGCGGACTCCACCATTTGGATTCATGAAAATCCAAACTCATTTGGTTCCACTGCGGATTTTTCCGACATCCCTAGTTGCGGGATACTTGGCAAATGGAATGAGATGAGTGCCTATTTACTTTAGTTTTACATAGGAACTAAATCCAGCCAAAATAACCAGTAGCTTCTTGTGCCACCTACTGGGAAAGAAGTATACTGGAGCAGAACCAGGGGAAATCTACTCATTCCTCCTAGTGAAGTCAATCCTCACCCACAAGCCCCCCCCCCCATGAATAATCCTTCTAAAACAGGATGTCTTACCAACTCCATCAGATTCATGGCTTGAAAACAAAGACTGGCGAATGTGTTCTGTAGCCTCAATATTAAGAGAAAACTGAGATGATGTTCAAACCCCTGTAAAGATTTTGAAGGAATATAGTGCATTCCTATATATAAAAGAACTGTTTACCAGTTGTTTTCCTGGCCAAATTCAAGGTGTTGATTTTGACCTTTAACACCCTATATGGTTCCAGCCCGGCCTATCTTAAGGAGCGCCTCCAGCAACACCAAACAGGCCGCTTAACAAGATCAGCCTTGGATGGCCTTCTCTCTGTCCCATCAGCCAGGACAGCTAGACTGGTGGGGACGAGAGAGAGGGCCTTCTCTGTGGTGGCCCCCACTCTGTGGAACTCCCTCCCTAAGGAACTCCATCATGCCCCCTCTTTAATGAGCTTCCACCGTGCATTAAAAACGTGGTTGTTCAGGCAGGCATTTGGGGTGGGTTAGGGTATTTTAGAAAATGTTTTTATTGTAGAATTTTATTGTTTTAAACTGTTTTATTATATGTTGTACATCGCCCAGAGTGTCTGGGTGACCAGCCAGATGGGCGATTAATAAATTTAATAAATAAATTTTAATAAATAAACTGCTATTGAATTCAATGGAGCTCACTTACCAGTATGAGGGTATAAGATTGCAGCCTAAGTCATCATGTGAGTTAGGAGCTTTGATTGGACTAGATCTAGTGTAGTAGGACTACTGCTATACAGTTCACCTATTTTAGTGCTTCTTATCTGTGAACTTTGCCTTTTGATCAATATCAGTGTACTCTTTACCCACTAGATGGCACTATCACTTCTTCTTGTAGCTGAGGCTGCTGCATTAACTGTAGCCTTTCCAAAGCAAGGGATAGCCTTGTCATTATTAGGGATGGCAGAGAAATCATTTGTGGGGTGGAGTTCAATGAGTTTTCTCAGTCTCAGCCCCGAACTTCATTTTGTTTCCTGCAATGGTGCCCAACTCGTTCTGCAGCAAGTCAGGACAAGTCAGCCATTTTCCAGGGATTTTGCACATATTTTGGGGAAAGGTTCTGCAATTTCCACAGATTTCCAAACAATTTGTGCAAATTACAGCCGCATTTGTGCAAATTATGGAAATTACACCTGAATTGCATATTTTGTGCACATGTGGCCATGATTTGCACAAAACTGGCCGTAATTAATACAAATTGCTCAGAAAGTGTGCAAATTGCAGAACCTTTTCAAAATATGCAAAAAAACTTCCCGGAGGTCAGGGAACAGCCCACAGCTCAGCTCACAGACACAAAGTGAGTCATACATGCTGCAGAACTCCATCGGATTGCCCAGCGACGGACATCCCTAGCCATCATTAGCCACGTCATGATATGAATAACTGCTAAGGTCATACTGAACACCCGCAATTCTTGAGGCCCCCTTTTCATGAGATATAGGCAGTAGGAATGTACAAGGACAAAAAATAATAATTTTGTTATGCCACTCATTTAGGGACTCCACTCATTTTAGTTATTCAAAGTTTCATTCCTTAACAGAGCCAGTGTGATGTCGGATAAGAGGAGAGTCTTGGATGTGGACTGGGAGGTAAAAAAGGTAAAGGTGTCCCCAACCAGTTGTGTCCGACTCTAGGGTGCTGTGCTCATCCCCGTTTCTAAGCCGAAGAGCCAGCGCTGTCCGAAGACGCTTCCGTGGTCATGTGGCCGGCATGACTGAACACCGAGATGCACAGAACGCTGTTACCTTTCCCGCCGAGGCGGTACCTATTTATCTACTTGCAATTTCTTGCTTTCGAACTGCTAGGTTGGCAGAAGCTGGGACTGAAGACCGGAGCTCACTCCGTCAGCATGCAGCACTCGGGTCTCGAACTGCTGACCTGCCGACCTTCCAGTCTGCAGTTCAGCGTCTTAACCACTAAGCCACCACAGACTGGGAGGACCCAAATTCAAATCCCCACTCAGCCATAAAGCTCACTGTGTGACCTATCTGGGGATGGTCTTTTTAGAAGAATGAAACAAATCCAACTGTTGAATTCATTCTTGGAAACATTTCTAAAATGCTGTGTGTGTTTCACTAGAGCACAGGTGCAGAAGCTCAGCCAGGGGGGCAAATCTGCCCTCCAGTGTTCCATAGAAAGCCTCTCTTGCCCTGGCCCAAACCCTTCCCCCCAGCCATTGATTGTTCAGTGATTTCCCAGCTTTTGTGCAGTTTCCTCTGTTCTAAAGGGTTGAAATGTGTCAAGAATGATGGCCTGTTTTCCATCATGAGATTAGGCCATGTTGTCATGTCTAATGCAACCACCTGGAATAGTATGTTATCTAGAGGCTCCTCAGCCCTTTGCTCAAGGCCAGGCACATTCCCTGTTAATTGGGGAGTGTCAACAGTTGGGTTTGGTGGGGAGTTCCAGCCTCTTGGAGGCAAGGGTAGTCCACCCAGGGGCTGAGCCGGTGATTAGCTAAAGGAAAATCTGCCCTGGGTTGCCAGGGCTGGGCTTTAAAAGAGGGCTGGGGTAGAGGCATGGGGTCTCCCTTCATCCTGGTGGTTCTGGACCTGCTGACAGCTGGTTGCTATCCTGGGAGACACATGCTTAGGTATGTTAAGGATAGGCCAGGTAGCTTTAATATTTTGCTTGGTTGTGCTTTTATAATGCTCTCTGTGTATGTTTAAGTAATTTGGGTTTGTACCCTCCTGTGCAACTTGCTATTTCCATTCTTCCCTTTCCCTGTATCCCTTTATTTTTACTTTAATAAACCTTTATCCAACCTTTAGTTGGTGTGATTTCTCTGCATAACCTCAGTGCTAATTTCAGTGCCTCTTGGCCTAGGAGGGTGGCTACTGGGGATTTGGGTAGAGGGGGTCTGGAAGGCAGAGTTTGGCCAGTCCTATTTTGCATGAGAGTTAGAAATCGTTCCAGAGTGCTCCTACCTCACAGGAAGGTTGGAAGTGGCCCCAGCAATCCTTCACAAAATGCCTCTCTTGAGGCTTAGTTACTACCAGTATGAGCTTTAAGGTAAAATATCCTGGGGGGGGGAGGGTTGGCCACACCCCTTTTTCCCCACCTCCCACTGGGATGTGGCCCCCCAAGAGCTTCTCTGAAATGGAATTTTGCCCTCTGGCTGAAAGAGTTTCTGCACCCCTGTGCTAGTGGTTAAACATCTTTCCAACCTGTCAATTTCTTTCTATATTCCCACTGCCCCTGATCCCCCCAGCAAAACACCCTTTATGTGACTTGGACAGACTGTTTCAGGGCTCCAACTCAAACAAATGAGTAATGCAGTCTTCCCCAACCCAGTGCCCCCCAGATGTGTTGGACTGCAACTCCCATCATTCCCAGCCGGCGTGAGAGTTTCAGCCCAATACATGTGGAAAATACTAGGATGTGGATGGCTGGAGTAATGAAAGTAATGCATAAGAAACAAATGGATTTTGCATTGCCCTTTTTTTCTGTAACTAAAACCCATGAGAAATGAATGGAGCACATTTGTTTTAAATCTCATTAGTGTGTTGTTTTTAAAGTTGTTTATACTGTTTTAGCAATATGTATCGACCCCACCTGCGAACATAACGCCAACAATGGGCTATATATTTTCATAAGAAATCCATGAATAAGTAACGAACAGGACTAGAAACATGGAATGTGGTCAAGAAGAATAGGCTATAGCAGAGTCATTTCTATTCTGAGTCCACAAAGTAAATCTGAGATGCAAACTACCTATGATGCTAATTAAATATAACTCTCCCCGCACCACCACCTCCTGAGCGATAATGTGTTCATTCATTTACCTAAAGGAGCCCCCCCAGGCTGCAGTCTCAAAGGGGATATGGATGTGGGGAGAGGAAGTCTATCTAAATAGGCTCCTCTGTGTTTGTTTCACCTTCAAATTGCCCACCAAGAAGCAGTTAGTCCCTGTGGGAGGGGAGATGGATATCTTTATCTACTCTCCTACAACAGCAATGTGGGACACATGGCCCACAGGCTACATGAAGCCACCCTGGGGTCTCTCCTGTAGCCCACAGGTGCCAAAGCCATCCCCACACCAAATTCAGTCTGCACCTCTGCTACCAACTTTTGCTTTCCTTTGGGTGCCCTTAAACATACTTTTTTGCCATTCTAGCCCAGCAAACCCAATGGTTTCTCTCTGAAGAATAACATTATTGAAAGGGAAACCACAGAATAGGGAGAGGTGGAATGTCTCTTGCAACCCTAGTCAATGATATTCTATGGTTTCTCAAGGAAAGAAGAGGTAGCTGCTCTAGTGTGCCAGACTCTGTGGTTTCCCTCTCAGTAACATTATTCTTCAAAGAGAAACCACAGAGGTTGGTGAGCTAGAGTAGCCACCTCTCCTCCTAGCAGGAAGCGGAAAGCTTTTCCTGCCCATGGAGGGGAGGTTTAAGATACTGATACATCCTGGAGGGGACTCTATGTGTGAGTGAGAAGGAGTGAGTCAGTGGGGGAAGTGTGTGTGTTTGCCTGTGGGAGGGAGCGGGAGTGGGAGAAAGGCCATTTGTGTGTTTATGTGTATTTGGAGGTGGAGATAACCTCACCCCATACCAGTGGTGTGTGTGTGGTTCCTGGCTGCCTTTAGGGCCATAGAAGTTGTCCACCCCTGCTCTACAAGGTTAAAGGGGGAACTTGAGGAGATTTGGACTTGGAAAATGTGTAGAGATGAAAAGGTTAAGGTCAATATCCAATGTTACTTCTATGTAGAGTAGACCCATTGAAATGAATGAGACTTAAGTTAGTTAGTTACAGCTAACTTAAGTTCCATTCATTTCAGTGAGTCTACTCCATAGGACTAACATTGGATACTGCCCCAAGATACCCATTCCCTTCTCACTGCCACATGCCAGTCTTCTGTTGGGGATTGTGGCCTACGAAGGAGGGATTTCTGGTTATATCCCAAAATACCAGTTTGCCACATGAAGTCAGTGGGCGGGAGGAGTAATCTAAGCTAAACCCTGGCATAAAGCCCTGATCCTGCCACTAGCGCCCCATGCATGCACATACACACGCTGATCAACTTCTCCTTTCATGACACAAGGTGCTGAGAAGTTCACCTGCAAAGAAACCTTCTCCAGGTGACCCAAGGAGGTCTGAAACAGCTCATTGTGTCTTCCCATAATGAACTGTAGGCATTGTGGTTTTATAGAAGTGCCCAGCATTACTTGTTATACAGCCCCCACCCCTCCAGTAAATAGGACTACAATTCCCACAGCTCCTCAATAGGGAGCCATGAGACTAAGATTGGAAACACTTGCAGTGTAGACGCGTCCCAAGAGGGAAAAAAAGAACATTAGAGACAGGAGTCCCAATCCAGAAAAAGTTAGTTGTCATGAGAGCCCAAACTACACCTTACACTGGGGGACCATAGGAATACAGGAAGCTTTATTATACTGAGTCTGTCCATTGGTCCATCTAGCCCAGTATTATTTATGAGAGGCTCTCCGGGATTTTTTTTCAGCCCTACATGGAGATGCCAGGGATTGAAAGCTGGACTTCCTGCATGCAAGGCAAGTGCTCTACCATTTGAGTCACGGCCCCTCCTATAAAATATAAGGATGTGCTTCTTCTTTTTTCTCATTATTGCAATGATAGGCATGGAGACAGCAGTCAAAAAAATGTAATTAGAGCAGTGCTGCTGCTGGACGGGGTGCGGCACTTAACCTTTTATCCCATGCCATTTTCTTCATCTAATTTGCCTCCACCCTAAGCTGATTTTTTGCCCCCTGGGGAATAATGTGCCTATATTTTGCCCCTGCAGGACACACAGCACTTTTGACTGGGCAATTTAGATCAGGAGCATGGTGGGAGAATAATTAAAGACCACTCCCCGCAGTACATCTGCTGTGACCAAATCCACCCCCCCATGCATACGCACACATGCGTGAGCACACACACGCACCAACCATGGATCACCAGGGACGCATGTTCTTTGGCCCTTAGATCTGTTGAGTGCAATAGGACTGATTCACTGCAGTTAGGCAGGGTCAAGCCTGAGCTGAGACAATCTGAGCTATGGAAAATAATGTCTTCCTGGATCCAGAGATTATTTTTAAAATTACAAATGCTCAAATTCCATTTCTGTTAAGGCTGGTGTTTATTTTCACTGACGAAAACTGAGAAAATCCACGCAGAAGGCCAAATTAAAATGAGAGAACTTGGAGTAAGGATAATTGAGTGCAGAGTTGATGAAATCCCACCCAGGTGCCTTTTACAAGACACTCTTCAGGAGCAGGAGGCCAGAGATGGTTGGCAGGAGGAGCCCAGAAGATTGGGACCCCGTACTAGAAGCACCTGGTATACACTTGGCCTTCAGAATGTCACTTCCCAAAATGGGGGAGCGGCCACTTTTTATTGATTCACAGACAGACAGAGAAGTGCAGCCCTTTATGAAGTTCTCCTCCTGTTCTCCATCTGGAAATGGAAGACAAGAGGGGTCGTCAGAGGAATCGTTGTTGTCAACAACTGCTCTCCAAACAGGTCTGTCTAATCTGGTTGAAAGGACCCACCCACCCCGCACTTGCCATACAATAAGGCAACTGTCAAGGAACAGAACCACATGTCCTTGCTCCTTTCCATTCATCTGAAAGGAGCGTCTGCAGGAGAACTTCCTGCAGTGTCTGCTTCATCTGATGCAGGTCTGACTCTCACTCTGCCACCCTTTAGAGTTTTAACATTTTTAATTTTCATTTATTTACTACATTTGTATACCACCCAATAGATGAAGCTCGAAGGGCAGTTCAAAAAGGGAGGTCAAGCTGTCAAATACAAGAAAAATAAAGCATGATATAAAACAAACATCCAAAGTAAAACCAACAGTAGCGGACAAGAGCAGTGCAAGGATCTAAAAAGTACTGATACTTTAAAAAAAATGGAGGGACAAAAAGGCCTCAGAGGATGAAACAATCTTCATCTGGCACTTGACTGATAACAATGCAGGTGCCAGGCAAGCTTCCCTGGACAGGGCATTCTACAACTCAGGCACCACTACTGAAAAGGCCCTCACATTAGTAGCCACCTAGCTCACCTCATTTACTCAGATAAGTAACCAAAATCTACCACCTGCATTGGCCCTTTCAGCCTACTCAAAGAGGAGGCCCCCATGTCTTATAGAAGGCAGTCATGGGAGTTAGCTCTGTCTCCCCAACTAATTGTGGGTCATTTACCATTGCAGTTTAAATCGATCCACCTACAAAATAGAGAACTCAAAGACAAATTACTTATTAAGTGGCACTTACCATCATTTGATAGTGAGGCCAAGTAAAGGCAGTATTCATCTGCTCCAGAACATTTCACTACCTTTGTACCACATGTTTCCATTCCTGACGAAGAGAAACAAGAAGAGCATTCCATTCCATTGCTTATATGCTCTTTTGCTTCAATCTTGACTGAAAACGGGGAAAGGATTATAGGTTAGATTGAGAAATGGAGTACAAGGTAATACAGGGAAGGCATCAGTGCTAGGGTCTTGAGCTAAAGGCTTCATGGAAAAGGGAGGATTTGAGGACGGATGAAAAGGAAATAACTGATGTACATAATCACTCAGGTGCATATAGATGGATCAAGCTACCAATTTTGGTTTCTCTCAATTTCTCATTTTTCCACCTTGAATTGTTTGTTTTATACTTTGAGGCTTTCTCCAGGCTTAACCTCAGTTCATCCTGAACCTTAAGTTTTTTGTTGTTGTTGTTCAAATCTGCATGAAAATTCGTATGCACATTTTGTGCACATTTCTCTTATGGCATGCATTTTGTGTTCCTTTTTCCCTAATATCCACACATTTTGCAAGCCATTTTCCTAATATAATGCACCTTTGAATGTTGTTTTCCCTAACATATGCATTTTTGTACACATTTTTTGGTTGGAAGTTTCCATTGCAAAGTTTGGAGAGGTGGGAAATTTTGAAGGATAACTGAGTTTCAGTTAGTGGTTCGGAAGTGTGAGATTCGTTGAGTTTGCATTAAAATGCGAACCAAATGAATTTCTCCCCCATCCCTAGTGGTCCTTTGACACTTAAGCCTCAAGGGTGTAATGTTGCAGAAAGCCCAGAGGAGAAGACAGCAGAATACAGGGGATGACCAAGACGAAATAGTGAGGGAAGGAGCTCAGTGGAAGTACACCATGAAGCTATATACCTACAGTGAGGAGAGATTTTAAGGCAGTCATCCCCAAGGCAACAGGAAAATATCGCTCTGTAGTGTTTTCCTTCTCCGAACTCCATGTGTATTTGGGGGGAAGTGCAGGCTTCTGAAGAAGCACATTCTTTAACGACACTGTGAACTAGTTTTCCAGCTGTGGTATAAGTGAAGAGAAAGGGGCTTATTCTGTGACTAGCAAAATCCTCATTATTAAGTAGGGTGTGTTTTGACGGGCGAATATATATTGCAAGGATGCATGGTGTCTCTGTCAGGAATGGGTGGGGGAATGACCCCCAACTGGAAAGGGTTAACTATTATCTCTGCCCCCAAGCCCCGCAGTCCCAGCCACTGAACATGAGCCCTGCTCTTACTTTCTATGTAGACCATACGGTATGAGTCCAGTAACAGGTCCAACTTACATCACAGCATGTTCCAAATTAAAAATCAGACTTCCTGATCAGGTCATGGGGAAATTCTGGGCTTAATCAGATGAAAGCTCTTTTAGAACTCCTGAAAATGGTTCTAAATTCTGCCTTATTTCTCCACTGCTGTGTGCAGAGATTGATTTGGAAGGGTAAAGAAAAGCTTGTCAATGTGTAGATCCGGATGAAAGTTTTCTACACCGGCTTGCCTCTTTCTTGGACATAGCCTGTCCTGAGCTCTGTATTTGGTCATGACGAGAGTGTGACTAAAATTGGTGAACTGGCTCTTAAAGAGACTGATGGATGCTGCAATTTCAAACTCTTCAAGACAGTATATCCTGTCCAAGCTGAGCACTGCAGGGCAATTTCTGCCCTTTATTTTCTAAGAGCTCACCTGCTCCACTTGTCAGCAGAGATGTTGCAGTGACAGAGTGTTGTTAGGTACTTTGGGACATCATCCATTTAGGGATGGGCAAGAATTTTGTTTTGGTTCAATTTGGAGAAAAAGTTAGCAAAATTCACCAAATTCTCCATATTTGGGTCAAAAAGAATTAGAGATTTTTAAAAAATGAATCTGGAAGTAACTGACAGATTTCTCCATCCAAGCCCAGAGCTTTGAGTGCTTAGCTTTTAAAAGCCTGGGTTCAAATCCCTGTGAATTCAACCGTGTTAGTGTTGAATTGGAGTTGCCACCTGATTTTTCTTTTTTTCTGACAGGCTCTATAACAGCTACATGGCAGGTAGGTACAACATGGGTCCTCACCATACTGGGAATAGCTGCCCCTATTGATTTTGGCCAGTCAAATTGGTGAGATTTGAACTAAACATCTCAAAAAAGTTTCAGTTCTTTTTTGATAAGAATTTACCAAAAATGGCAAAGTTCTTCACATACAGGAGAGAACGAATGTGCAATTTTAACTATCTGAATGTGGGTGGAAACGAAACTGGGACATTCGCCCATCCCTTCATCCATTTCCGTGAAGAATAGCAAAGGCAAAATGCAAGCAGTGTAACTGAACTTCTTTGACATTGCATAGTTTTAGTCCAAATGAGGTTGAAGACATATTCAACTAGCTTACTCCTTTGGATTATTGCTAATGCTAATGCAGTCCAGGACCCAGGCATTTCTTGATTCACGCAGTAGCTCTTACGTTGCCTTGCCTCGCCTCGACCTGTGGAATATCCACTGCCATGATATGGCTTATTGTCCCTCCCACCTACTATAAGTATGTGCAGCATATCCAACATGACATGTATCTTTGCCAGGAGCACAGGTCTTCATAGTGCCATTACATGTGGTGCCAATGCCATAACAAGATTCACAATCCAGAGCAGCACCTGGAAAGGGGAAGGAAAAAAACCCAGGTATAATAATAGTAGTAATCGTAGTAGTAATAGAGCAGTGTGGAGGTGAAACTAGATGTGAGTGTATGTTTCTATTCTCTGCATGTTCTATTTACACAGGAGCGTGGGGATTTTACTTCTACAGTAAAAAAAAGGGGGGGCATGAGAAATGGATGCTGAACTGTTCTCCTTCTTGTGGCTTCCCACCCCACCCCCCATTAGTCCATTTGGACAATTTTCCCCCTTCCAATTTCATTTCCAGTATCTGAGCTGGCACAGGACAGGAGGAACATGCCTGGAGCAATGAAAAGGAGGGATTGCACTCTTAGCCTCTCTGACATCTACCATCCATGACTAGGGGTGGTGGAGAATTCCACCACGGACGCCAATGAGGCTGGATTCTAAGAATCCGCCCCACCCCCGGAGTCTGCGGCGGGACAAAAGACTCACTTCTTCCACCTGGGAGAATCCACGCCGGCCGGATCCTCCCTGCCGCCGGCCATCCGCTGCTGTCCACTGCTACACACTGCTGCCTGTCTTCGGATGCCATTTGCATCCCTGCCTTTTGCCGTCATAGGCTACGTAAATCTTTACATAGCCTATGACGGCAAAAGGCAGGGACGCAAATGGCATCCACTACGCCGGATGCCATTTGCATGGCAGCGGCCGGAAGTCCGGCTGCAGACAGGCCCAGCCGGAGGCTCTGCAGACTCACCGCGGAGCAGAGCCGGCCAGGGAGGATTCCGCGGGGAGGGACGGTCCTCCCCCCCACACAGACATACACACCCAGCAAACTGGTGAGTCTGTTTCGTACACCCCTATTCATGACTAACTTAAATCCTATTACTTTCAATGGGTCTGCTCTAAGTATGATTAAATCTGGATTATATACCTGGCTCCTTTTATTAGTAATGATGAGCTGGCCCCCATAGACTGTGAAATTCAAATTTTTTTAAGAACAAATATAATGCACATGCTTTACCTTTATTTCAGTTTGGGGATACAGACGAAAGAGCAGAGCTGAATGCTTTGTTTAAGAGACACTCTACGGGCATCTCTACACCAGCCTAAAAACCTGCATTTAAAATGGGGCTTTCTGCTTCCATTTTAAATGCAGGATCATGACGACTCCCTTTTTTACCCACTCCCTTTTCCCCTCTGCTTCCCCCCTCCTTCTCCCCATATCTGAGTCTTCCATTATCTTTCATTGATCTCGCTCCTCTTCTTGTCGCTTTTCCTCTTTTCACAGAGGGAACTCAAGCGGAACTCAATGGGGTAATTTGATAGCTCATTATCTGTGATCTATTTAAAAACGGAACAAAGGGCATTTAGTGCAGCAGATGCCCTGGAGGGTCATTGCATCATGTAAAGAGCCCACAGACTTCCATGAAGGAGCAATCTCAATTGCAGGATAAAAGCTCCGTATGAAGAAAGCCTTGGAAGGAAGACTGCAGGGGACAGCAGCCATAGTGCCCCTGCTGTGCCACATTACCAAAGCTACTGGCAATACCAGCAACCTTAAAAAGTGAAGAAAAAAGAAGTTTTTGACCCCCCCAAAAAGAAAAGAAAAAAGAACCAAATGGAGGGGTGAGTCTGACCCATGACAGAATTGTAAGCCCCCCGCTCCCTAAATCAGTTTGGTCCCCGCCCTGCATCAATTTGCCCCTCCCATTTCATTGTGCTTCTAGTTTAAGTTCAAAATGACCCCCTAAATTCAAGTGAAACCCCAAAGTGAAACAAAATAGCAACAGCACTTTGGGCATATCAGTCATCCAGCAGCCATGTCAATAATCTGACACCAGCTTGGATCGTGCCCATTTTATCTCAAAGGAACAAGTCTCCAATGGGCTACCAGCCTCTACTCACCCGTTATTAGTAGCACAAAGAAGACAAAGAGTCCTGGAGGAACCACCATGGTGATGGGGAATCCATAGAACTCCCTCTGCAGTAAAATAAATTCTCTGGTTCAACGAACCTGTCATGACATCTAGAGGAAATGTGCATGCCAACCAAGTGGTGACATCCCACCGTTTACATGTAACTATGAGCAGGGCAGATAAATGCAAATATTCCTAAGAATCTTTACTATTCTGATACAACAATTAAACTTTGCAGGCATGTTCTCATTGAGCTACAGTTGTGAAAAATAATGTTCAGTACTTGAAAAATCCAAATGTTAACCCCTTAGTGCTACATCTAACACAAACCGGAGTATGCTTTCTGTACAAACTGCTGGCAGATTTTTTGAACATGATTTTTTGTACTAACCAATCTGATGATGATGATGTGACCTTTCACACTTGATACAAGACACGTACATCTGAAAGCGCAACATTTCACTTCTAGTACCCAGCGCTAGCCATAGAGCTGGCCATTCTCAATTTTGTCCAGTCATTCAGAGAAGCAAATTCCATCTTGTACTGCAAATCACTACCTGAACCAATACCTTTTTATTTCTTTTCTTTTTTAAAAAAAAAAAAATAGTTGTGTTGGCTTCTGATTCAGCTTAGGGACATAATGTCTTTTTGAAAAGAAAAAAAAAAAGCATCCAAAAGTGTCAAATGAATTTGACAAAGGATAACTGCAGCCACAGCACCCTTTGTGACAGTAGAGAGCAATGTGATCTTGGCTGCCAGAAAGAGCTCAGGAAGTGGGAATGTGCGAAAGGGGATGGGCATTTTCATAACTCATAGGGCAGCAAAAGGATTGTGTTCCATTACATCAGCCTTCCCCAACGAGATGACCTCTAAATGGGTTGCACTACAACTCCTAGTATCCCCTGGCACCAGCATAGCTGGATGGGAATGCTTGGAGTTGTAGTACCACAGCCCTAGCTGGCTAGTGGATGCTGGAAGTTATAGTCCAACACATCTGGAGGCCACCAGATTGAAGAAGGCTGCATTACCAGGTATCAACAGGACTAGCTACCACTAATAAGCTACTTATGAAATGCCTTAATCTTGATTTATTCTAACTAAACCCAGAGTAACTGCATTTAATCTCATGTTCAGCCTACCTCCAGTAACTGCCAGCCAGGCCTCTGTCTAGCATTCCATTTCATTTAAAGGGAAATGTCTTTCATTATTACAACAGATGTGGAGGTGGGGTCGAATCTCCCTTGGTGTGGTACAAAGGGAAGGCTATGAAAGGGGGCTGAGATTTCACTCTGCCATCAGTCAGCCCAAGTCGCTTCTGCAGGTGCCAAGGCTGGACAACTTGTGTGACCCATCAAGTGCCAATGCAGCCTTCTCATCACAAATGGCAGCCACCAGAGGGTCTATATGTTTTCTGGTGTTGCTGCCTGCATGAGACAGGGGTTAGGAGGCTGGTGGATTGCATGTGGACATGTAGGACATTTGTTCTGCAAAATTCATTTTCATACAGAGTTTTGTGGATTAAAAACAAACAAACCAATTCTTAGACCAGCCTTTGCCAACCTAGTACTCACTAGATGTTTTGGACTATAGTCCAAAACATCTGGAGGGCACTAGATTAGGGAATGTTGTCTTCAACATTCTGGTTCTATTCTATGTAGTGATGTGAATCTTCAAAAGTATTATCTGGTACTAATCAGGAGTAATTGAATTCATCTACTAGATGCATTCTGCACAAACACACACACAAACACTTTACATGACTTTCTGTCAATGATAGGGATGTTAGAGAATTCGGTCACGGATCCCAGGGAGGCCGAATTCCAGTGAATTCATCCGCCCAGAATCTGTGGCAGAACGGAGCAAACCGCCCCACCACCCCGTGAAAGCCCCATGAAATGGAGCCTACCTGGCTGCAGCTCCAGCGGCGGATGAAGTGGCGGCAGCTCCAGCCACTGCCGGGCTGCTGCGGCCGCAAATGGCGGCCGTCGTAGCAGCCGCCATTTGCGTCCCTACGCCAGCCCATGATAGGCTACGTATATATTTACGTAGCCTATCACGGCTAAAGCAGGGACGCAAATGGCGTAGGGGATGCCATTTGCGTCCCTGCTTCAGCCATGATAGGCTACATAAATATATACGTAGTCTATCAAGGGCCGGCATAGAGACGCAAATGGCATCCCCTATGCAGGACGCCATTTGCGTCTGCAGCAGCCCAGCAGACTTAAAAATAAAAATAGCTTTGTGAGTGTGGGTGTGTACATGCTCTGCTCATTGATCGTACCTTAAGCTAAGAAAAATATGAACAATGTTATGTGCCAGCTAAAGTTATGTAAATTGTGGCTGACTGTTTTGCATACTTTTCTGGAGGGGGAGGGATCCGAATGAAAGATGGAATGAAAGATGCCTGACAATCTGCAAAACACAGATAGAATGGATTTAACAAAGTTCATACATCCCTAAACCAAGGGCCGGAAGAGTCAAACTGTCATTTAAGCTAAGCATCAACCACTAAAGGCCTGTCCCAAGGAAATTCATCCCTTTGGGGGCCCAACAAATTCCTGTGGCACCCCCAACTTGGCTTGCCCTTGCGAGCTGAGCTGGGGGTTTGTTCCTGAAATCTAGGAACTTTTTCAGTTTTGTTTGGGTTGGGGGGGTAGTTTTATTTTATTTTTTGCATAAAAAGCAATTTGCATAAATTTACATCTGCAATTTGGGCAAATCACACCTGCAGTTTGCACAAATTACAGCTGAAATTTGCACAAACTGCTTTACACAAATAATAACAATAACAACAGAAATCCATAAGCTGGCCCAATGCGATGCAGATTGAGTTAGGCCAGCTCATGGGACAGCAAGATGAATTCCGGGGGGCTGAGCTGACTGAAGCTCAGCAAGCTTCACCCCCTGGACAGATTCCTCTGACATCCCTATCACATATATAAAGACACACTAATCAAACAATGCTTTCAAGATACAACATATCTCAAAGGTATATTTGCCTACAAATAATGTTCTTCAGATAACTCAAGCAGCTTTGAAATGACTTAACTGTGATGGCTTCCCACAATGAATTGTGGGAATTATGAACTCTGAAGTTCTACAGTTATTTGTTAGAACCCAGAGCTCTTTGTAGACATCTCTCAAGAAAGCCAAGATGATAACACAATTAAAAATAGCGCCTCTGTTCCAATTAAATTAGTCGTGTGACTGAGAGCAAATCTAATCTGGGAGAAATATGTTTGTATCTCTAATTTTTTATATTATATATTTTTTTCTTACAAGACCTTTGTTGTCCTTATGCTGGCAGGCAATATAATTTTATTCATAAAGGCTTTTGGCTTTTAAGTTGACTTTTTTTGCTGAAGACATTCTTGACTGATGGATACTGCTTATTTCTTTTTTTGAATGTTTTTAACCTGTGTAGGGTACTGCATCATTCTTTGTACTCTAAATAGTTTCACCCCAAGCTAATGTTACCTAAAGGGAAATAATGAACCTATATTTCCAACCTATGGGGGGGGGGGATTTTAGGTCAGGAAACTGGTGGGCAAATAGTTAAACATCCCTTCTTTCAGTGCTATTGCTCTGATCAATTTTGCCTACCTCCATGGCAGCATTAAACCAAATAAAAATGTCAGGATATCTGTTAATGGACCTTCAGTGTAATGTGTTGTTTGGCTCTCGGAACCATTGAAAACAATAGTTGCCAGGAGTAGGGATGCTGGAGAAATTTGGGATGGGCTAAAATGAGCTTGGATTTCCCTCAGGCTGCGTGGAGTCCGTGAACTTCCAGATGATTTCTTTTTTTAACTTTCCTGAAATTTATGCATATTTATTCATAGGAAAATATTCAAGTTTCTGCTGAAGAAAAGTTGAATGGAATGGGGGACAATATGCTAAACATTACATACTAAGGTAAATTATGTAAATCCTTATGAAACCTCTTTTGTAATTATTTGTGTATTTTCCGCATGATGAAAAAAATACTCACAGCCTATCACGTGAAAAAGCAGGGATGCAAATGGCATCCACTACACCATTTGCGACCACAAAGGTCTTAGTTTAAGCTAAATGCAGCCATTTATGGCTACATTTAGCTTAAACTAAGACCTTTACGGCTGCAAATGGCATAGTGGACGCCATTTGCGTCCACAGTCTATCAGCCCAGCCAGCGATACGGCAATGGCGGCCGTATCACTGGCACTTCGGAGCCAGCCAGTGTGGAGGATCTGGCCATCGAGGATTCCTCTGGGAGGTGGAGGTAATTCTTCCAATCCTCCACGGACTGCGGAGGCCAGATTCTTTTAAATCCAACCTCAATGGGGTCTGTAGAAGATTTCTCCACCATCCCTACTCATATCCATCTGTGAGCAGATGATGGAACAAAAGGCACCTGACAATCCACAAACCACAGACAGGGTGGCCTTTACACAGTTCATACATCCCTAGCCAAGAGTAGGTTC
This sequence comes from Heloderma suspectum, assembly GCF_057233095.1. Classification (NCBI taxonomy): domain Eukaryota; kingdom Metazoa; phylum Chordata; class Lepidosauria; order Squamata; family Helodermatidae; genus Heloderma; species Heloderma suspectum. Next base: position 14,679,261 of record NC_139467.1, read on the forward strand.
TCTAGACAATTTAGACTAAGGAAAATGCCTTTCTGACATGCAAATAAATTACTATACATTCAGATTTCTTTTATTTTAAGCCTGGTGTTTATTTTCATGGAGGAAAACAGAAAAAATCCAGGAAGGCCAAACTGCATTTACAGGAAGCAGAGAATGGATACAACGGAGGTATCACTGAAGGCAGAGTTGATGCAATCCTCACAGGTGCCTTTTACAAGAGGATATTCAGCAGCAGGAACACAGAGATGGTTGGCAAGAGAAAGCCGGTGAGTCGAGATGCTCTAGAACTCTCTGGTGCAGAATCAGCCTTCTGAACAATGTCATAACCAGCTATGAATTCAGAGCTGTCACTTTCTATTGAAGTACACACAAGCCTGGCAGCACAGCCTTTCACAGCTCTGTCCATGTGGCTTCCATCTGGACATGGAAGGCAAGAGGGGAAGCCAGGGGAATTATCACTGTTGCTAGTAACTGCTCTCAAAATAAGTCCATCTAGTCTGGCTGAAATTAATCCTGCCCTTGCCAAAAAAGTAGAGCCTACTGCAATGGAACAGAGTTCAGCAGTGACCATCTCTCCAGAGACATCCATTCTCATGGAAATGAGCCATGACCTTGCTCTATTTCCACTCATTTGAAAGGGGCTTTTGCAAGAGAACTTCCTGTGAATTGTACCACATCTCATTCTGCCACTCCAAAGATAACCCAAACCCCGAGCCTGGATTTGGGTCACCTCATCTTGCCACAAGTAAGGTTCCTCTTATGTCTTAGGAAAGGGAACAGTGGATTTTCTTCAGTCTCCCCCAGCTTGGTATGGGTTCCATCAGGAGTGGGAAACTTCTGGGGATCCAAAGGCCAATTATCCCCCCAGGAACCCACCACCCGCTGCTGCCAAATTGACACTACCACCAAATTTCCTGACAAAATTTGTTGACATGGCAGCGGTGGCAATAAAGCTGCATTTTTTTCCCTTTAAAACAAGGAGCGTGGGAAGCAACACCTTCCTAAAAAGCAAAATTGTTCTCCCCTGGGGCTTCCCGGAGTGCAAATTCACTTTAGAACAAGGTGTGTGCTCCCTGCACACGTTATTTTAAAGCTGGAGTGGGCAACTTTAGGTGTTCTGGGGGGCCAATCACCCCCACCTGCCCACCCGTGCACGCCACACCATACTATTGCTGTGGCAGTGACAAAAAAATCAGCTGGAAAACAAGCTAAATTTGTCCTTAGTAAGCCTCTGTGGTGCACTTTGCCACCTTTTTTTTCTTTCACCCCCTCCCTCCAATTGGGGGGGGGCAATAGGTTCTACATGTGGCCCACAGGCTGCCCATCCTTCTTTTAAAGGAAAAATGTGGCACTCTTTTGCCACCGCCACTGCTGTACCAGGATCATTCTGTGGGAAATTCAGTGGTGGGGCAGCAGGAGCCGCAAAAAAGCCAGGGAGGCCACATTTAGCCTGCCGGTTAGATTATGGTGATGGTGGTGATGATAGTGGTGATTATGATGATGAACATTTGTAAAGCGCTTTCACATTTTCAAAGTGCTGGCTGTGCCTTATCTAACTGTAATCTTTACAACAACCGTATAAGGTAAGTCAGTATCATCATCCCCAGATAGCAAGTCGGGGATGGAGGCTGATAGTGAATGGCTTGCCTAAGGCCACCTAGTAAATTCATGGCAGTGACAAGATTTAAACCAGGGACTTCCTGATTCACAAGTGAGTCTCTTAGCCGCTACGCAATGCTGGCACTCTGGTGTAAACTGTACCGCTGCAGTTAAAACAAATCCACCTTCAAACTGGGGACATGCTGAAATACATTGCAGATGAAAGCACTTACCAGCAGATGTGCTTGAGGCCACATCATAGCTGTATGTCTCTGACCTGGTACAATTCTTCGTCTCTGTAATGTATGTGGCTGACCAAGACTGGCAGTCAGGGTACTGCTTTCCACTGCCTCTAGTCCGTAATGGTGGTACTGAAAGCAGAAGCAAAGGATTCTTCTTAAGGACTGGTGGAGTAGGAGGTAATATGGAGGCTGCAGTGTCGCTGGATATATTAAACTTAGGGCAGACCACACCATATTGACCCAACTCCTCCATCACGCTCTGCAGAAAGAGCTTTCAGTCAGAGGCCGCTTTAAAGCCAGATCAGACAAATTCAGAGAGGACAGCGGCCCTTTATCAGCTTTTAGCCATGCTGGCTACATGGAATCTTACATGTTCAGAGGCAGCGCACCACTGAATAACACTTCATGTGTGTGTGTCTGTGTGTGTGTGTGTGTGTGTGTGTTTTGGGGGGGATGCAGCACGGAAGTGTTGTTCTGTTATTAATATATCACTATCAAGGTGATATATTATCACCTTGATATGGCATGTTACATAGGACAAGTCCCTGCCCCAAGGAGCTTACAATCTTCAAGTCAGAGGAAAGAGTAGAGGAAGTAGGGAGAACTGGAAGGTAATGGAGGCTGGTGCACTTTGGAAAGCTCCTTTAGAGTTCTGACTGAAACCTAGAGCGGATCACTGCCCCACTGACATCGGAGCTGCCAGCTTCCACTACAAAGAGTGTGTTGGATCCAGGAGCAAAACAGGAGCCAGTGTAGGGCTGTAAGGAGGGTATAACTTCCGCCTGTTCTGTTATGTATGTTTTTATATTGTTAAATTTCACTCACGTAAGATAGGGTTAATAGTATGCCAGAGAGTGAGTGAAAGGTGGGAGGAGCCTGTGTGTGTGAGGATTCTGAGGTTAGATAAAGGATGATCTAACAGTTAGTTACGGGATCGTGGAAGCAACATCTAATTAGGGATCGTGGAAGCAACATCTAATTAGTGGGGTTTGTGTGGGAGTTTAGAAGGGGTAGAGTAGGTAGGGAAGTTAGGAGCAACTATTAATGAATAATAATAACAACTTAAAACTGTTCATATTTAAATACATTTTTATTTATTTGTTTTTAAAAACCCAAATTCCCACATGTTATTTGATTTTATGCTACCTTCCTTATATCTATATCCTGGTTGCTTCTCCTGTAGTGGGTTGAGAAAACCAATTGAGCATATTGAGTTTGTCTACAGCCCGGAGAGGGTAAAAAAGGGCTGAAGTTTGTGGAACGGTGAGTACAGTTGTCCCAAAGTGAAAGCAGGCATTCCTGAGGGGCGTGGTTCTCAGTTTATGAGGAGGAGGCTGAGGAAAAGGCGGAACCTCGGGCAGGAATCCCACAGAGCAGCATCACATTATTTATTTATTTATTTATTTATTGCATTTATACCCCGCCTTTCTTCCTCTCTCTAGGAACCCAAGGCGGCTTACATTATCCTCCTCCTCTCCATTTTATCCTCACAACAACAACCCTGTGAGGTGGGTTGGGCTGAGAGTCTGTGACTGGCCCAAAGTCACCCAGTGAGCTTTCATGGCCAAGTGGGGACTAGAACCCAGATCTCCCAGCTCCTAGTCCAACACTCTTGCCACTACACCACACTGGCATTAACTGAGCAGTGAGGGAGGAGAATGATTTTTTGGTGGCAGTGTAATGGAAAGAGGAGAGGAAACCAGGTTGAGACAACAGAAGACCAGGGAAGAGAAGACAATCTTGGTGAGAGATGACCGGGCTGTCACCGCCTCCTCTATCTTGCAGTGCACCCTCCCAGCTGAAATGTTGCAGAAATCCCAGAGAATGAGAAAGCGGGCTACCAGGGATGAACCCAAAGGAAATGGCAAGGAAAGCTGCACAGGGAGAGAGGGGCACCAAGAAACTAGATACCTACATTGAGGAGTGGCTTGTCTGCATTGATTCCCAGTGCAACAGACCCAACTTGACCTGTAGATTCCTCGTCTCCCCAAAGTGAAAAATATTGGAGGGAAACTGCACTTGAATGAGGATTCGCAGCCTTTTTCTACAGTATGGACTGCTTTTCCATCTAGGTGGGGGTGGGGAAGAGAGAAAAAAGGTTTACTCAATCAGCCAGGATTATGACCACTGGGGGAGTGTTTGCCTGGAGGTTGTATATTGAGAAAGGCTCACATTCTGCACAGAATATCTGTCACCACTGTTTGGGTCACACAGTGTTCCCCAAATGCAATGCTTTATGATTTCCCATAGGAATGAACAGGATCCACTCATTAAAGGGTGCACACAGGGACATCATTTCACAGGGTCTAGATCTGATATCTCCTACACACACACACACACACACATACACACATCCCTACTGCAATCCCAGCCACTGAGAATGAAGTCTACTCCTGTCTATGTAGGTCAAGAATTAAGAATCCAAGAACAGACTTGTTTTGGGGCTTACTTAGAGGCAGTAAGAGTTTTAAACTAAAATATGCATGCATTTTGAGTATTTAGGCACTGGGATGGTGTGGGTCCCCTTCATGGATCACTGCCTTGTTGTGGCAAAGGGGCTTGCGTAACTCAGTGAAGCCATAAGCTATGCCGTGCTGGCATAGCACGGCGGAACCTCGGGCGGACAGGTCATGGCGGAGAGTTGCTGGCATAGCACAGCGGAACCTCATGACGGACAGGTCATGGCGGAGAGTTCTGACAAAATGTGGTCCACTGGAGACGGAAATGGCAACCCACTCCAGTATTCTTGCCAAGAAAACCCCATGGAACGTATCACAAGGCTAAAAGATATGACGCCGGAAGATGAGCCCCTCAGGTCGGAAGGTGTCCAATATATGAACCTGAGCACACTCCGGGAGAGAGCGGAGGACAGGAAGGCCTGGCGTGCTATGGTCCATGGGGTCACGAAGAGTCGGACATGAGTTAACGACGGAACAACAACAAATGGTGTGGGTGCCCGATTGGGTGTGGGATTCTGGCAGACTCCCCCCTTCCCATGTCCCTGGGCCTCTCCCACTGAGCCCCTGCCTCTACTCGAGTCCCCCCCACGCTTGCCGAGCCGTCCACACTCACCCTGGACCAGTCCACGAGGACGATTTTGTGAAAGAAAATGGTGACAGCAAATAGGCACACATCTAGTCTTATGCAAAATGGCACCGTGAATGGCCGACATACTCAAGATTACAGGCATAAATGGGCCATTTATCCCTCTAATCTTGCATATATCAGCCATTCACAACACTGCTGTTACACAGCATTAAAAGCCTAATAGAAAAGAATAGTCTTTGCTGCCTAACAGCAAATCAGGAAGTAGCCAATCTCACACTGAGGGAGTTCTGTACTCAGCGTGTTGCTACCAAGTTGGCCTCTGTCTGAGACTGAGTACCCATCGATCTACCCTTTCTAGGTGGTGGAACATACAACAGGGCCTCTTGTGATGACCGTAAATCATGGGCAGGTTCATACGGGAGGAGGTGGTCCTTCAGATATCCTGCTCCCCAAACCGTTTAGGGATTTGCAGATCAAAACCAGCACTGTGAATTTCAGTGGCTGCCTGTAAGTGGCCTTGCCTGAAGCTGTGGCCCATTCACTGCCTTGGTCTGGCTTAGTGTCCCCATACCCACCTTCAATACGTTCAGTATATGTGATGATACATGTATTTTGGTTGGCAGAGCAAGTCCGCATACTGCCAGTACAATTGGTGCCGGGGCCAGTACAAACTTCACACTCCAGAGAAACACCTGAAAGAAGGAAGAAATGTGTGTGGGGGGGAACTCCAATAAATATACTTTTTCTACAGGTAAAAGCCACAAGTCTCTGGTTACCGGCTGGCCCTATTTGTATGTGTCCTAGGGAGGGAGAACCGGAGAGTAGGGATGCTGGAGAAATTTGAGACGGGCTAAAACGAGCTCAGATTTCTAAGAACGTGACCTGCAGAATCTGCTGTGGAGCGCCGCCCTCAGGTCACACAAAGTCCACGGACTTTCGGATATTTTTTTTTTACTTTCCCAAAATTTACACATATTTATTCGTAGGAAAGTAGGCAAGTTTCTGCTGAGGAAAAGTTGAATGGAATGGGGGACAATACACTAAATGTTACATACTAAGGTAAATTATGTAAATTGTTACAAAAGTCTTACATAATTATTTGCAGATTTTTCTGCATGATGAAAAAAAAATAAGGCACATCTTCTGTGACCGGACAGTGGAACAAAAGGTGCCTGACAATCCGCGAAACACAGACGGAGAGGATTTTACACAGTCTGTCCATCCCTACCAGAGAGTAGGAATTGAGCCATGGTATGGTATACATGGTATTGCTTCTCTATAGCAATGTTCTAGGCTGTTTTTGTTGTTGTTTTTCTTCTTCCATTACATTGTTCTTACATTTATTTATTTATTTATTTCACAGAACTTATATACTGCTGTATCTCTAACAAGATTCTCGAGTGGTGAACAATAAAAAGAAAGAAAAAGAGAGAATTAAACACAGAGAATAAAAATATTTAAAATCAGATGATGCCAATAAAACCATGGCTGATCAATTAGGAAAGGATTGTTTAAATAAAAATGTCTTCAGCAAGCACTGAAAATGAAACAACATCATGGCTGCCAGACAACAAAGGGCATGGAGTTCCACAGAGAGAGAACCAAAACACTGAAGGCTTTACTCCGAGAGGACTCCAAATGGACTGCAGGTCCATGAGGAATCACCAGGAATGCCTTATCTGATGACCTAAGTGACTGAGCAGGCTGGTAAGGGAGAAGACCTTTATGGAATGATCTCCCCAATGAGGCCTGCCTGGCACCAACGTTGTCATCTTTTCAGCACCACATTAAAACTGCCCTCTTCCCTCGAGCATTTGCCAGCATATTAACCAGTCTGTTTGATCAGGGCCTGGATTGTATCTGGCTGATGGTTTCAAATTGTTTTAGATATATGTTGTTGTTGTTGTGTATGCTATCTGTTTTATGTCCTTGTGTGAATGGTCTTTATACATTACATAAATGGGTTTTAATTTTTATGAACTGCCAGTGAGCTTCAGCTATGGGGCAGTATAGAAATATAATAAAAGAATAAATGAATGAAGATGCTCTTTCAAATGGCTTTGTCACATGTAAGGTAATGCCGGAGGGATTGGGCAGGAGCCATATTAAGGGATACATGGCATGGGCTCCCTGCTTCTCACCAGGGGGGCCCCTTTAAGGAATATTGGAGGTGTCGTTTTAAGGACCACCACAACTTGGAGGCTGGCATACCTTCCTCATGCCTAACTTGACCAAGAAGGCTACAGTCTCAGTCCATGCTACCGTTAGCCTGAACTTGCTCTCCACCCTTTAGTTCTTCCCCAGCATGTGGAGAGGGTAACTGTCTCAGTCAGCAGTCAAGCTGTCTGAGTTTCTAGACCTTGCCCTATGCCACACCAAACTCCATGTAAATTGTATCCAATAAAGATGCTGCCACTTACTGACTCAGCATTGTTTTTCCTCTCCTACCTCACCCCACTCCAAGCTACGGCCACAATATTATGCTTATCTTCTTGAGTCTCTTAAGCATGATGTAAGTTCTTAAGATGTGTTGGACTCCACCTCACATCATCCCTAGCCACCACCAGGCTGGCTGGTGATGGGAGTTGTAGTCTGACACCTTTGGAAGGCAGCATGTTGGGATATGCCAATGTAGTCAGAAAGTTAAGAAGGGCGAATGGTTTAGGAAGCAGAGTCATGGATAGATGTGAAGAGATGGAGATGAAGTAACAGAAGAATTTGAGCATTTGGATTAGTTTAGGTGTCCTTTTTCCCCTTTTATAATATGACAGGCACTGCTATCTCTCTTACTGCTGCTGTTTTCTTATTATTGTCTACAAATACTGCACATGCTTTCTTTGTCAATAGTGACAGTTTCTTCCCCAATACGCAGTGAAGTTTGAATTCCTCTAAGAGCTGGAAATACAAATACTTAGACTTTATTTCCAACGGGCACAGGCAACACAGGTTAAGCTGAAGTCTTTATGGATGACCTGATTTTTCAGGAGGAGAGAGATTGAGAGAGAAAAGGGGGGCACAGCACTTAGGGGCATTATTTCTTTTCAACTCTAGGGCATATTTACCCCAATGGAACACAACTGCAATGAGTGAAGAGCTCCTCCTTACCTGTACTTAGAAGCACTAAGAAGAGGAAGAATCCCAGCAGTACCTGCATGGTGATGGTGAAGGGAATGGATGGTAAAAGAGCAACTGCAGAAACACTCCCCACGATGAATCAAATTCTCCCATTCAAAGGACCTGTAATGACATTCAGAGGAAGTGTGTCTACCCTACCAAGTGGTAACTTACCACAGTGTGCATTTATACAATAAGTCAGATGGCACCAAATAATTCAGGCTTCCAAATTCAAGATCGCATCTATATCTTAACTCTTTACTGCCATGCCTAACTCAAATCACAGCATACCATCTCTACAAGGGATGACAAACTGAAGGCAGCAAGCAGTGATACTTGTGGCAGCAGATTTGAAGATGATATTACCACCTTTTTATTCCTTGTGCGAGTTATGTGGGCACTTGAAAGCCCACCATTGTACTTCTAGCATGTGGTGCTAGGCATGGAGTTGGCCATTCCCACCCTTCTCCAAGCATTCAGAGAAGCGAACTTCACATTGCATGGTGAGACACAGCAGTGAGGTATCTGAACTGTTGTCCTTCTTTGCAAACAGCAATTCAAATTATGTGCATTGGCTTCTGCATCCAGAGGTGGCTGGTGAATTCCGCAAGCACCTGTCAGGTGCTTCTAGACAGAGGGCACCAAGTTGGGTAAGGCCGCACTAGATGATGAACTTGGAAGCTCCTTCTATAAGCCTATCAAAACAAATGAGATGCCATCCTTCAAGCAACAGCCTGATGCACAGGAGACGTCCGCACTGGAGGAAGATTGCAAGCAGTTCTCTCAGTTCTCCATCTCCTTCCAGTACAGACAAGCTGGATTTGCAAGAATTATTCCAGGGCAAAGGCCCACCTCTCTGAATGACAATAGGAAACTTTACAATTGTGCTTGGCAATAAGCCTAGATGAGATATCCTCAGGGTTTGTTTTGTTTCGTATTTGGCCCTGCCCTTTTTGCTTTTTGCCTCAGCCACCACTACAATGTCCCCCATCCCCCTGAGCTTCTGGAGCTGAAAGAGGTTCAACACCCCCTGACTAAAGGGATGGGTCAGGGAGAGATGCCCTGCCCTCCTCTATGGGTGAGAGAAATATAAATAGCTGGCATGCATCCACATCCTTCCAATTTCTGTTCACATTTTAAAAATAAAGAATAATAAAGTATAATATCCATCACCACCACCCAGTGGGTACCCTGTTTTCTCAGAAGTTAATCTGTCATGCTATTCTTTTGTCTCTGACGCAAAGCTGCTTTGTTGGAAAGCAGACCCACCAAAATATTGTTTTGCGGGGGTCTTTCTTTGGGCTCCTTCACACTGAATAATAAAGTATAATATTCATTACCTTACATGTGACAAAGCGATTTGAAAGAGCATCTTCATTCATTTATTCTTTTATTATATTTCTATACTGCCCCATAGCTGAAGCTCACTGGCAGTTCATAAAAATTATTTTTTTATCTCTGACGCAAAGCTGCTTTGTTGGAAAGCAGACCCACCAAAATATTGTTTTTTTGGGGGGGGGGGTCTTTCTTTGGGCTCCTTCACACTGAGCTTTTATCCTGCGATTATGCTCCTTCACAAAAGTTTGCAGGCTCTTTACATGACACTGTGATCATTCAAGGCATCTCCTGCACTAAATGCCCTTTGTTCCATTTTTAAATAGATCACAGATAATGAGCCATCAAATTACTCTGTTGTGTTCTGCTTCAGATTCATCCTTAAAAAGAGGGAAAGCAGCAAGAAGAGAACCAAGATCAATGAAAGATAATGGAAGACTCAGATGCAGGGAGAAGGAGGGGGAAAGGGAAGGGTGGAAAGGAAGCAGGTGAAAAGTGGAGTTGTTGTGATCCTGCATTTAAAATGGAAGCAGAAAGCCCCATTTTAAATGCAGGATTCTAGGCTGGTGTAGAGATGCCCTTTCTTTTTACATTACACACATCTGTCTGTATACGTCCCCATCTGTTTTACACTTACTTGGACGGAGAAAGCAGCCATGGAATGAAAGCAGCCTTTAAAACACATATGCAGTTATGTTCAGCTAACCCCTCTCCTTTTTGCATCTTTAAAATAAATAAATTAATTAATTAACCCACCAGAGAGAATTGCAAGAATGATGTTTGTTGTTGATGCTGGGAGAACGTATTGAAATCGTCAGGTCCTTCTGATTCAAAAACATGCTGGTGAAATGCAGAGGTAAAAGGAAGCTATTTGGCCTTTTATAGCTTTAGAAATGGGAGCGGTCAGAGAAGGAGGTGGAGTCAGGTGAATCCCAGATGACAACATGACGCCTTTAGGTCCGAGATCTGATCTCTTGGTGACACAATCGCAGGGGAGGGGATGCTCAGCAGTTGTTTAATTGTAATATTAAAATCCTTTCATGTGTATTGAATTTTTTTTATATTTGATCTTTTAATATATATGTTTTGTAACAAATTTCTTGTTTTTCGTTTAAATGTCATTAACTGGTAAGTTAGTGTTTATGGTGAGCCAGTTTTGGGTACAGTTTACTGTAGAAAAGTGCGTTAGAAAGAGAGCAATCCTATGGTCACTGGGAGAGCATCCTGGGGACCATAGAGTTTGGGGGGGTGTTTTGGGAATCCCCCTCCTGAGGCCAAAAATGCTACAGCCTCGGGAGGAGAACTCTGAGTTCCAATCTTTCCCACCACTCCCTCACAGCAGTCATGGGAAGAACTGTGGTGACTGCTTTCTGAGGTCGCAAATGTGACTTCGGGGAGAGGAAAATGGGGCTGTTCCCATGGGTGGAAAGAGGAGAGGAGATGCCACTAGCTGCTATATCCTGTGGCATCCCCAGCTTTGGTTCCATCCCCAGCAATGCAACCTGTCTAGATGGCCTCAGTGGTCCATCTAGAGGAAAAAACAAAAGAGGAGGATGGAGAGGTGAAAATTGCTCCTCCTGCCCCTGCAACAGATGCTCAGATAGTCAGATGCTTCCAAGGCCAGAGGCTTCCTTCTACTGGGAGCACAATCCATAGGATTGCTCTCTAAATAAATAAAAGTTAAACATTACAAATGATGCCGCAGTCAGGGCTTCATCCTGTCAGAGCTGCAACCTGAAGGACACTTTCCTGTGAGCAAGCCCCGTTGAATATTGTGGGACTTAATTTCTGAGTAAAACATTCATAGGTGAAGGGACACTCAAACACGTAAGGTCTCCTGGTCCATTAGAATACTCCACAAGTGCATTTTTTATTATTTATTATTTATTATTCCTTAAGATTATTTATATCCTGCCTTTCAGGATACAAATCCTTTCAAGGTGGACCAGAAATAATGTCCAAATGCTGTACTAACTCCACAATAAAACTATCAGAACACAACAAGTTGTCAGGATCCTTCCCTCCCACATGGCAATTAGTAGTAGCTGGTCCTATGGGGGTGTTGGTAGAACTGTGCAAAAATGGTCTGTTGAACTACTCCACCTTATTTGTAGACAAAGAAATGGGTGGCAGGCGGTGGAGGGTTCAGTGGATTTCTCCAGTGGGAGGAGAAATTCTCCAACAGTTTCTCAGGGTGGAGCTCACTATTAGCAATGGCAGTAGTGAAGCAACTGTGTAGACAACCCGGACACCATTCTGCATCTTCCACAATTTCCTAGACCTAGTATAGTCCTGGGGAATTGTGGGGGAAGGAGGAGCAGCTGCCACAAAACACGGTGGAGAATATGTGGAGAAAATTCTGAAAACTGGCCTTCTTTTTGTAGGGGTATGAGAAAAGCAAATCTCAGAAATTTTCCTCAGACAAATGTCTTCTGAGTAATTTCAGCTCAGCTCAGCTCTGGGGCCAGCAGGGAGAGGCAGTCCAACTGGAGCAAGCCCTGAGGTGATCTTTGCCTGCCTCACAAGTAAGCCTATGTACTTCCAAGCCTTGAGGGGAAAAAATGAGAAATTATCCCCACCTCCATCTACTTGACAATAGGCCCAGACTAGAATAGAAATCACCATTGTAATTATCTGGCTGAGGTTCTTTCAGAGCCAGAGGAAGATATTTCACTGCCTGAGGCTGAGTAGAAAATGGCAACCTACTGCCTCCTTCCCCACCCCCAACCAGTCCACATGCATAGTACTCAAAGACAACCAAATTATTTAGGCACCTGCAGCAGAAAATCCCCCAAAGTGCCTCTCTACCTCCCTGGCAGTAAAAGTACAATGATAATAGATTAAATGACTAACAATGTAGTCAGTGTGGTGTAGTGGCGAGAGTGTTGGACTGGGAGCCGGGAGATCCGGGTTCTAGGCCCCACTCGGCCATGGAAGCTCACTGGGTGACTTTGGGCCAGTCACACACTCTCAGCCCAACCTACCTCACAGGGTTGTTGTTGTGAGGATAAAATGGAGAGGAGGAGGATAATGTAAGCCGCCTTGGGTTCCTTGCAAGAGGAAAAAAGGCGGGATATAAATGCAATAAATAAAAAATAAAATAAAACAATGTGATGCCCTTTTATGATATTCAAAATCAGTTGCCTGAGACAGCCTCCTTTCAGTTGCCTGAGTCAGCTGCCCACAAGAAGGACATGAATGCAATAGCAAACTCCCACCTGTGTTTCTCCAGCAACTGATATTGAGAGGCACACTGCCTCTGGAACTAATATATAGCCACCATGACTATATAGCATCCTGATAACTGATTGCCTTATCTTCCATTTTGTTTAAATCTGTCCAGTTGACAGTCATCACCAATCCTGTGGATTCCATAGTTTAGCTATGTGCACTACTGGATCTCCCACCATTTCACATCTTTGGATGTCCTGGGTTCTAATATTATGACTGAGAAAACATTATCCCTGCCCACTTTCTCCACACCATGCATAATTGTATACCCTTCTCTCATGTCCCCCCTTGACTTCCTTTTTGAAGCGAAAGAGCCCCAAATGTTAAAACATTTCCCCATAGAGGATGTTGCAGGCCAGATCCAGCAGAACAGCTTCCTTGAAAATGAGGACTCTAGAGACTTTCAATTTTTTCTCTTATTTTATATCAAACTTAAGCAAAACAAACAAACAGAGCATTACTTTCTGATGATACACCTAACTGAGAGAGAAGTCCTAACTGGTATTACCAAAAGTATCACATGGCTTTCAGTTCACATTCCTAAGAAAACGTTACCCCTTTAGAGTTTCAACAGAGGGGTTGCTTCAGACCCTTGATCATTTTGATTGACCCTTTTCTGCCACATTTCTAGTTCTTCAGTATCCTTTTTGAGTTGCATGATGAGGACTGTACATACTGCTCCAAGTGTGATCGCACCATAGATCTGTTATAAAGGCATTATAAAATTGGCAGTTTAAGTTTATTTTCAATTCCTTTCCTTGTTTCACAGCTGTCACACACTGGGTCAACATTTTCATTGATGTTACCAAGTTCAAGATCAAGAACTCCAAGATCCTTTTCTTGGTCAGTCACCACCAGCTCAGACCTCATCACCATATATGCGAAGTTGGCATTTTTGTCCCCACTCTGCATAACTTTACACTTGCTTACATTGAACCACATTTGCCATTTTAATGCGCATTCTCCCATTTTGGAGAGATCCTTCTGGAGCTCTTCACTGTCCCTTTTTGTTTTACTCACCCTAAATAAAATAGCGTCATCGGCAAACTTGACCACCTCACTGCGCACCCTTAACTCTAGATCCTTTATGAAAAAGTCAATGAGCAGTGAGAGGAACGGTCGTTCAATAGTTACATAAATATTAATTCACTATGACGGCTAAATGGACACCCCATGTTCAGAGGCAGTACATCTGAAGATACCAGATGATGGAGGGCAATAGCAACAGTGCTTGGCTTGTGGTTGGGCAGGCACTAAGCAGTGATGAGAACTGGGAGTAAACCAACTTTTGACTTCAACCATATTACAAGCCCACTTCCTCTCAGCTCCATCTTCAAAATGGCAGCCACGGTGTTGCCTACATCTCAGCAAAATGGCTGTTTGGAGCCACTGCTTGGATTTTAAAGAACATCCAAAGGAAAAGAAACCCCACCCTTGCCACCTTGGGTTAACGTGAAAGAAATTAATTTTCCGCCCCATCCAAAAATGTTTCTCTCTCTCTCTCTCTCTCTCACACACACACACACACACACACACGCACGAATGTCCACCCCTCCCAATCCTTCATGAGGATTTTGGACCCCAGCCCTACAACCCTTTATAACAGCCTTCCCCAACCTGGTGCTCTCCAGAAGTGTTGGACTGCAACACCCATAATCCCCAGCCAGTATGGGTAAGTGGAGTTGTAGTCCAACACATCTAGAGACCACTAGGTTGGGGAAAGTGGTTAGAATGGGCCAGTTGTTTGGCCCAGCCCTAACATATATACACATAGAATGCATATATATATGATCTTCCAAACAACTTAACAAAGAATCCAGAATTGTCTTTATTCATTTCAGAAGAGGGAACACAAGTGTGCCATTACTTATGCAATGTTTTATTTTGTCCCCCAAACAGGGATGTACGAAAGTCAGTTACCTTTCCGCGGATTATGTTGATGGTGGGGGGGAGGCGTTCCGTCCCTCCCCCCGGAATCCTCGACGGGGGGGGAGGCAATCCGTTCCTCACCCCCGGAATCCTCCACGGCCAGCTGTGCTCCATGGCAGCTAAATGGAGCAGCCGGCCAGGCTCAGCCAGGCCAGAGCCATCCACAGCTGGATTTCCAGCCGCAGAGGGCTCTGGGGAAAAAGGAAAAAAAAACCATGTACGCAAATGGCGGCGGCTACGGCCGCCGCCATTTGCGTTCCTTATTTTTGCCGTCTTAATCTACATAAATATTTACGTAGACTATGACTGTGAAAATAAAGGGGAACGCAAATGGCGTAGCGGGCGCTATTTGCGTCCCTTTTTGATTTGCCGTTTTAGCCTATGTAAATATTTATGTAGGCTAAAACGGCGAATCAAAAAGGGACGCAAATAGCGCCTGCTATGCTATTTGCGTTCCCCTTTATTTTCGCCATCGTACTCTACGTAAATATTTATGTAGACTAAGATGACCAAAAATAAGGAATGCAAATGGTGGCGGCTGTAGCCACCGCCGTTTACGTACGCAGTTTTTTGTTTTTTGTTTTAAACCCAGCCATGATAGGCTACGTAAATCTTTACGTAGCCTATCACATCATTTTTTGGGGGGGGTTACAAGACTGAAGCCACCGCCGGAGCCGCCGCCGCCGCCCGGAAGATCCGCCCCAGGTAAGTCTCGTCCCGGGGGGGATCCGCAGGGGGGCGGGGGGGGCAGGCCGTTCCGCCACGGAGTTCGTGGGGCTGAATGCACTAGATCCATGGCAGAATTCTCTGACATCCCTACCCCCAAATTGCAAATGGGAACATTAACATGTACCTTCATATTCCTTCATATGTAGGGAGGCACTATGGCTTATTGGTAGATCATATGCTTTGCATGCCTAAGATCCTAGGTTCAATCCAACACATCTCGAGGCAGTATTAGGGATGCTGGAGAAATTCGAGACTGACTAAAATGAGCTTGTATTTCTAAGAATCTGACCTGTGGAATCTGCTGCAGAGCGACTCCCTCAGGCCGCACGGAGTCTGTGGACTTTCGGAATTCTTTTTACTTTCCCAAAATGTATGCATATTTATTCATAGGGAAAAACTCAAGTTTCTGCTGAGGAAAAGTTTAATGGAATGGGAAATAATACGCTAAATGTTATGCACTAAGGTAAATTATTTAAATTCTTATGAAACTCCTTATGTAATTATTTGCGTATTTTTCCACGTGACGGGGAAAAAACCCACATCTGTCTGTGAGCAGATAAGTGACAGAACAAAAGGTGCCTGACAATCTGCGGAACACAGATGGAGCAGACTTTACACAGTCCGTACATTCCTAGGTAGGATTGGAAAATGTCCTGCCCAAAACTCTGGATAGCAACTGCCAGTCAGTGTCAACAATACTAGATGCACCAGGGGTCTGAGTCAATATAAGGCAGCTTCCTATGTTCCAAAACATTATACGAGAATACTCCAATTTTCAATAAAAACATTGTCCAGTTTGTTAATTTAACCACACATACAATATCCCATGTTTTTAATAACCAGTCTATTACTGATGGAGCCAGTTTTGACTAATAATAATTCTTGCTGCAGTGAGGAGGAAACTAGCCATTTCCCAATTTTCTAATGCAATTAATGATCTGACATGACAAAACTATATTGTTAAGGGATCCAGAGGATCAGTGATAGAGCACCTACTTTCTGTGCAAAAAGTCCCAGGTCCAATCCCTGGTATCTCCAGGTAGAGTTGGGAAAATCCCTGCCTTAAACCCTGAAGAGCCATTGCTGCTAGTCAATGTCAACGATACTGGACTAGATGGACCAACAGTCTGAGTACAAAGAAGCTTCCAGTGTTCCAGTCATTCGCTGCCTACCTCATCAGCAACTGCTGATTTTACGTCCTGTAATCTGTCATGAATTTTGATGCACATTTATCTTTTCAGAGCATACATGTATACTGATTCAGCATGCCATTGCCTGCAAACCTCTATCTCTCTCCCATCCAGTTTTGTGTGTTTGTGTTCTAAACAAGAACTAAAGAATAAGAGATCAGCTCCTACCACAGGCTTTGCCCTGCTTTGCTCACTCTACTCCATGTCTGCACTATTCACCTTCAAAAGTTAACATGCATTTTGATGGCCTCAAGATGTTGGACCATTAGCATCTTACAACAACCATATGAAATTCAACTACTCCCATAAAATTCAAAAGTAGCCTGCCTGAAAGGGTTGCTTCTCCCTGCCCTGGAACCTTGATAGTTTATTTGATCAAAGGGTTTTGCTCCCTCTGCCCAGTCCAATGAGGCTGAGAAGGCCACAGGCAAGCACAGTATCTTTTGTGATGAAAAAGCCATGGTGCTTTAATCAGGTTCCTCCAGCAATAAAAGGGAGAAGAAGATTTTCCCAGGAGATAGTGAGTTACTGGAGATCAGAGACGGATGGTGGCTCTCCAGAACCCAACTAACAAGAAGAACTGCGCTGTATCAGACCAAAAACCTGTCTCAGCCTTTTCTGTCCTCCAGGGGTTTGGGACTTCAGCTCCTATCAACCCTAGATAGCACGCACACAACTGTCAGCAATGCTGGGAGTTCTAGTATAAAACATCAGGAGGGCACCAGGTTGAGGAAAGCTGGCCCATCTAGTCCAGCATTCTGTTTCCACAATGGTCAAGCAGATGCCCAATGGGAAACTCACAAGCAGGACAAGAATAAGGGGGCATAGCTCAGTGTGATACAACATATGATTTGCATGCAGAAAGTCCCAGGTTCTATCCCTGGCATCTTCAGGTAGGCTGGGAAAGACTCCTGCCTAAAACCCCAGAGAGCAACTATCAGTCAGTATTAACAATACTAGGCTAGATGGACCAAAAGTCTGACTTGGTATAAGGCAGCTTCCTATGTTCCTGTGACATAAGTAAAATAGCTTATCACAGTCTAAAAACCCAGAAACAGCTAACAGAATAAAATGCATTGCGGATGTCATGGTTAAGTAGCATAATTATCTTTTTTTTAAAATGATGAATTTGCCAAACTGTCTTTATCTGTTTACAGCAGTCTTCCCCAGGGTGGTGTCCTCCAGATGTTTTGGATTACAATTCCCGTCATCTGTGACCATCAACCATGCTGACTGGGGCTGGTGGGAGTCCAAAACATCTAGAGGGGACTGTGTTGGAGGAGAAAGCTGGCTTACAGCTTTACCTAACTTTACTGACACTAAATTAAATTCCAGGAAAAATTTACTGATTTCATTAAAAAAAAAATCAAAAGATATCAGATTCTGTTTAAAACAATATTGGAACCTAGGGAGAAAAAAGTGGCTTCAGTTCCCCAAAGTTACCAGTATGCTATAATGCACTGAAATTACCAATGGCTTGATTATTTATTGATTTATTATATTTTTAATCTGCTCAATAATAGAGTTTCTCTGGGCAGATTACAAAAGGTAAGAGAATAAAATACAACATAAAGCCACAAAAGCTAAAAGAATAAAATGCAATACAACACAACAAGCAGCAGAGGAATAAATACATAAAAACAGCCTTAATATCTAAAAAAACTAAACTCTAAAAAAAATGCCCTGGAGAAAAGAAAGGTCTTCTCCTGGCACGAAACAGTTAACAATGTAGGCATGAGCTGAGCCTCCTTGGGGAGGACATTTCATAAACAGAGCTCCACAACTAAGAAAGCCCTCTCTCTTGTAGACACCTGCCAAACTTTTTTCAGTGGGGGTAGCCAGAGGAAGGCCTCCAGAGATGGCCTAAGTGTCCAAGCAGGTACATAAGAGGGGAGATGTTCCTTTAGGTACTCTGATTCCAGAATACTTTATATACTCTGATAACATTTTTTAGACAAGTAAATATTAGTACTGAAACAAACATAAAATATTTATGATTCAGTATAAGGCAAGCTTCCTCTGTTCCTATGTTCCTCATCCCATAGTGTGAAGGGATAGGGGGGCAGTGTCAGAAGAGAGTGAGGGGAGGGCGGAGCATCCATATAAACGCTTGCTCTGCAGACCCTCCCCTTCACCAGCACGATGGTACTGGCAAGCTGGTCTCTTAATGCTTCCTCTTATCTAGAAGAGGTGGGGCAAAACTCTTTCTGAGGCCAGAGGAGTGTGCATTTCCAACCTACATAAGTGTGAGAATGGACTCTTTTAGTGTGAATAGATGTTTGTGCATAACTTATTTGCACCCAAAGATGTCAATGTTTACATGGGACTTGTTGAAATACATGATAAAAATATGATTCCCAGAGCCTTTCATTGCAGCTAAATACAATTAGTTCCAAAGAAAAAGGGTTTGTTGGTTTGTTGGTTTGTTTGTTTGTTTTATTAAAAATGTCCTTTTAAATCATGTTTTAAGAGGCAGTTCATTTTATTAATGCAGTCATAGCAAAATAAACTATGTTCTAGAACTCCCACCCCAGAGATGCCTGCCTGTCACTTACTTTGTTATCCTTTAAAGGCAAAACTCTTTTTATTCTCTAAGGCCTTTTAAAGGATTTTAGCATTTGATTTGCTGTTTTAATTAGTATATTCTTTATATTGTTTTAGGTTGATTGTACCTTCTAATTTTATTGCAGTCTTTCTTGTCTTTTTTTTAATCTATTTTTATTTTATTTTTACAAATAAAATAAACACTACCAACAATATAATCAAAATCTTCAGTTTCCAACATCACAGTATTCTTAAAAAAAAGAAAAGAAAGGGAGGATAGCAAAAGAAGGAAGAGGGAAAAAAAGAAAAAAGAAAAAACAGAATTATATTCAATAAAGACAAACCAAATATCCAAACAGTCTTCTGGCACAGAAATAGAAGTAAACAATACATTTCCATTAGCCATAAATTACTATTCAGTTAACACGTATTAATAAACATTAAAGGTTTAACCAGCAAGGAACAGCAACAACAATAATCCCATAGTGATATTAATAGTGATAATACTAATAAAAAGGGGGGGAGAGAAGTTTAAGAGAAAGACAAAAACAGGAACAAATCATATTTTAAGTAGTATCATATCTAAAATAGATTTATATGTGTACTCACACATATGCACACAAATATGCACTTTATAACATAAAAAAAGAGGAGAGAGAAGAAGAAAAATGCAAACATTTATCTTTGGCCTACTGCCTGACCAGTTATCAGCTAAAACCCAAACAACACTTCAAAAGAAAAATGGCTAAGTTCCAACTCCAGAGGCTGGGAGAGTTGGTTCCTTGAATTTAATTTTAATACCAATTAAAAATGTTTCTGCAGTGTCAGGATCCAAGAATGTCTTCATATGATCTTCAAAAAGAACACAAAATGTAGCCAGATATTTAATATGATATTGCAGGTTAATTTGCTTTGCCAGACTTCTTGCCTTGGCAAATTGCCTTCTTCTGTCCGCAATTTCTTTAGTATAATCATGAAAGAGCATAATCATGTCATATGCTGGTCCCCACTGGAGCTCACCTCGTTCTCTTGCCAAAAGCATAAGGTGATTTTTTGTGGAGACTCGTAAAAATTGAACAATAACAGTCCCAGAAGTCCTTTTAGTGCCACGCCTTGAACCAGGAACACAATATGCATGCTCAATATCAAGTAAGAAATCAGATGGCAAAGCAAATAGCTCAAGCAAAAGTTTATCCATAAATTCCGCCAAGCCTATATCAGTAGCCACGTCTTTAATACCAAGGATACGTAGATTCGCTCTGCGTTTGAAGGCCTCCAGTTGAGAGATTCAAGCGGACAAAACATTATGGGATATTTTCATGGCCATTTCATGCGCAACAACCTGATCTTCAAGATCATTAACCTTCCATCTTTTGAGAAGAGATATTAATTAAATCCACAGCCCCCTGAAGGGCGGGTATTGAGTCCTAAATTGTTTCAAGTTTCTTTAACTGCTCTCATAGCTGCAAAGACATAGTTTTTATCAAAGCAAGCAACTCCATCTCCAGCATTTCTAGAAACCTTTGCCGGGGGAGCCATTGGGAGGGTAGGTAGCATTTTCAAGCCTTTCCTTTTTTTCCTTTGGTTTGCCATCTCCCACTTTCCAAAGCTCAACAAGCAAGTATAATTGCAGAAACAAGAAAAACAAACTTACACAAATTTAATTACAAGTCCTCAGATGTTGCTGGTAGTTTAAGTTCAGAGATGTT
Source organism: Heloderma suspectum (assembly GCF_057233095.1). Classification (NCBI taxonomy): domain Eukaryota; kingdom Metazoa; phylum Chordata; class Lepidosauria; order Squamata; family Helodermatidae; genus Heloderma; species Heloderma suspectum. The sequence continues at coordinate 14,699,931 of NC_139467.1, forward strand.
GTTTGGAGCAGTTTATCCTTGTGTCTAGGGGTGTACAAAACTCCACTTACTTCCGTCCGCTAGAGTCCACGGGAGGGAGGAGGCAATCTGGTCTGGTGCGCTGGGTTCTGCAGAAGGGGAGGCGATCCGTCCCTCCCCCCCAGAATCTTCCTGGGCTGCACCTGGAATTCCATTCCGGCTGCTGGCGGGCTGCAGCCGCAAATGGTGGCTGCTACGCCGGCTGCCATTTGCGTCCCTGCCAGGCCATGATAGGCTATGTAAGTATTTATGTAGCCTATCACGGCTAAAGCGGGGATGCAAAAGGCATAGGGGATGCCATTTGCATCCCTGACAGGCTGTGATACACTACATAAGTATTTACGTAGCCCATCACGGCAAAGAGCAGGGTGCAAATGGCATAGCGGCCACCATTTGCATCCCTGCTCTTTGCCGTGATAAGCTACGTAAATACTTACATAGCCTATCACGGCCTGGCAGGGCTGCAAGTGGCATCCCTTACGCCATTTGTGTTCCCGCTTTAGCCGTGATAGGCTACATAAATACTTACGTAGCCTATCATGGCTAAAGCAGCGACGTAAATGGTGTCCTGCGTAGGGGATGCCATTCGCAGCCGCACAGCGGGGCGGCAGGGAGCAGCGGCCGGATCCGGACCCACCGGAGGCAGGTAGGATCTGGTCCATAGGGACTTCACGGGGTGACAGGGGGGAGCAGTCCATTCTGCCACAGACTCCAGGGGGGCGGATTCTTTAGAATCCAGCCTCACTGGAGTCCATGGTGGAATTCTCCGCCATCCCTGCTTGTGTCTCCTAATTGCTTAGAAGTTTCAAACAGTGTGCAGTGATGACACTCCGGGGTCTATTCTTAGATTTCAGCCCCTCTGTTTCTACACAAAAGGAACTGTTCTTCCAAGATTTCATCCGGGTGGTACTGTAAGCTTCCCCTTTTAATTCCAGGGGAAGATAAAAAGGTTTCTCAACCTTTTCCCCCTCTGTTTGAGATAAGCAACCTGCAGAACTCTGCAAGTCACTGCTGGACGCCATGGCTCCAACCAGATGTCTCATTTTATTGCAGTCTTTCATGCGCATCGCCTTTGGTTCTCTTGTGACAGAGGGTATGTATAAAATGCATAGATGATGATAGAGATGATAGATAGATAGATAGATAGATAGATAGATAGATAGATAGATGATAGATAGATAGATAGATAGATAGATAGATAGATAGATAGATAGATAGATGATAGGGAGATAGAGATAGAGAACAGAATTTCACCTTCCTTACCAACTATCATTATGCAGTATGGCCACTGACACATCACTGGGTTTTTGGAGAGTTTGACACTCATGACCTCAAGGAACCATCCAGGCAGCAATCTCAAAAGGGACATAGTTGTGGGGAGGGGAGAGACATCCTAATTGGTTCCTCTCTTCTTGTTTTCCACTTCTAAGTTGCTCCCCAAATGTATTTTAGCCTCGGAAATGAGTACCTACATCTTTACAGGAAAAAAGGAACATTTGCAGTAGAAACATGTCCCAAGAAAGCCAAGGCAAAAATTAAAATTAAATCTCTGGATCTGTTCCCACTAAAGATAGTCATGACTAAGGGCCAAATTAATCATGACACAAGAGAGCCCTTACTGGATCTTCTATCTTTTTATTCTTGCATTAATGCCAACACTAGGGAGATGGGGTAGTCAAAAATATGACAGAGCAAGGATGCTGCTTGGGGGGGGGTAGTCTTTTCTGCCACACCATTTTCCTTGAAATTTTCCCCACCCTAAGCTGATTGTTGCCCACAGGGGAAAAATATACCTGTATTTCACTCCTGCAGGGCAGACAATGTCTGCAGGGCAGACAGACTGGGAATTTTAGATCATAAAATGATAAGGAGATGATTAAATACACCTTTACTCAGTTCTTCTGCTGGAATCAAATTCAAGTTCCCACCATCCAATGCAGAATTAAAATGGATCTCCAGTGTAACATAGTATGCTTTGGTCCTCGGAACCACTGAAAGCAATAAGACTGATTCACTGCAGTTAATTGCTAAGGTGGGGATGCAGAATCTGTTGGCAATTTGAGCTATTAAAAAATGACAGTGCATTCAGATTTCATTTGTTGTAAGTCTGGTGTTTATTGTCTTTGAGAAATCAAAGAAAATCCATCCACTGCATTGAGAGATAGTGATGTCAGGATTAAAGGGAGACATCACTGAAAGCCGAGGTGATCCATTCTCACGCAAGTGACTTTTACATGAGGATCTTCACCAGCAGAAGTCCGGAGAAGGTTGCCAGGAGGAGCCCAGAGTGCTGAGATCCCTTAGAAACATCTGGTGTACATTTTGCCTTCTTAACAAGATCACCTCCCAAAATGGGAGAGCGGCCAGTGTTTATTGTAGCACAGACAGACTCGGTAGTGCAACCCTTCAGGATGTATTCAACTGCCTTTCCATCTGAACATAGAAGATAAGATGGGTGATCAGGTGAGTCATGGCTGTCATTAGCTCCTCTCCAAACCAGTCCATCCAGTCTGGTTGGAATGAACCTACCCTTAACATAGACTAAGGTCTACAGAAGGGAAAGAGAGGTCAGCAAAGCCCATCTATCCTGAGCCATCTAGTCTCATGGAAATCAGCTATGACTTTGTTCTGTGTCCATTCATTTCAAGGGGGCTTTCAGATTTCAGTGGGGCTTTTAGGTTGTACCTTATGTGCCTCAGATCTCTCTCTCTCTCTCTCTCTCTCTCTCTCTCTCTCTCTCTGTCTTTTTCATTGAGCCATCCCTAAGGCCACCTCATCTTGCCTCAAGGAAGCCCCCCACCCCATGTCTTATGGAAAACAGCAGCAGCAGTCTATTTTGTCTCCCCAGCTATGTGTGCATCAGATATCACTTCAGCTAAAATCTACCCACATACAAAATTGGGGAGAACTAGAAGGTGTACTGCCTCTGAAGTGAGACTTACCATCAGCATATAGCATTGACTGCACATCAAAGCAATGCTTCTCAGGTCCAGTACAATTCACTGTCTCAGAACCACATGTGCCTGATGAAGTATAGCATGCAGGGCACTGTAATCCATTGGTTGTATTATCTGCTGGTGGTACTGGAAGCAGAAAAAAATAATACACAGTCAGCTGGAGTTGGAGGTAATACAGAGGCAAATGAGGAGGAGGAAGAGGAGGAGGAGGAAATGACCAGCATTTGGCCACCTCATCAATATGTAAGACCCACCCCTGTCTACAAAAGTGTTGCAACCATTGTGGGAAGCCTGCAATGGTTGCAGGAATTCTCCATCTACTTTTACTGGTGGACGAAGGTTCAGCAAAGCTGGGAGGATACATTAGGAGCAGCCCTAGAAAAGAGATCAAGAAAAATGAGTTCTGGGTGGACACCTTGAGATCTGGAAATAAGGAAGGAAATAAGGAAATAAGATTGGTGATCTTTGCAAGAGATGTTTCAGTTGAGTACAGGGGGCAGAAACAATATTGGAAGCAGTCAGGCAGTGGAATTCACATAAAGCAAGTTAGGACTGCAGGAGTAAGCAGCATGATCTGATGATGATGATATTATCCATTCAGTCGTGTCCGACTTTTGGCGATTCTATGGATCATCTCTCTCCACGTATCCTGATCTTGTACTATTTCTTTGAGCTGTTCCATGCTCTGGTTGGTATCAGTTTTGATGGTATCTAGCCATCTTGTTCTTTGGCGGCCAGGTTTCCTTTTCCCGCTAACCAATCCAAGCATAATTGCTTTTTCTAGTGAGTTCCTCCGCATAACATGGCCAAAATAAGTCAATCACAATTTCATGATTTTTCCATCCAATGACATGTCTGGGTTTATACGTTCCAGTACTTGCTTATTTGTTATCTTAGCTGTCCAAGGAACGTGCAGGAGCCTTCTCCAACACCACAGCTGAAATACATCAATTCTCTTTCTGTCTTGTTTCTTCATTGTCCAGCTTTCGCATCCATAAGTAACTATGGGAAACACGGTGGTACAAACTAATCTGCATTTAGTTGTCAAGCTGATGTCCTTGTTTTTCCATATTCGGTTCATGCTCATCATTGTTGCACGACCCATCACAATTAGACATTTTATTTCTGGGCTGCATTCACCACTATGATTGATCTGCGATCCTAAGAAAATAAATTCTTCTACACATTCAAACTCTTCACCATCAACTACTATGCTGACATTTCCATTCTTCGCAGTGGACATGAGCTTGGTCTTTTTGATGTTTAAGGAGAGGCCAAACTTCTCACTCTCTTCTTTGATTTTCTTGATCCTATATTCCAGACCTTCTTTGGTTTCTGAGAGGAGAGTTGTGTCAGCATGATCTAGGAGCTTGTAAACAAAGAGTAGAAGTGTGATTGGGTGGTAATTAGAGGGACAGGATAGGTCTGGTGGCAAATCAGGATGATGCTGGAGAACAAAGAGAAGCTGATTCTGATTCTGAACATTTTATTGTATTTGACTAATAGCCATTACAAGCAATATAACTTAAAATATTATATTAGAAAAATATCATAACAGAAAGTTAACAGAATAAGGTTAACAAATCACCTGCACAGTCCACTGCAATAGCATTCAGAGTGTTTGCACAAATACGTTTTGCAGCCTTAGCAAACAGAGCTGTTTTGAGTGTAACATAAAGGTCGCAGTCTGACAGTAACCAACAAATCTTCTCATAGACACTTCTACCCTGTAAGGATGCCAGAATCTGTCCCAGGAATCTCTCCCTGGGGGTTTGGTACAAATGACAGTACAGTAAATAATGTGAGATATCCTTTACCTGTCCCATGCCACAGATACAGAGCCATAGGTTTCTTGGAACATACCTATATCTTCCATCAAGAATGCTGTGGGCATGGTTTGAAAATGTAATTCTGTAAACGATGTTCTCGAAGAAGCAAAAGTAAGAGTTTGCAGGCATTGAGCTCTTTCATGATCCATTTTAAACAAATCATGCCACTGATAAAAGTTTGAACATTTAATTAGATCTAGGTCCTGCCTATTACCTATTCCATAAATCCAATCCCTCAATTTGTTTTTGGCTCCCAGTATTGTAAAAATATCTGGTAGAAGGTTTTTAGATGTTAGCAACTCTTGGCATAACTTAGCCCAGCAACCCTTCTTCATTTGTTCAAAAGAGCAGTTGATTATATGGTTAATAGTGGCAAGGAAAATGCTAAGCAGGGGTTAAGGTGAAGATGGGATCAGTGAGACATATAGAGTGATTAAACAAGAGAACACTGTAGTCAACTAACAGAGAGAGCTGATTGCAGGGGTGAACTGAAGATGGTAACTGCTGTGTCTATAGACCAGGCAGAAGTGACAGAAGAGAGAGAAAAGGACAATGTTTCTGGGAATGCTACTGGATTAATGAGCTGGGGATCAGGGAAGAAGCAGGAGGCAGAAGGGGAGGATGGACTATGCACAATATTAAAGGAGATAAACTGATGATCAGAGAGAGGCAATTCTGCAGCAGAGAGGCAAGGGATGGAGCAGTTCTTGAAGAAGACAAATCAAGAGAATGCCAAGGCAGTGCATGGAGGATTCCATCTAAAGCCAAAGATGGAAGTAAGGAGTCACATAAAAGAGATGTGGGGGAGCTGATTACCAGTGTGAACATTGACCAAGGAGAAGAGTGGGAGTATTTTCAGAGAGGAAGCGGGCAAGACAGGTATCAAGGTCTGAAATGAAGGTTGAGAGGGATCCAGGAGGACTATCTAGAATACCAACACAGAGATGCAAAGAACAGTAAAGCCCCACAGTATGAACATCAATAGTTGGAAAGCAATGGGATGGGCATGTTGACAGGAGCTGGAACTGGCAGGAGTTGTGGGGGAAAGGAGGGCAATGCCATTACCATGTCTCTAGGAGCTAGGGATATGAGAGAGGTATGTTGCCTTCACACCCTGCCTCTGAGCTTTTCAGAGACATCAGGCTGGACAATATGGGAAGCTGGATGCTATACTAGATCCAGCAAAGCTGATCCAGCAAGACTCTTGCAAGGAAGCAGAACATAAATACAATTCACAGTACCTGTTATCTCAGGGGAAACTAGTGCCTACTTCACCCAGCCAGGACCTTCAGAGGAGCAGGGTCTGACAGTGTCATGTTTTGCTCACTGAAGGAAAAACCCATGGACAAATACTGGGTGTTGTTATTATATGATGAATCACACTGATTAGTTGATTGTAGCCTGAAGACTGTGGTCTCTGCACTCTCCTGCAGTGCAACCCCTACATAGGGATGTCAAAGGAATCCATCTGGGTGATCAAGCCCACCAAGCTTTTGGTGGTTCAGCCCCCTGGACTCCAGCTTGCTTGCCCGTAAGCTGACCTGACTCAACCTGTGCTGAATTGGGCCAGCTTATGGACTTCTGCCACTGCCAATGTCATGGCTGGCTGCTCTGCACAACTCTCTTTCTTGAGAGAATTGTGCAGAGCAGCTGGTGGGTGACAGTGGTGGCAGCAGTGGCAGGGAGGGAAGGAGCAGTGGGGCTGCCCTTCCTGCCACCCAGTCATTGTGCATAAAATTCTCCTTTCTCTCTGCTGGGATCCCAGCTGTCAGAGTTGTATCGGAGCCCACAGAGTCCCAAAGCAGCTCTGATTCTGAGGAAGAGAGGCAACTCATGGGGGAGGAACTTTCTCAGACTTCAGAGGCGCAGCTGGAGGGGGAGACCCCCCTTCTCACATCCCTGGGAGTGAGAGCGAACAAGGCGTGGAAAGGGAAGGACAACCTGAACTTTTAGACGCAAGGCGCAGACGCAGGCGCAAGCGAGAGATCGCAGGGGCAGAGCTTTGGCGCTCAGCCCGATTGGTTCAACGTCAACAGCAGCACCCAGAAGCATCGTGGGAGAGGGAGAGATCTTCCTCTCCCACCCCTTAAGTTCAGAGAATTGCCACACTTTTTCCAAATGGAGATCAACTGACGCATTAACCCTTTGAACCCCTTGATGGCTGTTCTTTTGTAGTTCTCCGAATCTCTAGCAATTAGCATCTGTATGCCTCATTAGGGTAAGTGGAATTAAAGCCTTGGAAAGCAGCCCTTTTGTCTGAGTGTTGATTTGGCTATTGGAGTATTCAGTAGGCAACAGGGAAACCTTGACATCAGCAGGGAGAAGGGAAACCTGCCCGCAACGAACAGCAGCGGGCAATTCCAACTCCAGTCATTGTGTGTAAAAGTTTCCCTTCTCCCTGTCAGCACTCCAGCAGGGAGAAGGGAGAGTTTTACACACAACAACTGGAGCTGGAATTGCCCGCTGCTGGTCATTGTGAATAAAAGTCTCCCTTCTCCCTGCTCAGGCATCAAAAGGGAGAAGGAAGACTTGCAGAAACCATGAGTTCCGGTGGGGAGCCTCTGGCTCAGCTCACAATCACAAGCCAAGCCAGTGTCAGGGGTGTTTCTGAGTGCAGGGCATGGGATAGCAGTTCAGATTCTGAAGGAGAGCCATCAGACATGCGGGAGGTGTTTTCCCAGGCTAGTCCAGATATGAGTAGGCCTGCTTCTCAGGTTACAAACATACAGATAGCTGAACTTGAGGGTCCCTTCTCACCACCACCACCACCACTGTGAGAGGCAGTGAACAAGAGATTGACCTAATAGATGGCAGGCACAGAGCAAAGAGGGAGAAGGCAGGGGCTGAACTTAGATGGTCTACCCAATTGCCCTTGCATGAGAAGCTGCGCTTAGAGGCCTCACGAGAAGAGAGGGACCTCCCCCCTTAAGTTAGGCTAGCGAGACCGCCTCCCTCTTCAAACAGTGGGCAACTCTCATGAATTTAATTTGGATCCCCTGAAGGCATTTCTGGTAGATGGAGAGTTTCTCTGAGAATTTGCATCTGTATGACCCTGTGATGGATTAAAAACTGGAGACTGAAGTCTCTCATCTGTGTATGTTTGGGCACTGAAGTGAAGTGGGGAATCGTGACAGCCAGGAAATCCGGGGAAATCCATTGAATCCCAATAGAGCTGGAAATCCCTGGGCTGGACATCTCTACCTCTATGGTGTAATGTTGCAGGAAGCCATGGACTACAGGTGAGGATATGAATATGAACTTGAGCACACTCCGGGAGAGAGCGCAGGACAGGAAGGCCTGGCGTGTTATGGTCCATGGGGTCACCAAGAGTCGGACACGACTGAACGACTGAACAATAACAACAACAACAACAACAGGCGAGGAAAGAAAAGAAACCATGGGGGAAGGAGCACAAAGGACATATGTCAAGAAACTGTATACTTACCTTGAGGCAACTCTTTTCCACAGGTATCTCCAGTGCAACAGACCACACCTGCCATGTAGGTGTTTCCACTTCCCATATCCAACCGTAATGGGGGGAGAGTACACACATCCACAGTATCACAGCCTCTCATCACACTTTGACCTGTTTTTCCATCTATGGTGGGAATAAAGAGAAGGCAGCTCCTTAGATCACTAGCAAAATGTCCATTAAGTAGGGAGTGTTTCGCCAAAGGATGTATATTGCAAGGACCCATGGCGTTCCCCTACTCTGTGCATAGGATCTCTGTCATTAATGTCTGGGTCACACAGTGTTAGAACAGGGGGGAAACAGTGTCCTCCAAGTGCAGCATTGTTTTCCTATAGGAATGAATGGCAGCCATTCATTAAAGGAGTGCATGCAGGGATATCATTGTGGATAGTCTGAATCTGATCTCTCCCCCCACCCCACCCCCACCCCATGATCTCATCAACTGAGAATGAATTGTATTCCTATCTATGTAGGTCATGAGTGATAATCCGATAAGAGAACCAACAAAATGGATTGAAGAGAAGTGAAGATTCCTGAAAACAGCACCCAGTGTTGTCTATTCTCCACCTGCTTGAAGCAGGTACTGATTTGGAAAGGTAAAGGAAAGGCTGTAGTTGCATAGATTCAGCTTCTTCCTCTGGAAAGGCCCATCCTAAACTCTGTTCCTTCATCACCCTAGAGTGTGACAAAACATGAGGAACTGGTTGTTGTATAGATTAATGTCACAATCTTAATGTCTTCAAGTCAGCAAATCACTACTTGTCCAAGGTGGGCAATGCAGGGCAATTTCTACCCTCCATTTTCTAAGAGTTCACTGCCAGAAATGTTGTACCAATGGAGCCTTGCAGGGCAGCATTAACCTCAGTGAAGAAGAGCAAACCCCCAAAAAGCAAGCCATGTAATTACACTTGTCATGAAATGGTTGTTTGTTTGTTTGTTTGTTTAATTCAAATCAGGTTGAAGGAATTATACAACTGGCTTGTTCCTTTGAGTTATTGCTGAAGATGACATGTAATAGAGCCCAATCTACCTCACTCGGGCCATGCTGAACCTGAAGGCTGAAGTTCAATTCACAAGTCGAAGAGTCAACTAGGGTTCTATCCTCACATTAGCTGTAAGGAGGGATGTGGGATGCTGGGAATTCCATTCTATTTAAGCCTGATGGGATTCTGCAGTGTTTCCATTCTGGTAAGCGCCAGAGGACTTCAGGAGATTTTTTTTCCAAATCCGGAATGTTTTTTTCACATTTTTTCCAGCTCCCACCATTTGCACAAATGATAATTTGCGCAAATTGGATTGGGGGGATCTTTAAATTTGTATAAAATGAGGTTGTAATTGTTGGTTTGTTTTTAATTATTGGCAGTCTTGCACAAGTGCACACAATCACAGGTATGCCTGTCTGGTATGTAGCCCCACAGAGGCATATTCCCCTCTTGTTAAGTATCTTTGTCAGTTTCATCCTCTCCACACACTGCATCATTTAGCCCAGCAGAGCCATAGTCCATACATGTCAAACTATTTGTCAATTTCATCCTCTACTTCCAAGCAAAGTGGGGGGGGGGGGATTGACATCTTCTTTGACAAGTATGGAATAGGGCTCTGATGGGCTAAATGAAATATTGTGTGGAGAGGATGAAACTGACAAGGACATTACAAGAGGGAAATAGCCTCTGCAGGGCTTCATAGCGGACAGGCGGACTTGCGATCAACTGCACTTGTGCAAGGGCACCAATAAAAAAACCTATTCAAAAACATTATGACCCAATTAATGCAAATTTTAAGTCCCCCCAAACCATCAAATTTGCACAAATTGCTGCCTTTTTTCTTTTTTAAGGAATCCATGTATTGACTCGACTCACTATAGATTGAATCGACACCTGCTGGGGGAAATGGAATGAAATCCACTATAGCTGAACTGGAAAAATCCATTGAGTTTTCACCACCACCACCTCCCCCAATGGAATTCCCATACATCCCTAGCTGGAAGTGGCCTTGCCTGAACCACTGGCTTCTCCACAGGCCTCATCTGGCATAAGGTCCCTCATACCCACCTAGGCCACTTTCAATAAGTGCATTGAAACAGGTTTTTTGGTTAGGAGCACAGGTCTTCATACTGTTCTTACAGCTGTTGCTAGGGCCTTGACAAATTTCACATTCCAGAGAAGCACCTGGAAGAGAGAGGAAAAGAGAAGGTACATAAAATGAAAACAAAGTATGTACTTTTCTACAGGTATCATACCAAACCTCCTTAAGCATTAACATGTATAGATGTAGCAGCTACAGCTGTACTAATAGTCACCATCGTCACAGTTATGCAAATGAAAGTAAGTGTGATGGTGGCAGATACATGCTTCCTTGGGTATGTACGGCTCTCTCAGTCCGGGTCTCACCGAGATAGTCATTTTTCTGAGGTGAAGTTTATTCCTTCCTGTTTCTGAACGAGTGTGCATTTTTTTAAAAAAAAAAATCAATACTGACATCCATATATTTGTTTGCATTTTTCATAATGTATGCATTCATGTATATATTTTTGTGCATGTTTTTTAAATGTAGGCACTTTTCAACAAGTACTTTACACTGCTGAAACGCTTTTACATGTGCACTTTTCTCAAATATATACACTTTCCGTGCACTCTCCCCTAATATGCGTATTTTGTTTGCATTGTTCATGAGAGTGGCTGTATTGCAAACCTCACACAAATGTGGATTTTAAAATGCAACTCTGTCTCAGCTCACCTTAAGGTCAGGAACATAGAAACACAGGAAGAGAGGAGCTGCCTTCTCCTGAATCAGAACCTTGATCCATCTAGCCCGGTACCGTCGACACTGATTGGCAGAGGCTCTCCAGGTTTTCAGTAGGGATATACGAAACACCTACCTGGCTCCGCGCTGGGCAATCTGCGGTGGGGGGAGGCGCTCTGTCCCTCCCCCCGGAATCCTCAATGGGGGGAGGCGATCCAGTCCTCCCCCCCGGAATCCTGCCCAGCTGGCTCCGCTCCGCAGCCAAGCCGCGGAGCCACCGGCTGGCTCCAGCCACCCGCAGCCGGACATCCGGCTGCTGGGCAGCCCTGCAGGGATGCAAATGGCGGCTGTCATAGCCGCCGCCACTTGCATCCCTGTATTGAGTCATGATAGGCTACGTAAATATTTACATAGCTTAGCACAGCAGGGGGAAAAAACCCAGCGTACGCAAATGGCGTCCCTGCATTAGCCGTGATAGGCTACGTAAGTATTTACGTAGCCTGTCATGGCTATTGAGAGGAGGAAGCAAATGGCGGCAGCAGGACGGCCGCCATTTGCACAGCAGCATGGACGGAAGCAGGTAAGTGCTCCGTTTCGTGCGGCTTTCATGGGGTGGGGGTGGCAGGGACTTCATCCCGCGTGCCTTTTGTTGGTTGGGGGGGTGGGAGCTTCGTTCTGCGATGGATTTCGGGGGGCCGAATGCACAGGCATTCGGCCTCACCGAGATCCATCGCGGAATTCTCTGACATCCCTAGTTTTCAGGCAAGAGTCTTTCCTCACCCTTAATGGAGATGCCAGGGATTGAAACTGGGACCTTCTGCATGCCAAGCAGGTGCTCTACCACTGACCTGTGGCCCTTCCAACATTGCTTGGAAGTTGTGAATTGGGTAAACCATAAAGAAAACTTGACAGAACAAATTTCTCACCCATCTCTAGTTTCTGTTCCTTGCCTGCTTTGCTTACATATCAAGTTAGGGTGGAGAGTCTTACTTTAACAGCAGAGCGCATGAGAAATGTGTGCTGTAGTGTCCTCCTTCCTGTGCTTGGTCTCCACACAGTCTCTTGCTCTGTGGGTCTTTTTCTACCTTCCAACTTAATTTCTAGTATTCTGAGTTAGTGAAAGAGAAACATGCCTGGGAAGCAGGGTGGTACAATGCAGGAGGAGGAAGGCTTGGATCATCTTTCCTGTGTGTTGATTCTAATTTAAAGAGAATACTCACACACTATGTATATGAAAGGAGATGTGAATGGTAACTCCATCACATCTAGTTCTGCTCTTTATAAAGCCATAGTAAATGGCAGCAGCAGGAGTTGCACTTGATCCAGCTCAAACCAAGGATACGTGACTGGCATTGCATGGGGTGCAAGCATTACCAAAGAAGTTGAGATTTCCTAGATGTACTCCAGGAAGCAGAGGAAAAGAGGGCACTGAGATATTCTCCATCTCTTGAAGCTCTCCAGGACTTCCCTGTTTGCTGTCTGCTCCTCCCCCCCAACCCACCTCTGCATTATGCCAGATCTGCCTTCTCTTTGTTTTCCCTAGAAGCCAGGAGCTCTCCCAGAATTCACTCCTGGAATTTATTGCCACTAGATGTGATGATAGCCACTAGCCTAGATGCCTTTCAAGGAGGTCTCGACACAATCATGGAGGAGAGGTTTACAAACAAAAAGCCCTGTTCTAAGAGGCCTTTTTCCTTTAAGAACTCTGTTTTATTCCTCCTGCTGGCCTGCTTGGACCAACACACAGTCCCCTCTTTAGCATGTACCAAGCATAACACATGGACACCGTCAGGAGAGCCCATGCAATTTTCCTGTATGACAGGAAGGATGGAGAACTTCCTCCAATTCTCACCTGTATCTTCCTTCCTTTCATCCATAGGACACTCTCAAGTGCTCCCTTCCACAGCTACATGCTCTACCTGCCAAGCCCTAAGGTTCAAGACTCTGCCCAAACCGGTGTGGTCCAACCCACATGGACACAGGAAAATCCCCTTCCATTAAATACAGGCCAGAGTTCCCTTCCTGCCTCCTTTCTCCCAGTCTCTTGGTTACCAAACAACAACACAGACAGTTCCTCTGCCTGCCTATGGCAGTTGCCAGTTCTCCCTTCAGTCTTCAAGGGGCAGTCCCTCAAGGAACCTTGGGGTAGGATAATCTGTCAGTTTTGCTTTCTCCTACATTCAATTTTTTACAGTCTCAAGGTTTTTTTCTCTCTCCTGAATATGAAGAATTTTGTGAATGGTGATAAATTCTGGTTTTAAAAACTGAACTGAACTGAAATTCTCTCCCATCTTCACTGGCCAAGTTCAATAGGTACAGCTATTCCCAAAATGGCAAGTAGGGATGGATGAATCTGTCAATTTCACTAAGTTCCTTATTTTTAAATCTTAAATTCGGGTCATCTTGAATTTCTTCAATGCTACACTTGATTCATCCCAAAGTTTGAGATGTTTTTCCTAAGATTATTTGATGATTCATAAGTGTTTTTGTGCACATCTCTCCAAATGCATGCATTTTTGCCGAATATACACATTTCTGCAAGCAATTTTCCTAATACAATGCATTCTTGAACATTATTTCCCCTAATACGTATTTATATGCATTTTTTCATTGGAGAACTCCCTTGCAAAATTCAGAGACGTGTGAATTTCAAAGGATAACTAAATTTCGGTTCACATAGCAGTTCAGAAGTGTGAAATAAGGTAAGTTTGCAATGGGATGAGTAATGAACAAATTTCTGCCCCATCCCCAATGGAGAGGACCATGGTGTACCTGCCATCCAAGATTAAAAATGGCATTAAAAAGTAGGGATGTACAAGAATTTTATTTCAGTTCACATATCACTCAAAAATGCCCCATTCCCAAACCCTGAAGATGAATGCAAACAAGAGCACATGTTCTCCAAAAATGTTTGCAAATTCCTGAACTTGTGTTCACATTCAAACAATGTGTACTTTTTAAACTGTACACATTAAGAAATGCAGAATTTTAAAAATACATAATTTATAGTCTGCATTTTTTTAAAGTCTGCATACTTTTAAAAATGCACATCTTTCAAATGCGCACTTTCTAAAATTCACATTTTCGTGTTTTAGTCAATGGGAGGAAAGTGTACACTTTGAAAATCTGCAGCTTTCCCATTTAGAATGCTTACTTTTCCCATTCAAACAAACCGAAACCATTGGTCATAAATGAGAATGGGAGTGAGCTGAACCGAGCTTTGAAGTAAAGTTCAGAGAATGTTGGCAAGCTCAAGCATCCATTGTTTCCCATCTCTAAAAGGAAAGAAAAAAAGTGGTTGTCCGAACTGAATCTTCAGCTTTGGTTTCTCCCACTTTTTTTTTTGGTCTCCAGTTCTTTTTGTCATGAACATGGAGAACTTTGTGAATTTTGGTAAGTTAGTTCTTATCAAAAGTGGACTGGAACAAAATTCTTACCCATCCCTACATGTGAGTATTCGGAGTTAGGGCCTGAATAGATCTTTCAAATAGCAGGTCTGAGACAGAAACTGTCTTTTGGTTTTTCTTCCATGCTGTCTGCATCAGAACCTGCCTTCCCTGCACTCATCTTTCCAGATCCTAATATTCTCTTATGTGCATGCACCCCATGTCCAAGTGGTAAGAAGCTTCAAGGGTTCAAGTGCTTATCCACAGTTTGTTTTCTTGGGAATGAGGTTACTGAAAACTTATGTGCTATAATGTAAGTGTGTGTGTGTGTGTGTGTGTGTATGTGTGTGCGTGCATGTGCCTGTCTGTTTGTCTGTCTGTCCAAGCTGAGCATAAGATGGGTGTTCACAGCACCAGCACCAACAGATTGCTGTCCCCCAACAGATTTCTAGGGGAATCTATACTGCAAGTGTGGGCTACATATGGATTGCACATGAGGCCCCTGCCACCCTCACCACACCCACAAATTCTGGGGTACCCCCAGATTTTTTTTCTTGCAAATATAATGGTATCCAGAGGTGCTATGGTGAAAATTAGCTTGCAAACAAGTTTTAACCCTTTTGGCACTCTGTGGCAGTTCTAGATGCCATTTAATTTTTGTTTGGTTTTCGAGGATTGGGGGGGGCAAAAATGGCACCTGGATCTCCCAAAGTTGCCCACCTCTGCTATAGTGCCAGAGGTGGGAAGAGAGCAAAGTTGCCTCTCTCCTCCCTTTACACTGTAAGTAGGGATGTCAGAGAATTTCGCCACGAATCTCGGGGAGACCGAATGCCAGTGCATTCGGCCCCCCAAAATTGGTGGCAAAAGGGTCTGCCCTCCCTGCCCCCCCCCCCCGGGATAGGACTTACCTTGTGTGAATGTCCCTGGCGGCGGTAGCTCCGGCAGCGGTTTGGCAGCAGTGCAGCGGCGGGGCGGCGGCAGCTGCGGCGGGCGGTCTTCCGACCAGCTGCCGCCGCCGCCATTTCCAAGTAAAAAAAAAAAAACCTGATAGGCTACGTAAAGATTTACGTAGCCTATCATGGCTAGATTTTTAAAAAACACCATGATAGGCTACGTAAATGTTTACGTAGCCTATCATGGCTGAGTGGAAGAAAAAAAAACTGCGCATACGCAAATGGCGGCACCCATGGGAACCGCCATTTGCGTATGCGTGGTTGTTGTGTGCTTTTTTTCATTCAGCCGTGATAGGCTACGTAAACATTTACGTAGCCTATCACGGCTGACTGCAGGGACGCAAACAGCAGCGGCTACAGCCGCCGCCATTTGTGTCCCGGCTGGCCGGGATTCGTGGCGGGAGGGACGCGGCACCTCCCCACCAGCCAGAATTTCAGGGGGGAGGGATGGGGCGCCTCCCCCCCGGCCAGAATTTCGGGAGGGAGGGCCGGAGCACCTCCCCCCCACCGCGAATCAAGTTTTGGGTTCAGGTAAGGGACTTTCGTACATCCCTAAGTAAGTTGCAGCATAGAATTCAAAATTTGGTCCTAACCACAAATTGATTTGCCTCTCCCCTTTCATTTCAATTCATGGTTAAGGAAAATAACCCCACCCAAGAAAAAAAACTTAACTGAAACCTGAAAGCTGCATAGGCTGCAATAAAGAGATTTGATCTGATCTGATGTGATTTGAATGAAGACAATTGGCTCATCTTCCATCATGACTCATACCAATCATGTGACACCAGCTTGGATCTGACTATTGTAATCCCAATGGAACAAGTCTCAAATGGCCAACCAACCCTAGGTTACGGTCGTTACCTGTTGTCAGAAGCATGGAGAAGAAGAAGAGTTTCAGCAGTTCCTGCATGGCGATGGTAACAGAAAATCTGCAAAACTCTCCCACGCTGAATCAGTTCTTCTGTCCCAAAGGGACTGCAATGACATCCAGAACAGCATGTTTACAAAGTGATAACTTACCATAGTTTGTATGTAAACACATAATAATTGTGGGACAGATAAATGGGGGGTGGGGGGGAATCATGAAACCCATTCAAATTCTGATACAAAGATTTCACTTTGCAGGAATATTCCCACTGGGTAAAATAATGTAAGGCATTTGTCTATAACTTTATCCTTTATTGCCATACCTAACTCAGATCACAGCATACTGGATATGATGATGAGGGATGTTGCCAGTGTCCGGTTGGAGGCTCCAGATTGGCGGGTTCTTGCCAACTCGGCTGCCTGGACCAGAGTCTGCAGACACCTGCTTGCCTGACTTGGCACCCGATGAGCATCCCACGGCATCCCACCGCTCCGCTGAGCTGCCATTTTGCACGGAATGGCAACCTGGCCTTTTCCATAAATTGCCATTTTACAAAAATGGCAGCTGTAAAGTGGTCCATTTATGCAAAATTACAGGTGTAAATTGTCTAATTTTTACAGCCACCATTTATGTAAAATAATGATTTACAGAAATGGCCAAGCCACCATTCTGCACAAAATGGCAGCTCAGTGGAGCAGCAGGATGCGATGGGATGCTTGTCGGGCACCCATGGACTGCCAGGCAGCTCGCTGCATGTGGCAAACGTGATCGGGCAGTTGGTAGGAGTCTAGTGAGTGGTGCGGGCAGGGGTGAGTTCCCATCCCTAATGATGATGAAGTGGAGAGGGAGATCCCCCTCCTCCTTTCATAACCGTAAAACTCATGGTCATCCAGTTGGAAATATAGGTAGGAGATTCAGGATAGTCAAAAGGAAATACTTCTTTCACACAGGATGTAACTAATTTGTGGGATTCAGTACTAAAAGATGAGATGGTATCCTGTAAGCCTAGATGGCTTTAGAAGCGGATTAAACTAATTCATGGTGGGTCAGTCTACCAAAGCTACTAGCCATGATGGTTATGTACACTTGCCAGGTTCAGAGACAGTAAGCCACTGCAGTTGCTCTGAACAACAGGAAAGGTCTATCGCCCTCATGTCCTGCTTATGGGCATCCCAGAGGTTTCTGGTTTGCCACTGTAGAAACAGGAAGCTGGAGTGATGGACCATTGACTTGATCCAGTAGGGCTCTTCTTACATTCTTAAGCCAGCAAACTGTCTTATCCTTACCAGGCATAAAAAGTTACACTCAGATACCTTGGAAAGCAGCAAAGTTATACAATTCTCATATCCATTTGGCAAGACCTTATACAGACCAATTTCCCAGAAAGTTATATGTATGCTGTGGGAACTCCTCACCACCTCCACTACCGTCACCGAGGTCAATGGCCATCTCACCCCTAGATCTACTGAAACATTTGAGAGGGGACAGCTGTATCCTCAACACATCTTTTGGCAGCAGAAGGGATGAAATTTTTGCTTCCCAAAATGAGGTCTAACCAAGTGGGAATGGGTAAAAGCATATGGGTTGTTTCATGGCTCCCTACAGGAAAAGGGGCAGAGGAAGTTGGCTAAGTGGGCTGTATTCCATTACACAGCATCATCAGGAATACTTGCCCAACACAAATATGCTACTGATGAAATACCTTCTTCTCGATTTAATCTTACTAAAACCCAGAGTTAACTGCAGTGATGCTCACGTCCGACTTACCTTTTGTAACTGCCATCAAGGTCACTAACATTCCATTTCTCTTAAAGGGAAACTGGTTCTATTATCACAACAGACGGGGGTCTCTCTTGGTGTGGAATGAAGGGAAAGCTATGAGAGGGTATGAACGGGGGTGAGATTTCACTGGGCCAGCAGTCGGCCCACGTTGCTTCTGCAGCTGCCAAGTTCTGGCAACTTGTGTGACCCATCAAGTGGCAGCACAGCCCTCCCCTCACATATGGCGGCCATCATTGACTGGATAAATGTTATGGTTTTGCTGCCCGCATAACAGGCTGCTGGGCTTCACATGGTCTTGTCGGACAAAAAATTCATTGTGCAAAATTCATAAACATGCAAAGAAAAAGGACTTTACTATAATTATTCTGAAGGTATGGAATTATTCCTCCAACATCGTTCTAAGCCGTCCTGTTCTGCCAGCTTCTCTCAAGTGATGCAAGACCGAGATCTAGTCAGGTTGTATTATCTGTGAGATTGTCATTCTATTTGAACACACACACACACACACAGAGCTCAAAATAGGACTTTTGAGTGCTTGTCTGCACACATACATGCACACACACCATTCACACACATACCCCCATTCACACAAACACACCACAGAGGTAGCCAGGTGGAAACACTCTCTTCCCCCTTGGGCAGCTGGCTGCCTTTCCATGCTGCATGGTGACAAAGGGAAGGGGCCGGAGGTTCCCCATGCCTGGGGAATTGCAGCTTTATATACCAGATGTCACTATCATGTCTTGTTGTAGCTAAGGCTGCTGTGTTAACTGTAGCCTCTTCAGGACAGGGATAGCCTTACCAGTGTCAAACATGGGTTTGGGCCTTTGAGTACCGCTAGAGTCCTATCGAGGACCCACAATTCCAAAGGTCACCTTTTCATGAGAAGTGGACCGCATGAGAGTACGAATGTGCAAGAATGAAAATGGTTTCATTATGCCACTCATTTTATTGAAAATGTCATTCATTTCATGTGGTGTTTTTAGAGTGTCAGGCTAGGACTGAGGATCAATGGAGGCTGGTGGCTCTGGTGTCGGTGGGGTGGTGAATACGCTCTGTCAGAACTCTCAAAGAGCTATCCATCTCACCTTGGATAGCTCCTTTAGAGTTCTGACTAGTTCTGACTGAAACCCAGAGCAGATGCACCATCCCACTGATATCAGAACCACCAGCCTCCAATGCTAAGGAGGAAAGGAAAGGTTCCTCCTGTGCAAGCACCAGGTCATTACTGACCCCTAGAGGGACGCCGCTCTCGCTGGTGTTTTCCTGGCAGACGGTAGCGGGGTGGTTTGCCATTGCCTTCCCCAGTCGTGACTACCTTTCCCCCAGCAAGCTGGGTACTCATTTTACCGACCTCGGAAGGATGGAAGGCTGAGTCGACCTGAGCCAGCTACCCGAGACCCAGCTTCCGCTGGGATCGAACTCAGGTCGTGGGGAGAGTTTTGGTTGCAATACTGCTGCCTACCACTCTGCGCCACATGAGGCTCAAAGGAAAGGTTCCTCCTGTGCAAGCACCGGGTCATTGCTGACCCCTAGAGGGATGCCTGTTTACGCTGGTGTTTTCATGGCAAACTATAGCGGGGTGGTTTGCCATTGCCTTCCGCAGTTGTGACTACCTTTTCCCCAGCAAGCCTGGGTACTCATTTTACCGACCTCGGAAGAATGGAAGGCTGAGTCAACCTGAGCCGGCTACCCGAGACCCGGCTTCCGCTGGGATTGAACTCAGGTCATGGGGAGAGTTTCGGTCGCAATACTGCTGCCTACCACTCTGCGCCACATGAGGCTCAAAGGAAAGGTTCCTCCTGTGCAAGCACTGGGTCATTGCTGACCCCTAGAGGGATGCCTGTTTACGCTGGCGTTTTCATGGCAGACTATAGCGGGGTGGTTTGCCATTGCCTTCCCCAGCCGTGACTACCTTTCCCCCAGCAAGCTGGGTACTCATTTTACCGACCTCGGAAGGATGGAAGGCTGAGTCGACCTGAGCCAGCTACCCGAGACCCGGCTTCCGCTGGGATCGAACTCAGGTCGTGGGGAGAGTTTCAGCTGCAATACTGCAGCCTACCACTCTGTGCCGCACGAGGCTAATGCTGAGGAGACCCACCTTCAAATCTGCACTCAGTCAAAAAGCTTCCTTTTGTGATCTTGGGCCAATCACTCTCCTTCTGCCTAACAGACCTCTGGGTTGTTCTGAAGAGAAAACGAGGGAGGGGAGAATCAAGGATTCCAGTCTGAGCTCTTCTAGCAGGGGTGGGAAACCTCTTTCAGCCTGAGAGCCAGATTCAATTTCAGAGCAGCTCTCAGGTGCCGCATTCCAGCGGTAGGTGGAGCTTACGGCAAAAGGAGGTGGGGCTGAAGGAAAAAAGGTGGGGTCAAGAATAACTGCATATTTTAGCTTAAAGCTTTTACTGCCAGTAACTAAGCCTTAGGAGAAGTATTTCACCCTTAGGATGGGGAAAAACTGGGAGAAGGGGATAAAAAAAAAGTGATCAGAGCAGTGCTGCTGCTGAGGGAGTCGCTTAACCATTTCTCCCATAATTTTTTCTTTATCTAAATCTCACATTTCCCCAAAACTGATGTTTGCCCACAGGGGAATATTGAAGATATATTTCCTGCCTATCTGGGGGGTGGGGGAGTGGTAATTGAGATCTGGAAAATGATGGGGAAATGATTAAGTAACCATTGTCTCAATGCTATTGCTTTGATCAGATTTGGCATTTCAGCATTAAAATGAAAATGCCAGGAGATCCGTCTCTGGTGTAATGTGTTGTTTGGCCCGTGAAATCCTTGAAAGCACTAATTCACTGCAGTTAGTCACCAGGGTCACCAGGGTCAGGATCGACAGGCAATGGGTTCCTTCACACGGAGCTTTTATCCTGCTATTGAGATTGCTCACACACAGACGTTTGCGGGTCTTTTTCATGATGTTGTCAACCTCCAGGGCACATTCCCGCTTATTTCATCTCAAAAAGATATGGACCTAATGAATAGGGATGTACGAAACCACTTACCTGTTTCGTAAGTGGCATCTGCGGTGGGGGGGAGGCGCTCCGCCCCTCCCCCCGGAATCCTCCCCAGCCGGCTCCGCTCCACGGCGACTCTGCAAAGCCACCGGCCAGGTGCCTCCACAGTCGGACATCTGGCTGCGGCAGGTCTGCGGACGCAAATGGCGGCCGGCGGAGTGGCCACCATTTGCGTCCCTTCGCTGAGCTGTGATAGGCCAGGTAAATATTTACGTAGCCTATCACGGCAAAGAGCAGGGATGCAAATGGCATCCCCTATGCTATTTGCATCCCCACTTTTGCCATGATAGGCTACGTAAATATTTACATAGCCTATCACGGCTCAGCAACGGGACACAAATGGCAGCTGGTGTAGTGGCCGCCATTTGCGGCTGCAGCCCAGCAGTGGCCACAGCTGCCGCCACCGCCGCCGGAGCCGCAGCCAGGTAGGCTCCGTTTCGCGGGACTTTCATGGGGTGGTGAGGTGGGTTGCTCCATTCCGCCATGGATTCCAGGGGGGCCAAATTCACTGGAATTCGGCCTCCCTGGGATCTGTGGCAGAATTCTCTAACACCCCTACTAATGAACTATCTTTTAACTCAGGATGTTACATGATTAAACAGCCACTGGATGGTGGTAATGCATTGAATTCTATGGAACCTTGAAAATTAAAAGCTTACCCTCTCAACAAACATGTGGTTGCTGTCTGGGAGCCAACTGTAAATTCGGAAAAGCTCCAGAACAGGAGGACTGTGGGGGGTTTCTTTAGTATAAAGGCAGCCAATGTGAGCTAAGGGAAAATGTCTTCCTGACACAAGTTTCTATTAAAAAATGACCACCATACATTCAAATGTCATTTGGCTTTAACTCTGGTGTTTATTTCATTGAGGAGAACAAAGCAAATCCAGCTGGAGGGCCAAACTGCATTCCGAGGAAGCAGAGAATGGATACAACGGAGGCGTGACCGAATGAAGACTTGATGCAACCCCACACAGGTGCCTTTTACAAGAGGATTTTCAGCAGCAAGAACCAGAAGAAGGTTGGCAGGATGAGCTCACAGGATCGGGACCCCTTAGAAACATCTGGTGCACATACGGACCTTAGAACAGTATCATCTCCTCCGAAAAAGGGGGAATTGTGTTTTTTAATTGAAGAACAGAAGGTGCTGGTAGAGCATCCCTGCATGATGTTGCTCACAGGTTTTCCATCTGGACATGGAAGGCAAGACAGGTGGTCAAGGGATTAATAGTTGACAATGACTGCTCTCAAACATGTCCATCTAGTCTGTCCATCTAAAAAGAGTCCTGCCCCTATGACACAAAGTAAGGTCCACTTCCAAGGACCTTACAACGAGGACGGTATACATGGAAATGAACCATGAGCTTGTTCTGTGAGACTAGATGGCTCTGCAAGGCCCATCTGTCCAGAGCCATCTAGTCTCATGGAAATGAACCATCACCTTGTTCAATGTCCATTTACTTCAGTGGAACTTTGCAAGAGCACTTCCTGTGGATTGTGCCTCAGATCTCACTCTGCCACCCCTAAAGGTAACCAAAATTCACTACCTGCGCTGGCCATCTCACCTTACTTCAAGGAAGGACTTTCTCTTGCCTTGTGTAAGGCAGCATTGCCACCAGTTTGTTCCATTGCATGTGAAGAAATACTTACTATAATTATGTCTGGTTGTTAACAAATCAAAGCAGTGAACATTTTTTCCAGTACAATTCACCATTTCTGCATCACATGTGGCTGACCAGGCATAACAGGCAGGGCATATCTGCCCATTGAGTTTTGTGTCTATTTCTGGTACTGAAAGCAGAAAAAAAAGAATATTCAGTCAGTTTAAGGATTAAGGTAGGAGGTACTACAAAGGCTAAAGTGTTGCAAAATATATTTAATTCCCTATATATGCCTGCCCAAGCACTGAGATCAAATGGAAGGGCCCTCCTCTGCGTCCCACCAGTGCGAGATATACACTACAGTGGGATGTGGGAGAGGGCCTTCTCTGCTGTGGCACCCCAGTTGTAGAATGCCCTCCCTTGGAGGCCCGATTGGCACAGATGTTGGTTTCATTTTGGTACTAAGTAAAAACATGGCTTTTTACCAAAGCCTTTGGGGGCTAAATGCATAAGCAGCACACTGTTTTAACTGTTCTGTTGTTTTAGATTTCAATTGTTATTAGCTTGCTTAATGTTTTTAGCTGTTTACATTATTTATTGTGTTATACTGTTTACATTGATTTTATCTGTACATCTCCCAGAGACCATAATGATATAGGGTGGGATACAAACGCTTTAAATAAAATAATAAAAATAAATAATTCATAGATGGCTTTAAAGGGAAAAGAAATGAATAGAGAATAGGTGCACCAGCAGCAATTGGCCATGATGGTTAAATGATACCGCCATAGACACAAGCATGCCACTAAAAAGCAATTGCTGGGTGGGGTGAGGGGACAGCGTGGGATCGCTGATAACTACATCAGTGGTGGTAATACTAGTAGTAGTAAGTTGTGGGAGAAGATGTAGGAGTAGCAGTTATAATAGTTACAGTAGTAGCGGTAGTAGTGATAGCAGTAGTAGTGGTGGTAGTATTTACATAGTAGCAGTATCTGCAGAGTAGAATCTATGTATATGGTACTATTTGAAGCTTTATTTATTTGTTTGTTTGTTTGATTGATTGATTGATTCCCCCACCTTTCTACCAGGAAAAAGTGATCAAGGTGATAAGAGAGGACAGCAGCTAACAAGCTAAAATCTGACACAGAAGTAAAAATACAGGAAAGGTAGGGAATTGGGGTGCAAAAGTGTCAGGGGTGAACAGTGTTAGAATGACCCATTATTTATTTCAGTTATATGTCCTTATTCTGAGTTACAAGCTTACAGAGCAACCCTGTGCCTGTCTGCTCAGAAGAAAGTTCCACTGTGTTAAATGAGGTCCACTCCTAGATAAGTGTGGAAAGGACTGAAGCCTTACATACAATCAGAGCTGTGCACAGATGGCCTCTCAAAATTGTTAAACTGGTATTAAAAGGATTAACAAAGAGTAAAGATGGCTATTTTGATCTGGAATGGTTGAAGGACCCTGAGTGAGGGTTTTGGGGAGACCTACAAGAGGAGCCCCTAAAAGATCCCAGACTCGTAACCAGTTGTATATTCCAGACTCTTGACCCCTGGGCGAGAAGTCCTTGAAGTTTGATTCTATGCTAATTGATAGTATTTCACTAACTGAGACTCTAACTAAGATGTTGCAGGACTGTCTTTGAAGAAAGGGGGAAAAAATTGCAGCTGTCTTTACAAGCGGCTTCACAGAGCTTGTTCAAGGCCACGATGTGCTGGCAGAGTGTCTAAGTGAGATGAATGGAAGAACTGAGCATGCTCAGAGGCCTACTAAGAGGAGGAAAGGAACTGTTTTGACATCTCATGGTGTACAACTGCTGATAAGAGAATGTCCTTACTCGACACTGGTTGGGCAGGGGAAACTGTAGCCCTGAGCACAAGAGACAACTAGGAGGAGGTGTTCAGGTGGATATGACTAAAAAGGGCCAAAGATGACTGGGAGTTCAAAGAAGATATACCAGGGAGAAATGCGTCCATCAAGATAGCATGCCCAGATGGCAGACTTTGGGCCATGTTCTCGGACATTTCAAAGTAACCCGTTTGTGATGGTGCCAGATATGTTCCCCAAACACATGAAATTGTGGGAGATAGATGAGACACCTGACTTCTGATTGGTAAGTGAATGCTCTAACCATGTGCACCCCATTTTGATTGGAAGATGGTTCTCTCGTTG
This sequence comes from Heloderma suspectum, assembly GCF_057233095.1. Classification (NCBI taxonomy): domain Eukaryota; kingdom Metazoa; phylum Chordata; class Lepidosauria; order Squamata; family Helodermatidae; genus Heloderma; species Heloderma suspectum. Next base: position 14,724,729 of record NC_139467.1, read on the forward strand.
CTCCTTGGGGCCCCACCTTTGACCGCAGCAAGGGTATAAAAGCACAGGTAAGGACAGCTCATGGTTGCTCTTGTTCCTGCTGCTGCTGCTGCTGTTGCTTCACCACCAGACCCAAGGATTTGGGTAACTATGGAATTCTTTAGACTCTTGGACTTTGGAATATTTTCTGAGTTTGGGACTTAGAGTGATTTCTGAGCTTGCAACTTGGAGGCAATTTCTGAGGATGGGATTTGGGATCCCATCTTCAGAGTTGGCACATGGAATTATTTCCAGGTCTTGGTTTTCCCTTTCACTCTAACTCCTACTCCTATTCTTCACATGCCTAGAGGAATGTAGTAACACCTTAGCATAGCATTTATATTCAAGTAAAGAGCAGGAGAAAGAAATGGGAGGGTTAACACTTGGTTTATTTTGTTTTCATAGAATCATAGAATAGTAGGGTTGGAAGGGGCCTACAAGGCCATCGAGTCCAACCCCCTGCTCAATGCAGGAATCCAAGTCAGAGCATCCCTGACAGATGGCTGTCCAGCCTCGTCTTGAATGCCTCCAGCGTGGGAGAGCCCACCACCTCCCTAGGTAATTGGTTCCATTGTCGTATTGCTCTAACAGTCAGGAAGTTTTTCCTGATGTTCACCCGGAATCTGGCTTCCTGTAACTTGAGCCCATTATTCCGTGTCCTGCACTCTGGGAAGATCGAGAAGAGATGCTGGCCTTCCTCTCTGTGACAACCTTTCAAGGACTTGAAGAGCGCTATCATATCTCCCCTCAGTCTTCTCTTCTCAAGGCTAAACATGCCCAGTTCTTTCAGTCTCTCTTCATAGGGCTTTGTTTCCAGTCCCCTGATCATATTTGTTGCCCTCCTCTGAACCCTCTCCAGTTTGTCTGCATCCTTCTTCAAGTGTGGTGCCCAGAACTGGACACAGTACTCCAGATGAGGCCTAACCAGTGCTGAGTAGAGGGGAACTAGTACTTCCGGGATTTGGAAGCTATGCTTCTATTTGTTGTTGTTGTTCAGTCGTTAAGTCGTACCCGACTCTTCGTGACCCCAGGGACCATAGCACACCAGGCCCTCCTGTCATCCGCTGTCTCCCGGAGCATGCTCAAGTTCATATTCATTGCATCAGTGATGCTATCTAGCCATCTCATCATCTGCCATCCCCTTCTTCTTTTGCCTTCAGTCTTTCCCAGCATCAGGGTCTTTTCCAGGGAGTTTTCTCTTCGCATTAGGTGGCCAAAATATTTGAGCTTCAGCTTCAGTATCTGTCCTTCCAATGAGCACTCAGGGTTGATTTCCTTTAGGATGGACTGATTGGACCTCCTTGCAGTCCAGGGGACTCGTAAGAGTCTTCTCCAGCACCACAGTTCGAAAGCATCGATTCTTCAGTGCTCAGCCTTCCTTATAGACCAGCTCTCACAGCCATACATTACTACTGGGAAAACCATAGCTTTGATTATATAGACCTTTGTCAGCAAGGTGATGTCTCTGCTTCTTACTATGCTGTCTAGGTTTGCCACAGCTTTCCTCCCAAGGAGCAAGCATCTTTTAATTTCATGGCTACAGTCACTGTCTGCGGTGATCTTGGAGCCCAAGAAAATACTATCTGTCACTGCTTCCATTTCTTCCCCTTCTATATGCCAGGAAGTGATGGGGCCAGATGCCATGATGTTCGTTTTTTTAATGTTGAGTTTCAAACCAGCTTTTGCACTCTCCTCTTTCACCCTCAACAAGAGGCTCTTTAGATCCTCTTCACTTTCTGCCATTAGGGTGATATCGTCTGCGTATCTGAGGTTGTTGATAATTCTCCTGGCAATCTTAATTCTGACCTGTGATTCATCCAACCCAGCGTTTCTCATGATGTACTCTGCATATAAGTTAAATAAGCAGGGCGATAATATGCAGCCTTGTCATACTCCTTTCCTAATTTTGAACCAAAAAACCAATCGGTTGTTCCATGTCCGGTTCTTACTGTTGCTTCTTGACCCTCGTACAGGTTTCTCAGGAGACAGGTAAGGTGGTCTGGTACTCCCATCTCTTTAAGAGTTTGCCACAGTTTGTTGTGATCCACACAATCAAAGGCTTTGGCGTAGTCAATGAAGCAGAAATAGACATTTTTCTGGAATTCTCTTGCTTTCTCCATGATGCAGCGAATTTTGGCGATTTGATCTCTAGTTCCTCTGCCTCTTCGAAACCCCGCTTGTACTTCCAGTAGTTCTCGGTTCACATACTGCTGAAGCCTAGCTTGTAGGATTTTGAGCATCACCTTGCTGGCATGTGAAATGAGTGCAATTGTACGGTAGTTTGAACACTCTTTGGCGTTGCCCTTCTTTGGAATTGGAATGTCAACTGACCTTTTCCAGTCTTGCGGCCACTGTTGAGTCTTCCAACTTCGTTGGCATATTGAGTGCAGCACTTTAACAGCATCATCTTTTAGGATTTTAAATAGCTCAGCTGGAATACTGTCATCTCCACTAGCTTTGTTGTTAGTAATGCTTCCTAAGGCCCACTTGACTTCACTCTCTAGGATGTCCCGCTCAAGTTCAGTGACCGTACTATCATGGCTATCAGGGACATTAAGATCTTTCCTGTATAGTTCTTCTGTGTATTCTTTCCACCTCTTCTTAATCTCATCTGCTTCTGTTAGGTCCCTGCCTTCTTTGTCCTTTATCATGCCCGTCTTTGCACAAAACGTTCCCTTGAGATCTCTGATTTTCTTGAAAAGATCTCTAGTCTTTCCCATTCTATTGTTTTCCTCGATTTCTTTGCATTGTTCATTTAAGAAGGCCTTCTTGTCTCTCCTTGCTATTCTGTGGAAATCTCCATTCAGTTGGATGTATCTTCCCCTTTCTCCCTTGCTTTTCGCTTCCCTTCTTTCCTCAGCTACTTGTAAAGCCTCATCAGACAGCCACTTTGCTTTCGTGCATTTCTTTTTCTTTGGGATGGATTTCGTTGCTGCCTCCTGAACAATGTTACGGACCTCCGTCCATAGTTCCTCAGGCACTCTGTCTATCAGGTCTAATCCCTTAAATCTATTCCTCACCTCCACTATATATTCATAAGGGATATGATTGAGGTCATACCTGAATGGTTTATTGGTTTTCCCTACATTCTTCAATTTAAGCTGAAATTTTGCAACAAGAAGCTCATGATCTGAGCTACAGTCAGCTCCCGGTCTTGTTTTTACTGACTGTATGGAGCTTCTCCATCTTTGGCTGCAAAGGACATAATCAATCTGATTTTGATACTGACCATCTGGTGATGTCCATGTGTAGAGTCGTCTCTTGTGCTGTTGGAAAAGCATGTTTGCTATGATCAGCGTGTTCTCTTGGCAAAACTCTATTAGCCTTTGTCCTGCTTCATTTTGTACATCAAGGCCATGCTTGCCTGTTATCCCGATGATTTCTTGACTTCCTACTTTAGCATTCCAATCCCCTATGATGAAGAGGACATCTTTTTTTGGTGTTAGTTCTAGAAGGTGCTGTAGGTCTTCATAGAACCGATCAACCTCAGCTTCTTTGGCCTCAGTGGTTGGGGCATAGACTTGAATTACTGTGATGTTGAATGGTTTGCCTTAGATTTGTACTGAGATCATTCTGTCATTTTTGAGATTGTACCCCAGTACTGCTTTTCCCACCCTTTTGTTGACTATGGGTGCTACTCCATTTCTTCTAAGGGATTCTTGCCCACAGTAGTAGATATGATGGTCACCTGAATTAAATTAGCCCATGCTTGTCCATTTTAGTTCGCTGATTCCCAAGATGTCGATGTTCAATCTTGCCATCTCATGTTTGACCACCTCCAGCTTCCCTTGATTCATTGATCTGACATTCCAGGTTCCTAAACAATATTGTTCTTTACAGCATCGGACTTTCTTTTCACCACCAGACACATCCACAGCTGAGTGTCCTTTCGGCTTTGGCCCAGCCGCTTCACTCTTTCTGGCACTACTTGGAAATACCCTCTGCTCTTCCCCAGTAGTATATTGGACACCTTCCAACCTGAGGGGCTCATCTTCCAGCATCATCTCTTTTAGCCTTGTGATACATTCCACGGGGTTTTCTTGGCAAGAATCCTGGAGTGGGTTGCCATTTCCTTCTCCAGTGGACCACATTTTGTCAGAACTCTCCACCATGACCTGTCCGTCTTGGGTGGCCCAGCACGGCATAGCTTATGGCTTCACTGAGTTACACAAGCCCCTTCACCACAACAAGGCAGTGATCCATGAAGGGGCATTAATGCAGCCCATTAATGCAGCCCAAAAGAGCATTTGCCTTTTTTGCAGCCACATCACACTGTTGGCTGTTATTCAGCTTGTGATCGACAACAATTCCCAGATCCTTCTCGCTTTTCATGTTGTTGAGCCACATATCCCCCATCTTGTAACTGTGCATTTGGTTTCTTTTTCCTAGGTGCAGAACTTGGCATTTATCCCTATTAAATGTCGTTCTGTTGTTTTCTGCCCAGCACTCCAGTCTATCCAGATCACTTTGAATTTTGTTTCAGTCTTCCGAAGTATTAGCTATCCCGCCCAATTTTGTGTCATCTACAAATTTGATCAGCATTCCCTGCACCTCCTCCTCCAAGTCATTAATACAAATGTTGAAGAGCACTGGGCCCAGGACTGAGCCCTGCGGTACCCCACTCGTTACCTCTCCCCAGCTTGAGAAGGTCCCATTGATCAGCACTCTTTGAGTCTGATTCTGTAGCCAACTGTGGATCCACCGGATCGTTGTTCCATCTAGCACTTTGAGCTAGTTTGCTCGTCAGGATATCATGGGGTACTTTGTCGAAAGCTTTGCTGAAGTCGAGGTATATTATGTCTAGAATATTCCCATTGTCCACAAGGGAGGTGACTTGATCAAAAAATGAGATCAGATTCATCTGGCAGGATTTGTTCTTGACAAATCCATGTTGGCTTCGAGTAATCACTGCATTGTTTTCAAGGTGCTTCCAGATGGATTGCTTGATCATCTGCTCCAGAATTTTCCCAAGGATTGATGTCAGACTGACTGGTCTGTAGTTCCCAGGTTCCTCTTTTTTACCCTTTTTGAAGATAGGGACAACGTTAGCCCTCCTCCAGTCATCTGGCACTTCCCCCGTCCTCCATGATTTCTCAAAGAGAATAGACAGAGGTTCTGAGAGTTCTTCTTTTCCTTCCAGTTCTTTTATTACTGTAGGATGCAGTTCATCTGGTCCTGGAGACTTGAACTCATTCAAAGTAATTAGGTGTTCCTTGACCATATGCCTATCGATCTCAAGCTGCAACCCTACCCCTTCAACCTGTACTTCGCCTTTGCCAGGGGGCTCATAGACCCTCTTTTGGGAGAAGACTGAGCCAAAGTAGGAATTGAGCACCTCTGCCTTTTCTTTGTCATCTGTTATCATTTTGCCATCCTTATTTAATAGCTGAACCACCATTTCTTTCCTCTGCCTTTTACTATGCACGTAGCTGAAGAAAGCCTTTTTGTTGTTTTTAGCATCCCTCGCTAACCTCAGCTCGTTCTCACCTTTAGCCTTCCTGACGCCACCCCTGCAATTCTGTGCTACCTGCTTGTACTCTTCCTTTGTTACTTGGCCTTCTTTCCACTTCCTATATGTGTCCTTTTTTGTTTTCAGGTCATCTCTAAGCTTTTTGTGAAGCCACATTGGCTTCTTCTGTTGTCTTCCACTTTTTCTTCTTCTTGTTCTTCTTGTTGGAATTGTTTAGCTTTAAACCTCAAGTGGTAAACAGGAGAAAGCTAGAAGGAGGAGTCATAACAATGTTCAACGCTCAAGCCGTTATCTTATTAGTCAAATTCATAATACCAGCTTTGGCAATTGCAGTTCTTTTAATTAACCTTCTATTTTTGTTGCATTCTCTTTCCCTGTAATTGTAGAGAAAGATTCTAATGCTCATATAACCACCATACCATTTTCTTTATATTTTGTATTTTCCTGAAATAAAGCCTTAAATAGATTTCGATCTACAATTTTGTCTGTAGTGATGTTTGTCTATTGGGATTAGTTTGGTTATCCACCAGGTGCTTCGGACCCATTTGGTGCAGGTTCTGAGGTTAAACAGGACCAAATTTACAAAGATTCTCCACCTTATCTGTGGGCAGAGAAATTTAGGAGACAATTTCAACGAATCTCTCTAGGAGAAGGACAAATTCTCAGCAGTTTCTGACAGGCAAGGCTCCCGATTGACAGAGCTTGCAGCACAGCTTCTTTTGTTTGGGGTAAGCGTTTGGGGGGCTTTCCATGTTGTAAAAGCATCAACTGTGTTGGCAGGCAGGCCCCCATTTTGCATCTACCGCAATGCAGGCCTAAAGAGGTGCGGGCAGTGTTGCGTCAAGTGCCAGGATTGAGGTGGAGTTAGTTGCCAAAATCTCCAATTTCCAGAAAGTTTTCTTCCCCCATGAAAGGGGCTTCCATTGTTCTGCTTCTCTCTTAGGACATAGTTTATGTTGAGTTTCTTTTGGTGGTGTTTTTGAGCTTACCTAATCACAGCTCACCTCCCAGGCTGCCTGCCTGCACTTTAGGGATGTACGAAAGTCCCCTTAACTGGCTCCGCCGGGTTCCGCTGGGGGGGAGAGGTGCTCCATCCCTCCCCCCGGAATCCTGGCCAGCTGGATCCGCTCCGCGGGGATTCCACGGAGCCGCCAGCCAGCTCTGCCAGCAGCCGGTCATCCAGCCGCTGGCTAGCAGGGACGCAAATGGCGGCGGCCGTAGCCGCCGTTTGCATCCCTGTAGCCAGCTGTGATAGGCTATGTAAAGACTTACGTAGCCTATCACGTCTGGCTTTCAAAAAAAAAAAATGCGTGTATGCAAATGGCAGCAGCTACGGCCACCGCCATTTGCGTTCCTTATTTTTGGCCATCTTAGTCTACGTAAATATTTACGTAGACTAAGACAGCCAAAAATAAGGAACGCAAATGGCAGCGGCCGTAGCCGCCGCCATTTGCATACGAGTTTTTTGTGTTTTTTTTAAACCAGACATGATAGGCTACGCAAGTCTTTACGTAGCCTATCATGTCTTGTAAAAAAAAAAAAAAAGCAACAAGACTGCAAGTGGCGGCGGCAGCAGCCGGTCGGAAGACCAGCCGCCGCAGCCACCACCACCGAAGCCGCCGCCGGAGCTGCCACCGCCCGGAAGTTCCGCCCCAGGTAAGTCTCGTCCCAGGGGGGATCCGTGGGGGGGTGGCAGGCCATTCCGCCACAGATTTCGTGGGGCCGAATGCACTGGCATTCGGCCTCACCGAGATCCGTGGCGGAATTCTCTGCCATCCCTACTGCACTTCCTGATCTGAAAAAAGCCCTAAGAGAGGAATTAGCTCATGATGCCTTCCATTGGGCTTCACTTGAAGTGTAGGGAGCTGAGGAGGCCACAAGCTGCCAGAGAGATGATTGTACAATGAAAGATAGGACACTTATGCTCATTCCTCGGCCACCTCCTAAGTAAGGTAAACCCAAACCCAACCCTTGAGAATTTCTCCGAAAGTTCTTCTGCATTGAATTTCTTTTCAAGAGCAATTTCTCTTCTATCAAATTGAATGAGAAAGGTCAAAAACAATGTGGGAGACATTTTTGGCACAGCACTACTTACAATAGGGAAGAAGTGCAGAACCTCTTTCAGCTGAAGGGCCAAATTCAGAGAAGCTCTGCGGGCCACATTCCGGTGGTGGACAGAGCCAACGGCAAAAAGGATGGGGCCAACCTCCCCCCCCTGCCCCCAGCATACTGTAGCTTAAAGCTCTGACTGCCAGTAACAAAGCCTTAGGAGAAGCATTTCAACCCTTTGGAATGGGGAGAGCAGAACTGCACAAAAGCCAGGGAATTGCTAGCCCCCCCCCCTTTGTCAAAGAAGGAGAAGGCAAGCCAGACACGAGGATCTGAAACGAAAGCTGAGAGGGAGTGTGGCAGGTGCTATAGAATAGGCACATGGAGATGCAAAGAAGGGAAGATCCCTGCAGGATGTACCTGAAAGGTAGAAAAGCAAAGGGATCAGGAACTGGGAGATTTGGAAAGTACAAGGCCAATACCATCATCACAGGGATAGCTGAGAACTTACCTAATTTCACACTTTTGAACCACTAGGCAAACCACAACTCCTTTGAAATTTTCTGAATTTTGCAATGGAGTTCTCTAATCAAAAAGTGCATACACAAATGCATATATCAAAGTAAACAACGTTCTAATGTGCATTATATTAGGAAAACTGTTTGCAAAAATGTGTATCAGGCAAAAAATGCATACAAAATCCATCTAGTGGGAGAAATGTGCAGAAAAAAATGCTTATGAATTTCCATGCACACTAAAAAAAAATACATCTCAAACTTTGGGACGACTCAAACTTAAGACTGGAAAAATTCTCAAAGTTTGAGATGAACTTAACCTAATACTGAAAAAAAAATGAGGAACTGAGAGAAACCAGAATTGACAGATTTCTCCATGTCTGCATCACCACAATGCTCAAGATGAGGTGTTGCCTTCTATGCCCTATCTATGGGCTTTTCTGAGGCTTCTGGTTGGGCACTAATCCAGCAATGATCTTTTATAAAAGCTTTTTTTTTTATCATTCACTACATTATCACCATTACAATTTTAGCAGCGATCAGCTTGGGGTGGATAGAACTGTCAATCTCAGTCTCGCAAGATGGGCCTGGTTTTTTTGAGGTCAAGCTTGTTCCATCCCATTTTGGCATGAGCCTGCAATCAATTGGGACAGATATTAGTATGTTTTTTGTGTGTGCACTTCTCATAATCTGTGCATTTTTGTGCACATTTATAAATGCATGCATTTCACCCAAGCACTTTACATTGCTGAAATACAGTTTGGTGTGCTCTTTTCTCAAATGTAAGCATGTTGTGCACATTCTTCTTCCAATGTGCACATTTTTGTGCACATTTTCCCTGAGATGACCTGCACTGGAAAGCTCACAAAAATGTGGATTGTGGGACAGAACTCTATCTTGGCTCAATGAAAAGCTCCAGAGATGTAAATCGGGTATGTTTGTTATAAAAACAATGATAAACCTTGACAGAGGAAATTTATCACCTCAGCTCTACAGCCAAGCAGGATTTCCCAATATGCAGTGCCCAACTATTAAATACATGATTCTGAATGCAGAACCAGATGAGAGCAGAAAGGCTAGCAAGAGGCCAAGGAGCAGAGATTCAGGAAAACAAAGAAGCAGAGACAGTTCAGGTTTTATCCATGAGTCAACTATGAGTCAACTAGAGTTTTCTCAGCCCTAACCCAACCTTCAGAGAAGCAGGGTCTGACAGTGAAACCTTTTGATCAGTTAAAGAAAGAAAAAAGAAGCACTACATAAACCAGTGGCATCAAATCTCATCTGACCCACCTTGAGTCTCAGTGCAACCCATTCCTTTTGCCTTTGGTGCACCCACGTTTGGAATGAGGCCCCCAAGAATTTCTCAAAAATTAATTCTGCCCTTGGGCTGAAAGAAGTTCAACCCCCTTTAGTGTAAAAGCTGAATATTTTATTATATGAAGAATTATGCTGGTTAATGCTACAAGTGATGAATCCACAGAAATGGTGGACAATGGCGTACAGTGGATATGAAACAAAAAAAAACCTATATGCCTCATCTTATACCTGATCACAGTAATCTTATGTAAGCTGCACTGGAAGGGGGGAAGGGAGTATGCTGAAGAGTAGGGTAATAATGTTTCCAAGAAAACGATATACCTACATTTAGGCATGGCTTTTGAGCAGGTATCTTCCTTGCAACAGATTAAACTTGACCTGAAGGTTCTTCTTTTTCCCAAGGAAAGGTTTATTGTGTCGATTTATTGTGTTTCCCTTTCCCAAGGAAAGGTTTATTTCATGCTACAAGCAATGAATCAACAGAAATTGTGGAGAATGGAGTACAGTGGATATGAAACAAAAAAACTATATGCCTCATCTTATACTTGATCAAGCTAATCTTATGTAAGATGCTTTGGAAGGTGGCTTTTTTGGGGGGGCTTTTTTTTTGGCTGAAGAGTAGGGTAATAATGTTTCAAAAACAAAATGATATACCTACATTTAGGCACGGCTTTTGAGCAGGTATCCTTGCAACAGATTAAACTTGACCTGAAGGTTTTTGTTTTTCCCAAGGAAAGGTTTACTGTGTCGATAGAGCAGATGTCAGAGCTTTCACAGGCTTTGATTGCAAGTTGTTCTGTGCTTCCCTCTAAAGTGAAGAAGAAATAGGGGTTTATTCGGTGAGTCACAAACCATTGTGCCAAGTAGGGAATGCTATATTGCTAGAACCCATTGTGTGCACAGGATCTCTGTGACTGAGGGCTGGGTAACATACTGATAGGGACAGGGCCTAACACTGCCCCCCCACAAGTGTTACGCTGTATGTTTTCCCATAGGAATGAAAGCCACCCATTCATTAATGGGGTGCACTGAGGAACACCATTGTGGAGGGTTTAAAGCTGATCTCTGCCTCCACTGATCCCAGCAATTAATAATAAATCCTACTGCTATCTGCATAGATCAAGAATTTGACTGCAACAGCAGGTCCAACGAACGGGTTTTTCTCATTTTGTTGGGCCTGTTTTTGGAAACATAATGTATGACCTGCTTAGATAGCATATTTCAAATTCCTGAGAGTTTTTTTTTTTTTTAATAGAGTGGAGGGGGGAGGGGAAAACCCTGAATTTAGACAGCTGAAGATCTGTTTACCATTCCTGCCTTATTTTCTAATTCCTGTATGTCAGATTTGGAAAAGTAAAGAAAATATTGCGATTGTACTGATTCTGTTGAATGTTATCAGCACAGTCCTTCCTCTGACATAGCCCTATTTTGGGTTCTGCTTCTCATATTGCATTCCTACACATGTCTACTCTGAACTAATCCCCTTTGTCCTACTCCCAGGTATGTATGTATAAGACTGGAGCATTAAGTCAATGTGACAGTATTTGGGGGACTGGCTATTTAAACAGAATGATGCTGCAATCTCAAATCAATGTGCTCTCCAAGCTGAGTGCTGCAGGCCAAAGTCTATCCTTACTTTCACATAGGGATTTCAGAGGAATCCATCCAGGGGATGAAGTTCACCCATGGTTTTAGGACTCTCCCCCCACCAACATCTCCCCGCTGCTGCTGCCACCACAACCTGCTCCTTCCCAGGAAAGTCAGGAGGGGAGGAGGTGTAATCTCAGCACACAGGGAGGGGTATTCCAAACCTCTCCATCCCTGCATGCGTGCATGAGCATGTGTGCGTGACAGGGTGTGCACATGGGAAAAAATGTGTGCGTGTATATGTGTGATCTGTGTGTGCATCTGGGTTTGTATCAGCGTGGACACTGAGCCCATGGAATCCCAGAGTAGTTCTGATTCTGAGGAAGAGGAGCCGCTCCTGGGAGATGAGCACGCTCATCTTTCCCAAGGCCAACAGCTGGCAGAGATTCCTCCCACCGGCATTCCTAGCTTAGATAGCAGTCCCGGGACTGAGAGAGCGCGGGAAGCAGACTTGCTGGACGCGCGACGCCGACGCAGGGAGCGGCGCCAAATGGAGGGCGCGGAAAGGAGGCGTAGTGCCTGGTTGGCTCGCAAACAACAGTTGCGCCCAAAGGATCCAAGGGAAAAGGGGAGGGACTCTCCCTAGCCCATAAGTTCAGGGTCTGCCAGTGATTCCCTTTCAAACGGCTCCTTGGAGGCCTCTCTCAGTCTAATCCAGTAGCCAAGTCCAGACACAGACAAAGGGATTCTTTTCAAAGCTTTATTCCTCTTTTACAAGTTAACAACTCTACTGTTAGCAACTAGATATGAGCAGCAGAGTACCTATGCCCTAAGTTGGAACAGTTGGTCCCCGTTTGAAAGGGAATCACCGGCAGACCCTGAACTTATGGGCTAGGGAGAGTCCCTCCCCTTTTCCCTTGGATCCTCTGGGCGCAACCGTTGTTTGCGAGCCAACCGGGCACTACGCCTCCTTTCCACACCCTCCATTTGGCGCTGCTCCCTGTGTTGGCGTTGCGCGTCCAGCAAGTCTGCTTCCCGCGCTCTGTCACTTCCAGGACTGCTATCTAAGCTAGGAATGCCGGTGGGAGGAATCTCTGTCAGCTGTTGGCCCTGGGAAAGATGAACGTGCTCCTCTCCCAGGAGCGGCTCCTCTTCCTCAGAATCAGAACTACTCTGGGATTCTATGAGCTCAGTGTCCACCCTGACAGTTTGGCCCCCAACCTATGACCTATTGTCCCATGCTGCTCTCAGGAGCCAAACATTTGCCCACCCCAGTGTAGAACCAGATGTGTAGAACTCAACATTCCAGGACCAAAATTCCACACCTTGTTTCACCACCCTACCGAGGAACATAGAATTAGATGGAGCAGTTTTTACTATGTTTTTCAGGGTGTAAGAAACACACCAGAACTTTCCAGTGGATTCTAACCTTTATTTTCATGTGAAAAAGAGAAGAGAAAAGAAAACCCAAGGGTGTTCTAAGTCTCCCTTTTTTTCTAGGTGTTTTTAAAACTCAGTGTTGTTGTTGTTTAAATATATTTATATTTAATACATATGCATATATATATATATATATATATATATACATACACACACACACACACACACACACACGCATGCATGCACATTCCCAAAATATTTGTTTGGGGTATTTCCCCCACCCAACCCCCTGAAAAGACAGCCACCATCTTGGCATCAAAACAGCAGTTGGAATTGCACCAGTTCAGCTGTTGGAATTGCACCAGTTCTATCTAACCCAGCTAGACTAGATCAATGCTCCATCCATACAGTAGTTCTAAGCGGCCTTCCCGGGATTTGTGGCGTATCCTCTCCCTTCATCCAGATTACAGTGCCCCCTCACCCACCTAGGTTATGTTCAATTAGGATGACGATACAAGTATCTTTGTTAGAAGCACAGGTAGTCATAGAGCCATTACAGCTGGCACCCTTGGTAGAACACACTTCACATTCCAGGGAAGCCCCTGGAAGAGGGAAGAAAAAGAAACCCAATTCATATTGTACAGGGATAACATAGAACACAAACAGCCCCAGAATGACTGAGTGGTCATGTGGTCACAAAACATTGAGTGTCTGTTGTGGAAGAGAAAGGACGATCAGGGGAGGGAAGATAGAAGGTAGATTCAAAAAGGGCCACGGCTCAGTGGTAAGCACCTCCTTCTCATCCAGAAGGTGCCAGGTTCAATCCCTGGCATCTCCAGGTAGGGCTGGGAAAAAATCCTGCCTGAAACACTGGAGAGCCACTGTCAGTCAGTGTCAACAATACTGGACTAGATGGAACGACGGTCTGACTCAGTATGAAGCACCTTCTTCCATTCCTGGAAAAGAGCGTGGCCAGATGCCTGGCTAAAAACAAAACAGAAGCAGTCCATGCGGCAACATATTGCTAATTAATTAATTAATTTCTTAATTAATTTTAAGCTGCTTGTCTTCAATGTTTGCATTAATTAATAATCATTAATTAATGCAAACATTGAAGACAAGCAGCTGCAGGAAAAGGAGAGACTTCAGGGGGGAACAGAGAAATATAAATCACCCTTTAAGCCTCCTTTGATATCCAATATTATTTTTTAAAAGAAGAATGACTGCGTTTCACAACACCACTACAAACTCTTTTATTTCTTCCATACTTCAGCAATGGGGATGTCTGAATCAGCATAATCTGATTTGTGTCCATATCAGATTATAAGCTTTTTTTTTCTTTGTGCAAGAAAATGTGTGTGTTTCCAAAAGTGCCCATCAATGGTACACATTTTTGAAATGTACACATTTTTCTCCCATTGATTAAAACATTTTTGTGCACATTTTCCAAAAGTGCACACAACTTAGGTCATTTATTCCAACTGTGTAAAGGCCTTGGCATATCCTCCATCTTGTATTCAAACCAATATCATGACACAAGCGAGGATGTGGCCCCATTTATCCCAATGGAAAAAGTAATGAGCTACCGGCCCCTCCTTACCTGTTCTTAGGAGCACAAAGAAGAGGAAAAGTCTCAGGAAAGCCTGCATAGTGATGGGAAATTCACACAACCATTTTCTACAGCAAATCCAGTTGATTAGTAACATCCCACAATGTTCATGTTAGCATTTACTAAGTTGGATGAGCCCAAATTATTGCCTAGAAGGACTGTCTGGAATACAGAGGAGAGACATGTATTTGGGTGCACTAGGACCACAATTTATTTAATTCATACAAAAGATCTTCAGCAACACTGATTTTTTTATATAACTTTGCCTTTCTATGAGGAAATGGTACTCAAGGTGGCTAGCAGCAACAAAAAAAACAATATCTAAGATAAAAATATAATTAAAAGTATCATGGCACAAATATATTAAAAATACAACTTAAAAACACAACAATCAAAATAGCATCCAGCCCAACAGACCTGCTTACACATGAAAGGCCTGCTTGAATCAAAACATATTTGCCTGCTGGTGGAAGGACAGCAGACAGAGATCCAACCTAGCCTTTCTTGGCGAGGAGTTCCACAGCCTGGGAGTGGCTGCCAAGAAGGCCTACTCTCACGTTCCCACCAAGCATGCCTCTGATGATGGCAGAACCTAGAGAAGGTCCTCCTCCCCCAATGCCTGTAAAACCTGGATAGCTTCATATGGGAGAGGGTAGTCTTTGAGCTGGGTGTGATTCAGCTGAGGTTCCACACCACTCCTCACTGCATGTATTTTGGGGAGTGAGCCCTTCTACCCTGGGTGCAAGCAGAACCAACTTTTTCCATGTGGCCAGCCCTGTCCAGGGTGAGGGACCCACCCCCAACTCATCGCCTCCCCGCAAGCTCTAAGACTTGGAGGGGGTGTTCTGGGCATTCCTCAAAAGGGGATCCTTTCTCCCCATCTCCTGGGTTCCAAAGCCCCTAAGGACAGGTCTCTGGACACCCTTCTCACCATCAAGGTGCCACAGAATGCTCACTGCTCCTTCCTAATGGATTTTATTCCTGCACTGACCTGCCAACATACATTGGTATTGTTACAGAGGGCAAACCAGGGTATGTGCCCTGAATCTTCTGAGCTCTGTGCCTAATCTGTTGTGCTACCCCATTGATATCATCTGCCTTAATAAACCTTTCCTCTTCCCTGTGAGCTCAATAAGTTTGCTATGACTGGCAGACTTTAGGACTATCTCCCACAGCAGACTAATAGGAGGTGTATCATCATGAAGGCCTCAACTTTTTAAACTATAGGAGGCAATGCCACCTTTCCTTCCAAAGGCTGCTCATTTTTTCTTTCTCTTTCTCCCTATCTTTCTACTCTTAGATGCCAACTGATGAGAACTTGCTTGCAATGAAAGTTTGAACACCGAGGGGAAAGGCCAAGTAGAACTTGGTATTTCACACAACATCTGCTTTTACTGGACCAGATTAGAAATTGTGGCTTCTGCAGAAGCTCATTCGCTTCAGCACAGCAAAGTAACCTCTACAAACATATTTTTCCCCTTCCACCTTTAACTTCTCCCACATAGCTGCAGGCAGCCAGCAGATTATACAAAAAAGAAGATTAGGACTACGCAGTGTCATGTTCAAGGAAGTGTTGGAGAGGCCCTAAGGCACTAAGATTCCATTGCTCTTAAACAGTGCCTGTTTTTTCCCAACAAGATGAAGGTCTCCCTTAGTGTGGAATCAAGGGGAAGTGGTGTGAAAGGGTGTGAAAGGGGTCTGAGATTTCACTCTGCCATCAGTCCACCCAAGCTGCTTCTGTAGATGCCAACTTGGGCAACTTATGTGACCTATCAAGTGGGAATGCAGCCCTGAGGTCACGTGGTGGCCACCAGATGCTCTATAAATGATATGTTTTTCCTGCCTGCTTGAAAGGGGAGGAGTGGTTGCTTGTGGCCTGCATATAGGAATGCTGGAGAAATTCAAGATGGACTAAAATGAGCACAGATTTCTAAGAATCTGACCTGTGGAATCCACTGTGGAGGGACCCCCTCAGGCCGCGCAGAGTTGGTGGATTTTTGGATGATTTGTTTGCTTTCCCAAAATTTACACATATAAATTTGTAGGAAAATACATACATACATTTCTGCTGAGGAAACGTTGGATGGAATGGGGGACAATACGCTAAATGTTACATGCAAAGGTAAATTATGTAAACACTTATATAAATACTTATGTAATTATCTGCATATTTTTCTACATGATGGGGGGGGGAAATATTCGCATCCCTCTGTGAGCGGATGACAGAACAAAAGGCACCTGACAATCTGCTAAACACAGACGGAGTGGATTTTACACAGTCTGTACATCCCTAGCTGCATATGGCCTTGTTGTGGGACATACATTGTGTAGGATTCATATTCACAAATGTGCACAGGCTGTTGCTGCTGCAGCAGCTGCTGTGATTTAATCTCTTGGCCCCTAGAATCATAGAAACATAGAATAGTAGGGTTGGAAGGGGCCTATAAGACTATCAAGTCCAACCCTGTGAACATCTGGCCCAGATGTTTGAAACCACCATGACTAGAAGCCAGAGGAAGGTGAGGAAGGCAGCTGTGTTCATCTGAGGACATGATAGCTAAAGGGAGGGAGGATAATCCCATGAGGATGCAGGAACACAAAAGTAGTGGCTGATCTCCTTACCTATCCTTACCTAAAGCCAGTCCTTGGGGTCACTTGTGTCTCTGTGTGTGTCCAGTTGCTGCTTATATCCTGTGCACTGGTCAGTGATCCCCATGCCTGTATGACCTCAGGTGAGGTCACAGATACTAGCCAGCAGGGCCTTTACCAGTATTGTAGTGGAAAGTTTAGAAATGCAGGCAGTCATCATGACAGCTCCCATAGGCACACCCTCAAGGCAAGTCCAAAAATGCAGGTAGCTATGAATGGCTACTAGTTCTAATGGCTATATGCTACCTCCATTATCAGAGGCAGTATGCCTATGTACACCAGTTGCTGGGGAACTTGGGTGAGAGAGTGCTGTTGCACTCATGCCCTGCTTGTGGGCTCCTGTTCGACAGCTGGTTGGCCACTGTGTGAACAGAATGCTGGACTAGATGGACCCTTCATCTGATCCAGCGTGGCAATTCTGATGTTCTGATGTACTTGTGTGTGTGTGTGTGTGTGTGGTTCAAACAAATGAGTCATAAAGGAAATTAATGAGAAATTAATAATTTTTATTAACAACTTTTTATTTCTGTAATTAAAAAACATAAAATGAATAGCAATCATTTCTTTTAGTTTCTCATTTGTTTCTTAAATTAATGCACACCCCTAATGCCTCCTATCTTGTGCTCCTGTATGTATAACATGCCTTCATATATACAAATTGTGATCAGAGCAGTGATGCTACTGGGAACGGTTGCTTAGCCCTTTCTCCCACACTATTCTCTTGAGTGAAATTCCTCTCTAAAGCTTATGCTTGCCCACCATGCAAGAATGAATAATATTTCCTCACGATTGTGGAGGATGGAGTTTAAATCTGGAAAATAGTGGGGGAATGGTTAAGCAACCTTTGTCTCAGTATTTTGATCAAATTTGGACTTTCACCATGGCAGCATTAAAATGAGAACAGAAATGCCAGTAGATCCATTCATGAATCTCCAAGTAATGTGTTGTTTGGCCTTTGAAACCATGGAAAGCAATAGGACTGATTTAATGCATTTAGAGAGTGCTGTTGCACTCATGCCCTGCTTGTGGGCTCCTGTTCGACAGCTGGTTGGCCACTGTGTGAACAGAATGCTGGACTAGATGGACCCTTCATCTGATCCAGCGTGGCAATTCTGATGTTCTGATGTACGTGTGTGTGTGTGTGTGTGTGTTTCAAACAAATGAGTCATAAAGGAAATTAATGAGAAATTAATAATTTTTATTAACAACTTTTTATTTCTGTAATTAAAAAACATAAAATGAATAGCAATCATTTCTTTTAGTTTCTCATTTGTTTCTTAAATTAATGCACACCCCTAATGCCTCCTATCTTGTGCTCCTGTATGTATAACATGCCTTCATATATACAAATTGTGATCAGAGCAGTGATGCTACTGGGAACGGTTGCTTAGCCCTTTCTCCCACACTATTCTCTTGAGTGAAATTCCTCTCTAAAGCTTATGCTTGCCCACCATGCAAGAATGAATAATATTTCCTCACGATTGTGGAGGATGGAGTTTAAATCTGGAAAATAGCGGGGGAATGGTTAAGCAACCTTTGTCTCAGTATTTTGATCAAATTTGGACTTTCACCATGGCAGCATTAAAATGAGAACAGAAATGCCAGTAGATCCATTCATGAATCTCCAAGTAATGTGTTGTTTGGCCTTTGAAACCATGGAAAGCAATAGGAGTGATTTAATGCATTTAGTTGCCAGGGCTGAGGTCAGGCTCTATAACCAAATGGAGTTAAGGGGAAGCTATGTTCCTAGCACAAGGTTCTTTCTAAACATTACCACCATACATTCAATGTCATTTGGACCTAGAGTTTATTTTCATGAAGAAAAACAGAAAATCAATCAGGAAGGCTAAACTGATTGAGAGGAAGCAGAGAATGGATACAACAGAGGCATCACTGAATGCAGAGTGGATGCAATCCCAGGCAGGTGCCTTTTGCAAGAGGCAAAAGCAGCAGGAGAGGGGAGATGGTTGGCAGAATGAGCCCAGAGGGTCAAGACCCCCTAGAAATGTCTGGTGTACATACCACCTTTAGAACAACATAATTTTCTCCCAAAATGGGGGTTTGCCACTTCCTATTGAATGACAGAGGGACCTGATAGGGCAGCCATTTAAGATATGGTGCACGGGTTTTCCAGTTGGACATGGAAGACAAGGCAAGTGGCCAAGGGATTAATAGTTCCCCCAGGTTGTGCTGAAGGAGATGAGAGGGGGACGTCAGGCCATTCCAACAGCCCTGCTGAAGAAGACCTCCATAAAGGCTCCTCCTCCCTCAACTGTCATCTCCAGCAGTACTTCCAGCAGGCTGTTCTAAGGGAAATGAGAGGGGGAAGCAGGGCCATTCCAACAGCCCTGCTGAAAGGTGTAATTTCCCCCTCTTCCCTCCCCATTTCTTTTTTCCTTGTTTATTGTCTGGGGATATCCGGCCCGTTTTGGGCTCGCCGAATTTCCACAGCACCCCCAGTTTGGCTTGCATTTGTGAGCCAAATCACAGGTTTTTCCTGAAATCCATGAACTTCTTTTTTTGTTTTATTTTCATAAATAGAAACTGATGCAAATTGCAAATTGCACAATTTGCGCAAATTACAGTCACAGTTTGCACAAATTATGCAAATTACAGCCAAAAGTTGTGCAAATTATGTCTGCAATTTGTGCACATTTCTATTTATGATTTTAAAAAAATATCTTCGAGCTGGCCCAACTTGATGCAGAGTGAGCCAGTCCAGCTCACGGGGAAATGAGCTGAAGTCTGGGGAGCCGAGTAGATGAAAGCTTGGCGAGTTCTGCCTTCCAGACAGATTTTGCTGACATCCCTAATTGTGTCTTCATAGACTGTAAGCCTGCTGGCAAGGACTGTCTTGTTTAACTGATAGCCTTAACCTCTGTGAATTTGTCTAACCACTTTTTAAAGCCACACAAGTTAGAGGCCATCACTGCATCTAGTGCCAGAGAACTCCATAGTTTGAATATGTGCCACGCCCCATGGGCAGGTGGGACAAAGGGTTCAACAATGCCTCTTCTGCTGGGAGTTCAGCTCCCAAGCATTTTCCAACAGATAGCCCGGTCATTATCACCCTGAGCCTCAATCTGTGCCACCTTGCCTCATTCATTGGCTATTCAAGGGTGAGGTAAAACCAGGGAGTCAACAAGGGCTCACAGAACCAGAAGAATATTTTAAATTGCTTTATTGTGTGCCATTTGGTTTTAATTTTTGTGAACCACCCAGAGAGCTTCGGCTATTGGGAGGTATAGAAATGAAATAAATAAATAGATCAAATAGAAGAAGAGCGGGGATATTGGGCACCCACTACAGTCGTATCCCAACCAGGAGGTTGTGGAATATCTTTGTCTCATAATTAAATTTCCTTTAGAATTCCTTACTGAGGTCCCTTCTGGGCGAAAATGCACATTATTTTAAATCTGTGTCTAGCAGCTACATCTGTGCAGAATTGGTGCCAGGCTACCGATCTGTATTGAGACTGTATGTGGGAAGTAGGGGATACTTAACCCTTTCTCCCACACCATTTTCTTGATCTAAATTGCCCCCAGCCCTAACTGATGCTTGCCCAGAAGAGAATAATGAGTCTGTCTTCTCTTTTACCTACCCAGGTGTCCACTTTCCAGGGCACACAGTAGTTTTGGAGGGCAGTTTCAACCAGGAAAATGGGGGAGGGTAATGCAAATCACTCTCTCCCTTAGTGCTCTGCTGTGATCAAATTCAGCCTTCCATTTATCGCAGCTTTAAAATGAAAACGTCAGAAGATCTATCTCTGATGTAATGTGTTGTTTGGCCCCTGAAATCTTGAAAGCAATAGGACTGATTCACTGCAGTTAGGTGCCAGAGTCAGGGCCAGGACTGAGAGGTAGGGATGAATGAGAATTTAGACTGCATTCACAAATTACTCAAATATGCCCCATTTGGAACTGCAAATGCATGTTCTCTGAAAATGTTCACAAATTAGGCACTTCTTCAAAAGTTATGCATTTTTCAAAACACACAACTTTTCCCATTTGAACAAAATAAAAAACAAGTCCCAAAGGAGAATGGGAACATGGCAAACTGAGCTTTAAAGTAAAGTTCATAGAATTTCAGTGAGCTTGAGTATCCCTGGTTCTCCCACCCCTATCAACAGACAATGAGCAAAGGGAAAATGTATACCTGACTCAAGGTTCTTTTAAAATATTACCACCATTCATTCAAATGTCATTTGGATTTAAGCCTGCTGTTTATTTTCACTGAGGAAAACAGAGAAGACCCATCTGAAAGTCCAAACTGCATTCAGAGGAAGTGGAGAATGAATATGATGGAGGCATCATTGAATGCAGAGTTGATGCAATTCCACGTAGGTAACTTTTAGAAAAGGATCTTCAGGAGCAGGAGCCCAGAGACAATTAGCAGGAGATTGCTGTTAGACTGAGATCCCCTAGAAACATCTGGTGTGCATTCTGCTGTTTTAAGATAATCAACACCTCCAAAAAGGGGGGATTTGCCACGTTTTATTGAAGTACAGACAGACTTAGTAGTGCAGCCCTTTATGGTGTTGTCTATGTGGACTCCACCTGGACATAGAAGACAAGATGAGTGGTTAGAGAATTTTTTGTTGCCAATCATTACTTTCCAGACTATTCCATCTAGTCTGGTTGAAATGAACCCTGCCCTCTATGCAAGGTCAGGCTGTGGAGAACCTTGTCTTAGGTGGGACCCTCTGGGTGGGGATGAACACAAAAGGTGTTCCTTTTGCCTTCATCCCCACCCAGTTCTGGAATATGGCCTCCAAGAGATTCTCTGAAATGGAATTCAGCTCTCAGTCTGAAAGAGGTTTGAGCCAGAGCCTAGATTTAGAGCCATCCAGTCTCATTGAAATGAACCATGAGATCCCTTTGTATCTCAGTGGGGCTTTTGCCAGAGAAGGTCCTGTGGATTGTGTGTCAACTCTATCTCTATCATCATCATCATCATCATCATCATCATCATCTCAAAGTAATCAGAATCCACCACCTAGGGTGGCCACCTCACCTTCCATCAAAGAACATCCCCCTCTATCATGTCTTCCAGAAAGGAACAGACGTCATTTGCTCTGACTCACCAGCTAGGCATGGGTCAGATAAACATTTCAATTAAAATGAATCCAGCTATAAAACAAATTGCGAAGAGAAAACTCTCTGGAAAAGACCCTGATGCTGGGAAAGACTGAGGGCAAAAGGAGAAGGGGACGGCAGAGGATGAGATGGCGAGATAGCATCACTGATGCAATGAATATGGACTTGAGCACACTCTGGGAGAGAGCGCAGGACAGGAAGGCCTGGCGTGCTATGGTCCATGGGGTCACGAAGAGTCGGACACGACTGAACGACTGAACAACAAAAATAAAACAAAGGAGAACTCAAAGACACATTGCATCTGAGGTGAGACTTACTGGAATATGTACTTGATGACACTTCAAAGCAGTGAGTGTCCTTTCCGGTACAATTCACCAGCTCTGCTGTACACCTGGTTGACCAAGAATAGCATGCAGGACACTGCTTTCCATTGAATTTTTTGTTTATTGGTGGTACTAAAAACAGAACAAAGGATTCTCAGTCAGCTTAAGGATGGGACAAGAAGGTAAGACAGAGGTCAATGTTACTGAACTGCAGGGGCCACGCCTGGCCCTCCTCCGGTCCCAGTCTGGCCCTTTGGGTTTCCTCAAATGGACACACACCCTTTCCCCCAAACACCAATCATTTGGTGGTTTCTTGGCATCTGTGCAGTTTTTTCCCCATTCTTAAAGGTTGAAATGGCTCTCCTACGGCTTAGTTACTGGCCATAAGAGCTTTAAGCTAAAAATATGCTGGTATGTTCAGTATTTTTGCCCCACCTTGTTTGCCATTGCCCTTGTTTGCCTTTGTCTTCAGCACCACCCACCACTGGAATTTGGCCCTCAGGCTAAAAGAAGTTCTGCCCCCCCCCTTGGTTAAAGTATTGCTAAATATATTTACCCCCTATACTAATCTACTCAGAAGTAGGTCCCATTGAGTTCAATGGAGCTTACTCCCAGATAAGTGGATATAGGATCACAGCCTTAATTCATACATGTCTTTGTTGTTTGGCCAGGTAGATGGCAACATAGGAGAAGGGTCAGATACATTTTTAGCAGACAAGTGCAAACAATTCTTTGCTCTCCTCTAGAGAGGTTCTGCTGAATGACTGTCCTGGTATGGTCATGAGGAGGATCCCATGTGGGGCACAGTGGAGCAAGGCAGCTAGGAGAGACTTCCTAGTGAGCAACTTACTCCAACAACACCCAAGACCAAACAAAAACCTTTCATGCCTTGATGCCCAGAGTTCCCTCTCAAACTCCACCCCTTCTGTGAAAAGTGGAAGGCATTAAAGGGTGAGGCCTCTGGTCTGGAGCACAGCACGACTTCATCTCTCCAAGAGCTCATGCTGGGGGCAGTGCCTGTGCTGACACGTGACATCAACTCCATAACTTCCTTTTGGTTGGAAGTTATTGCTCCTATACATTTTGTTCTTGAAAAACCTGTGATAATAGCAGATGTTCATGTGCTCTTAAATTACATACCTGTGATGTGGGGATTAATAGATGGACAGCAAAACTGGCTACTTGAGAGCTCTTACAGTTGCAAAGAGACTTATACTTCAAGTCTGGAAGGTAAAACATCCACTACCTATCACTCAATGGACTGAAGATCTTACTGTTCTTGCTACATTTGAATGCATCTCCTACAGCCAACAATCTCATATGGATGTTTATTTCAATATATGGAATGCATATATATATATATATATATATATAGTGCATGGATATGTCTTATGATATATTCTTTCTTTTTTTTCTTCTTCTTTTTTCCTCTTTGAGGTTCCCCTGCCATTTTGTTTTTTTGTTGTTATTGTTGAATTTACAAATAAAAATTTTAAAAAGAAAAAAATCAATAGACTGTGAGGCCCATGGGGGTGGGCATGTTGGCCCATGCTGGATCTGGGCTCAGAGACTGCAGTCTCTTGGGTCTCAGCATCTCTGGCTGCATGCTGGTGCTTGGGCCCAGTGCCTCCTCTGTTAGCCCCACTGGTTCATCTGCATCATGTCTGGGTCACTGCTGGACTCTGGGGAGATTAGTAGGGATGCTGGAGAAATTTGAGACAGATTAAAATGAGCTTTTAGTCCTGCAGACCAGGGCCAGAATCTAACCTGCAGAATCCACTGCAGAGCAGCCCCCTCATGCTGCACGGAGTCCATAGACTGTCGGGTGAATTTTTTTTTACTTTCCCGAAATTTGCACATATAAATTTGTAGGAAAATACGTACATTTCTGCTGAGAAAACGTTGGATAGAATGGGAGACAATATGCTAAATGTTACGTACCAAGGTAGATTATGTAAATAATTACACAAATACTTACATAATTATTTCCGTATTTTTCCACATGATGAAAAAATATATATTCACATCCGTCTGTGGGCGGACGACGGGACGGAAGGCACCCGACAATCCATGAAACACAGACGGAGCGGATTTTATACAGTCCGTAGATCCCTAGCCATGAGCATGAACAAGAATATTAAAAGGGCAAAGTAAGCCAGGACAGGGGGGGTTGACTGAACAGGATTCTGTGGCATTTACGACTCACATTGCATCTGGAAGCCAAGCTGCAAGCTGTGCCCCAAACTTCTGGAACTTTTCTGCACATTTTGGGAGGGAAGGTTCTGCAATTTGCACACATTTCTGAGCAATTTGCACAAATTACGGCCAAATCTGCACAAATTATGCCAGTTCAGCCATAATGCTGAACCAGAGTGCTGAACCAGCCAGGAGCTGACCAGCAAGAAACCAAACAGCAGAGATTTGGGAATACAAGGTCATAGAGTCAACTGATGTTTTACCTATGACTACAAATAAACTAGAGCTTACTTCACGCTGTGCCAACTTTCAAAGGAGCAGCTTGACAGTGAAACCATGTGATCCATTTTAAAAAATAGCACTGCATAAATGCTAAGTTTTATTATTATATGATTAATTGTATTGATTGGGCGATTACAGCTTGTGGGCTGTGGTGTACCACCCTCTTGGACGCAATATTAGAGCAAGGCCAAAGAAGATGGAAGTGGGGTATTAAAGAAAGGAACAAGGGATTCAAGGAAGAAGCATGGTGAGAAGGACACCAATTTTACACCTACATTTAGGGGAGACTTTTCCACAGGTTTCCTCATTGCAACAGGTTAAACTTGCCCTATAAGATTTTTTGTTCCCTAAGTACAATACTATTGGGCTAGAAGAACAGATGTCAGAGGATTCACAGCCTTTCTCTATGGTGTGTATCGTCTTCTCATCTACAGAGCAAGTGGGGGGAAAAAACACATGTTTATTCAGTGACTAGCAAAAAGACCATCATTAATACAAGAACAGTGTGTTTAGTTGGAGGATGAACACTGCAAAAGACCCATCCCCTGCTGCTGCCATTTTGTGCCCAGGATCCCTATCACTGACAGCTGGGTTACACAGTGACAGGGCAGGGAGGGGAGGAACTGTCCATTCCCACCCCCCTCCCAGTGCAGTATGTTATGTTTTCACATAGAAATGAAAGGCGGCTATTCACATAAGGCGTGCATGCAGGGACATCACTGTGGGTGTTCTCAATCCACATTCTGCCCCCTATGATCCCATGAGAATCAATCCTACTCATATCTATATATGTAGGTTACAGATTACGATTCCAGTAAAATGTGCAACGCAGTGGATTCTGAGCTCTTAGGAGCTCTTAATGTGGAAAAAAAAGAATTATGTTTAGAGAAGTGAAAAATGTAATACAATTCCTGCAAATGGTTCTCGGTGCTGCTGTATTTTGCAACTGCTGTATGCTGGGTTTGGGAAAGTAAAGAAAAGACTATATTTTTATAGACTCTCCTGAAAAGTGGTCTGCATAGTCCTGTTTCTTCTTCTGACATAGTCCTTTTCTGAGTTCTATTTGTTGGTCACTCCAGACTGTGACATGATTTTGAGAACTGGCTATTATAAACAAAGATGCTGCAGCTTCAACCTTCTCAGTGCACAACTTTGAGTGGCAGTGTACTGAACCAAACAGAAGCTGACTTCGTTGGTGTGCAGACTATGAGGTGAAGGGGTGGTCTTTTTGCCGCCCCCCTGCTGTCAGTGGGTGTGACCCTCCAAAGGCAGCATTGGATACGTTCAACTTGCCACTACTCAGCATTATCATTACCAAAGGAAAAAAATGCCTTAAAATGTCACATTGTGGGGCTGCAGCCTCAACCTCATGGCTGCCGCTGCCACGGCATTTTCCTTGGGCACTGGGTTAGTAGGAAGAGGACCACAGTGCTGTGTGTTAATTGGACCTGTGCCCCATGGTCCGTCTGTAGCACTGGGTAGGATAACTTTGTTTTCCAAGAATTCACCTGCCCCACTCATTCCAAGAAATGTTGTAGTGATGGACCATTACGGTACACTGTGGGGCCTCTTCAAAGTCAGTGATGAACAGCAAAACCCAAACTGCTAGCAGTGGAATTAAGCTTATTTGACATTCAGCCATTTTAGTTCAAATCAAATCGAAGGCATTATTCAACCAGCTTGTTCCTTTGGAGTACTGGTGAAGATATCACAAATTGAGGACCCTAACGACACTCCACCCATTCAGCAAATGACCTTGCCTGAACCTGTGGCCTATCCACTGTCCTGATCTGGTTTACGGTCCCTCCCACACACCTAGAGTACTTTCAGTATATGCAACAACGCAGGTATCTTTCTTAGGAGGGCAGGTCTTCAGAGTGCCGGTGCAGTGGTGGCCAATTTCATAACAAACTTCGCATCTCAGAGAAGCACCTAGAACAAGGAAGAAAGGGGAGGGGAGAGTCTTATGACACTTGTACAGATACAAAATAGGACCAAACATCTTCAGATGATGATGATAGATAGATAGATAGATAGATAGATAGATAGATAGATAGACAGACTCAGTACTAGTAATGTTAGTGTGAAGGTGAAGGTGTGAAGTGTAGATAGAGATAGATAGATAGATAGATAGATAGATAGATAGATAGATAGATGATAAATAGATAGATGATAGATAGATAGATAGATAGATAGATAGATAGATAGATAGATAGATAGACAGACTCAGTACTAGTAATGGTAGTGTGAAGGTGAATGTGTGAAGTGTAGATAGATTAGATAGATAGATAGATAGATAGATAGATAGATAGATAGATGATTGATAGATAGATAGATAGATAGATAGATAGACAGACAGACTCAGTACTAGTAATGGTAGTGTGAAGGTGAAGGTGTGAAGTGTAGATAGATTAGATAGATAGATAGATAGATGATAGATAGATAGATAGATAGATAGATAGATAGATAGATAGATAGATAGACAGACTCAGTACTAGTAATGGTAGTGTGAAGGTGAAGGTGTGAAGTGTAGATAGATTAGATAGATAGATAGATAGATAGATAGATAGATAGATAGATAGATAGATGATAGATAGATGATAGATAGATAGATAGATAGATAGATAGATAGATAGACAGACTCAGTACTAGTAATGGTAGTGTGAAGGTGAAGGTGTGAAGTGTAGATAGAGATAGATAGATAGATAGATAGATAGATGATAAATAGATAGATGATTGATAGATTGATAGATAGATAGATAGATAGATAGATAGATAGATAGATAGATAGACAGACAGACTCAGTACTAGTAATGGTAGTGTGAAGGTGAAGGTGTGAAGTGTAGATAGATATAGATAGATAGATAGATAGATAGATAGATAGATAGATAGACTCAGTACTAGTAATGGTAGTGTGAAGGTGAAGGTGTGAAGTGTAGATAGATTAGATAGACAGATAGATAGATAGATAGATAGATAGATAGATGATAAATAGATAGATGATAGATAGATAGATAGATAGATAGATAGATAGATAGATAGACAGACTCAGTACTAGTAATGGTAGTGTGAAGGTGAAGGTGTGAAGTGTAGATAGATTAGATAGATAGATAGATAGATAGATAGATAGATAGATAGATAGATGATAAATAGATAGACAGATAGATAGATGATAGATAGATAGATAGATAGATAGATAGATAGATAGATAGATAGACAGACAGACAGACTCAGTACTAGTAATGGTAGTGTGAAGGTGAAGGTGTGAAGTGTAGATAGATTAGATAGATAGATAGATAGATAGATAGATAGATAGATAGATAGATAGATAGACAGACAGACTCAGTACTAGTAATGGTAGTGTGAAGGTGAAGGTGTGAAGTGTAGATAGATAGATGATAGATAGATAGATAGATAGATAGATAGATAGATAGATAGATAGATAGATAGATAGACTCAGTACTAGTAATGGTAGTGTGAAGGTGAAGGTGTGAAGTGTAGATAGATAGATAGATAGATAGATAGATAGATAGATAGATAGACAGACAGACAGACAGACAGACAGACATGCTCAGTACTAGTAATGGTAGTGTGAAGGTGAAATTAGATGTGATGGGGCAGATATATGTTTCTATTCCCTGTTTGCTCTGTTTACACATAAAATGCAGGTGGGGACCTAACAATAAAAGGAGTGCATGAGAAATGGGTGCTGAACTGTTGCCTTTCCTGTGCCTTACCCTCCCTTCAGTCCATTGCTCTGGGCACTTTTCTCCCAACTGATTTTATTTCCAGTATCTGAGCTAAGAAAGGAGAAATGTGCTGGGTGTAATGGAAAGCTGGGAGGTAAGGAACAGGAGGGGAAAAGTGTCAGGGCCAGTCACCCGTGCACTTCTTTAATTGTAAAAATAAGACACATACAGTCATCCTTTAGACATGAATGTATACATGAATAACAACCCCATTAGGCCACATTCTGGCCTTACAGGTAGCTAGGGATGTACGGATTTTGTTAAATCCATTCTATCTGTGTTTTGCTAAATGACAGGCATCTTTTATTCCGTTGTCCGCTCATTGATGGATTCTGATATTTTTAGGGATGTACATGAATTTCATTTAACTTGCGCTAATGCACACTGGTGCTAAATTGTACTTGCACTAATGTGCATTAGTACAAGTGCACATTACTGGAAGTACAAATGTGTGCACACACACCCATAAGAAAAAGTGGTCCACAAGTCTGTGGAATCCACACAACTTGGGGGAAAAAACAGTCCGCTGCAGAATCCACAGGTTGGATTCATAGAAATCTGAACTCATTTGAATCCATTGTGGATTACTCCAACACCCCTATGGGTAGCTGTAGTAAAGGGGCAATAGCAGTGAAACTCATAACAATTATAATTGATTGGCAGTGAAAGAGATGCAAGTATTGCCAAAGGATTTCTAAGACATGTTTTAGAGAATATTTTAGAAAACAGAGGGAAGGGGGTACTTAAGTCCCATTCATTTCAAAGGGTTTATTCTAAGTAAGACTTATATTAGATTTTGCCCAATAAGCCCTGGTCTAAGAGTCTTTCAATTAAGAACTCCATTTTATTCCTCCTTTATTCCATCCTGCACCAACACCCACTCCTGTCTTTGGCATGTACGATGCATCTGGCATGCACATCGCATCTAATTGCCCTGTATGAACAGGAGGATGGGGGGCTTCTGCCACATGGTTTCCTGTATCTTCCTTTCCTTTGTTCCCTGTCGGAGCAGTTGTCAAAAGCTCACTTGCCATGCTGTTCCTGGCAAGCCAAATGTATCAATGTCCCAAAAGGCATCGTTCAGCCCTCCATGGTTATGAGGAAATCCTATTTCATTGAATGGAGGCTAGAATCCCCTTCTTGCTTCCTTGGAACTGATTTAATCCTTGCAAGTGGGCTTTCCCAGTCACAGCAGCATCTCATGACACCGTTGCACCAGAAGCTAAGCTCATTCAGCCATGCTAATGAGGGAAGGGTTGGAGCAGCTAGGGGTGTACAAATTACTTACCCTGTTCTGGTCAGGGGCATCCGTGGCGGGGGAGGCTATTCGTCCCTCCCCCCCAAATCCTCCCCGGCCAGCTCCGCTCCATGGCGAGTCCGCGGAGCCGCCAGCCGGGCCCACCTGCAGCAGGACTTCCATCCGCTGCTGGGCTGCAGCCGCAAATGGTGGCTGCCATAGCGGCCACCATTTGCACTCCTGCATTAGCCATGATAGGCTACATAAGTATTTACATAGCCTATCACGGCAAGGAGCAGGGACACAAATGGTGGCTGCTACGCCATTTCCGTCCCTGCTCTTTGCCGTGATAGGCTGCGTAAATACTTACGTAGCCTATCACAGCTAATGCAGGGACACAAATGGTGGCTGCAGACCGGGGCAGCCATTCATGTCCACAGACCAAGGGCAACGGATGGACCAGACGGCCGACACTAGGTAGGGTCCATCCTGGGACAATTTCACGGGGTGGCGGGGGGGATTGCTCCTTCACTGGAGTCCGTGGTGGAATTCTCTAACACCCCTAGGAGCAGCTGCCAGCCTTTCTCTCTTGCTGCCACTGGATAAGCCTGCAAGTGAGGAGGAGGCTGGTGTGGCTGCACAACATGACTACCATGGGGCCCAAGGCAGCAGGTGCTGGTGGTGGGGTCAGACAAGGCATCAGCCCTGGTGACCGTAGGGAGGGGAGAATCAGTCCAGTTCAACCTCGTCAACATTCTCCTATTTTCACCTCTGAGCTAGGGATGTCAGAGAAATCTATTTGGGGGGTGGAGTTAGGTGAGTTTTTCTAGGTTTGTCCCCTGGACTTTGTTCTGGTTCCCACTGCGGTGTCTGACTCGGTCTCAGTTCATCTCATTCCTATTCCCAAACGTGAGCTTTGTATTTTCTTTTGGAACCAATAAGTGTCCATTTCGGTGTGCATTTTTAAAGCTGCACCCCAAATGCACATTTTCCCTGATAGAATAAAGCATGAAAGTGCACATAAAAAAAAAAAAGGTTCCTGAGCTTTTCCAGAAAATTGCTCTCCCATTTGGGTTTGGGGTTGCCAACAGGGCAAATTGCTCTCCCATTTGGGTTTGGGGTTGCCAACAGGGCAAATTGCTCTCCCATTTGGGTTTGGGGTTGCCAACAGGGCAAATTGCTCTCCCATTTGGGTTTGGGGTTGCCAACAGGGCAAATTGCTCTCCCATTTGGGTTTGGGGATGCCAACAGGGCAAATTGCTCTCCCATTTGGGTTTGGGGTTGCCAACAGGGCAAATTGCTCTCCCGTTTGGGTTTGGGGTTGCCAACAGGGCAAATTGCTCTCCCGTTTGGGTTTGGGGTTGCCAACAGGGCAAATTCAAAGTAAAAATGAACCCAAACTATATCCTCATACTCCTCTAATGGACCCTGATATGGTATATGAGCCCCATCAAATGACTTCTCTATCTCACATCCAGAAACTGATGAGATCTGAGACTTCAGCAAGAAAGTATCATGTTCCATCAGATCAGGAGTGGCCAGAAAGTAGATCTTTAGATATTTTGGACTTCAGCTCCCAGAAACCCCTGCCAATATGGCTGATGGTCAGGAATGCTGGGAGCTGAAGTCCAAAACATCTGGAGATCTTCTTTTGGCCTACCTATGCTTCAGATCATAGCCCTGAAAGCTATGGCTGTACTTTGAGGCACCTGAGTGGAATGTTGGCAATTTCTTTCTGCTTTTTCTCTGTTGTTGTTGTTGTTGTTGTTGTTGTTGTTAATACACCACCCATACACATAGCATTTTACAGAGTGAGATAACAAAGTTGCTGTTTTTAGAGATGGATCCCTTTCCAAAGAGCTTACAAACTGTATTTTGGCAAGAATGAGACCAATGGAGATGGGGTGGGGAGGAAGAGGCACACTAGTAACAAAGGGATGAATTTGAACAAGTGCAGTTATACATACATGAGCTTTGTTTCAGTTGAGGATAAACAGCGTATGGTTAAGTTGAAAACTTTGTGGAAAAACTGGTTTTTGTGGAACAATTTGAATGAAGACAGAAATAACAATTTAGGAAATTATTTCCTTCCATCTCTAAAAAGACCTTGAGCACATCTGTCTTCTTATATCCACACCAGTCATGTGACATCAGACTGGATCCGATCCCATTTATCCCAGTGGAACAAATCTCTGATGGGCTACCAGCCCCTCCTTACCTGTTGTTAGGAGCACAGAAGAGAGGAAGAGTCCCAGGAGAATCCGCATGGTGATGGTGATAGGAGTGGGAAATCCACAAAAATCTCTCTCTGCGGTTAACCCAATTGTCTGGGTTCAAATGGCCTGTAATGACATCCAGGGCAAGCATATATGCCAAATGGTAACTATTTGCCACTAAGCCAAATTATTTAGGGGGTGGGAAAAATACAGAACATAACAAGTGGACTGCAAAGAGCTCCGAAAGGATGTCTCTAAACTTGGCAAATGGGCAATTAAATGGCAAATGTGAGTACAATGTAAGTAAGAATAAAATTATACATGCTGTAGACAAAAAACAAACAAACAAAACCAAATAAGATATAATCCTAACTTCACATATACGCTGATGGTGTCCTTGGCAAGTGCAAAGCATATTTGCCATCAGAAACCCATGGAAGCAGAGGCCTGATTATGACATTCTCTTTCTGCTTGGAAGAACAGTATACAGACCAGTTTTCCACATGGTTATATATATGCTGTGCAAGCTGTCCTCCCTCTCGGTCAATGGCTATCTGTATTATTCACCCTACATAAACTGGAATAGGAAACAACTGTGGCCACAAAACCATTGTGATATTTGAAGGGGTGCACTTTAGGCTCCCAAAAAATCCCCCCACCCCCAGTGA
Organism: Heloderma suspectum; assembly: GCF_057233095.1. Taxonomy (NCBI): domain Eukaryota; kingdom Metazoa; phylum Chordata; class Lepidosauria; order Squamata; family Helodermatidae; genus Heloderma; species Heloderma suspectum. Next base: position 14,757,090 of record NC_139467.1, read on the forward strand.
TAGCTAAAGGAGTGAGACAGGGGATGGTAGTGTCATGGCTCTCTATCCTGGAGGGGCAGGGGGACTGGGGGAAGTGGATCATGCTCAGGCATGTGTCATCAGCAGGACTAACTAACCACCTCTAATATGCTACTTCAGAAATCCCCTCATCTTAATGGAAGCTAGCTCAACTCAGAGTTCCTGCACTTACACACATGTTACTACCTCCAGTAACTGTCACTTAGGCCTTGAAGATTCCATTTCCCTTAAAGTGACAGCACAACATTAGCAAAACAAATTCGAATCCCTTAGGGATATGCAACCCAGCAAAACCCAAGCTCTGAACTTCTCCAGATTCCATCTCAAAGCTCATTCCAACATGAATCCATATCAGATTGAGAGCTTTGCTTTTTTTTTTTCACATGAAAATCCATGTGTTTTGCGCAATTTTTTCAAAATGTATACATCAATTGTGTGCATCTTTTCAAATGAACACATCTTTCTCCCGTTGATTAAAAACTATTTGTGCTCGTTTTTCAGAAGTATGTATTTTTCATGCACATTTTTCAAAAGTATACATGCTGCTGAATGCATTATCTTTGGGGTCCACGAATCACGCTGCACGTTCAGAAATCTACAGACGTTGACCATAGATTGCATCCAGGTCTGTGTTTGGTTTGGAAGGTGCGAAGTGGGTAAATCCTGATAAAAAATTAACTGAAACAAATTTCTCATACATCCGTAGAGTCCCTCTTGGTGTACAATCAAGTGGAAAGCCATGAGAGAGTATCAAAGGGGGCTGCAGTTTCACTCTACCTTTGGCCATCCTAAGCTCCTTCTGAAGATGCTAAGCCTGGGCGATTTGTTGTGGCCCATCAAGTGGAAACACAGCTCTCCAGTCACATGTGGCAGCCACAAAAGGCTCTATAAATGTTCTGGGAGGGGCATATCTAGCTCCTGACATGCCACACTATATGTCTGGTGGGCCGCACATGGCTTTTGAAGGTGATACGTAGTTCAGGACTCATGCACTGTGAGAGCCAATGTAGTGTAGTGGTTAGAATGTTGGCCTTGGGAGATCCAGTTTCTAGTCCCCACTTGGCCATGAAGCTCACTGGGTGACTTTGGCCCAGTCACTGACTCTCAGCCTAACCTACCTCAAAAGGTTGCTGTGGAGATAAAATGGAAAGAAGGAGGACTATGTAAACCACATTGGGTGAAAGGGTGGGATAGAAGTGTAATAATAATAAATAAAAAATACACAGAGAGCATTCAGTGAACATCTGGCCCAGTATTTGAGAAACCAACATGATTGGAAGCCTGGGAGAACAGTGGGGAAAGGATAAGAAACAATTAAATGCTTAGTGCAGGACTTGCTGAGTAAAAGGAAGGCATGACAGAGACAGGTGTAAGGAAACTCTTCAGCCTGAGGGACAAATTCCATTTCAGAGAATCTCTCAGCGGCCACATTCCAGTGGTGGGTGGGGCTAAAGGCAAAATGGGCTGGGGCCAAAAATACAAAAAAAAATCAGTATATTTTAGCTTAAAGGTCTCACTGCCAGTAACTAAGCCCCAGGAGAGGCATCTTGACCTTTTAGAATGGGGAAGAAATGGCACAGAAGTCAGGAAACCATCAAACAATTGATGGAAAGGGGAAAGGGGCTGGGGAAGGTGGGACAGATTGTGATCCCGGGGGGGCTGGATTTAGCCGCTGGGCCTGAGGTGTCCCAATCCTGAATTAGGGGTTCCACCAAAGTTGGTAGCCATCTTTGCAAATGTCTGTGGCTACTGACCAGCCACTCAAATCACACATGGAGCTGCTTCCTCAACTGGCCTATGGAGCTCCGTCCAAATGACAAGTACTGATGAGCAGACCTATGGAAATACATCTGCCTGGTGAAAACCACTGCAAGTCTTCCTGACATGGTGCAGGCAGTGGAATTTGTAGCCATACCTGCATTTCTCAGCCTTCCTCTAAGTTCAGTAGGACTTCGCATCTAATAAGTGTGTTTGGGGGATTAAAGCCTTAGGGAGTAATCCTGTGTCCCCTAGACAGCGTCTGGGGGAGATAGTATTTTTCATTTTCTCAGCTACAAGTTCATAGCCAGGAAACCATGCTCCCTGCCCCCACCCCGCCCCCTTGTAGCCAGGGTGGAGAGAACTGCACCACCATCGCCTCCGTGCTCATAACACGGAATGTGGAGGGGTGAAAATGGGGCGTTCCTGGGGGCAGGGGCAGGAGGAGACCATGGAAGCTGCTTTAGACAGCTTTCTATGTGGTCTCCAGCCCCATTCCCGCTCCCTCCCCAAAGCCGCACTTAGACGCACAAAAACACACATCTAAGGCAAAGTGCAAGACAGCTGCAGCATGGAGGAAATCCTTTCCTCTGTGCTGCTTCCGCCCTGCATTGGATAGATGGTCATCTCTGACTTCAGGAGGGGTCAGAGGCACCCATCTATCTTTATAGGGTTGTGCCCTTAAAGTGCGCTGTCCTTTTATCCAAATTTATTGAATTTACTCCATGAAATCCTAGAGTTCTGTACCTATAAAAGTCAGGTATTTCTTGGATGATGGACCTGGATAAAACAAGGATTCCGTCTACTGAGTTTAGCTAGATGCATTGATCCTTGGTTATTCTATTAACCTATTGTTCATATGTGTGTGTGTGTGTGTGTGTGTGTGTGTGGTGTCTGTCCATTCAGATCTTTACAATTTTCCCTATTAACATTTTTCAACTTGGTCCTTTGACACTTTGTGGTCTCTTTTCTTTTTTTGGTTTAGCCGTACCACATCTATGGGGGTTGGACTCGATGGTCTTGTAGGCCCCTTCCAACCCTACTGTTCTATGATTCTATGATCTAATAGCCACACACACACACACACACACACACACACCCTAAAGCAGATACCTGAAAGTCAAGAGAGTTTTAAGGCTGCTTTTGTGAAGGCAGCCAGACGGGGCAGGGAGATTTCCATCTGGTGGCAGCTGAAAAGGCCGACAGAAGGGATGGGCAAAAAGCAGCCAGGGCAAACTATTTTGCCTGCAGTTAGTTGCCAGGGTTGGGGCCAGGATCTATAGACAATTTAAGCTCAGGGGAAATGTGTTCCTGATGCAACAGTCTATTAAAACATTACCACCATACATTCAAATGCCATTTCTTTTAAGCTGGTGTTTATTTTCACTGAGGAAAACAAAGAAAATCTATCTGGATAGCTAACGTTCATTCAGAGGAAATGAAGAACGGGTACAGTGAATGCAGAGTTGATGCAGTCCCTCTTAGGTGCCTTTCACAAGAAGATCCTTAGCAGCAAGAGCCCAGTGAAGGTTGGCAGGATGAGCCCGGAGGGTCGAGAGCCCTTCGAATGGTCTCGTTTACATCGGGCCTTTATCACAACAGTATCTAAACCTTCCAACTCAGGCGTGTCGCCATAATTGATCGCATGACAAGTGGACTTGGTAGTGCAACCCATCATGATCAAGTTCTTAATTCCTTCAGCTGGACATGGAAGAAAAGAGGGGTGATTAGGGGAATGGTTGCCAATCATTGCTTTCCAAACCAGTCCACCTCTTCTGCTTGAAACTAACCCCGCCCTTGCCACAAAGTCAGGTCTACTGCTAAGGAATGGAGCTCAGAGAGGGCCATTGTCCAGACCCATGCAGTCTTGTTGAATTTAATTGCACGCTTATGCTATTTGGCGGCAGGGGGCAAAGTATTCAGCTCAGTTTTGGAGGAATATTATGTGTGGCGGGGGGGTTGATGACCCCCTCTGAAGATTGAATAAATTTGGGAGGGGAATTCTAAGACCTTTCAGACTGGGGGATGTCTTACCCTTCAATTCAAGATGGCCGAGGTCAAGCTGTCAGCTTTCCTTCCCTTGCTGTACTATTCAAAAGCCTTGCCACCACTTTGAGCAGCAGCTGTGCTGCACTGTGGCACCCTGGCAGCATTCCCAAACTGCAACAGAATGTCACACGGGGATGATGTAGCATCACTCCCATGGGACGTTCTGATCAGAAATATCACTGACCTTGGAGCAATGGCAAAGCTTTTGGTTTAGAATTTCAACACCACCACCCAAAGTCGCCGAATACCCACATACATACACACCTTCACTGGGGATGTATGTTCCCTCAGAAGTGTGGTGGGGGACAGGATTGTAGCTCAGCCCAACATTGGTGCCATTCATTAAAAGGGGGTCCTGCAAGAAAACATCCCAATAAATTGTGTCCCTTGGGTCAGATTTGCCTCTCACTCTAATGTCCCGAAGGATAAGCAAAATCTGCCAGTGGGGTGGTCCTCTCACTGTGTCTCATGGAAGGGCTCCCTCATGTTTTAGGAAAGGCAGCATGAGCTACTGGTTCCATCTCCCAGGCTAAGTATGGGTCTGATGTCACTGCAGGTCCAATCAATCCACATAGAAAATGGGGGAGGACTCAATGCCACATCACTTCCAAAGCAAAACTTACATTCATATTTACGTGAGAATATTTCAAAGCAGAACTTCTCCACTCCACCACAATTTAACATCACTGGATCACATGCTCCTTTCCAAGAGTAGCAGGCGGGACACTGCCTTCTGTTGGGCTTAGTCACTATTGGTATTACTTTAAACAAGAGAGAGAGAGAGAGAGGGCGTTTCTACATTAAGCAAAAAACCCGCAAAAACCCACATCCTTTCCGAAGCTTTCTGCTTTCAGTTTCTTTGTGGGATTAGGAAGGGCTTCTTTACAGGGCAGCCACATGGTTTGAACTGAGGAAATGCCTTCCTCCCTCCCTGGCATGTGTGCAAAGGGGGTGGGGTGACTTGTTTCCATAGCTTAACTTCTGCTGTACTGTTTTCTCGCAGCCCGTAGGAAACCTCTGACTTACTTCTGAGTAGACATAAAAAGTAAGATCGTGCCATAATTCTGCAACTCTTGGCACACTTATGTGGGAGTAAGCCGCATTGAACTCAATGGGACTTACTTCTGAGTAGACATAAGAGCACCCTGTAAGTCTGCAACCCTTGGCACACTTACTGAGGAGTAAGCCCCATTGAACTTAATAGGGTGCTCTGAAACAACAGAGGAAGTTGCTTCTGAGCTTGGTGGGTCAGGGGATCAGATGTGTCTCCCTTCATTGCAGGGAGTTTTACCCTCTTCTCCCTCCGACTGAGAAATCTGGAGGCAGGAGTCGCAATCGGCAGGCAATTCTGGCCCTCACACCTGTCAAATCTCATCCTGACTGCGCCCCCAACAACTGAAAACAAATACCTACAGCCGGCAGACACAGCGGTTTCTCCCGCTATTGGAGAATTTCACAGGGAGGGAGGTCATGGCATTCCTGTTCCGTGGGCTAGAAAAAATACCACATTTTTTGTGTTTGAGGAAAACACGAGATAGGCTGGAGGAAATGGTGGGAGACACCCTGGAGGGTAATGGCATCATCTAAAGAGCCCGCAAACTTCTGAGAGAGAGCCATCTCAATGGCAGGATAATAGCTCTGTGTGATGAACCCCAGAGAAAGGCACCTTAAAGACTGGAGAAAGATGTAATACAGACAGGTAAACTACTAAGAGATTTTATTGTATTAAGCAATATACAATCATTATCAATACATAAATAAGTAGGGAAAGAGTTGCTACATATATTTTAAGGCTAGAGATGGCTTTAAAGAGAGATTAGAGAAAGGGTGGCTTCAGACAGAGGGCTCCTAGCACCACTAATCAGAAGGCACTCTGCCACTTTTCCATCTTTTCTTCCTTAATGGATTTCTGCAGTAAGAAACAAAGATGGAAGTGGTGGGAAACACTCGAGGTGGGGGGCTAGAAATGGAAGATGTCATCATCTGACAATGTAAAATTCTGTGAATGAGGCAGGGCAATGGCACCATAAGAGACTCATCTGGAAGCACCCAAATTCACAGAAGATACATCTACCAATGGCTATTAATAATGGTGGCTTAATGGAATTTCCATCTTCTGAGGCAGTGTACCACTGATTTATCTGGGGTCAACAGTAGGCAGGGCTGCTGCCTTTATGCCCCATTTGTGGGCTTTTCAGAGGCATCTGGTGGTTGACCAATGTGGGAAGTTGGAGGCCAGACTAGATGGACCCTTGCCTGATCAGCTCTGAGGACGATGGGAGTTGTAGTCTAACATATCTTGAGGCACCAGGTTGGGGAAGCCTATTTTAGAGCTTTCCCCGAAGAACGGTGGGGAATCTAGTTTCATGAGGGTTCATAGAATTATTTGATAGAGCATGCCTCTGCGTGTGTTTACTCTTTGATAGAAGGCATTTCTGTTTGAGCTGAACCCAGCCTTTCAGCCCAGCTTTCTTTCTTTTTTAGCATTTCATGAGAGCATGGGGGGACACTCCTAAATCCCTCCGATATTTATGAGGGGCGTATTTATTTGTGAATTTATTACATTTATATCCCACCTTTTCCTCCAAGGAGCCCAAGGCGGCATACACATGATCCTCCTTCTGTCCAATGTATTCTCACAACAACCCTGTGAGTTAGGTTAGACTAAGAGTCAGTGACTTTTCCCAAAGTCAGCCAGTGAGTCCCATGGCCAAATGGGGACTAGACCCCATGTCTCCCAAGTCCAGGTCCAACACTCTAACTACTAAAACACATTGTCTTTTTAAACACTTTTACACTTTTAAAAAAAACCCTCACAGCTGCTCATAGCTTCTGGACCTAACAATGTATAATTCCTATAGGCATTCTGGTCCAGGAAATGCAGCCAGAAAGCTATTTACATTTTTAATGTAAAAAGAAAGTAGAGGGCGGCGGGGGAGAGGGTTCTGAGAAATTTCTGAGAAATCCCTCCCCCACAATGAAGCCAAATATATCCCCTCCCCATTTTGCAGGGGTTGAATGGTCCTATGAAAGTGTGGGAGAAGTAGGGATGTGAGAACCCATCCCAGCTCGGGTTCTCTGGGCACCTGCAGAAGTGTGGCCCCCACTGGCCCCCGCTTGCCCCCGCCCCCAGACCCACACTTGGGCTGGCCATGAGCTCAGCGAGTTGCCCAGACTCACCATAATCCCATCTGGTGAGCGCCCGCCATTTTCCCACCTGTGTTGTGTGCACAAAAAGGAAGTTAAAAAGCTTAATATGCCTCTAATATTGTGCACATTAAGCTTTCTTGGCCCCAAACTGCGCATATTTAAATATGCACATTTTTTTTAACACACAACACAGGTGGGAAAATGGCGGATGCTCACCGGACGGGATCCCGTGTGTCCTGGGGGACGCGAGCAAGGACAGTGTCTTGGCGGGCACAGTCTGGGAGTCGTGAGAGGGGGGGCAAACTCCCAGACCCAGTCAGGCACCTGTGACATCCCTAGGCAGAAGGCAGCATATCTGGAGCAGCATTTATTTTTCACTATTTCAGTCTGAGTAGCAGTCAACAAATCAGAATTTGTCAATATGTGGTGCCCAGTTTTGGAGTCCAAGTTCTCAGGTTCTAAACTGTCAGAGAAGCTGTCCAGTTTGGGCAAGGCAGCTGTAACAAGGCAAGGCAGCTGTAACAGTGCGACAAGCCACAAAACTCAAGCTCATTCGAGATCTCCAAATTCCACCTCGAAGCTCTTTGTGACTTCTGCCCATATCTGATTTCAAGCTTTTTTCCCCCCTGTATGCACGCAAATTTGCGCTGTATGCATCATTTGTGCACATTTTTAAAATGCTTGCATTTTTCTTCCACCGGTTACAGCATCTTTGCATATATTTTTCGAAAGTATGCATTTTTCCATGCACATTTTTCAAATGTATGCATATGGACGAACACACTTGCCGGGGGGGGGGGGGCTGCAAATCACATTGCACGCTTGGAAATTCAGTGCAGATTGCATCTGAGACCACATTTAGGTCTGGGATGTACAAATTGAGTAAATTCTGGCCAAGAAATAGCTGGAACTAATTTCTCATACATTCCTAGGCAAGTGCGGGAGACCAAAATCCAATGTCCAGAATGCTCAATTGGCAGGGAGCTGTTGATGAAAAGGCCAAGTGGTAGATTTAGGAATACAAGGAAGTTGAACCAATTCACTCTTTACGAAGTGCTGCGCATAAACCAGAGCTTAAGAACATAAGAAGAGCCCTGCTGGATCAGACCAAGGGTCCATCTAGTCCAGCATTCTGTTCACACTTTGGCCAACCAGCTGTCAACCAGGAACCCACAAGCAGGGCATGAGCGCAACAGCACCCTCCCACCCAGTTGCTTCACCCTGCCCTGAGCTTCCTAGGAGCCCAGTCTAACAGTGAAACCACATGATTACTTAGGAAGAAGCACTGAGCAAAATGCTAAATTTGATTACCATATTAGCAGATGAGCCTGGCTTCATACAGGTCAGACTAGCCTTTGGTTTGATACAGCAACGCCATCAGGAAAATGTATATAGCTGTCAGAACTGGACACCTTGTGCCTTCCCCATCCAAGTGAAGCCACACTGGCATTCCTAGAACATGGCCCCTACCGTTGTGCAGTCCGACATCTGCCTGAGGGAAGGGATCTGTCTACTCCATTTCCCTGAGACTTCAACCTATATCGACTGCTAAGCTATGCACTATTGTTAGGGAACTCTGCCACCTAGTGACTGAAGATTGTACTGCAGACTTCAAACACATGGTCACATTTTTAATTTTTAAACAATTAATTTTTAAAAGCCATATAGCCCCAGGTGAACACCCCTTGGGTCCCCTTAGTATCCCTGCCAAGTTTCAAGTGTCTAGTTTTCACAGTCTTGGCACTATGGTGCAGACAGATGGATATCCTCTTTCATTATTATAGATAATTAATTGCACTAATTGGCTAATAGGTGCAACGAAATGAGAAGCATTTTGCTTCTCATTTCATTGCACCTATTAGCCAATTAGTGCAATATTGCGAAACCTTCTGGGCTTCAGGTGATGAACCAAAGGAAGTGAGGTGGGAAAGAGTTGGTGGGGGTTCACCAAGAAAATGTATACACTTACATGGAGGCAAGGCTTTTGAGCAGGTTGTCCCTTTACAACACACCAAAGCTGACCTTAAGAATTTTCCACGTCCCATATTTATGTGATGTGGGCGAGTGCTGCAGATTTTAGAAGACGCACAGTGTTTCTCTACTTTCTGAACCGTCTTGCCATCTACGGTGGAAGTAAAGAGGAAGGTTTATTCAGTGAGGAGGAAAATGTCTATCATTATGACCATGGAGAACATGTATTGTAAGCAAGCAGATTCTGTTGTATTTTTAGCCACCAGCCATTGTACAATAAGGCCCTCTTATCAGTACCGTCACCTCCATTTCTCAGGCAACATCATGCAAAATCGCAGGACGAGAAGCGAGACTTGTAAAAATAGGGGCAATTAAGTAGAGGTGAACCACCACTGATGCATTTTGCTAGCCTCCTTTGAAATTCCTTGGAATGCTTGTTTGATGAGAAACCCCTACCTGCCCAGAATCCAATCTGAATTTTGCTCTGGGCAGAATCTTCACAGCGACCCTAAGAACAGAACTCTGCACTTACACCGCTCCTGGGATCATGCAGACTATAGTGCAGGTGGAGATATTAGCAGTCCAGAACAAGCAGGTCTGATGCACTTTGGAGGACCCCACAAGAAAGCGGGGGGGGCGGGGGGAGTCCATAAGATATTGCCTGGTAACAGTTACTGGAGATTAGCTGAACACAAGCTTGAACACAACTTCTTATTCCATTAACGTCAATCAAGTTGAAGGCATTCCCAAGTAGCTTATGAAGTACATTTATTTAAATTTCTTTATTGTATTTTTAATCTGACCAATATAACCAGTGTTCTCTGGGCAGACTGCAAACAGTGAAAAGACTAAAATGCCATACAAACAGTTAAAAAATTAGAATACAGTACAATATGACACAAAACAAAACAATGAACAGCACAGGGACTGATAAAACAGCCATTAACAACATAGAACTAGGTCTCTAAAACGCCTGGGAGAAAGAAAGAAAAAGTCTTTGCCTGGTGCTGAAAAAATAACAACATAGGTGCCAGGAGAATCTCTTTGGGGAGTTTATTCCATAAGTGGGGCCCCACCACTGAGAAGGCCCTCTCTCTTGTAGCCACCCACTTAGCTTCCTTCAGTGGGGACACCCAGAGGCAGGCCACCAAAGATGACCCAAGTGTATGAGCAGGTACATATGGGAGGAGATGTTCCTTAGGATACTCTGTGTTAGTTGCTAAAGAATAACATGTAACAAAACACAATCCACCTCCCCCAGGGCATGGAGAACCCACAAGTTCTAGGATCCAGCCAGTACACCATCCATGCAGTGACTATGGCTGAATCTACACAAAGCAGTTTTACCATTATCATACTGCAACGATAACTATTGGTGCACATGACACCAGTGGGCACCAATAGTTATTACTCTGGCACGATAACATTAAAACTGTTATGTGTACATTCAGCCTACATATAAGTGACCTTGCTGGAACCTCCAGCTTATCCATTGCCCTGATCTGACTTCACACCTTCACACACACCTCGAGTATCTTCAAATAACCGAATGACACAGGTATTCTCGCCAAAAAAGCAGGTGTCCATTTTGCCAGTGCATGTGGTGCCATTGGCAGAACAATGTTCACACTCCAGAGAAGCACCTGGAAGAGGGAAGAAAAATGGACTGGGGGAAGAATCTTTTTGTACAAGTATCATATGGTACCAAACCACTTGATTTCCTTAAGCATTATATGCGGTTGTAATTATGAGGTTGTGAACTCATTCAACAATGACCCCTAGGAATTAGAGGATCAAAATCTTCCTGAATTTGAGGTAGAAATGTTTTCTGCTTTAAATTGGATTATTCAACAAAAGAAATACAAGGTGGGTGCTTTGACTTTTAAATATACTCCCTTTATTATAAGGAAGATGGACAAATAACAGTAATTAAAAAATATATTTAGGGTGCGATACTAGGGCCACCAGACAGCATCTAGAAGGCCACGGGATTTTTTGATTTATGGGAACCGAGCTGAGAGCTAGTGCTCCGAGCTCAGTTCCCAGAAATCCGACTCCCCTCCTCCTCCCCCACCACCTTGTAGGAAGTGCAGCTCACCCCCAGCTCTGCTCTCGGAAAGGGGCGTTGCTGGGGGTGGGGGTGGGACCACAGAAGCTCCAGTAAATGCTTCCTATAATCCATCCGTCCTCCCCCCACCACTCTGAGGTGCCCCAGTTAGACAGCCAAAATTGGCCATCTAGCCACAAATGCAGGGTGGCTGGAGCACAGAGGAGAGGATCCATGCTCCACCCACCCTGCATTGGATAGTCAGCCACCTCCAAGTTCAGAGGCGGTAACTATCCCCATAGGATTGTGCCCTTAGAGCTAAACGTTTCAGCATCCACCTTCATCACTATCTGTGATGTTAAATGGATATCAAGAGTGACAGTTTGGAATGCTGGGAGATTAAAATTCCTAAGGAGAAAAAAAAAAGTACGACTGCTATAATGCTTATGAATTGTCCTCCAGATTAAGGCCATTTGGACTAAGAGTTCTGAGTCAGTAGATCCAGACGTTTTCCCTTTTGTCAAGAATGTCATTGTCCCTTGATTGTTCAGCTGGAAGCAACTGTAAATCAGAGAAACTTGTTCAGTTAAGACATCTTGCAACAGGCTGCTCTGGTTTTCCAGTAAGGATCACATATTTGTGGTTACGGAATCTTATTCTTAGGTCTGTTGCCATTTTTCCCTTCATTTTGTATACAACTTTTTTTCTTTTTTCTTTTCATATTCAATTAAATAAATCCAGTTGGTTTTAACTTAAGACTGTCTGCATCCTTATTTATTTATTTATTTATTAAATTTCTTAATCGCCCATCTGGCCGGTCACCCAGCCACTCTGGGCAATGTACAAGAATACAATTTAAAACAGTAAAACTAAAACCACACATTAAAACATCGTCTAAAAATACCCTAATGCCTGCCTGAACAACCAAGTTTTCAATGCATGACGGAAGCTCATTAAAGAGGGGTTTTGCGTGTATATATATGCGTGTGTGTGTGTGTGCGCACGCGCATGCATGCATGCATGAAAATAGTTATTAATAATTAATTTTGTTTTTTTAAAGAATGGTATTCTTCACTCTAACCCCACTGATCTATAGAAAAACAAACAGAGCTTATTTAGATGAGGTTGTTTAACTCTCAGCTTCTACTTCCAGTTTCGTTGCATAATAGAGATGGGAGCTCTACTTGAAATTATTTTCCTTTCCAGCCTTTCTGTACTTTCCACTACATAACCACTAGGTGGAGCTGTGGGATAGCAGGATAATGCAACTACACTGGTGGGAGGAATGAAGGAGAATTTCATTTATGTTCACAACTCATGTGAACATGCTGCATTCGCAATTCAAACAGGAGAGTGTCTTCTCCAAAATCGTTTGCAAATTCTTGAACATGTGTTGGCATTTGAAAAATGAGCTTTTTTAAAAAGACACATTGTTAGAAGTGCACATTTGTAAAAATGCACATTATCACACTGTAGTCTATTGTAGAAAGTGCACACTTTTGGAAAATACGCAAAACTTTGCAGTTTTCCCATTCATTTTCTGCAATTTCCCCCTTTCCACAGAAATCGTAAAGAATGCGGTAAACAAGGAGAAACTAACAACAAGCTGATCTTCAGAGAATCTTGGTGAATGCGAATGTTGCTTGCTCACCCAGCCCTAAGTCTGGTGGAGACTCGCACTTTGTTTTGTGATGGCAAGAAATACTGGATTTTCCCAGCTCCTTCTTTCATCTCTTCGAGTCAGTGGCCGTATCCTCCCCACCCACCACCCAGCCCCAGCATGATGCCAGGACTGCAGGGCCAGCCCTACCATTAGGCAAAGTGAATCACCTGCCCACAGGGGGTTGGACTTGATGGCCTTGTAGGCCCCTTCCAACCCTACTATTCTGAGATTCCAGCTAATTACAGAAAAGCAGTGCCTCAACAACACTGAAGAGCTATAATGTGAAAGCAACCCAAGAGAAAGTTGTGTTAAGGCCCAGTTTCCCTAACTTCTGAGTAACTTGTTGGAGGCTATCTTGCCTCTCTGTCACAGCACATGCTGATCAATTTACAAGAAAGGGAAACTTAAGCCACTTAGCTTGAGTTTCTCTTTCTCATAAACCAGCTGCTTGACTAGGCTGTGCTGTGATGATAAAGGACAGTCATAAACAGGGCGGGATTTCTGTTGGAAAGTTTGTTTAGAATAACAGAGCAGTTAGAGCTGAACTTCCTCTTCCCAAGTTAGGCAGGATGGGCAGCCAGAAGTGGTCAACAACTCATCAGTAATTAGGCCCTGTTGTATTTCTGGCTCATTTTATGTTGGGAAACTGTTGTGCATTGGTTCCAATTTCATCTTCCTTTCCCACCACCACTATAACATCATCACACCCTCTCCTTCAGCCCGTTACAAGAGACCTTTTCAGATGTTTTGAGGAAAGAGGTATCACGGTGACAGGCCTCTCCTGCTCCTTACATGCATTCATTATAATGTGATGGGAGCCCCCTTTTTGGGGAGCCCCCTGTTGAATTCGATGGGACTTATTTCCAGGTGGGTGGGTGTGGGACTGCAGCCTGGATTTCCTTTGAACCTTTGAAGTTGAAGACAGTGTCAGGGCCCAGCTTCAGGACTGCGACTGCGGTGGGCCTTGTAGGTTACAGCTAGAATTTGAGTAGAAGTAGCCTGGAAGGGCTCGGGCCTATTCAGCCTCTGGAATGTCAGAATCGGTGTGAGCTTCTCTCTGTCAGTGTTGTCAGAGCAGAGCCAGGGTGCGTCACCCAACTCTGTCCACCTGCTGGTCTGGCCTTGGCAGGCAGGGAGGCTGGAAGCTGTCCATGAGAGCCTGACGGAGGTGAGGCAGGGTTTGCAGAAGGGTCGCCCAAGTTGAAGCATCACTGCTGGAGGGCTGAGCAGGGATGCCATTCAGGCAGGGGCCTTGCTGAAAGGCTAAAGGCCCTTGTCTGACAAGCGATCTGGAGGGGGTGTCTTACAGTCACACCTTCCCTCTTAAGCTGATGCAAAGGCGAAGAGCGCTTGCAAGGAACATCTCGTCTTCATTGCCTTTGCCTTCTCTGTTTGGGTCCATGATCGTCTGGGCTTTTGGAGGCACTCTGCATATGGACTCCCCCTTGACTGGAACTTTGGATTGCTAAAGACTTGCCATGAAAAGCACTGTGAGGCTGTTCATAGACTTCACCTCTCGTTTGCTGTGGATTGCGTGTCTTTGTCTGTCATCAGCTCGGCGTACTGGCAGGCTGGGTTTGATCTACGACTTTTGGACTTTCCTCTGCCTGGGCTCATGCAGCGTGCAGTGACCAATGCAAAAGTGGTGGCATGGAACTAGGGATGTACGAATCCCTTACCTCATTCCGCGTGGGGTCATTCGCGGGGGGAGGGGAGGCGCTCCGTTCCTCCCCCCAAAATTCTTCCCGGCCAGCTCTGCTCCGCGGCAATTCCATGGAGCCATCGGCCAGGGCCGCCCGCAGCCGGACATCTGGCTGCTGGGCTGTGCAGGGACGCAAATGGCAGCCGCCGTAGCCGCCGCCATTTGCGTCCCTCTCTTTTGCCATGATATTGATACTCTAATATTGCACATATTTAGCTTTCCCAGCTCCAAAATACGCATATTTGAATATGCACATTTTTTTTAACTTCCTGTTTTGCGCAGAAATCAAAGGCGTGAAAATGGCGGCGCTCACCGAACGGGTTCTCAGTGAGTACTGGGGAATTCACCGAACTCGTGGGTGGCTTGAGCGCAGGTTTGGGGGGATGCAAGCAGGGGCGCTGCTTCAGTGAGTGCCTGGAGAACTCGAACTAGGGTGAGTTCCTACATCCCTAAAATGGACTCTCTTTCTAACTGGAACTTTGGATGGCTAAAGACTTGCCCTGAAAAGTACTGTGAGGCTTTCCACAGACTTGAACTCTTGGTTGCTGTGGATTGCGTGTCTTTGTCATCAGCTCAGCAAACTGGCAGGCTGGATTTGATCTATGACTTTTGGACTTTCTTCTGCCTGGGCTCTGCCTGAGCAGAGGGTATTTCCAAGTAGCGCCAGAAAGAGTGAAGTGGCTGGTCCAAAACCAAAAGGACACTCAGCTGTGGATGTGTCTGGTGGTGAAAAGAAAATCCGATGCTGTAAAGAACAATATTGTTTAGGAACCTGGAATGTCAGATCAATGAATCAAGGGAAGCTGGAGGTGGTCAAACATGAGATGGCAAGATTGAACATCGACATCTTGGGAATCAGCAAACTAAAATGGACAAGCATGGGTGAACTTAATTCAGGTGACCATCATATCTACTAGTGTGGGCAAGAATCCCTTAGAAGAAATGGAGTAGCACTCATAGTTAACAAAAGGGTGGGAAAAGCAGTACTGGGGTACAATCTTAAAAATGATAGAATGATCTCAGTATGAATCCAAGGCAAACCATTCAACATCACAGTAATTCAAGTCTATGCCCCAACCACTGATGCCGAAGAAGCGGAGGTTGATCGGTTCTATGAAGACCTACAACACCTTCTAGAACTAACACCAAAAAAAGATGTCCTCTTCATCATAGGGGATTGGAATGCTAAAGTAGGAAGTCAAGAAATCACCAGGATAACAGGCAGGCATGGCCTTGGTGTACAAAATGAAGCAGGACAAAAGCTAATAGAGTTTTGCCAAGAGAACACGCTGATCATAGCAAACACGCTTTTCCAACAGCACAAGAGGCGACTCTACACATGGCCATCAGCAGATGGTCAATATCGAAATCAGATTGATTATGTCCTTTGCAGCCAAAGATGGAGAAGCTCTATTCAGTCAGTAAAAACAAGACCTGGAGCTGACTGTGGCTCAGATCATGAGCTGCTTCTTGCAAACTTTCGGCTGAAATTGAAGAACGTAGGGAAAATCACTAAACCATTCAGGTATGACCTAAACCATATCCCTTATGAATATACAGTGGAGGTGAGGAATAGATTTCAGGGATTAGACCTGATAGACAGAGTGCCTGAGGAACTATGGATGGAGGTCCGTAACATTGTTCAGGAGGCAGCAACAAAATCCATCCCAAAGAAAAAGAAATGCAAGAAAGCCAAGTGGCTGTCTGATGAGGCTTGACAAGTAGCTGAGGAAAGAAGGGAAGCGAAAAGCAAGGGAGAAAGGGGAAGATATATCCAACTCAATGCAGAGTTCCAGAGAATAGCAAGGAGAGACAAGAAGGCCTTCCTAAATGAACAATGCAAAGAAATCGAGGAAAACAACAGAATGGGAAAGACTAGAGATCTCTTCAAGAAAATCAGAGATCTCAAGGGAACGTTTTGTGCAAAGACTGGCATGATAAAGGACAAAGAAGGCAGGGACCTAACAGAAGCAGATGAGATTAAGAAGAGGTGGAAAGAATACACAGAAGAACTATACAGGAAAGATCTGAATGTCCCTGATAGCCATGATAGTGCGGTCACTGAACTGGAGCCGGACATCCTCGAGAGTGAAGTCAAGTGGGCCTTAGGAAGCACTACTAACAACAAAGCTAGCGGAGATGACAGTATTCCAGCTGAGCTATTTTAAGATCCTAAAAGATGATGCTGTTAAAGTGCTGCACTCAATATGCCAACATAGTTGGAACACTCAGCAGTGGCCACAAGACTGGAAAAGGTCAGTTGACATTCCAATTCCAAAGAAGGGCAACGCCAAAGAGTGTTCAAACTACCGCACAATTGCGCTCATTTCACATGCCAGCAAGGTGATGCTCAAAATCCTACAAGCTAGGCTTCAGCAGTATGTGAACCGAGAACTACTGGAAGTACAAGCTGGGTTTCGAAGAGGCAAAGGAACTAGAGATCAAATCGCCAACGTTCGCTGGATCATGGAGAAAGCAAGAGAATTCCAGAAAAATGACTATTTCTGCTTCATTGACTACGCTACAGCCTTTGATTGTGCGGATCACAACAAACTGTGGCAAATCCTTAAAGAGATGGGAGTACCAGACCACCTTACCTGTCTCCTGAGAAACCTGTACGAGGGTCAAGAAGCAACAGTAAGAACCAGACATGGAACAACCGAGTGGTTCAAAATTGGGAAAGGAGTACGACAAGGCTGCATATTGTCGCCCTGCTTATTTAACTTATATGCAGAGTACATCATGAGAAACGCCGGGTTGGATGAATCACAGGTCGGAATTAAGATTGCCGGGAGAATTATCAACAACTTCAGATACGCAGATGATACCACCCTAATGGCAGAAAGCGAAGAGGATATAAAGAGCCTGTTGTTGAGGGTGAAAGAGGAGAGTGCAAAAGCTGGTTTGACACTCAACATTAAAAAAACGAAGATCATGGCATCTGGCCCCATCACTTCCTGGCATTTAGAAGGGGAAGAAATGGAAGCAGTGACAGATTTTACTTTCTTGGGCTCCACACCGAGGACGATGACTGTAGCCATGAAATTAAAAGACGCTTGCTCCTTGGGAGGAAAGCTATGGCAAACCTAGACAGCATAGTAAGAAGCAGAGACATCACCTTGCCGACAAAGGTCCATCTAATCAAAGCTATGGTTTTCCCAGTAGTAATGTATGGCTGTGAGAGCTGGACTATAAGGAAGGCTGAGCGCCGAAGAATTGATGCTTTTGAACTGTGGTGCTGGAGAAGACTCTTTCGAGTCCCCTGGACTGCAAGGAGGTCCAATCAGTCAATCCTAAAGGAAATCAACCCTGACTGCTCATTGGAAGAACAGATATTGAAGCAGAAGCTCAAATATTTTGGCCACCTAATGCGAAGAGAAAAGTCACTGGAAAAGACCCTGATGCTAGGAAAGATTGAAGGCAAAAGGAGAAGGGGACGGCAGAGGATGAGATGGCTAGATAGCATCACCGATGCAATGAATATGAACCTGAGCACACTCCGGGAGAGAGCGGAGGACAGGAAGGCCTGGCGTGCTATGGTCCATGGGGTCATGAAGAGTCGGTCATGACTTTATGACTGAACGACAACTACAACAACACACACACACACACAGTGTGGAGAAAGTAGATAGGGGGACAGTTTTCTCCCTCTCTCATAATGAGAAACCAATGGGTTTATCCTATGAGGCTGATTGGTGGGAGACTCAGGACAGATAAAAGAAAGAACTTCTAAACACAGTGCATAATTACACTATGGAATTCACTTCCACAAGATGTAGCGATGGCCACCAATTTGGCTGGCTTTAAAAGAGAATTGGACAGATTCGTGGAGGATAAACCTATCAATAGCTACTTGTCCTGATTGCTACATGTTACCTCCAGTATCAGAGACACTATGCCTATGCAAACCAGTTTCTGGGAAACATGAATGGGAGGATGCTATATTGCACTTATATCCTATTTGTGGGTTTCCCACAGTCAGCTGGTTGGCCACACTGACAGAATGGGGGACTAGACAGACCAGCCTTTCCCAACCTGGTGACCTCCAGAGGTGTTGGACTACAACTCCCAGAATCCCTCAGCTAGCCATGCTGGCTAGGGGATTCTGGCAATTGTAGTCCAACACCTCTTTAAGGCACCAGGTTGGGAAAGGGTGAAATAGACCCTTGTTCTGATCCAGCATGGCTGTTCTTGTGTTCTTATTTCTCTCTTTCTAGGAAGTTGTCAAATACTCACACAGTTAACTAATGCAAAGCAAAATCCCCTTTCATTAGAAAGGCATCAAGGCATGATCAGACCCAGACCTGCTAAGCTACAGCCAGGATTTTGCATCTGGCACCTTCAAACAATGGCTTTGGTTTTACTAGGTACCACATGCAATTTCTGTAACTTGATCCTGCTTTCTCCTTTCTATTATTACTACTGCTACTACTATTCCACTGTGAATGTTCATGGCACTCTATAGGATGCCATAATGAACAAAAGACTTGGTTGCTGCCCTGTAAAGCTTACAGTCTAAATTCTAACAGGAACCCCAAGAAGAGAAGGAAAAGAAGCA
Organism: Heloderma suspectum; assembly: GCF_057233095.1. NCBI lineage: Eukaryota > Metazoa > Chordata > Lepidosauria > Squamata > Helodermatidae > Heloderma > Heloderma suspectum. The sequence goes on from NC_139467.1 coordinate 14,776,006, forward strand.
AGCAAGATCCAAACTAGTAACACAGGGATAAAGAGCCAGTGTGGTATAGTGGTTAAGTTATTGGACTGGGACTTCAGAGATCCAGGATCTAGTCCCCACTCAGCCATGAAGCTCACTGGCTGACTTTGGTTTGGGCAGTCACTGACACTCAGCCTAACCTACCTCACAGGGTTGTTGTGGAGATAAAATGGAGAGGAAGAGGACAATTTGAGCTGCCTTAGGTTCCTTGCAAAATGAAAAAAGGCAGGATATAAATGTAATCATAAATAAAAACAAATGTGAGCAAGTGACATGGCAGTTAGTCATATTTAGGCTTTGTTTCAGTTAGGGTATTACAAGGTTAATCTGAAGGCTTAGTTGTAGAGGTGGCTTTTGAGGAGGAATTTGAAAAGGGAGTGCGGGAGAGAACCACTTACACTTATTTCCTTCCAATCCTCTAATGCTGTTGGGCATATCATCCATCTTGATGCATACCAGACATGCAACCCCAGCTTGGATCTGGCCTCATTTATTCCAACTGAACAAATCTCCGGTGGGCTACCAGCTCCTGCTTACCTGTCGTTAGAAGTACAAGGAAGAGGAAGGGTCTCAGGGGAGGCTGCATGGTAATGGGGATTCCACAGTGCGAGAGCTAACACAGAAATGCGCTCTGTAATGAAGCAAATTCTCTGGCTCAAAGGACCTTTGATGACTTCCTGGGGAAGTGTGTATGCCAAGTGCTTTACCCTCATAAACCTAAGGAAGCAGAAAATCAATAAAAGTCTCCTTCCCACTTGGCAGGGTGTTATACAGGCCAGTTATATTTATTTGTATTATTTATTATTACATTAATATACCGCCATTTTTGCTCTTGCAAGGAACCCAAGGCAGCTTACAAGATCCTCCTCCTCTCCATTTTATCCTCACAACAGCCCTGTGAGGTCGGTTAGGCTGAGAGTCAACGACTGGCCCAAAGTCACCCAGTGAGCTTCATGGCCAAGTGGGGACTAGAACGTGGATCTCCTGAGTCCCAGTCTAACACTCCAACCGCTACGCACCACTACGCTTATGTATGTGCTGTAGGACCTCCACCGCTTCTCACACACCTGGAGTCAATGGCCATTTGTATTCACCCTTAGACAAATTGGAGCATTTGACAGAGAATAATTGCAGCCACCATTTTCTTGTGACAGTAGGGGGCACCCTAGCACACTTTGAGATCCCCAAAAGGTGGCTTTTTAGGTGAAAGCTAATGGACTGTGGATGGGTCAAAGGGGATGGGGGTTCCCTGTTGGGGGGAGAAGGAGGGGGAATGGCCTTGAGAGGAGTGACTTCCACCAGACAAGACATGAATCAGCAAGAGTAGGTAGGATGGGCCGCGTAGGAGACACTTTGGAAGTGTTCTCTTATATATTAAGATCAGCAATAACTAGTAATAATAACTAGCACTACTGATCTGCCTTCATCTTGATCAACGTTGACAATACAATGCAACTGCATTCAAGCTCATGTTCAGCTTACCTCCAGTAACGGTCACCTAGGCCTGTAAGATTCCATTTCTCTTAAAGTGAAACTGCCTTCATTATCCTAACAGGTGGGTGTCTTCCTTGGCGTGGAATCAATGGAAAGGCTATGCAAGGGTATGAAAGGTATGGAAACTTATGGAAACCTAGTTAAACTTATTTTATAAGGCATATATATAGAAAGAAAGGCAGCTGAGATTTCACTCAGCCCAAGCTACTTTTGCAGGTGCCAGTCTTGGACAATGTGCAATGCACCAAATCAAATGTAGCCTACCAGCTGTGTGTGGTGGCTTTATAAACTTCCCGAGAGACCCAATCCAAGTATGACTATGGCATGAAGTGAGCAGCCTTCCCCAATCTTGCATCTAGCATCTGGGAGGCAGGCAACTTAAGTAATGAAGAAAGAAAGCAAACTTTCTTGAGACTGATGGGTGCTGGGAAAATGACCAGCCTGCCTGCCGTATTATTGGATAGCACAGGTCAACTTCTCCGTTTAGAACAGTGGGAGAGAACAAGAAAATGAATGCTGATCTAAAGACTCAATTTCAGCAAAGCATGGATAGCGCCATGTCAGGAAGGAACAGGAGGCATTGTGGACTTGGTTCCAGTGAGTTGGAGGAAGATACAAGAGGATACAAGAGACTCCCTGGAACCAGAAAGCTCTGAAAGTGACTCTGAGCAAGAAGGGGCTGCAGAAGAACTGCTATCTACAGCCGAAGATCCCCAAGCCAGAAAAGATGCACAAAACAACTATAAAATGATGTTTGTTAAATCCAGTGGTGCACAATTACAAATCAAATCATCCTTTACGTGAAGTAAGCCTTAAGATTATAGAGCGAATACTGGACTGCTTACATCACAGACCTTTCTATTATAGTTTCAATAAGACCTTTTTAGAGAAAGAATACCCCAGTGCCATGAAGCTATTTTTATCAGCCTGATTATATCCATTTTGTTTTGTTAAGTATGAAAATAAAATTGGGCAGGGGATGAACTTAGTTCTTAACCCACCTCTACATTATTATTTTTATCTCCCCCCTATTCCAGGATGGCTACTGAACTTGTTAAAATGATTTATTGAAATGATACTTGATGTCTTTAGGCGTGCTTCATTTTTAAAGGGGCATTCTGATGGGGCTTTGAATGATGGACGTATTTATTTATTTATTCATTCATTCATTCATTTGTTACATTTCTATTAAGTATTATTTAATTGTATAATATTTAAACATGAGAATTGAGAAAATAAATTCCTGGGTTTGCTGCCTGCCTGGAACTGCAAAAATGGCAGTGGTGTGTGTGTGTGTGTGTGTGTGTGTTGCAGATGGCACTATATGGCTCATGGGCTGCATGTAGCATTGTGTGTTATAAAATGTGCAGGTCTCACAAACACAAAGAGTTAAAAACAAAACCTGAGTCCATTGAGAACATTATGTGAACAGCTGGCCCAGGGTTTTAAAACCAACATTATTGAAAGCAGGAGGATAGCAATGAGTGGAACTTGAGGAATGGCTGAATGGTCAGTCAAGGGTACAATGGGAAGAGGGAAGTATGACAAAGGAGGAAGGAGAATTCTGTGATGATGTAGGGAGATATAGGATTGTGTCCCCTTGGCCAATTTCCTTGCCAGCCTTCAATACGTTGAAGGTCAGTCCCCATAGATGATGAGTAACAGTTTGTGTTCTCCACAATGGGTCCTCATCCTCATGCCTCTACAATAGGTGCAGGTACAGGTAGGGAAGAAAAGGGCCTTTACCACAACAGTTCTGATGTCATTATTGGATGAGGAGGCATCCAATGTGAAGGCATGGGAGACTGACTTAAGTGAGTCTTTGGAAGAAGATGATTGGCAGTGTACTTGAACTTCTTTAGGATCTTAATCAATACTAATATAAAGAAAACACAATACACAGTTCTGAGTAGGTGATACATGTCAGGAGCGCCCTAGCTGCCTCTTGCAGTCCCCACCAATAGCCAACTCAGGACACAGGCAACGAGGAATTCTTTCCAAGACTTTATTTCTTTATTACTTTATGACTCTTTCAGAATACTAATCACTAGCGACAAAGCAAGGAACAGCACTGGGGAAAGATAGCAGAGTAGCCTAAGCTCCAGGTAAGGCAGTTGGTCCTCGTTTGAAGGAGAACTACGGGAAGACCATGAACTTATGGGCTAGGGAGAGATCCTCCCTCTTTCCCTTGGGTCCTCAGGACGCGACCGTTGTTTGCGCGCCAAACGAGTGCTACGCCTCCTTTCTGCGTCCTCCATCTGTCATCGCTCCTTGCATCTGCGCCGAGCATCCAGCAAGCCCCCTTCCAGCGCTCTCTCACTGCCAAGGTCACTATCTGTCCCAGGAATGCTGGCAGGAGGAATCTCTGCCAGCTGCTGTGCCTGTGAGAGATGAGTGAGCTCCTCTCCCACGGATTGCTGTTCCTCCTCAGAATCAGAACTGCTCTGGGGCTCTATTGGCTTAGTTTCCACCCTGACAGTACATTACTCCTGCAAGGCTTCACCTAATACATCCAAATTATAGCCAATATAGCTGGAAGGGGTGAAGTCATATTGGTTCATACTTTCATCTTTGGTGGGAATGTTCTACGGTGTGGGAGTGTTGGAACATGGTTGTTGATTACTGTCAGGAATTTCTTCATGTTAGACCACTTGTAACTCCTAAAGCAATGCTGCTTCATATTCTTGAACCTAGTGATCTGAATTCCTGCAGAAAGACCTTCTTAAGCAATTGTATACAGCTGTAAAGTCATGTAGCATGTATTTGGAAGTCACCAATGCAGCCAGCTAAAGAGCAGTAGGCTCAAACAATTTGGGAGACTATGAATATGTATAAACTTACTCAGCAAGTGCAGTGAGCAAGGAATCCTAACTTGAAGAATGATATTATGGCACCATGGTTTTCATCCATTTCCTATGCTGAGGCACTTCAAACTTTTGATTAAGTTCCAATGAAGTACAGTTGCCTGTATTTGTTTCTTTTCTTTTGTTTTCTTTTCTTTTTTGAATCTATTTTTATTTTATTTTTATGAATGAAATAAACAATACCAACAACATAATCAGAATCATTACATTACAGTGGGGGGAGAGGAGGAAGATAGAAACCATGAGCAGAGGGGAGAGGAGGAAGGAAATTCTGAGCTGGAAATTGTGTTAATACATTTATTAACAAAGCACAATGGATTGCAATCAAAGGAAAAAAATAGAGCAAAATGTTGATTCCACCTTAATACTTGCCTTAACTGATAAAATAAGCAGGACGGTTACATCTTATATCACTGTAGAAGATCCATAGCTGAAGTCAACAGCTGAGCTAGAAATCAACTGACTCTCTCCCCTTCTGGCAAAAGATGCAGCAAGGAATCCAAGAAGCACACTGCTTCACTTATTCCAATAACAGAAGCCTTGGTCGCACATGTATAAGAACATCATGCAAAACTGAGACTACGACATACCTTGCTTTAGGCACAGTGGGGCATCAGGGGCAGGTAGGTCTGAGAAGGAGCAAAGGTCAATCAATACTAACAACATCGATAGAAAACAGGAGTTGGGTGAAACAAAGATCAACCAACTCTAGGAACATGCAGTCCTGCCACTTAAAAATGAAGGCATGTTGGGTCACTCAGGAAATGGTTTACAGATGATTGGGTGTTTCTACATTAAGCAAAAAAACAGCAAAATTCCAGATCCTTTCCGGAGTTTCCTGCTTTCAGTTTCTTTGTGGGATTAGGAAGGGCTCCTTTACACCACAGACACATGGTTTGAACTGAGGGAGTGCCTTCCTCCCTCCCTGGCATGTGAGCAAAGGAGGGCAGGGGGAGTCTTGTTTTCATAGCTCGCAGCCCCCAGGAAACCTCTGACTTACTTCTGAGAAGACACAAAATGTAAGACTGTGCTGTAAATCTGCAACCTTCGGCACACTTATGTGGCAGTAAACCCCATTGAACTCAATGGGACTTACTTCTGAGTAGACATAAGATCACCCCATAAGTCTGCAACCCTCAGCACACTTACTTGGGAGTAAGCCCCACTGAACTTAATGGGGTGCTCTGAATCAACAGAGGACATTGCTTCTGAGCTTGGTGGGCTGGGGGATCAGATGTGTCTCCCTTCATTGCAGGGGAGCATTTTACCCTCTTCTCCCTCCAACTGAGAAATGTGCTCAAGCATTTACATAGCAGACACCTGGGGGAGGAAAGTCCTTAGCAAGACTTGAGCAGAGGAAGGAGTTTCAATTGGTAGGCAATTCTTGCCCTCGTGCCTATCAAATCTGCTCCTGCACGCCCCACTCCCATCCTCAATGCCTTCATCATCCTGACCACACGTGCTTCCAGCAACTGAAAACAAACGCCCACAGCAGGCAGACACAGCGGTTTCTCCAACCATTGGAGAATTTCACGGGGTGGTCATGGCGCTCCTGTTCCATGGACTGGAAAAAAATACCACATTTATTGTGTTTGAGGAAAACATGGGATAGGCTGGGGGAAATTGTGGGAGATGCCCTGGAGGATAACAGCGTCATCTAAAGAGCCCACAAACTTCCATGACAGAGCCATCTCAATAGCAGGATAAAAGCTCCTTGTGATGGACCCCTATATGGCTTTTCATTATTTTTTTGCAATTTAACATGTTACATTCCTGACTAGGGATAGGGCAGACCTTCCAAGACCACCTTGAATTAAAACAGAAGTTAACCCCACCACCACCACCCTCAGCCAAACTGAGATCTTGGACAAATGCCGTAGCTTATCCCTGCCAATGCCACCATCCCAAATCACCCCCTTCCCTTTTACTTGCCAAGCAGCAGGAGCAGCAGGGAGAATGTGGGGGAGAGGATGGAGGTTTTTCTTCTGCAACCCTCTCTTGATGTCACTCTGATGCACTGGATCTACAGTGCACTAGGGCACAACACCCAGAGTACCATGGGGAACATAGGTCTGAGGGGTGCAGCAGCCCTTGGGAGAACTACATTCCCCAGAGTCACCCAGTACAATAGCCAGGGAAGGATGGAGGGGAAAAACCTTCCTTCTCCCCTCTCCACATGTGCCTCCCCAGGGCTCGTAGGAGTGGGGGCAAGGAGAGCTAGTGGGGATCTTCTCTAGTTTAGTTTTCTACCCAAGTCAGAGAAGAATTTGAGGTCTTTGAAAGGTCACCATTCATCTCAGATGGCTTTTTTTTTAAGCCTCCAAAGTTTGTATCTGAGCCTGGCTTGGGAGAACCTCACAAGTATCTCTGTAACTAACTCGCTGTGACAATGGGTTTCTCACATTCTCTGTGAGGCTTCTTAATGTCAGGTTCACAAAGTCCACCACACTTGGAAGTCCACCCGAAACAGACTCCATCTAGAATATTTGTTTAGAAGAAAAAAGAAAAAGGGGTTCCAATGACCAATTGAAATACCATTTCCTTTCTTTTCTTATGCTTGACTTTTGGTGGCCTCAACCTCTCTTTCCAGATGGGCATCTTGCATCTTTACTTGGGATTCTTCACTCTCAGCAGCTTTTGCCCAAACATGCGCAGCATCTTCTTCAATTCTCTTCAGAAAGGTGATCAGCAGGAGGAATGTGAATATGAAAGAACGTTCTTGAATGTTTGGGGAGCCCAAGCGGGGACTGAAGCCCAAATTCTCTTCTACCATCTGTGATAGATGTGGTTTTGTTTCAAGCATTATTTCAGAGAAGAGAGCGGTTACCCACTCTAGGGTGATGTCACTGTCCTTTGGGGTCTTTTTGATAGGAGACCTCACCTCATCAGTAGGCTTGCCAACCCAATTTGCAAGTCTACAGAGGGAATTTTCATCCAAACCAAAGACCTTGTAGAACAGTTTTAATGTGTCCAACAAGATGACAGTATTAGAAAGGATAGAAAGAGATGGGAGCAGAACTGCTCCGTGAAAACAAGGCACAAGTGCTCGTTTCCATGCAAGGTGCTCCATAAGAGCCTTTTTCTTTTTCAGGATTTCACTTGAGTATGCTGACAGGGCCAAAACTATGGCCTGTCTCTTGAGCTCATTCAGTTCATTCACCAAGGTATCTTGCTGATGGGGGAAATCATATATGTTCAAATTCTACCTCGATACTAGAAAAACCCTTGGAGAAGTTTCTCCCTCCTCTTTCAAATTAGCACAGCAATAATCCCTAATCTTCGCAAGGGTTTTTTCTTCACTGAAGTTTGTTTTCTTTTTTTCTGCTGCTATGCTGACATCCACTTTGGTGAGCACATAGAAAAACTTCCTGTTCATCTTCTTAATTTCACAGGCAAGCTCGGCATCATGCTCAGTGAAGCGTTCTGCGGCAACAATGATGAAGAAATCATACTTGTTAAAGTCCATGTTCTTTATGTATTCTTTTGCTTTAAACTCACGAGTCCCGATTCCTGGTAGATCCCACATAGTTACTTTTGGGAAGACAGGGTGTGGATATCCAATTGGCTTCATTGTAGTTTGTGTCACCCCAGTCTCAGATGAACCTGTTTCATCATCTTTCATGCCCCGAAAGGCATTAACAAGGGATGATTTACCAGCCCCTGACACGCCTGTGATAGCAATGTCAAGTGAGGTCTTTTCTAAAAAAATCCAACTCATGACGGATTTCATTTGCCAGATCTTCAAGATTTCCTTGCTCCCTAGCAACCTTCAGGTTTTCAAGGTTATTGCTTATTGTTAGTTTTCGGTTGGAACTACCCATGGTGGTACTTGCTGGTTGTTCTGCTGATCTGAGAAAGACAAGAAATATTACGAGTGTTTAGTCGATAATTGTCAAAGAAAATTGTATTTATTTATTCAACATTATTTTTATATTTATGGTAAATTCTTTTTTGGCTGCCTTTAAGTGTAGAGCCCTTAAATCATTTGAACATGCCACGTTCCCTTGGCCCCCACCTTCCTCATGCACACACACAAGAAGAGAGGTTTCAGTCTCACATCTTTAATTCACTATCAACAGGTTCATTACAGATGCAAATCCCCGAAGACTCTCAGGCTACGAAGGAATAACAGCAGGGAATCCAAATGGGAACTACAATGTTGCTAGCAGTTTGAACAGAGACTTGCTGGCTAGAATAACTTAGGGAGGGAAACCCTTCCCATCCATTGATGCTCCCCTACGTCGACCCTCACGTATCGCCAACTGGGTCGACCGTCTGGGCTCACCTCTAACTTTTCCCACTTCACTCTGCACCACAGTCTAGCATCTCTCAGGTCACGCCCCGTGCTCTCCTCCTCCTCTTCCTGGATTCTCACGGAGGAGGGGGGGCTTCAGGCCCAGCCATCTGGGTGCTAGCATCCTGAGAAGCACACCTAACCATATCTGAACTGGCTGTGGAAGATGCCTCCCCTGGTTCTTGCTGTTCCTCTTCTGAGTCTGAATTGCTAACTATCTCCATACACTCAAAATCAATCCTGGCAGAACATTAGAATCAACATAGTGGGGAAAAATAGATTTTATCAAGGCATATTTCCATCACTGGAAAACTAGATCCATATCAGATGTATTACATGGGGCTGCTTTTGAAGACAGTTCAGAAACTGCCACTGGTCCAAATTATAGCTGCCTAGATGATGGTCATAGGAAGATGGTCAGCACATACTTCATCAATCTTACATCAGTTAAATTGGCTGTTACCTTGTTTCCAAACATGATTACTGACCTTTAAACAACCTAGGACCAGTTATTCAAAGGACTACTTGTACCCGCATGGACCTACCTGAGTCCCAAAGCACAGCATCAGAGGTCCTACACTGTGGCCTATCATAGGTTAAGATCAAAATGGCCCCAACCCTTCTACCAGTGGGCAACACTACCAAGTTTACCTGTAGGGAATGTGCATCTTGTGAACCACTGAACCCAAAATGAATACCCATTTTTGCCAATTTAAGGACAATTCATGTTTTTAATTGGTTCTGTAGTCTGTCTTTGGTGGGACCTGAGAGTGTGGATGGGGAGAAATTTGTTCACACTGCACTTTAATATGAATAGACCTGACTGGCACTTCCCAAATTAATGCAACAACCAGGAAGAAATTACTCTTCAGTTTTCACACATCTCTGAGTTTTGTGATGCAGTGTTCCTAATCAAAATTGTGTGCAAAATGTATGCATTAGGCAAAATCACACATAAAAATGCATATAAGGCCAGAAATAAATACAAAAAATGAATATATTGGGGAAATGTGTACAAAGGTGTATGCATTTTATGCCAGTGTTTTCACCCCCCAAATCACAAAATGATGCAGAAATGGGACAGAATGCAGTGATGCTTCAAAATGCCTGAAAGCTGAAGAAACTGAAATGGACAGAGTCATGCATGCCTACCTGAGAGTTCCAATATGTGCTTGAGAGCAGGGGTCAATATAAATTGTGGCCATGATTGTATCTAACTAGACCAGAGCAAGGGTCAATATAAATTCTGGCCATGGCTGTATCTCTAAGGAGACCAGAGCAAGGGTCAATATAAATTGTGGCCATGATTCTATCTCTAAGTAGACCAGAGCAAGGGTCAATATAAATTGTGGCCATGGTTGTATCTCTACAGAGACCAGAGCAAGGATCAATATAAATTGTGGCCATGATTCTATCTCTAAGTAGACCAGAGCAAGGGTCAATATAAATTGTGGCCATGGCTGTATCTCTAAGGAGACCAGAGCAAGGGTCAATATAAATTGTGGCCATGATTGTATCTAAGTAGACCAGAGCAAGGGTCAGTATAAATTGTGGCCATGGTTGTATCTTAGTAGACCAGAGCAAGGGTCAATATAAATTGTGGCCATGGTTGTATCTCTACGTAGACCAGAGCAAGAGTCAATACAAATTGTGGCCATGATTGTATCTAAGTAGACCAGAGCAAGGGTCAATATAAATTGTGGCCATGGTTGTATCTCTAAGTAGACCAGAGCAAGGGTCAATATAAATTGTGGCCATGGTTGTATCTCTAAGTAGACCAGAGCAAGAGTCAATATAAATTGTGGCCGTGATTGTATCTAAGTAGAGCAGAGCAAGGGTCAATATAGACTGTGGCCATGATTCTATCTCTAAGTAGACCAGAGCAAGGGTCAATATAAATTGTGGCCATGGTTGTATCTCTAAGTAGACCAGAGCAAGAGTCAATATAAATTGTGGCCATGATTGTATCTAAGTAGAGGAGAGCAAGGGTCAATATAAATTGTGGCCATGGTTGTATCTCTAAGTAGACCAGAGCAAGGGTCAATATAAATTGTGGCCATGGTTGTATCTCTAAGGAGACCAGAGCAAGGATCAATATAAATTGTGGCCATGATTCTATCTCTAAGTAGACCAGAGCAAGGGTCAATATAAATTGTGGCCATGGCTGTATCTCTAAGGAGACCAGAGCAAGGGTCAATATAAACTGTGGCCATGATTCTATTTCTAAGTAGACCAGAGCAAGGGTCAATATAAATTGTGGCCATGGTTGTATCTCTAAGTAGACCAGAGCAAGAGTCAATATAAATTGTGGCCATGTTTGTATCTAAGGAGAACAGAGCAAAGGTCAATATAAATTGTGGCCATGGCTGTATCTCTAAGTAGACCAGAGCAAGAGTCAATATAAACTGTGGCCATGGCTGTATCTCTAAGGAGACCAGAGCAAGGGTCAATATAAATTGTGGCCATGGCTGTATCTCTAAGTAGACCAGAGCAAGGGTCAATATAAATTGTGGCCATGGCTGAATCTCTAAGTAGACCAGAGCAAGGGTCAATATAAATTGTGGCCATGGTTGTATCTCTACGGAGACCAGAGCAATGGTCAATATAAACTGTGGCCATGGCTGTATCTCTAAGGAGACCAGAGCAAGGGTCAATATAAATTGTGGCCATGGCTGTATCTCTAAGTAGACCAGAGCAAGAGTCAATATAAACTGTGGCCATGGCTGTATCTCTAAGGAGACCAGAGCAAGGGTCAATATAAATTGTGGCCATGGCTGTATCTCTAAGGAGACGAGAGCAAGGGTCAGTATAAATTGTGGCCATGGCTGTATCTCTAAGGAGACCAGAGCAAGGGTCAATATAAATTGTGGCCATGGATGTATCTCTAAGGAGACCAGAGCAAGGGTCAATATAAATTGTGGCCATGGCTGTATCTCTAAGGAGACCAGAGCAAGGGTCAATATAAATTGTGGCCATGATTCTGTCTCTAAGTAGACCAGAGCAAGGATCAATATAAATTGTGGCCATGATTCTATCTCTAAGTAGACCAGAGCAAGGGTCAATATAAATTGTGGCCATGGCTGTATCTCTAAGGAGACCAGAGCAAGGGTCAATATAAATTGTGGCCATGATTCTATCTCTAAGTAGACCAGAGCAAGGGTCAGTATAAATTGTGGCCATGATTGTATCTAAGTAGACCAGAGCAAGGGTCAGTATAAATTGTGGCAATGGTTGTATCTTAATAGACCAGAGCAAGGGTCAATATAAATTGTGGCCATGGTTGTATCTCTACGTAGACCAGAGCAAGAGTCAATACAAATTGTGGCCATGATTGTATCTAAGTAGACCAGAGCAAGGGTCAATATAAATTGTGGCCGTGGTTGTATCTCTAAGTAGACCAGAGCAAGGGTCAATATAAATTGTGGCCATGGTTGTATCTCTAAGTAGACCAGAGCAAGAGTCAATATAAATTGTGGCCGTGATTGTATCTAAGTAGAGCAGAGCAAGGGTCAATATAGACTGTGGCCATGATTCTATCTCTAAGTAGACCAGAGCAAGGGTCAATATAAATTGTGGCCATGGTTGTATCTCTAAGTAGACCAGAGCAAGAGTCAATATAAATTGTGGCCATGATTGTATCTAAGTAGAGCAGAGCAAGGGTCAATATAAATTGTGGCCATGGTTGTATCTCTAAGTAGACCAGAGCAAGGGTCAATATAAATTGTGGCCATGGTTGTATCTCTAAGGAGACCAGAGCAAGGATCAATATAAATTGTGGCCATGATTCTATCTCTAAGTAGACCAGAGCAAGGGTCAATATAAATTGTGGCCATGGCTGTATCTCTAAGGAGACCAGAGCAAGGGTCAATATAAATTGTGGCCATGATTCTATCTCTAAGTAGACCAGAGCAAGGGTCAATATAAATTGTGGCCATGGTTGTATCTCTAAGTAGACCAGAGCAAGAGTCAATATAAATTGTGGCCATGTTTGTATCTAAGTAGAACAGAGCAAAGGTCAATATAAATTGTGGCCATGATTGTATCTAACTAGACCAGAGCAAGGGTCAATATAAATTGTGGCCATGGCTGTATCTCTACGGAGACCAGAGCAAGGGTCAATATAAATTGTGGCCATGGCTGAATCTCTAAGGAGACCAGAGCAAGGGTCAATATAAATTGTGGCCATGGCTGTATCTCTAAGTAGACCAGAGCAAGGGTCAATATAAACTGTGGCCATGGCTGTATCTCTAAGGAGACCAGAGCAAGGGTCAATATAAACTGTGGCCATGGCTGTATCTCTAAGGAGACCAGAGCAAGGGTCAATATAAATTGTGGCCATGGCTGTATCTCTAAGGAGACCAGAGCAAGGGTCAATATAAATTGTGGCCATGGATGTATCTCTAAGGAGACCAGAGCAAGGGTCAATATAAATTGTGGCCATGGCTGTATCTCTAAGGAGACCAGAGCAACGGTCAATATAAATTGTGGCCATGGCTGTATCTCTAAGGAGACCAGAGCAAGGGTCAATATAAATTGTGGCCATGGCTGTATCTCTAAGGAGACCAGAGCAAGGGTCAATATAAATTGTGGCCATGATTGTATCTCTAAGGAGACCAGAGCAAGGGTCAATATAAACTGTGGCCATGATTGTATCTCTAAGGAGACCAGAGCAAGGGTCAATATAAACTGTGGCCATGATTGTATCTCTAAGGAGACCAGAGCAAGGGTCAATATAAATTGTGGCCATGATTGTATCTCTAAGGAGACCAGAGCAAGGGTCAATATAAACTGTGGCCATGGCTGTATCTCTAAGGAGACCAGAGCAAGGGTCAATATAAATTGTGGCCATGGTTGTATCTCTAAGGAGACCAGAGCAAGGGTCAATATAAACTGTGGCCATGGCTGTATCTCTAAGGAGACCAGAGCAAGGGTCAATATAAATTGTGGTCATGGCTGTATCTCTAAGGAGACCAGAGCAAGGGTCAATATAAACTGTGGCCATGATTATATCTCTAAGGAGACCTGAGATAGAAGCATGGATTTCTGTCATCTTGTCCAGTTTGGCCCTAATTAAGGTTCTCTGCTGCTGCTTCATTTCCAAAGGGGAATTCTCTGTTTGCTTGTGTAGCAAAGGCAAAGTTCTTGCCATGCTCCATCTGGATTACATCGTTTGCTCTGGGCGACAGCTCAAGCATGGAGGCATGTGGTTGGACAGGCAGTTGAATCACATCTGGCACTTGGGTAAATTTCAGGACTATACACAGAGCTATTTAGAGATTTCTTTCCTTCAGAGAAATCATGTTCTAGTGAATAAGGAATTTAAATTATGCACCAATAATATGTTTTTTTCAGGAAATTTTTGCCTCACTTAAGATTGTAGAGATATTCCATCCACCCCACCCCCACCATAATTGACTTAAATATACCCCAGGTCCAGAGGACTATTTATTTAATATTGAAAAGTACAATCTGAAGAAGGAACCAACTTGCCAGGTTTCAGTTCAGGCCATTTACAGTCCATGATGGTAGACAAGATAAGGATGCACTCCTATGCATATTTAGACAGAAAAAAAAGTCCTACAACTCCCAGCATTGCCCAGCAAGCCATGCTGGCTTGGGCATGCTGGGAGTTGTAGGACTTTTTTCTGTCTAAACATGCATATGGTTATGCCTAGGGATGTCGGAGTAACCCATCTGGGAGGTGGAGCTTGCTGCTTTCATCACCATGGCCCCCCAGACTTTGGCTCGCTTCCATATAAGCTGGCCTCGAAACCTTGCCATTTATGCTTTTGTCATTGTGGATCTGATGAGCTTGAGAACCTGCCTCATTATTTGTTTAATTTTTCTAGGATGCAAGATTTCAGAAAGAAAGCTCTTGTTGACTTGCTTAATCAAAAGGAGCAAACTGGTCAGTTTGCCAGAAGATAGACTTCTTGCTTTTCACCAAAGACTAAAATACTTTTTAGAAGAGTTGCTACTTTTGTAATGTCACTAAGGTCCATGCCAAATTGTATACGGAAGATGTAAAAGGCTGCAGATGAGAAAATTGATTGTTGTTGTTGTTTTGCCTTATTTGTTTTATCCTTGGTTTGGTTAACAGCTACATTTATAAAATGAACCTTTATTTTTAGGTTAAGATTGTTAGTTTTGGATTTAACCTTTTTCTCTCATCTATGTTTAATTTGTTCACTTTTACCTTTGTACTACATTGGATATCTCTGTTATATTGTGATGACCTAGGGTTATAAATAATAGAATTGAACTGAACTGAATTAGTGCTATAAAACCAATTAAGTGCTCCTGTGCATTAGCTATCTGTGACAAAAGCATAAATTCCTTTGCCTAATTTAAATGCTTATGCTGCTTTTCTGGTTACTCAGAGAAGTCTACAACATATAAAAAATTCAGGGCCGGAATTTTTTTAAAAAAAATCCTATGATCATCAGATGAATCAGGTACAGTCAGAAGACTTCAGTCAAAAGCCAACTTGAAGCATATGTTTTTGTGAAAAGAAAGCTGTCCTCATCTCTGTGGGATGGAGTCTCGGGCTCCAGACAGTGGCCACTGCTAGAAACCAGTTCCAGTCTCATTCATATAAATCTCAAAAGGATGAGTATCTGCCCTGTTTTGAACATCCTGCAGTAATTATTATGAGGCATAGAAAGCAGCCTCAACAAATGCTTTTCAAGCATACTGCTCATTTGCAATTTGATCTTGGATATAACAAAGAGCCTTTGCACTTTGCAGTTAAACCTACCACCCACTCAGTATCCTAAACTAAATTAGGAATAGTGTCGGCGTTCAAACATTGCCCACTCTGCAAAGAAACACCCAAATCACATTAAGGGGACCTCCTCTTCAAGTGTGATTGAAGTCCCTTACCAATATTTGACTCTGGATATACAGAAAGTATGTGAGCCAAAAGCATCATCATGGTGCATACTCCATCCTGATCTCCTGGCGTTTATTATGACGTCTGTTGAGAGCCCACAGTGTCTATGGCCCTGCGCATACGGACTCTTCAGGCGTAAGAATGGATAAATGTAGTTCAGGGCACAGCCTGCCAGCACAATACCACTTCCCTCCTGTGCACACCTGCGTACAGACATGCACATTACACCCAGCAGAACATCTGTAAGAGGACTTCATTCTATTCCCTTAGTGAAATACTTCGGCTGCACTATAATATACATTTGGTAATAGCACTTGTTGAAACACCTTTCAATGTGAAAGACATAGCAGGAGACACTGAAATACAGGGAAGCAAGTAAAGAAGTCTGAGATCAAGAGAGACCAGCTTACCGATTATGGCCAAGGGTTGCTTTCAAAAGCCAAAGAAACAGTGGATGCCATGAAATCACAAGATGGAAGGTTATTTGGTTAGATACCTTTTCCTCCTCTCTCCAAGAAACCTTCGTCTGTTGTTTCTGTCTACTGATACCGAGAAGAGTCTGAAGTCTGATTCAAAATGAAAGTGGAAGAACATTGTTGTTGTTTTTTCTGAAAACCACAGCAAACACCCCAATCTGGTCCACCCATCAAGGTGGTGGGGTGAGGGGATGTTCAACAAGGCACAATAGTTTCATAATCAACCAAGTTCAGTCTCATCAGAATTATTTGTTTTCTAGATGTGTCAGGAATATCCAAGGTTTTGCAAAACAAACAAACAAACACACTGAGATTTATTTGTGCAGATGAGAGCATGCCCGAAAGAAGCATCCAGGCTTGCTGACAGTTTAGAAATGATCTATGAGCATGGAAACCATTTCAAATATTAAAAATCCAGCCATGTACCACACTGACCGGCAGCCTTGAAAAGCCAGCTGAAACAATAAAAAGTCTTAGGCCCCAGCTTAGGGATGTCACGGATGCCCAACTGGGTCCAGAGGTCCACTGCACTCCACCCACCCCACTCACCTCTCAGAACCTCGCTCTGCAAGCCACCACCCCTGCCCACCCAGCTGCGCGAGCGGCCAGGACTTACTGGACCCATCTGCTCGCGCCTGGCAGCCACCCATCCTCCAGGCGAGCCACGATTTTTATGGAAGATGGGGGCGACAGATTTTCATAGAGCTAATGTTGCACACAACGACAACTGTAAAGGGCCATTTCTAGCCTTTTCATATATCTAATGTTGCAGAAATTAGATATATGAAAATCCAGAGCCCCCATGGAGCAAAGGGTGGCTGCGAGGTGCTCCTGGACTGCTTGCTGAGCCTTCCGGGGGTTTGCGCAGGCAAGCTGCAATGTTGACTCCTCGGGTGCCCACCAAGTGCAGACTTGGGTGAGTCTGTCCATCCCTACACCATCTACATGGAGCAGCTTTATGATGCAATTCCGTTTAAAGCCAGATTTTCAGGAATACGAATTTGTTCCTTCCATGTCATACGTAGCCAGTAAAGCACTGTATTTTTTCACACCGCTTTCACGGGGCAAACGTTGCCTGAAAACCCATTAATTCAAGGTTGAGTGGACGTAGTCGCGCAAGTAAAACGGAACGTTATCCACTGCGTAGGTGTGGTGTGGCGAACGAGCAGAGGCCTGCTCCCTGTCCCTCTCCCCACTCCTGTGCTCAGTGAAATGCAATTGAAAGCAATGGCTTACTTCTGAGTAGACATGTTTAGTCCCCTCCTCTCCTCATGCCCACCCTTTCTGTTTGAGGGCGATCAGCTTTTAACCTCATTAAACTTCTCCACACCTCCACTGTTACGAAAGAGTGGATATTTGAAACCAAAGGAAAAGGAATTCTCCCAACCTCTCCCCGCTCCTGTGCTCAATGAAGTGTAATTGAAGGCAATTAGTTACTTCCAAGCAAACACGTTTAGCCCACTCCTCTCCTTGTGCCCACCCTTTTTCGGTGGATACAACTTTCCCTTCCACCAATCAATGCTGTTCCCCACAGCCTGCAGTGAAGCCAGTTGAGGTCAAACAGATTCCCAAACCGCACTGAAGCTGCAGCGACAGGAATTAATATTCCTTTACAAAATGAGTTTGCAAAAAAGCAAGATTTACAGCATGAAAAACCATGCTAGTTATGGAGAGAGGCATACGTCATGTGCCGCAATTGCCTTGGGGGGCACAGTAGGACCAGAGTTAATGCCCTGTGTAGATGAGGCCTTACACAATTTGTACAAGACATTCAGTCTAAAAATTTGGGTAGCCCCTATGTCAGACCAGCATAACACAATTTCCATGCCTGCAACCTTACCTTGGCATTGCTCCTCTTCTGCCTGGATGCAAAATGCACACTGTGCAATTGGGCTGATTATTCCAGATAAATGCAACATGGAAAAGCAGGTAGGTGCAAATATATTCTAGTACAGCCTTCCCATATTTGGTGCTGTCTGAATGTGTTGGACTACAACTTCCACCGCCCCCAGCCACAAAGGTCTCAGGATTCCTGGTGTAATCCAACCCAGGCAATCTATACATGGGTTCCAACACCCTCAGGCAATCCCTCAGTGATGATTCCTCAGGCAATCTAAGGTGTACATTCTTGAAAGACCTAAACAAAACCACACCCACAGAGAGCTAGTCCACTTTTGAATCTTTTGTTGACAACTGCAGGCTACATGGCCGAGGCCTATCAAGACCAAGGGAAGGGTAAACCCACACACGGAAGGAGTTTCATGCCACCGCTTTCGCATTGGTCACTCCACGCTGCATGAGCCCAAGTAGCTGTTGTTGTTGTTCAGTCGTTCAGTCATGTCCGACTCTTCGTGACACCATGGACCATAGCACGCCAGGCCTTCCTGTCCTCCACTCTCTCCCGGAGTGTGCTCAAGTTCATATTCATTGCATCGGTGATACTATCTAGCCATCTCATCCTCTACCGTCCCCTTCTCCTTTTGCCTTCAGTCTTTCCCAGCATCAGGGTCTTTTCCAGAGAGTTTTCTCTTCGCATTAGGTGGCCAAAATATTTGAGCTTCAGCTTCAGGATCTGTCCTTCCAATGAGCACTCAGGGTTGATTTCCTTTAGGATTGACTGATTTGACCTCCTTGCAGTCCAGGGGACTCGTACGAGTCTTCTCCAGCACCACAGTTCAAAAGCATCAATTCTTCGGCGCTCAGCCTTCCTTATAGTCCAGCTCTCACAGCCATACATTACTACTGGGAAAACCATAGCTTTGATTAGATGGACCTTTGTCGGCAAGGTGATGTCTCTGCTTCTTACTATGCTGTCTAGGTTTGCCATAGCTTTCCTCCCAAGGAGCAAGCGTCTTTTAATTTCATGGCTACAGTCACCATCTGCGGTGATCTTGGAGCCCAAGAAAGTAAAATCTGTCACTGCTTCCATTTCTTCCCCTTCTATATGCCAGGATGTGATGGGGCCAGATGCCATGATCTTCGTTTTTTTAATGTTGAGTTTCAAACCAGCTTTTGCACTCTCCTCTTTCACCCTCAACAAGAGGCTCTTTAGATCCTCTTCACTTTCTGCCATTAGGGTGGTATCGTCTGCATATCGGAGGTTGCTGATAATTCTCCTGGCAATCTTAATTCCGACCTGTGATTCATCCAACCCGGCGTTTCTCATGATGTACTCTGCATATAAGTTAAATAAGCAGGGTGACAATATGCAGCCTTGTCGTACTCCTTTCCCAATTTTGAACCACTCGGTTGTTCCATGTCCGGTTCTTACTGTTGCTTCTTGACCCTCGTACAGGTTTCTCAGGAGACAGGTAAGGTGGTCTGGTACTCCCATCACTTTAAGAATTTGCCACAGTTTGTTGTGATCCACACAATCAAAGGCTTTAGCGTAGTCAATGAAGCAGAGGTGTTTTTCTGGAATTCTCTTGCTTTCTCCATGATCCAGCGAATGTTGGCGATTTGATCTCTAGTTCCTCTGCCTCTTCGGAACCCAGCTTGTACTTCCGGTAGTTCTCGGTTCGCATACTGCTGAAGCCTAGCTTGTAGGATTTTGAGCATCACCTTGCTGGCATGTGAAATGAGCGCAATTGTGCGGTAGTTTGAACACTCTTTGGCGTTGCCCTTCTTTGGAATTGGAATGTCAACTGACCTTTTCCAGTCTTGTGGCCACTGTTGAGTGTTCCAAATTTGTTGGCATGTTGAGTGCAGCACTTTAACAGCACCATCTTTTAGGATCTTAAAATAGCTCAGCTGGAATACTGTCATCTCCGCTAGCTTTGTTGTTAGTAGTGCTTCCTAAGGCCCACTTGACTTCACTCTCGAGGATGTCCGGCTCCAGTTCAGTGACCGCACTATCATGGCTATCAGGGACATTCAGATCTTTCCTGTATAGTTCTTCTGTGTATTCTTTCCACCTCTTCTTAATCTCATATGCTTCTGTTAGGTCCCTGCCTTCTTTGTCCTTTATCATGCCCATCTTTGCACAAAACATTCCTTTGAGATCTCTGATTTTCTTGAAAAGATCTCTAGTCTTTCCCATTCTGTTGTTTTCCTCGATTTCTTTGCATTGTTCATTGAAGAAGGCCTTCTTGTCTCTCCTTGCTATTCTCTGGAACTCTGCATTCAGTTGGATATATCTTCCCCTTTCTCCCTTGCTTTTCGCTTCCCTTCTTTCCTCAGCTACTTGTCAAGCCTCATCAGACAGCCACTTGGCTTTCTTGTATTTCTTTTTCTTTGGGATGGATTTCGTTGCTGCCTCCTAAACAATGTTATGGACCTCTGTCCATAGTTCCTCAGGCACTCTGTCTATCAGGTCTAATCCCTGAAATCTATTCCTCACCTCCACTGTATATTCATAAGGGATATGATTTAGGTCATACCTGAATGGTTTAGTGGTTTTCCCTACGTTCTTCAATTTCAGCCGAAATTTTGCAACAAGAAGTTCATGATCTGAGCCACAGTCAGCTCCAGGTCTTGTTTTTACTGACTGTATAGAGCTTCTCCATCTTTGGCTGCAAAGGACATAATCAATCTGATTTCGATATTGACCATCTGGTGATGTCCATGTGTAGAGTCGCCTCTTGTGCTGTTGGAAAAGCGTGTTTGCTATGATCAGCGTGTTCTCTTGGCAAAACTCTATTAGCTTTTGTCCTGCTTCATTTTGTACACCAAGGCCGTGCCTGCCTGTTATCCCAGTGATTTCTTGACTTCCTACTTTAGCATTCCAATCCCCTATGATGAAGAGGATATCTTTTTTTGGTGTTAGTTCTAGAAGGTGTTGTAGGTCTTCATAGAACCGATCAACCTCAGCTTCTTCGGCATCAGTGGTTGGGGCATAGACTTGAATTACTGTGATGTTGAATGGTTTGCCTTGGATTCGTACTGAGATCATTCTATCGTTTTTAAGATTGTACCCCAGTACTGCTTTTCCCACCCTTTTGTTGACTATGAGTGCTACTCCATTTCTTCTAAGGGATTCTTGCCCACACTAGTAGATATGATGGTCACTTGAATTAAATTCACCCATGCTTGTCCATTTTAGTTTGCTGATTCCCAAGATGTCGATGTTCAATCTTGCCATCTCATGTTTGACCACCTCCAGCTTACCTTGATTCATTGATCTTACATTCCAGGTTCCTAAACAATATTGTTCTTTACAGCATCCGATTTTCTTTTCACCACCAGACACATCCACAGCTGAGTGTCCTTTCAGTTTTGGACCAGCCGCTTCACTCTTTCTGGCGTTACTTGGAAATACCCTCTGCTCAGGCAGAGCCCAGGCAGAGGAAAGTCCAAAAGTCATAGATCAAATCCAGCCTGCCAGTACGCTGAGCTGATGACAAAGACACGCAATCCACAGCAACCGAGAGTTCAAGTCTATGGAAAGCCTCACAGTACTTTTCAGGGCAAGTCTTTAGCCATCCAAAGTTCCAGTTAGAAAGAGAGTCCATGTTAGGGATGTAGGAACTCACCCTAGTTCGAGTTCTCCAGGCACTCACTGAAGCAGCGCCTCTGCTCGCATCCCCCCAAACCTGCACTCGAGCCACCCACGAGTTCGGTGAATTCCCCAGTACTCACTGAGAACCCGTTCGGTGAGCGCCGCCATTTTCACGCCTTTGATTTCTGCGCAAAACAGGAAGTTAAAAAAAATGTGCATATTCAAATATGCGTATTTTGGAGCTGGGAAAGCTAAATATGTGCAATATTAGAGTATCAATATCATGGCAAAAGAGAGGGACGCAAATGGCGGCGGCTACGGTGGCTGCCATTTGCATCCCTGCGCAGCCCAGCAGCCAGATGTCCGGCCGCGGGCGGCCCCGGCCGATGGCTCCACGGAATTGCCGCGGAGCAGAGCCGGCCGGGAAGAATTTTGGGGGGAGGAACGGAGCGCCTCCCCTCCCCCCGCGAATGACCCCACGCGGAACGAGGTAAGGGATTCGTACATCCCTAGTTCCATGCCACCACTTTTGCATTGGTCACTGCACGCTGCATGAGCCCAGGCAGAGGAAAGTCCAAAAGTCGTAGATCAAACCCAGCCTGCCAGTACGCCGAGCTGATGACAGACAAAGACACGCAATCCACAGCAAACGAGAGGTGAAGTCTATGAACAGCCTCACAGTGCTTTTCATGGCAAGTCTTTAGCAATCCAAAGTTCCAGTCAAGGGGGAGTCCATATGCAGAGTGCCTCCAAAAGCCCAGACGATCATGGACCCAAACAGAGAAGGCAAAGGCAATGAAGACGAGATGTTCCTTGCAAGCGCTCTTCGCCTTTGCATCAGCTTAAGAGGGAAGGTGTGACTGTAAGACACCCCCTCCAGATCGCTTGTCAGACAAGGGCCTTTAGCCTTTCAGCAAGGCCCCTGCCTGAATGGCATCCCTGCTCAGCCCTCCAGCAGTGATGCTTCAACTTGGGCGACCCTTCTGCAAACCCTGCCTCACCTCCGTCAGGCTCTCATGGACAGCTTCCAGCCTCCCTGCCTGCCAAGGCCAGACCAGCAGGTGGACAGAGTTGGGTGACGCACCCTGGCTCTGCTCTGACAACACTGACAGAGAGAAGCTCACACCGATTCTGACATTCCAGAGGCTGAATAGGCCCGAGCCCTTCCAGGCTACTTCTACTCAAATTCTAGCTGTAACCTACAAGGCCCACCGCAGTCGCAGTCCTGAAGCTGGGCCCTGACACTGTCTTCAACTTCAAAGGTTCAAAGGAAATCCAGGCTGCAGTCCCACACCCACCCACCTGGAAATAAGTCCCATCGAATTCAACAGGGGGCTCCCCAAAAAGGGGGCTCCCATCACATTATAATGAATGCATGTAAGGAGCAGGAGAGGCCTGTCACCGTGATACCTCTTTCCTCAAAACATCTGAAAAGGTCTCTTGTAACGGGCTGAAGGAGAGGGTGTGATGATGTTATAGTGGTGGTGGGAAAGGAAGATGAAATTGGAACCAATGCACAACAGTTTCCCAACATAAAATGAGCCAGAAATACAACAGGGCCTAATTACTGATGAGTTGTTGACCACTTCTGGCTGCCCATCCTGCCTAACTTGGGAAGAGGAAGTTCAGCTCTAACTGCTCTGTTATTCTAAACAAACTTTCCAACAGAAATCCCGCCCTGTTTATGACTGTCCTTTATCATCACAGCACAGCCTAGTCAAGCAGCTGGTTTATGAGAAAGAGAAACTCAAGCTAAGTGGCTTAAGTTTCCCTTTCTTGTAAATTGATCAGCATGTGCTGTGACAGAGAGGCAAGATAGCCTCCAACATGTTACTCAGAAGTTAGGGAAACTGGGCCTTAACACAACTTTCTCTTGGGTTGCTTTCACATTATAGCTCTTCAGTGTTGTTGAGGCACTGCTTTTCTGTAATTAGCTGGAATCACAGAATAGTAGGGTTGGAAGGGGCCTACAAGGCCATCAAGTCCAACCCCCTGTGGGAAGTGGAATTAAAATGTAGATTTTATGCAGTACTTAATCTTGTGCTGCATTACCTAGTGATGCACTTCCCCATGGCCAAGATCCTTCTGTAGCGGTATTTTCTTTTACAAGTATTTAACAAAAATCCCCTGTAATGGTAATTAAAGATTCCTGTTTGCTAGTTTGGCTCTTTTAATTTCTTCCTGTTCACCATGGTTTAGAAATTAGTGCTGAATTGCCCCCTTATAAGCTCCTGTTCTCTGCAAGGGGTGGTGTCTTAAATTATTATTTCCCTCACATTATTATTTTTATTGTTTTTATTGGCAAAATTTCATTATAAAAAGAAAGAAAAGAAAAAAATAT
Organism: Heloderma suspectum; assembly: GCF_057233095.1. Lineage (NCBI taxonomy): Eukaryota > Metazoa > Chordata > Lepidosauria > Squamata > Helodermatidae > Heloderma > Heloderma suspectum. Next base: position 14,799,822 of record NC_139467.1, read on the forward strand.
GCAAGGAATCCAGTAATTAAGCCCCTCCCCCTGAGGAACAGAAGCTGATTAATGAGGGGCAATTCATCCCGAATCCTTCAGCCACACTGAACAGGGAGCAATAAAACAGGTGCGCCAGCAAACACAAATGTTTTAATTATGGGAACAACTGCCTACAAAGGCAGCAATAGCACATTTCTTGTCCACCCTGAACAGGCTGGCACCATAACTATATTTTATTGCCAATAGAAAATGGCCAAAAATGAGGTCTGAAGAAAACACAGGGCGACAATACAGAAAGCACTGGAATGCAAGAATCTGGCCAGTGCCAGCCCCAGGTTTTTGAGCACTTGAACAAGACCTCCTCTATGGGCCTCCTCCCTCAGTGAGTCTACATTATCATTGCCAACACCTGCTATTGCTCCTCATCCTCTTTCTCATCATTGTTACCATTTGCTTGCTTGACAGACAGAGAGTCAGTGAGCAAGTAGACCACGGCATCTACTGCTCCTCCTTCTCACTACCACTGTTGTCTGGGTCAAAGGACCAGGTGAACAAGGAGGTTGAAATGGTGAGGAGCAGGAGCAATCCTAGTGTGTTCTTGTCAGTGGGCCCCTGCTGGCATGTGGGTCCTTGACAGGTGCCCAATCATGCCTACCATTGATGCCAGCCCTCGATCTGGCAAATGACCTCATCTGGATGCTCCATCACAATAGGGTAGCGAAACAAAGGATGGCAATTACAGGTACAATGGCAAGCAGAGAGCTTCGGCTATTGGGCAGTATAGAAATGAAATAAATAAATAAAAATAAATAAGCAATCTTGGAGATATTCAGTGCATTTTGCACCGCATCCCAAGGGTGCATGGAGTCACATTTGTCCTGTGCTTGCCATCCCTAACTGCGAGCACTATTGCCTAAAGAACAGAAACCTCCTAGTCAACACCATCCTGCACTGCATTATGCCCCCTTCCTTGCAGGAGTTGGAGGGGTCCTGGGAAACAAAGCCAGTCAGGAAAACTCTCATAGGGCTGGGTTTTGGAATCCTTTGGAAGAAGACAGACTCGCCTGAAGTCTTGTTCTGGGAGTAGCCCTCCCAATCATGCTTTTTCAGACAATACCCTTCTTTACTCCCACAGTCTGCTGAAGTTTATGTTGTTTGCTTCCACCTTCTGGTTTATCTTTCCCCCAAGCACAAAAACACACAACTCGAGACTACCAGCCCTTTTCATACTCATTAGTCTAGATAATCCGTTTCCTTCAAGAGTGCCTGGAGTTGTCCTGCAACCACCTGCTCACGTACCTTGCCCAAGAAGGGGATGTTAACCAACAGACTATAATTGTTAATGTCCTCCAGGTCCAGGTTAGGCTTTTCACAATCCACCATTCACATTATCACAGCTGGGGTCTCTTCCTGGATTGCTGGAGCGAAGGTGACGAGCTCTCAGCTGCTCCAGTGCAGGGTTTTATCCCTTGCCTTCCTTGGGGAGGGAGCAACAGGTGGCTGCAAGGGAGGGAAAGGACAGAGCGTAATCAGAAAGCCCCCAGGAGAGGCTGAGACAGCCAAGAAAGGTGGGAAGGTGGCAGCAGGGAGGAGCAGGAAGGAGCTCATCACATCAGGGCATGTTGCTGCAGACAGACAGCCACCAACACCACCCCTGTCCTGTCCCACTCCTCCCACAATGGCTTCCCTCAGTTGGACAGCCAGCCGCATGTTAATTTGACCCAACTTATGGGGAGAACAAATGGATGGGATAGGAGGAAGGCAGCCCAAATCCAATCCGGGTGAGCATCACTGGACTAAAGCAGCAAGCTGAACAAGCCAGCTCGATTCCCCATTCACAATATCACAGTAGTGCTGTTTTCCCCATTCACAATATCACATTAGCACTATTTTAACCTTTCACAACATTGCAGTAGTGCTGTTTTAACCTTTCAAATATCTCAGTGGTGGATGAGAGGGGAGAGGTGTGGAGTAAACTGCAGGGGCTTAATTCCGGGCTTCCATTAAACTTCCCTGGAGTGTGGACAGGAGCAGGGAACAAGCCTCTCTCATTCTCTGAGCAGCACCTACACGGATGATGACCTTCAGTTCTACTTGCTGGACTCCGCCCACCCAATCCCAAAGTATGGCAGCTTTGAAGTGCCGTTTGACCCACGGAAGTGGGGGTTTAGGTAGTGTATACTCCGCTTTTCTTCCTTCGTGTGCTGCTGGCGGACCAAAGCAATTTCATGAAAATCCAGGATGGACAGTAGGTTTTGTTGTCATGGTGTATGTCGTGGCGAAGCAGCTTTTGTGGGGGGTGCTTTTTCTTACACTTAATTGCTCTACTGCAACAAGGAGCAACAGGCCTACACAATGCAATGCCCAGCAGGCTACAATGTTCCCCCTTGTAGAGTCATTCCAGAAGCATTGTGGACGGTCGGGAGTAGGGATGTATGAAAGTCACTTACCTTTCCGCGGATTATGTTCATGGTGGGGAGGAGGCGTTCCGTCCCTCCCCCCAGAATCCTCGAAGGGGGGAGGAGGTGATCCGGTCCTCCCCCCGGAATCCTGCCCAGCCGGCTGTGCTCCACAGTGGCTCCGCAGAGCAGCCGGCCAGTCCCAGGCCAGGGCCATCCGCAGCCGGATTTGGGTAAACAAACAAAAAAATGTGTGCGCAAATGGCGGCTATGGCCGCCGCCATTTGCGTTCCTTATTTTTCGCCATCTTAGTCTATGTAAATATTTATGTAGACTATTACGGCGAAAATAAAGGGGAACACAAATAGCATAGTGGGTGCTATTTGCATCCCTTTTTGATTCGCCGTTTTAGCCTACGTAAATATTTAGGCTAAAACGGCGAATCAAAAAGGGATGCAAATAGCGCCCACTATGCTATTTGCGTTCCCCTTTATATTTATTAAATATTTACGTAGACTAAGATGGCAAAAAATAAGGAACACAAATGTTGGCGGCCGTAGCCACCGCCATTTGTGTACGCTTTTTTTTTTACCCCGACGTGATAGGCTACGTAAGTCTTTTCGTAGCCTATCACATCTATTGGGGGGGGGGACGACAAGACTGCAAATAGTGGCGGCGGCAGCCGGTTAGAAGACCAGCCGCCACTGCCGCCGCCCGGAACATCAGCCCCAGGTAAGTCTCATCCCGGGGGGGATCCGTGGGGGGGCGGGGGGGCAGGCCGTTCCGTCACAGATTTTGGGGGGCTGAATGCACTGGCATTCGGCCTCACCGAGATCCGTGGCAGAATTCTCTGACATCCCTAGTTGGGAGACAGTTTGGGAAACAGCAAATTAGGCCTTAGAACAGACAATGATCATCAGCTTTTAATATATTACATCTACAAGCTCCTGATTACGGAGTGCAGCTAACAGTCCATCCAAATGGTTTGACCAGTCGCCAGTTATCATTAAGGCTCCTCTTCTCTCTCTCCCTTCTCTCTCTCACTCTCTGGCTCTGGCTCCTTTTTTCTTCTCTTTATGGAATGGAATCACTCCATTCACTTGAATGGGGAGTGTAACCCCCCCCCAAAAAAAATCAGGTGGAGCAGGAGAGGGAACAAAGCTCTCCCACCATCAAGGACCCTGTTGCTACAATGGTCCTTGGCAGGGGCAGGCTTCCATCCCACCCACCCCAGCCATTTTTGACAGGGCACCTCCCCCTGCCCCCCACCCCCTATAAGCATCTGGAGGAGGAATCACTCCATTCATTTGCAGAGGGGGGAAATAGTTTGGCAGGTGCCCCAGCCTGGCCTTGCCAACACAGTGGCACCCATGGGTGTCACATTGGGGACCCAAAACATATAACTTCAGAAATATCAATACCTTGAAATGTGACAAAACTAAAGCAGAAAATGTCACTTCCTTTACAATATACCCTCTCCTCAGGGCAGTCTTCGTCAAAGAAGAGCAGGCTGGGCAAGCTTTTCCATTGTATTTCTCGCTTGTACTTGGCACTGGAAAATAAAAAAGTCAGGAAGCTTAAGGTAGCCCAAGTCACCTAAGGGTGAAATTCTATGCATGTTTAGAAAGAGAAAAATCCTACAGCTCCCAGCATCCCTCCAGCCAGCTGGCTGGGGAAAGCTGGGAGTTGTAGGACTTTTCTCTGTCTAAACATGCATAGGATTGCAACGTCAGAGAAGGTACCCTCAGGTCCTACCTGCTATTTGGGATAATGAAAACTGACCTGCCTTATGGGATTGTTTTTTTAGTGACTGAGATATTTGCAAAGTGAGTGCTATGCAAATATAAGTACTAAAGATGAGGGTGAAGCAAAGCTTAAAGTGTTGCTACAGAGATTTGATCTAGTGGAGGGTGCCGGACAAGCTCAATCTCGTTGAGGTTCTCATTGTTTCACCAGCAAGCTTTTTCTGTCCTGGTTTAATACAGGGTTTCTTTCTGCATAGAAAATTGGATGTATTTTTGTGCATTTTTCAAGTGTACACCTTTTTTTGTGCACAATTTCCAAAGGGGTGATTTTTTTTTTTTTTGCAATGCACCCATTGAATTTGTGCAAATTTTAGAAATGTACGCACTTTTCTTTGCACATTTTTCAGATATGAACATGTTAACAAAGGCATTATTTTTGTTTATTTTGTTAAACAGAACACATTGCAAGCTCAGAAATGTACAGATTTCCAACCGCAAATTGCGTTCAGGACTGGGACTTACCGATCAGGTAAATCCATAGAAAAAACCTGATGGAGTGAATTTCTCAACCATCCCTACATGGTTGCAGTTAGAATGACTCCCCGATTCTCATATCTGATAGAGTCTGTGTGTACACGCATACATAAGCAGAACCTCAACTTGTGCAGAAGCACACCAGGCAGAGGTGACCTTGAAGTGACACAACCAGTTCTGCAAATGTGGACCAGGATTGCCAGAAGCAACGCCAAGAGGAGCCAATCCAATTTATATTTGGTCATACCAGTGCATAGTAAGAATCAAGAGTAAGAAGGACTTGAGAGAACACGGAGTCACAAGGACTCATGACTCGTCTTGGGAGGGCCAAAGCATATAGGATCTGGATGAATGTACATCACTCTCTTCCGTGCTGCTAAGAATAACATGCACATCTTATTGAGTCACCACCAGCACCAAAACCATTCCAACCACGGAAACTGACCTGCATGTGACACAGAACCTTTCAAAGTTCAGAGATGTCACTTTATATCAGTGTAGCCAACTCAAAACAGGTAAATGCAACTTGTAAATCAAGGTTTTGTGGATCATAACCATTAACCAATTAAAGCTCATCCCATCCTCCAAGGCACGACCTCTGACTCATAGGGGTTCATCACACGGAGCTTTTATCCTGCTCTCTCGGAAGTCTGAGGGCTCTTTAGATGACGCCATTACCCTCCAGGGTGTCTCCCGCAGCCTATCTCATGTTTTCCCCAAATGCAAAAAATGTGGTACATTTCTCAGCCCACGGAACAGGAGCGCCATGACCTCCCTGTGAAATTCTCCAATAGCGGGAGAAACTGCTGTGTCTGCCAGCTGTGGGCGTTTGTTTTCAGTTGTTGGGGGTGTGGTCAGGATGAGATTTGACAGGCGCGAGGGCCAGAATCTCCTGCCGATTGCGTCTCCAGTCTCTGCATTTCTCAGTCGGAGGGAGAAGAGGATAAAATGCCTCCCTGCAATGAAGGGAGACACATCTGATTCCCCCATCCCACCAAGCTCAGAAGCAATGTCCTCTGTTGTTTCAGAGCACCCTATTAAGTTCAGTGGGACTTACTCCCAAGTAAGTGTGCTGAGGGTTGCAGACTTACAGGGTGCTCTTATGTCTACTCAGAAGTAAGTCCCATTGAGTTCAATGTGACTTACGCCCATGTAAGTGTGCCAAGGGTTGCAGACTTACAGCACGGTCTTACGTTTTATGTCTACTCAGAAGTAAGTCAGAGGTTTCCTGGGGGCTGAGAGAAAACAGTACAGCAGAAGTTAAGCTATGAAAACAAGACACACACACCCCTCCTTTGCACACATGCCAGGGAGGGAGGGAGGCATTCAAACCATGTGGCTGCCGTGTAAAGAAGCCCTTCCTAATCCCGCAAAGAAAATGAAAGCAGGAAGCTCCGGAAATGATGTGGGTTTTTGTGGGGGTTTTGCTTAATGTAGAAACACCCACAGTCATGCTGACAGATAGGCAGGAAAGGAGAACAAGAGAAAAACAATACCTACATACAGGAGTGCCTGGTGTGCAGCCATCTTCCATGCAACAGTGGGTATTTTCCTTAATGAATTTTCCTTTGCCAAAAACCAGAGTAATCAGTCCAGTGTTGCATGCCTCAGAGGATGCACAGCTCTTAACTAGAGATGAAAATGTGGTGTGGCCTGCAGAAAAAGAGAGGCTATATTTCAATGTGCATGGGTATGGGTTGGATGTACATGGGCATGTATGAGGGGAGATAGCTGTGTCTCTAAGACAATGTTTTTGATTTAATCTAGATCTTATAGAACCTAAAGCACAGGTAGGCAACGTGGTGCCCAAGGGCACCAATGCATCCCCATGCATCTTTCTTGGCACCCACCAAGGTGCCCTACCCCTACCCCTTTTAATTTTTTAATTAACACATTTTCTTATCAGCAGCTGGGATTGCTGGGAAATAGGTTTCTGTTGGTGCTGAAAACTGTTGGTTGAAAGGAGTTGGGGCACAAATCCTACCTCTACCTTGTACTCAGACTTTTGGGCAGGTTACTTGTCCTTTGCCACACCTCCCATGGCAGCCATTTTGTGATGGTACCAAGGGCAGTTTCTCAAATTGCCACATGTGCCCACGGTCCAAAAAAGTTGCCTACCCCTGACCTAAAGCATAGCTTTAGAGCCCAGGATGATATCAGCCTTGCCTTTATGTCATATGCCTATTGCTCAGAAGTAAAACACATGTTTTGCACACTGAGGGCCCCACATTTGCTCTCTAGTTAAAGGTTGCAACTCTGCCAGGCTGGAAGAGACCTCTGTCTGAGGCCTTGGATAACCGGTGCCAGTCAGGAAGAGCAATACTGGGCATGCCGGCCATTTATCTCACTATAAGGCAGCTTCAAATATTGGCGTGCCTTGCACAAATGGTGGTCTATTAACTGGCATGGCCGGGTTTATGGTCCCTCTCACCCACCTCCAGAGCCTTCCATCAAACTGATGGCACAGGCAACTTGGCCCTCAGGACAAGCCTGCTTCCTGCCTGTGCAGCTTGTGGCTCCACTGCACATTTCACACTTCATAAAGGCACCTGCAGGAGGGGTGAAGAAAGGAAGGGATGAGCAAAGGTTACATGAAGTCTATGGTCTGGGTAGTATTCTAAGTTATCAACCAGAGAAGAAGAACTAAAGCCCACATGGGTGGCTAGTATGATGCCCGTGAATTCAAATGGAAAATCCCCACCCACCCCCCAACATTTCATGAGATGAACTTAACAGCTGCTCCTTACCTGTATGCAGAAACACGGAGAAGAGGAAAAGTCCCAGGCGACCCTGCATGGTAATGGGACATGCAAACACTCTCAATGGCCAGATTTTGTGGCCTGAAGTATCTGCAAAAGCATTCAGAGCAGCAGGGAGGAGGAGGAGGAGGAGGAGGAGAAGGGTTAAATTTCTCATCCAGCACAAAATGAGTTGCCATAAGCTGCAAACATGACTTTCTGTTAGAAATTGTCTCTCCTATGTTAGAAAAGTCATGTCAGAAAATCTTGCAAGAGCTGGAATCCAAGACAACCGCCATGAATTCTCGTTTTGGTTATTATTATGTAGTTACTGGCTAGATTCAACCACTGACAGCTCATTAACAGAGCTGAGACAGGTCTGGCTTTTCCAAACGCTTTATGACAACCAACGGTTAAACAAGGACATCCTCTCCTAATCCAGCTCTACTCCTAAAGCGCTTCCGAAACACTCTTAATGCTTCCCAAACACATTACACTGAATGGGGCTTTTGCTACGTGAGAACATCCAGCCCTCCAGCCGACGCTATCCAACTGGACTTCTATTGAGTCTTGTACCTTTTGAGCACCTCTGATATCACTGGTAGCCGCTGAGGAAATTTATTTGCAAGGCAGACTATACATTTCCATAAGAAGTAAGAAGTAAAAGGGCCCCACTGAACCAAAAATTAATCTCCAGTTTTACTAATATAAAGACTATTGTGATTTCCATTTTTCTGTTCTCTGCTCTGAACAGGACCTGTGAGTTCTTATTAGTGCTTCATTTCACTCACTGCTGACTTCCAAATGTCTCCATTTGACAGTCTACGCAAGCACGTTTCTATCTAGGCAGCAAAAGGCAGGGTTTGGGACAGTCCCCAAAGATTGTAATGATCTTCAGGGGTTGGTAGCAATCCATTTCTTTTCATGGTACCATTATTTAAGACGAGGCAGCAAGGTGTTCTGTCCTTTTATTCCTCGTCCTCCAGGAAATAAAGCTTGACCAGTGGTGATAGCAGTGAAGAGGAGGTGAGCACACTCAGGGAGGGTGGTCCACAGAGGGCACCTTGCCCACCCACCCACTCCAAATAAAGTCCAAATAAAGACCATGAAGCAACCATTGCATCCAGTGAAGCATCTGACTCTGTTTGGGAGACCAGCCCCCTCGCCCCGGCTAGATCTACACCTTGTGCCATAACATTACGACGCCATCATGGTGATGCTATATTGCTCTTGCGCATTTATACCTCATCGGACACACAATGACTTTGTTGAGGTATTTTGGATAATGTGGAATAAAAAGCAGGAAATAACACTATGATAGCAGTATATAGAATGTGCAATGTGCCCCAACACCTATCAGTGATTGAGCCCCCATATCAAGATCCATGACAGCACCAACCAACCACTGAAGAGGATGAACAGGGCACCACAGTCCGGGCAACTCAACCCTGTTCTGTCAGCTGGGAGAAAGGGCCTCCATCAGAGCAATAGCCGCAGGCCTAAAGGGGCATAAGCCTCCTGCAACTAGGCAAAATTGCACTGTGTAAATGGTTGGGGTTTGGCCAGAAATGGAGGTGGAAGCCATCCATGGTTAACATAGCTTCACAGTCTTCCAGTAATAACTGCCAACCCTGCAGAATCCAGTCTGGGATGAAAAATGGGATATCAGTGGACTAAATAAATAAACAGAAACTTTAGAAGAATCCTGCTGGATCAGACAAATGACCTATCTAGTCCAGCATTCTGTTCTTCACAGTAGCTAACCAGATGCCTCTGCGAAGTCCACAACGCAGGCCGTGAAGCCCTCTCTCCCACCCTTGCTGCCAAGTGGTATTCAGACATGCTGCCTCCGACCCTGGAGGAAGTTAATACAGCCACCAAAGGAGGTTTGACAGCCTTGTCCTCTGTGGATTTTTTGTAATCCCCTTTTAAAGCCATCTCAGCTAGTATACATTTATTTATATACAGACATAGAGATGAAGGAAAGGATAAACAGGGACTAATAGGAGAAGGACACCGCTACCTATGAGTAAAGACTATTAAATGCAATGGGGTTTACTCATGCAACCCTATGCAGACTTCCTTGGGAGCGAGCCCCACTGAGCTCTGAGAGGGTAAACATATGCAGACAAGGCCAAGGAAGGGGGAAAGAGAAGGGGTCCTGCATGCCATGGTGTAGTGGAGGCAGGGCTCACAGGAACACAGCCCCAGCCCTTTTTCACTGGCAGGGACTCTGATGTCATCTGCCACCCCCCTCAGAATCCCCTGTTCCCTCTGAGTTTAGCTATGATCCACACTGTAGCTGTGGGGGGAATGAATTTTCCAAGCGACAATATATTGTTCTATGTTGGAATGCAAAGTATTTGGGATGACTTGGTCTGGTATGGGCAATTAAGACCTATTCGCTTTACCAAAGTCGTGCTCCTGGTAGAGATGAGAACTCCTAGAACTGGTTTGTTGAAATGGATCAACACAGCTGCCTGAAATTTTGGACTGCCCTTGGAAACTGTCACAATGAGCTCCTGCATTTCCAAATTTACCACTACACCACTGTGTGTGCGTGTGTGTGCGTGTAGTTCAATCCAGCTGGGTACGTGGACGTTTCTGTTGGAGGGGGGAGATATAATGAAGGAGCTTAGGGAAGGCGAATGGGTAATGCTGGGGTGCTACGGGAGTGTGCAAGGGGGCTGTTTAAATGAGAAGGGATCTGTCCATGAGGGCTGAGTTGAGTGGGTGAAGCTTCCAGAGAGTATCATATTTTGTAGGGATGTCAGAGAATTCCACGATGGATCTCGGTGAGGCCGAATGCCAGTGCATTCGGCCCCCCGAAATCCATCATGGAACGAAGCCCCCGCCCCACCAACCCACGAAAGGCACGTGGGATGAAGTCCCTGCCGCCCCCGCCCCACAAAAGGCACGCGAAACAGAGCACTTACCTGCTCCCGTCTGCGCTGCTTTGCGAATTGCAGCCGTCCTGGCCGCCATTCGCTTCCTCTTCTTCCTAGCCATGATAGGCTATGTAAGTATTTACGCAACTAAATACTTTTATTTATTTATAAATAAATAAAATTTATTGCCAGCGTACGCAAATGGCGGCGTCTACCACCATTTACGTATGATGGGGTTCCCCCCCCCTGCCGTGATAGGCTACGTAACTATTTACGTAGCCTATCATGGCTCACTACAGGGACGCAAATGGCGGCGGCTATGACAGCCATTTGCGTCTCTGCAGGGCTGCCCAGCGGCCGGATGTCCGGCTGCGGGCGGCCGGATGTCTGGCTGCGGGCAACCAGAGCCGGCCAGCAGCTCCGCGGCTTGGCTGCAGAGCGGAGCCAGCCGGGCAGGATTCCGGGGGGAGGGATGGAGCGCCTCCCCCCCCATCGAGGATTCCGGGGGGAGAGACGGAGCGCCTCCCCACCACCACGGATGCCCCTGTGTGGAGCCCGGTAAGGGATTCATACATCCCTAATATTTTGAAAACCTAAAATGTTTGTGAGTGAGTGAGCGAGTGAAAAGGATTTTAACCCCCCTGCATTTTTTTTCTCAGACGTCCAATTGAAATACCCCTGCCTTACTCTCAGGCAGCTGCACTGTTTTTGGATCCCAGTCGAAGGCTGTATATCTTACAAGGTTGGATAATCTTAGAAGGGGGCGTGGCTGCGAGGGGGCGTGGCTGTGACTGTCACGAAGGGACCTGCACTTCTGGATTTGCCACTACGCTACTGCCTGCGTGTCCCATCAACCTCAGCAGGGTGTTGAGCTCTGGGTAAACTTACCTAGGGCAATAAATGCTTACCTAAGCTGGGGATGCATGAGTGAAACAAGCCTTTTTGCTGGGGGGGGGGGGAGACTGCAAGGAGATGAATTCAAAAAAGCAAGAAAAGGCCAGTTTTAACTGGGTACTAGTAGGCCTCAGACCCGATGGAAATCATAAAGAATGCAGGCAGCGGCCTATTCACCCCTCCAGGCTCATGCTGGGCCCAGCCCTTAAAGAGCCTGGCCCAGGGCAAACCTCCCCATTCTTTCTCCACAAAGGGGGGAAAGCCACCAAGCTACCCCCTCCAGTGTCTAGACAGCCTCTTCAGGGCTGAGCAGAAGGTAGATCTGAATTTACTAGTAGATCTCTGGTGACTGATTTGCAGTAGCTCAGCAAAGGATTTCTGACTCCCAATCATTTAATAATAGCGGCGACAGAACAACCCCACCTTCAGTTATACAGCTGAAATGAAGAAAGCTTATGGTAACCAGGGGAGGAATTTTGCATGGAAGGACTGTGAGCGACATTCCATTCTGGTACTTACAAGAAATTCCCAGACCCAGAATTCTTTGATTCTGGCAAGCTGAAAGACCGCCCTCTCCCATATGAACCTGCCTAGATCTTAAGGTCTTTGGAAGAGGCCCTTCTTTTGATATCGCTGCCTTCAGAGGCACGTTTGGTGATGACACAAGAGAGGGTGTTCTTAGTGGCCGCTCCCAGGCTGTGGAACTCCCTGCCAAGGGACGTTGGCTCCCTCTCTCCTGTCCTTTTGCCAGCAGGCAAAAACGTTTTTATACAAGCAGGCCTTTGGCATGTAAGCAGGTCTGTTGGATGCTGTCTTTATTCTATTATCATGGTGTTTTAATTATGTTTCAGTGCATTTGTTTTCATCAAGTTTAATCAATGCATTTGTTTAATCAAGCTTTATTTATGGTTACAAGCTGCGCTGAGTGTCATTTTTCTTGGTAAAAAGGCAGGGTACAAATCAAATAAATAATAAATAATCTTAATAATTCCAGTTGGTGGATATTGGGTTTCCAGTAAAAAGCAAAGTAGATCCAACAAGCCTGATGACTGTCCATGTGCTAAACAACTTCCAAGTGAGTGTGTGCACCTCCATTTTAACCCTCTTTTCCTGCCTTGTAATATAGAAATAGAAATTGCCACCCACAGGCACTGTACTACCTTATCAAGTGTTTGCCTTTGTTTAGCATCTTCTTTGCAAACTTAGCCAATTTGAATTTGATGCCTGGGCGTACACCATTACTCTTGGTGCTTCAGTGACGTCTGTCACCAGTCTCTCAATGCAGCAAAAATAACAGCCAGCTTCATTTCCTTTTACTGTAAATCAAATTCCTTTATTTGGGGTGCAATCCTATGCATGCTTAGACCAAAAATGTCCTAAAATTCCCAGCATTCCCCAGCCAGCACTGGAGTTGTAGGACTTTTTGCTGTCTAAACATGCATAGGATTGCACTCTTAGGGCGCAATCCTATGGGGACAGGCAGCCGCCTCCAAACTCGGAGGCAACCGCCTATCCAGTGCACGGCAGGAGAAGCACGGAGGGTATCGTTCCGATCTCAGCTGTCTAGCCGTGGGAAGGTGGAGCAGGGGAGGAGGCTGCCAGACGACACACTGGCATTTCCACCTTCCCTGCCCTGGAATACCCTGTTTTGGCCGCTCCGCACTCCTCTTCCAAGTGCGGGGCCGTTCTGTGCTGCCTTCAAGGCAGTGCAGAAAGGGGGAAGGTCGGTTCCCTGGGAACCAACCTTGGAATGCAGGCTCCGAGGTCGTTTCCTGGAAACCCACATATCCTATGGCCATCTAGCCTCTGACTAGCGGCCATAGGATTGCTCCCTCCAGGTAGTAGTATAAACATAAGTACATCAGCAGTGACTAAAGGTCACTTGGAACACATTCCCCTAGCCCTTAAACTGGGGCAAGACACAATGTTATGTTTTACAAGTTTCTTGGTACAGAGAGCAAGAAGGTTGGGCACACCTTGAATACCTGAGTTTGGCACTCTCAGGATTTCTTACTTCTTCTATTGATGTAAGTGGATGTTTTTTTGACACAGGTTTTCATGGATCCCCTTCCTCCTTGAGTGGTCAGCAAGTCATTGTTCATTAGACCCAGGTGCACTAATTTACTGGTTTAGTTTTTGAAATCTAGGGCTTTTCGTCTGCCCTCCTTCCCCATGCATGTTCATCTCGCAACAACCGTATGTCTTGCCTGTCACTAGTGTTAATATAAGCAATTAAATGCTGATGTTTACTAGCTCATGCCAAAAGCATAGATGCATTTTGTTTATTTCAATTCGTTTAGTTTCTTAATCCAGTAATCAATTAAACAGCCAGAGAAAACTCAAAAGCCAACTTTTAAAAAGTGAAAAGGAAAAAGAAATGAACAGAAAGCAAAGAGGTAACTGCCCTAAAGAGGCTTCAGAGCTAATTACCAGCTAACTCCCTGATCACTGCTGAGTGTGCCCAGCCGGGTTTCCCCTGATCTCCCCTTATTCAAACCATGTAGAATGGAAGAGAGGTCTGGCACACAGAGGGAAGACTATTGATCAACCTCTCCTGGAATAAAATGACTGTGAGTAAAGTCTTACAGAGGTCCGTATGGCACCCACAGGTACTTCCAACGGTATCCGCGGAGCTCTCCACTCCCTGTCCCCTTCAAAAATTAATTAGCAGTTAACAGAAAATTAATTAATTGAATAACATTGTGGGGGGCAGGTTCTCCTTCCTGTTCCTGAACCTGCCACTGGTCAGCAGGGCAGGAAGGGAAAAGTTGCTTCCTGGCCCCACCCAATCTCCTTCCAACCACACAGACCCTTTTTCCCTGCTGTCTCTCCACTCCCAGCCTCTAGCCCTGCTCTTTCTCTCCACCCAACCCCTTTTCTCACATTTCTCTCCCTTTTCCATCTCCCTTCACCTTGTTCTTTCTCTCCCACTCATCCCTTTATCTTGCTGTTTCTCCCTTCTCCTAGCCTCTAGCCTTGTTCTTTCTTTCCTCTCTGCCCCTTTGCCTTACTATTTCCCCCTCCCTCCCAGCCTCTAGCCCTGCTATTTATCTCCCTGCCCCAAATTCTTTTGACTACCCAGGCCCCCATGGCAGCCATTATGTGAGTAGCCACATCCTCCATGGGAGCCATTTTGTGGTGGTATTTGAATGAGAAACTGCCTGGGTACCCTACCTTCACTGCCTCAAGTTTATGGGGAAAGAGGCAGGAAATAAATGTATGAAATAAATAAGTGTGACTGCACATTATCTCAGCCAACACCCCCTGTAGCTGAGTATCACAAGGGAAGATCATCAGTGTGAGATTCAGAAAACTTTGTCGGCTATTATTGATCATTTTCTTAAAGGACATCTGATAAGTTTCTGAGCAAGTTCGGGGTTTCCAGAAACACATTTTGATAACCACCTTCTTTTTGATCCTTCCTGGATGAGATTAAATGTATTATATGGAAGCAGAAAATATAATACACTGATCTTTTGCCTCTGAGGCTCATATGCAGCACAGGGTTGGGGGGACCACACAGATACATGCATGCGCATACACACTGTGATCATGCCAGTGACAAGTGCAATCCTGGCTTCCAAAGATGGTCTCTGTAAGGGTGGAGAAGGGCAGAACCAACTCCACCCCAGCAGAGAGAAAATATGCTCTATCCACACTGCCAAACAGCTGCTTAGCAGGTTAGGAGGGGCATGATCTACCAGAGGATGGGATTGCGTGGAGGCAGAGTTAAAGCCTCTCCCCGCTCCCTCCGCCTCCTGCCCCAGCAATCCTGATCAAGAGCACTGTTTCCCTGCTACTGTCAGCAGCAGGGAAATAATTATCATGACTGTATTGGGATTCCTGGGGATAGGGGGAGTTAAGGTTAATCCCTCTGCCCTACCCTGCTAGTGTTCTTGCCATGTAGCTGATCAGCTGGGCAGCAGGGGACAGTGGCCAGGGCTCTGTGGACAGTGCAGAGTGGCTAAAGGCCACATGAAGCCTTCAGGCTACAGGTTGCCCTCCTCTAAAGTAGGCGAATGTTTGCAAGTACACTGTCCTTGTGAATTTAGTGTCAAATGGACCACCATGACATCTGTTCTTTTGCTTTTTATCCTCTGTGCGTGTGACTTAAGTCGTATATAAGCCAGGAGGAGACAACCAATTCATTACTTTATATTTCAGATGCAAGCACACAATGAAGGATCATAAGACTGATACTGAAATTCAAAAGCTCACTTTCTGTTTTATATTTAAGTGTTCCCCCCAAAAAAAATCCTCTTAGGGTTGCCAGGCTTTTCTTTTTTAACTGACAGGGCACCTTTGCTTTTAACTGCTGCAGTGTCATAAAGTATATCATATATCGAGGTGGAGAAGGTTAGCAAATTACTGACAAAGTTGGAAGGGGGTTGGAGTTAAAATCTTGAAAATAATGGCAAGGGACAATAAGGGATTAGTGTTTTAAAAGGTTTGACATAAGTTATACAAGACAAACAGAAAGCTAGTAGGTTAACCTTTTCCAAACATGCAGATAAAGAAGAGTGCAAAACCTTAATGTGCTGTACTTCCTCCTGTAATGCAACTATTAAAGACACAGCAGCCTTGCCAGAAAAGAAACTTGGCTACCTTATTCCTGGCCTGTTGCAAATGAATTCTTCCTTCTCTTACCAGGAAGTAGGAGCAGGTTCAGAAATTCAAATATAGGGTATCATTTGCAACAGAACAGCAACCAGCTTTCTTTTCTGGCAGTGCTCCTGTGCCCTTAACAGCCACATGACAGTGGTACAGGCCCAATGGATGTAGAACTGTCCTATCACATGGAGAGTTTTACCATATTCTAATCTTTGCCCACCCTTCCTCCAAGCAGTTGAGGGCCCATTAAAATGTCACCAAACACCAAATTTAGTCATACATTTATTTCAGCTCTGGCAACTCCATCAGTGCAAAGAGATACACTGAATCCCAACCCCGGGGGATCCCTGCTGCGGCACATTATTTTCCCGGAGAGAAATGGATGACAGGCATTGACTTCTAATGGAAAAGTACAATGGAGGCAGTTGTAGCCAGGCTTCTCTGGAGACTGCTATTTATATAAGAAGAAATATGCATGTTAATTGCATTCATGCAATCAACATAATAATATTCTGGCCCTGAGCTTTAGCAGTCTAAAGTGCTATGTAATGTTATGTATCACAAATAGGAGTAGGGCAGCGAATGAAGTGTTGATGAGCAGATTTTATCTAGCAAACAGCCCCTCACCTCATCCCAGATGCTGCTGTTAGAAGAAACAGGTTTTGCCACCAGCCTCTTTACATTCTGCCAAGGAAGGGAACAGCGACCATATTTTGGTGCCCATATAATTACTTTTTAAAAAGTCCAAAATAGCAAGATGATAATGTGTAACGTACCTTTCAATAAATCAAAACCACAATTGTTTTGAAGCTATGGACTTTTGACTGGCAATTTCTAGAGCCTATAAATGAATGAAATGATATTTTAGATAATGTAATTAGCTGGCTTTTAACTGATTAAAGTTTAATCACATGTTGCAAATTCTGAAGTAAGATCTGTTTTTCTTAAATATTCCCAAAACAAAATAAAGAAAAGGGTGTAACACCTTTATTAGGCCAACAAGGTCACAAAAAATATCACCTTTAAAACAGCAACACCAAACCAAACCAAAAATTTTAAAGGCACAAGAATCCCTGAACCTATGTGCCTGAAATTTAGCAAGATTAATTTCCTCATAATAGGCTATTATTCTTTATTGATATCTAATCATAGTCAGTGGGAGGCAGAAAGTGCTGGATTTTCAAATCAAAATTTGGATTTGGCCCCTGAGTCAAACTGGGCAACCTCCAAATCAGTCTGAGGTGAATCGTCATTTTTCTGAATTGCCAAATCAGGTTCTGAACCGAATCTTGTGGTCAGTTCATGCCCCTACTTAAAAGCTCTAAATAGCTTGAGACCCAGTATCTGATTGAACACTTCTTCCTGTATCCATGTAGGAAACAATACCTACGTTCAGGTGTCGCTGGTGTGCAGGCATTTTCCATGCAACAGGCGGTATTTTTCCTGAGGAATTTTCTGTTGGCAAAAGTCACCTGAAGCACTCCAGCTTTGCAGACATCAGAGGTGGCACAGTGCTTTTCTACAATTGAAATGTTTTTGTCATCTGCAAAAAAATGAAGAAAAAGGAGGGTATATTTAGAAGGTGAGAGGTGTTACCTGGGCTGGATGTACATGAGCATGCATGAGGAGACTCAGGGGAGGGAAGAGGACAGTGTCTCTAAGGTATGCTGATGATATAATCCAGGTCTTACTGAACTTAAAGTATGGCTTTGGAGCCCAGGACCCTACCAGCTCTGTCTCTATGCTGTGTACCCAAGAAGAGGCCGTTGCTCAGCCTTAGAGCACATATTTTTTACACAGAGGGCCCCAGATTTGCTCTCTAGTTAAAGGATGTAACTGCCAGGCTGGGCAAGGCTTCTGCCTGAGGCCTTGGATAGTCACTGCCAGCCAAAGTGGACATACTGGGCATGCTGGACAACTGCCCTACCTTAATATAAGGTGGCTTCAAATATCCATGCACCTTGCCTAGTCATGTACCGTGCCTAAACTGTGGCCTAGTTACTGCCATGGCCTGGTTTATGATCCCTCTCACCCACCTTCTGAACCATAATTCAAAGTGATGGCACAGGCATCTTTGCCTTTGGCACAAGCCTTCTTGCCTGTGCAGCTGTTTTCTCCCCTACACACTTCACATTCCAAAGAGGCACCTGGAAGAGGGAAGACAAAAGATTACATGAAGTTTATGGGGCAGGCAGAGTTCTAAGTTGTTCAGTGAGAGAAGGCATAACCCAGGGGACTAACGCTCCTTTAAATAATTGTCCACTGTAGCTGTATGTAGGATCCTATATATTCCATACTCCCCTCTGTCAAAAAAATAAAAATGAACCTCTGCTTCCAAGCAATACGAACTCTGTGACCCATATAAATTGTTAAGCTATTTAAATATTTCCTTTTTACTTTGCACAATTAATTCTGTAATATTTATACAATTCTCAATCATTTATTCTGATTTGGCTACTCCTGGGAAATTTGAGGAGCACTGAAACATCACTCCTACCTACTGGATGTTATAGAAAAACCCCTATAGCTTTTGAGACATCAACAGGCATTGCCCAAACACTTCCAAGTGTATCTTTGCTGCAGTGAGTGCTAGAAACCTAGATGAAAGCTGAGATTCTCAGAAATATTCGTTCTGCATTTAAGGCGACATTTTGCCATCTCCTGCATTCTTGTGGAATCAGAGTACACACACAGCCATTGCTCAAAGACTAGGGAGCAGGGAGCCAAGATAGCCTTCCGGTTGCTTTTTTCTAGTATCTACTTGCAGGGATGAGAATATTCCATACACCCCTCCATCAAAAAAATAAAAATGAGCTTCTACTTCCAGGTAACACAAACCCTGTGACCCATATGCACTGTTAAACTAATTTACCTATTTGCTTTTACTTTGCACAATTCTTTTAATGCCACCAGGCTGGCCCTTCGTCCCTCATAAGCACCTACAGTAGTTCCAACATTTGAGTTGCAGACTCAGAAGGCTCAATCCTGGAACCTGTTTTCTATGGCCTGCCTTTGAAAGACAGGAAGGTCTCCCTTGCCTCAGATAGTTTAACCAGATGATCTTTGCCCCTTCAAAATCTATGTCTGCCTTTGACGGGACAACTTTCTCCTGGTTTGATGAGTCATATTCATACAAATACAGTGACACCAAATCATACCAGCTAAGATCTGATTGGCCCCATTGATCCCAAAGGAATAATTCTCCCACGCAAGGGGTGCCTAGCTGCTCCTTACCTGTAGTTACGAGCACAGAGAACAGTAGAAGCCCCAGGAGAGGAGGCACGAAGGTGGGAAGTGCTCAGTGAAAGGCCTGATAAAAAAAATAAAAAACGAGGCAAATGTTGTGGTCTGTATTATCTGCCAAAGCATTCAGAACATCAGCGTGTATAAAAAGAGAAACATTGTTACCCAGTAGGAAATGCATAGCCTTAAGCTGCAAACGCAGGGAGACCCCCAAAACCTAGAGCTGGCATTGCATTCAGTGGGGCTTTTGACAATCCTTACGAGAACAGGAACACACGCACCGCCATACCAAGCTGCTCCACAGCACCACCCACCTGCTGAAGAGGAAGAACAGGGCAGCAAGCACAGGCCTCAGTCCAAGCTCTTCCACCCCATTCTGTCAGTTGGAAAAGATGGCCTCCACCAGAGCAGCAGGAGGCCTGAATGCAGCAAGTAGTGAAAATTGCATCATATGGGGATGGATGGGGTTTGGGCAGAAGAGGTGAAGGAAGCCATCTGTGGTTAACATAGCTTTGCAGTTTTTTGGTAGTAAGCCTGTCTACACAACAGGATGGGAGTCAATTTGGGATGAAAAGTAGGTTAAATGAATAAATACGAACATAAGAAGGATCTTGCTTGCTTAGACCACAGGCCTATTTAGGCCAGTTTCCTGTTTCCCAGGAGTGGCCAACCAGATTAAGGACCAAAAGCTGTCTAAACAAAAACATATTCCCCTACTGTCAAAAGGTAATCACCCCGGGCTTCTGGAATTATTACTGTCAGGGTCTGAAACCCTGCTCCCCCCACGCACACGCACACTTCAGTCCTTAATTCTCTCAGGCACCCCCACCCCCACCCCCAAATCCCCACTCCCCTTTCAAGACAGAACTCCACCATAAATCACCTAGTACTCACACCACTCATCCAGATTTTTAATTAACAAGAGGAGATGCTTAAGTCCTGTATTGACAGAGGACAAGCTTAAGTTATGGGTTCCCCCAGTCTAGAGCCTTCAAATGCAGAATGACTGGGTCCATTCCCCTTTTCCATAGACTCCACAGGATTTTTAAATGGCTGCTTTTAGTGCTACAAAACTAAAGGATAGAGCCATTTGTTGTTGTTGTTCAGTCATTAATTCATGTCCAACTCTTCGTGACCCCATGGACCATAGCATGCCAGGCCTTCCTGTCCTCCGCTCTCTCCCGGAGTGTGCTCAAATTCATATTGGACACCTTCCGACCTGAGGGGCTCATCTTCCGGCGTCATATCTTTTAGCCTTGTGATACGTTCCATGGGGTTTTCTTGGCAAGAATACTGGAGTGGGAGCCATTGCTCAGTGATAAAAGTGCCTGTTTTGCATGCAGTCAGCTTTGGAAGACCCAGCTCCCCACAGTTTATTTTTTTTATTATTTGTAATGGCTCCTTTGAGCACTACAGAACACTCAAAGGGTCAAGGCTGGAAGGGTCCACTCAGGAACAAGAGTCTACTCATCAGGAGGAAGTATCAACCCCACAGGAATTTTTAAAGTTTCTTTTTTAATGGTGCTACTGAGCATCAAAGGGGTGAAGGCTGGAAGGGTCTACTCATGAGGAGGAGGAACCAGCTGTGAGTATTAACGAGCCAGACTCAATTCACCTGTGGCTGCAAAACTGCAGATGTAGTTTATATAAGATCTCATCTTAGCTGGCTGTATTTCCACAGATCTCTTGTTCTTGACTAGTGTGCTCCAGTTACTGACTGACTCAAGATGCTACCTTGGGTGGGCAGGCCAAAGAGTTACTTGGGCACTTACTCTGCTGCCCCCAGCTGTGCTGAAAAAAACAAATGAGCAAACAAAACCCTATTGAAATACAGCTTCTGTTAGCGCAATA
Source organism: Heloderma suspectum (assembly GCF_057233095.1). Lineage (NCBI taxonomy): Eukaryota > Metazoa > Chordata > Lepidosauria > Squamata > Helodermatidae > Heloderma > Heloderma suspectum. The sequence continues at coordinate 14,820,707 of NC_139467.1, forward strand.
TTTGAAAATTAAGGTGCCTCTCTGGATATCACAATTAGGAAGTTTTACATTTTGTTAGTTTTGGTGTTCCTTCTTGTATGTAACTGTACGTTTTCACTCTTCTGCCCCAGCTTGACTATCTGTCTGCCCCAGAGATAGACTCAGAATGTGGCCTTTGCTGGGCTGGCCAAAGAGTTCCATGGAGACTTACTCTGCTTGCCTCATGTGGACGGGTTGAATGAAAGGTGAATTGCAGCTTCTGCTGAAGGCGTCTCTGGAAACATTGCTGTTAACATACCCCAGGTGAGTCCCCCTGCCCCTTTGTGGCTTGATCAGTTTGAAACTGGGGTTTACATATATCTTGCAACCATACCCTAATTAGGAATGGGGATGCGTGAGCTTAGAGCTGGGGATCACGCATGCTGGGCAAGTCTCCCCTTCATGGGGATGCATTAGCTCAGAATTCGGACTCACGTATGCCTGGCACATCTCCACTTTATGGGGTACCTCAACATAGAGATGGGGTTCACATGTGTCTTGCAGTTATCCCTCTCATGGGGATGCATCAGCTGACAGGTGGGGTTCAAACATGGCTCGCACATCTCCACTTCATTGGGATACATCAACTTAAACCTGGGGTTTACACATGCCTGGGACATCTCCCCATAATGGGGATGCATCAGCTTAGGTCTGGGGTTCACACATGCCTGTCACGTCTCCCCTTCTTGGGGTGCCTGAGCTTTGATTTCGGGTTCACACATGCCTTGCACCTCTCCCTTTCATGGTGATGAATTAGCTTAGATCTGGAGTTCACACATGCATGGCAGGTCACTTCATGGAGTGCATCAGCTTACATCTGGGGTTCCCACATGCCTCTCGCATCTCCTGTTCATGGGGTGCATGAGCTTAGATTTCAGGTTCCCACATGCTTTGCCCATCTCCCCTTCATGGTAATGAATCAGGTTAGAGCTGGAGTTTACACATGCCTGGCATGTTTCCCCTTCATGCTGATGCATGAGCTTAGATCTGGGGTTCATACATGCCTGGAATGTCCACTTTGTCCTTCCCCCCATCATGTTCACCCATGCCTTGCAAATATCCCCTTCATAGGCATATATCATCTTAGAGCTGGGGTTCACACATGCCTGTAACATCCTCCCTCTATGGGGATGGATCAGCGTAGAACTTGGGTTAACACATGCCTGGCAAATATCCCCTTCATGGGGATGCATCCCCCTTTTGTCTGTCAAATAGGGATGTACGAAAATCACTTACCTGGTCCCGCAGCTTGCTTCGCGGTGGGGGGGAGGCGCTTTGGTTCTCCCCCCGAAGTTCAGGCCGGTGGGGGAGGCGCCCCACCTTGCCTGCCCGAAATTCAGGCCGGGGGTGGAGGCGCCCTGCCTCGCCTGGCCGAAATTCAGGCCGGGGGGGAGGCGCCCCGCCTCGCCCGGCCGAAATTCAGGCCGGGGAGAAGCGCCCCGTCTCCCCGGATGTGAAATAAAAAAGTGAATGTAAAAAAACACACACACACGTGATAGGTTACGTAACGATTTACGTAGCCTATCACGGCTAGATTTCCAAAGTCAGCCGTGATAGGCTACGTAAATCGTTACGTAGCCTATCACGGGTGACTTTGAAAAAAAAAAAAGCGCGTACACAAATGGCGGCGCCCATGGGCGCCGCCATTTGTGTTCCTTATTTGGGCCCGGGTAGTCTACATAAATCTTTACGTAGACTACCCAGGCCCAAATAAGGAACGCAAATGGCGGTGCCCATGGGCGCCGCCATTTGTGTACATGCTTTTTTTTTTTCAAAGTCACCTGTGATAGGCTACGTAATGATTTAGGTAGCCTTTCACGGCTGACTTTGGAAATCTAGCCGTGATAGGCTATGTAAATCGTTACGTAGCCTATCACGTGTGTGGGGTGTTGTTTTTTTTACATTCACTTTGTAATGGCAGCGGCGGCGGCCGGTCGGAAGACCGGCCGCCGCCCCTGCCCCCGCCGAAACGCCGCCAGGACCCACTGCCGAGAGGGACATTCGAGGGAGGTAAGTCCCATCTGGGGGGCGCGGGGGGACAGAGAATTTCACCGCCAATTTCGGGGGGCCGAATGCGTTGGCATTCGGCCTCCCCGAGATTCGTGGAAAAATTCTCCGCCATCCCTACTGTCAAAGCAACACTGACCTATTAGAAGCTGTTCTTTTTCTTATTCTGGAGTGAGTGAGTGCCCTTGTTTCTTAGTATTTCTGCATGCTGTAGATCACATCTCCTGATTTCACATCTGGTGTGGAGCCTAAAGCGTGCCTGATATTTCCTAAATTAATTTAAGCTGAACACCACCCCGTTGTGCCTGCTATGTTCTACTTCTGCTTTTGCAACTTATAGGTCATATTTCGCATATCTTCTTTTTGATAATTGGTGTTGTACTGTCAGGAGCGCCCTGGCGGCCTCTGTCAGTCTACTCCAATAGCTAACTCAAGACACAGACAAAAGGATTGTTTTCAAGGCTTTAATCCTTTTACAACTTAATGACTCTTGCAGATGCTAATCATCAGCGACTAAGCAAGGAACAGCAGAGTAGCCTATGCTCTGGGTTAGGCAGTTGATCCCCGTTTGAAGGAGAATCACTTGCAGTCCCTGAACTTATGGGCTAGGGAGAGATCCTCCCTCTTTCCCTTGGGTCCTTGGGACGCGACCGTTGCTTGCGCACCAAACGGGCGCTACGCCTCCTTTCCGCGCCCTCCAGCTTTCGTCGCTCCTGGCGTCAACGTTGAGCATCCAGCAAGCCCCCCTCCCACACTCTCTCACTGCCAGGGTCACTATCTATCCCAGGAATGCTGGCAGGAGGAATCTGCCAGCTGCTGTGCCTGTGAGAGATGAGCGAGCTCCTCTCCCACGGATTGCTGTTCCTCCTCAGAATCAGAACTGCTCTGGGGTTCTATCGGCTCAGTTTCCACCCTGACATGTACATTCTTGCAATCTTCTCTGTTTCATTTTGTATTATTACATTGTATTGTGCATTATTTGTTCGATTCTAATTTTATTACTGCCTTTATTTTAATCCTGAAAAATCTAAATCCTCATTAAGCCCTGTGGGCAGCACACTTTTTAAGGAGATGATCCATAACGGCTCTCTTTTGCTTCATAATCTTTCATCTCCGTTCACCGTATTGATAACCCCCAAAATGATGTTATTTGGTTTATGTTACATCTCTATGAAATGCTTGACCTTTGGTGCTCTTGCCCTTTGATGTCTTAAGTTGTGCAGATGTTCTCCTACTTGGAGATTTTAAGGTCTCGAGGTCTTTCCAACATAGATCTTGTGGCAGGGGCATGAGATTGCATATATCACTCCTGAGGAGTTGCAGGTCAGAAAATATGAGATCTGAATGAGATTGCCAGTGTTCGGGTTTTCAAAAGATGTTTGCTTTTTGGTGAATTTAAAATATGCACAGTGGCCATGGGGATGGTGTCCTTTTGGTCTTTGTGTGTGAAACATGGTCGGTTGCACTGTCCTTTTTGTCTTCCATGTATGTTCTGTTTGCACTAGCGAGTCCTTGAGATTTTTTGTTCTCTTTGGAACATTACTCTGGGTCTCGTAGTTAGAAATGCTAGATGCTGAACCAGATGCCAGTTGGAAAAAATATGCATTTGTAGGTTTTTTTGTAACCAGATTGAAAGGAAGAATGCATGTTGTTTGCTGCTCAGTTTGTTATTTCTGCTTTCTTTTTTGGGTACCCAATAGGATGTCTCGTTTACAGGCCTGTACTTTATTAACTGCTGATTTTATCATCTGGGTAGGGTATCCCCTTTCTCGGAAGCATTGCTCTAATGAACGTTGTCCTTTGAAAAAATCATGGCGTCTTGTACAGTTATGTTTCATTCTGTAAAACTTGCTGTGGGTTAAATTATTTCTGAGATGTGCTGGATGATAGCTGTCATATCTTAAAGTATTTTTATCCTAATAAAAAGGGGGGGAAAGTTTAACAAAAGGATAAAAACAGGAACAAATGATGTATATATTTTAAGTAATATCATATCTAAAAATACATTTATATGTGTACACAGACATACACACACAAATATGCACTGTATTACAATATAACATAAAAAGAGAAGTAGTTATTATTACTATTGTTATTATCATTATCATTATCAGATTATTATTATTATTATTACTATTCCTTGTTGGCTAAACCTTTAATGTTTATTAATATGTGTTAACTGAATGGTAATTTATGGCCAATGGAAATGGATTGCTTGTTTCTATTTCTGTGCTATAAGACCATTTGGATATTTGGTTTGTTCTTATTGAAGTTTAATATAATTCTGTTTTTTCTTTTTTTCTCTTCCTTCTTTTGCTATCCTCCCTTTTTTCTTTTTCTTAGAATACTGTAATGTTGGAAACTGAAGGTTCTGATTATATTATTGGTAGTGTTTATTTCATTTATAAAAATAAAAAATAGATTAAAAACAAAAAGAAAGTATTTTTATCTGTTGGTTTGTGAAAAATGGTACTCCAAAGCTCACGTGTGTGTTTTTTGACAGCAACATCCAAGACGTGCACCTGCGCAGGACTGTATGATGCTTCAAAGGTAAGATTTAAATCTCTTGTATTCACCCACTGGAAAAACTCTTCTGACTTATGATGCATGTCCCTCCAGATCAAAAACACATTATCAGGGTACCTTAGCCATGTGATTATTTTGGGACTGTGTGGATTATTACAAAAAAAAATGTTCAAAATTTTGCATAGATAAATTGACAATTTCTGGGGCCGTGGGCATCCCATTGCCACCTGTTTAGTTGGCCAGAAAAAGTTCTTATTGAATGAGAAATAATTCTTTCACAAAGCTATCTCGGCCAGTAAGGGGGAAAAAAATGGGTTGGTGGATTTCTTTTTCATGTTTTTGTAATGTATCGAATACAATGTGCAACGTTTCATCTTGAGGAATGCTAGTGGATAAGGACCTCACCTCCATGGTGGCTAAGGTATCTTCTTGCTGCACTTAGATGCCTTCAATCTTTTGTAGAAAACGTGTGGAGTCTGAAATATATGATTGCATAGATGAGATGAAAGGCTTTAAGAAGTAATCAGCAAACTGAGATATAGGTTCTAATACTGAATTGTTCCCTGAGGCTATGGGGCGGCCTGGAGAAGGATTGGTGCCCTTGTGGATCTTTGGCAAAACATAAAACGAAGGCACCCTGGGATTTTTCTGGAGCAGGAAGTTGAATTCAGATGGACTCATCCATCCCAGAGCTTGGCCCTCTTCCAAAGTGTTGCTAATTTGTGAACTTATTTCTTTAGTAGGGCCGCTTGTGGCTGTGATGTATGAGGTCTGATCTTGTGAGTTGACCTGGTAGATCCTGAACCAGATGCCAGTTGAAGAAAATATGCATTTGTAGGTTTTTTGTACCTGGATTGAAAGGAAGAATGCATGTTGTTTGCTGCTCAGTTTGTTGTCTCTCCGCTCTTTTTTGGGTACCCAATAGGATGTCTTGTTTACAGGCCTGAGCTTTATCACCTGGGTAGGGTATCCCCTTTCTTGGAAGCATTGCACTAATGAATGTGATCCTTTTAAAAAAAATCTTGGCTTCTTGTACAGTTATGTTTCATTCTGTAAAACTTGCTGTGGGGTAAATTACATCTGAGATGTGCTGGATGATAGCTGTCATATCTTAAGAAAGTATTTTCATCTGTTGGTTCGTGAAAAATGGTACTCACACCAAGTCAAAAGCACATTATCAAGGAACCTTAGCCATGTGATTATTTTGGGACTGTGGATTATTACAAAAAAAAATCGTTGTTCAAAATTTTGCATAGAGAAATTGGGGCCATGGGGCATCCCATCGTCACCCGTTTGGCAAAACATAAAACAGGGGCACCTGGGATTTTTCTGGAGCAGGAAGTTGAATTCCGGTGGACTAATCTATCCCATGGATGGATGGATAGATAGATAGAGCCATCCAGCCCTCTTCCAAAATGTTGCTAATTTGTGAACTTACTTCTTTAGTAGGATCGCATGTAGGGATGTCAGAGAATTCCGCCACGGATCTCGGGGAGGCCAAATGCCAGCGCATTCGGCCCCCCGAAATTGGTGGCGGAACGGTCTGCCACCCCCCCGCCCCCCCTGGGACGAGACTTACCTGGGGCAGATCTTCCTGGAGGCGGTGGCAGCAGCGGCGGCCGGTCTTCCGACCAGCTGCCGCCGCCACCATTTCCAGTTAAAAAAAAAAAAATGTGATAGGCTACGTAAAGATTTACGTAGCCTATCACAGCTGACTTTAAAAAAAAAATGCGCGTATGCAAATGGCGGTGGCCATGGCCGCTGCCATTTGCGTTCCTTATTTTGGCACGTCTTAGTCTATGTAAACATTTACGTAGACTAAGACAGCGAAAATAAGGGGAACACAAATAGCGTAGACGCTACGCTATTTGCATTCCCCTTATTTTTGCCATCTTAGTCTACGTAAATATTTACGTAGACTAAGATGTGCCAAAATAAAGAACGCAAATGGCGGTGGCCATGGCCGCCGCCATTTGCGTACGCGCGTTTTGTTTTGTTTTAAATCAGCCGTGATAGGCTACGTAAACATTTACGTAGCCTATCATGGCTGACTGCAGGGACGCAAACGGCGGCGGCTACAGCCGCCGCCATTTGCGTCCCTGCTAGCCAGCGGCCAGATGTGCGGCTGCTGGCGGAGCCGGCCGGTGCCGGTGGCTCCGCAGAATCCCTGCGGAGCGGAGCCAGCCGGCCAGGATTCTGGGGGGAGGGACGGAACGCCTCCCCCCCAGCATCAGCATAATCCGCGGAAAGGTAAGTACCTTTCGTATATCCCTAATCGCATGTGGCTGTGATGTATGAGGTCTGATCTTGTAGTTGATGTAGTACCTTTGCTTCATAGTCCTTCCGGTTCTGAATGACAATTGCACCCCCTTTCTCCTCCTTCTTGATGACAATATCTGGGTTTTTAGATAGTTGTTGTAACAGATTCATTTCGACCCTACCCATGTTGTGCCATGGTTGTTGTTCTGTTTCTAGAGCCTCAACTTACCGGAGAATATGCTGTTCATATTCCTGTATAACCGGATCTACTGGTCCAGGTGGCATACCTGTGGACAGCATCCTAAATTTAGATTGTGTCTCATGGCATGTAGTGCCCTGTTTTTGACAATAATACTTCAATTTAACATTTCAATATATTGAAAAAACCTGAATGAATCAAATATGTTTGTACTAGGTCATGTTTCGGGGTCGGGACAAATGAAAGTCCTCTTTTCAATACCTGTTTTTCTGTTTCAGAAAGGATCTTCTCCAATATATTAATGACTAGGGTTTCTTTCTCCTTAGCCTTCTAGGCAGAATTCTCTGGAATGTCTACTTAGGCCTCTTTGGCATCTATCTGGCTGGTCAGCTGTCCTTCTAAATTCCTGAGCAGGGGCCACATCTGCTTAGGGCAGAGTTCACACATGCTGGCATGTCCCCTTAATGTAGATGCATGAGTTTACTGCTGGGGTGAGCACAGCCCAAACACGTTGCCTCTTCATGGGATGCATCAGCTTAGTACTGCAGTTCGCCCATTCCTTGCAAATATCCCCTTCATGAGGATGCATCAGCTTAGGTTCACACATGCCTGGCACCTCAATACATTATTGGGTTTTTCAGCTTAGAGCCGGGATTCACAGACGCCTAGCACATCTCCCATTTATTTATTTATTTATTTATTTATTTATTGCATTTATACCCCACCTTTTTTCCTCTTGCAAGGAACCCAAGGCAGCTTACATTATCCTCCTCCTCTCCATTTTATCCTCACAACAAAAACCCTGTGAGGTGGGTTGGGCTGAGAGTCTGACTGGCCCAAAGTCACCCAGTGGGCTTCCATGGCTGATTGGGAACTAGAACCTGGATCTCCCAGCTCCTCGTCCAACACTCTTGCCCTTCATGGGGAAGCATCAGCTTAGAACTGTAGTTTGCATATGCCAGGCACATATCACCTTCATGGGGCAGATCTCTTTAGAGTTGGGGGTCACACATGCCTGGCATGTCCCCTTCATGGGGATTGATAAATTTACAGCTGGGATTCACACATGCCTAGCATCTCTCTCCTACATCTCTGGATGCATGTAGTACTGGAGTACTTAGGGGGATGCATGAGCTTAAAACTGGCATTTCACACATTCCTGGCTTGTCGCCCCTTAATTGGGGTACATCAGGTTATTGCTGAGGTTCACACATACCTGGCATGATCTTACTACTGGAGTTCGCCCATTCCTTACATATATCCCCTTCATGGGGTGCATCAGCTAAGAGCTTGCTTTCTCACATGCCTGCCATATCTCTCCTTCATGGTGATGGATCAGCCTAGAGCTGGGATTCACACCTTCCTGGCACACCTCCCCTTCATGGTGATGCATGAGTTTACAGCTGAGATTCACACATGCTTGCCAGGTCTCCTCTTCATGGGGTTTCGTGAGCTTATAGCTGGGGTTCACATATCCCTGGCATGTATCCACATAAATCAGTGCTTCAGGTTAGAGCTGAGGTTCACACAGCCCGTTCACGTCTCCCCTTCATGCGGATGCATCTGCTTAGAGCTGGGGTTCACAAATGCCTGGCCCACCTCCCCTTAATGGGGATGCATGAACTGAGAGCTGAGGTTCACACTTGCCTTGCAAATATCCCCTTCACGGGGATGCATGAGGTTAGAGGTGGCATTCACACATGCCTGGAACGCTTCCCCTTCATGGAGATGCATCAGCTTAGAGTTGGTGTTCAGACATCTCTTGCAAGTCTCATCATCAGGGGGATGCATCATATTTGAGCTCAGATTCACACATGCCTGGCACACCTCCCCTTCCTGGGGATGCATGATCTTACAGCTGGGGCTCACAGATGCCTGCCCCATCTCCCCTTCCTGGTGATGTATTAGCTTATACCTAGGTTCACACATACCTCGCACATCTCAACATCTTTGTATGCATCAGCTTAGAGCTGGAGTTCACACATGCTGGGCACATCACCCCTTCATGGGATCCATCAGCCTAGAGCTGTGGTTGTCATATGCCAGGCACATATCCCCTCCATGGGGACCGGTGAATTTAGAGCTGGGGCTCACACATGCCTGGCCCCCTTCATTGTGTACATCTGCTTAGAGCTTGGGTTCACACAGTCCCTGCAGATATCCCCTTCATGGGGATGCATCAGCCTAGAGCGGTGGTTCACGGACGCTGGGCACATCTCCCTTCATGGGGATGCATGAGCTTAGACCTGGGTTTCACAGATGCCTTGCAAATATCCCCTTCATGGTGATGCATCTGCTTAGAGCTTGGGTTCACACATGTCTGGCACATCTCTCCTACATGGGGATATATCAGCTTAGTACTGGAGTGCACCCATTCCTTGCAAATATCCTCTTTATGGGGACCCATCAGCCTTGAGCGGTGGTTCAGACATGGCAGGCACATGTCCCCTTTATGGGATGCATGAGCTGAGAGCTGGGGTTCACACATGCCCTGCAAATATCCCCCTCATGATATGCTTCAGCTTAGAGGTGGGGTTCAAACATGCCTTGGAAATCTCCTCTTCATGGGGATGCATCTGCTTAGAGCTTGGGTTCAAACATGCCTCGCACATCCCCTTTATGGGGATTCATGAGTTTACAGCTGGGGTTCACGCAGCCCGGTCATCTCTCCCCTTCATGGGGATGCATGAGGTTAGAGGTGGCATTCACACATGCCTGGCACGTCTCCACTTCATTGAGGTTCATCAGCTTAGGGTTGACATATGCTGGGCAAATATCCCCTTTATGGGGAATGCGTCAGCCTAGAGCAGTGGGTCAGACACCCTGGGCACATCTCTCCTTCATGGGGATGCAAGAGCTTATTGCTGAGGCTTCCACATTCCCTGCAAATATCCTCTTCATGGGGTGCATCAGTTAGAGCTGGGGTTCACACCCGCCTTGCAAATCTCACCTCCATAAGGATGCATCTGCTTAGAGCTGGGGTACACAAATGCCTGTCACATCCCCTTCATGGGGATTCATCAGTTTAGAGCCCGGGTTCACGCATGCCTTCCAAGTCTCCCTTTCATGGTGATATATCAGCTTAGAGCTGGGGTTCAAACATGCCTGGCAAGTCTCCCCATCATGGGGAAGTTTAGGCTTACAGCTGAGGTTCAGACACGCTCGGCACATCTATCCTTCATGGCTATGCATCAGTTTAGAGATGGGGTTCACACATCTGTGGCAAATAACCCGTTCATGGGGAACTATCGCTGCTGCAAGGAGAGGAAGCCCTTCACTGTTGCAAGGCAGGTGTGATCTGGTGTTCCTGCTGCTGCTGCCTTGATGGACGCTACCTCCACCTGGGGGACTTCTCCTCTGCCTGCCTACAGACTTGGGTCCAGCCAAGCGCCACCCCACTCCCAGCTGCAACACCTGTGGGAGCTGGGGCATGAAACACCGGTCTCTGCTGACCTGGGACTCTTTCCATCGCTGCTGCAAGGAGAGGAATGCCTTCAGTGTTGCAAGGCAGGTGTGATCCGGTGCTGCTGCTGCCTTGCTGGAGCTCTACCTCCACCTGGGGGACTTCTGCTCTGCTTCCTTGCAGACCCAGGTCCAGCCAAGTGCCACCCTACTCCCAGTTGCAACACCTGTTGGGAGCTGGAGCATAAAACCCATGCCTCTCTTGACCTACGTCGGGAACTAGACAGGGAGAGTGTGTCCGTGTTGGTTCTGCTGGACCTCTCAGCGGCTTTCGATACCATCAACTATGGTATCCTTCTGGGCTGTCTTGCTGGGATGGGACTTGGAGGCACTGTTTTACAGTGGCTCCATTCCTTCTTGGAGGGCAGACCCAGAAGGTGGTGCTGTGGAACTTCTGTTCGACTCCCTGGCCATGTGGAGCCACATGTGGCTTGTGGAGTTCCTCAGGGTTCCGTTTTGCCCCCCATGGTATTTAACATATAGATGAAACCATTGGGAGAGGTTGTCCAGAGTTTTGAGGTTTGGTGTCACCAGTACGCTGATGACACCCAACTTTACTCTTCCTTTCCACCTAATTCCAAGGAAGCTGTTGGGGTGCTGAACCGGTGTCTGTCGGCAGTAATGGACTGGATGGGGGCAAACAAATTGAAGCTTAATCCAGACAAGACAGAAGTGTTCCTGGTGAGTCGGAAGGTAGATCAGGGAATAGGGATTCAGTTTGTGCTGGATGGGTTTACACTCCCCCTGAAGACACAGGGTCGCAGTTTGGATGTACTTCTGGATTCAGCCCTGAGCCTGGATGCCCAGGTTTCAGCGGTGGCCAGGAGTGCATTAGCACAGTTCAAGCTAGTGCACCACCTGTGCCTTTTCCTTGAGATGTCAGACTTGGCCACAGTGACACATGCCTTAGTTACATCCGGTTTGGATTACTGTAACACATTCTACATGGGGCTGCCTCTGAAGAGTGTTTGGAAACTTCCGCTCGTTCAAAGAGCTGCTGCCAGACTGCTGACTGGGGCTGGTTACAGGGAGCATACAACTCCCCTGCTAAAACGTCTTCACTGGCTCCCAGCCTGTTTCCAGACACAATACAAAATGCTGGCCATGTCTTCTAAAGCTCTACACAGCTCAGGTCCAGGTTATCTGAAAGACCATATTCTCCCCTATGAGCCTACTCATGCCCTGAGATCTTCAGGAGAGGCCCTTCTCGCCGTCCTGCCACCATCACAGGCATGTCTGGTGGGAATGCAGGAGAAGGCCTTCTCAGTGGCTACCCCAAGGCTCTGTAACTACCTTCCCAGGGAGGCAAGAGTGGCACCCTCCTTGATATTCTTTTGCAGGCATGTAAAACCTTTTTTGTTCCAGCAGGCCTTTGGGGATAGCTAGTCTGGACCTGTGAGAATATGACAGATGGATACTATATTTCTTGTTATCTTTTAACGTATTGATATTTTATACAATTTTAATATTACTCATGATTTAATTATATTTTTAACTTTTGTATACTTCTATTTATATTTATAGGTTTTATTTGTACAGGTTTTAATGTTGTAAAGCTGCCTTGAGTCCCAGTATTGGGAAAAAGGCAGGATATAAATAAATATGGTGATGATGATGATGATAACTCTCTGCTTAGAGCTGGGATTTAAACATGCCTGGCAAGTCTCCATTTCATGGGGTGTTTCAGGCTGGGGTTCACACATTCCTGGGAAGTCTCCCCTTCATGGGGAGGATTGAGCTAAAAGCTGGGGTTCACTCGTGCCTGGCACATCTCCGATTGATGAGGTCCATCAGCTTAGAGCTGTTGTTCACACAAGCCTGGAACTCTGACCTCTTTGGGGATGCATGAGCTTAGAGCTGTGGTTCAAACATGCCTGTCACGTCTCCCCATCATTGGGGTTCTTCAGCTTAGTGCTGTGGTTCACACACGCCTGGCAAATATCCCCTTCATTGGGATGCATGAGCCTAGAGCTGGGCTTTGCACATGCCTGGGACATCTCCCCTTCATGTGGATGCCTCAGCTTAGAGCTGGGGTTCACACATCCTAGCCAAGTCTATACTTCTTTTGATGAATCAGCGTAGAGTTGGGGTTCACACATTCCTGGCAAACCTCCCTTACATGGTTTAGAGCTGGTGTTCACGCATGCTTTACACATCTCCACCTCATGGGGATGCATGAGCTGCAAGCTAGGGTTCATACATGCCTGGAAGGTCTCCCATTCAAAGAATCATAGAATAATAGGTTGGAAGGGGCTTACAAGGCCATCGAGTCCAACCCCCTGCTCAATGCAGGAATCCAAGTCAGAGCATCCCTGACAGATGGCTGTCTAGCCTTGTCTTGAATGCCTCCAGTATGGGAGAGCCCACCACCTCCCTGGGTAATTGGTTCCATTGTCGTATTGTTCTAACAGTCGGGAAGTTTTTCCCGACATTCAGCCAGAATCTGGCTTCCTGTCACTTGAGCCCATTATTCTGTGTCCTGCATTCTGGGATAATTGAGAAGAGATGCTGGCCTTCCTTTCTGTGACAACCTTTCAAGTACTTGAAGAGCGCTATCCTATCTCCCCTCAGTCTTCTCTTCTTAAGGCTAAACATGCCCAGTTCCTTCAGTCTCTCTTCACAGGGCTTTCTTTCCAGCCCCCTGATCATCTTCATTGCCCTCCTCTGAACTCTCTCCAGCTTGTCTGCATCCTTCTTAAAGTGTGGTGCCCAGAACTGGATGCAGTACTCCAGATGAGGCCTAACCAGTGCTGAGTAGAGGGGAACTAGTACTTCCCGGGATTTGGAAGCTATACTTCTATTAATGCAGCCCAAAAGAGCATTGGCCTTTTTTGCAGCTACATCACATTGTTGGCTCATATTCTACAACAATTCCAAGATCCTTCTTGCTTGTAGTATTGTTGAGCCACGTATCCCCCATCTTGTAAATGTGCATTTGGTTTCTTTTTCCTAGATGCAGAACTTGGCATTTAGCCTTATTAAGTTTCATTCTGTTGTTTTCTGCCCAAACATGGTGTACATCAGCTTAGAACTGGGGTTCACACACATGCCTGGTAAGTTTCCCTTTCATGAGGATGCCTCAGCTTAGAGCTGGGGTTCACATAAGCCTGGCAAGTCTCCCCTTCACTGGGACGTGGTAGCCTAGTGTTGGGGTTCACACATGCCTAGCATGTCTCCCCTTCATGGGAATTAGGGATGTCAGAGAATTCCGCCATGGACTCCAGTGAGTCCCCCAGAATCCATGGCGGAATGGCCTCCGCCACCCCATGGAATCCCCCCAGAACAGAGCTTACCTGGTGGATGCAGTGGCGGCGGATGCGGCGGCAGCTCCAGCTGGTCTCCCGGCCACTGCCGGGTTGCTGCGGCCACAAATGGTGGCCAGCGTAGAGGCCGCCATTTGCGTGTCTGCCTTTTGCCGTGATGGGCTACATAAATACTTACGTAGCCTATCACGGCTTGGCAGCCACGCAAATGGTGGCCGGCGTAGCAGGTCTGGGTTTCACACATGCCTAGCATGTTTCCCCTTCATCAGGATGCATCAGCTTAGACCTGGTGTTCGCACATGCCAGCCATGTTTCCTCTTCGTAGGGATGAACCATCATAGAGCTGGGGTTCACACATGCCTGGCAAAAAAACATTTAATGTAGTTGCATCTTCTTAGAGCTGAGGTTCACACATGCCTGGCAAATAACCATTTAATGTAGTTGCATCTTCTTAGAGCTGGGGTTCACACATGCCTGGCAAATAACCATTTAATGTAGTTGCATCTTCTTAGAGCTGGGGTTTACACATGCTTGACATTTCTCTCCTTCATGGGGATGTATCAGCTTAGACCCGGGGTTCACATGTGCCACTCAAGTCTCCCAGTCCTGGGGATGCACCAGCTTAGAGCTGGGGTTCACACATGCCGGGAAAATAACCATTTGATGGGGTTCAGTTTGCTTAGAACTGGAGTTTACACATGACGGGCATATCTCCTGTTTATGCGGTGCACCAGCTTACAGCTGGGGTTGATACATGCCTGTCAAGTCTCCCCTTCATGGGGAGGCATCAGCTTAGAGTTTGGGTTCACACGTGCATGGCAAATAACACCTTCATGGGAATGCCTCAGCTTAGAGCTGCAATTCACATATGCCAGGCAAGTCTATACTTCTTTTGATGAATCAGCGTAGAGTTAGGGTTCACACATTCCCAGCAAATCTCCCCTTCATGTAGATGCATCAGCTTAGAGCTGGGGTTCACACATATTTGAAACATCACCCCCTTATGGGGTGCATCACCTTAGAGCCAGGGTTCACACATGCCTTGCAAGCCTCCACTTCATGGGGATGCATGAGCTGCAAGCTAGGGTTCATACATGTCTGGTAGGTCTCCCCTTCATAGTGTGCATCTGCTTAGAGCTGGGGTTCACACATGCAGGGCAAGTCCCCACTTGATCAGGTGCATCAGCTTAGAGTTGGGATTCAAATGTTCCTGGCAAGTCCCCCCTTAATGGCGATGCATCAGCTGAGACCTGGGGTTCACACGTGCCACCCAATTCTCCCATTCCTGGGGATGGCTCAGCTTAAAGCTGGGGTTCACACATGCCTGGCAAATAACTATTTCATGGGGTTGCATCTTCTTAGAGCTGGGGTTTACACATGTGTGGTACGTTTCCCCTTCATGAGGTGCATTAGCTTACAGCTGGGGTTCACAGATCCTGGCAAGTATGCCCATCTTCGCGATGCATCAGCTTTGGCCTGGGGTTCACACATGCCTGGCAAGTCTCCCTTTCATGAGGATGCATCAGCATGAGCCTAGAGCTGGGGTTCACACACACCGGCCATGTTTCCCCTTAATGGGGGTGAACTATTGTAGAACTGGGCTTCACACATGCCTGCAAATAACCATTTCATTGGGTTTCATCTGCTTAGAGCTGGGGTTCACACATGCCTGGCTGGGGATGATGGGGGTTTTATTCAAACAATGTGTGGGGACCCAAGTTTGGGAAGGGCAGATTCTTGTATTCACAACTAGTGAGACCTGTCTAGTCAAGTTTTGTTGAGATTATGTCTGGGGCACAAAAACTATTAAAACCTGTAGTCCTGGTTAAAATGCTCCCCACCGCCCAAATGCACCTGCCATTAATTAAAAAGACAACTTTACTTCCATGTGACAGATTTACTGTCCTATCAGGCATAGCCATGCATGTTCCAAAGAAACAGACTTGCAAAGTAGTAGAATCATAGAATAGTATGGTTGGAAGGGGCCTACAAGACCATCGAGTCCAACCCCCTGCTCAAAGCAATTTGTTGGCATAAATATAAATATAAATATAAATATTCTACCGTAAGGGAAACAACTTGTCTGCCAAGGAACATCTGCACATCTGTCATGGAACCCATTTGCGATGCAAAGTATCCTGGGAGTGGGAAAATGTTCTAGGGCACATTCTCAGTTCACATAGGGTCAGACCTATGGGACCTCACTATAACTGCACATTAACTAAATCACAACCGATGTTTCCCGTAGCTATTCACCACTATAGCTGTGCAGTGAAAGAACAACAGCAATGAGTATATTGACTTTCAGTCCACCAGTATTGATCCTCTCACTAAGAAACCATATATCATGTCCTGATGGGTTCCCCAAAACAGAGCTTGAAAGCACCTGTATAGTCTGCCTCAAATGTAAATGCTTTGGGCCTGTTCAGTTTGCAAGTTTATCATTGTTTGTTAACGGTGGGTAAAAAAGTACCACAAGAATGATACCATGTGCTCAGCTTGCATAGAGTTTTTGAATAATGCTTGCCCTTCTGAAATGTACCATCTGTGCTGATCTTGCTAGTCCCCGATTAATCATTCCCCATGTGGCTTCTCATTGTCAGGTACATTGAATCAGAACTCCTGAAACAACACTCCACATAGACACATCTTTATAGCAATATTCTTTATTTGCCACTGTGTTGTTAAGTTTTATTTTTCAATCTGAGCATTAGTTAAAATGAGGAGAAAGCTTCTAATCAGAAATTCCAATCTGATTTCCTTCCTTTCCCACGTTTCACTTTTGGTCCTGTGAATGTTTCGTACATTTCGATCTTTAGTTATTCTTGGCAGCTTTTGTCTGAACATTTGCAGCATCTACCACAACATTTTGCAGAAAGCTTCTCAGCATGAAGAATGTGGTTGCAAAAGAACTAGCTCCACCAACTACAGAGCCCAACACGGGTACAAAATCACAAATCAGTTCTATCATCATCAGTGATGCACAAAGCAATGACTTTGACAAGAGACCAACTACCAGTTCATTCGTGATTTCGCTGACTCCTGGAGTGTTTTTGATAGCTGACCTTAGCTCGTGGATAGGTTTGCCAACCCGGTTTGCCAGCGAACGGAGGGAAGCTTCATCTAAGCCAAAGACCTTGCAGAAATGTTTAAGAGCTCCCACCAAGATGGCAATGTCACAAATAAAAGAGAGGCCTGGGACAGGAACAGCCCCGAAAAAGCACGACACAAGTGCTAACTTCCATATCAGGTCCTCCATTGCAGCCTTTTTCTTTTTCATCATTTCTCTTGAGAAAGTTGGCATAGCCATTATTAAAGCATGTCTCTTGAGGTCATCCATGTCCTCCTCCAAAGTGTCAAGCAGGAGAGGGAAATCATACAGGTTCAAATCCCGCCTTGAAATGAGAAAAACCTTTGGGGAGGACTCCCCTACATTCTTCAGATTATCGTAGCAATAATTCCTTATTTTCTCAAGGGTTTGGTCTTCACTGAAGTTCTGTTTCCTTCTTTCAGAATCAATACTGATATCCACTTTGGTGCGCACATAGTAAAATCTCTTGCCCATTTTCTGAATTTCACAGGCCAGCTTGGTGTCATGCTCTGTGAAACGCCCTGACGCAACAATGAGGAAAAAATCATACTTCTTACAGTCTACCTTCTTTAGGTATTCATTTGCTTTAAACTCAGGTGTTCCAATTCCTGGCAGATCCCATAGTGTGACTTTGGGGAATAAGGGATGCAGATAACGCTTCACATCCATTGTCGTTTGTGTCGGCCCGGTCTCAGCTGAGCTCTCTTCATAATCAGTCACATCCCTCAGTGCATTGACAAGGGATGATTTACCAGCACCTGACCGCCCAGTGATGGCAATGTCAAGTGTGGTGTTTTCCAGTAAAAGCAACTCTTCATGATTTTGAGCTATAATGTCTGAGATATCTCCTTGTTCCAAAGCAGCCTTCAGCTTTTCAAGGTCAAACTTTAAGATTGCTTTGGAGATGGCACCACCCAGGATAGCTCTTGCTGAAGGTTTACTTGATCTAAAAAAGAACGGAAATATTGTTATTGTTAACTTGTATTATTTGGGGCACAATCCTATGGCTGCTAGACAGCATCTAGATGGCCATAGGATTTTTCATTTTCTGGGAAATGAGCTTGTGGCCAGTGCGCCGAAGTCGGTTCCCAGAAAACCGACTCCCTTCCCCCACAATGGGACAATTTTCCCATTGCAGAACACCGCGTGGTTTGTCCCTGGCTCCACACTCACAAGAGCAGCACAGAGCAGCCGAAAAGGGGGCGTTCCTGGGGGTGGGGCAAGGACTGTAGAAGTGCCGTTATGATGTTTCTTATGCACCATCCGGCCTCGCCCCCCCCCCACCCCTGCACTCAGAAGTGCCCTGGTTAGACAGCTGCAAATGCAGGGCAGCCATAGCGTGGAGGAGGAGATCCCCTCTGCGCTTCGCCCACCCTGCATTGGATAGGCAGTCACCTCCGAGTTCGGAAGCTGCCGACTATCCCCATAGGATTGTGCCCTTAATGTCCAAATGACCTTTTCCTTTAACAGTTTGAATTTTGTATTTAATCATGTGGGGTGTAGAACATGCTTACCACTAAGAAAAGCATGACTCCACTATATGTAATGAGTGAACTAAGGAGGTATTCACCGGAGGGGTCTGAGGTTCTCCTTTCTTGCTAGGAACATTCACATGACATTCCCACCCATAAACTCCAGTTTCTTACCCTGCCACCAGCCTTCACAAGCCAAGTTTAAGGCAATGTTAAGTTCAATGTAGACATGACATTATTCATGCAGCAGCTAACTGCATTTTTAAAAAGTAAATGGACACAGGACAGAAGAATGATTTGGAATGCACCACAGTCTGGATTCTCTCTCTCTCTCTCTCTCTCTCTCTCTCTCTCTCTCTCTCTCTAACACACACACACACACCTGCTATTTTCTTTTAAAAATGTAATCCATGCAATTGCTGTGTGAATAATGTTATATCTAGTTTTGTCCTAAGCATCTCCAAGGAGAAGGTCTGGAGTGCAGATGCATATTGTTGGAACAAAAATGCTGTGGGATCCATGCAGCCTTTCCCTTAATTTCATTACGCTGCTGGGCATTGGGTTTGGGGGAATTGGAAAACTCAAATATAGGACAATATTTTATTTTTATTGGTTGCACGCAGAGAGATTGCAAGACATTAGAGGGTTTGGTAGAAAAGTAATTCAAAGGGCACAACAAAGCTAAATTCCCAGTAGAGGCTGAGTTGGATATTATTACAAGCCAGCTGTACGAGGCTAACTAGCTTATATGCAAACATGCTCACACCTTCTTATGGACAGACATTCATCCCATGTCAGTAAAGGAAATGGATACAGGATAGGAGTCTGAATCCTGGAGCAAAGTATGAGTGTTGAGTGTTGACAATTTTCCCATTGCAGAGCACTTCTTTTGAAAAGGCCAGGTTTGTTGGAGGATATCTCCCTTTGATTCCTTGACCAATCTGAACTGAGAGTTTGGCCTGTCTGTCACTTTCCAACGGGTATTGGTAAAGTTGAAAAACTGGCTTGGAAGCTCACAGATGTTAGTATATTTCAAGGGTAACTCATTTCCCTCTACTGATGGATTGTTCCATGTTCATCCCTGGTTCAAGACATGCAGAGCATGATAGTGTGCAGTGCCACAGCTTTTCAAACATTTAAGGGCAAAATGGCATCAGGGAGCTGCGTGCAGATTGAAGATGAAGTGGTGGCTTGCTTCCCATTCTGGAAATGCTGAGTACAATGGAAACTCTTGGAAAATCCTTACACTATTTCTGCTTTGGTGGGAGCCTCCTAAGCAGGTGCTGGCATGCAGCCTTAGCATCATCTCCCGGGATCACAAGCAGGGATGTAGCTCCCCTGCTGGATCCTAGCTTGGCCTCGTTTGAAAGCCAGGTTGAGTAGCTCAGGAGGCAATGAATGCTCAGGAAGCCAGATTCTGGCTGAACATCAGGAAAAACTTCCTGACTGTTAGAGCAATATTGTTAGAAAAAGTTCTTGCTTCTGGTCAAATGGGAGGCCAGGCAAGCGACAGTGGAGCCAACAAAGTTTTATTGATCATTTTGCAAAACGGGTACAGAGCAGTGTGGACCCAGGGCGTGGCGCACCCAACCTTTTTATACCCACCCATAACGGCTCAGTACTTTTCCATCAGCTCTCTACGCATACTCTCGGCTTAAGCTGACTCATTGGTCACGTGGCATGCCTACGTATCTGAGTCACTAGCTACTTATGGCGTCCTTTTTATCTAACAATATGACAATGGAACCAATGACCTAGGGAGGTAGTGGGCTCTCCCACACTGGGGGCATTCAAGATGAGGCCGGATAGCCATCTGTCAGGGATGCTCTGACTTGGATTCCTGCATTGAGCAGGGGGTTGGACTCGATGGCCTTGTAGGCCCCTTTCAACCCTACTGTTCTATGATTCTATGAATTTGATACCAGACACAGTTTTTCCTTTTCCATTGCCTAAAGAAGGGCCCACCTCTCAATGTCCTTGTGCTGCATCTTGGAGAGGATGGTATATGGAAAAGGAGGGGTTTGTTACTGAATCTACAAATGACCTGCAGCTAGTGAGGCCTGATTTCCAGGTACTGTCATACTCTGGCCAGATGCTGGTGCAGAGGGCATGGAAGGGACCCAATTAACACAGCCAGGAGGAATATGAACCTCACCCTAACGATGGCACTGGCAGGCATCCAACAATGGGATGGAAATCAATTCCCCTCTCAAACATGGCACACTCAGTGCCTTAGTTTGTGATAGTTGTGCACCTCTCCCTGCACAGGTATGCCATCTTCTTTGCTGATTTGCAACAGGGCCAGCATGACTTAATACTTGGTAGGTGGAAGTGGGGGTGGCATGGTGCTAAGCTGGCCCTTCCTTCTCTTTGGCCCCATGCGAGGTAGGCAGGAAAAGCCACTGCAGTGGTGAGCACTCTGAAGAATCCTTCGGGTACGAAGGTTGACCTCCACCGAAGCTTGAGGGGGAATGGCATGGTTACCCCATCTCATGGCCTGTCGGACTTACTCAGCACAAGACTTAGCTCATGGGTTGGTGACCCCACTGGGCGCTTCTTGCCATACTGTTAAGCTGTGTATATGGGGATAACGACCAAAAGGGGAAGGCTGCTGCTTGAGGCTAGGAACTGGGTTAAGGTTACCTAAAAGAGGAACGTTGCAATCCAACACATTTGGAGGGCACCAGGTTGGGGAAATCTGTTCTAAAAGAAAAAAAATAGAAGTAGGTGGCCCTAAATTGTTCATTAAGTGGGGGGGCAGCACATGGTCTCCGCCTCCTCACATAAGAGGCCATAGGAACCCACAACAGGAGTTAAAAAAAACAGGTTAAATTATATAAAACAACAATAACATTCTTTTTATCTTAAGTTGCAGCTCCATAATTAACGTTAAATCCTTAGTTAAATCCAACATACCTATCACATCTCTTCCTTTCTGGCTCCAGAGGCAGTGTCGAGGCATGTCTCCTGAGATCGTCACATTCATCCCATAGGGCCTTTTCTAGAAGTGGAAAATCATACTTCTTCAAATCCTGCCTTGATATTAGAAAAATCCTTGGGGAAGACTCTCCTGTCTTGATCAAATTTTCACAACAGTCTTTCCTCACCTTCTCCAGAACTTTGTCCTCACTGAAGTTTGGTTTCTGTTTTTCAGAATCCATATCCAAATCCATTTTTGTACGCACATAGAAAAACTTCTTATTCATTCGCTGAATTTCATGGGCCAGCTTGGCATCATGCTCAGTGAAGCGTTCTGCAGCAACAATGATGAAGAAATGGTATTTGTTAAAATCCATTTCTTTTATGTATTTTTCTGCTTTAAGCTGAGGTGTTCCTATGCCTGGAAGATCCCAGAGTGATACCTCTTGATGTATGGGGTGCACATATGCCATTGGTTCCATTGTACATTCTGTCACACCAGTCACAGCTGCACCTACGCCCTCATCTGTAGTCATACCCCGCAGGGCATTGACAAGGGATGATTTACCAGCACCAGATTCCCCTGTGATTGCAATGTAAACTTCTTTTTCTGATGGGTGAAAAAACTGAGCTTTTGTTTCTGGGACATGTCCCTGTTCCATATCAGCCTTCACCTTTTCATGTCTGTTTTGTAATGTTTGTTTTGAGCTTTTACCACCCATGATGATTTCGTTGAGCTAAAGAAGAAAAGAAATACTGTGATGGTTAACTCTTACAACATAATGTTTACATGAAAATTTCCTATGACAATATGAATTTACATATGTGAGAAAACTAAATTACTTAAGGCATGCCTGCACCAATGGAAAACTAGGCCCATATGAGATGCATTTTCATATTATGATGAAGACAAGATGAAGATGATTGATAGATAGATAGATAGATAGATAGATAGATAGATAGATAGATGTTCGCAGGGCTTTGTTTCCCTGTTGCCACACATGCATTCCAAATCGTGTAATGTCCCCACTTCGTCTACTTTGCATTCTTCTTCTTTTGCTATGTATGTCCCCAGGTAAATACTGTACATTCGCAAGATCCCTGTGCTTATGGCCAACTGCTTTTTTCTGCTCAGATTGCATAACAGTCATGACAAGGAGGTCATCTGAGTTCTGCAGAGGCATTCCACCTGAACCTCCAGACTTGTGGGAGGGGAGCTGGAGAGCTTTTACCTCCTTGAGTCCTCTGTGGCCAGTTGGGCCACCTTTTGAAGCAACCCCAGTGCTTAGGAGGCTTCTCTGGTGCACACACCTGTACAGAAGGCTTTTGCCTCCCAACTCAAATGGCAGGTTAAACCCTCTCAGCTGCTTCCTCAAGGAGAGGCTCCTCAACACATCGGCTGAGTTGGGAGCTGGCTTTGCTCCTCCATTGTCTTCCCCAATTGAATGAAGTAAACTGAGCTGCATCCTCAATGAGACTGCAGCTCAGTTGGGAGCCACTATCCACCCCTTCTCTGCAGAGGCATGGTTTCAGTGAGGGGCAGGGCCTTCATGGGCTGCATGGGGAGACTGGGAAGGCCAAATTTGGCCCATGGGATAGAAGTTCCCCATCCATGCCTAGGCAGAAGCTTGTCACCCAACAGGAATTGAGGAAGGATTTTTTTTTCAAGTCCTCCAGACTGACCAAGGTGTCAGGGTGGAAACTGAGCCCATAGAGCCCCAGAGCAGTTCTGATTCTGGGGAAGAGCAACAACCTGTGGGAGAGGAGCTTGCTCATCTCTCACAGGCACAGCGGCAGGGAGAGATTCCTCCTGCCTGCATTCCTGGGATAGATAGTGACCCTGGCAGCAAGAGAGCAGGGGATGGGGTCTTGCTGGATGCTCGGCGCAGACGCAGGGAGCGGCGCCAGATGGAGGACGCAAAGAGGAGGCACTTCGATCGCTTGGCGCTAAAACAACGGTCACGTCCCGAGGACACAAAGGTAAGAGGGAGGATCTCTCCATAGCCCATAAGTTCAGAGTCTTCCCGCCCTCCTCCTTCAAACAGGGACCAACTGCCTTACCTGGAGCTTAGGCTACTCTGCTAACTACCCCAGTGCAGCTGGTGATTAGCATCTGAAAGAGTCATTAAGTTGTAAATGGAATAAAGCCTTGGAAAGAATCCTTTTCATCTGTGTCTTGAGTTGGCTATTGGAGGGGACTGTAAGAAGCAGCTAGGGCACTCCTGACACAAGGCTGGGCAACTCTTTTTTCCTTCCTTGGGCATCACCTAGCTGTCACAACTTTGTCAGGTAGAAAGGAGAAAAGGGGGATGGGGATGAAAGCCCATAGGAGATGAAGGAAGGGGTGCCTGTAATTACAGGCATAGGGTAGAATGGCAGCCTCCAGCAGATTTTGGGCAACTGATGGAGTAGGAAACCACACTTAGCCCACATGTAGCAGCAAACATAAGGTTTCACCATGATTGAAGGTTCAGGCTTGAGCTGACCACATGAGGAGCCCGAAGCAGCACAGACTCCAGCTCCTCGGGCAAACAAGAATATTATGTCCCTCTCCCCCACCCCCGTAATTGTTAATTTAACAATTCCTGTAAATAAATAAAGTTGCGGCCTTCATTGGGCAGGACATGTGGAACTGGAAGGTGCAACTGGAAACTACATCTTCTCATTTGAAGGTGGCCAAGTGCATGCTCTCCTGCCCAGTTTGCACAATGCTCATGGCAAAGCATTTATCTACATTCTAAAACTGTACATATCACAGCAATTTCCCTATTACATTATTTCTATTGCAATAGAACTACTGCTTCTGGCAGAATTTATCCTGTCAAAATTCAGGATGTGTTTCAGCAGTCCCAGCTATTGTGGTCCAAATGGAATCTTATGGTCAGTGCACACCCCTAGTAAAACTCCAGATATGTATGTATTTAAATAAATAATATCTGATCATGGCTCTTTTGAGAAAGGTTGCAGTGTCAAAGAAGCACGTGGAGAAAAATGAGCTGAAGAGAGACTGGCTTACCTTTTAAGGCCAAAGAAGGATTGCTTTTGAGAAGCTGAAGAAACAGTAGAATCTGTATAATAGTAGGCTAGATAGTTGTTTTAGAAGGTATCTTTTCTTCCCTCTCTAAGAAGCTGTCTGCTGTGGTTTCTGTTTTTAAACACAAGAAATAGACTGAAGTGAAAGAGAAAGCACATATGTTTTTCTGAAAGCTACAGCCAACACCCTGATACACTCCACCCACCAAAGAGGTGGGATGAGGGGATTTTCAACAAGGAACAATAAGTTCACACAAAAAGTGAGCTTGGCTGAGCCACCATTATTTAATTCCTAAAGATGCCAGGAATATCCAGGGTTTTCTGCTACTGACACCATCCCCTCCCCCAAAATAATTATTGTAACATAAAGTCAGTTCTGGAAACCAAAAGACCTCTGTGTGTGAGAGTGGAGCTATGGACAGAAAGAGACCTGTGAGCAGAGTTAGAGAGAGACAGGCCTAGTTTGTGTGATCAGGGGTTGACAAATAAAGGCACATCCTGTTTTCCTGTCTTCAAATACTACCCTGCCCCAGTCCTTATGAGATGGAGCATCAGACTGGTGTTCTAAAGCAGTCTTTGCAAAGACGTATAAATCCCCCTGTTTTTGGTGAGGCGGGCAAGAAAATACACGTAAAATACAAGGCAAGTTAAAATTAGTCATTTCCTCATTAGGTTTATTTAAAGTACTGCACCAGTTTTGGACTTCCTTGGTGGAGCACATATGTTCTCTCCTGATTCTGGAAAGAGGATGCCGATGGCTGTGCTGGCAGGCAATGATGGGAGTTGCAATCCAACACATTTGTGTTAGAAAAAGACTGTCCTCTTATTCTTTGGCTGTCAGCTCTTTGCTAGACCTCTGAGCTATTAGTCATAATTATGAGCCCACCGGACACATGTCCAGTGGCAGTGTACATCTGTTAAAAAGGGGAAGTCTGGTGAGACAGTCACATAAGCATAATCAGAAATAAACATGTTGACACAGTCGTGCTCTAAGGAGTCAGCTAACGGCTCAATCAGTTGACATGTTGTGGCTAACAAAAAATTGTAAAGGGAAGGGGGGTATAAAAAGACTTATGCTTGCTTAGCTCGGGGTCCAGACTGCTGACTGCTCTGCACCCGTTTTGCAAAACGTTCATAAAATAGTGTTGGATCCACTGCTGCCTGTCTGGCATCCTTTCTTTCAACCAGAAGCAAGAACTTTTTATCTAACAATTTGGTGCCGTGACTCGGATCCTGCTTCGGGGCGCGTCCCCTTTGCGCTGAACCGAGGGGCCGCGGAGGAGAAGTGGCCACAGGCGGTTGTTTACACTGCCTTCTCCTCACGACGGCGGCAGCAAAAGCACTTGGGGACCAACGCCAGAGGAAGAGGGAGACGTGATCACTCCTTTTAGGCACCAGCAGTGGATCAATAAAGCAGCTGGACGCAGCTGCGGGCGGGACAGAAGAGGCTTTGGGGGTAAGTGAAACAGCTTACATTAGGGGATAAACGCGGGACGGTGGTGTGTTTGTGATTGTGTGAGACGCCTACGGGCGAAGCGAGTGAGGAGCCCCGATCTGCATTTCCCTACCCTGGAGACGGGCTGGGTCAGAGGAGGGCGAAGCGCGAGAATTGTTGATTGAAATCCCCACCGTCATGGGCAGGTCCCAATCCAGGCCTACAGGATTGTCCCATATGCCCTTGGAGTGTTGTTTGCGCAACTGGTCACATTTTAAGCAAGATTATAGAACTAAGATGACAAAGGATCGCCTTGTCCTTCTTTGTGCCCGGGAATGGCCAGTAGTAGAACCCAAATGGCCACCCGAGGGGTCTTTTGACCCAACCCTGATATCTGCTGTGCGTATAATAGTAACACAGAGGGGAAGTTGAGACCAGTTCCCCTATATCGATTCATGGGCGACCTGCGTACCCCTTGGCGGCAAGCCCGCTCCGTGGGTTGTCAAATGCATGTCTCTGGCCCCTCCTGTGATGGTCAGTAAGAAACCAACCATCCTTGCGGGGGCATGGGCCAGGTTTAAAGAGGAACACCCCCAGGCAACTGAGGATGAGACAGCAGCAGCTCTGCCCACAGGACGGCCCGAATGGGGGGTAGCCATGGCGGCACAGAGACAGCTACATGCTGAGTATTTTCGGTTCGTTTTAGCAGGCATGAAGCAAGCCGCACGGGGGGCCCCCAATTTGCAAAAAGTCCTGACTTTAAAACAAGACAAAAACGAACCTCCTGCCGTGTTCCTCCAAAGGCTAAGGGAAGCCTTCGCCAAGTATACTGATATTGACTTGAAGGACCCAAATAATTTAAAGATTCTCACGACTCAGTTTGTGGGAAATAGTTGCCAAGACATCAGAAAGAAGTTGCAGAAAGTTGAGAGAAGATTAGTGGCTGACCTAAGTGTTTTAGTAGAGCTCAGAAAGTTTATGAAAGACAAGAGGCAAGCGAAGCTCCTCGCTGCAGTTCTCAGACCCAACAAAGGAGGAGCTAAGAAGAGAGGAAAAGGAGGGAGGAAGGGGTCCTCCCTGAGAAAAGACCAATGTGCCTTCTGTAAGAAAATTAGGCACTGGAAGCGTGACTGTGAAGCCTTGAAGCAAAAAGAGAGAGAGGAGGGTGTGGGGGGGGGCAGAAAGAATTTTGCATAAACAAGAAAGAGACTAAGACAGACCGGGGCCCAGCCCCCTCTGAGCCGTCTCTGAGGCAAGACGGGACCCCATAGTCAAAATTAAAGTTGGGGGCTGCTCCTATGATGCCCTTGTAGATACAGGGGCCACCCTGTCCATCCTCCCCCCTTAGCCAACCACCAATGGGAAGTGGGGGATCTACCACCATAATGGGGGTCGAGGGAAGGGCAACCCGAGTGCCCCTTTCTCATCCCTTGCTCACCAAGGTTGGGAAAACACACCTAGCACATGCATTTGTCTGTACCCCCTCCTGTCCGGTGGCACTGTTAAGAAGGGACTTATTGACTAAGCTCCAAATTGAGATTGCTTTCACTTCTGACGGAAGGATAGAAGTACAGCTCCCCAAGCAACAGAGCAGTAACTATCAAATGGCCCTTTCAAAGGTCGCAGAGGAGCCCACCCCAGAGGCAGACGAGGACTGGTGCTTAATAGAAAACAGAGTCAATCCCCTAGTTTGGGCTGGGGTTGGAAGGGCCTCTCGTGCCAAGTTGGCAACACCGTCAGCTGAAGTCCCTACAAGATAAGGTCTCCAAGAAGGAGTTCATCCGCTTGGCACAGACCCTCAAGTATTACAGCTATCTCAAATTTGACCCCTGCATCACAGACGTCCCCGAAAAGGGCTGCCACGTCATTGTGGGGGCTGAGAATAGTAAGCTGAACTTCCAGGTCAAGCTGCCCAATGACCAGATCAAGGAGGGAAGTTTCAAGGTGACCCGAATGCGCTGCTGGCGGGTCACTTCCTCAGTCCCCGTGCACAACGAGACATCAGGCCCTACCGCTGGCAAGTCAGAGGTGAAGCTAGAACTTGCCTTTAAGTACCTGATAAATAAAGACTGCCTACAGTGGGTCACAATCACCAGCCTGCAGGCCATAATGCTGAGCATCTGCCTGCAGTCTATGGTGGATGAACTGATGATGAGAAAAAAAAAATCAAGAGGCAGCATCCGCAAGATGTTCCGCAGGCGAGTCAATAGAGCCCTGCAGCAGCCAGGCAGCCAGCAAGCAGTAAAGGCTCCCCCTCTTTTGGATTCTCCTGATGCAAGCAGGGAGTCTATTGCAAAAGTCTCAAGCAAATTGGACTCCATCAGTCTGCATGCCATTAGCCGTTCCAGCTCTTCTGCTGACATTGGGGCCAACTACACCTTTAAAAGCATTGGTGATAAAGACCTCTAGGGGCCCTGCCCTGACGCAACTCTGTGAGATATAAAATCTCCTCCTGGGTAGATCTCCATGTGCCTCAACCCCAGCCAGCTGCCCACCCTCTTGTCTACATGGATGGGGAGACGGCGCGACCGCTGTATGAGGCACTGCAAAAAGATAAATAAGTCTTATTTATCAAATAAGTCTCAAAGCTGCCCTTGTGTCGCCACCTGCCCTAGCCATACCAAATCCCAGTCGACCATTTAGACTCTATGTGCATAAAAATAAAGGCGTAGCCTCGAGAGTACTTTGCCAGCGAAAGGGCCCCTCCTGGAGGCTGGTGGGATATTACTCCAAGGTCCTTGATGTCATGGCAAGAGGCTGGCCGAGTTGCTTAAGGGCAAATGAGGCCACAAAGAGGGCAGCCAAAGAAAGAATCCAAGAGACATTTCTTGTCTTACCCAGAAGAGAGGAGCCCCCACATACTCCCCTTCCGAGTTACAGATGGCGCAAGAACACAGAGTAAGTCCCCGTGGCGACGGATGGATCCAGATGACAGATGGGAGACTGCTCCTACCGCAGACCCTGCAGGGAGCTATCTTAGAACAAGTGCATCACTCTCTTAGACATCCTGGGGCATCAGCTATGATTGACTATTGCAAGAGGCTGTTCGTCTCTCCTGGCCTAACTGTACGCGCCCATCGATTAGCAGCAACATGTGAGGTTTGCCAGAAAATTAATTCCCCCGGGGCACCCCCTCCACCAAAGGGAGGGCGACCATGGGCATATTATCCCTTCCAGAGGGTGCAGATTAATTTTGCTGAAATGCCACCGTGTAGGGGTTGCAGATACTTGCTTGTAATAGTGTGTCAAATGACAGGGTGGGTAGAGGCGTTTCCATGCAGAAACTGTCAAGCAAAAACTGTAGTTGCTAAGTTGTTACAGGAGGTGGTGCCCCGGTTCTCCCTGCCTGAGGTTGTAGAGTCCAACCAGGGCTCACATTTCACCTCAGCTGTTACACAAGGGTTGGCACGAGCTCTGGGGGTAGAGTGGCACTCACACTGCCCTTAGAGACCCCAGGCGAGTAGGCAGGTTGAAAGAACCAATCGGAGTCTCAAGGAGACTCTAACCAAGCTCCAGCAAGGGGTAAGACTCACTTAGGTAGAGGCTCTGCCAATAGCTTTGACAAAGCTTCGAAAAATGCCAAGAAAAGACATAAAGCTGTCCCCCTTTGAGCTAATGTTTAGGTTCCCGCCTCGGGTACACTGCAGAAGGAGGGAGGAAGTCAAGTGGGAGATAGGTAATCAGATGCTAAGAGATCAGTTGACTTCTCTACAGTCTGTTCTTTCACAGCTACAAGCTTATTCCGTTCCGTTCCAGAGATTGCCGTTAGATGCACCTATCCATCTCTTCCAGACAAAAGACGAGGTGTTGCTGAAAAAGTAGAATAAAAAAGCTTTAAAGGAAGGGTGGGAGGGGCCTTATTTGGTGGGACCAACCAGCCACTCGTGTATAAAGCTTGTGGGTTCTAGCAAATGGACACATTGCAGCCGGATAAAGCCATTTAGGCGACCCTTGCTTCCTTCTGTCACCTGGAAAGAACAGGAGGACATGGGCAACGGTCCTCTGCTCCCTGGCACCCCACCGGAAGCTGCCAGGGACACAGGCGAAGAAACCATCCAAGAGCCACAATCGCCTCTTGTTTATAAATCCCAGCAGTTAATTGAAACTGCTCTGTCAAAACAAATGCTCTTGCTTTATTGTGCTGATAGAGAAACCCTGTTTTAAAACTTTAAGACATGAGTAAAGACTTAAAGGAGGGAATTGTTAGAAAAAGACTGTCCTCTTATT
Organism: Heloderma suspectum; assembly: GCF_057233095.1. Classification (NCBI taxonomy): domain Eukaryota; kingdom Metazoa; phylum Chordata; class Lepidosauria; order Squamata; family Helodermatidae; genus Heloderma; species Heloderma suspectum. The sequence goes on from NC_139467.1 coordinate 14,850,618, forward strand.
CTTTGGCTGTCAGCTCTTTGCTAGACCTTTGAGTCATAATTATTGAGCCCACCGGACACATGTCCAGTGGCAGTGTACATCTGTTAAAAAGGGGAAGTCTGGTGAGACAGTCACATAAGCATAATCAGAAATAAACATGTTGACACAGTCGTGCTCTAAGGAGTCAGCTAACGGCTCAGTCAGTTGACATGTTGTGGCTAACAAAAAATTGTAAAGGGAAGGGGGGTATAAAAAGACTTATGCTTGCTTAGCTCGGGGTCCAGACTGCTGACTGCTCTGCACCCGTTTTGCAAAACATTCAATAAAATAGTGTTGGATCCACTGCTGCCTGTCTGGCATCCTTTCTTTCAACCAGAAGCAAGAACTTTTTATCTAACATTTGGAGGGCACCAGGTTGGGGAAATCTGTTCTAAAAGAAAAAAAAGAGAAGTAGGTGGCCCTAAATTGTTCATTAAGTTGTTTTTCACAACCCCACAGTCACCCCTGCATATCACATTCCCCGTCCTGTCCACATGGTTTGTCTGCTTTGGGAGAATGAGAATTTCATCAATGGCTACTGGTCTGGATGGCTATGTGCTTCCCCCAGTACTAGAGGCAGTGAGACTATGCACACCAGCGGCTGGGGAACATGGGTGGGAGGGTGCTGTTGCGCTCATGCCCTACTTGCAGGTTCCTGGTCAACAGCTGGCTGGCCAATGTGTGAACAGAATGCTGGACTAGATGGACCCTTGGTCTGATCCAGCATGGCTCTTCTTACGTTCTTATTTCTACGTCCTGCCTCCTTAGGGCGGATGTGATGTTAAAGCTTTTGGTGCTTGGTTGTAAGCTGTATAGCCTGAACCTTTTTTTCTTTTTTGTAAATTGTAGGGGTTTTTGTTTATTGAATGTCATGGCTTTGTGTAATGTATAAATTGATATTCAATTTTTGTAAACCACCCAGAGAACTTCGGCTATTGGGCAGTATAGAAACGAAATTAAATAAATAAATAAATACAGTTGACAACCAAGCCAGTGGCAGCCAGGACCTTATTTTTTTATTTATTACATTTCTATACTGCCCAATAGCCAAAGCTCGCCTTACACCATGTCAACATCTAATATAAAGTTAAAGCCAGGGTTATCAGTTCAAACACATTTTTAAATTAATAAATAAGCCGCAGAAGTTATTTTCACTCTGACTTGCAACTTGATGATACTCATTTGAACTTTTCCGTAGCCAGTATCAGAAGGAAATAAAAACATTTAAGAAGTGCCTCATGAGAAGGAACCATTTTGCCATTTGTGTCCTTATTTAGAGATTGCTTGAATAATTGTTGTACTGGAATTAAGAAACTTTGGTCAATCTGCTTGGTTCTATGGCATGTGCCATTTTTATCTTCAAAACATTTTATCCTCACAAAAGCCCTATGAGGTAGTTTAGGCTGAGAGTCCAGGAGCAGTGAAGTGGCCACGTTTGCCAATGGCATCAAACTATTTATGGAGGTCAAAACAAAAAGGGATTGTGCCACCTTTACCCTCACATCGTTTTATCCTCACAACCATCTTCTGACACAGGTTAGTCTGAGAGTCTATGCATCACTTTTGAGAGAGGAAGAAGATTTTGCTTTTTGATTTAAACTTCTCTTTCTCCCTCAGACTTTCACCATCCTTCCTGAAATTTCCCGGGTGTGTAAAACAAATGCTCCTTTCTGGCATGTGTAACTTTTCGGGAGATTGGTCACACAGATTCATTTCTATGACGGTTAGAACCTCTTATATGGTTAGAATGCCTGCTTTACTGGCCACCTTAACTATAGCTACCACAATGGTAACACCGTACCTTACTCCCTTCAGTAGAACTCAAGGAGTCCTCCCAGCATTTCTGAAGTGTTCTTTGATGGGCTGTTTGGGGGGCTGTTGGGAGTGTTGAATCTGCAAATAAATTAAGAGTGTGAGGAGCGCCCCGTCATGCACCAGTATCCCAGCAGAATTGGAGAGGGGGCTCCCCACCCTTTCTCAGCACATTCAGCCCCACCACCACCAACCCACCAAAAGGCATCATTTTCTATTTATCCTTCTCAGCCACCGATAATGAGGTAAATGGCATTCCCCCCCACCCAGCACTACTGACCATGCCTGTGCTTATGGTTATGACATGATAGTCAAAGGAACTATCATTACAGGTTAGAAGAAGAAGTTATTTTAAAGATGCCAGGCATGGAACTTCAAAAAGAAGTTTTCCACTAACTCCAATACAAGAATAATATGAATCCTTCATTGTTTCTGGTTAAAATGTTCTGTTCTCTTCAGGAAGTGTGACTACGGAATGGTCTCTGTGGTATTTTTCAAAGCCATTTGACAGAGGGAAGTTGGGGGGTGTTTCCTTTTTCTGTTTAAGCTGCTCTTTCTCCTTCAAATGTTCACCAATCATCCAGCACTTTTCAGAGTATATACAATCAATACTTCTTTCTGGCACCTAAATTTTTCAGAAAGGTTGGATGAACCATTCCGATTTTATAAAGGTTAGAACAAACACACACACACACACCCTATCCATTTAACAGGTTGGAATGCTGAATTTACTGATGACCCTTCACATTACTGTCTCTATAACACCAGAGTATTATACGGAATGTTGTTGTTCAGTCGTTCAGTCGTGTCCGACTCTTCGTGACCCCATGGACCATAGCACGCCAGGCCTTCCTGTCCTGAGCTCTCTCCCGGAGCGTGCTCAAGTTCATATTCATTGCATCGGTGATGCTATCTAGCCATCTCATCCTCTACCATCCCCTTCTCCTTTTGCCTTCAGTCTTTCCCAGCATCAGGGTCTTTTCCAGAGAGTTTTCTCTTCGCATTAGGTGGCCAAAATATTTGAGCTTCAGCTTCAGTATCTGTCCTTCCAATGAGCACTCAGGGTTGATTTCCTTTAGGATTGACTGATTTGACCTCTTTGCAGTCCAGGGGACTCGTAAGAGTCTTCTCCAGCACCACAGTTCAAAAGCATCAATTCTTCGGCGCTCAGCCTTCCTTATAGTCCAGCTCTCACAGCCATACATTACTACTGGGAAAACCATAGCTTTGATTAGACGGACCTTTTTCGGCAAGGTGATGTCTCTGCTTCTTACTATGCTGTCTAGGTTTGCCATTGCTTTCCTCCCAAGGAGCAAGCGTCTTTTAATTTCATGGCTACAGTCACCGTCTGCGGTGATCTTGGAGCCCAAGAAAATAAAATCTGTCACTGCTTCCATTTCTTCCCCTTCTATATGCCAGGAAGTGATGGGGCCAGATGCCATGATGTTCGTTTTTTTAATGTTGAGTTTCAAACCAGCTTTTGCACTCTCCTCTTTCACCCTCAACAAGAGGCTCTTTAGATCCTCTTCGCTTTCTGCCATTAGGGTGGTATCGTCTGCATATCGGAGGTTGTTGATAATTCTCCCAGCAATCTTAAATCCGACCTGTGATTCATCCAACCCGGCGTTTCTCATGATGTACTCTGCATATAAGTTAAATAAGCAGGGTGACAATATGCAGCCTTGTTGTACTCCTTTCCCAATTTTGAACCACTTGGTTGTTCCATGTCTGGTTCTTACTGTTGCTTCTTGACCCTCGTACAGATTTCTCAGGAGACAGGTAAGGTGGTCTGGTACTCCCATCACTTTAAGAATTTGCCACAGTTTGTTGTGATCCACACAATCAAAGGCTTTAGTGTAGTCAGTGAAGCAGAAATAGACGTTTTTCTGGAATTCTCTTGCTTTCTCCATGATCCAGCGAAAGTTGGCAATTTGATCTCTACTTCCTCTGCCTCTTCGAAACCCAGCTTGTACTTCCGGTAGTTCTCGGTTCGCATACTGCTGAAGCCTAGCTTGTAGGATTTTGAGCATCACCTTGCTGGCATGTGAAATGAGCACAATTGTGCGGTAGTTTGAACACTCTTTGGCGTTGCCCTTCTTTGGAATTGGAATGTAAACTGACCTTTTCCAGTCTTGTGGCCATTGTTGAGTGTTCCAAATTTGTTGGCATATTGAATGCAGCACTTTAACAGCATCATCTTTTAGGATTTTAAATAGCTCAGCTGGAATACTGTCATCTCCGCTAGCTTTGTTGTTACTAATGCTTCCTAAGGCCCACTTGACTTCACTCTCGAGGATGTCCGGCTCAAGTTCAGTGACCGCACTATCATGGCTATCAGGGACATTCAGATCTTTCGTGTATAGTTCTTCTGTGTATTCTTTCCACCTCTTCTTAATCTCCTCTGCATCTGTTAGGTCCCTGCCTTCTTTGTCCTTTATCATGCCAGTCTTTGCACAAAACGTTCCCTCGAGATCTCCAATTTTCTTGAAGAGATCTCTAGTCTTTCCCATTCTGTTGTTTTCCTCGATTTCGTTGCATTGTTAATTGAAGAAGGCCTTCTTGTCTCTCCTTGCTATTCTCTGGAACTCTGCATTCAGTTGCATATATCTTCCCCTTTCTCCCTTGCTTTTTGCTTCCCTTCTTTCCTCAGCTACTTGTAAAGCCTCATCAGACAGCCACTTGGCTTTCTTGCATTTCTTTTTCTTTGGGATGGATTTTGTTGCTTCCTCCTGAACAATGTTACGGACCTCCGTCCATAGTTCCTCAGGCACTCTGTCTATCAGGTCTAATCCCTGAAATCTATTCCTCACCTCCACTGTATATTCATAAGGGATATGGTTTAGGTCATACCTGAATGGTTTAGTGGTTTTCCCTACGTTCTTCAATTTAAGCCAAAATTTTGCAAGAAGCAGCTCATGATCTGAGCCACAGTCAGCTCCAGGTCTTGTTTTTACTGACTGTATAGAGCTTCTCCATCTTTGGCTGCAAAGGACATAATCAATCTGATTTCGATATTGACCATCTGGTGATGTCCATGTGTAGAGTCGTCTCTTGTGCTGTTGGAAAAGAGTGTTTGCTATGATCAGCGTGTTCTCTTGGCAAAACTCTATTAGCTTTTGTCCTGCTTCATTTTGTACACCAAGGCATTTTGTACACCAAGGCATTTGTACACCTCCCTGTTATCCCGGTGATTTCTTGACTTCCTACTTTAGCATTCCAATCCCCTATGATGAAGAGGACATCTTTTTTTGGTGTTAATTCTAGAAGGTGTTGTAGGTCTTCATAGAACCAATCAACCTCAGCTTCTTCGGCATCAGTGGTTGGGCATAGACTTGAATTACTGTGATGTTGAATGGTTTGCCTTGGATTCGTACTGAGATCATTCTATTGTTTTTAAGATTGTACCCCAGTACTGCTTTTCCCACCCTTTTTATTATACAGATACAGATACAATAATACTATAATACAGATATAGTATTATTACTATATTGACAGTAATAATACATTTATAATTTGCCTATCTATCTAGTCTTCTAAGAAATGCTTTGGCTCACAGCCCTTTTTTCTGTATTTCTTGCAGACCTGCCAGTCCCAGCATTCTGTTCATGGCAGCCTTTTTTCTCTTTGTGAAGTTTTGCTCTCAGTTCTCTCTAAACTCTGGCCTGGATTATCACTCCCTTGTAGCTGTTGCTTAGCTGGAAAGCAGTTTGCAATCCTTAAAGCAGTGATGAAATCCCTGGCAGTAAAACCAGTAGTTTTATTGAGGCTATCAGACCTGGTGAGAGCCATAGTGATGACAGCGGAATTTTACTGGTGGCGGCATATGCTTGTTCTTGGCTGCCTGCTGTCAGGAGGGATTCTGTTTCTTTCCCCCTACTTCATGCTGTATCAGAAGTTACCAAATACACCCAAGGGAATGTCCAAAGATCTCAACCTCATCATTGTTTAAGAATCATCTGAGTATAGTGGTGCAGAACCCAAATAAGGTGGGGTAACGGATGACTCCACCTCCACCCTCCATGAGCTGTATGACATAAGTTGGGTGTGGTCATGCTTCTCCCTCACTCTAGGAGATCTAATATTTGTGCTTTAATTCCTTATATTTCCCTTTTCTCTTGGCCTGCTTTTCCTATTATTTATTTGTTTGTTTGTTGCATTTATACCCCGCCTTTTTTCCTCTTGCAAGGAACCCAAGGCGGCTTACATTATCCTCCTCCTCTCCATTTTATCCTCACAACAACAACCCTGTGAGGTAGGTTGGGCTGAGAGTGTGAGACTGGCCCAAAGTCACCCAGTGAGCTTCCATGGCCGAGTGGGGCCTAGAACCCGGATCTCCCGGCTCCCAGTCCAACACTCTTGCCACTACACCACACTGGCTCTCTTAGCAGTGCCCCAGGTCTCATGTCACATTTATATCAAGTTGCCCCATTGTAATTGGGCCTAATGGGTGTCGCTCAGCTTTCTAGTGCCCTCCCACAGCCTGATTTGGTGCATGCATATGTTTGGCACTCCTCTTCCCTCTTTCTCTTGTCCCCATTGTATCAATCACTTAAGCTGCTGGTGCAATTTGAGTGCTGCTTATCTAATCAACATTTCTGTTTTGTATCGAAGCTGATATCACACAGTAGCTCTACATTCTGGAGTAAAATATGCATGCTTTCATCTAAGAATATCTTTTCATCTAAGCCAGCAGCGGGAAACTTCAAGCTCACATGCCAAATCCAGCCCTCCTAGGTACTCAGTCTGGTCCTCTGAGGTTCCCCAGACAGCCCTGCCTCCTTTTTCTGGTCACACCCCTTCTCCTGACTGCTAATGATTTGGTGGTTTTCCAGCTCTTCCATAGTTTTTTTCCCCATTCTTAAAAGTTGCCATGCCTCTCCTGAGTCTTAGTTACTGGCAGTAAGACTTTTAAAATAAAAAATGCTGGAGATGGGGGGAGTTTTGGTGTTTTGACACCCCCACCCCCTTTGGCCTTGGTGGTTTCCCACTCCTGATCTAAGCCTTGTTCCGTGTTCTATTGCTAATTTCCCCTCAGTACAAGTGTCCGGTGCAGGAGCATCCCCATCGCACATCATGGCTCCGTTTCCATGACAATGGAAGGAGAAGCTAATGGAGGAGTACCGGGGGTTTTTAAAGGAATTATTGGCTTTGCTGTGAGCAGGGCTCCACAAGCAGGTTCTCCGGAGCAGTAAAAATCACTTCCTGGAATATACTTCCTGGTGGGTGTGGGGTTTGGAGTGAATGTCACCTGACTGGCAGGGGATGCTCAACCAATAAGAGAAGCTTCCCCCCTCTCCCCCCCTTTCTCCTTTCCCCTGAAAGTCCAGATGCACCTGCATTTCAGGAGCAAGCCACATTGACCACAATGGTAGTTACGTCTGAGTAGACACACATATGCTTGTGCTGGGAAAGACAGCAGTAAACACAAAGATGAAACCAGCCCCCATTTTAACCCGCAAGATCTCTGTAACCCTATAAAAGGGTCGAAGTAGTTTCTTCCTCTATACTGTTGCTGCACTTGATCGCTATAATGGGCGGGGGGGGGGATTACTTCCGATGTGCACAACTGAGAGAGAAGCCTCATTGAGCACAATGTTACTTTTGAGTATACACTAATTGGCTTGTATTGAGAATCACAGGGACGGGAGATGGGAAACACCCCTTGACCAGGGTCACAGTGAAAGGCACACCCCTGGGCAGGGCTAGCATACCTGAGGTTAATGTGGGGGTTGGGGCACATGGCAACTATACTGGGGAGAACCCAACTTGAGGAAAAGAATCAGACTTTAAGCAGTCTCAGGAAATCCGGGTTTTCCCTGGTAAGCTCCAGGGTGGCTGCTGGATGGCCACGATGTCATCTATCCCAAACGACCTCAACACATAGCCAGCTCAGAGTAAATCGCTGGTGGAAACACCCCCCCATGACTCTAGATTCAAGATCCTCAGACATGGGTTGGCCAAATACACATACATGTGTGGATGTATGACTGAGAACACGCATTAATGAAGCCAACAAAGCTCTGGAGGCAGAAAAGAAAAAGTCAGTTTATCAGCAAACAGCCGCAGAGTTCCTACTTATGGCAGGAATGGGGAGCTACCACCCCAAAGGCTTAACCTGGCCCCCAGAGGTTCACTATCCAGCCCATGAAAACTTGGACTCCCTCTACAGATCCTGCCCCCTGGAGGGTGAGGGTGAAAGTGGAGAGTGCAAAAGCTGGTTTGAAACTAAATATTAAAAAAACGAAGATCTTGGCATCTGGCCCCATCACTTCCTGGCATATAGAAGGGGAAGAAATGGAAACAGTGACAGATTTTATTGTCTTGGGCGCCAAGATAACTGCAGACAGTGACTATAGCCATGAAATTAAAAGACGCTTGCTCCTTGGGAGGAAAGCTATGGCAAACCTAGACAGCATAGTAAGAAGCAGAGACATCACCTTGCCGACAAAGGTTCGTATAATCAAAGCTATGGTTTTCCCAGTAGCAACATATGGCTGTGAGAGCTGGACTACAAGGAAGGCTGAGCGCCAAAGAATGGATGCTTTCGAACTGTGGTGCTGGAGAAGACTCTTACGAGTCCCCTGGACTGCAAGGAGGTCACATCAGTCAATCCTAAAGGAAATCAACCCTGAGTGCTCCTTGGAAGGACAGATACTGAAGCTGAAGCTCAAATATTTTGGCCACCTAATGCAAAGAGAAAAGTCACTGGAAAAGACCCTGATGCTGGGAAAGATTGAAGGCAAAAGGAGAAGGGGACGGCAGAGGATGAGATAGCTAGATAGCATCACCGATGCAATGAATATGAACTTGAGCACACTCCAGGAGAGAGTGGAGGGCAGGAAGGCCTGGCGTGCTATGGTCCATGGGGTTACGAAGAGTCGGACACGACTTAACGACTGAACAACAACAAAATGACTCTAAAAGCAGAATCCTATGCATGTTTAGACAGAAAAAAGGCCTACAACTTCCAGCATGCCCCAGACAGCCATGCTGTTATTGGTAGGCCTTTTTTCTGTCTAAACATGCATAGGATTGCATTCTTAAGCCCTGTTCAGTCGTTCAAAAGTTTCAAGCATGGAGGGGAGAGGGGCACATTCTCCATCCCCACACTTCCACTCACAATGTCTGATGAGGAAGGTCTATAAGGAAATGCAACCACTTTCAAATGAGCTTTGCACAATTGGAAACCCCGATAAAGCAGGGCTCCTTATTGCATGGAGCTTTGTAACCACGTTCAGATGAACAGAGTTACATTTCCCTGTCAACACAGGAAGGCTGGAAGTAGGGATGTCGGTTGCCAGGAAAACTGTTTCTTTTCTGGCTGGATGGATTTCCCCGGTGTGCCTGACCCAGTTTGCAATTGCAAGCCGAGCTGGGATTTCCCCCCCAAACTCTGGGAATATTTTGCTTATTTTTTTATTTGCATAAATAGAAATTTGCACACATATTTTAAAAAATATGGAAAATCTGAGAACTGGTGTGTTGGGGTTCAGAACCCACCTCTGCTCTGTACTCAGTTGTTTGAGCAGGATACTTGTCCCTTGTGACTAGCCACACCTCCCATGGCAACCATTTTGTGGTGGTGCCCAGGACATTTTATCAAATTGCCAAATCTTCCTGTGGGCCCCCAAAGGTTGCCTATTCTTAGCTTCCATGCAGCTACTTTAGTATTTTGTCTGATTCTGGTGACTTCAGATTAGGGTGGAACATAGAATCATAGAATAGTAGGGTTGGAAGGGGCCTACAAGACCATCAAGACCAACCCCCTGCTCAATCCAGGAATCCAAGTCAGAGCCTCCCTGACAGATGGCTGTCCAGCGGCTCCAGCCTCATCTTGAAGGCCTCCAGTGTGAGAGAGCCCACCACCTCCCCAGGTAATTGGTTCCATTGTCGTATTGCTCTAACAGTCAGGACGTTTTTCCTGATGTTCAGCCAGAATCTGGCTTCCTGTCACTTGAGCATATTATTCTGTGTCCTGCATTCTGGGATGATCGAGAAGAGATCCTGGCCTTCCTCTCTGTGACAACCTTTCAAGTACTTGAAGAGCACTATCCTATCTCCCCTCAGTCTTCTCAAGGCTAAACATGCCCGGTTCTTTCAGTCTCTCTTCACAGGGCTTTGTTTCCAGTCCCCTGATCATCTTTGTTGCCCTCCTCTGAACCCTCTCCAGTTTGTCTGCATCCTTCTTGAAGTGTGGTGCCCAAAAATGGACACAGTACTCAAGGTGAGGCCTAACCAGTGCTGAGTAGAGGGGAACTAGTACTTCCCGGGATTTGGAAGCTATGCTTCTATTAATGCAGCCCAAAAGAGCCTTTGCCTTTTTTGCAGCCACATCACATTGTTGGTTCATATGCAGCTTGTGATCAACAACAATTCCAAGATCCTCCTTGCTTGTAGTATTGTTGAGCCATTTTGTAACTGTGCATTTGGTTTCTTTTTCCTAGGTGCAGAACTTAGCATTTCCCGCCCAATTTTGTGTCATCCGCAAATTTGATCAGCATTTCCTGCACCTCCTCCTCCAAGTCATTAATAACAATGTTGAAGAGCACTGGGCCCAAGACTGAGCCCTGAGGTACCCTGCTCGTTACCTCTCCCCAGTTTGAGAAGATCCCATTGATAAACACTCTTTGAGTCCAATTCTGTAGCCAACTAGGATCCACCTGATGGTTGTTTCATCTAGCCCACTTTGAGCTAGTTTGCTCATCAGGATATCATGGGGCACTTTTCAAAAGCTTTGCTGAAGTCAAGGTATATTATGTCCACAGCATTCCCACAGTCTACAAGGGAGGTTAGCTGATCAAAAAATGAGATCAGATTTGTCTGGCAGGATTTGTTCTTGACAAATCCATGTTGGCTTCAACTCATCACTGCATTGTTTTCAAGGTGCTTACAGATGGATTGCTTTATCATCTGCTCCAGGATTTTCCCAGGGATTGATGTCAGACTGTGTGGTCTGTAGTTCCCAGGTTCCTCCTTTTTGCCCCTTTTAAAGATAGGGACAATATTAGCCCTCCTCCAGTCATCTGGCACCTCACCCATCCTCCATGATTTCTCAGAGATAATAGACAGTGGCTCTGAGAGTTCATCTGCCAGTTCCTTTATTACTCTAGGATACAGTCCATCTGGCCCTGGAGATTTGAACTCATTCAAAGTAACTAGGTGTTCCTTGACCGTATGCCTATTGATCTCAAGCTGCAATCCTGCCCCTTCAGCCTGTACTTCACCTTTGCCAGGGGGCTCATAGATCCTCTTTTGGGAGAAGACTGAGCCAAAGTAGGAATTGAGCACTTTTCCTTGTCATCTGTTATCATTTTGCCTTCCTTATTTAATAGCTGAAGCACAATTTATTTCCTCTGTCTTTTACTATGCACGTAGCTGAAGTAGGGATGTCAGAGAATTTCGCCATGAATCTCGGGGAGGCCAAATGCCAGCGCATTCGGCCCCCCGAAATCGGTGGCAAAACGGTCTGCCCCCCCTGCCCCCCCCCCGGGATGGGACTTACCTTCAGCGAATCTTCCTGGCGGTGGTGGCTCCGGTTCGGTGGTGGTTCGGCGGTGGTGGCGGTGGCCGGTCTTCCGACCGGCAGCCGCCGCCACCATTTCCAGTTAAAAAAAAAAAGAAAGTGATAGGCTACGTAAAGATTTACGTAGCCTATCACGGCTAGATTTTTAAAAAACACCGTGATAGGCTACATAAATGTTTACGTAGCTTATCACAGCTGATTTAAAAGAAAAAAAAAACCTGTGCATACGCAAATGGCGGTGCCCATGGGCGCTGCCATTTGCGTTCCTTATTTTGGTTTGTCTTAGTCTACGTAAACATTTACGTAGACTAAGATGGCGAAAATAAGGGGAACGCAAATAGCATAGACACTACGCTATTTGCGTTCCCCTTATTTTCGCCGTCTTAGTCTACGTACATATTTACGTAGACTAAGACGTGCCAAAATAAGGAATGCAAATGGCGGCGCCCATGGGCGCCGCCATTTGCGTAGGCGCATTTTTTTTTCTTTTAAATCAGCCGTGATAGGCTACGTAAACATTTACGTAGCCTATCACGGCTGACTGCAGGGACGCAAATGGCGGCGGCTACAGCCGCCGCCATTTGTGGAGCCAGCCGACCAGGATTCGGGGGGGAGAAGGGACGGAGCGCCTCCCCCCTGGCCAGAATTTTGGGGGGGAGGGACGGAGCGCCCCCCCTGGCCAGAATTTCGGGCGGGAGGGACGGAGCGCCTCCCCCCCCCGGCGAGAATTTCAGGGGGAGGGGCGGAGCGCCTCCCCCCCATCGCGAATGTCACCCTTCGAAAAGGTAAGTGACTTTCATACATCCTTAAGAAGAAACTTTTTTGTTGCTTTTAGCATAATCTCAGCTCGTTCTCACTTTTAGCCTTTGTGACGCCATCCCTGCAATTCTGTGCTACCTGCCTGTACTCTTCCTTTGTAGCTTGGCCTTCCTTCCACTTCCTATATGTGTCCTTTTTTGTTTTCAGGTCATCTCTAAGCTTTTTATGAAGCCACATTGGCTTCCTCTGTTGTCTTCCACCTTTTTTTCTTGTTGGAATTGTTTGTAATTGTGCCTTGAGAATTTCCTTTTTTAAAAACTCCCACCCCTCTTGGACTCCTTTTCTCATTAGAGTCGCTTGCCATGGGACCTTGTTCTGATTATCATTGTTCTGAGTTTATTAAAATTGGCTTTCCTAAAATCTAGGGATGTACGAAATCCCTACCTGGCTCCATGCCGGTCAATCCACAGTGGGGAGGAGGTGCTCCCTCCCTCCCCCGGGAATCCTCCCTGGCCAGCTCCACTCCGCGGCGGCTCCACGGCAGTGCCGGCCGGGGCCGGCTGCAGCATGAGTTCTGTCCGCTGCTGGGCTGCTGCGGCCGCAAATGGCGGCCGTTGTACCTGCCGCCATTTATGTCCTTGCAGTAAGCCGTGATAGGCTATGTAAGTATTTACGTAGGCTATCACGGCAAAAGGCAGCCACGCAAATGGCGGCCACTGCGAGGACGCAAATGGTGTAGCGGCTGCCATTTGCACCCCTGCTCTTTGCCGTGATAGGCTACGTAAGTATTTAAGTAGCCTATCACGGCTTACTGCAAGGACGCAAATGGCAGCTGCCATTTGCGGCTGCAGCAGCCCGGCAGCAGCCGGGAGACCAGCTGGAGCTGCTGCCGCATCCGCCACTGCCGGACCTGCAGGATCCGCCGCCAGGTATGTTCCGTCCGGGACGGATTCTGCGGGGTGATGGAGGCCGTTCCACCATGGATTCCGGGGGGCCGGATTCTAAAGAATCCTGCCTCTCTGGCGTCCATGGCGGAATTCTCTGACATCCCTACTAAAATCCAGGGTATGCATTTGTCTGCACTCGGCTTTTGCTTCCTTTAGAACCAAGAACTCAAGTATAACACCCGGTCACTTTCCCCTAGAGTTGCCGTAACTGCTACTTTATCCACTAACTCATTTCTGTTGGTTCGGGTCAAGTTAAAGATAGCCAGTCCTCTAGTTCCTTCCTCTACTTTCAGGTTTGTGACTTGGTTTGTGTGTAATAACAGCTCATGGTTTAAACAACCCATGGTTTATCCTGCATGAGTGGGAGAGAGCAGGCTTGCTGTCTCCTGCATGCCCACCACTTTGGCCTACAACCTATGATTAGTCAGGTCAACAACCTATGATTGATCTGGTCATAGGTTGTTGAACGTGACATGAGAACTTGGAATGCTGGGTTGTTTAGGAACTAAACAACCCAGTGGTTAACTCATGATTTGTTGGTGGGTTAACCACTGCGTTGCTTAGGCCCTTAGCAACCCAGTACTCTGGCTTCACATGTCATGCTCAAGAATCTATGATTGGGCTGACTGTCGGTTGTTGATTAAAAGTGGAAGTGGCTGTGGCTGACATGCTGCTAGCTGTGCACTTGCTCCCTCTTGCCATGGGTTGTCACTGCATGCAAACTGGTCCAGTATCTCCTAAACCCTGCTGGGCAGTCCCCTCCTGCTAGGTGCTATAAGCCAAGAGGGGCAACCAAACGGGTAATAAGCTGCATGTCTTCACGTATCTTGCCCGTGTCCTTAAGCCTCTGCAAGTAAAAGTCATCCAGCAAGACTGACTGAAGTCATTTCCTGACAGTACTAGAGACAATGTGGTGCCCAAGTGTCTATGGCAGGGGTTCCCAACCTTTTTGGACTCGTGGACATATTTGGGAATTTGATAAGCTGCTCTGGGCTCCCGTGGAAGATGTGGCTAGTCACATAATGGCTGCCGTGGGGACGTGACTAGTCAAAAGAAAGTACTTTTGTTCTCCAGCTTTCAGGCTGTAAAATGCATTGTGTTTTCTTTTTTGGGGAGAGGCACAGTTTCGTCTGTCTCTCCCACGGCCGTGATGTGCTTTAATACATTTCTGACTGTTCAGCCTAACCTGCCCTGGATATTTCCTTAACAGGGCTGTGAGGTTACGCATTTTCCCCACCACCAAAGTTGCACCGCTTCTCTGTCCCCCACCTCACCATATTTCGTATTACTTTGGTGGTGGTGGTGCGGACCTCCTATACTTGTGCAGATCCCCCATGATTGCTCTGGGGACTCAGGAGACGCGTGTCAAGATGGCAGTAAGACTGTAAGCAAAGTAATTTCCCAGATTGATGGGGAAGGCACCACATCCTTAGTTTCTGCATATCCCTCCACAGAACATTCTGCTATCTCCCACTCTCTCTCCTTTCCCACAGCAAATGCTGGTCCAACAACTTATTAGCGAGAAAGGGGAACTTAAGCCACCAAATTTAGGTTTTGCTTTCTTGTAAATCAGCCATTTCACCAGCCTGTTATGTAAAGAAGATGAATAGTTGTAAACAGGTTGGGATTTCTGCTGCACAGATCCAATCAACACAAAATGGATGACTTCCGCTGACATTTCCCTTCTGAAGGGAAGCTGTGCTGGCAGCCAGGAGCATCCAGCAACTTAGCATTTCGTTCCAAAGACACTACTGCACCAAGGTGTCTTTTCTGAGGCTGGATGGTGGTGGGCCTGTGGTAGAATGGTTTGATGCATCTCTCCCTCCTCTGTCCAGTCACATTGTCTCCATGAATATCAACCTTTTAAGCATGCCAACATTTTCAAATGGGAAAAAAGCCTATGCAAGAGCTAGGAAACCACCAAATGTTTAGCAGCCAGGAGAAGGTGTGTGGCCAGGCAAAGTGGGCAGGGCTGTCTAGGAACCCTCAGAGGCCTGAACTGGGACTCTAAGAGGGCTGGATTTGGCCCGTGAGCTTGAAGTCCCCCACTGCTAAGTTAGGTGATAACACTATATGCTTAGATGAAAGCATACACATTCTATTCCAGAATATAGAGATACCGACCAGTTCGGAGGACCAGCAGGGCTTCGAAACCTCCCTGCAACCTGTGGCTTGTTGTAGGGGTTATGGGGTGGATTAGAAGCTATGCCCACTTCACACCTTGATGGAATTGGACTACACGACAATGCATGCCTCAGCATGGGTTATTAGGGAAATGGTGGGCATGTGAGAGGCATGCATGGGGCCGATAAAAAAAATCCAGAATGGCTTCTTTTCCCCTGCTGATCATCCAGCCACGGGGTCATATGAAACTTTGGTACGAAGGAGGAATGTTGCTCATATAAGCAGCAGTCCAGTTGCACCAGCAGCACATGTGATTCATACTGTGGAGAGAGGAGATAAAAGGCATGCACCATATATGGCTATGGGAGGACACTTCAGTCTATTTCTTGTGATAATAAATAGCAGAGAGTTTATAAGAGGGGGAAGAAAAGGCATGCTCTCAAACTATCCAGCCTACCACTGAACACATTCCACTGTTTCGTCAGCTCCTCAAAAGCAATCCTTCCTTGGCTGTAAAAGGTAAGCCAGTCTCGGCTCATCTCATTTTTCTCCATTCTCTTCTTTGACACGGCAAGGTTTTTCAAAAAAGCAATGATCAAATAACATTTATTTTAATACATAAATTTTGGAGTTTTACTAGAGTTGTGTAGCGACCACAAGATGAAGTTTGGACCGGTTTGGAGACCTCCAGATTCCACTCAGATCTGATTCTGAATCATGAATCAGAAATCTAAATCTTCATGCCTCTCATTGTCTATCACTCTAAAACACCAAGTGGCTATATATCTGTATTATCTATATCTATATCCACCCACGCACCCATTTCTGTTTGCTGGAATTGTATGAAATTTGCAGAAGTAGTAGGTCCTTATGCAGGAATTATGGCTGCCTAATTTCATATTGCGGGGGCTTTGGTGCCTTTAATGCCCTTAAAGAGGAATCCTATGCATGCTTTTTTTAATTAATTATTGTGTGTGAAATTTCAACAAAACAAATTAGGGGAAAAGAATAAAAATTGTGGGCACATGAATAGATTAATTTCAATGCATGCATATGAAATGTATAAATACATCTATGAATGAAAATACAGCTTTCTAAGAATTATACATAAACTTCACCCTGGCTAGGGAATGCTGTGAGTTGTAGGACCTTTTTCTGTCTAAGCATTCATAGGATTGCACCCTTAACGTTTGGGTTTTCTTATAAAAGGAACTGCCAATATCTTATTTATTTCTTGGCAGAACTGGATGAAATTTGCAGAGATAGTTACTCCTTCTGAGGGGATCAAGGCTGACAAGTTTCAGGTGAATAGTTATAGGACGTCTTGTGCAAGAGCAGTCTTTGCATTTTCTGGGTTTCCCTAAAAGGACACACTTATCACCTACATTTCCGGGGAGGCAATTGTTCTGAAAAAGAGCACAGGATACTGGATCAGTCCTGTGATATATTACCTCAACTTCCCAAAGAGAGGGCTGTTGGTCACAGCTGTGCACTGCCTCCTCTCCCTCCCCACACTGGTGCCGCCTTTATGTGGAAAGTTTGGGGAGAAATGTCCTGATCGTGGGCTTCCCGCAGGCAGCTGGCTGGCCACTATCTGAGCCGGATGCTGGGCTAGAAGGGCCTTTCGCCTGATGTCGCAGAGCTCTTATGTTCTTACGTTCTCACAATGGGGTACCAAGAAGGGGTGTTGGAATTCCCTAAGAGGGCCACAAAGGGTTCATGGGCCTTTTCTGTGTGGAGTCTGGCCCAAGCATCACAGCGGACCTTAACACTGAGGCGCCTGGGTCTAGGAACTGCTGCAGAGTCAGGCTGAGCCAGGTTCCCAGGCCTTGAGGTTCCCATTACCAAACTGTCATCTAAATTATCCCTGTATGATTTAGAATGGTGATTTAGAATACAGTATTGTAATGGAAACCTCAAGGCCTGGGACGCTGGTGTAGCCTGACTCTGCAATGGATTCCATGAGAGCGGGAAGTGTAACTTCTGATCTGGCCCAACAGCAAGAAAAGGAGCCATGTTACACCCATGATTTAGAGCCCCAGATGGTGGGAATTGGAGAATGGGAGGATTCTGAAGAGGGGGGGGGATTGTGCATCAAATCAACAGGGAGGAGTAGCTACTCACTGTACATCTTTCTCTGTGTTTATGGGCTACAGGTTCAGGTAGTGAGCACTGATGAAGAACCGAAATTGACAAGGATATTGAAACTTGTTCAGAAGTGCTTGTCAAGGTGCTTGTGAAACATTTGAAACATTTTGTTCCATGCTGTCTTGAGGGCTGTGCACCGCCTTTTTGCGAAGCCTGAATAACAAGGCGAAGTGGGCTGCTTCAGAGGACCCGCCTCGTGACACGAAGCAGATCAGAGCAGAACTGGGGCTCTGAGGTGAAGTGCCTCCCTCCACGAAGTGCCTCCTCCGCCTTGTGTATTCGGAGTTCTTCTGAATGCCTGGGCAGTCCAGACAGGCTGTCTCCAAAATGTGTCAACTTCCGAATGCTCATGTGGAGGGGCAGGAGGAGGAGGAAGGAGGGGAAAGGCAAGTGGATGCGGGAGGTGAATGGAGGTGGGAAGGAAGGTGAGCAGAGGTGGAGTAGGGAGTGTGCTTTGGTGAATGGGAATTCTCGGATGGAACCTACGCCAGCAGTCTCCAATCAGAGTGAATGGTGGAGGAGGGGGGTATATATATTTCGGTGAACAGCTGCATTTGTTTATTGCGCGAACTGTGTCTTTGGGAGAGGGCTGGCGTATGGTTAGCTGATTTGGTGTGTGTGCAGTCCTTGTAGTTCTTTCTCCTTCGATTCCTTTGTTGTTGATTGCTATCAGCCAGGCTTTCCTAGATTTCTAAAACCAGAACAGCTACGTTTGTCCTGGGATCGGTCCTTAGCTCTGTGGATGAGCTGCCCCTTTGGGAGTGTTTGTTTTCTGCCTGGGCACCCATTGCAGCTGCCTTGTATTTCTGTCGTCCTCCAGCTATTTCATTGTGTGTATTCATCTCTTTTCAATATTTTTGCATACAAACATAGCTTTTCTTCACTCCTTGCTACACTCCCCCCCGCCCCCGCGTTTCCATCCTTGTATGAGGTGCTCACCTGGGGACTCTGCAAAGTTTCCTGTTAATTAGACCCTCACAGCTTCTGGTTCCATTCCATTCCATGTTCTTTTTGTCTTTCAACTCTTGTGTTTTCTAGCTTTTTAAAAATCCAGTCTTATTTTGATTTTTAAAAACAAACATTGACTTCTGGGCATATTCCTCCCCCTCCCTCCGCCCCCAAATAATAATCAACCATTTATTTTTTTCTTGCTTTCTAAATTCTTAAATAAAAGCACACTATGTTCTGAAGTGATCTTTCTGTCTCTTTTCTGTCTTGTTCCTCCCAAAACAGAAATTAAAGAAGGGGTTTCTTGTTTGCTTGGTCTTGGCTTTTATCTTATCTTACCGTCTCCACCATCCTACTGTATTTCTTGAACTTTACTTGCCTTCCCTAAATGAAAATTAAATATAAAACATTACAAAAACAAAAACACACCTTTTTTTTGCTTAGGTAGTTCCGCTTTTCTTTTGCTCTTGTGTGTCTGTGTCTGTGTCCATGTCCATGTGCGTGCTTGTGTGGTGTTCCTCCAACTCAATACGTCCAAAAAGCACTACATGCATACTATTTATAGTAATTAACTTCTTATTCAAATAACACTCCACTGTGTGTCAAAACAATCCAGTGCAATAGGAGGCGTCTTCAGTGTGTTGGCAGGGGCAGAGGTGGGGAGAAGCTACAGCTCTTTGCTTTGGGAGTTTTCCTGGAAAAACTCACATTTCACCTGCGCCTAGCATACAAGCCAGTAGGCCAAACTGCCTGGACTTTGGGGGGGGGGATGCGATGCCCTCGAGGGGGCTGGGAGGAGCCAAGGTGCCACACTTGTGCATGGAAACAGGGAGAAGGTACAGCTCTGTGCTTTGGGAGTTTTCCTGGAAAACCTCAAATTTCACCTGCACCTAGCACACAAGCCAGTGGGCCAAACTGACTGGGCTTTGGAGGGGGGTAGTGCCCTCAAAGGGGGCTGGGAGGGGCCAAGGTATCACATGCCTGCATGGAAACAGGGAGAAGTTATAGTGCTTTGCTTTGATGTTATGTGTGTGTAGTGCTTTGCCCACTGTATTTTGAAATGGGGACATGTGTAGTACTTTGCTTTACCACAACACAAGCGCACGCACGCACGCACACACACACACACACACACACGAGGCAAAAGATAAGCAAATGCAGAGCTATGTATAAGCAAACAAAAAAAAGGCTTTTTTTATTTTGGGGGGCGGGGAGATATAGAGTTCAAAAATGGGAAGGAAAGGAATACAGGAACTGAGAAGGGTGAGAGCCAAGAACAAGGGATGTCTGTCTGTCTGTCTATCTGTCTATCTATCTATCTATCTATCTGGAAAACTATGAAGAAAGAGTTGAACTGAGAAGAGCGTGGGGGGGGGCAAAGAACAAGGCGAGGAAATGAAACTACTTTAAAAAATTTTCTCCCTCCCTTTTTTCTAAAGAATCTGAAAAAAAGAAAGAGAAAAATTATAAGAACGGGTGAATAATTCAGAAGGCGGCGGGGGGGGGGGGGGCAAAGAACAAGGCAAGGCAAGGCGGAAACTAAACTACTAAAGTACTGTTTTGTTTTGGTTTTTTAAATAAATAATCTAGGAAAGAGAGAAAGGGAATAACTGCATTGGAAAGGGCTGGGTTGGAAAGAATAAATAGAGCAAAGCTGCTGTACAACACAGAGAGCCCCCCCCCCCCCCCGGATCTAGCCAACTAACAGCTCTCTCTCTGTCTCTCTTACAATGAAACACAGGCTTTTCTCCAGTATTCCCCCCACCCACCCCCATCCTCCAACACTGTCATTGATTGGAGACAGCTGGGTTACGTTCAGCCCTAATTTGGCAACTAGAGTTGCCATTTGCCAAAGCTCACTTCCTCCTCCTCCTCCTCCTCTCCCCTTCCCCGCTCCCTCCTCCCTGATCCCTCCCAAGTTGATTTTAGAGACAGGCTGTCTGGGCATCAGAAGGTATCAGAATAGCTCCAAATCTCTGAGGTGGACTGAGGCACTTTGGTGATGACTCCCTTTGCGTTGGAGTGCCTCAGTGCTCTTCTGATCCACTTTGGATCTCACCAAGGCACCCCCGAGGCACCCCAATTCGCTCTGGTATTCAGATTCGGCACCGTGCTGTGATCTCAGTTCTGTGACAAAACCAAAAGTAGATACAATGGATTAACAGCTTCATGTAGAAAACGTTCTAGGTAGCCTGCATTGGCAATCACAATATTTCTGTTTTTCTTCAGATCACCAAAATAATACAAAAGCACAGCCATGGGTAAAGTGAGCTCAAAACGAAAGCAAATAAAGGAACACGAAGAGGGGAACAGTGGTATGGACCAAGGTAATGTCCCAGATACAACAGCTGAAATTCATCATTTCTTAGGGAAAAAAACACAACATCACCACCACAGGGGTGCCAGGTGCTGGTAAATTATCCTTTGTCAATGCTGTGCAGCATGATGCGACGCGTGATGAAAAGGATGCAGAAGCAGAAATTGGGATGGTACTAATAAGAATGGATCCCAAGAGCTATCTGAATCTTCCTCTTCTCTTTCTTATTTAGAAGCTTTTAGAGCAGCTGTTTCTTCTGTATTGCATGTCCTTCTATAAAGTCTTCAACTGTTATGGTTTTTGGTCCAGGATCTGTTGTTTCATACTTCCTTAGGGCTCCTTCCTCCTCACCCTTTCCCATCTACTCCTCTAGCCTTGCTGTTGCATTGGTCAGTTTTAAATTGTGATTCTGCGGACAGGGGACTGGGTTTTCCTATTTTTTTTAATGGTTCTTGGTCATTTTAGGTGAGATGTAAATGCAATATGATTGCCATAAAGACTCAGGTGGCGTGCCAGAAAAAAAGCTGGGCAATTGTAAAAGGCTTAGGAGAAAAAAAGAGAGGCTCAGCTGGCACCAAAGAGACCACAACATAGGTGCCAGGTGAGCCTCTCTGGGGAGAGTATTCCACAACTGAGGTGCCACCTGGAAAAGGACCTGTCTTTTTTCTTCTCCTTTCTACGCTGGCTAGAGAGCTGCCAGGATGTAAGAATCACCTCCGCGCTCTGCTGTGATTCCCTGGAGGTCATCTTCATGGTAACGCATCGAGAATCACTTTCAGCTTTTCTCTGCCTTTTCCAGAAATCAAATTTGGTCTGTCAGCGGCACATGAAGCAAGAAGCCTGGATTATATAGCACCTAAAAGCCCGCTTTTCCAGTCACAGATTTTTAAACTTCGGGATGGGGTGGGTGGAGTCAGGGCGGAGAACTGAATACCATCAACTCCAGAGGTGCTGCTCAGTGAATAAGAGAGGCTTGTTTTCTGCTCTTGGCTCCCCCCTGCTACTGCTCTCTTATGAAAATGGAAGCAACTAATTCCCCATTCCCAGAGCTGTACCACTGTTATGAATGAGAAAAGTATTATCAACTGAGAGAGGCTTGTTTCTCTCCCCTGACTCCCCCCTGCTAGTGCACTCTTATGAAAACAGAAGCAACTAATTCCCCATTCCCAGTGCTGTACTGCTTTTATGAATGAGGAAGGCAGGCTAAAGCAATGAACGTACAAATCCAAAGGGGTGAAACAGCACTGTAGTGCTTTTGTGAACTGGAAAGGCAGGTTAGTTACTCCCACTGGCTAAAGGAATAGATGCGCAATTCCGAAGGGGGGAAACAGCGCGGTAGTGCTTTTGTGAACTGGAAAGGCAGGCTAGTTACTCCCACTGGCTAAAGGAATAGATGCGCAATTCCGAAGGGGGGAAACAGCGCGGTAGTGCTTTTGTGAACTGGAAAGGCAGGCTAGTTACTCCCACTGGCTCAAGGAATAGATGCGCAATTCCGAAGGGGGGAAAACAGGGCGGTAGTGCTTTTGTGAACTGGAAAGGCAGGTTAGTTACTCCCACTGGCTAAAGGAATAGATGCGCAATTCCGACGGGGGGAAACAGTGCGGTAGTGCTTTTGTGAACCGGGAAAGTGGGTGAGTTACTCTGACTGGCCACAGTATTGCCAATGGCGAAAAAGAGTGAATGGGGGAGGAGGGGCAGCCCCACCCTTGACCACATCATTGCCATGTCACAGCCATGTCACAGAGGCATATTCAGAATGTATTGTAGAGGGATGGGGCATACTGCAGCGGAACTGCCTAGGAGCCTCTTTAAGTTAAAAAAAAAATGAAGTGAAACAACTTTCTGAAAATGTGGCTTTTCAAGACAGAAGCTGCTGGTTGGCTGCAAATTGGTGATGACATCATGTGTTGCAAAGGACTTCAGACTGGGGGGAAGGAATGATTTCAGAAGGAGAAAGGAGGAATCAGAATGAAGAACAGGAATAAAAGAAGCCACCGGAAAACAGCCCCCCCCCCCGCTTTAGAGACACAAAAGCAAAATATACTATTTTTTGAAACTGACTTCATTTCTGAACCTCAGCTCATGCATGAAGCTTTCTGCAGGTCCAGCTTTGGCTCTGGTTGCTTCAGAAGAAGTCCTTTTCAACTCAGGAAGCACCAGAAATGGTCTGAAGGGACCTGATCAAGCTTGGGCTTCAGCTGAATCCACCGCACGTGCCCACCATTTCTGTTCTTCCTTAAGAATCCATTTTCTGCTCTTCAGCACTCTGCTACCTCCCTGGTTTCCTAGAAAACCCGTGGGAGGATGTCAGATCCTGATATCTTCCCATGGCACAGGAAGCCACAGAGTGTCTGGAAATGGAGTGATGAAAAAAATGTTTAAAGGAATCATTTTTTACTTAACAAAAAAGAAAATTGCACAGCTCTTAGGCACCTCACAAGCAGTCTTGAGAATGCTTTTGAAGTTACAGTTGTGCAGAAAGAATAGTGAACAAAAAATGATGCTGAGAGTAAAAAATGGTGACACTAAGGGCCAAACCAGATGTACCCAGAGGGATGTAATTGAAAGGCAGTATAAATATACTAGAAAGAAAGAGGGAAAGAAAGAACACTTATCATTGATTTCTGAATTATAAAGTGTGCTGGATGTTGGGAACAACAAATCCGCATGCTTCCAGACACTAGGAGGTGACAGAGAACATGTTGCATCAACAGCCACTTGTCTTGTTCATCTCCCTTGTTACCCTGTAACTTCCAGTTCCTTTCTCTTGTCCCCTCCCCTTAGGCCTCCTAGCGGTTGCAATGTTCTAACCACTAGACATACCCGTTTCCTTACACACACACCCCTCCCTTACCCAGCAGTAGCAGCAATGCTGTAGTGTTGAGCTGCCATTCAGCACCTGGCCCATTCCAGGGTCTGCCAGGGTGTATGGGCAAATGTTGCCAGGTGCTGATGCCAAGCCTGGGTTCAACTCACTGTGCAGCACCTATGGAAAAGGTAAATTCCATGCTAAAGTTGATAAGGGATTAAGCCCTTTGGAAAAGGGCTGAAAAAGCTGCCACTTTCCAAATGCCTTTAGAAAATCGACAGCTTAGCTGTGTTTGGAGTAGTGTCTGCAATTCTAGTTGCTGCATTTAAAAAATGATATTGTGGAGACCCCCCACCTCTCTGGCTATCTGAAGAATTGAAGTGCAGGCTCACCAGTATGCTGAGAGGATGCACAGACAGAAAAGAGATGAACAGAATGGCTTGAAGATATGAGAAAAATGCTTTATTGTGGTTAAAGTAATGGAGTGGTGTTCTCTAGTAAATAAAAATATAGGACCGGGTCTCAAAATGATTGGAGTTGTGCATCCTTGTCATGGATGATCAGCCTAGCACATTCCAGTGGAAATATTTATTTATTTATTTATTAAATTTATTAATCGCCCATCTGGCTGGTCACCCAGCCACTCTGGGTGATGTGCAACATATAATAAAACAGTTTAAAACAATAAAATTCTACAATAAGAACATTTTCTAAAATACCCTTACCCACCCCAAATGCCTGCCTGAACAACCACGTTTTTAATGCACAACGGAAGCTCATTAAAGAGGGGGCATGACGGAATTCCTTAGGGAGGGAATTCCACAGAGTGGGGGCCACCACAGAAAAGGCCCTCTCCCTCGTCCCCACCAGTCTAGCTGTCCTGGCTGATGGGACAGAGAGAAGGCCATCCGAGGCTGATCTTGTTAAGCGGCCTGTCTGGTGTTGCTGGAGGCGCTCCTTAAGATAGGCTGGGCCGGAACCATATAGGGTTTTAAAGGTCAAAACCAACACCTTGAATTTGGCCCAGAAAACAACTGATAACCAGTGCAACTCCTTCAGCACTGGAGTGATGTGATCTCGCTGGCGGCTGCCTTTAATCAGGCGAGCTGCCGCGTTCTGTACCAGCTGCAGCTTCCGAACCGTCTTCAAGGGGAACCCCACGTACAGCGCATTACAGTAGTCTAAACGAGAGGAGACCAGGGCATGTACTACCAATGGGAGCAGACGGTCGGGAAGGAAGGGGTGCAGCTGCCGTATCAGATGGAGTTGATACAGCGCTGTCTGGCTCACATCAATAATTTGATGGAGGGGCCTCCAGTGACTGACAAGTTGGCAATCTTATACAGTCAAAATTTAAAGTTAAAATCCGGTCTTCAATATTTGCACTTTTGATGGACATCAGCGTTTCAGTTCTAGTGTAAACCCCCTCTGAATTTTCCAGCTTGGTGGATTATTCTATGCCTTTGTTTTCATGCAGCCAATACAAAGTCTTATTTAATCCTTTTTCTTTTCTAGGAAAAATGACGTCCATCAAACCACTTTTAAAAGAGATGGAATGTATCATAGCCTTCAGAGACCTTTTTGAAGACTGTTCATCTCGACTGGCCCAGAAGTTATGTGAGAAATTAAGTAAGATGTTTAAAGACAGAAGCATGGATGAAATGACTTTTGAAATGAAAAAGGACCTGGAGTCCTGGGAAAACACCGAGCTTCACATTGCTATCACTGGAGATACAGGTTCTGGGAAATCGTCTTTCATCAATGCTATGCGGGGCCTAAGTGCTGAAGATGATGGTGCTGCCGCTGTAGGAGGGATAGAAACAACACAGAAGCCAACTGTTTATAAGCACCCTAAGGACCCCAATGTGATGTTTTGGGACCTGCCAGGGATAGGATCTGTAAATTGTCTACCTGAGGATTACCACAAGAAGGTGCATTTCTCCCGCTATGACTTCTTCATCATTATAGCTTCAGAACGGGTCCAATCCAACAATGTTGACCTAGCTCAGGAGATCCAAAAGATGGGAAAGAGGCTGTATTTTGTTCGCTCCAAAGTGGATGTAGACTTGGAAAACTATAAAAAGGCATATCCTAGGGACTACAATGAAGAGAAAGTCCTAAAAATGATTAGGGATGACTGCAAGGAATTCATTCAAAAGCACTTAAGGGACTCTAGTCCTGTCTTTCTGATCTCCTCTGAGAATTGTGAAAAATATGACTTCCTTGATTTGCTGAAGAAACTGGAGAAAGATCTGCCCAGGCTGAAGAAACTAAAGTTTGTGCTCAGCCTCCCCAACCTCTCTCCTGCCTTAATAGAACAGAAGAAGGCTGCCTTAAAGGAAGAGTTGTGGAAAATAGCTCTGGTGTCTGCTTCGATCAATTCTGTTCCATTTCCTGTTCCATTTCCTGCACGTTTTGATGCTGTGTTTTTACAAAAATACATGGTTCAGATGTACAAGTGGTTTGGGCTGGATGCTGACTCTCTAACTTTGCTGGCCAGGCGCATAAACATCCCTGTTAAAGACCTGGAAGCTCAGATTCAATCGTCTCCGGAAAAAAGAGACCAAACTGATGTTATTGTGAAGGAACGTATTAACTCAGTTTACATGGTTTTGCTTGGAACGGGACACTGGCTCACTATCCTGGCTCTTTTGGGAATGGCAGCATTATCTTTTATACTTACTTACAAGATGCTGTCAAAGTTCCTAAATGATGTGGCTGAAGATGCTGAAAGGATTTGTAAAAAAGCCTGGGAGGGGGGAATCTTCACGACAACAAAATGAGAAGCATATTGGAGTTTTATCTGGATTTTCATGAAATCGGCGTTGGTCTGTCAGGAACACATGAAGCAAGAAAAGCTGAGTGCACTATACCTTTACAGTCTGGTTTTCACTGGTCACACAGCACTTGAAAGGAACATAGTTCCAGGTTGGGTGTGGGGAGTAGAACTGAATATCATCAACCTGGCAGGGGCTGCTCAACCAATGAGAGAGGCTTGTTTCCCACCCCTGTACAGTCTCCCGTCTGCTGCTACATTATGATGAATGGTAACTATTTCCCAATTCTGAAGGCTCCCCACTGCTAATGCATTATTATGAATGGAGAGTAACTAATTTGAACTTCCATTCCAGCAAACTGTCACAGAGTTAGAGCTCCCCCCTTTCCATAATGTGCACACTTTTGCCTGAAGAAGCCAATGTCCCCAGTTCTCCAGTGCAGCATCTGAAGGCTCCCTATGAGAGTATCCCACCACTCCAATTTTGCCCCATTCCAGCAAACTGTCACAGAGTTATTCCAACCGCCCTTTCTCCTTCCCTGGGCACTTCTCCCTGCTCGCAATGACAGGCTTCTGTGCTCCCATGTTCCTGAGACCACGCAAGATCGCTACAGCACTTACTCGCATCAGAGAAGCGAAGTAACACGACATCAGAGAAGTGACTTTGCACAACATCAGTGACGCAACTTAACACAACATCGGAAAAGCGACCTCACACAACATCAGAGAAGTGAAGTATTGAAAGCATCAGAGAAGTGCATAATCACAGAGGCAAGTTACTCCTACTGACAAAAAGGAAGCAAAGCATGATTCAGAAATCTTGAAACACTGTTGTAGCGCTTTGATGTGTTGGAAAGGGAGGCTAATTACTCTAGTTATCTAGCTTACTGAAGGCATGGCCAAGTGAAAGACACACTCCTAGGAATGCCCGAGCATACCAAATTTAAAGCGGAGGGATGGGCACACAGCAGCTGAACCACAGGGGAGCTGAATTAAAAAAAAATATGGAGTAAAAGTACTCTGCAAAAATGGGGCTTTCCCACAGGTAAAGTCTGGGGTGGCTGCAGACTGGCCATGATATCATGTGCCGTGAAAGACCTCTAAACAGTCCTTTCCGCAGCAAATCACCCATGAAGATAGGCCCGTGGAGAACCTCTGGTCATGAGGCAGGAACGAGGCCAGTCCAAGCCATTTTGCTTCATGAGGCTGAACAGCAAATTGCACTCCCACCCACTCAAGTTAAGGTGCATAGCACCCAAAGCCAGCCAAGTTATTTTGGCACGGGAGGAGGACAATCCCACAAGCACCTCTGTGCCTGGCAAAAACATTTCAACTATAACAAATTAAATAGCGAACTACTTGCTTCCTTTTCAGGACACCCCAAATCTACCACCTCACTCTGCCTAGTGGTAGAGCCAGCCCAGGGCAGGAACTCTCTGAGGTATTCAGTGATGATCAAAGATAAATATCCTCTGCAATTAAAAAAAATAAAGAAACGCAAAGTTGTGCAAAAGTAACCACAGCATTCGAGCAAATTAAATGGATTTGCTTATACTTAAAAAAAAATCCTTCTGTAATTCATATTTTCCTCCTGATCTTGAAGAAGACAAAGGACTGTGCAGTACTCCATTTCTTGAAACTAGGAATCCTGCTCAGCTCCTTTTGGCTTCTGAGATTTCTTCAGGGATGGCTCCACACTTCCAAGCCTCTATTTACATCACAAAAGACTAGAAGCTCACCTTAAAAAGAAATAAAAACAAATTAAAGCTGAAATTGTCAGGATGCGGAATACTTCAAGGAAAAAACAACAAGAATGACATCACATTGTGCAGCCGGGAATTTATATTAAGTCAGATGATACAAATGGTGCTCCTACGTGAACATACTAAAAACAATGAATTACATCCATTTTGAATATTGCTTAGTTTTCTAAAAACAGCAAATGTGTCATTTTATTGGTAGTGAAGCATTCCGCAGCAGAGGATTGATTTCTGACATCAGAATAAATTATGCTGCAATCGAAAAAAATCCAGGAAGTAGGACTGGGCTAGTGGTAATGTACTGTTCCCATCTCCTCCTGAGGGATGGATGGAGAAAGACCTTCTGCCCCCCTTGGACTCTGATAGCTATGAACTGTTCTGAAATGTAGCATGTTATGACACTAAGGGTGCAATCCTATGCACGTTAGACAGAAAAAAGGCCTACGGCTCCCAGCATGCCCCAGCCAGCCATGCTGGTATTGGTAGGCCTTTTTTTCTGTCTAAACATGCATATGATTGCATCCTTATGCCCTGTTCAGTTGTTCAAAACTTTCAAGCATGGAGCGGAGAGGGGACACATTCTCCAGCGCCCCCCCCTCCACTCACAATCTCTGATGAGGAAGGTCTATAAGGAAATGTAACCACGTTCAAGTGAGCTTTGCACAATTGGGAACCCTGATAAAGCAGGGTTCCTTATTGCATGGAGCTCTGTAACCATGTTCAGCTGAACACCGGTACATTTCCCCATCAATGCGAGAAGGTGGAAAGGACAGGGGACAGAGCCAGAGCACATGACTCTGCTCCTCTCCATGCTGTGAACAGCTGAGAGATCGAATAGGTCCCTGGAATGATTTAGTGTTTCTATAGATGGGCTGGAGGGAGTTTAGGAAGATGCTTGATTTGTATTTAACTTTGTATTGCTGTTATATTTTTTTCATTGCTGTTTTTTTCCTGTACTGTTTCTGAATTAATCTAATTATTGATTGATTTTAGTTCCTTTGTTTTTATTTGCCTCAACATTATTTCTTTGTCTATATGCAGTCATTATACTGGGTGTTGCACTTCAGTAAAATGTTTAATTCGTTTCCGTTTCTTGCAAGTAGGCAATGATCTGGTTTGTGTGTAGCAACAGCTCATGGGCTGTTTTTCCACGACAATGGAAGGGTGAAGCAAATGGAGGAATACTGGAATTTTCATGGAATCGGCAGGGCTCCGTGAAGGAATGCACCGCACCATTATAAGTCGCTGACAGAAACATACTTCTGGGTGGGGTGAGGATGCAAAGGATTGAAGCTGGCATTAATTACTCCCGAAAAGCCTTGAACCAAACAGCAGAGACACGCAGCTTTGGAAGGAATGCTTCGCAGCCATTAGGGGACTTACTATGCCTTTCACCCAATTAATATAGGATGTGCGCTGGCTCTGCTTAGTGTTTTTGGCTTAATGGCAATCTCAGTAATTCAGGAACAAGCCTCATTGACCACAATGGGAGTTACATCTGAGTAGGCTTCCCTGATGTATGTCTGATTCCACCCATTTTTTCCCCTTTCCCTCTAAAAACCAGGCTTGAACATTAGCAGGCATCCATGAATAAATGTGCTATCGCGTGATAGAGCTATTGCGCAATAGTGCAAATGAGTGATGGTGCAATTTCGGGAACAAGCCTCATTGACCACAATGGGAGTTAGCAAGAACCCCTGAACAAATGTGCTATTGCGCAATAGTGCAAATGCGTGATAGTGTTATTTCTAGGTAGCGTTATACAGTGAAAGCGAGATACTGCCAGAGAGGGTGTGTGTATTCCTGGAGAAATGTGCAATAGTGTTATAATGAGATAGCAAGGGGGGGGGGTTAGAAGCACAGTGGAGACTTGGGCTTTTTTAGCTAACGCGTGACAGCGATGCTTTCTAAATGCACAACTGAGGATTCTGCGGTAACTACCTCTGGAACTGCGATCTGGCCGGGAACGTATAGATGTACATGGCACCCCATGGTGCTTTTAGCTGTGTAAGCCTTAGCCCCGATGGAGTAACAATTTAAATGTACAGTTCACAGTCCATAAGCAGCTGCCAATGGTGAATGTGGAGTGCTTGCTTCAGGTTCACGACGTCATGCTAAAGCGCTGTTCTGGTTTAATCCTTTACTTTAAAAAACAACAACTCTGGTCACCAGCAGGGAAATGGTGGAAAGATCAGGGAAACACAGGCGGGGAAAACATTGGGGAAACACCCCTTAACCAGGGTCACGGTGAAAGGCACACCTCTGCCCAGGACTAATATACTGAAGTAATGTGGAGGGCTGGTGTACACCACAACAGAAGCACAGACAAGCTGAATTAAGGAAAAGAATCGGACTACAAGAAGTCTCAGGAAATCCGTTTTTTTCCACGATAAGCTCCGGTGTGGCTGCTGGGTGGCCACTACATCATGTAGCCCTAACAACCCCCCCACACAGCCAGTTTGGAGTAAATTGCTTGTGGAAACAGGCCCATGGTTTAAACAATGCATGAGTGGGAGAGAACAGGCCTGCTGTCTCTTGCATGCCCACAACTTTGGCCTGCAACCTATGATTGGTCTGGACATAGGTTGTTGAGCATGATGTATGAACCTGGAGTGCTGGGTTGTTTAGGAACTAAACAACCCAGTGGTTAACTCATGATTTGTTGGTGGGTTAACCACTGCGTTGCTTAGGCCCTGAGCAACCCAATGCTCTGGGTTCACATGTCATGCTCAAGAACCTATGATTGGACTGACTAGGTTGTTGATTAAAAGTGGAAGTGGTTGGCATGCTGCACGCTATGCACTTGCTTTCTCTTGCTCATCCCTGACAGACCATGGATTGACACTGCATGCAAACTGGCCCAGTATCTCCTAAACCCTGCTGGGCAGTCCTGCTAGATGCCATAAGCCAAGAGAGGCAACTAAACAGGTAATAAACTGTATGTCTTCACGTATCTTGTCTGTGTCCTTAAGCCTCTGCAAGTAAAAGTCATCTGACAAAGACTGACTGAACTCATCTCCTGACTGTACTATAGACAAAGTGGTGCCCAAGTGTCTACGGCAGGGGTCCCCAACCTTTTTGGACTCGTGGACATATTTGGGAATTTGATAAAACTGCTCTGGGCTCCCATGGAGGATGTGGCTAGTCACATAATGGCTGCCGTGGGGATGTGACTAGTCAAAAGAAAGTACTTCACCAAAGAAACGGAGTCCAAAGAGAAGAAGGGTCATAACTCCAAAGCCAATCCACATATTTAACCCCATGTATGCCCTGGCCATGGGCTCCCAAAATTTAGAGGTGCTGAGAAAGTGATAAGTCAGATCCAGGTGTGCTTACAAGGAGATTTTATTGGGATCTTAGAGAGCACAGGCATACCCAATGGTTGGATAAGACAGCTTCTCTGAACAAAGAGCTGTATTTCAAGATGGGTTTTATATCATACATGTTATTCAGGCATAGCAGTGAGGTAGTATGACAGGTGCAACCATTAATTAGAGTTCCTCTACAACTTTCCCAGCATAGCCTAATAGTGCTTGGTAACATATTTGGCAAAAGCAAGACTACTACAATTTTATCAGCATGGACAGCTGTGGCTTAAGATAAACATGGCTTCACTTCTCAGGCACATCCTAGGCTCTGATAAGATAAAGGGTACCAGAGCTCGTTAGCATGGAATGTGCTGAGGGGGGACTATATCAGCCTTTGACTCATCTTACAAGCCGAGAGGCCCACTTACAAGGGATTGCAACTAATAATGAACCAAAGCAGAGGGCATTATGGATCTCTAAGCATCTGTAAAAGTACTGTTAGCTTGCTTACAGGCCTGGGGCCTTACACCCCACAGATGCACAACAAAACACCCAGTTAAGGCTGCAATCCTATTTATGCTTACATGGAATTCAGTGGGAATTACTTTTGAGCAGACCTACATAGGATTGCTCTGATCATCCTATGCATGCAGACACACACATTTTCTCCAGCCCCAAAGAAAAGTAAAATCCCCCAGGCCCAAAAGGAAAGGAAAGGTTTTCCTTACCTTGACCCAGGCTCTGCCACTCCATTCCCCACCTGGTGCTCCTATCTCCTTCTCTGCCATCAGAGCCACTGACAGGGATTTCTCTCTCTGACGTTCTCTCTCTCTCTCTCTCTGGATGTACAGAATGAGAAAAGTGGCTGGGAAGGGAGAGAAAAAGAGCAAGGTTAGGAGCCAGGGGGAGGAAGAAATATGACAGAAAAGGGTAAGAGGGAGAGAAGAAGCAAAGCCAGGGACTGTGAAGAAGAGGGAAACAATGAAAGAGTGAGCTGAGCCTAGGAGCAGGGAGAGACAATGAGGGAAAGACACGGGGGAGAGAAAGAGTGAGGCTTGAGCCTGGGAGTGAAGAGAGAGTGAGCGAGAGCAAGGGGGAAAAGTCTGTGTGGGTGGAAGAAGATTGGACAGGCCCAGGAAGCAATTTTTTCCTTCTCTTCCTGCCCACCAAACAGCTGATCAGTGGCAGGTTCAGGAAAAGGAAGGAGAACCTGGTGTCCCAACATGCTTCCCCTTTTAAAAAAATAAAAATAAATTTTTGAATGGGGCAGGAAGTGCAAAGCTGTTGGAGGTCCCCTGCTGCTGCACTGGGGACCCCTGCTCTATGGATACAATACCACATGTTGCCACAAGACTAGTAAGTTTTGGTACACTAGACTAAGATGGATACCTCTTGGGAAGTTGGGAGAGCCGGTGTGGTGTAGTGGCTAGAATGTTGGACTGGGAGTCGTGGGATCCGGGTTCTAGGTCATGGAAGCTCACTGGGTGGCTTTGGGCCGGTCACAAACTCTCAGCCCAACCCACCTCACAGGGTTGTTATTGTGAGGATAAAATGGAGAGGAGGAGGATTATGTATGCTGCTTTGGGTTCCTTAAGGAGGAAAAAAGGCGGGACATAAATGAATGAATAAATGAATGAATTTGGCATCAGCACATGTAACTTAACTTCGAAGTGCTTAGGAAGTAAGTCACGGTGGGTCTCTAGAATTCCCTAGCACCTCGTATCCGGCTCAGCTGATATGCTGCTGCTGCTGTCGAGGGAAGAGGCTGCCATCCATCTATTTATGTATTATATTTCTATACCTCCCAATAATCAAACATCTCTAAACTCCATTGAGAAATTATATGGACCATGACGGTCTGGCCATTTTCTTTTTAAAAAGGTACAGATGTCTCAGTGTTAGTGGGATGGACATATGAGAGAGAGAGAGAGGGTGCACGTGTCTCTGTCAGTGGTGACGTGGGATGCGACAGAAAAAGAAATGGTGGATGACTTGGCTGGCAGAGGAGGGGAGGGGAGAACAAGCGTTTGCCTTCTACAAAATAGGTTTCTGTTGGTGCATAATATGTGGGTTCAAAGGAATTGTTTAGTGTATTGGGGTTTAGACCCCACCTCTGCCCTGTACTCAGTTGTCTGGGCATGATACTTGTACTTTGTGCCCAGCCACGCCTCCCATGGCAGCCATGTTGTGATGGTATTCAGGACAGTTTCTCAAATTGCCAAATGTTCCCACAGGCCTGAAAAGGTTGCCTGTGCTTAGCTTCCATTCAGCTAAGCTTCAGTATTATGGCTGATTCTGCTGACTACGGATTAGGGTGGAACATGACTACTGCTTCTTGTTGAGCTTTCCTTCAGCCCACCTCCTGGATAAGGGGCCCTGGGCAAAGTGGTGGGCCTCATGCTCTCTCAGTTGCCCCTCCTGGGCTTCCTTGGCTGTGGTGGTAGCACTCCAAGCAATGCTGGCTGGCTGGGCCTAGATGCCATTTTAATTTTCAACAGTGCTCCAGAGTGATGCTTGGCCAGAGGCATTGTGGGAAATGAAAAGTTTTGCTAGACCTACCTGCCTAGTGCTGCTTGGAGTGCTGGGCCAGAAAAACAATCTAAGGTGGGGCAGGAGAAGCATCAGCAGTGGGTCCTGCAGCTGCCCATGGATATCAGGTGCTGCTGCCAGCCCTGTCATTGATGGGAAGATCCATCTTGATAGCTGTAACTTTCTGAAAAACAAAGTTGCTTTCACTTTCATTGGGAGTTAGTCATCGGACTGTCTGCTGTTATCAGGAAATACACAGTTCAGAGAGAGTTTTTACGAGAGAGGAGGGAAACCAATGGACCTGAATGTGCTCTGCTCAGTAGAAGAAGCCCCTTAGTGGCTGTTGTGTCAACCACTCAAGTCATCTCCATATTCGAAAGGAGATTCACTGGAGCACCAGCCACGGAGAACAGAAACTCTCCGTGGATTCTCAGGAATATATCCAAAGCACTTGGCCTCCAGGGAGCAAACAATATGAATATGCCCTTAGCCCGTACAAGGGGAAGAGGCTGCCATCGATCTAAACCTCGGTGGGGAATGGTATGACCATGACTATCTGACCATTAGCGCTACACCCCCAAAGTGAAGACACGGGAAAGTATGTATGGGTAATACTATAGGAAACATTTTTATTAATTTTCAATGTCTGATATGCAGCATTCTCATTTAGTAAAAAAAGCCAACATTTCCTATCTTAGTGTGGTATAAACATGCTACCATGGTGAGGGAGTAGAAACTGCCATTCTCCCCAGTCACCTTGCATGGATGGTATCACTCTGGCTCCAAGCACTGGATCTAGGCTGGCCAGATGAAAAAAAAAAAAGGGACATGGGTCCTGCACCTTAAATAATTGTGTAGAAGAAGGAATTTCAGCAGGTGTTGCTTGTCATGCAAACAGCTGGCAACATTTACTCTTCTAGACAACTATGAATGAAGCAGGAACCCTCTCCTTTTTTTTTTTTTTTGCACCTGCCACCCTAATTGGATCAGTGCTATAACTGTTCTTTGCTCTTCTCTGCACACCCACCTGAAAGGTGTGAAGAGGAGGTTCCGTGCGCATCACCAGCCCATGAACTGGTCAATGCTGGACATCAGTCGGTCCATCTGGGTCTGGTGAAGGATCCCTGCTCCAGGTTCCCTTGGGCTGGAAAGCCAGAAGAGGTTGTTTTGGGGAATCCCCTTCTCTACTGTGATGTCTTGGGGTGCTCATCAATGTGAGCCCTGTCTCTGCAGTCCCCAAATCTGCACTAGACCTGCCACGAGAAGGAATTAGTCTTGCTCATTATCCCTCCCACCAGCTGACAACAATGCCAAGCAGGCCCCTATGCAGTTTTTAGAGGAAATCCCACTCACCTTTCAACCTTAAGAGATCAAAACCTGGAGACCCAACATGCTCCCCTTGGAATGCTCCTGGTGGGGATGAAGCTGGAGGGCTGTCAG
This sequence comes from Heloderma suspectum, assembly GCF_057233095.1. Classification (NCBI taxonomy): domain Eukaryota; kingdom Metazoa; phylum Chordata; class Lepidosauria; order Squamata; family Helodermatidae; genus Heloderma; species Heloderma suspectum. The sequence goes on from NC_139467.1 coordinate 14,885,836, forward strand.
TGGCAGAGTGGTGGACTTAAGTCCCAGATTGTAATTTCACTGGAATAGACACATTGAATCTACGCAACTGGAGCTATCATGCAACTGAAGCTACTATTCCATGTTACCCAACTGGCAGCCAGTACCATCATCAGAGAATGATAAGAGTTGACAGGAACCTTGAAGGTCATCTACTCTGCTACTGACAGCCATCCATCTCCAATGTAATGGTGAAGCTAGAACTAGCCACAACATAGCAAAGCATACCATATGCATATTGCCTAAATAACGCATCCAAATAGCCGTAATTTCCCAGCATTTTGGAGCTTGAGTGAGCATGGAAAACCCTTAACGCTAACATGTTGTGTTAAGGGTTTTCCATGCTCACTCAAGCTCCAAAATGCTGGGAAATTAACAGAATGTTTTTGTTAACTGAATTAGGCGCCCTCCAGAGCTGTTTCTGTTGCATTCATACTTTGTGACCTATATGGTTATTAGAAGGATTGATTTCCAATGGTTGGGATCTTTGGGGGCAGGGATCACTGGGGCCTTAGACCCTCCCTAATAATGACCCCAAGTGCACACATTCAGTTATTCCCATCGGAGTGAATGTTTGTCATTCATTCCTGTAGGAAAATGTAAAGCACTGCAGTTGGGGAAACTGTTGTTCTAGTTGTGTAATTTATACAGGTTGCAGAATTGAGCTTTCTTTGGCCCAGAATTTGGATTGCTGGTTGCAGAATGTTTTGACCAGATCTATGCTATCTCTTTAGCCACTGCTGCGATGTGGTCTAGCAAACTGATTTCTTTGTTTTATTGAACTGAAACTGATTTTCTCAAAATGTTCAATTCTGTGGCCAGTAACCACATTCCGTGTTTTCAGCAATCATGAACCTGCAGATCCTTACATAAAATGGTATGTCTGAGGAGCAGTATCTGTGCAGCTCTTTGCTGCTAAATGGACTTCTTCTCTGCAGCCTCCAGAGCTTTGGTCAGAACCCTCTGGGTGTCTTTGACAACATCTGACAAGCATTTCTGCAGCATGTAGTAGGTGGAAAGAAGTGAAATTCCTCCTGACAGCAGGCAGCCACAGATGGGGAAACGCTCCCACCAGAAACATTCTGCTATCATCACTGAGGCTGCGACCAAGTCAGGCAGCCTCTGTAAAGCCACTGGTGTTATTGCCAAGGACTCCAGCACTGCTTTAAGGGCGGCCAATGGCTTCCCAGACAGGTGTGCAAGAGTTGTAGGGGATTCACCATCCAGCCCAAAATCTAGGTGGCGCCAAGAGCAGAACTTCACAGAGAGAATCATGGCAGCCAGGAAGGACAGACCTGGAACTGGGATGGCAGCAAAGAATCCAGAGCAAAGTGCTGTGAGCCTTATCTTTCACTTCATTGTGGCTTTCTTTTTTTCTAAGATGGGTAAACAGGTGGTAGGCAGGCTGAACAGAAAAACTTGCTTCTTCAGCCTCAAGAGATCGTTCTCCAGCATTTTCTGTAAAAGGGGAACATCAAAATGGAGGGTCTCCCAGTTGGATACTATGAAGACCTGTGGGTGGCTCACTCCTTCTCTGATCAGGCACTCAATGCAGTCCTCCTTGATGAGTAGGAGGATCTTCTCCTCACTGTAGTCAGATGGCCGTTGCCTCCTGGATGCCTCCAGGTCTAGATCAACTTTAGTTTGCACAAAATACAACCCCTTCCCCATTCTTTTGATTTCATGGACCAGGTCAGTGTGGGTGGACCGGAAACGCTGGGAGTCGACTATGATGAAGAAATCAAAACGATTTAAGTCAACCTGCTTAGCAGGGGTGCCTTTGTCAAAAGGTGTTGCTCCCTTTCCTGGGAGGTCCCAAAAGGTGACCTGCAGAAGCACTGGATGTGGGTAATCCTGGACCCCTAGTGTTGTGTCTGCATGCCAGTTGCAGCAGCACCGGGGACGTCCTCATGTAGGCCCAGCATGGCATTGATAAAGGAGGACTTCCCGGAGCCTGGCTCTCCTACTACGGCAATGTGGAGTGTTGGTAAAATACTGTGGTGGTTTTGCCAGTATGTTAGACACGGCATCCGACAGCTTCCTTGAGAAACAGCTGCCTCCAGTTCTTCCACAGCCAGGGATCCTGGCATCCTTCAGGGGCAGGGAAAAACCACTGTACCAAAGCCCCCCACCCCCGGTGCAAAATACTAAGTTGCTGGATGCTTCTGGATACCCATCCTGCTTCCTGTCAGAAAGGTCATTTCAGCAGAGGCCTTCAGGTTTGTGCTGACTGAAACTTTTCTGTAGAAATCCAGCCACTACAGTCCATCCCCACCCCAATTTTCCATCTCCCCACCACCACCACCATGGCAGTCAGTATTCCATGCACACAGAGTAAGCCCAATCTTCATTGGACTGCTTTGGCGGTTAGCCCGCCCCCCAATTCCCCTCCTTTTTTTTTTTTACTTCTGTAAACCTCAATATACCATTCAGTTATATGTTATCTCCTCTTATGCAGGACAGGTGCCCTTTGGGCTACATATGCAACAGCACTCAAAGAATTCAAATCACTATTAGTATTTACAAGATGGGCCCCGCAACAAAATTTGGCGTGTGTTTGTCTGGGAGCCCTCAAAGCTATCTTTTCTCAGGGTCAAAAATGTTACATGAATGACGCGTCTTAAAAAGTGAGTACGAGCCAGTCACAAAATTCCCCATCAAGGCAATGCCTCATTCACTACACTGTGCCACTTCAAATGGGGGGGGGGGGGGTGCGGCAGAGAAATGTGCAAATATTTGTATTTGTAATACAAAACACATCTGTATTTTAAATTCCTGCACTGTTGCTAGGTTTTATTGTGGTTTTATTGTTATATTGTGGTTTTAATGTTTTATATATTTTAAATTCTTTTACTGTGTGCCCTTTGGTTTTAATTTTTGTCAACCGCCCAAAGAGCTTTGGCTATTGGGCGGTATAAAAATAAGTAAGTAAGTAAGTAAATAAATAAATAAGGAGAACCACCATGGCAGAAGAAATTATCTGCAGTACAGCTTGCTCACCACTCCTGATTTTTCCTCACAACAGTGGCAAAAGAAGTACAGCACATGGGCTGCAGGAAGTCCACCAGGCCATTTCTGGTAGCCTGCCAGACACCCCTACACGGGGCCAGCCCTACCATGAGGCAGAGTGAGGCAGCTGCCTCAGGCAACAGATTTAATGGGGCAGCAATGTGTTAGCTATGCAGTTTATTATTGTTGTTTTTTTATTGCTAGAGATGAGGAAAGGCACTTGTGGGATTTTCTGCCTCATGTGCCCAAATAACGTGCCTGCTTTGCGTTCTGTGCACTTGACTTGGGTGGCCGAGGGGCACCATTTGTTGCTCCTCCTCAGGCACCGAAATGTCTTGGGCCAGCGGAATCTACAGCAGGGCACCCCCCCCAGGCCGTGCAGAGTCTGTGGACTTTCAGATGATTTTTTTTACTTTCCTGAAATTTACGCATATAAATCCGTAGGAAAATATGTAAGTTTCTGCTGAGAAACGTTGAATGGAATGGGGGACAATTCACTAAACGTTACGTATTGAGGTAAATTATGTAAATACTTATGTAAATATTTCTGTATTTTTCCACATGACAAAACAAAAAATTCACATCCGACTATGGGCGGGTAATGGAACAAATGGCGCCTGACAATCCGCAAAACACAGACGGAGCCGATTTTACACAGTCCGTACAGCCCTACCTGTCTTTGATTTCTCATCAGAGATCAGAGATAAGCAAGGGATTCCCTTGCTAGGGCTAACACTAGCAAGGGACTCCTTTCCCTTATCTCTGGTGAAAGATCAGAGAAAAGCCACTATCGCATGGGGGAAGCTAGGGCTGGGAGGAGGCTGCTGCCTTCTCCCTTCCCCAGTGACCCTGAAGGAGCCCAGAACTCAGCTTTACCACCACTAATGGCACTGGCAAAGCAGCAGCCTGGTTGGAGTGGCTGTGACAGGGAGAAGGTTGGAGCCATCCCCAGAGACTCCGAAGCAGCCTGGATTCGGCTATGTATGTGTGCATGTCTCCCCACGCTCACCCCAGAATATGTGGATGTGTGTGAGTCTCCCCCCCTACCCAGTATGTGTCGCACACTCACATGTGAGTTTGTCTGTGCAAGCGTGTGTGAATGGCAAAATTAGATTTGGCCCTTGGGGCCAAAAAAGTAGTGCACCCCTGCTTTACGGTGTGAAGCCTCCAAGGGAATGTATGAAGCATTCTATTGAGCCCTCTCAATTCATATAGGCAGGATGGAACTCAATAGGCCTGAGCACCACTCTGTGTAAACCAACTGCGTTGAAACTGACAACCCCTAGCAGACAAGTGAACGTGGGAAGGGCCTTTGAATGCAAAAAAATGGAAGCCCCCGATAACTATGAATGTCAGATCTTGGCAAAACAGAAGGAGAGGCTTTCCAAATGTATCAGATGGTTACACATGCCAGCTGCATGAATACGAGTCGTACCTAAAGCACATATGCTGTACACAGACTGAGGTCCGGTGGCCCATCATGGCTTCTCAACATGTGTACACAGAGGGAGAAACCCATGTGTATGATCGCCAAGGTTTACACTAGGCCTTTACAACTCCACTGCCCCCCCCACAAGCCAAACAGTGTCCACCAGCCCTGTAGGGCACATACCAGGGGCTCAGTAAACATCCTGTTTTTGCTTCCTGCTCAGGGCTTCCAAGGCAGGGGGATTGTCAAGCGCCTGGCACAATATACAGGTAGGGTGGGTCACAATTTGTACACATCATACGGTCTTAATATTTCTGCTGAACTGCATTTGGATTGAGTTGTTTATGCAGGACAAGTTTATTACATATCTGTCTCACCCATTTTGATTTTTCCATAGGATTTAATGGAGACCAGTGTATCCTGCTCCTATACAACAGTGTAACCACAGAATGTAACAGTCACAGAAACTTCCATCTATATATAAAGCTCTGTTGTGTGGCAAGGGGTATAATGATAAATATATGAAAGTGAAGATGCTGCTACATGCACGGTGAGTTGCAGGAATCTTTGCTAAATATTGCTTTATGTGTAATATTTTTATGTTGTTGTTCAGTTGTATCCAACTCTTCATGACCCCATGGACCATAGCACGCCAGGTCTTCCTGTCCTGCGCTCTCTCCCGGAGCGTGCTCAAGTTCATATTCATTGCATCAGTGATGCTATCTAGCCATCTCATAGATGTTTTTCTGGAATTTTTTCTGGAAAAACGTCATAGACGTTTTTCTGGAATTCTCTTGCTTTCTCCATGATCCAGCGAATGTTGGCGATTCGATCTCTAGTTCCTCTACCTCTTCGAAACCCAGCTTGTACTTCCGGTAGTTCTCGGTTTGCATACTGCTGAAGCCTAGCTTGTAGGATTTTGAGCATCACCTTGCTGGCATGTGAAATAAGTGCAATTGTACGGTAGTTTGAACACTCTTTGGCATTGCCCTTCTTTGGAACTGGAATTATTTATTTATTTATTTATTTATTATTAAATTTATTAATCTGTAAACTGTAAACTGACCTTTTCCAGTCTTGTGGCCCTTGTTGAGTGTTCCAAATTTGTTGGCATGTTGAGTGCAGCACTTTAACAGCATCATCTTTTAGGATCTTAAAATAGCTCAGCTGGAATACTGTCATCTCTGCTAGCTTTGTTGTTAGTAATGCTTCCCAAGGCCCACTTGACTTCACTCTCTAGGATGTCCGGCTCAAGTTCAGTGACTGCGCTATCATGGCTATCAGGGACATTAAGATCTTTCCTGTATAGTTCTTCTGTGTATTCTTGCCACCTCTTCTTAATCTCATCTGCTTCTGTTAGGTCCCTGCCTTCTTTGTCCTTTATCATGCCCGTCTTTGCACAAAACGTTCCCTTGAGATCTCCAATTTTCTTGAAGAGATCTCTAGTCTTTCTCATTCTATTGTTTTTTTTATGAGGTTACCCCAAAAGCTTAAAGCAGCTAACAATAATGTTAAGAGGTAGAACATACAAATAAAAGCAGCAAAATTCATGATAACAGCTAATATTACAATCATGTTTTTACTTAGTCTGATGCGAAAACCTTTTTCCCTGCCCCTGAAGGATGCCAGGATCCCTGGCTGTGGAAGAACTGGAGGCAGCTGTTTCTCAAGGAAGCTGTCGGATGCCGTGTCTAACATACTGGCAAAACCACCACAGTATTTTACCAACACTCCACATTGCCGTAGTAGGAGAGCCAGGCTCCGGGAAGTCCTCCTTTATCAATGCCATGCTGGGCCTACATGAGGACGTCCCCGGTGCTGCTGCAACTGGCATGCAGACACAACACTAGGGGTCCAGGATTACCCACATCCAGTGCTTCTGCAGGTCACCTTTTGGGACCTCCCAGGAAAGGGAGCAACACCTTTTGACAAAGGCACCCCTGCTAAGCAGGTTGACTTAAATCGTTTTGATTTCTTCATCATAGTCGACTCCCAGCGTTTCCGGTCCACCCACACTGACCTGGTCCATGAAATCAAAAGAATGGGGAAGGGGTTGTATTTTGTGCAAACTAAAGTTGATCTAGACCTGGAGGCATCCAGGAGGCAACGGCCATCTGACTACAGTGAGGAGAAGATCCTCCTACTCATCAAGGAGGACTGCATTGAGTGCCTGATCAGAGAAGGAGTGAGCCACCCACAGGTCTTCATAGTATCCAACTGGGAGACCCTCCATTTTGATGTTCCCCTTTTACAGAAAATGCTGGAGAACGATCTCTTGAGGCTGAAGAAGCAAGTTTTTCTGTTCAGCCTGCCTACCACCTGTTTACCCATCTTAGAAAAAAAGAAAGCCACAATGAAGTGAAAGATAAGGCTCACAGCACTTTGCTCTGGATTCTTTGCTGCCATCCCAGTTCCAGGTCTGTCCTTCCTGGCTGCCATGATTCTCTCTGTGAAGTTCTGCTCTTGGCGCCACCTAGATTTTGGGCTGGATGGTGAATCCCCTACAACTCTTGCACACCTGTCTGGGAAGCCATTGGCCGCCCTTAAAGCAGTGCTGGAGTCCTTGGCAATAACACCAGTGGCTTTACAGAGGCTGCCTGACTTGGTCGCAGCCTCAGTGATGATAGCAGAATGTTTCTGGTGGGAGCGTTTCCCCATCTGTGGCTGCCTGCTGTCAGGAGGAATTTCACTTCTTTCCACCTACTACATGCTGCAGAAATGCTTGTCAGATGTTGTCAAAGACACCCAGAGGGTTCTGACCAAAGCTCTGGAGGCTGCAGAGAAGAAGTCCATTTAGCAGCAAAGAGCTGCACAGATACTGCTCCTCAGACATACCATTTTATGTAAGGATCTGCAGGTTCATGATTGCTGAAAACACGGAATGTGGTTACTGGCCACAGAATTGAACATTTTGAGAAAATCAGTTTCAGTTCAATAAAACAAAGAAATCAGTTTGCTAGACCACATCGCAGCAGTGGCTAAAGAGATAGCATAGATCTGGTCAAAACATTCTGCAACCAGCAATCCAAATTCTGGGCCAAAGAAAGCTCAATTCTGCAACCTGTATAAATTACACAACTAGAACAACAGTTTCCCCAACTGCAGTGCTTTACATTTTCCTACAGGAATGAATGACAAACATTCACTCCGATGGGAATAACTGAATGTGTGCACTTGGGGTCATTATTAGGGAGGGTCTAAGGCCCCAGTGATCCCTGCCCCCAAAGATCCCAACCATTGGAAATCAATCCTTCTAATAACCATATAGGTCACAAAGTATGAATGCAACAGAAACAGCTCTGGAGGGCGCCTAATTCAGTTAACAAAAACATTCTGTTAATTTCCCAGCATTTTGGAGCTTGAGTGAGCATGGAAAACCCTTAACACAACATGTTAGCGTTAAGGGTTTTCCATGCTCACTCAAGCTCCAAAATGCTGGGAAATTACGGCTATTTGGATGCGTTATTTAGGCAATATGCATATGGTATGCTTTGCTATGTTGTGGCTAGTTCTAGCTTCACCATTACATTGGAGATGGATGGCTGTCAGTAGCAGAGTAGATGACCTTCAAGGTTCCTGTCAACTCTTATCATTCTCTGATGATGGTACTGGCTGCCAGTTGGGTAACATGGAATAGTAGCTTCAGTTGCATGATAGCTCCAGTTGCGTAGATTCAATGTGTCTATTCCAGTGAAATTACAATCTGGGACTTAAGTCCACCACTCTGCCACTGACAGCCCTCCAGCTTCATCCCCACCAGGAGCATTCCAAGGGGAGCATGTTGGGTCTCCAGGTTTTGATCTCTTAAGGTTGAAAGGTGAGTGGGATTTCCTCTAAAAACTGCATAGGGGCCTGCTTGGCATTGTTGTCAGCTGGTGGGAGGGATAATGAGCAAGACTAATTCCTTCTCGTGGCAGGTCTAGTGCAGATTTGGGGACTGCAGAGACAGGGCTCACATTGATGAGCACCCCAAGACATCACAGTAGAGAAGGGGATTCCCCAAAACAACCTCTTCTGGCTTTCCAGCCCAAGGGAACCTGGAGCAGGGATCCTTCACCAGACCCAGATGGACCGACTGATGTCCAGCATTGACCAGTTCATGGGCTGGTGATGCGCACGGAACCTCCTCTTCACACCTTTCAGGTGGGTGTGCAGAGAAGAGCAAAGAACAGTTATAGCACTGATCCAATTAGGGTGGCAGGTGCAAAAAAAAAAAAAAAGGAGAGGGTTCCTGCTTCATTCATAGTTGTCTAGAAGAGTAAATGTTGCCAGCTGTTTGCATGACAAGCAACACCTGCTGAAATTCCTTCTTCTACACAATTATTTAAGGTGCAGGACCCATGTCCCTTTTTTTTTTTTCATCTGGCCAGCCTAGATCCAGTGCTTGGAGCCAGAGTGATACCATCCATGCAAGGTGACTGGGGAGAATGGCAGTTTCTACTCCCTCACCATGGTAGCATGTTTATACCACACTAAGATAGGAAATGTTGGCTTTTTTTACTAAATGAGAATGCTGCATATCAGACATTGAAAATTAATAAAAATGTTTCCTATAGTATTACCCATACATACTTTCCCGTGTCTTCACTTTGGGGGTGTAGCGCTAATGGTCAGATAGTCATGGTCATACCATTCCCCACCGAGGTTTAGATCGATGGCAGCCTCTTCCCCTTGTACGGGCTAAGGGCATATTCATATTGTTTGCTCCCTGGAGGCCAAGTGCTTTGGATATATTCCTGAGAATCCACGGAGAGTTTCTGTTCTCCGTGGCTGGTGCTCCAGTGAATCTCCTTTCGAATATGGAGATGACTTGAGTGGTTGACACAACAGCCACTAAGGGGCTTCTTCTACTGAGCAGAGCACATTCAGGTCCATTGGTTTCCCTCCTCTCTCGTAAAAACTCTCTCTGAACTGTGTATTTCCTGATAACAGCAGACAGTCCGATGACTAACTCCCAATGAAAGTGAAAGCAACTTTGTTTTTCAGAAAGTTACAGCTATCAAGATGGATCTTCCCATCAATGACAGGGCTGGCAGCAGCACCTGATATCCATGGGCAGCTGCAGGACCCACTGCTGATGCTTCTCCTGCCCCACCTTAGATTGTTTTTCTGGCCCAGCACTCCAAGCAGCACTAGGCAGGTAGGTCTAGCAAAACTTTTCATTTCCCACAATGCCTCTGGCCAAGCATCACTCTGGAGCACTGTTGAAAATTAAAATGGCATCTAGGCCCAGCCAGCCAGCATTGCTTGGAGTGCTACCACCACAGCCAAGGAAGCCCAGGAGGGGCAACTGAGAGAGCATGAGGCCCACCACTTTGCCCAGGGCCCCTTATCCAGGAGGTGGGCTGAAGGAAAGCTCAACAAGAAGCAGTAGTCATGTTCCACCCTAATCCGTAGTCAGCAGAATCAGCCATAATACTGAAGCTTAGCTGAATGGAAGCTAAGCACAGGCAACCTTTTCAGGCCTGTGGGAACATTTGGCAATTTGAGAAACTGTCCTGAATACCATCACAACATGGCTGCCATGGGAGGCGTGGCTGGGCACAAAGTACAAGTATCATGCCCAGACAACTGAGTACAGGGCAGAGGTGGGGTCTAAACCCCAATACACTAAACAATTCCTTTGAACCCACATATTATGCACCAACAGAAACCTATTTTGTAGAAGGCAAACGCTTGTTCTCCCCTCCCCTCCTCTGCCAGCCAAGTCATCCACCATTTCTTTTTCTGTCGCATCCCACGTCACCACTGACAGAGACACGTGCACCCTCTCTCTCTCTCTCATATGTCCATCCCACTAACACTGAGACATCTGTACCTTTTTAAAAAGAAAATGGCCAGACCGTCATGGTCCATATAATTTCTCAATGGAGTTTAGAGATGTTTGATTATTGGGAGGTATAGAAATATAATACATAAATAGATGGATGGCAGCCTCTTCCCTCGACAGCAGCAGCAGCATATCAGCTGAGCCGGATACGAGGTGCTAGGGAATTCTAGAGACCCACCGTGACTTACTTCCTAAGCACTTCGAAGTTAAGTTACATGTGCTGATGCCAAATTCATTCATTTATTCATTCATTTATGTCCCGCCTTTTTTCCTCCTTAAGGAACCCAAAGCAGCATACATAATCCTCCTCCTCTCCATTTTATCCTCACAATAACAACCCTGTGAGGTGGGTTGGGCTGAGAGTTTGTGACCGGCCCAAAGCCACCCAGTGAGCTTCCATGACCTAGAACCCGGATCCCACGACTCCCAGTCCAACATTCTAGCCACTACACCACACCGGCTCTCCCAACTTCCCAAGAGGTATCCATCTTAGTCTAGTGTACCAAAACTTACTAGTCTTGTGGCAACATGTGGTATTGTATCCATAGAGCAGGGGTCCCCAGTGCAGCAGCAGGGGACCTCCAACAGCTTTGCACTTCCTGCCCCGTTCAAAAATTTATTTTTATTTTTTTTAAAGGGGAAGCATGTTGGGACACCAGGTTCTCCTTCCTTTTCCTGAACCTGCCACTGATCAGCTGTTTGGTGGGCAGGAAGAGAAGGAAAAAATTGCTTCCTGGGCCTGTCCAATCTTCTTCCACCCACACAGACTTTTCCCCCTTGCTCTCGCTCACTCTCTCTTCACTCCCAGGCTCAAGCCTCACTCTTTCTCTCCCCCGTGTCTTTCCCTCATTGTCTCTCCCTGCTCCTAGGCTCAGCTCACTCTTTCATTGTTTCCCTCTTCTTCACAGTCCCTGGCTTTGCTTCTTCTCTCCCTCTTACCCTTTTCTGTCATATTTCTTCCTCCCCCTGGCTCCTAACCTTGCTCTTTTTCTCTCCCTTCCCAGCCACTTTTCTCATTCTGTACATCCAGAGAGAGAGAGAGAGAGAACGTCAGAGAGAGAAATCCCTGTCAGTGGCTCTGATGGCAGAGAAGGAGATAGGAGCACCAGGTGGGGAATGGAGTGGCAGAGCCTGGGTCAAGGTAAGGAAAACCTTTCCTTTCCTTTTGGGCCTGGGGGATTTTACTTTTCTTTGGGGCTGGAGAAAATGTGTGTGTCTGCATGCATAGGATGATCAGAGCAATCCTATGTAGGTCTGCTCAAAAGTAATTCCCACTGAATTCCATGTAAGCATAAATAGGATTGCAGCCTTAACTGGGTGTTTTGTTGTGCATCTGTGGGGTGTAAGGCCCCAGGCCAGTAAGCAAGCTAACAGTACTTTTACAGATGCTTAGAGATCCATAATGCCCTCTGCTTTGGTTCATTATTAGTTGCAATCCCTTGTAAGTGGGCCTCTCGGCTTGTAAGATGAGTCAAAGGCTGATATAGTCCCCCCTCAGCACATTCCATGCTAACGAGCTCTGGTACCCTTTATCTTATCAGAGCCTAGGATGTGCCTGAGAAGTGAAGCCATGTTTATCTTAAGCCACAGCTGTCCATGCTGATAAAATTGTAGTAGTCTTGCTTTTGCCAAATATGTTACCAAGCACTATTAGGCTATGCTGGGAAAGTTGTAGATGAACTCTAATTAATGGTTGCACCTGTCATACTACCTCACTGCTATGCCTGAATAACATGTATGATATAAAACCCATCTTGAAATACAGCTCTTTGTTCAGAGAAGCTGTCTTATCCAACCATTGGGTATGCCTGTGCTCTCTAAGATCCCAATAAAATCTCCTTGTAAGCACACCTGGATCTGACTTATCACTTTCTCAGCACCTCTAAATTTTGGGAGCCCATGGCCAGGGCATACATGGGGTTAAATATGTGGATTGGCTTTGGAGTTATGACCCTTCTTCTCTTTGGACTCCGTTTCTTTGGTGAAGTACTTTCTTTTGACTAGTCACATCCCCACGGCAGCCATTATGTGACTAGCCACATCCTCCATGGGAGCCCAGAGCAGTTTTATCCAATTCCCAAATATGTCCACGAGTCCAAAAAGGTTGGGGACCCCTGCCGTAGACACTTGGGCACCACTTTGTCTATAGTACAGTCAGGAGATGAGTTCAGTCAGTCTTTGTCAGATGACTTTTACTTGCAGAGGCTTAAGGACACAGACAAGATACGTGAAGACATACAGTTTATTACCTGTTTAGTTGCCTCTCTTGGCTTATGGCATCTAGCAGGACTGCCCAGCAGGGTTTAGGAGATACTGGGCCAGTTTGCATGCAGTGTCAATCCATGGTCTGTCAGGGATGAGCAAGAGAAAGCAAGTGCATAGCGTGCAGCATGCCAACCACTTCCACTTTTAATCAACAACCTAGTCAGTCCAATCATAGGTTCTTGAGCATGACATGTGAACCCAGAGCATTGGGTTGCTCAGGGCCTAAAGAACCAAGTGGTTAATCCACCAACAAATCATGAGTTAACCACTGGGTTGTTTAGTTCCTAAACAACCCAGCACTCCAGGTTCATACATCATGCTCAACAACCTATGTCCAGACCAATCATAGGTTGTTGACCTGACCAATCATAGGTTGCAGGCCAAAGTTGTGGGCATGCAAGAGACAGCAGGCCTGTTCTCTCCCACTCATGCATTGTTTAAACCATGGGCCTGTTTCCACAAGCAATTTACTCCAAACTGGCTGTGTGGGGGGGTTGTTAGGGCTACATGATGTAGTGGCCACCCAGCAGCCACACCGGAGCTTATCGTGGAAAAAAACGGATTTCCTGAGACTTCTTGTAGTCCGATTCTTTTCCTTAATTCAGCTTGTCTGTGCTTCTGTTGTGGTGTACACCAGCCCTCCACATTACTTCAGTATATTAGTCCTGGGCAGAGGTGTGCCTTTCACCGTGACCCTGGTTAAGGGGTGTTTCCCCAATGTTTTCCCCGCCTGTGTTTCCCTGATCTTTCCACCATTTCCCTGCTGGTGACCAGAGTTGTTGTTTTTTAAAGTAAAGGATTAAACCAGAACAGCGCTTTAGCATGACGTCGTGAACCTGAAGCAAGCACTCCACATTCACCATTGGCAGCTGCTTATGGACTGTGAACTGTACATTTAAATTGTTACTCCATCGGGGCTAAGGCTTACACAACTAAAAGCACCATGGGGTGCCATGTACATCTATACGTTCCCGGCCAGATCGCAGTTCCAGAGGTAGTTACCGCAGAATCCTCAGTTGTGCATTTAGAAAGCATCGCTGTCACGCGTTAGCTAAAAAAGCCCAAGTCTCCACTGTGCTTCTAACCCCCCCCTCCCTTGCTATCTCATTATAACACTATTGCACATTTCTCCAGGAATACACACACCCTCTCTGGCAGTATCTCGCTTTCACTGTATAACGCTACCTAGAAATAACACTATCACGCATTTGCACTATTGCGCAATAGCACATTTGTTCAGGGGTTCTTGCTAACTCCCATTGTGGTCAATGAGGCTTGTTCCCGAAATTGCACCATCACTCATTTGCACTATTGCACAATAGCTCTATCACGCGATAGCACATTTATTCATGGATGCCTGCTAATGTTCAAGCCTGGTTTTTAGAGGGAAAGGGGAAAAAATGGGTGGAATCAGACATACATCAGGGAAGCCTACTCAGATGTAACTCCCATTGTGGTCAATGAGGCTTGTTCCTGAATTACTGAGATTGTCATTAAGCCAAAAACACTAAGCAGAGCCAGCGCACATCCTATATTAATTGGGTGAAAGGCATAGTAAGTCCCCTAATGGCTGCAAAGCATTCCTTCCAAAGCTGCATGTCTCTGCTGTTTGGTTCAAGGCTTTTTGGGAGTAATTAATGCCAGCTTCAATCCTTTGCATCCTCACCCCACCCAGAAGTATGTTTCTGTCAGCGACTTATAATGGTGCGGTGCATTCCTTCACGGAGCCCTGCCGATTCCATGAAAATTCCAGTATTCCTCCATTTGCTTCACCCTTCCATTGTCGTGGAAAAACAGCCCATGAGCTGTTGCTACACACAAACCAGATCATTGCCTACTTGCAAGAAACGGAAACGAATTAAACATTTTACTGAAGTGCAACACCCAGTATAATGACTGCATATAGACAAAGAAATAATGTTGAGGCAAATAAAAACAAAGGAACTAAAATCAATCAATAATTAGATTAATTCAGAAACAGTACAGGAAAAAAACAGCAATGAAAAAAATATAACAGCAATACAAAGTTAAATACAAATCAAGCATCTTCCTAAACTCCCTCCAGCCCATCTATAGAAACACTAAATCATTCCAGGGACCTATTCGATCTCTCAGCTGTTCACAGCATGGAGAGGAGCAGAGTCATGTGCTCTGGCTCTGTCCCCTGTCCTTTCCACCTTCTCGCATTGATGGGGAAATGTACCGGTGTTCAGCTGAACATGGTTACAGAGCTCCATGCAATAAGGAACCCTGCTTTATCAGGGTTCCCAATTGTGCAAAGCTCACTTGAACGTGGTTACATTTCCTTATAGACCTTCCTCATCAGAGATTGTGAGTGGAGGGGGGGGCGCTGGAGAATGTGTCCCCTCTCCGCGCCATGCTTGAAAGTTTTGAACAACTGAACAGGGCATAAGGATGCAATCATATGCATGTTTAGACAGAAAAAAAGGCCTACCAATACCAGCATGGCTGGCTGGGGCATGCTGGGAGTCGTAGGCCTTTTTTCTGTCTAACGTGCATAGGATTGCACCCTTAGTGTCATAACATGCTACATTTCAGAACAGTTCATAGCTATCAGAGTCCAAGGGGGGCAGAAGGTCTTTCTCCATCCATCCCTCAGGAGGAGATGGGAACAGTACATTACCACTAGCCCAGTCCTACTTCCTGGATTTTTTTCGATTGCAGCATAATTTATTCTGATGTCAGAAATCAATCCTCTGCTGCGGAATGCTTCACTACCAATAAAATGACACATTTGCTGTTTTTAGAAAACTAAGCAATATTCAAAATGGATGTAATTCATTGTTTTTAGTATGTTCACGTAGGAGCACCATTTGTATCATCTGACTTAATATAAATTCCCGGCTGCACAATGTGATGTCATTCTTGTTGTTTTTTCCTTGAAGTATTCCGCATCCTGACAATTTCAGCTTTAATTTGTTTTTATTTCTTTTTAAGGTGAGCTTCTAGTCTTTTGTGATGTAAATAGAGGCTTGGAAGTGTGGAGCCATCCCTGAAGAAATCTCAGAAGCCAAAAGGAGCTGAGCAGGATTCCTAGTTTCAAGAAATGGAGTACTGCACAGTCCTTTGTCTTCTTCAAGATCAGGAGGAAAATATGAATTACAGAAGGATTTTTTTTTAAGTATAAGCAAATCCATTTAATTTGCTCGAATGCTGTGGTTACTTTTGCACAACTTTGCGTTTCTTTATTTTTTTTAATTGCAGAGGATATTTATCTTTGATCATCACTGAATACCTCAGAGAGTTCCTGCCCTGGGCTGGCTCTACCACTAGGCAGAGTGAGGTGGTAGATTTGGGGTGTCCTGAAAAGGAAGCAAGTAGTTCGCTATTTAATTTGTTATAGTTGAAGTGTTTTTGCCAGGCACAGAGGTGCTTGTGGGATTGTCCTCCTCCCGTGCCAAAATAACTTGGCTGGCTTTGGGTGCTATGCACCTTAACTTGAGTGGGTGGGAGTACAATTTGCTGTTCAGCCTCATGAAGCAAAATGGCTTGGACTGGCCTCGTTCCTGCCTCATGACCAGAGGTTCTCCACGGGCCTATCTTCATGGGTGATTTGCTGCGGAAAGGACTGTTTAGAGGTCTTTCACGGCACATGATATCATGGCCAGTCTGCAGCCACCCCAGACTTTACCTGTGGGAAAGCCCCATTTTTGCAGAGTACTTTTACTCCATATTTTTTTTTAATTCAGCTCCCCTGTGGTTCAGCTGCTGTGTGCCCATCCCTCCGCTTTAAATTTGGTATGCTCGGGCATTCCTAGGAGTGTGTCTTTCACTTGGCCATGCCTTCAGTAAGCTAGATAACTAGAGTAATTAGCCTCCCTTTCCAACACATCAAAGCGCTACAACAGTGTTTCAAGATTTCTGAATCATGCTTTGCTTCCTTTTTGTCAGTAGGAGTAACTTGCCTCTGTGATTATGCACTTCTCTGATGCTTTCAATACTTCACTTCTCTGATGTTGTGTGAGGTCGCTTTTCCGATGTTGTGTTAAGTTGCGTCACTGATGTTGTGCAAAGTCACTTCTCTGATGTCATGTTACTTCGCTTCTCTGATGCGAGTAAGTGCTGTAGCGATCTTGCGTGGTCTCAGGAACATGGGAGCACAGAAGCCTGTCATTGCGAGCAGGGAGAAGTGCCCAGGGAAGGAGAAAGGGGGGTTGGAATAACTCTGTGACAGTTTGCTGGAATGGGGCAAAATTGGAGTGGTGGGATACTCTCATAGGGAGCCTTCAGATGCTGCACTGGAGAACTGGGGACATTGGCTTCTTCAGGCAAAAGTGTGCACATTATGGAAAGGGGGGAGCTCTAACTCTGTGACAGTTTGCTGGAATGGAAGTTCAAATTAGTTACTCTCCATTCATAATAATGCATTAGCAGTGGGGAGCCTTCAGAATTGGGAAATAGTTACCATTCATCATAATGTAGCAGCAGACGGGAGACTGTACAGGGGTGGGAAACAAGCCTCTCTCATTGGTTGAGCAGCCCCTGCCAGGTTGATGATATTCAGTTCTACTCCCCACACCCAACCTGGAACTATGTTCCTTTCAAGTGCTGTGTGACCAGTGAAAACCAGATTGTAAAGGTATAGTGCACTCAGCTTTTCTTGCTTCATGTGTTCCTGACAGACCAACGCCGATTTCATGAAAATCCAGATAAAACTCCAATATGCTTCTCATTTTGTTGTCGTGAAGATTCCCCCCTCCCAGGCTTTTTTACAAATCCTTTCAGCATCTTCAGCCACATCATTTAGGAACTTTGACAGCATCTTGTAAGTAAGTATAAAAGATAATGCTGCCATTCCCAAAAGAGCCAGGATAGTGAGCCAGTGTCCCGTTCCAAGCAAAACCATGTAAACTGAGTTAATACGTTCCTTCACAATAACATCAGTTTGGTCTCTTTTTTCCGGAGACGATTGAATCTGAGCTTCCAGGTCTTTAACAGGGATGTTTATGCGCCTGGCCAGCAAAGTTAGAGAGTCAGCATCCAGCCCAAACCACTTGTACATCTGAACCATGTATTTTTGTAAAAACACAGCATCAAAACGTGCAGGAAATGGAACAGGAAATGGAACAGAATTGATCGAAGCAGACACCAGAGCTATTTTCCACAACTCTTCCTTTAAGGCAGCCTTCTTCTGTTCTATTAAGGCAGGAGAGAGGTTGGGGAGGCTGAGCACAAACTTTAGTTTCTTCAGCCTGGGCAGATCTTTCTCCAGTTTCTTCAGCAAATCAAGGAAGTCATATTTTTCACAATTCTCAGAGGAGATCAGAAAGACAGGACTAGAGTCCCTTAAGTGCTTTTGAATGAATTCCTTACAGTCATCCCTAATCATTTTTAGGACTTTCTCTTCATTGTAGTCCCTAGGATATGCCTTTTTATAGTTTTCCAAGTCTACATCCACTTTGGAGCGAACAAAATACAGCCTCTTTCCCATCTTTTGGATCTCCTGAGCTAGGTCAACATTGTTGGATTGGACCCGTTCTGAAGCTATAATGATGAAGAAGTCATAGCGGGAGAAATGCACCTTCTTGTGGTAATCCTCAGGTAGACAATTTACAGATCCTATCCCTGGCAGGTCCCAAAACATCACATTGGGGTCCTTAGGGTGCTTATAAACAGTTGGCTTCTGTGTTGTTTCTATCCCTCCTACAGCGGCAGCACCATCATCTTCAGCACTTAGGCCCCGCATAGCATTGATGAAAGACGATTTCCCAGAACCTGTATCTCCAGTGATAGCAATGTGAAGCTCGGTGTTTTCCCAGGACTACAGGTCCTTTTTCATTTCAAAAGTCATTTCATCCATGCATCTGTCTTTAAACATCTTACTTAATTTCTCACATAACTTCTGGGCCAGTCGAGATGAACAGTCTTCAAAAAGGTCTCTGAAGGCTATGATACATTCCATCTCTTTTAAAAGTGGTTTGATGGACGTCATTTTTCCTAGAAAAGAAAAAGGATTAAATAAGACTTTGTATTGGCCGCATGAAAACAAAGGCATAGAATAATCCACCAAGCTGGAAAATTCAGAGGGGGTTTACACTAGAACTGAAACGCTGATGTCCATCAAAAGTGCAAATATTGAAGACCGGATTTTAACTTTAAATTTTGACTGTATAAGATTGCCAACTTGTCAGTCACTGGAGGCCCCTCCATCAAATTATTGATGTGAGCCAGACAGCGCTGTATCAACTCCATCTGATACGGCAGCTGCACCCCTTCCTTCCCGACCGTCTGCTCCCATTGGTAGTACATGCCCTGGTCTCTTCTCGTTTAGACTACTGTAATGCGCTGTACGTGGGGTTCCCCTTGAAGACGGTTCGGAAGCTGCAGCTGGTACAGAACGCGGCAGCTCGCCTGATTAAAGGCAGCCGCCAGCGAGATCACATCACTCCAGTGCTGAAGGAGTTGCACTGGTTATCAGTTGTTTTCTGGGCCAAATTCAAGGTGTTGGTTTTGACCTTTAAAAGCCTTTATGGTTCCGGCCCAGCCTATCTTAAGGAGCGCCTCCAGCAACACCAGACAGGCCGCTTAACAAGATCAGCCTCGGATGGCCTTCTCTCTGTCCCATCAGCCAGGACAGCTAGACTGGTGGGGACGAGGGAGAGGGCCTTTTCTGTGGTGGCCCCCACTCTGTGGAATTCCCTCCCTAAGGAATTCCGTCATGCCCCCTCTTTAATGAGCTTCCGCTGTGCATTAAAAACGTGGTTGTTCAGGCAGGCATTTGGGGTGGGTAAGGGTATTTTAGAAAATGTTCTTATTGTAGAATTTTATTGTTTTAAACTGTTTTATTATATGTTGTACATCACCCAGAGTGGCTGGGTGACCAGCCAGATGGGCGATTAATAAATTTAATAAATAAATAAATAAATATTTCCACTGGAATGTGCTAGGCTGATCATCCATGACAAGGATGCACAACTCCAATCATTTTGAGACCCGGTCCTATATTTTTATTTACTAGAGAACACCACTCCATTACTTTAACCACAATAAAGCATTTTTCTCATATCTTCAAGCCATTCTGTTCATCTCTTTTCTGTCTGTGCATCCTCTCAGCATACTGGTGAGCCTGCACTTCAATTCTTCAGATAGCCAGAGAGGTGGGGGGTCTCCACAATATCATTTTTTAAATGCAGCAACTAGAATTGCAGACACTACTCCAAACACAGCTAAGCTGTCGATTTTCTAAAGGCATTTGGAAAGTGGCAGCTTTTTCAGCCCTTTTCCAAAGGGCTTAATCCCTTATCAACTTTAGCATGGAATTTACCTTTTCCATAGGTGCTGCACAGTGAGTTGAACCCAGGCTTGGCATCAGCACCTGGCAACATTTGCCCATACACCCTGGCAGACCCTGGAATGGGCCAGGTGCTGAATGGCAGCTCAGCACTACAGCATTGCTGCTACTGCTGGGTAAGGGAGGGGTGTGTGTGTAAGGAAAAGGGTATGTCTAGTGGTTAGAACATTGCAACCGCTAGGAGGCCTAAGGGGAGGGGACAAGAGAAAGGAACTGGAAGTTACAGGGTAACAAGGGAGATGAACAAGACAAGTGGCTGTTGATGCAACATGTTCTCTGTCACCTCCTAGTGTCTGGAAGCATGCGGATTTGTTGTTCCCAACATCCAGCACACTTTATAATTCAGAAATCAATGATAAGTGTTCTTTCTTTCCCTCTTTCTTTCTAGTATATTTATACTGCCTTTCAATTACATCCCTCTGGGTACATCTGGTTTGGCCCTTAGTGTCACCATTTTTTACTCTCAGCATCATTTTTTGTTCACTATTCTTTCTGCACAACTGTAACTTCAAAAGCATTCTCAAGACTGCTTGTGAGGTGCCTAAGAGCTGTGCAATTTTCTTTTTTGTTAAGTAAAAAATGATTCCTTTAAACATTTTTTTCATCACTCCATTTCCAGACGCTCTGTGGCTTCCTGTGCCATGGGAAGATATCAGGATCTGACATCCTCCCACGGGTTTTCTAGGAAACCAGGGAGGTAGCAGAGTGCTGAAGAGCAGAAAATGGATTCTTAAGGAAGAACAGAAATGGTGGGCACGTGCGGTGGATTCAGCTGAAGCCCAAGCTTGATCAGGTCCCTTCAGACCATTTCTGGTGCTTCCTGAGTTGAAAAGGACTTCTTCTGAAGCAACCAGAGCCAAAGCTGGACCTGCAGAAAGCTTCATGCATGATTTGAGGTTCAGAAATGAAGTCAGTTTCAAAAAATAGTATATTTTGCTTTTGTGTCTCTAAAGCGGGGGGGGGGGGCTGTTTTCCGGTGGCTTCTTTTATTCCTGTTCTTCATTCTGATTCCTCCTTTCTCCTTCTGAAATCATTCCTTCCCCCCAGTCTGAAGTCCTTTGCAACACATGATGTCATCACCAATTTGCAGCCAACCAGCAGCTTCTGTCTTGAAAAGCCACATTTTCAGAAAGTTGTTTCACTTCATTTTTTTTTTAACTTAAAGAGGCTCCTAGGCAGTTCCGCTGCAGTATGCCCCATCCCTCTACAATACATTCTGAATATGCCTCTGTGACATGGCTGTGACATGGCAATGACGTGGTCAAGGGTGGGGCTGCCCCTCCTCCCCCATTCACTCTTTTTCGCCATTGGCAATACTGTGGCCAGTCAGAGTAACTCACCCACTTTCCCGGTTTACAAAAGCACTACCGCACTGTTTCCCCCCGTCGGAATTGCGCATCTATTCCTTTAGCCAGTGGGAGTAACTAACCTGCCTTTCCAGTTCACAAAAGCACTAACGCCCTGTTTTCCCCCTTCGGAATTGCGCATCTATTCCTTTAGCCAGTGGGAGTAACTAGCCTGCCTTTCCAGTTCACAAAAGCACTACCGCACTGTTTCCCCCCTTCGGAATTGCGCATCTATTCCTTTAGCCAGTGGGAGTAACTAGCCTGCCTTTCCAGTTCACAAAAGCACTACCGCACTGTTTCCCCCCTTCGGAATTGCGCATCTATTCCTTTAGCCAGTGGGAGTAACTAACCTGCCTTTCCAGTTCACAAAAGCACTACAGTGCTGTTTCACCCCTTTGGATTTGTACGTTCATTGCTTTAGCCTGCCTTCCTCATTCATAAAAGCAGTACAGCACTGGGAATGGGGAATTAGTTGCTTCTGTTTTCATAAGAGTGCACTAGCAGGGGGGAGTCAGGGGAGAGAAACAAGCCTCTCTCAGTTGATAATACTTTTCTCATTCATTACAGTGGTACAGCTCTGGGAATGGGGAATTAGTTGCTTCCATTTTCATAAGAGAGCAGTAGCAGGGGGGAGCCAAGAGCAGAAAACAAGCCTCTCTTATTCACTGAGCAGCACCTCTGGAGTTGATGGTATTCAGTTCTCCGCCCTGACTCCACCCACCCCATCCCGAAGTTTAAAAATCTGTGACTGGAAAAGCGGGCTTTTAGGTGCTATATAATCCAGGCTTCTTGCTTCATGTGCCGCTGACAGACCAAATTTGATTTCTGGAAAAGGCAGAGAAAAGCTGAAAGTGATTCTCGATGCGTTACCATGAAGATGACCTCCAGGGAATCACAGCAGAGCGCGGAGGTGATTCTTACATCCTGGCAGCTCTCTAGCCAGCGTAGAAAGGAGAAGAAAAAAGACAGGTCCTTTTCCAGGTGGCACCTCAGTTGTGGAATACTCTCCCCAGAGAGGCTCACCTGGCACCTATGTTGTGGTCTCTTTGGTGCCAGCTGAGCCTCTCTTTTTTTCTCCTAAGCCTTTTACAATTGCCCAGCTTTTTTTCTGGCACGCCACCTGAGTCTTTATGGCAATCATATTGCATTTACATCTCACCTAAAATGACCAAGAACCATTAAAAAAAATTGGAAAACCCAGTCCCCTGTCCGCAGAATCACAATTTAAAACTGACCAATGCAACAGCAAGGCTAGAGGAGTAGATGGGAAAGGGTGAGGAGGAAGGAGCCCTAAGGAAGTATGAAACAACAGATCCTGGACCAAAAACCATAACAGTTGAAGACTTTATAGAAGGACATGCAATACAGAAGAAACAGCTGCTCTAAAAGCTTCTAAATAAGAAAGAGAAGAGGAAGATTCAGATAGCTCTTGGGATCCATTCTTATTAGTACCATCCCAATTTCTGCTTCTGCATCCTTTTCATCACGCGTCGCATCATGCTGCACAGCATTGACAAAGGATAATTTACCAGCACCTGGCACCCCTGTGGTGGTGATGTTGTGTTTTTTTCCCTAAGAAATGATGAATTTCAGCTGTTGTATCTGGGACATTACCTTGGTCCATACCACTGTTCCCCTCTTCGTGTTCCTTTATTTGCATTCGTTTTGAGCTCACTTTACCCATGGCTGTGCTTTTGTATTATTTTGGTGATCTGAAGAAAAACAGAAATATTGTGATTGCCAATGCAGGCTACCTAGAACGTTTTCTACATGAAGCTGTTAATCCATTGTATCTACTTTTGGTTTTGTCACAGAACTGAGATCACAGCACGGTGCCGAATCTGAATACCAGAGCGAATTGGGGTGCCTCGGGGGTGCCTTGGTGAGATCCAAAGTGGATCAGAAGAGCACTGAGGCACTCCAACGCAAAGGGAGTCATCACCAAAGTGCCTCAGTCCACCTCAAAGATTTGGAGCTATTCTGATGCCCAGACAGCCTGTCTCTAAAATCAACTTGGGAGGGATCAGGGAGGAGGGAGCGGGGAAGGGGAGAGGAGGAGGAGGAGGAGGAAGTGAGCTTTGGCAAATGGCAACTCTAGTTGCCAAATTAGGGCTGAACGTAACCCAGCTGTCTCCAATCAGTGACAGTGTTGGAGGATGGGGGTGGGTGGGGGGAATACTGGAGAAAAGCCTGTGTTTCATTGTAAGAGAGACAGAGAGAGAGCTGTTAGTTGGCTAGATCCAGGGGGGGGGGGGCTCTCTGTGTTGTACAGCAGCTTTGCTCTATTTATTCTTTCCAACCCAGCCCTTTCCAATGCAGTTATTCCCTTTCTCTCTTTCCTAGATTATTTATTTAAAAAACCAAAACAAAACAGTACTTTAGTAGTTTAGTTTCCGCCTTGCCTTGCCTTGTTCTTTGCCCCCCCCCCCGCCGCCTTCTGAATTATTCACCCGTTCTTATAATTTTTCTCTTTCTTTTTTTCAGATTCTTTAGAAAAAAGGGAGGGAGAAAATTTTTTAAAGTAGTTTCATTTCCTCGCCTTGTTCTTTGCCCCCCCCCCCACGCTCTTCTCAGTTCAACTCTTTCTTCATAGTTTTCCAGATAGATAGATAGATAGATAGATAGACAGACAGACAGACAGATAGACAGACAGACAGACATCCCTTGTTCTTGGCTCTCACCCTTCTCAGTTCCTGTATTCCTTTCCTTCCCATTTTTGAACTCTATATCTCCCCGCCCCCCAAAATAAAAAAATAAAAAGCCTTTTTTTTGTTTGCTTATACATAGCTCTGCATTTGCTTATCTTTTGCCTCGTGTGTGTGTGTGTGTGTGTGTGCGTGCGTGCGCTTGTGTTGTGGTAAAGCAAAGTACTACACATGTCCCCATTTCAAAATACAGTGGGCAAAGCACTACACACACATAACATCAAAGCAAAGCACTATAACTTCTCCCTGTTTCCATGCAGGCATGTGATACCTTGGCCCCTCCCAGCCCCCTTTGAGGGCATTACCCCCCCCCCCAAAGCCCAGTCAGTTTGGCCTACTGGCTTGTATGCTAGGCGCAGGTGAAATGTGAGTTTTTCCAGGAAAACTCCCAAAGCAAAGAGCTGTAACTTCTCCCCACCTCTGCCCCTGCCAACACCCTGAAGACGCCTCCTATTGCACTGGATTGTTTTGACACACAGTGGAGTGTTATTTGAATAAGAAGTTAATTACTATAAATAGTATGCATGTAGTGCTTTTTGGACGTATTGAGTTGGAGGAACACCACACAAGCACGCACATGGACATGGACACAGACACAGACACACAAGAGCAAAAGAAAAGCGGAACTACCTAAGCAAATAAAGGTGTGTTTTTGTTTTTGTAATGTTTTATATTTAATTTTCATTTAAGGAAGGCAAGTAAAGTTCAAGAAATACAGTAGGATGGTGGAGACGGTAAGATAAGATAAGAGCCAAGACCAAGCAAACAAGAAACCCCTTCTTTAATTTCTGTTTTGGGAGGAACAAGACAGAAAAGAGACAGAAAGATCACTTCAGAACATAGTGTGCTTTTATTTAAGAATTTAGAAAGCAAGAAAAAAATAAATGGTTGATTATTATTTGGGGGCGGAGGGAGGGGGAGGAATATGCCCAGAAGTCAATGTTTGTTTTTAAAAATCAAAATAAGACTGGATTTTTAAAAAGCTAGAAAACACAAGAGTTGAAAGACAAAAAGAACATGGAATGGAATGGAACCAGAAGCTGTGAGGGTCTAATTAACAGGAAACTTTGCAGAGTCCCCAGGTGAGCACCTCATACAAGGATGGAAACGCGGGGGCGGGGGGGAGTGTAGCAAGGAGTGAGGAAAAGCTATGTTTGTATGCAAAAATATTGAAAAGAGATGAATACACACAATGAAATAGTTGGGGGACGACAGAAATACAAGGCAGCTGCAATGGGTGCCCAGGCAGAAAACAAACACTCCCAAAGGGACAGCTCATCCACAGAGCTAAGGACCGATCCCAGGACAAACTTAGCTGTTCTGGTTTTAGAAATCTAGGAAAGCCTGGCTGATAGCAATCAACAACAAAGGAATCGAAGGAGAAAGAACTACAAGGACTGCACACACACCAAATCAGCTAACCATACGCCAGCCCTCTCCCAAAGACACAGTTCGCGCAATAAACAAATGCAGCTGTTCACCGAAATATATATACCCCCCTCCTCCACCATTCACTCTGATTGGAGACTGCTGGCGTAGGTTCCATCCGAGAATTCCCATTCACCAAAGCACACTCCCTACTCCACCTCTGCTCACCTTCCTTCCCACCTCCATTCACCTCCCGCATCCACTTGCCTTTCCCCTCCTTCCTCCTCCTCCTGCCCCTCCACATGAGCATTCTGAAGTTGATACATTTTGGAGACAGCCTGTCTGGACTGCCCAGGCATTCAGAAGAACTCCAAATACACAAGGCGGAGGAGGCACTTCGTGGAGGGAGGCACTTCACCTCAGAGCCCCAGTTCTGCTCTGATCTGCTTCGTGTCACGAGGCGGGTCCTCTGAAGCAGCCCACTTCGCCTTGTTATTCAGGCTTCGCAAAAAGGCGGTGCACAGCCCTCAAGACAGCATGGAACAAAATGTTTCAAATGTTTCACAAGCACCTTGACAAGCACTTCTGAACAAGTTTCAATATCCTTGTCAATTTCGGTTCTTCATCAGTGCTCACTACCTGAACCTGTAGCCCATAAACACAGAGAAAGATGTACAGTGAGTAGCTACTCCTCCCTGTTGATTTGATGCACAATCCCCCCCCCTCTTCAGAATCCTCCCATTCTCCAATTCCCACCATCTGGGGCTCTAAATCATGGGTGTAACATGGCTCCTTTTCTTGCTGTTGGGCCAGATCAGAAGTTACACTTCCCGCTCTCATGGAATCCATTGCAGAGTCAGGCTACACCAGCGTCCCAGGCCTTGAGGTTTCCATTACAATACTGTATTCTAAATCACCATTCTAAATCATACAGGGATAATTTAGATGACAGTTTGGTAATGGGAACCTCAAGGCCTGGGAACCTGGCTCAGCCTGACTCTGCAGCAGTTCCTAGACCCAGGCGCCTCAGTGTTAAGGTCCGCTGTGATGCTTGGGCCAGACTCCACACAGAAAAGGCCCATGAACCCTTTGTGGCCCTCTTAGGGAATTCCAGCACCCCTTCTTGGTACCCCATTGTGAGAACGTAAGAGCTCTGCGACATCAGGCGAAAGGCCCTTCTAGCCCAGCATCCGGCTCAGATAGTGGCCAGCCAGCTGCCTGCGGGAAGCCCACGATCAGGACATTTCTCCCCAAACTTTCCACATAAAGGCGGCACCAGTGTGGGGAGGGAGAGGAGGCAGTGCACAGCTGTGACCAACAGCCCTCTCTTTGGGAAGTTGAGGTAATATATCACAGGACTGATCCAGTATCCTGTGCTCTTTTTCAGAACAATTGCCTCCCCGGAAATGTAGGTGATAAGTGTGTCCTTTTAGGGAAACCCAGAAAATGCAAAGACTGCTCTTGCACAAGACGTCCTATAACTATTCACCTGAAACTTGTCAGCCTTGATCCCCTCAGAAGGAGTAACTATCTCTGCAAATTTCATCCAGTTCTGCCAAGAAATAAATAAGATATTGGCAGTTCCTTTTATAAGAAAACCCAAACGTTAAGGGTGCAATCCTATGAATGCTTAGACAGAAAAAGGTCCTACAACTCGCAGCATTCCCTAGCCAGGGTGAAGTTTATGTATAATTCTTAGAAAGCTGTATTTTCATTCATAGATGTATTTATACATTTCATATGCATGCATTGAAATTAATCTATTCATGTGCCCACAATTTTTATTCTTTTCCCCTAATTTGTTTTGTTGAAATTTCACACACAATAATTAATTAAAAAAAGCATGCATAGGATTCCTCTTTAAGGGCATTAAAGGCACCAAAGCCCCCGCAATATGAAATTAGGCAGCCATAATTCCTGCATAAGGACCTACTACTTCTGCAAATTTCATACAATTCCAGCAAACAGAAATGGGTGCGTGGGTGGATATAGATATAGATAATACAGATATATAGCCACTTGGTGTTTTAGAGTGATAGACAATGAGAGGCATGAAGATTTGGATTTCTGATTCATGATTCAGAATCAGATCTGAGTGGAATCTGGAGGTCTCCAAACCGGTCCAAACTTCATCTTGTGGTCGCTACACAACTCTAGTAAAACTGCAAAATTTATGTATTAAAATAAATGTTATTTGATCATTGCTTTTTTGAAAAACCTTGCAGTGTCAAAGAAGAGAATGGAGAAAAATGAGATGAGCCGAGACTGGCTTACCTTTTACAGCCAAGGAAGGATTGCTTTTGAGGAGCTGACGAAACAGTGGAATGTGTTCAGTGGTAGGCTGGATAGTTTGAGAGCATGCCTTTTCTTCCCCCTCTTATAAACTCTCTGCTATTTATTATCACAAGAAATAGACTGAAGTGTCCTCCCATAGCCATATATGGTGCATGCCTTTTATCTCCTCTTTCCACAGTATGAATCACATGTGCTGCTGGTGCAACTGGACTGCTGCTTATATGAGCAACATTCCTCCTTCGTACCAAAGTTTCATATGACCCCGTGGCTGGATGATCAGCAGGGGAAAAGAAGCCATTCTGGATTTTTTTTATCGGCCCCATGCATGCCTCTCACATGCCCACCATTTCCCTAATAACCCATGCTGAGGCATGCATTGTCGTGTAGTCCAATTCCATCAAGGTGTGAAGTGGGCATAGCTTCTAATCCACCCCATAACCCCTACAACAAGCCACAGGTTGCAGGGAGGTTTCGAAGCCCTGCTGGTCCTCCGAACTGGTCGGTATCTCTATATTCTGGAATAGAATGTGTATGCTTTCATCTAAGCATATAGTGTTATCACCTAACTTAGCAGTGGGGGACTTCAAGCTCACGGGCCAAATCCAGCCCTCTTAGAGTCCCAGTTCAGGCCTCTGAGGGTTCCTAGACAGCCCTGCCCACTTTGCCTGGCCACACACCTTCTCCTGGCTGCTAAACATTTGGTGGTTTCCTAGCTCTTGCATAGGCTTTTTTCCCATTTGAAAATGTTGGCATGCTTAAAAGGTTGATATTCATGGAGACAATGTGACTGGACAGAGGAGGGAGAGATGCATCAAACCATTCTACCACAGGCCCACCACCATCCAGCCTCAGAAAAGACACCTTGGTGCAGTAGTGTCTTTGGAACGAAATGCTAAGTTGCTGGATGCTCCTGGCTGCCAGCACAGCTTCCCTTCAGAAGGGAAATGTCAGCGGAAGTCATCCATTTTGTGTTGATTGGATCTGTGCAGCAGAAATCCCAACCTGTTTACAACTATTCATCTTCTTTACATAACAGGCTGGTGAAATGGCTGATTTACAAGAAAGCAAAACCTAAATTTGGTGGCTTAAGTTCCCCTTTCTCGCTAATAAGTTGTTGGACCAGCATTTGCTGTGGGAAAGGAGAGAGAGTGGGAGATAGCAGAATGTTCTGTGGAGGGATATGCAGAAACTAAGGATGTGGTGCCTTCCCCATCAATCTGGGAAATGACTTTACTTACAGTCTTACTGCCATCTTGACACGCGTCTCCTGAGTCCCCAGAGCAATCATGGGGGATCTGCACAAGTATTGGAGGTCCGCACCACCACCACCAAAGTAATACGAAATATGGTGAGGTGGGGGACAGAGAAGCGGTGCAACTTTGGTGGTGGGGAAAATGCGTAA
Organism: Heloderma suspectum; assembly: GCF_057233095.1. Taxonomy (NCBI): domain Eukaryota; kingdom Metazoa; phylum Chordata; class Lepidosauria; order Squamata; family Helodermatidae; genus Heloderma; species Heloderma suspectum. The sequence continues at coordinate 14,914,815 of NC_139467.1, forward strand.
CCTCACAGCCCTGTTAAGGAAATATCCAGGGCAGGTTAGGCTGAACAGTCAGAAATGTATTAAAGCACATCACGGCCGTGGGAGAGACAGACGAAACTGTGCCTCTCCCCAAAAAAGAAAACACAATGCATTTTACAGCCTGAAAGCTGGAGAACAAAAGTACTTTCTTTTGACTAGTCACGTCCCCACGGCAGCCATTATGTGACTAGCCACATCCTCCATGGGAGCCCAGAGCAGCTTATCAAATTCCCAAATATGTCCACGAGTCCAAAAAGGTTGGGAACCCCTGCCATAGACACTTGGGCACCACTTTGTCTCTAGTACTGTCAGGAAATGACTTCAGTCAGTCTTGCTGGATGACTTTTACTTGCAGAGGCTTAAGGACACGGGCAAGATACGTGAAGACATGCAGCTTATTACCCGTTTGGTTGCCCCTCTTGGCTTATAGCACCTAGCAGGAGGGGACTGCCCAGCAGGGTTTAGGAGATACTGGACCAGTTTGCATGCAGTGACAACCCATGGCAAGAGGGAGCAAGTGCACAGCTAGCAGCATGTCAGCCACAGCCACTTCCACTTTTAATCAACAACCTACAGTCAGCCCAATCATAGATTCTTGAGCATGACATGTGAAGCCAGAGCACTGGGTTGCTAAGGGCCTAAGCAACGCAGTGGTTAACCCACCAACAAATCATGAGTTAACCACTGGGTTGTTTAGTTCCTAAACAACCCAGCATTCCAAGTTCTCATGTCACGTTCAACAACCTATGACCAGATCAATCATAGGTTGTTGACCTGACTAATCATAGGTTGTAGGCCAAAGTGGTGGGCATGCAGGAGACAGCAAGCCTGCTCTCTCCCACTCATGCAGGATAAACCATGGGTTGTTTAAACCATGAGCTGTTATTACACACAAACCAAGTCACAAACCTGAAAGTAGAGGAAGGAACTAGAGGACTGGCTATCTTTAACTTGACCCGAACCAACAGAAATGAGTTAGTGGATAAAGTAGCAGTTACGGCAACTCTAGGGGAAAGTGACCGGGTGTTATACTTGAGTTCTTGGTTCTAAAGGAAGCAAAAGCCGAGTGCAGACAAATGCATACCCTGGATTTTAGTAGGGATGTCAGAGAATTCCGCCATGGACGCCAGAGAGGCAGGATTCTTTAGAATCCGGCCCCCCGGAATCCGTGGTGGAACGGCCTCCATCACCCCACAGAATCCACCCCGGACGGAACATACCTGGCGGCGGATCCTGCAGGTCCGGCAGTGGCAGATGCGGCGGCAGCTCCAGCTGGTCTCCCGGCCGCTGCCGGGCTGCTGCAGCCGCAAATGGCAGCTGCCATTTGCGTCCTTGCAGTAAGCCGTGATAGGCTACTTAAATACTTACGTAGCCTATCACGGCAAAGAGCAGGGGTGCAAATGGCAGCCGCTACACCATTTGCATCCTCGCAGTGGCCGCCATTTGCGTGGCTGCCTTTTGCCGTGATAGCCTACGTAAATACTTACGTAGCCTATCACGGCTTACTGCAAGGACACAAATGGCAGCAGCTACAACGGCCGCCATTTGCAGCCGCAGCAGCCCAGCAGCAGACAGAACTCATGCTGCAGCCGGCCCTGGCCGGCACCGCCGTGGAGCCACCGCGGAGTGGAGCTGGCCAGGGAGGATTCCCGGGGGAGGGAGGGAGCACCTCCTCCCCACTGTGGATTGACCGGCATGGAGCCAGGTAGGGATTTCGTACATCCCTAGATTTTAGGAAAGCCAATTTTAAACTCAGAACAATGATAATCAGAACAAGGTCCCATGGCAAGTGACTCTAATGAGAAAACAAGTCCAAGAGGAGTGGGAGTTTTTAAAAAAGGAAATTCTCAAGGCACAATTACAAACAATTCCAACAAGAAAAAAAGGTGGAAGACAACAGAGGAAGCCAATGTGGCTTCATAAAAAGCTTAGAGATGACCTGAAAACAAAAAAGGACACATATAGGAAGTGGAAGGAAGGCCAAGTTACAAAGGAAGAGTACAGGCAGGTAGCACAGAATTGCAGGGATGGCGTCACAAAGGCTAAAAGTGAGAACAAGCTGAGATTATGCTAAAAGCAACAAAAAAATTTCTTCTTAAGGATGTATGAAAGTCACTTACCTTTTCGAAGGGTGACATTCGCGGTGGGGGGGAGGCGCTCCGTCCCTCCCCCCCCCCCGAATCCTGGCCGGCCGGCTCCACAAATGGCGGCGGCTGTAGCCGCCGCCATTTGTGTCCCTGCAGTCAGCCGTGATAGGCTACGTAAATGTTTACGTAGCCTACCACGGCTGATTTAAAAGAAAAAAAAACGCGCGTACGCAAATGGCGGCACCCATGAGCGCCGCCATTTGCGTTCCTTATTTTGGCACGTCTTAGTCTACGTAAAAATGTACGTAGACTAAGATGGCGAAAATAAGGGGAACGCAAATAGCGTAGTGTCTATGCTATTTGTGTTCCCCTTATTTTCGCCATCTTAGTCTATGTAAATGTTTACGTAGACTAAGACAAACCAAAATAAGGAACGCAAATGGCAGCGCCCATGGGCACCGCCATTTGCGTATGCGCAGGTGTTTTTTTTCTTTTAAATCAGCTGTGATAAGCTACGTAAACATTTATGTAGCCTATCATGGTGTTTTTTAAAAATCTAGCCGTGATAGGCTACGTAAAACTTTACGTAGCCTATCACTTTTTTTTTTTTTTAACTGGAAATTGTGGCGGCGGCTGCCGGTCGGAAGACCGGCCGCCGCCACCACCACCGAACCACCACCGAACTGGAGCCGCCACCACCAGGAAGATTCACCGAAGGTAAGTCCCGTCCCGGGGGGGGCAGGGGGGGCAGACCGTTTTGCCATCGATTTCGGGGGGCCGAATGCGCTGGCATTTGGCCTCCCCGAGATTCATGGCGAAATTCTCTGACATCCCTACTTCAGCTACGTGCATAGTAAAAGACAGAGGAAATAAATTGTGCTTCAGCTATTAAATAAGGAAGGCAAAATGATAACAGATGACAAGGAAAAGTGCTCAATTCCTACTTTGGCTCAGTCTTCTCCCAAAAGAGGATCTATGAGCCCCCTGCCAAAGGTGAAGTACAGGCTGAAGGGGCAGGATTGCAGCTTGAGATCAATAGGCATACGGTCAAGGAACACCTAGTTACTTTGAATGAGTTCAAATCTCCAGGGCCAGATGGACTGTATCCTAGAGTAATAAAGGAACTGGCAGATGAACTCTCAGAGCCACTGTCTATTATCTCTGAGAAATCATGGAGGATGGGTGAGGTGCCAGATGACTGGAGGAGGGCTAATATTGTCCCTATCTTTAAAAGGGGCAAAAAGGAGGAACCTGGGAACTACAGACCGCTCAGTCTGACATCAATCCCTGGGAAAATCCTGGAGCAGATGATAAAGCAATCCATCTGTAAGCACCTTGAAAACAATGCAGTGATGACTTGAAGCCAACATGGATTTGTCAAGAACAAATCCTGCCAGACTAATCTGATCTCATTTTTTGATCAGCTAACCTCCCTTGTAGACTGTGGGAATGCTGTGGACATAATATACCTTGACTTCAGCAAAGCTTTTGAAAAGTGCCCCATGATATCCTGATGAGCAAACTAGCTCAAAGTGGGCTAGATGAAACAACCATCAGGTGGATCCTAGTTGGCTACAGAATTGGACTCAAAGAGTGTTTATCAATGGGATCTTCTCAAACTGGGGAGAGGTAACGAGCAGGGTACCTCAGGGCTCAGTCTTGGGCCCAGTGCTCTTCAACATTGTTATTAATGACTTGGAGGAGGAGGCGCAGGAAATGCTGATCAAATTTGCGGATGACACAAAATTGGGCGGGAAATGCTAAGTTCTGCACCTAGGAAAAAGAAACCAAATGCACAGTTACAAAATGGCTCAACAATACTACAAGCAAGGAGGATCTTGGAATTGTTGTTGATCACAAGCTGCATATGAACCAACAATGTGATGTGGCTGCAAAAAAGGCAAAGGCTCTTTTGGGCTGCATTAATAGAAGCATAGCTTCCAAATCCCGGGAAGTACTAGTTCCCCTCTACTCAGCACTGGTTAGGCCTCACCTTGAGTACTGTGTCCATTTTTGGGCACCACACTTCAAGAAGGATGCAGACAAACTGGAGAGGGTTCAGAGGAGGGCAACAAAGATGATCAAGAGACTGGAAACAAAGCCCTGTGAAGAGAGACTGAAAGAACCGGGCATGTTTAGCCTTGAGAAGACTGAGGGGAGATAGGATAGTGCTCTTCAAGTACTTGAAAGGTTGTCACAGAGAGGAAGGCCAGGATCTCTTCTCGATCATCCCAGAATGCAGGACACAGAATAATATGCTCAAGTGACAGGAAGCCAGATTCTGGCTGAACATCAGGAAAAACGTCCTGACTGTTAGAGCAATACAACAATGGAACCAATTACCTAGGGAGGTGGTGGGCTGTCCTACACTGGAGGCATTCAAGATGGGGCTGGACAGCCATCTGTCAGGGAGGCTCTGACTTGGATTCCTGGATTGAGCAGGGGGTTGGTCTTGATGGTCTTGTAGGCCCCTTCCAACCCTACTATTCTATGATTCTATGTTCCACCCTAATCTGAAGTCACCAGAATCAGACAAAATACTAAAGTAGCTGCATGGAAGCTAAGAATAGGCAACCTTTGGGGGCCCACAGGAAGATTTGGCAATTTGATAAAATGTCCTGGGCACCACCACAAAATGGTTGCCATGGGAGGTGTGGCTAGTCACAAGGGACAAGTATCCTGCTCAAACAACTGAGTACAGAGCAGAGGTGGGTTCTGAACCCCAACACACCAGTTCTCAGATTTTCCATATTTTTTAAAATATGTGTGCAAATTTCTATTTATGCAAATAAAAAAATAAGCAAAATATTCCCAGAGTTTGGGGGGGAAATCCCAGCTCAGCTTGCAATTGCAAACTGGGTCAGGCACACCGGGGAAATCCATCCAGCCAGAAAAGAAACAGTTTTCCTGGCAACCGACATCCCTACTTCCAGCCTTCCTGTGTTGACAGGGAAATGTAACTCTGTTCATCTGAACGTGGTTACAAAGCTCCATGCAATAAGGAGCCCTACTTTATCGGGGTTTCCAATTGTGCAAAGCTCATTTGAAAGTGGTTGCATTTCCTTATAGACCTTCCTCATCAGACATTGTGAGTGGAAGTGTGGGGATGGAGAATGTGCCCCTCTCCCCTCCATGCTTGAAACTTTTGAACGACTGAACAGGGCTTAAGAATGCAATCCTATGCATGTTTAGACAGAAAAAAGGCCTACCAATAACAGCATGGCTGTCTGGGGCATGCTGGAAGTTGTAGGCCTTTTTTCTGTCTAAACATGCATAGGATTCTGCTTTTAGAGTCATTTTGTTGTTGTTCAGTCGTTAAGTCGTGTCCGACTCTTCGTAACCCCATGGACCATAGCACGCCAGGCCTTCCTGCCCTCCACTCTCTCCCGGAGTGTGCTCAAGTTCATATTCATTGCATCGGTGATGCTATCTAGCTATCTCATCCTCTGCCATCCCCTTCTCCTTTTGCCTTCAATCTTTCCCAGCATCAGGGTCTTTTCCAGTGACTTTTCTCTTTGCATTAGGTGGCCAAAATATTTGAGCTTCAGCTTCAGTATCTGTCCTTCCAATGAGCAGTCAGGGTTGATTTCCTTTAGGATTGACTGATGTGACCTCCTTGCAGTCCAGGGGACTCGTAAGAGTCTTCTCCAGCACCACAGTTCGAAAGCATCCATTCTTTGGTGCTCAGCCTTCCTTGTAGTCCAGCTCTCACAGCCATATGTTGCTACTGGGAAAACCATAGCTTTGATTATACGAACCTTTGTCGGCAAGGTGATGTCTCTGCTTCTTACTATGCTGTCTAGGTTTGCCATAGCTTTCCTCCCAAGGAGCAAGCGTCTTTTAATTTCATGGCTATAGTCACTGTCTGCAGTTATCTTGGCGCCCAAGACAATAACATCTGTCACTGTTTCCATTTCTTCCCCTTCTATATGCCAGGAAGTGATGGGGCCAGATGCCAAGATCTTCGTTTTTTTAATATTTAGTTTCAAACCAGCTTTTGCACTCTCCACTTTCACCCTCACCCTCCAGGGGGCAGAATCTGTAGAGGGAGTCCAAGTTTTCATGGGCTGGATAGTGAACCTCTGGGGGCCAGGTTAAGCCTTTGGGGTGGTAGCTCCCCATTCCTGCCATAAGTAGGAACTCTGCGGCTGTTTGCTGATAAACTGACTTTTTCTTTTCTGCCTCCAGAGCTTTGTTGGCTTCATTAATGCGTGTTCTCAGTCATACATCCACACATGTATGTGTATTTGGCCAACCCATGTCTGAGGATCTTGAATCTAGAGTCATGGGGGGTGTTTCCACCAGCGATTTACTCTGAGCTGGCTATGTGTTGAGGTCGTTTGGGATAGATGACATCGTGGCCATCCAGCAGCCACCCTGGAGCTTACCAGGGAAAACCCGGATTTCCTGAGACTGCTTAAAGTCTGATTCTTTTCCTCAAGTCGGGTTCTCCCCAGTATAGTTGCCATGTGCCCCAACCCCCACATTAACCTCAGGTATGCTAGCCCTGCCCAGGGGTGTGCCTTTCACTGTGACCCTGGTCAAGGGGTGTTTCCCATCTCCCGTCCCTGTGATTCTCAATACAAGCCAATTAGTGTATACTCAAAAGTAACATTGTGCTCAATTCCTCCCAAGGAGCAAGCGTCTTTTAATTTCATGGCTACAGTCACTGTCTGCAGTTATCTTGGCGCCCAAGACAATAAGATCTGTCACTGTTTCCATTTCTTCCCCTTCTGTATGCCAGGAAGTGATGGGGCCAGATGCCAAGATCTTCGTTTTTTTAATGTTGAGTTTCAAACCAGCTTTTGCACTCTCCACTTTCACCCTCAACAAAAGGCTCTTTAGATCCTCTTCGCTTTCTGCCATTAGGGTGGTATCATCTGCGTATCTGAAGTTGTTGATAATTCTCCCGGCAATCTTAATTCTGACCTGTGATTCATCCAGCCCGGCGTTTCTCATGATGTACTCTGCATATAAGTTAAATAAGCAGGGCGACAATATGCAGCCTTGTCGTACTCCTTTCCCAATTTTGAACCAATCGGTTGTTCCATGTCCGGTTCTTACTATTGCTTCTTGACATTCATACAGGTTTCTCAGGAGACAGGTAAGGTTGTCTGGTACTCCCATCTCTTTAAGAGTTTGCCACAGTTTGTTGTGATCCACACAATCAAAGGCTGTAGCGTAGTCAGTGAAGCAGAAATAGACGTTTTCTATTTGTAATTCTCTTCAATAGAGAATTTCCTGGAATTCTCTTGGTTTCTCCATGATCCAGCGAAAGTTGGCAATTTGAGCTCTAGTTCCTCTGCCTCTTCGAAACCCAGCTTGTACATCCGGTAGTTCTCGGTTCACATACTGCTGAAGCCTAGCTTGTAGGATTTTGAGCATCACCTTGCTGGCATGTGAAATGAGCGCAATGGTACGGTAGTTTGAACACTCTTTAGCATTGCCCTTCTTTGGAATTGGAATGTCAACTGACCTTTTCCAGTCTTGTGGCCACTGTTGAGTGTTCCAAATTTGTTGGCATGTTGAGTGCAGCACTTTAACAGCATCATCTTTTAGGATTTTAAATAGCTCAGCTGGAATACCGTCATCTCTGCTAGCTTTGTTGTTAGTAATGCTTCCTAAGCCCCACTTGACTTCACTCTCGAGGATGTCCGGCTCAAGTTCAGAGACCGCACTGTCATGGCTATCAGGGACATTCAGATCTTTCGTGTATAGTTCTTCTGTGTATTCTTTCCACCTCTTCTTAATCTCATCTGCTTCTGTTAGGTCCCTGCCTTCTTAGTCCTTTATCATGCCCGTCTTTGCACAAAACGTTCCCTTGAGATCTCCAATTTTCTTGAAAAGATCTCTAGTCTTTCCCATTCTATTGTTTTCCTCGATTTCTTTGCATTGTTCATTTAAGAAGGCCTTCTTGTCTCTCCTTGCTATTCTCTGGAACTCTGCATTCAGCTGGATATATCTTCGTCTTTCTCCCTTGCTTTTCGCTTCCCTTCTTTCCTCAGCTACTTGTAAAGCCTCATCAGACAGCCACTTTGCTTTCTTGCATTTCTTTTTCTTTGGGATGGATTGAGTTGCTGCCTCCTGAACAATGTTATGGACATCCATCCATAGTTCCTCAGGCACTCTGTCTATCAGGTCTAATCCCTGAAATCTATTCCTCACCTCCACTGTATATTCATCAGGGATATGATTGAGGTCATACCTGAATGGTTTAGTGGTTTTTCCTACGTTCTTCAATTTCAGCCAAAGTTTTGCAATAAGAAGCTCATGATCTGAGCCACAGTCAGCTCCAGGTCTTGTTTTTACTGACTGAATTGAGCTTCTCCATCTTTGGCTGCAAAGGACATAATCAATCTGATTTCGGTATTGACCATCTGCTGATGGCCATGTGTAGAGTCGCCTCTTGTGCTGTTGGAAAAGAGTGTTTGCTATGATCAGTGTGTTCTCTTGGCAAAACTCTATTAGCCTTTGTCCTGCTTCCTTTTGTACACCAAGGCCATGCTTGCCTGTTATCCCAGTGATTTCTTGACTTCCTACTTTAGCATTCCAATCCCCTATGATGAAGAGGACATCTTTTTTTGGTGTTAGTTCTAGAAGGTGTTGTAGATCTTCATAGAACCGATCAACGTCAGCTTCTTCGGCCTCAGTGGTTGAGGCATAGACTTGAATTACTGTGATGTTGAATGGTTTGCCTTGGATTCGTACTGAGATCATTCTATTGTTTTTGAGATTGTACCCCAGTACTGCTTTTCCCACCCTTTTGTTGACAATGAGTGCTACTCCATTTCTTCTAAGGGATTCTTGCCCACAGTAGTAGATATGATGGTCACCTGAATTAAATTCGCCCATGCTTGTCCATTTTAGTTCTCTGATTCCCAAGATGTCGATGTTCAATCTTGCCATCTCATGTTTGACCACCTCCAGCTTCCCTTGATTCATTGATCTGACATTCCAGGTTCCTAAACAATATTGTTCTTTACAGCATCAGATTTTCTTTTCACCACCAGACACATCCACAGCTGAGTGTCCTTTTGGCTTTGGCCCAGCCACTTCACTCTTTCTGGCACTACTTGGAAATTCCCTCTGCTCTTCCCCAGTAGTATATTGGACACCTTCCGACCTGAGGGGCTCATCTTCCGGCGTCATATCTTTAGCCTTGTGATACGTTCCATGGGGTTTTCTTGGCAAGGATACTGGAGTGGGTTGCCATTTCCTTCTCCGGTGGACCACATTTTGTCAGAACTCTCCGCCATGACCTGTCCATCTTGGGTGGCCCTGCACGGCATAGCTTATGGCTTCACTGAGTTATGCAAGTCCCTTTGCCACAACAAGGCAGTGATCCATGAAGGGGTTTTAGTATCATAACATTGTACATTTCATAGCAGTTCATAGCTTAACACTGTTTTTATGTAACAGCAACCTCCACTCAACAACTGGGGGGAGTATGGGTGGGCATGAGGGCTCCTCCTCCCCTATCCTGGTGTGGGGCGTACTCTGGATTCGAACCAGGGTCCTTCTGCATGAAAAACTTGTCCAAGCCAGATATCCTTCAGTAGCTCCTTGGCTCCCAGAGTCTATGACTGGGCATTGGAGTTATGGATGGGGTGGGATGGGGGGCACCAAATGCCCTCTGATTTGTGTTCTTATCTGCTGCTTGGGCTAAGTAGTTAAGGAGCTGCTCCAGGATGTGTCCAGTGTGGATTTGACTCCTGGGTGCATCCTTTCTTTTGCCCCTGACATGACTCCCCCTCCCCAGACATTCAGGGCTGGCTCCAGAGAGGGGCTCTGGTGTCACCACTGCAGACATTCATATGGTGAGGGGGGGATTCCCCCCCCCATTCCATACCGGGCTCAGACTCCTTTCTTCAGGTTCACAGCCCTGCACCACCCCACACCCTTTGGAATGCACCACTGAGGCTGTGGGAGTGGGGGTGCTCTGGCACCATTGCGTGCGCTATGTGGGGGTGTGCTGTGAGCCAGAGGGTGTGGTGTGGGAGTGTCCAGGTCATTGTGTCCTCATTGGCTGCCTCCACATTTCCACGTGTTGCAGATACCATCCTTGTCTGCGGCAGAGGCTTCAGCTATGCTGGGAGGCACATCCATCATTTCTCCACCATGTTTTTATTTCCTTTTTGGCATTCCCCCCCTCCCCTCCCCTCCCTGGCTGAGTGGGCATAGGATTCAGAGGGAGTTCTGCTAGTATAACAGTGGTGTGTCTGCCCCCCTCCCCCAAGGAGGGCCAGCTCCAGAGGGTGGCAAGGCTGGGCATTTGCTAGGTTCCCAAGACCAGCGAAGGGCCCACCATCCTAGCAGCACAATCATTACCACTTTGCACAGAGAATTCCAGAAGATCAGGTTCTGCCTAACAGAATTCCTGGCTAGCATGTCCTGCTTCTACCAGGTCAGGGGAGGGAGGCACTGAGGGTGCCATGCTCCAGGGGCCCCAAAATTAGGGATGTCAGAGATTTTCACCACGAATCTTGGGGAGGCCGAATGACAGCGCATTCGGCCCCCCGAAACCGGTGGCAAAACGGTCTGCCCCCCCGCCCGCCCCCGGGACGGGACTTACCTTCGGCGAATCTTCCTGGCGGCGGCGGCAGCTGCGGCGGCTGCGGCGGCCAGTCTTCCGACCGGCTGACACCACCGCCATTTCCAAGTTAAAAAAAAAAAAAAAGTGATAGGCTACATAAAGATTTACTTAGCCTATCACGGCTAAATTTTAAAAAACACCGTGATAGGCTACGTAAATGTTTACATAGCCTATCATGGCTGAGTAAAAAGAAAAAAAAATGCGCGTACGGAAATGGCGGCACCCATGGGCGCCACCATTTGCGTTCCTTATTTTGGCACGTCTTAGTCTACGTAAACATTTACGTAGACTACGGTGAAAATAAGGGGAACGCAAATAGCGTAGACGCTAAGCTATTTGCGTTCCCCTTATTTTCTCCGTAGTCTACGTAAATGTTTACGTAGACTAAGACGTGCCAAAATAAGGAACGCAAATGGCGGCGCCCATGGACGCCGCCATTTGTGTACGCGCGTGTTATTTTTTTTTTTTACTCAGCCGTGATAGGCTACATAAACATTTACGTAGCCTATTATGGCTGACTGCAGGGACGCAAACGGCGGCGGCTACGGACGCCGCCATTTGCGGACCCAGCTGGCCAGAATTCGGGGGGGGGAGGGACGGAGTGCCTCCCCCCCCAGCCAGAATTTCGGGGGGGAGGGACAGAGCGCCTCCCCCCCGGCCAGAATTTTAGGGGGAGGGACGGAGCGCCTCCCCCCCACCTCGAATCAATTTCGTTAAAAGGTAAGTCACTTTCGTACATCCCTACCCAAAATCCAGACGTCCGCATGGTCCCCCACGAATTTGCAACTACAAGATTGTTGAGCCCATGGAACTTTGGTTTGATCCTGCAGGGCTCTTCTTGTCTTCTTATGTGCTTTGGGGCCAGTAAAAAAATACTTCCCGCCCCCTTCCCCATCTGTTTCATCCTGAGGCTAAAAGCCTCCAGCCTTCTGTACCTTTCTAAAATAACCACGCGAAAAAGCAGAGGGATTTTCCAGTAGAAATCCTGCAGCTGCTTTTAAGTGTAAACTTGATACAGCTGCCTCCCGCTTTCTCAGTAAATCGGATTACTTGTAGCTCCCCCTAGTGGGGAGCCACGATCCAGCTTTTGCTATTGGGAAACCTCTTAAGGATCTTCTTTCAGCCAGTTTCTTACTTTCGCTTTCTATGAGCTTTTTATACAGCAGCGACTGGGAGGGAGAGGGAAGAAAGTAGGCAGAGGTCTTTGGAGGGAGAAACCCGAAAACAGCAGGAATCGGAACCGCAGAAGAGACAAGCGAATATTTGAGCTTTGCTGCAGGCACCCGACTGGCAGCGGGTAAGGAGTTGTGCTTTTGTCCTGGGACTATTTCCATTTCTTTAGGAGCTTCTTTGGGGTAACCAAGATTAATGTATCAGAAGCAGCCGCAAAATGTCTCTCGTACTGTGCTTTTAACCAATCTTAGAGGCAGTCGGTAAGGAGTCTGGTCGGCCTCTTCTGCTTTACTTTGTTGCAGTAAGGAAGAGAAAAGCTTTTTACAAGCAACCAGGACTCACAGTCACCCTTCCTCAGGATGGTGTAAAAGACAGAACCGAACAGAACGGGCTGGAACAGACCCTTAATTATTTTTAAAAATGCCAAAAATAGTGGCATGTTAGAGACACTTGAGAACAACATTTTAAGACTAAACCCTTGCAATAATATATTATTGCTAGCAAACCAACCCAGCTTTCGCGCGGGTTTGAATAGGCCTTAGTTTGATACAGCGAAGCCTTCAAGCTGAGCTATGCAGCTGTCAGAGTTGGATATGCTGTGCCTCCCTGTCTGAGTTAAGCCATGCCTGCTGGTACCCCTAGGTACAGCCCTTGCCATGGTGCACCCCTATAGTCCTCTGGGAGAGCGGTCTGCCCATGCCATTCCTCGGGGGGGTGCCTATAGCAGGAGGTAGGGGGAAGGCCTATACCTCTGTCCCTCTGCTAATCTCTCTTGGCTTCACACTGTATGGATTGCAAAGCTGTGTGCCAGTTAGGGAAGCCTGCCCCCAGTGGCTGAAGGTGCTAGAGCAGGCTTCAACCATATGGACACACTTATATTCATTAAAATTAATGTGTTTAAAAAGAAAATAACTCTGAAGTGCACATTCCCAGGGCCTCCTTAGTATACATGCCACATTTCAGGTGTCTAGCTTTCATGGTCTTAGAGCTATGGCAATGACAGACAGATGGATGGACAGAAACACATCCTCTTTTATGATTATAGGTAATCATATGGTTAAAATGTATGGTTAACATTTGCTCCCTGCCTTGCTGAATCATCATGCCAAGTTTGGTTGAAATTGATCAAATGGTAGTGAAGCTATAAATCTTTAAACATTTTGATTGGCCGCCATTTTGTTTCAAGATGGCAGACACAATTTTGTATGGTGAAAATCTGCTTGCTGCAGTGCTGAATCATGATGCAAAGTTTGGGTGAAATCGATCAAATGGTATAGAAGCAGTAAATCTTTAAAAAAATTGATTGGCCGCCATTTTGTTTCAAGATGGCAGACACAATTTTGTATGGTGAAAATCTGCTTGCTGCAGTGCTGAATCATGATGCAAAGTTTGGGTGAAATCGATCAAATGGTAGAGAAGCAGTAAATCTTTAAAAAAATTGATTGGCCGCCATTTTGTTTCAAGATGGTGGACAAAATTTTCACTATGCCTAAAACCATCCCAGATAGAGGAAGAACCAATCCTAAATGCCTCATAACTATTGGATGTACAGTTTTTGAGTCCATCGAGGACATGCAAAGACTTCCTTTTATGTATATGAATAATAAGTATAAGAGAAGATGAAGAGAAGAGGTTAACCCCATAATACCCAGAACACATCCGAAACAGAATGGAATGGCCCAGAACGCCAACTTCCAAGTGAGCCAAATCTACCAAATTCACCAGTCACACATTACTAGATGGGATTGATATAACAAGCTACAAAACTTCCACGGAAACCACGTTTCAGTAGCAGTTCCGGGCCATAATCCATATTCTACAAAACGGGCCAGAACAGTTACTTCCATGTGAGCCACTCAACCAAACTCACCATTGACACATGACTAGATGGGATTGATATAATAAGCCACAAAACATCCACAGATGTTTTGTGGCTTATATATCTCATCTACTCTGGTGACTTTGAGTTGGCTCACTTGGAAGTTGCCATTCCGTCCTGTTTTGCGGAATATGGAATATGGCCTGGAACGGCTACTGAAACATGGTTTCCATGTAAGTTTTGGAGCTTCTTATATCAGTCTCATCTAGCAATGTGTGACTGGTGAGTTTGGTTGAGTTGGCTTACTTGGAAGCTGCCATTCTGGATCATTTTTCTTTAATAAGGACTGTTGCCCAGAACTGGTACCGGAACGTGGTTTCTGTGTGTGTTTTGTGGATTACTGTATCCCTGCCATGCAGTTATGTGTGACTGGTGAATTTGGTTGATTGTGCTCATTCAGAAATGGCCATTCCGGGCCATTCCATTCTGTTCCAGAGCTGTTCTGGGCATTATGGGGTTAATAATAATATATTATTGCAATGGCTTTAGACCTAAAATAGTGTTCTCAAGTGTCCTTAACACATGCCACTATTTTTAGCATGGTTTTTTTTGAAGTATTGGGGTCATGCCTGCTCTTTCCATGCCATTCTGGCTTTTACACTGTCCACCCGCCCCCCGCTTCCTCTTCATTCGTTTCACTTCCCTACCCATCCAGTTGATTGTTTGAATCACTTTGAGTTCTGTCCTGAAGAGGGCTTCATGCATGCAGCCCGGGGGGCATGGGAATCTGCTCATAGGGGCGATGGGGTGCAACTGCCTCCCTCCGCTCCACCCCCCTTCCCCGATTCCAGACATGACATCATTCTGAGAGCAGCTTTCAGTTTCCAGCTGCACCAGCGAGGCTCAGGACAGGACAGAAGATCAGTAAATTAGACACAGGCGGTGGGGGGATGCCCTTGAGTTTCAGATGCGGGAACACCTGCCTGGTAAGGCAAAGAGGGAGCGGCAGGCAACAGCATGACCAGGCTCCTCCAGCCAAAGTAGCTCCATTCTGAGAGTGGGAACAGTGCTGCGCACGTGCTGCACATGTCTGCCCCATCCATCTGCACTCTCCCATTCCCTGTGACACGGGTGGGCGAGGCTCAGCCAGGGGAAGTCAGTCATAGAATCAGAGAATAGCAGGGTTGGAAGGGGCCTATAAGACTGTTGATTCCAACCCCCTGCTCAGTGCGGGTATCCAAGTCAGAGCATCCCTGGCAGATGGCTGTCCAGCCTCATCTTGAATGCCTCCGGTGTGGGAGAGCCCACCACCTCCCTGGGTAATTGGTTCCATTGTCGTATTGCTCTAACAGTCAGGAAGTTTTTCCTGATGTTCAGCCAGATTCTGGCTTCCTGTCACTTGAGCCCATTATTCCGTGTCCTGCATTCTGGGATGATCGAGAAGAGATCCTGGCCTTCCTCTCTGTGACAACCTTTCAAGTACTTGAAGAGCACTATCCTATCTCCCCTCAGTCTTCTCAAGGCTAAACATGCCCTGTTCTTTCAGTCTCTCTTCATAGGGCTTTGTTTCCAGTCCCCTGATCATCTTTGTTGCCCTCCTCTGAACCCTCTCCAGCTTGTCTGCATCCTTCTTAAAGTGCGGTGCCCAGAATTGGACACAGTACTCCAGATGAGGCCTAACCAGTGCTGAGTAGAGGGGAACTTGTACTTCCCAGGAGTTGGAAGCTATGCTGCTATTAATGCAACCCAAAATAGCCTTTGTCTTTTTTGCAGCCACATCACATTGTTGGCTCATATTCAGTCAAACTCACAGCGGGGTTCCATCAAGTTCAGCTGAGAGTGGCTGTAATGCAAATGGTAGAATGTGGACCTGGAAGGGAGGGTGAGGCTGGCTTTCTGGCAAACCCAGCCAGGCAGCACCAGAGCCTGTTAGGCCCTCGGTTTGGTAGCCTGTGGGAGCACCTTCCTCATAAACCAACCGGGCAGTAGTATGACAGGCTCCCTTGCTGATGCTGAGGATGCAAATCACTGACTTCCCATCCTGTTCCACCTGGTGTGGGCCCCTGACTGAGGGCTCCTTCACACGGGGCTTTTATCCTGCTATGGAGATTGCTCACTCACAGAAGTTTGCGGGTCCTGTACATGATGCAGTCATCCTCCAGGGAACCTCCCGCTCTTTGTGAGCTCTACTGCATTGTTTTCAATGATGACGAAAATCTGGCATTTTCCCTCCTCCCACCATGGAGTCGATATAAATGAGGGCATACTGTTTAAAGTTGCATTTATTGCAAATAGAACAACAGCACCACCTAGTGGATTTGTAATGAAACACAGAAGTTTAGCAGTTTTTTTAAAGCCTCGTGGAAAGGACCTGATCTAATCCCACAAAGATTCAGGAAGCAGAAGCCCTTGTAAACTGCAGGATTTTTAGCCTTGTGTGATGAAGTCCTGAATTCACTTTAATTTAAAGTAAACCAATGAGTTGTTTTCCAGTCCACACGTGATGTGAACACAGGAACGTCACCCATCTGGGAAGTGGAGGGTAGGGTGGGTGTTGTTTGTAAGGACAATCCCCGGCAGTCCCAAAATCACAAGGGAAGACTTATTCCTTACGTACGCTGACTTTTTGTGGCTTAACTCCCCTTCCCCCCTTGATGTATCCAGTAACCGATCGCAACAGACAAAACAGATATGTGGTACAAGATTGACCCCATGTTAAACAAAAATGGTATCAGTTTAAATTCATGTGTCTAATTTAATTAAAGTTTTTTGGGGTGTCTGTAAATTTTTGTCTTTCCCTTGCAGGTCCTATTTTGATAACTAATCTTACAATATTTAGTTTGGGGGGCTATAATTATGGTAAAATTCTTTCTCTCACTGATGAAGACCTCACTGGTTGAAACGCGTCTGGGACAGGTTTATTTGTACTTGTATAGCCTATTATTATTGCATTAGAAACCAGCAACGTCACCATGTTTGTGGACTGTCTAGTTTCTGTTTTAGTATAAGTTTATATGTTCCAGTATATTAAAATTTTTATAAATATGTGTTATACTTGGTATTAAAGATAAGTCATTTACATAAATTTTATTTAAGCTTACTGTTATGGTAGCTCCATCCTTATCTTTTATTATTTATAAGCTCTCTTAAACCCATTTGGCTCCTCTTGTCGGGTCTGGTTTAATATAAGACCTTTTATTGATAATTGTGTTGTTTTGGGTTGTTTACCCTCAGTCATCACTGAGCAAAAGTCTATTTTTTTAAACCTTCATTTTTATATTTAAACAGTGAGCTATTTATACCAGATGACTTGAAGTCTGTCCTGTGATGGGCATCCCACCTTTACGTACCTTCTGCGCTACATTGCAGAGTGACAGTGATGGAATCCAGAAACTGAATTCCATCTGTAAAGTTTTGTAGCATGACAAGTCATTGAATAATAAATAAATAGTAAAGGTGGTGTTACTTTTAACAATGACACCATGAGTTTATTTAGGCTAATGCTAAAACTCTTTCTGCGTCTTTCCTCTGCAGTTCACCAACATCCGTGGCTATGGAAGACTTCAAGGATGCTGTTTATCAGGGGAAACTGACAGATGCTGTGTCTATTGTGTGGTCAAAACCACCACAGTACTTTACCAGTACTTGTCTCCACATTGCTGTAGTAGGAGAGCCAGGCTCTGGGAAGTCCTCCTTGATCAACACCATGCGAGGCCTAAGTGTGACTGACCCAGGTGCTGCCGAGACTGGCATTCAGACAACGACACTAGAGGTCAAGGATTACCAGTATCCGGTGCTTCCAGGGGTCACCCTTTGGGACCTCCCAGGAAAGGCAGCATCACTTTCTGGTGAGGACATTTTTTCTAAGAAGGTAGACTTGAATCGCTTTGATTTCTTCATCGTAGTTGGCTTCCAGCGTTTCCGATCCACCCATGCTGACCTGGTCCATGAGATCCAAAACATGGGCAAGGGATTTTACTTTGTGCGTACCAAAGCAGACCTAGACCTGGAGGCATCCAGGAAGCAACGGCCATCTGAGTACAACGAGGAGAAGATCCTACTACTCATCAAGGAAGACTGCAGAGACTGCTTGATCCGCGAAGGGGTGAGCAACCCACAAGTCTTCATAGTATCCAACTGGGAGTCCGACCGCTTTGATTTTCCCCTCCTACAGGAAACTCTGAAGAACGATCTCTTGAGGTTGAAGACGCAAGCTTTTCGGCTCAGCTTGCCTAGCATCTGTTTACCTGTCTTAGACAAAAAGAAAACCGACATGAAGAACAAGATTTTGGTCAGTGCCCTTTGCATGGGGGTCATTGCGTCTCTTCCAGTCCCAGGTCTCTCGCTCCTTCCTGCCATCTTACTGTTTATGAAGTTCCGCTCGTGGTGCTACCTTGACTTTGGCCTGGATGATCAATCCCTCTCAGCTCTTGCTCATCTTGTTGGGAAGACAGCAGGAGCCCTGAAAGCAGTGATGGAGCCGCTGGCGATAACCTCCGTGGCTTTATGGAGGTTGCCAGACTTAGTAGGAGCCTCAGTGATGATAACAGAATATTACCACTGGCAGCATTTCCCAGTCCTTGGCTGCCTGCTGTCGGGAGGAATTTCACTTCTTTCCACCTATTTCATGCTACAGAAATGTGCATCAGATGTTGTCAATGACACCCAAAGGGTTCTGACCAAAGCTCTGGCAACAGAGGAGAAAAAGTCCATTTAGCAGCAAAGACCCAAACGGATACTACTCCAGTGATCTCATTTCCTGCAGGGTTCTGCAGATTCTGAAGTGACGTCCTGCAAGCATAGAATTTGGATACTGGGCAATGCATTCAGCATAATGATAATATCAGCCTCCTAATATGTTTGTATGTATGTATGTATGTATGTATGTTATAAGACTAATATCTGGACCATATGGCCGCAAAGGGTAGGGACAGATAATAAGGATGTGTGTAATCCATGCTTTAAAAAATTAGGACACTTTCTACCCAGGCAATCCAAAAATCATACAAAAAAGTGAAAAAGGGGGTGGCGGGCATATCTCTCTTAAAACTACTTGCTGCCGACTCAGGGAAGGTTGGCATTTTAAGTGTTGCCCTGACACCTGGGGGTACCCTCCTTCCAATCTGCCCCTCCTGGGGTCGGCAGCAACTACTGGGTTTGAGTGGCTACCAGAGCCTTCTTTAATTCCTTAGGCTGCAGTCACAAAGTCCTACAATCCTGGCAGTGTTTGGGGGAACAGATGCAAGGAAGACACAGGACAGGCCACTTGGCACTCAGCTCTCCAACACCTTGCTGGCACCTCTCAGCATCTGCCGCCTGAGCTTTGTTCTGCCTAACAATGGGGCCGGCCCTGGAGAGTGGGACCACACCCACTAGCTCTGCCCTCTCTGCTATGTCCCTGTCGCCTGTCCCCAACGTCTTACAGGCGTTAAACGGGCTAGGTCTGGAGTGGGGGGCCTGCCCTGATCATGGCGTCTCCCAGAGCAATTTAGAACCCTGATTTAGAAAATGACAGAGGAGGAAGGGCCACATGCACGGTCCCACACTCCCCCCTCATGTGATTGTACTCACATGAGGGAGAACAGCCGACTAAAGAAACCACAGTGAACGTACTTTAAAACAAAACAAAACCATCACTTTAAGGCGCAATCCTATGCATGTTTAGACAGGAAAAAAAGCTTACAACTCCCAGCACACCCTGGCTGTGGGTCTTTTTTCTGTCTAAACATGAATAGTGTGAAGGTAGGCCTAACTAGGGCTGTGTTTCCACCAGCAATTTACTCCAACCTGGCTGCATGGTGAGGTCTCTTTGTTTCCTTGACATCGTGGCCATTCAGCACCAACCCCACATTTTATTTGCGGAAAAACCGCTACTTCTGAGACTGGTTATAGTTGTCAGGGTGGAAACTGAGCCCAGAGAGCCTCAGAGCAGTTCGGATTCTGAGGAGGAACAGCTATCCATGGGAGAGGGGCCAGCTCATCCCTCACAGGCTCAGCACCTGGCAGAGATTCCTCCTGCCAGCATTCCAGAGATAGATAGCGACCTGGGTAGTGAGGAAATGCGGGAGGGGGGCTTCTTAGACGCTCGACACAGACGCAAAGAGCGACGAGCGATGGAGGGCGCAGAAAGGAGGCGTAGCGCCTGTTTGGCGCACAAGCAACGGCCGCCTCCCATGGACCCAAGGGAAAGAGGGAGGATCTCTCCCGAGCCCATAAGTTCTGGGTCTTCAAGTGACTCTCTTTCAAATGGGGATCAACTGACTACTTGAAACTTAGGCTACCCTGCTGTTCCTTGCTTAGTCGCTGGTGATTAGCATCTGAAAGAGTCATTAAGTTGTAAAAGAATTAAAGCTTTGAAAAGAAATCCTTTTGTCTGTGTCTTGAGTTGGCTATTGGAATCTACTGGGAGAAGCTGCCAGAGCGCTCCTGACAATAGTCCGACTTTTCCAGCTTCCTTCAGCTCTGTTACTGACCTGTTTCCGCAACCGCACTGGGTTCAGTATCATAGTCCTGCCCATGAGGCATATAGCCCGGCCTCTGTGGGTATGTCGCTCATGACCCTTTCCCTCCCTGTTTTCCAGAAGTTTCATCGCCATTTTGGAGCAGGATGCCGAGGGACCAACTTTTAAAACATCATTGAACATAAGTGGTAGAAGACTAGTGCATATAAGCCTGCTATCACGGGCAAGCAAGTACTCCCACCACAGCCTGAAAATCAGGTTTATCTGCTTCCCCAGAACTACATGTGGGGAGGATCCATAGCTAATATTCCTTTGTGTCATTTCAAACAGGGAAAGGATGCTGCAAGCATCACAGTCTAGTTTTCATATTACATGCTAAGTCGCTATCTCATTGTCACACTATTGTGCAGGTCTTCAATCAATATGCACACCCTCTATGTCAGTATCTTCCTAGGTCTCTATCGCTCAATCGCGAAATAGCGCTAACATGCATTTGTGCTATCACATGATGGCGTCCAGAACAAGCCCCCTTGACCTCAACAGGAGTCAGCAGGCACCCTGGACTGATGGACTATCCCGTGATAGCGCAAATGCATGTTAGCGCTATTTCGCGATTGAGCGATAAGTGATAAAGTCCCCACAACATACTGACATGGGGCGGGGTGCGTAGTGATGGAAGACTTGTGCAAGAGTGTGATAATGAGATAGTGACTTAATGTGTGCCTGCTAATGTGGAAGCCTTAGGGGTGCCTCCTAATGTGGTAGCCTGCTATTTAGAGGAGAAGGAGGGAAAAGGGGACAGAATCTGGCATACGTCCAGGAAGTCTACTCAAGAAGTAACTCCTCAATGAGGCTTGTTCCTGAGATTGCCATTAAGGAGAGTCGAGCCTGGAGGGGGGAGCCTCTCTGATTGGTTCAGCAGCCCCTGCCAGTCTGATGATGTTCACTTCCAATCCTCCCACCCCAATGGGAAGTATGTTTCTGCCAGCAAAGGGGGAGAGGGAGGGGGGACTCAGCAAGAGGAGGAGGCAGGAACATGGATGAAGTAATCAGACCCCACTCAGACTCCACCCAGCCATCAAGAAAAGAATTCGATTAAAGCTCAGTGGAAACAGCACAGAGCCCAGGCTACAGCGATGATAAGCCAGGACTTTAAGCGCTGTGGAAACTGGAAAAGGAGCAAATGCGATCAGGGAAACATCGCAGCACAGTTGCAAGCCAGGTGAAGCCAATAGCGTGGAAACACACCCTAGGCCTCTTTGAGTAGTTGGGTTCGGGCAACCATCCAGGGTGCCTGATGGGATTGAAATAATGTATACATGTCTGACCACGAGAAGGTAATTGTAACTTCCTCTTTATAGGCAGGAAATTCCTTTTTTAAGGCGTAGCTTAGTACCTTAGAAGTAAGAGATAATGTTGCAGCTGTGCTGATAAGACTGTTACTGAGTTCTGATTCGTTCCTGAACATGCATAGTGTATTTTCTTTGTTCTCCAAGTTTCAGAATGTATAAATATACCGTTTCTTTTTTTGAGCAGACTCAGTTTTCAGCTGATTCCCACAGCTGTGTTGTGCTTTAATAAATTCCTGAATGTTTAACCTAACCTGCCTTGGATATTTCCTTAACAATAGGATTGCGCCCTTAATCTTGAATAAACTCAGTAGCAACCTCACTGTGATTTTTTAAAAATACTTTGTTTTACTGTTCTACATTGAGATGAGGTGGATTCTTTCCTCATTAATTTCATTCCAGTGTTGATTGATGTCTAATATTTCTATCATCGCCCTTCTGGCTGTGCTCGCATATCATACAGCGATTTCCAATGGATGCAATGCACCACGAAATTATCCTGTTGAAGTAACGGGGCTTTCTGGGAGGAACGTCCTTACGGATTACATCCAGCCTCCCCCTAGGAACACACCACCCACGCTCCATAAAACTATCGCTTGCTTTCTTCAGCTTGCCTTTGTCAAGTGAAACTGTTAACAATGCTCATTCACAGCCAAATCTGTTGGGTTCAGATGCTTCTGCAGATAAGAAGGGCCAGTGTATAATGTATGAAGTAGGGAGGGATACATCTCAGGGGAAAATAGTACAGCAACAACAACAACAAAAGCTGCACTTACAAGTAGAAAATGAACACTGCAAGAGGAAGTTGGCTCGACTGGATCCTTTCTTCCTGATGTGCTAGTTTTCTATATGCAGGGATTTAAAAAAAAACTGTAGAGAACATTTAAAAATGTTATTTTCCATCTGTGGGCTGAACTAATACAGCTCACATTTGCACTTCATTCTGCTCCATCCATTGCTCCTGCAAAATGATGGGCTCAGGGCAGGGACTGAAAGGATTCCCATTCCTATTTTTAAAAATCTAAATTAGCACATGGAAATCCTACCTTGAGTTCCATTTTTTTTATTATACTCACTTAGCTGAAGCAAGCCCCATTGAACTCAGAGGCACTTACTTCTGAGTAGACATGTATTGGGTTATACCGTTAGTCTATATTTTATAAAGCTTTCCTCTGTTTTTCTGCATTTCATTCTGTTTATTTATTTTATCTTTTTTCTGCTGTCATTCGCCAGCCTCATTCACATCCCCTTGCAAAAGTTCTCCCGCACATGCTCCTTTGACGTTATGAGACTCGCTCACATTCCAAAGCCCTGTTGTATCTCTGAAGGCTTTGTCAAGTTAGCAAAACATGGACACACCCCAAATGCCTGGCTTTACATGCCTTGTCAGATACTGGCAATGTATGAAACAGAAAGGGATACATCTCAGGGAGAAATAGTATAGAATAACCCTTCATTTCCTAATAGCGGTTTTGGTGAACGCCTCAACCAGCAGGAAACCTTTTTTTCATTAGCCCCTCCCCTAGTGATATATAAGAAGGGTATGGCATAGACTGAGTTCATCTCAACAAGGAAACATGCCAACATTCGAATGAAGATGGGGTATACCAAGAGCAGGAGGGGAAGATGTGGTAGCCACTGCATATTTCTTACCTGACACAAGAGATCAGAGTCACGGACATTCTCAATGAACGATTGTCTGGTAAGTTATTCACTTTTTGTTTGGGTGATTTGTGTTACAAGAGAAGCCTCACTGGGTCAGACAAATGGTCCAGTTTACACAGCCTTGTTGCTTGATAAATTTAGAACATGATTTCACACACACTTGAAACTGGGTACATTTTTGCAATTCAGATCTGATTCTGGTAATTTTGGTGTTTCCAGTGTTAAAATTTGAAACAATCTTGTGAAACTTAGCTCTGAAGTACTGCTGATTAAAGGAAAAAGTTGGGGTCATAATTTGAAATATCTTTTCAGCTAATACGAGCTGTATTTTTGGAACAGCCTCATTTTGCATCATTGGGCATGCTGTAAAAAGATCATCTGGATAACATTTAACCCCCCACCCCTTTTGAGCTTTAATCTTACAATTGGGGTGGCACCTTCTGCAAACAAGGAAGGGGCCTTATTTATTATCAAGATGTGTACATCTTCGTTCCACCAGTGGCATGCCCAAAGCAATGTATAACATTTTCTCACAAGAAAATACAGCCAGCTAACTCAGTTTGGGCTTCATTGTTTTGGGGTTGTCAAATACACTTGGGAAATTCTCTAAACACAATGACCTGGTTTGCACAGTATGACAACCCACCATGGCTTAATTTAGACATGAAAGCTGTTGCATTGCACCTTCTTTGCATGGCACAGATGGGCTTGCCAGAGCTTGTCATGGCTTGTCATGTCACGCAAACCCAGGCAGCAGAGGTTGCTTGAGGGTTAGACAAGTTTCAAATAGCCTCGTGGCTTGTTTTAGGGTTATTTGAGGGATGTCTAACCTTGAAAGCCTGCTGGCTGGCTTTACACAACATGACAAACCCTGGCAAACCGGACACTTGCAAGCACCATGCAGAAATGGTGCCCCTGGGGTGCCAGTATGACGCAGCAACCCTTGTGGATAACTTAAGCCATGGTGGGCTGTTGTGTCGTGTGAACAGGCTCAATAAAATGGAAGACTGAGTCAGCAAACAATGACAACATTACAAAACAATAGAATGACATTCCCTCACAAAAAAGTTGGGATTTACGTAACCTTCACTAATTTCCTAAAAGTCAAAAATGGAGAATTGGTTGAGCTTTTGTGGGGAAGCAGTTCCATCCATCGAGAGCCCTAGTTCAGGTGACCATAGGATATGTTTTCCTCACAGATGGAACATGTAGTGATGCCAACTCAAAACATCTTAGCTATGGATGTACGAAACCCCTACCTTCCGTTACCAGGGGGTGTGTCCACGCGAGGGGGGAGGTGATCCGTTCCTCCCCTCCGGAATCCTCCAGAGCGGCTCTGTGTCTGGAGGATTTCACGGAGCCGCACTCTGGCTCTGTAGTGCTGGCAATACAGTAATGGCAGCAGCAAATACTGTATTCCTTGGAGAAATACAGCCACAAATTGCATATTGGACGCCACTTGCGGCCGTAATGCAGCCATTTACAGCTCTATTTAGGTAAGAAGCAGTGCTTGACATCCACAAGTGGCGTCCACGACACCATTTGCGGCTGTATTTCTCCCAGCGAAACAGTAATGGCGGCCACTGGAGTGCCAGTCCGTGGGGAATCCTCAGGAGGCGGAGTTGAGTGGTGCCGTTCCGCCGCGGATTCCAGAATCCACGGATTCCGTTCCGCTGCGGATTCTTTGGAATCCGGCCTCATTTGAGTCCATGGCGGAATTCTCCACCATCCCTAATCTTAACCTATTGGGTGGATGCTTGGAATCACCAGCGAGGGGTCCAATAACCACTGAATATTCCCATCTCTCACAGCGTCCCCACCAATATGCTCAACATTATGTGGTAGAGTTTCCAGAAGTCCTTTGTGTGGCTGTTTCCATTCTCTGTTACTCGCTACAATGCGGCTCTTTTCCATTTCTCAGATCTTCCTCCCCCTCAACGGTTCGATGCTCAAAGTTCACTTTGAGGTTTTGTGTATCGAAAACTCCCAGCGCCATGATGTGTCCACTTACCCTGTGCTTTTTCCTGGCTTTCCTGGGTGTGGCCAGTGCTCTTGATGGAAGGGGTAAGTCTCAGAGCCAATTCAGAAAGCATTTATTGGCTCTATGCTAAGTGTGTTTACTCAGAAGCAACTCCCAACCGAGTTCAATAGGACTTAACTTCCTAGTAAGTGGACGTAGGATTGCAGCCAAAGGCTGGCCGTTGTTGTTTAAACAGATTGATTACTTTTAGGGCTGCAGGGTTTAGTCAATTAAGTTAATTAATTAAAAACATAACCATTGATTAAGAAGTCCCCAATTAACTGGTCTGCAGATTTTTTTTTTTTTTAAGAAAGCATAATTATTAATACAAGAGTGATCACATGAAGTCATGCTTTTGGCGCAGGGTAAAGGATGGAACACAGTTTGACGAACTGTGGAGACAGGGATACTACATGGATTATTTTTAATGATGATGACGATGGTGTATATTCAACCTCATTTGCAAAAAAGACATCAAGATGGTGTACAACAAGTTAAATCATTAAATTGTACCAGGATGTTCTGAGAGGCTGATGAAAATCTGAATCTCCTTGCAGGTACATCCTCTTCCATGGCTCCTGCAAAAGGTCACACAACAGCCCAGTGGCTGAAACACACAAAAGGCAGGCAACACATTTTTTCAAGAACACCCAAGAAAGTGGACGTTCCTGCAGAAAACGTAGCAGCAGCCATGCAGGAGAAGGAAAGCATAGTCATGGCCCAGAGCACAAAGACAGCCATGCCATCCAGGGTAGCAATGAGCGGATGGCACCCTAGGAAACTTCCCAAGATGCAAGGTCAAGAAGAGGGCCAACTGAGTTCTCTGGCCAGAATTATGCAGAAAATGGAAAGGGGGCCCCTTCCTAAGGCTAGGTTGGGAGCATCCGGAGCTTCCGTGGTCCTCTCTACCCCCACGACTGGCTCAGCAAGTGATGACATCCATGTGGGAAAGACTCTGTTTGAGAGAGGGATGAGGGGGCAAGTAGACATGCATGGGCAGGAAAGTGAGCAAACTCAAATCCCACAGAAACAAAGTCTTGATCGTCGCGTCCCATTCCGCCCCATCATACCCCCAAATCGTCCCTTTGGCCAGCACCCACCTTCAGGGAATAAACCCCCAAATCGTCCCTTTGGCCAGCGCCCACCTTCAGGGAATGAACCCCCAAAGCCAAAACCCCCAAAGCCAAAACCCCCAAAGCCAAAACCCCCAAACCCAGGCATACCCTATGTACCTAACAGCGGACATACCTCTGACTTTCCAAACCATATAGGCTTGTCTCCCAATGCTTCTAACCCCAACAGAGGAGTCCAAACACCCCGGAGCATATCATCCACTAACTTTCTACCTAGCGTTGCTGGACTACTGGTGACCCTCCTGATCTCTTGAGCTCACACAGCTTCCCATTCCTGTCCCTTTGCAGTCCTATGTGGAATGCAGCCAATTGATACGTTACTGAGATGCCATGGTGGTTTTCCAAAATGTGCTCCCCTGCATTTCTGGCTCCACATCTCTCCAGGTGCTGGGCTGTGTGGGCATCAGCAATCCAATGGGGAGTGGCCCTGGATAATAATGGCATGATCAGAATGCTCCCATGTGGTCCAAGCTTCCATACATTGCCACAACAACGGGGCTTCCCATAGGGGGGAGTGACTTTTCAACAGCAATCCTGTTAACAACCACACTGCTATGTTAGCATAGCAATCAGGCTCAACGTGAACAAATTTGAACAAGTTAGAACAGGTGGATGATTCCATATATGTCCTTTGAGTCAAGGCTTGGCAACAGAGGGTGTGAAGAACCCCTGAGAAAACTCAGAGTCTCACTTCTCCGCTTACGTATCCCCAGCCAGCCTCCACACATTTGAGGAGGGATTGCAGCCAAAACGGCAAAGTTTTCAGAAAGATTTGGGTGCTGTTCATCGCACATTTTAGACTCAGATAAATCTGGGCATATGCAGACTCAGGGTCATTTCCACACATTATGCAGGTGCACACCAGGGTTTCCAAAGAAGGTACACACCGCAGGAAACGGGAGCCAGTTCTGACCCCCTAACGAAAGTAGGTGTATGATACACATGGCTGTAATTGTTCAAACTTTACATTTTCAAGAGGACACTTAAATCATCTTAGGGGCACAGCTAAAAACATACCTGAAATGTATTAAATAATATCTGAGTCAGAAGACTTGCTCAGTCTGTGAAAATGCATGGAAAAAATGACAACTTGTGTTGGCATCAGCATGTATAAAATATAACAAATTTCCTTACTACAGACTCAAGCAGGCTGTGACAGGTGTGGTACAATCCCTTTTACAGGACTACATCATGGCATCTGGCCCTATCACTTCCTGGCGTATAGAAGGGGAAGAAATGGAAGCAGTGACAGATTTTACTTTCTTGGGCTCCAAGATCACCGCAGACGGTGACTGTAGCCATGAAATTAAAAGACGCTTGCTCCTTGGGAGGAAAGCTATGGCAAACCTAGACAGCATAGTAAGAAGCAGAGACATCACCTTGCTGACAAAGGTCCATCTAATCAAAGCTATGGTTTTCCCAGTAGTAATGTATGGCTGTGAGAGCTGGACTATAAGGAAGGCTGAGTGCCGAAGAATTGATGCTTTCGAACTGTGGTGCTGGAGGAGACTCTTACGAGTCCCCTGGACTGCAAGGAGGTCAAATCAGTCCATCCTAAAGGAAATCAACCCTGAGTGCTCATTGGAAGGACAGCTACTGAAGCTGAAGCTCCAATATTTTGGCCACCTAATGTGAAGAGAAAACTCTCTGGAAAAGACCCTGATGCTGGGAAAGACTGAAGGCAAAAGGAGAAGGGGACAGCAGAGGATGAGATGGCTAGAAAGCATCACCGATGCAATGAATATGAACTTGAGCACGCTCCGGGAGAGAGCGCAGGACAGGAAGGCCTGGCGTGCTATGGTCCATGGGGTCACGAAGAGTCGGACACGACTGAACAACAACAACAACCACATATGGGTGTATGTGAAAATGTCCTTTCATTAAAATCCCTACACTTATTTGGTTTTTATCTGCTGCTGCTGTCTCTTTTTCACACTTGATTTACAGTAGATTATTTGTTTTAAAATTATGCAAGCCAGCTTGAGTGAGAGATATACATATAGATATAGATACAGATATAGATATGCATGCCCAATTGCATAAGCAGCCTAAACCACTGTAGTTCTGAGGAAGGCGATACCCTTACACTAAAGCCACGTGTGGTCTGTGAGCCATGCCCCAGCATAATCTACAACATCACAAGGAATTTGAAGGGACATCCCTTGGGTCATGCAGTGGAGCAAAATTGGGGCAGCAATCTCCTACAGTTGTCATTTCCGTATGGATATTATTGAGACATATGATCTACTTGCATTAACATATATATTTGAAAGAAGTGTTAAATCGGTTTTTTCTCATTATTTTTTTCTTCCCCTCTTTTCATTTGTTGTTGTTTTGTTGCTGTTGTTGTTTTGTTGTTGTTGTTGTTGTTCTGTTTGCAAATAATTTGAAAAAATAAATAAAGACTAATTGCCATATTGAGGAGGTATTGGGGGGGGGATGTCACTGCTGGGGAGAGAGATGCCAGTACTTGATCCTGGGACTTTCTGCAAGCAAAGCACATGCTCCACCACTGGACTATGTCTCTTCCCCTTCTCTGTAGCAGAGACATATTTGCGTCTCAGTGGCGAAGTGAATTTTGAAGTGTAGGCGCTCATTGTGACAGTCCCTCTAGAGACCCCAAAATTAGGCTGCTGTGTTGATCCATATCAACAAATCAGTTCTAGCAGTTTTCATCTCCACCAGAAACTAGTCTTTTGTAAAGCTAATGAGTCTTAATTGCCAAATCAAGACCAAGGCACCCTAAAATATTTTGCATTACAGCAGGGAACAAGAGCCCGGCTCCCATGGGGCCTGGAGAAAGAAGCCACAGTGGTGTATTTCCTGAGCCGGGTGTGGGGGTTAACATAATTACCCTTGGCAGCGCGGCTTGTTCTGTCATGCAAACCCGGCCAGGGTGGCTTTTTGTGATGGTTAACAAGCCGTCCCCAAACCCTACATCCCAGAATCCAGTTGGACTGCCTCCCCCCACCACACACACACACACACACACACACACACACACAGCTAACTGACATCATGGCCCTGTGGGGGAGAAGAAGCAGCGAGGGCGCAGGCAAAGGGAACATCAGGGCCTGCTCCGGTTGGACTGCCCCTCCTTCGGGAGATGAGAGGGGGAAACACGGCCATCCCACCAGCCCTGCTGACAGTCTACCAAATTGTTTTTTCTCCCTCCCCATTGCCTTTTCCTTGTGTGTCATGTCTTTTTTAGACTGTAATTCTAAAATTACAAAATGTAGATTCCTTGTTCATTGATTGTAAGCCACTCGAGAGCCTTTTTTGGCTGAGGAGTGGGATAAAAATACAATAAATAAATACAATAAATAAATAAATACCATGGGTTCTGGGTGGCTTGTTAACAATGGCAACGGGCCACCCTTGCCAGGTTCCCATGACATGGCAAGCCGTACTGCCGAGGGTAATTATGCAAATCCCCCCAGCGTGCAACCAGCACCTGTAGGGTGGTTAACAAGCCACCGTGGCGTACTAACCACCCTACGATCATGCAAACCAGGTCAGCATATTGTTGCTGGAAAAAATACAGCTAAGCTCGGAGGGAACGAGGAAGTCTGACCGGGTAGGGTGGCAAATGACATTAATGTCCCTGCTAATAAAAAAAGCCCCAACGTTGTGTTCCTGTGAGCCCTGGCTCTACTATACCACTGATGTTCCTAAAGAATAATCACATTTGTCCTGAAAGATGTTGAGGGTGTGTGGTGGGGAGATTGCCTTAAATGGCATCCCTGCCTGTAAGTTGTGTCAATGAGAAAATTTCACCAGCGGCAGACTTTGGGCTTCTCCACACCAGGCTTCTATCCTGCTATTGAGATTGGTTGCTCACGAAGGTTTGCTGGTCTTTTACATGACGCCATCAACCTCCACAGCCTCTCCCGTGCTTTCTGACCATTTCTGTGGCTTTATTTGAAACAGAGATACTGAGATAATTTAAAAAAAAATTGAATTTGTCCATGTAAAGAGGGAGTTGAACTATAATAGCAGCGCCATCTAGTGACTGTATAATGAAACACATAGAACTTGCAGATAATTTTTGTGAACCGCCCAGAGAGCTTTGGCTATTGGGCAGTACAGAAACATAACAAACAAATAAATAAAGGCAACCCCCAGGGGGGAAAGGAGGAAGTGTGTGCAAAGGAGCTGATCTTAATCCCACAAAGAATCTGGAAGCAGAAGCCCCAGTAACGTTGTGGGATAAAAAGCCCGGTGTGGAGAAGCTCTTTATCTGCTCCCTTCTGAACAACACCTGAACAACGAGGTAGTTTGATAGCTCATTATCTGCGATCTATTTAAAAACGGAACAAAGGCCATTTAGTGCAGGAGGCGCCTTGGAGGTTCATGGCATCATGTAAAGAGCCCACAAACTTCCGTGAAGGAGCAATCTCAATAGCAGGATAAAAGCTCCATGTGAAGAAAGCTTAGGCAACATCATCAGACTGCAGGTGAGGGGGATCCCACCTATATACTAAAAATAAACCTTGCAAGTAGAAAACTAACACAGCAGGAAGAGGCTAGGTGACATCATTTCTCCCTGGTGTGCTAGCTTTCGACAGGCAAAGATTTTGAAAAAGTGGTGACCCATTTTAAAAGATTGACTTCTCTGCCTACAGGCCAACCTGCTTCACCCACACTTCCTCTTCATTCTGTTCCCTGTGTAGCTCCAACCATAGGGGGTGGCATGGGATGGGAGAGAGGGAGAAATTCCCCATCACTTTAAAATATTTCAGAGCTACGGTTTTAGTATTTTGGTTCTGTTATCATATTTCTATTTTTATTATGAAGCCCCCTTGAGAAAGTTTCTTTGACGGGCATGGTATAAATGACTAAAATAAATAATGAAAACAAATTTAAAACAAATTTAAAAGAAATTAAATGAGCCTGTGGAAATCCCTCTTGATTTCCACAGGTTCCAAAGGTCCCTAGACTTTCTACTTTCCTTCTCTACTCCATCCTATTGCTCATTGACTTTTCAGCATTAATACCATAATTCTCCAGCTCTGCTCATATTTCATATACACAGCAGTTGCCAGTGGACACAATCCACCAGGAAGTTCTCCTCCAAAACCCCCATTGACTAGATGAGTCTCACATTCCGAGAAGTGCCGCTATTTTCTGCATCTAGCCTTTGTTCAGTTAATCTGTCAACAGAACACACTCAATAGCCAAGTTGTATGGCTGGCTTTATATGCCTTTGCAAATAAAAAAGGCCAGTGAATAATGTACAAAGTAGGGAGGGCTACATTTTGCATGCAACAGAGCTAAAGAACCATCCATTTCCTGATTCCAGTTTGAGGACAACCTTGATCACCAATTGCTTAACAGCTCTTCGAATGTCATATTAGAAGGGAATCGTCTCACATATTAGTCTCATCTCCACAGGAAACTTACCAACTTTTTCCACTAGCAAAAGAAATTTCAGAAACACGGAGAATAGAGGGGCAGAACTGGTGGCTGCAACATATTTCTTACCTGACACCAGAGATCAAAAGCACTGGAATTCTCAGGGGAAAGTGCCTGGTAAGTTATTCTTTGAATTCACTTAGCAAAGCTTATTGCAATGGGGTGGGAGGTGGGGGGACCTGTGACCCTTCAAATGTTGCTAGACTACAGTTCCCATTGGCCCAAGTTAGTACGGCAAACGGGCTGGGATAATGGGAGTTGTAGTCCAGCCACATCTGGAGGGCCAATTTACCTTGGGGGCTTCCAGGCGATGCTTTTATTATGTAATCACACTGCCTCTTTCACAGAGTGTTATGAAATACATATGTCCAGATGATATCTTCCATTTGTAACCCTCCCATGTTTTCCCATCGCTGCTTCTGCCGTATATTTTCTTTCTGTTAAGGAGGGAAATATGGAATGGCTGCGGAATGTCAGACATTGATAGAAGGCTGTTCCTTTTAATCCAAATGCTCCATTCTGACACTACTCTTAGAGTTAGGCTTGGAGCAAATGGATTGTTATCAGAAAGCATTCTAACTGATAAAGGGGTGCATCAGGGATTTCTATTGGCCCCTTTTCTTTTTAACTTTTATATTAACAGCATTGTACAAGAACTGAGAGATCTGGAATGCTTTCCAGCTTCTATTCAGGAGGTTAAACTCTCAGTTCTCCTATATGCGGATGACATTGCAATGATCTCCACTACATTACCTGGAATGCGAAGGCTCTTGCGAAAGTTGAGCAAGTTTTGTACAAGATAGCATTTGTCTATTAATTATGCTAAGACTAAAATTGTAGTATTTGGGAAGAAAAGGAAAACTTATATGTGGAAGCTGGACAATGAATCCATTGAACAAATGAACAACTTTAGATATTTGGGCCTTAACTTCAACGCCCAACTTTCGTGGAGACAACATTTAGATGTAATTAAACTGAAATCATCCCAGTCTACTCAATCCCTCCTTCAGTTCTCTAGATCACAAGGGGGAAGCTTGGTTGCCCCTGCAGTTGAGATATTAAAGAAGGTAGTTTCACAACTGATGTATGGGGCAGAGGTATGGGATACATGAATGCCTCTATTTTTGAGGTGGTTCAGAACTCTTTTACAAAATCCCTCTTAACTGTCCCCTAGGGTACACCCGGGGCAATTCTAAGGGTAGAAGTGGGATTGATTTCAGTTAAAACATCTATTCATGCTGTTCTTGCTTTATATTGGTTCATGCTGACCCATATGAGTGACTCCTGCCTTCCAAAAAAATGCTTTCAAGAGCAACTTCAGACCTCATCCCAAAAGTCTTGGGTAAACCTGACCAGACCTATATTGCAAGCATATGGAATTGATACTGAGTCCTTTCTTTTGCTTTTGATAGAGTAAAGCAGATGCTTAAAGAAAAAAAATCTTTATTCTAAGTGGATGGATTTGATTACAATCTCACAAATGCCTTATTCTTGCTGGTAGCCATTATATAAGACGTCGTTTGGTCTGGAGAGTTACTTTACAACTCTGACTGTGCCCCACCTAAGGAAATAATTTACAGCATTGCGTCTACAATGCATGCCCTCTGCCTTTCTGGAGGGAAGATTTGACAATACCCCAGTCCATCAGAGACTCTGTATCTGCGGGTCTGGGGAGGTTGAGGATGTGTCTCATTACTTACTAAGATGTCCTGTCTATGGCCATCCTAGGCATAAATTTCTTGCCATCATTCTCCAGTGCCTCAAATAGACCACCCTTAGAAGAGATATGTGTTCTTCTTTCTGGCACTGATACTTTCACCACTGTCCAGGTAGCAAAATTTGCCTTGGCAGTAAGGAAAATATGTGCCAAAGCCCAAACAGGTGAGTGGGCATGATTGTGTTGGATGCGTGAATTTACGTATATACAAATATGTGACTGTACTGTACTGTTTTTTCTCTTTTTTTAATGTACATTGTGGTGGCCTATGACTTTAAGCAATAAAGTTTCAGGTTCAGGTTGTGAAAAGGGCCCTATTTTAATTAGGTTGCAAATAGTTCATTTGCACAGGAACACAGCTGTGGAATGTCTTTTGATTGGTAGCACAAGAAGCCATCTGTCTGGAAGCACCTGCCTCTGACAGACTTAGGATATAATTTCATACAAATTTGAAATGGGGCAGATGTTTGAAATTCAAACCTTACTTGGTTACATTTGGCAGTTCTGCTAAAATTCAATTTTGAAAGAGTCTTCTAAAAACTAGAACTTGTATTACTGTGGGGCATACTGGGGGTTGTAGGACTTTTTTCTGTCTAAATATGCATAGGATTGCGCTCTGTATGGCTTATGTCCAAGATACCTTAGAGACCGCCTCCTCCTACCCCAGTCAGCCCATGCCCTAAGATCTGATGGAGTGGCTCTTCTCTATTATGGTAGAGGCGTGGCTGATGGGACAAGAGAAAGGGGTTTCTTGGTAGCCACATCTAAATTGTGGAAATCTTCGCGACAGGACGCTCAGTTGGAGCTCTCTGTACGAAAAAAACCTTCTTTAGGTAGGCGTTTGTTTTCTCAGATGGATATGTTCCCTCCAATATCTCTGCTTTATCTGCTGCATCAGTCTGTTTTTTTATTATATTATGGGTTGTTTTCCCTCCCTCTCTTTTGGAATGTTATTGTATTTTATCATTGATTGTAATCATTGTTCGCTTCCCTGAGTGATGAGTAAGCAACAGAAGGGCAGGATATAATTTGTAAATATATAAATGAATGAATAAATCCTTCCCCTCCTTGGTTTCAGGCATCAAGTTCGGGCTGAGGTTTTATGTATTGAAAGTCCAACTGGCATGCAGTCTTTGCGTATCCTATGCTTTCTCTCAGCAATCCTGGGTGTGGCCAGTGCTCAGAATGGAAGAGGTAAGTCTCCCATGTTTGAAGTGAGTGGGAGCCCAAAATATTGCTGTACATTACCTCCTCAAAAGAATTATTACTAGGGTTGGGTTTGAGCCAGGACTCATTCGGGCTGTTCTACAACATCTTTCCAATGCTTGCACCTAGTCCAAGCCTGCCTGATAAGATGACATATGAAATTTAGGTACTTCGACAAATATCTCCCCATGAAGAAGAATCATCTTCTAACCCCTAGAAACATTATACCAAGTCACCCCATGGTTCCATCTAGCTCAGTATTGTCTCCATTGGCTGGCAACGGCTCTCCAGGGTTTCAGACAGGCATCTCCCCAGTCCTACCTGGAGTTGCCAGGACTTGAATCTGAGACCTTTTGCATGCAAAGCAGGTGATCTGCTACTGAGCTACGGGCTCTGCTAACAGAGACAATACAAAAAGTTTTTTAGGGGCTTTTTAAGAGTGAGTATATTTTTATGCATGGTGAACATATTCACACATGTCAAGTCAAACAAGGGGGCTGTCTTCATGGGTGATTTGCTGTGGATTGGGACCGTTTGGAGGTCTTTTACAGCATCTGACGTCATGGCCAGGCTGCAGCCACCCTGGAGTTTACCTCTGGGGAACCTGCATTTTTGCACAGTACTTTTACTCTGTTGTTTTTTTCTTCAATTCACCTCCCCTGTGGTTCAGCTGCTGTG
The DNA here is from genome assembly GCF_057233095.1 of Heloderma suspectum. Lineage (NCBI taxonomy): Eukaryota > Metazoa > Chordata > Lepidosauria > Squamata > Helodermatidae > Heloderma > Heloderma suspectum. The sequence continues at coordinate 14,950,149 of NC_139467.1, forward strand.
TGCCCATCCTTTAAATGGGCTTTAAATTCAGTATGATCGGGTGTTCCTAGTGGTGTGTCTTTCACTCGGCCATGACCTCATTAACCTAGGTATCTAGAGTAACTAGCCTGACTTTCCAGCTCATCAAAGCACTACAGCACTCTTCCAGCCTTCAGAATCGCGCTGCACTTCCTTTTCACCAGTGGGAGTAACTAGCCTCCATTTCTCAGCCCATCCCCATTGAGAGTCTTCTCTGATGCTTGTGTTAACTTTGCTTCTCTGATGCTTGCATTACTTCGCTGCTTCTCTGCATGGAGGGAAAGGGCTGGCTGGATTTGCCTCATTCTGCTAGTGCTCCTGCTGCCTCTCCCTCTCCTGTCTGCCTCCTCTCTTCCCTCTCCTGCATTCTTTAGTTTTCATGGTATTGCCATATTGATACAGTGAAATACCAGGGCTGCAGGCTCCCGCTCCTGTCCATCTCCTCTTGCTAGATAGCTAGTACTTGAAACACTGTGGCTCCGATTTTCTCAATGGGAAAAAGACACTACAGATTCTCTATGGAGGGAAAGCAGGCAACAGAGGCTGCAGACTGAGAATGTGTGAAGCAGCTAGATCACTGTATTTATTCCCCGGAAGTGCACAACTGGAGTTTTATGACTGGGCAACACAGGCTGCAGACTGTCAATGGGTAAAGCAGCTAGATCCCTGAATTTACTCTCTGGAAAAGGAGAAAGTGGGTGGGAACTCTAACTCTCTGACTGGTGGCTGGAATGGGGCAAAATTGCACTGGTGGGTTGGTCTCATGGGAAGCCTTCAGATGCTGTCGGGGATAATAACATTGTAGCCAGGAGGAACCTGGACAGGAGTGGGAAACAAGTCTCTCTCATTGGTTGAGCAGCACCTACTGGGTTGATGATGTTCTGTTCTACTCCCCCCACAACCCAGAAGTATGTTGCTTTCAAGCGCTGTGTGATTTTTAAAGTACAGTACACTTGGCTTTTCTTGCTTCGTGTGTCCCTGATGGACCAAAGCCGATTCCATCAAATTCTGTTTGTTATTCCAGAATGCAATTTGTTTTGCTAGAGCCACGCCCGTACTGTGGCCTTCACCATGTGGATTGTACCCTTCCTGATTCAGCCCTGACCACCCTGCAAATACATTTATTGGTGGGGCCAGGTCAGAGATGGGCCAATTTGCACCGTGCAGTTCACAGCTCCACAGAGGTGTTGCTTCTAGGGATGGGGGAGAATTTCTCCCCGAAACTTTGGGGGGCCGAGTGCCAACGTATTTGGGCCCCCCCGAAGTAGTTTCGGGGAGAAATTCTCCGCCCCCCCACCCCCTGCCCCCCCCCCCCAGGATGGGACTTACCTTTCCCGAATGTCCCTCCCGGCGGCGGGTCCCGGCGGCGGTTCGGCAGGTCTTTGTCAGGGGTGGGGGCGGCAGCTGGTCTTTCGACCGGCTGCCACCGCCGCCATTCCAAGAAAAGTAAAAAAAAAAAAAAATGCCCCCGTGATAGGCTACATGACGATTTACGTAGCCTATCACGGCTAGATTTGCAAAGTCAGCCGTGATAGGCTACGTAAATCGTCACATAGCCTATCACGGGTGACTTAAAAAAAAAAAAAAGCGCATATGGCTAATGGCGGCCCCCATAGGGAGCCGCCATTCACATGCCTTATTTGGTTGCTGTAGTCTACGTAAAGATTACGTAGACTACAGCGACCAAATAAGGAACACGAATGGCGGCTCCCTATGGGGGCCGCCATTTGCATACGCGCTTTTTTTTTTTTTTTTTAAAGTCACCCGTGATAGGCTACGTGACGATTAACGTAGCCTATCATGGCTGACTTTGCAGATCTAGCTGTGATAGGCTACGTGAATCGTCATGTAGCCTATCACGGGGGCGTTTTTTTTTTTTTTACTTTTTATTTCGCGGCCAGGCGAGGCGAGGCGCCTCCTCCCCGGCCTGAATTTCGGCCGGGCGAGGCAGGAAGCCTCCCCCCCGGCCTGAATTTCGGCCGGGCGAGGAGGGAAGCCTCCACCCCCCGGCCTGAACTTCGAGGGGAGCAGCGAAGCGCCTCCCCCCCACCGCGAAGCAAGCTGCGAGACCAGGTAAGTGGCTTTCGTGCACCCCTAGTTGCTTCGCCATGGACACAACTGTAAGGAGTGGTTGCTTGGGTTGGAAAGGTTGGCTTCTCTTAGCCAGCTAACTCTTCTTTGGTGTTCAGAAGGTCTCACTCCATATTCCATCACTACACATTGCGATTTACAGTGTGTGCCTTGGCCAGGGAGGGAAAAGCTGTGCTATGTTCTGATCCCTAAAGCAAAACCAAAATACACACACAGTCCCTTGTGTTCCTAAACGAGAGAGTATGCATACTCTGCTACTCTCAATTGCCCAAAGGTAACCTGCTCTCCAATGTGATTCCTCTAATTTCCCTTGCTACCCATCCCCATCCTACCCCATATGTCTCTGGTGTCACCAGTCTCTCTTTCTTAAAAAAGGCCCTTCTCAAAATCCACTTTTTCCATAATTCTCGATTGTAGACAGGATTATGGACCAATGTTTGTTCATATCCATCCCATACTACTCTCATCCCTGCCTCTCCTGCTTCTGTCATTGTACCCATTGTCTGTTTTAAACTGCTGTGCAGTTCTTGGGGGCAACAACCTTTTAATTTATTCATTTATTTATTTATTTTGCTTATCCTTGAAGCATCAGATAAACCGTACAAATGTATTATAATTTAAATGCCAAATATCCATGGTTGTCTGCTCCTGTAGCAAGGTACAGAATGATAAACGCAAAGTGATAATTAGGGACGTACGAAAGTCACTTACCTGTTCGCGGATTATGCTGATGCTGGGGGGGAGGCGCTCCGTCCCTCCCCCCCTCCGAATCCTGGCCGGCCGGCTCCGCTCTGCAGGGATTCTGTGGAGCCGCCAGTGCCTTGAGTATATCGCAATATGCCTTATTTAGATGAATCTTCTTAAGATACTTGTGTGAAGGAATTTTACACATGACTGTGTAAAATTTTGGTTACGCCAAAATGGCCGTAGCCACCTCCATTTGCGTCCCTGCAGTCAGCCGTGATAGGCTACGTAAATGTTTACGTAGCCTATCACGGCTGATTTTTTAAAAAAAATGCGCGTACGCAAATGGCGGCGCCCATGGCGAAAATAAATTTATGTAGACTACGGCGAAAATAAGCGGAACGCAAATAGCATAGCGTCTATGCTATTTGCGTTCCCCTTATTTTCGCCGTAGTCTACGTAAACGTTTACGTAGACTAAGACGTGCCAAAATAAGGAACGCAAACGGCGTTGCCCATGGGCGCTGCCATTTGCGTACGCGCGTTTTTGTTTTTGTTTTAATCAGCCGTGATAGGCTACATAAACATTTACGTAGCCTATCACGGTGTTTTTTAAGATTTAGCCGTGATAGGCTACGTAAATCTTTACAGAGCCTATCACGTTTTTTGGGGGGGGGGTTTTAATTGGAAATGGTGGCGGCGGCAGCTGGTTGGAAGACCGGCCGCCGCCGCTGCCGCCGAACCGCCACCGGAGCTGCCGCCGCAGCCGCCGCCACCAGGAAGATCCGCCCCAGGTAAGTCCCATCCCGGGGGGGGGCAGGGGGCCGTTCCGCCACCGATTTCGGGGGGCCGAATGCGCTGGCATTCGGCCTCCCCGAGGTCCATGGCGGAACTTTCATACATCCCTAGTGATAATGTGAATTCACCCTTGGAGTTTTGATAAAGGATGGAACATAGTATGATCAACTGTGGAGACAGGGATACTTACCATAGCAACATGAAGTGTTCTGAGAGACTGACCAAAATCTGAATTCTCCTTGCAGCTACATCCTCTTCCACGGAGCCTGTGAAAGATCGCATAACAGCCCGACTGCAATGCACGAAAGACAGACATCACATCTTTTCAGGAACACCCAACCATCTGAAAGTTCTTGCAGAAAACATAGCAGCAACCACTATCCATCAGAGTGGGAGCACAGCCATGGCCAGGCTTAGAAATACAGCTACGCAATCCAGACTGGAAATGACCAGGGGACAACATAAGAAACGTCCCAACACACAAACTCAGAAGGAGCACCAAAGTTGCTTTCTGGCCAGAATTAGGCAAAACATAGAAGAGGCCGCACTTCCTGGGAGGAGACTGGGAGTGTCTGGACCATCTACGGTCTGCAGTACCCCTGCTGCTGGCTCAGTGGGAAATAGAGAGTATGAGACAGGGACTAGAGGGCAAGATGAAGCAGATGGGCAGGAAACTGGGCAAGTCCAAACTGAAATGAGCCATGGCCTAGGCCATGGTGCCACATCTCGCCCCAGCCACTACAAGCCACACCATCCCACAGGTCAACATTCTTCTTCCTGGTATCAACCACGAAAGTTGAAGCCTACATCTTATCCTCAGCCAACTGATGTGCCAACCTTGGACTCTTTATCTGTAATAGAGCCAAATACCAACACTAATGGAGGAGACCAGACAGATAAGAGTGTCAGCGGCGTCTATCATTTCCTGGTTTTATTTTTCTTTTTCTTATTCCCTGTCCCATTGTGTATACTTTGCTGTCGTGGGGAGGAAAATGAGTGACTCAGTGCATGTAAATTGGGCAGGGAGAAATTTGGAGGTGGGAAAATGGAAGGGCCAGTTGAGGAGTAGCTCGGTCAGATCCTGAAGGACTATTCCTTTTTCTGGTTCCTCTTTGAGCGAAAGTCATCTCGCTTGTCAACATAACATTGGAGCTCAGGGTACTAATGCCAGATGACAGGTTGATCCAGAGGAAAACAGCTGGCTTCCTTCATCAGGGTATTTCACTGGCTTGTGGCAACGATGTCTGCCTGGATGGAGTAGTTGGCATCGGCCTATCTTTGCTACATCTTTCCACGATCTCAGTGCAGCTTCTGCCTAGATCTCATGGTTGGGGAGATGAGGTCATTAAAGTCTATCACACATATGGGCAGCTCAGGGAGCCATACCCATCTTTCCCTGCTGGCCAGCTGATCAGACATCATCTGGGCAGTCCACTGCTATTACCAGCAGGGAAACAGCAATCTTCATTGGGACCACTGGGGTGGACGCAAGGTTAAAGGGCTTCTCCACACGGAGCTTTTATCCTGCTATTGAGATTGCTCACTCACAAAAGTTTTCGGGTCCTTTAGATGACATCGTCAACCTCCAGGGCATCTCTTGTACTAAATGACCTTTATTCCATTTTTTTAAAGATCAGAGATAATGAGCTATCAAATTACAGCACTTGAGTTCCCTTGTGAAAAGCGGAAAACTTGGAATAAGAGGTGCTAGACCACAGTGCCATCTAGTGGCTATATAATGAAACATATTGAAGAATCAGATAAGAGGGAAAAGGCAGGGGGAAAGAGGAGAAAAAGGAAGCAGGTATAAGGGAGTCCATCGTGATCCTGCATTTAAAGTGGAAGCAGAAGGCCCCATTTTAAATATGGATTTTAGGCTGATGTAGAGATGCTCAAAGTCTCTCCCCACCCCAGCAATCCTGAACAAGATTGCCACTTAATAGCAGCAGGGAAACAGCAATCTTCCCTGTATCAGAATTGCTGAGTATGATCTCTGCTGGGGGGGCGGGAGGCAAGACTTTAACTTGGACACACACATATCCCAGTGATCTCTGCAGGATCCCTGTGTGTGAATGGGTGTGTGTCCTGGCCCCATTCACTGCCCCTCCACTCACCATGAGTCCCACCCAATTATGCACCCCCCCCAACAGGCTCCATGGGGGCCTGTGCAGCCCACCCCACCCCACAAATATTGCCCACCCCTGGTCTATCAGAATTTTATTTTTCAAGGGATTCAGTGATGCCTTCACCAGCCTGGTGCCCTTGAGATGTGCTAGATGGCAACTCTCACAATTCCTAGCCAACATAGCCAGTTGGAATTATAGGAGTTGTAGTCCAACACTTCTAGAGGGCACCAGGTTGGGGAAGGCTGCCTCAAATCATGTGGTACAGCCTTTGATTAGGACCAGCTGCTGATTAGGACCAACGGAAAGAAATTCTAGCTTTGAGAAGGAAGTCCTGAGACAGGGAAGAAAGGATCAATAAACAAAGACACAATGCCACTGCTGACTCCTCTAATAAAACATGTGAGAACTGCTGGGCTGGTCCAATGACAGCAAAGCATTCCATGTTCCAAAACGTTCTCTAGACCTTATCAGTGTTAAACGGAAGGTTAAGCCACAGCAGAGTAAGTGGCTACATCAGGGGTATTGAAGCTCTCTCAACCAGAAGGCCAAATTCCATTTTGGAGAAATTCTCAGGGGAGTTCATTCCAGTGTGGAAGGCAAAAGAGGTGGGGCCAAAATACAAAAAATACCCGCCTATTTTAGCTTAAAGCACATCCTGCCAGTAGCTAAGAGCCTTTCTGCATGCTGCTTTTATTGTGCACTCATTATTGCTTACTCGCAGTAGTTTGCGGGTCCTTTACACAATGTAGAAAGGCAGAGAAAGAAAATCCGGGGGGGGGGGAGCACATCAAAAGGAGCCAATCTTAATCCTCCAAAGAATCTGGAAGCAGAAGCTTTGGTAAAAGTGCAGGATAAAAGCCTCATGTAGAATGGGGGAAAAACAGCACAAAGCCAGGAAGCCACCAAATGGTCAGTGGTTGAGGAAAAGACATGGCCAACTGAGGAACCCCAGAGGGCCAGACTGGGACCCCAAGATGTCCGGATGAGATTCTGCCTCCCTGAGCCATATATTTGGCTGTGTTTCTGTGGGACAGGCAGAAGAGACAGTGCTGTTTTTAAGGGGCTTTACAAAGATTCAACAATGTTCCTTCCAAGGTGCAGCAAGGGAAATATTTTCTCTGTACAAACACTCCCATATAAACTGAGGTCTTTCGAGGAAAGCCTTTCTCTGTGTCCCATTCTTTCAGGAAATTCTGCTAGAATATCGGCTAGAAAACTGTATCCTATGTTGTTTTGATTATTATTATCAATATATTTCATTCTTTCATCCTACAAAATACGAGAAATACAAAATACAGTGAAGAGTATGGGGCTGGGGGAGAAGGAGGGGGAAAATCCAATATAAAATACTAATACATTATTCAAAATGTATTTGAGAGACAAGATACAATTTAAATTTCATTTAAAGTTGTCAACTGACCAGGAAAAATGGCCTGGCCTGCCCTTTTGTCTTGCATAACTGTGTACACCTCTGTCATGTCTCCCCTTACTCACCTTTTTTCTGAAACAATCCCGGCTGTTGCAACCTTCACTCACAGGGGAGATGCTCCACCCCCTTGATCATTTTGGTTGGCCTTTTCTGCACTTAGGTGCAGTGACCAGAACTGTACACAGTATCCCAAGTATGGTCCCCCCATAGATTTGTACTAGGGTGGTATGATATTGGCAGTTGCATTTTTTATTCCTTTCCTAATTATGCCTAACATGGAATTTGACTTTTCCACAGCAGCCACACACTGGGTTTCTCTGTAGTCCACAAAAGCTTGTGCGTTGCTAGGCTTGGGTGCATGGAGCCTGGACCTGGCCTTGGATCTACATCACAGAACCCTGAGCATCCACTGATGCCAACGGAAAAAAACTGTTCTCATTAACTGCCATGCAATTTTCAAGGGGGATTGCAGCTAGGGAAGGAAGGGTTAACTCTCCCCATTCCACATGCTTCAACAACCACCACCACTCCAAATTTTCCCTTGCATGGCAATTACACTTAGTAAAACAAAAAAACTTTCTCCATTGGTTTGGGTTGATCTGGTCAAAGGGCAAATTAATTGAAGAATTTGTTTTATTTCAAACCATTTGGATGATAAATTAATTAGCTGCCTTTGCCTCATGTGAGATTTAAATAAATCCTAGTAATTATTTTTAAATTTGCAGATATGGATATAAATTGGCTTACACAGATTTTAAGCAGATTTGTGTCCAATGGGCCTAACACTTTTAAGTGCCTAACAATGCCCCTGCTTATGCTATAAGAAATTAGTCTTTCAGGTGCCACAGGCATCTTCGTAGTTTTCAAGCACAAAGATGGAACTTGGCAGGATTACACAGATTTGACAAAAGCTTGCAGAAGATTTCTTCAAACCGTTTGTGCAAGATAGACACCAAAAGCCACAAACGGAGCTTCCCCATTCTGAGAAATGAGATTTATTTAAGAAAAGAAAAGCAGAAAGACTCTTAACCAGCAATCTTGCCCTTGGGGTAGGAAGGGCTTAATCCTTGCAAAAAGACGGCATTGCTTAATTTGCCTGCTTTGTCCATTTAAAAAATGGCATACTGCTGTTTGTGTGGCTGTGAGATACACATCAAGATGGAAGGCAGGACTTGGCCCATATTAAAGGTGTGTGTGTGTGCGCACACACGCATGCATGCACTGAAGGGATTGCTAATTTGAAAAAGAAATAAACAGAACTTCTACTCATCTAGCCACTGCAGAGATCAACAGCTGAAAGATTGTCCCTGCCTGGAGATGCAGTAAGCAGCAACCAGATTATTTCTTGCAGAAGAAATAAAAACTCAAAACAACAAGTACAGTACTATAAAAATGACACAAAATAACCATATGATACATACAAACAATAACAGTGAGAGGAAGCAAACTGGGCAGTATTCAACGCTGCCCGTGCACTAGCAGGACCCGCTGGAAGATAGCACATCCTGAAGCAAACAGAAATGAACAGAAATGCTCACTTTTGGAACACGGCAGGTCAGCGGAGCTTGCAGAAGGCAGCTCTGCTGACCTATCCCATTCCAGAAACAAATGTTTCTGTGCATTTACGGGATTGCTTTAGGAAGCACTAGTTTCCTGTTGCGTTAGCGGTGGGTCCAGATGGCACAACAGAAATTGCAGGAGCACAGCAGCCGCACTGGACACTACCCTATAAAGCTATACAACAAGCAAAAGCAATACAATCCCTTAGAATGCCCAGGCAAATAAAAATCTCTTCTCCTGGCGTTGAAAAGACTGTAATGTCAGTGCCAGCTGAGCTTCCTTCAGGAGGGCATTCCAAAGTCAGGACGACACCACAGAAAAGACCCTCTCATCTGTATAAACGCAATGGACCCTTCCTAATGATGGCATATGGAAGCTGCACAGGGAGTAAACGATTACAGTCCAATTCTACACATTGGAAGTTCCTGCAAGTCACTGTGCATAAGACTGCAGCCTTCGTCAGCTGAGGCTTCAGTAGAGGCACATGGCCCCTTGGTAGAGATGGTGAGGAGACATATATTGAATCCTAAAATGGCGTGGGGGGCTCTTTTTTAGGTGGATAATCAGCGCCTTTCAGGCTCCTTCAGGTATGGTTTATGTGTTTTGAGCGCCAGGTGCAGGGCACCTTAAGCATCGCTCCACATGTCATGGCATCTTACTATCACAAGCAGTGGCTCACTGCACATTGCTGCCAGTACCCAAAAAGAAATGTTTGGAGTGGCTTGGTGAAAAAATGTCACCCCTCGAGTGGTGAGCAACATGACAAATGCTCTATCATGAGGTAACAGCCACCACATAGTGAGATTTAAAATCAGCCAGCATATCATGGCTCTGACTTAGAAAGTGGTCCTCAGAACGCTTTAATTACAGGGTTTGGGAGCATTGGTCTCTGCCATTAAAGATGGCTTTCCACAGTCTGCACATGCTACATCACTGGTTTCTCATGTTTACTGCAGGCAATTCCTGAGAGAAAAGGTACTTTGCCTTCCTTCAGACTTTTTTGCACAATCCCAGTTGTTCATACATGCAGAAACAGCATGTGGTACAGTCCTTCCTGGGCTGTACCACTTCAGATGGCAGGTGGGAGGCAGGAAGCTTAAAAGCTCCCCCATGTTTTTTTTTTAATCCCCCCACCTCTGGAAAGCTAATGCATAAGGAGAAAGGCTACTATTGTTATTATTATCATCATCATTATTGTTGTTGTTATTCTCCACTATACGTATTTTTATTTATTTTCTTTAGGGTGTAATCCTATGGAATTGGCACAAGACGGATGCCTCCGTTAATGTCTTTTTGAATCTTCCTTGCAGCCAACGAGTGCTCAAGGTGATCCACAATAAAACTATAAAAAGAATAAAATACATTTAAAAACCAAATGAACAAGAAAACAAAAACAAAACGAGACTGATAAAATACATACATTGCAATAAATCACGGGAAACCTCTAAAATCAAATAGTGGTGAAACAGTATAGTTTTTACCAGCCACCTAAAGGCCAGTAATGAGGGAGTCAACCTAACCAACCTAGGAGGGAATTCCACAACAGGGGGCTGCTACCGAGAAGACCTTGTCTGGAGTCCCCTCCCACCTCACCTCTCCAGTTGATGGGTCATGTAACAGGTCTTTGGATGATGAATGCAGGCTCCAGGCATGTTTATAGGGGAGGAGGCAGTATTTCAGATACCCTGGCCCCAACCCTCCTAGGCTGTACAGGTAGGAGCCGGCACTCCTTTACTGGAGCTCAGGAGTGCTGGCTGTATTTCATGGCCCTTGGGCAAGACACCCCCAGTGAGCCTACCTTCTCACCGCCATTGTCAACAACTGCTTTTGCTCCTCATCCTTTCTTATCATTGCTACCGCTTGCTTGCTTGACAGGCAGAGAGCCAGGGAGCAAGTAGGCCGGGGCACCTCCTGCTCCTCCTTCTTATCACCTGCGCCAAAGTTGGAAGCAGGGAAATAAGCAGACTACAGTGCTGAAGAGGAGGAGCAAGTCCAGGGGACTGTTATCAATGGGCCCCTGCTGGAATCCAACCATGCCTATCCAACACCAGCCCCAAAGCTTGGAAACAAATAGGAAGCCAATGAAGCCAATGATGCTGTTTCAAGACTGGTGTTATGTAGTCTATGGGCTTCTTCAGACAGAGCTTTCATCCTGCTATTGAGGTTGCTCACTCACGGAGGTTTGCGGGCCCTTTAGATGGCTTCGTGAACCTCCAGGGCATCTCCTGCACTAAATGACCCTTATTCCATTTTTAAATAGATTGGAGATACTGTGGTGCTGGAGAAGACTCTTACGAGTCCCCTGGGCTGAAAGGAGGTCAAATCAGTCCATCCTGAAGGAAATCAACCCTGACTGCTCATTGGAAGGACAGATACTGAAGCTGAAGCTCAAATATTTTGGCCACCTAATGCGAAGACAAAACTCCCTGGAAAAGACCCTGATGCTGGGAAAGACTGAAGGCAAAAGGAGAAGGGGACAGCAGAGGATGAGATGGCTAGATAGCATCACTGATGCGATGCAATGAATATGAACTTGAGCAGACTCCGGGAGAGAGCGGAGGACAGGAAGGCCTGGCGTGCTGTGGTCCCTGGGGTCACGAAGAGTCGGATGCGACTTAACGACTGAGCAAGAATGAGGTATCAAATTACACTGCTTGTGTTTCACTTGAGCTCCCTCCATGAAAAAGGAAAAGCCGTAAGAAGAGGAGCGAGATCAATGAAACCTATGGAAGACTCGGATAAGGGGGAGAAGGAGGGGGAAAGGGGAGGGGGGAAAGGGATCACGTGTAAAGGGGGTCCGTTGTGTTCCTGCTTTTAAAGCAGAAAGCCCTGTTTTAAATGCGGGATTTTAGGCTGGTGTGGAGATGCTCTATAAACCATACACAGACAACAGTTTGGCTGCTGCATTTTGCACTAGCTGTCATTCCTGCACACTTTATCATTTGAACATCTAGCCTTCTCTTTCAGGTGTTTTTTCCCATGAGCAAGAGGGGCTCATGTCACTGTTTTTTAAAATATGGGAGAGTACTCAAGCATGTTGCCTCCCTCCCATGTTGGGCCCAAAGTGCTACAACTCGGGAAAATTGCATTGTGCGTTCTTAAAATTAGAATTGGCCCTTAGAGAGAACAAGGTCTGAATTTCCTTATCTGTGACCTCATTCTAGCTGCAAGGGCTTCCTCGCATGTGCATGTGCGTGATTTTTGTTCCCACTGAAGAACCGTACAGTGCTGGTCCAAAGACCTGAGATCTTGATCCGGTAGTGAATGGTGCCATCCTGTACATCATAGATATTGATTTCATTCTCCCCCCTGCCAGAAACGAACGTCACCACTTGTCCACCACAGTCTATAACCATGTGGGCGCTGTTTTGGACGCAGGATGGCTCCTTGGCTAACTCTTGCACTGCAAACTCCAGGCAACCCCCAAGTTCCTCAGAAAGAACCCCCCATGACTGCAAGTTCTGTCTCACTCTCAGCAGATCTTTGACACTCAATGGCTCGTTACGAACGGAGAGCCTAGCGAGGTACATTTCAGGCGTCAGCTCCCGGATGTTGCAATGGATCTTCTCATATAAGAGAAACACAGAAAAATCACAGTCTCCATTGCCAGAGACAAACTCTATGGGTGGTCCGTCACACTGGATAATCATCCGGGCATTTTGCTGCACCAAGAGGGGTTCCGTGTTAAAGACATCAATGGCCAAGTTGAAACAAGCTTGGCCCATATAGTTCACCCCGTCCAGTCGATCGTGGTGCTTCAGGAGATTCCCAATGGTCAGCGGTTCGTAGGAGGGCAGCATGGTAGCTATGTACAACAAGGTATCCTTTAGGGTTTTCATGATGCCAGGGGGCCTCCACCATTGCTTGTTTGCCATGCCAACCGCATGCTCATTGGTCACAGAAGAATAATCCATGCTGTCTGAGGCATGCCAGAAGGCAGAGAGGAGGGCAGAGAGGAGGGCGGAAAGCGTCAACACAATCATGGTAACAGTAAAAAATCTGATAATGAATCTTTCCCTCTCAGACGAGAAGAAATCCACCTTGCGTCTCTGACCTTAAAAGTTTCACTTTCCTCCAGTTCACGTGACCCAGCTAGACCTCCGGCTTTGCCGTTCGTGGTTTCCTCCCACGCACCCTATTTCCCTACTCCTGTTTTTTGTGGGTGAGTTCACGCTAAGCGTGTCTCGTTCTCTCTCCCATTGCTACAACGACAACAAAAGGCAGCCGCGTCGGCCGAAAGAAAAATGCCAAGATCCATCTTGTTGTAATCCTTTTATTAGGCTGTCAACTTAAAAGATTTACCCCCAAAAAATGTGCAAGCTTTCGGGATCTCCAGATCGCTTCGTCAGGCAAGACGTTACCAAAAAAAGCAGGGTTTTTTTTTTGTAACGTCTTGCTGTCAGGCTGCCTTTACAGCCGGAGTGTCCACAGAAGCTGCGGAGGAGGAGGAGATACATTCCTCTCCAAAAGCCCTTTATCCCTCCCTCCGTGAGCTGCTCGGCATCGATTTTAGTACCGACCGAAACCAAGAGGTTTCCTCCCTTTTTCCCCACGTGAACTACACCGTAGTTTTAAATGCCCCTTCCCCCCCTGCCCCCAATTTTCCTTCTTGTTTTGAAGTTTGCATCATGCTTTGCCCTGAGCTCATTCCTCCCAGGAGAGGGCAGCAAGGACCTCTCAGCACTATAAACGCGCAAGCACCGTGCAGGCGCACAGAACTCAGATGTGCGCGGAAGCAGGAAGGGCGAGCCGCTCAGCTGGCCGCGATCGCCACGCAGCCGCCCCTCGCGGAACTCCCTCCCTCCAACCCCCTCCGCCGGCTGGAGCTCTGTCCTGCGGGCCCGGGTGGCTTCGACGCCGACGTTGCAGCAGCTTTGTCGCGGAAGGTACGCGGAAGGCGGCTAAGGAGAGGGTGGGAGAGAGATGCATCTAGCCACAGACGAGGCCGGGCCGGGACAGGAGCGGAGCAGCGGCGCGGTTGACCAGGATTTGCACAGAGGTCAGGGGCAGCTCCGTTTGCCTAGGCAGGAGACTCGGGGCTGGAACAGGCTGGTTGTAAACGCTGGATCTGAAAAGCAAAACATGGCCAGTACGCGGTCACCCAGGGTGCCTTAAAACGTTGTTGTTGTTCAGGGTGCCTTAAAACGTTGTTGTTGTTGTTGTTCAGTCGTGTCCGACTCTTCGTGACCCCATGGACCATAGCACGCCAGGCCTTCCTGCCCTGCGCTCTCTCCCGGAGCGTGCTCAAGTTCATATTCATTGCATCGGTGATGCTATCTAGCCGTCTCATCCTCTGCCGTCCCCTTCTCCTTTTGCTTTCAGTCTTTCCCAGCATCAGGGTCTTTTCCAGAGAGTTTTCTCTTCGCATTAGGTGGCCAAAATATTGGAGCTTCAGCTTCAGTATCTGTCCTTCCAAGGAGCAGTCAGGGTTCATTTCCTTTAGGATGGACTGATTTGACCTCCTTGCAGTCCAGGGGACTCGTAAGAGTCTTCTCCAGCACCACAGTTCGAAAGCATCAATTCTTCGGCGCTCAGCCTTCCTTATAGTCCAGCTCTCACAGCCATACATTACTACCAGGAAAACCATAGCTTTGATTAGACGGGGTGCCACAAGTAGATGCCTCGTTTTATAGGACGAGGTGGAATGAAACGCCGGAGCCTGAGAAAGGCAAATCACAGCAAATCCTGTGTGCGCGCTTCACTACGGAGCGAGCTGCGCTGATTTCGGTGGGAGGGTTTAACTTCTGAGCCAACCCGACAAAGAAGGGGATCGGTTTGAGTTGATCTTCCTTCAGTGGAACTTTTAAAAGGGTTTAGTTGTCGCTGTTAATTGCTTTATGGCGCAAACCTATGCGCGTTTAGACAGAATAAAGGCCTGCAGTGCCCAGCGTGCTAAATGTTCTGCCTAAACGTGCATAGGGTTGTGCCCTTAGTTAGACAAACGCCATTGCGATACGTGACCCTTAGTTTAAAAAGGAAGTTTGAAAATGGTTGCTGTGAAAGCCCTAGTATCCAGGTACACATGCACAGGATGTGCTACTCAAACAAGGTCACATCCTGGTACACCATTTTAAAGTGTGCCATGCCAGCACCACAGACTGATTGCTGTTAGTCATGATCTATACTCTTGTCTAATATATATAATAATCTTACATATCTTAAACTATTTCAGCAGTTTAAATAAATGTATGTGTCAACACAAGCCTCAAAAACTTGCTGAGATAATGTATAATGTAATAAACGAGAGGCACCATGTGATTGTTCGGAAAGGCTGTCAATAATAAGTGGCCTTTGCTTTCCCGATTGCAAAACACCAGAAGCCAACTAGCTTCAAAAATTAAAATGCAGGAAAACACCAGAAGCCAACTAGCTTCAAAAATTAAAATGCAGGAAAACACCAGAAGCCAACTAGCTTCAAAAATTAAAATGCAGGAAAACTTTAGTTCCCACCAATTAATCCACTAAAGTGTTTGAAGTCTTGCCTACCACACTCTGACCCAACAAAGCTGGGTGATGAATTTGAGTGCATGCTTAAGAGAAAAATGGGGATTCTCTTACGCTAAATTTCATGACAAAAGTGGGATGTTACGTGTATGGTGTCAGGAAAATTAAAGTAGATTCTTCTCAGGGATTTATTTCTCATCCCCTTTTTTCTGGGAGTCCTACTTTTGGAGGCTAAATGCAAGTGGCATACTTCAGAGGAAAGGCTGCTGAGCCCCCTAACCTCTATCAAAGTTTTAGGCCCTTTGGGACTCCGCAACCTCACTCCCCTGGTTTCTGCTGGAGTTCATTGGCCTCCAATGCTGTTACTGCTTGTTCCATTTTATTTTACTCCGCCATGTGGAGCAATATTGGCAGCCTACAAATGTGTATCAAGTGGTTTAAATAAAACAAACATTAAAATGCAAAAAAAGTTTTAAAAAATATAAAACAGAAGAAGACAACAGGTCCTCCAGAATAATATTTTATTAGATTTATATCCTGCCTTTCCTCCAAAGAGTTCAAGGCGCTGTACATGGTTTCTTTGCCCATTGTATCCTCACAACAATCTTGTGAGGTTGGCAAGGCCGAGACATAGTGAGTGGTCCACCGTCAACCACTGAGCTACATGGCAGAGTAGGGATTTGAACCTGCTTCTCCCCAGTCCTAAGCTAACAAGTATCAAGAGGTACACCCTACCTGCTAAAATTCTCTGCAAAGTAGATGTGGTCCCCACTCATTGGAGGCTCATCCACCATCCAAGCTTCCAGCTCTCCCCTGGGGGTAACCTTCTTTCCCCTGCCAGAGGACAACCACATCCAAAAAGGGTCAGAACCAAACAAAAGGGAAGCAGGCTGCCAGTGGCTATGGCCTTTGCTCCACTCTGAAAGTAGAGTATCAGGCACCTCTGATTTTCCCTATCCTGTTAACTTCTCACACTAACAAACTTTGGATAGATTATTGTCCTATCTAGAGAAACATTATTCAAGCTGGTAATGGCCCCATATCTCTTTCTTTCAAATATCAAACCCAAAGCTGAATTTCATGCTATCTACTAGATACAGAACACAGCATCACAATGAAAAATAATAATTTGTTAAATGTCTTATGGTATGTGTTGCACCCTTCACCTCTCCACTTTCTCCCAGGCCTCAAATCGACCGTATGGCAGTTCAGCCCCCACTGGATTCAGAAGACCAATTTGCTAAGTCCCTAGAAGACTATGACATCATCACTGAAGAGGACATTGAAGAAATTAAAGATGCTCTCGAAGGAGGGAGAATGGCAGAAGCAGCCTCCAAGATTATGGAAAGCCTGCAGGCCTTGGAGAACACGTGCCTGGACATTGCAGTAACAGGAGAGTCTGGCTCTGGCAAGTCCTCCTTTGTCAATGCCATTCGGGGTCTGGGAGATGAAGAAGAAGGATCTGCTCCTACTGGGGTGGTGGAGATCACAAAGGTGTCCACTCCTTACTTGCATCCCAAGCATCCCAATCTGACTGTGTGGGATCTGCCTGGAATTGGCACTCCAGAATTCCAGTCCAGCACTTACCTGGAGCAGGTAAACTTCTCCCGTTACGACTTCTTTATTCTCATTGCCTCGGAGCGCTTCAAGTCTAACCACGCTCAGTTGGCACGCGAGATCCAACGGCTAGGCAAACGCTTCTACTTTGTGCGCTCCAAAGTGGACGCAGACCTAGAGGCCACCAAAAGGCGTCGGCCACGAGGCTACAATGAGGAGGTGATACTGAGGCAGATCCGAGAGAACTGCCAAGAGTGCCTTGTGGCTGAGGGTGTGGTTGCGCCCCAGGTCTTTCTCCTTTCCAGCTGGGAGCTAAACAAGTACGACTTCATGCTGCTAGAGGAAACCTTAGAGAAGGAGCTTCCAAGCCATAAGAGGCATGCCTTCCTCCTTGCCCTGCCTAACATCTCCTTCGTCATCTTACAGAAGAAGAAAGAGGCCTTACAGAAACAGATTTGGAGGCTGGCTACTGTCTCATCTGGAGTGGCTGCTGTGCCCATCCCAGGCCTCTCTGTAGCCTGTGATGTAGCTATCTTGGTTAAGACTCTCTCAGAATATCGTCAGAACTTTGGTCTGGATGAGGAATCTCTCACCAAGTTGGCTGAGAAAGTTGGTAAGCCTGTGGAGGAGATCAAAGAGGTGATCACATCACCGCTAGCCAAAGAGATCTCCAAGGACCTGGTGGTGAAGATGCTAACCAAGGCTGGTGGAGGGGCGTTGATGCTTGTGGAGTACTTTGCCAGCACGGTGCCCATATTTGGTTCCATGGCAGCTGGAGGGATCTCCTTTGGAACCACCTACTACATGCTCTGGAGCTTCCTAAATGAGGTAGCAGAAGATGCTCAAAAAGTTCTCATCAAGGCCTTTGAGACTGACGTTTGAGACCGACGTTTTTAGACTCTTGTGTGGCAGATTTCAGACAGGTGCTCAGTTTTCATTTGAATCTAAGAGAGCTTTGTCCTCTTTGGAAGCTCAGAACTAAGCTCACCAACTTGACAGAAAAGGATACCAAAAACACACACATACACAAACAAATTGGCCCATGACAGTAATTTTTTAAGAGTGGCTGTGAAGTGAAAAAGAGATTTACTCCTTTTTTCTGTTTATTTTGACAAGTTTCAAAACAATTTAAATTATTGAGGATTCTAGCATCCGAAACTTAGGAACTATAGTTCTAAAGTGGCTAGGTAGATTCTCTAAAATTAAGAGTGCCCACCACCTTTGCAAAAGCTGCAGTCCCCAGCATTCCTTGAGGAAAGCCATGACAGTTAAATAAGAATGAAGCTGGTTTAAGTTTAAAATGCATTGGGCATATGCTGCTCCTGGATTTTGACTGGACGCCTCCTTTGAACAAGACTGCTTCCTTTATTGAAGAGCTGAAAGATCAATGTTTAAATACATGTATTTTTTTAGTGTCTTTGCCCTAGTGAATTACAATTAAAGCTGGGATACCTCATTAGACTATAAATGGTTATTAGACAATAGATTGTACTGTTCTTTGCAGGGGTATCATTAGAGGGGGCTCACCTGGGCACAGGCCTGGATCTTTTTGGGCTGAGCCCCAGATCTTTTGAGCTGTCCTAATTGCCTTTTTTTTTTTTTACATTTTCCCATTGACTTGCATTGGAAAACAGAAACAGACATAACTTTTTTAGTTTGTATGATAAATACATGAAATTGGAAGGCCTGGTAGCCCCCATGGAACTGATTGAACCTGCCCAATTTCAGGCAGGTCTAGTGGCTTTTGTGCTAGTCACAGGTAAAATTTGCTATTTTCAAGAAAATCTGCCAAGCAAAGAGCTTTTTTTTGCCTCCATATACATGCATTGGAATTTGGGGACCTGGAAGCCCCTATGGAGCTGACTGAACCTGCTAAATTTCAGACAGTTAGGTCCAGTGGCTTTTGTGCTAGCCATGTGTAAAGTTTCCTTTTCTCAAAGACTAAAACCACACAGGGGATTAGATACCCTAATCAGAAGGTGTTTCAGGTGACTATTAGGAGGTCACTATCAATAATCTCTGGTGTTTTTTTTTTTTTTTTTTTTGAGGTGCAAAAAACCTCTCTCCCTACTTCTCTGCTCTTACATGCCCACTGTTGGGAGCTTGCGTGCAATGAAATTTTGAAAAGGGGGAAGAAAGAGCTCCATGTGAAATACCGGTATTTCACACAGCATCTGATTTTACTGCCCCAACCTGGAACCTTTGGCTTCTGCAGAAGTTTCGTAGCTTCAGTACAGCAAAGGATCCAATCAGCCTCCACAAACTTGTTTCTCTCCCTCCACTTTAATTTCTCCTAAATAGCTGAGGAACTCCAATTATTCCAAAGGGAGGGTTAAGACTATGTGGCATCATGATCGAATAACTGCTAAGGCTTTTAAATAGGTTCTGCAGTTTTAAAAAAGCTAGAAAAAGCCCTCAGCCACCTCACCTCATAAAGTTCATTTAATCCTTACAAACCCTCCACAGCCTCCTGAATTCCTCTGAAGTACTACCTCTCCGAAAGGTGGCACTTGGCTTAGGGAATTCTCTCAGACCACCCCCCCCCCCCCGCCTGCCCGCTCCCCAGTGCATTTCCAATCACCATTCTTTTCTTCTTCCCTCCCCTATCCTGTTCTTTCTTTTCTTTATTCCACCCAGAGTATATTTTGGGGAATTCTTAGAATTCTCTTCAGTGGCAAGAGAAGTTCTGAACTGTATTTGACTTTATACAAACAGACAAGAGGGTTGGTTTTTCTCCTCCTCCTCACTCAAGTCTTTGAGAAAAGTGGGTTCACGTGGCTGTAGAGAAACAAATCTGGGGCTGTTTTGTTTCAGTTGCCATTATCCAGCAATAGGAAGGGCTGTAGCTCAGTGGTAGAGCACATGCTTAGTATGCAGAAAGTCCCAGGTTCAATCCCCAGCATCTCCAGGTAGGGCTAGGAAAGAGTCCTGCCTGAAACTTTGGAGAGCCGCTGCTGCCAGTCAGAGTCAACAATACTGTGTCAGATGGACCAAGGTCTGACTCAGTATAAGGCAGCTTCCTACATTCCTCTGAAGAGAAAGCTTCAATAAAAGGAGTTTTGGGTTTGTTTTTTTAAGTGGAGGGGAGATAAATATTGCTAATTTATGCAATCCTATGTATGCCTACTCAGAAGTTCCATTATGTTTAATGAAGCTTACTCTCAGGAAAGTGTGCATAGGATTCCAGTGTAAGTTACTTTTGCAGGGAGGTTTGCACCTCGATGTTCTGCATGTGTAATCAGAAATAAGTCCTGAGTTGTGAGCATGGTACTGCAGGCTTAATACAGTGCCTATCCAATTTTGTCTAATGAATTGACTACCCTTTCAGCTCAGTCCTATGCATGTTTTGTCATTTGTGTTTTGTTTTTGTTTTTTTGCATGAACTCTAGCTTCAGTGGTGAGGGAAAGGCACTTAGTACATGCTCAGAGTTTCTCCATAACCTAGTTTTGAAAACAGACTCATTGGCTGAATCCTGGTGAAGCCTTGGCACAAATGAAGTTATGGGGAGGAAGATACAATGAGAGCTTGTGCATAACAAGGAGGACGTAGAGGAGAGTTACACAAAACAAGACATCTGTTTTTATGAAGAGTTGCTGGAGGATGGTAGGATGAGGAGGGATGGTTGCATGGAGGGGAATAGAATTGGTGGGGGGAGAATATAAGTGATCAGTGGTGAAAGAAAAGCATTCCGCATATGCTCAGAGGCACGCTATATTTAAGAACATAAGAGCCATGGTGCATCAGACCAAGGCCCATCTAGTCCAGCATTCTGGTCACAAAGTGGCCAACCAGATGCCCACAGGAAACCCACAAACAGGATATGAGTGCAATAGCATCTTCCCACCCATGTTCCCCTGCTGCTAATATTTACATTTCACCAAATTCTAGTAATTCTAAATTTGCATGCATGTATACCCTTCAGAAACTTTGCAGGTTTCTTGCCTGGGGGACACCTCTAATGACCTGTGCATTTTCATACAAATTTACCCAAAAAAACTATTGAGGAAGGGGTGAAGAGAAAGCAAAGCAAATCACATCCTCCCCCAAAATTGGAGAACTCTCCTACCATATGAACTGCTGCGCCTATCCTTCTGAAACGTTGCTAGCTTCTTACTTAGGGACAACTCTAGGGTGTCTGTAATTTTCAGAACAATGGTCCACAAGGAAAATAAGGAGATAAGTATGTCCTCTTTTGGAGACCTCAAAATGTCAAAGCTACCCTTGCACAAAAACCCTTGTTGCTATCATTCTGAAATTTGGCAGACATGATCTCCTCTGATGGGGCAATGAATCCTGAAATTTGTATCCAATTCTTCCAAGTAATAAAAATGTTATTGGCAGTTCCCTTTAAAAGAAAATCAAAATATAAACCCTGCACCTATTTTTCTGACATTGGGCAGGTGTAATCCCCATTCTAGGGGGCTACTATGACTGAAATTATCATCCAGTTCTGACCAAGAGAAAAAAAGTTAGTTTTTTTCTACTTTCCTATGGTAGTCAACAGGAAGCATAAAGACTCATTTTTCCAAACATTGACTCAGGTTTGGTGGTGAGCTGAAGTGGTCTGACTACAAATTGGCCCAAGCAGAAGTGGGATGTTTTCCAAAACGCTGAATCGGGGTCCGAGTTAAGCGGGGGAGGGTCGGTGCACACGTCTTATGTATGTAATCTGTATGCACATACGCCACATGCACACACCGCATACACATACACACGAGGTGTGCTTAGACATATACATACGCAAATTGGTGTTATGGGCCTGTGCCCCGGATCCTTTAAGAACCTAGCAACACCCCTGGTTCTGTGTCTGCTGAAGAAATGATTTGAGTAGCATTCATGGCAGGAAAAGCTTATCTTTTGAACAATCATGATAGAAATGAGCTCCTCTGTAGGTCTGAGTTGAAAATGGTATTCCAAGCCATAGTTTTGATCAACCTGAATATATCTAACTCCTGAAGCAATCTGGAGCATACAAGTTTCCAGGTTTGAACCAGGAGAGTGAACCCACATGGCATCCACTCATTCAGAAGTGACCCTGATTCAGGTCTGCAGGCCTCTACTGAGGAAAAAGTTAACATGTGACCCAGCTCTAATCTTACTAGCTTTTTGGTTCTCCAGGGAGAATTCACAATTAAACTTAAATTAACAGCAAATACTTTTATTTTCAAAGAAGAAGAAAAATGAAGGCTATGAAAATCCTTCTTTAATAAGAGGGGCCCTTATTTTCTTATGCAGCTAGAGGTAGCCCCCAGGACATTTAGTTCAGAGATTAAAAATGCACTCCTTGCCAAATTAAAGATCGAGTGGCTGTTAACCCAACGAAGTCTAGCCAATTTGTTAGGAGAATCAACTAGTGCTCCTACCATTGACCCAATGTGGCAGATGCCCTGGTTCAGAGATTCTCTCAAACTCCATGGTCAGTATGTTGGCAACCACTGATCACTTGTCTACTGTGTATACAGTCAGATTTCTCCTACAACCAGATACCATCTAGAGCCAGTTCAATACTTCACTCTTGATATGGGCAATACAGAATTCTAGTTCTTAAGAAACACTCTCTCAGACAAGATTTTGGCTTTTTGTAGTATGTTTTTGGTAGTACTTCGTAATACTACGAAGTATTAGCATAACAGTACTAAATGCAAGAGCTTCGGCATGCATAAATTTAAACACGTAACATCTAACATTCTTAAACAAGGCTTCTAAGCAGAGTCAAGTACATTTGCTAGTTCTCAATGATAATATCAAGCTTAGCAGGTTAATTCTACAGGCAACACATTGGGGAAAGCTGATCCTAAAGGATAGCTTCCGCTGTTGCGTGTTCTGAGTCTCCTTTATATACTTTTTGGATGCTATAAAATATGTCTAAACTATTTTTACTACAGTTCATATTTCTTATCCAAGAATTCCAAAGATAACCTTTCTACTCTAAATCTTCGTATGTCTTGACTATTGATTTTTGACATTTCTTATTGAGCTGAATGTGCATACCAACATACTTATCTAAACATTTTAACTTTCTTTGACATGTTACAGGTATGTTTTTGACAAACGTATTTACTCAACATCATCCTATCTTTTGAGCTTGTTTTTCTTACATATTTATGGTCTCCAGTGAGGCCTTTTGGTCACTTATCTGATGTCACCCCTCTGACCTAATGACTTTACAAGACTCTACTAAGTGAAAGTCGCAAACCTAAATGTAACATTGACACCTCATCTGGATTCCTTTCTAAACAGTAAAAGGATCTAATGATCTATTTCTAATTGCCTGGTACAATTGTTTCTCATCTGGCAAACCTCAGAGCTAAGACATTTTAATTACTCTTGGGTCAGACAACCATACTGTGTGGTATTAAGCATTGGAATCCCTTTTTTAATTCCAGAATTCTCTTACAGGCATTTGATTATAGAATTTCCTAATCGAGCAGCAGGGTACGATCATGCAAATATGAAAGAAGTACAAATTTGGGGCCATACAGTGCTGCAAATTGACTCAGTGTGTGTGTGTCTTAACAAACCAGACTATTAAATTCTAGGTTTGGATTTATAAACTGAATTCATACAAGACACATTGGAGTGTATCTTCACTGTCTTATTTTCTTTAGGTTCTAAATGAGAAATAGTAAGTTTCTTGGGGGATACAGTAAGAACTATGAAAGTACGTAGCTAAGTTCTGCAGCAAATATGGTTTAACTCTCAAGGATGTTGGATCCTGATGGTTGTGCATTAGCTTTCTAGAGAGGATGACTTGCATTTCCTGGGGCACTCTCCTGCAGTCTCTGTATCTAATCTTTCTCCAAGGCCAGAATATGTCTTAGTTATATCAATGGAAGTAATCCTCCACAATGTCTGACAGGTGCCAGTTCAGAGACAAAAAGCTCTTGGGGACTTCAGTCTGTGTGCACTTTGCTCCTGCCTACTTATAAACAAAGTCCGTGAAGGCCAGGATACAAAGAATTCCTCTGCACACTTGCTGAAGAGCAAGTCCCATAGAACACAGTGGGAGCTGCTTGTGAATAAAGATGACACACTTTGGCTGTTAAAATAATATGCAGGGCAGAAAGAGAGCAAGGATTAGGACACCTTTGTATCCCCCACTTGAGAAGACTTCAAGATTTAGCAGCACAAACTATCACTGGGGGGCAGGGGGGACTAACATGAAACAAGGAACTTGTGCAATGCCATAAATTATTAACTATGCACAATAATGGCCCAAATTGGATACAATGCTGAACCATAGTTTAGCACAACAGAAGCCTGGAAAAGCCTTGAGCTCACATGCTCCCCTCCCCCCTTCATTTCCATCACAGCCATGAGACTGGAAGCATCTACTTCCATTTTTAGACTAACACCAGTTTGTCATTATAGTTGACAAAAACAAACTGCGATTCATTTAAACCAGCCTTCCCCAACATGCCCCAGCAAGCACGGTTTATTGAAACAGGTCAGGAACAAGGCATGGTTTCTGATTCTTGCTTCTTTCAAGAAACTTTAGTTTAAACTAACTCGTCCCCCATTCAGATGTAATGATAAACTCTATAAACTAGGAAGTGGATGCTTCCAATCATGGCTGCGCTGAGATAGAAGTAACCACAAGCCAAGCCCTGCCAAGGCTCGCTCCAGCACTGCTAAACTATGGCTTAGCGTTGCATCTTAACTGGGCTAATTCTCTACACCTAAGTGCAATTCACTGGGCCAGTATGCTCACTAACACCAAGACAGGGATGGCGAAGCAGTTAAACCAATGCTGTACGAGAACTGCCTGCCTGCTAAAGAAAAGTTCCAGCAGCTCAAGGGTAGGAAAGGGAAGTAAGAATTATTTTCATGATGATCTCCATCTCAGACACAGACCCCTGACATGAGAAGTGTAACTTCTTTTTCTGTAGTCTTTTTCTGTAGACTTCTCCTTGTATCCAGTCTTTGGAGGGTATGTTCTTCAATCATGATTTATTTATTTATTTATTTATTTATTTATTTATTTATTTATTTTCTATACCGCCCAATAGCCGAAGCTCTCTGGGCGGTTTTGAAGTCTAGACAATGTTAAGCACATGCGTACGCACGCGCACACACACACACACACACACACAAATCACACAGAGTCTATGCTGCTAACAGAGGAGACAATGTGGTGTTGTGGCTGATGTTTAAAAAAATCTATCATGACATGAGGTAGCTTGAACAGTTTATTAAACAAGAATAGAATATTCATGCAAAGGGGGAGTAAATTATCCACTTTGCAACAGAGGAACAAGAAAGCTGGGCGTGGGTCAAGGAAAGGGACACAGATTTGAGCAGAGAGAGATGGGGTTGAGTATGCTTCCCCCAACACTGAAGAATTAGGAATAAAGAGTCTGGAAATATTCAAAGCAACAAAGTTAACTCCCCCACTGATCTTTGCCCTGACCCCCACTTCCCTGCAACTGCAGAGGAGCCTGCCCCCATAAGGCCTTGGTCTATCTTCCACCCTGGCTGAAGGACCTTGCAACGCTGGAAGGAGTTGTAACACAGGGGAAGACATGAAGGGCGCTCTCCCATCTAAATACATAGGTGGAAATCAAAGCCCTAAAAGACATAGGGGGCAAGATCCATGCTGGGTGGTAGGCAGTACGGTGGCCCAGTAGGGATACCACCAATTCTGCAGTTTTGCTCCTGAAACCTTGCCTGGTACCTCTGAAGGGCTGGTGCCCCCCTACAGCTCCCCTCTCCGGGATACACACATCACGTTGTGCCTCTGGACGAGGGCACAGGAACCCTGGCTCACCCAGCTCGGGGGATTGGGGGAGTCTGGTTACCCCCTTGGCAGCTCCAGTGCAAGAACATCGTGCTCATGCCAGCAGGCGGCTATACTCGGAGAGAGCAGAGGATTTCTTCACACCATCCCAGATGCGTGCCGCATAGTGAAACCTGCCCAAGCGAGAAAAGTCAAAATGTATTACTGATTTATTAAAAGCAGGTTTAACTCACTCTTCATCCTGAGATATCAGGGCTGTATACCAAAGGCACAGTACAATAAAACCATAAAACATCACAATAGAAACAAGTCAGAAGTATAAAAATAGTGGAGCAAAGTAAACATAAGCCAGGATTCTGTTTCAGTCCAAAGGGAGATTCTTCCGTACAGAGCTATCTGCTCCATTTCACAACAGTCTTTGTCAGCCTTCCCCAACCTGGTGCCCTCCAGATGTGTTGAACTACAGCTTCCATTGCCTCAAGCCAGCATGGCTGGGGATGATGGGAGCTGTAATCAAACACATCTGGAGCACACCACATTGTGGAAGGCTGATCTAAGCCATATCAGTTTAAATGCTCTGTAAAGAATTTATTTCTACTTCCAATCGACAGGTTTTAAAAATTATTTGGGACCCCGTGGAAGCAAATTGCAAGGGGAAAGAACAAGAGTGATGGAGGGAGACAAAAAAAATACAGAAAATTGGGGTCAGAAAGTCAATCGGGCTAGACACTTGCTATACAAAAATTAAACAACGTTTTATAAAAGGTTTCCAGCCCTCGTGTGCAGAGAGAAATCAGAACAAGAAGCTGCAGATTTTGTGTATCAGATTCTGCACTTGTGCAGTGAACAAGCACACACAGCAGCTACACACACTCTGGTCTTGGTATGCTGGGACAACAGAAATGGTTCGTTCACTGCCACGTAAGAGCAGCTGGTGCCCTCCAAGAGTACTGGGGCTCAAAGCACCACCCACTTGCCCTGCTCAGACCTCCACTCACTGTTGGAAATCTGGTACCTCCTGCATTTCATAAGCATATGCTGAGGGTGAAATACAGATTTCTGAAAGCATGCAAAGCCACAAGAGGGAGGCTTCCTACATGGGTCCATTTCACATTGTGCTTACTGTTAATGCAGAGTATGCCTGAATCACACAACATGTTCTAAAATCATCTTAAAATATATGGAAGGAAAGGTTAAGGTGGAGTTGCCTCAGAGAAGGATGTGGGTATGGACAGGTTTCTAAATGAGTACATCTCCCTCAAAGACAGATATCTGCAGTCTCGCACCAGAAAGGCATGTAGGACATTAACACCACAAGGTGTCCTTTAGCACCTTCAAGTCTAAAAGTGTATTGTGACATAAGCTTTTATCGGCAAAAGCCTACTTTGTGAGATGTAGGCAGTTGGAACATCCTTGTTAAAGGTCATAGTAGAGGCTGATCAGATGTACGCTACCTTTGCAGCCCCGAAGTCCCCTCTACCTTATCTTCCCATAATACTTCAATCACCAAACATTTAAACACACACTTACCAGTTCTTTTCAGTCAGGATGGTGTGGGAGAGCTGAGGCCGGGACATTGACATAATCTGGCTCCGGAGCTTGGCAATCAGAGACTGGAAGCTGGGGTGTCCCTTGTACCCAGGCAGGAGGGAGAAGAGGGGCGCACCTCCTGGAGCTGCAAAGTAAAAGTAAGACAGGCCAATTGCTCTATCTTTTGAGACATCCGGAGCTTTTACCAGAACACAGACAGACAGCATCTTCCAAAAGGAATGCAGTGATGCTTGGAAGAATAATGAAGCAACCACACCCAGATCTGTAGATCAATTTCCCCTTTCTCAGGGGCATCGGTGGCCGCCCCAACTGAACATTTGATAGGGTGGGCTTGGAACTTAAGGCAATTTAGGACACAATCCTCTGCATGTTTTGACAGAAAAGAAGTCCTACAACTCCCAGCATGCCCCAGCCAGCATGGCTGGCTGGAGCATGCTGGGAGTTGTAGGACTTTTTTTTCTGTCTAAACATGCAGAGGATTGCATCCTTACTTTGGGAAGTAAATTGCTTTGGGTTCCAAGCCCACCCTATCAAACGTAATTCAATCGATAGATTTTGCTTCCTGTTCCATGGTCTCTAATTCATCGTATCGGGGCATAACCGTATGCAGTGTGTGTGCGTGTGTTGGGAGGGTGGGGGGAATGCTGTAATTCCAGCTGAACCGAGATGGGGAGGAAATGTGTCATTGAACCCTGCTGTTTCCCCACTCAAAACACCCCCCCAGCTGTGTGTTTTTTTCCCCACCAAGAAGTAACATACAAGTCCCCATACTTTTTTACCTCTTTAGAAGAAAAGCAGCTTGGCAGGGGTGGGGGGCGCACAAAAGGCTGGGAAGGAAAAGGCTAAGCAACCCGCAGATGTGTTATATGGTTAAAAAAAAAAAAAAGTGTGTATGGGGGGGGCAGGCATTCCTGACTCCTGTCAGGAAATCACTTCCCATTGGCCAAGAGGGGCTACTGACGATGGCTAGCATGTTGGTTCACTTTCTGCTCTACAGGTATATATGTATGTATTTATTTCAGAGGATTTCTATACCACTTTCCATTAAAAAAAAAAAACCTCAAAGCACCTGAACAAGATACAATCATGATAAAATACAATAAAATCATTAAAACAATTGAACAGTGATAAAAATAAAATCTCATGAACATAACCAGGGGTAGCTGACCATGCTAACCATCAGGGAAACATCTTTTAAGTTTTTGGGAGAAGCACTCCATGCTACAGCCCAGCTGATCTCAATGGGGAAATTATTCCACATGGTGGGCGCAGCAACTGAGAAGACCCTCCTGTGCACCATGGGCAAACGAGCCTCAGCAGGCCGGGGTATGGTAAGCAAGGCCTCCCGCTCAGAATGTAGAGGCCAGGACAGCCTATATGGGAGAACACAGTATCACGGAGCAGCATCCCTTGTGCCTGCTCACACACTGTGGCCTGGACTAGGAAAGTTAAATATGATGGGGACTGATTTCAAGAGGAATCTGCCCAGAGAAGGGAGGCAGAAGGGGTTTGACACAATCATTTTGGTCCCTTCTGGCTATATGAATAGCAAGTAACGGGCAGAATTCCGGCTACTCACCTGCTTTGGGCAGAGCATCATCTGCATCTGTATCCATAAAGGGCAGTAAGAACAGGTTGACCTCTGAGTCTAGGTAACTCTGGGGCAGGCCAGGGAATATGTTACATTCCAACATGGAGAGGGTACCTGGTGGAGGAGAAACAGAGAAACGGTTCCGTTAAGCAGACAACTGACCATCACACCCAGAAACATGATTTTCTGTTTCAGGAGCTTAGTAGGAGGTGGCCAGAAAGTCAGTGCTAACCACTGGATAGCAACGCATCGCTGTGTTTGGGATGAGAATGCCAAAGTCTCTGCACTGGCTCCTTCTCACTTTCCTCCACACTATCCCTCATGTGTAACACCTCTCCCCAAAACTGACTAGGGGGCTCCTCAGCACAGTCATTTGATGCCATTTTGCCTCCACAGTCTCTGGGATCCAACTCATGCAGACCCAGCGTGTGCCTTGGCCCTCTTCCAGTAAGCTCCATGATCATGTCAGCACCAAGGCTCTCACGATCAAGGCAATTACTTCAGTACACTCTATCCCACCTACTGTGACACCCACAATGGGGTCCCCAGACATTCTAAAACCTGATTTCCTTTAACTATGCAACTTTGTCACCTGTCTTCAGACCACTCTCTGGCCCCACTGTAAAGATGAACCACGGAAATGTCTCCACCTGCAGTCTGAAGTAGCATACTCCTTTCTACCACCTCATTCTCCTGCACGTGTAGACCAGGTCCACTTTTACTCCATTACCTACTAATCTCTGCATTCTGGTCCTCCAAGTGAACTGGAAAGAGACATTACCCTTGTATTTCAGGTGGGAGTGCATCATAATTTTGTCAATAACAAGGTGCATCTGCTTCAGGTTCCGGGGGCAGAAGTTCTCCCTCTTGGCTTTGTTCTGGAGAAAAACTAGGGGGGGGGGGTAAAAGGTTTAGAGGTACTGTGAACTAAATGCACCCTGTCCCCAATTCTCAACAGTACAGTAAAGATACGGAGCACCCGCACACACACCAAGCTAGAACCAATCCAATCTAATATGACAATATGAAGGGGAACCGTCTCTCTAGATTTCTGAACTAGAAACTGTTATGACTGTGTTATTTTCCACATGTACAGGAATGCTGCACAAGCAAAGAATCTAGTATCCAAAGGGAAATCCTGCAGCTTGGAAACCTCAGCTTTCATCCAAGAGAAAAGCTGGGGAAAATGTATGGAAAGCACCTAGGGATCCCAGAAGTCACAGAAGGACACT
This sequence comes from Heloderma suspectum, assembly GCF_057233095.1. Taxonomy (NCBI): domain Eukaryota; kingdom Metazoa; phylum Chordata; class Lepidosauria; order Squamata; family Helodermatidae; genus Heloderma; species Heloderma suspectum. The sequence continues at coordinate 14,979,967 of NC_139467.1, forward strand.
GCAGAAAGGAACTTATAGTGGCATCATTCTGCTTGGCCCCTTGTTTGCTCAACTCCATGTCTCCTCTGCCCCTCCTTTCCTTCACCTTCTGCCTCCTCCACCCACCATTTCCTGCTTTCCAGCCCACTGCCTACTCTAGCTGCGACCACTCTCGGTGATATGATACTGGGATGGAAGGACAGTTGACTGATCCAGCCCCATAAAGCCATGCATATATTCTGCTGTACCAATGTGTGGGTAGTATTCTGTGCCCTCATCTGAGCCAGAGGAGCCACTGGATTCATGACTAGGAGATGGAGTGGAGGGCTTTACCATCTCGGCCGTTTGAAGGAACCTGCAATTGATACAGAAGAGCTTTAGTAGAGCCACGTTAGACAGAACGGAGTACTAGAACAGACAAAACCTCCCTCTTGTGGTAACAGGAAGGACTCCAGGATCTTTGTGCTTTCAGTTACATTTCTCGATTTGGATTACTGGAAGGAAAACAAACAATGCCAATAGTATAAAGTGGGGAGAAGGAGGGACGACAGCTTTAAAGTTGGTGGCAGAATCTGGAAAGTGCAAAAGGCTTGCCCCTCTTTCTGCATTCACCCAGAGAACAGATCTTAAGTCACTGGACTTCCATTTACTAGTTGGCATTAAAGTAGCCAACAGAAATAGGGATCTTGCTTTAAATGAGGCTAAACCCAATGAACCCATCTTTCTCTCTTGTTCTCTCTCACTCACACACACTCCTGGCTGCCAAAATTCAAAACAGGCTGCTTATTAGGTAGGGCTCAAAATATTACACCAAAAAATATCCACTTTCAGAAATATTTAACATTCTAATATATATCTCAACCTAGGTGATGCCTACTGTAACTTCAGGGGCTGAAAGAGATTTTCAGTGCCTAGAGGGCCATGTCTTTGGTGCCCCACATAGCTCCCTGCTCTTCTCCACAGCTAGGAGAAGCAAAATAAATTCTGCAAAATAAGGAAATGCATGCAACTATATTTAATTTGCATTTAACTATGGATGAACAGGATTTGGGTGACCTTAATGCAGAGTTCAAATTTATGTGTAAGGGAAAGATTATCCCCAGCCCTGGTCTAGGGCAGCAGGAAAGTGAAGGACCTCTCCTCTGCCCCAGGCACTGGACCATGCTTGTCTAAATGAGCCATTGGTTTGACTCGGTTTCCTGCAGTTCCCTTTTCATACTTGGGGCCAGCTTCTAGGTCTCTCCCCATCTCTCACCTGTACAAACTCAGATCAGTGAACCAGTCTTGCACCACAATGACCACATGGCAGACAGTGAAGAGGAAAGCAGCAATCTGGAGGGACTGAAAGGAAAGCACCTGTGAGTGGGAGAGATGGTGCAGGGCTGGTCCTTCAAGACCCCAGGATACAAGCAGGTACTCATGGAGGCTTTGATCCAAGTCCATGTTCAGAAGAACAAAGGACACCTCTGCTCCTGTACAGAGCACACCACACTTCAAAACCAGCTGCCCTTTTGGTGGGAAGCCATTTGGCAAACAAAACAAAAAAGGACAAGGTCCCCCAACAAAAGTATCAATATAAACATTCTTGCCATAAGAGACCTATAACACAGCACTGGACCAGTTGGTTACCAAATTTTTTACGATGACGCAATGATAACAATGACAATTGCAAGTACAGTTATGCCGATTAGTTTACAATTATACAGTCAGGATTTCAAAGTAACCATATCCGTTTTGCTGGTCTATTTAACAACAACTCTAACAGTTATGTATACAGAACCCAGGTGTATCTCTTCTTCAGGAATTCCTATAGATCTGACAAGTTCAGTAACAATTTACAGTAATTGATAAAGTTGCAAACAAATAATTACACTTCCTGACTAAACAATTTCTAACAGTGGTATACTGGTCCTGATAAAGGCTAAATAGCCTTCTTTATTAATTGGTTGAAGGCGAGGTAATCCCTGAGTTTTGCAGCTCAGTCTTCCCCAAATGTGTGAATACTCTCCAGACCGGTCACCAAACAACCGTCACATTGTTTCTATGGGGAGGTTCACTCCATTGCCTGCCAGAAGTGAAGGTTCTGTAGCTCATTCCCTACTCCCATGTCCTCCATCAGCACCCATTGGCCAACACACACAGAACAAGAATGGCTGTTACCTGCATTTCAACATAGGTATGGGGTAGATTATACTCCGGAGGAAGCTTGCGGTCATTGTTGATCAGGTGATCTAGGATGGAGGGGCTAAGAATGGGCTGCAGAGAGAGGAAATAAAAGACTTTCAAGGGTTTTGTCTATCCTCATGCCTTACAAAGGCTACCCTGGTGACTGTCCTAATTTCTTAGCTGAAGCCCACACTTTTCTAGGGGAAAACAAGAAACGCAGTGGCCTTTCCCAATCTCTCTGCTGAATGGTACCATCTCGCTTCCACAACTCCTGCATGCAGCATTGCATATTGTGAAAGCAACAGAAAGACCACCTCAGTTTACATTCTTACCTCTTATTTGTTTGGTTTCCTTTACTCACTTAGAGAGCAATCCTATGGCTGCTAGACAGCGGCTAGATGGCCATAAGATATGTTGTTTTCCGGGAACCGACCTCGGAGCCCACGCTCCGAGGTCAGTTCCCGGAGAACCAACCTCCCCCCAATTCCATGCTGCCTTAAAGGTAGCGCAGAACAGCCCCGTCCTCTGTGCTCGCAAGAAGAGAGCGGAGCGGCTGGGAAATGCCTGTACGACACATCCTACGTGTCGTACAGCAGCCTCCTTCCCCGCTCAGCCCTCCCGCGACTAGACAGCCACAACTGGCTGTCTAGTCAAAAATGCAGGGCGGGAGGAGTGCAGAGGGAATGATCCCCTCCATGCTTCTCCTGCCCTGCTTTGGATAGGCAGCCGCCTCCGAGTTCGGAGGCGGCTGCCTATCTGGATAGGATTGCGCCCTTAGTCACTTAACTAACCTGCTATCCTCATTTTTCCAACCTTCTGTCTTTTTTCTCATATCCCATTTCACTCCTTCCAGCAAACCAAGAGCACCACGTTGCCTCTTGCAGCCTGGGCAATACAGGCTCCCCTATCTTGTACTCCTACACTACAGGATCAGGCACCTTGTGGAACAGATGTGTTACCAAATGCATCAAGGTATTCAAGTCAGACCGGCAGCCTTGATCAAATACCTTCAGTCTCAAACAAGAACAAATAAGCGACTGGTCAGAGCAACTGGGGCCTGCATTTGAATCCATCCAGGGGCAATGAGGGGTTGCATGGAGAGTTCCGCCAAAGGATAGCTGGAAGGAATTACAGAAAGGCTATGAAATCACAGACCTGAGTGTCAAGGAAGATGATACGTTCCTGAGTGATGAAGAAGTCAATGCCACTGGTCTGGTTGCCGCCACGCTCCTTGATCTCCTGGCTCTGAGTGCGGAACACATAGGTCCTAGAACAGAGGAAAAGGGATTGGCAGGAAGGAAGTGAAGTGATAATTTATATTGTACTGCACTTATGGAAGTGAAGCCTGACTCCAATTGGCTGAGCTGGTGTAATGGCATGGAATGTTCAAACATTCCAAGTGCTCAAAGAACAAAGCTGAGAGAATGTCTGCAGTGCAGTATCTGCAAGGGTAGGAAAAGTTGTCAGTTTAGCTAGGATGAAAACTTTAGTTTGGTACTGGGGATAGGTCGAGTTCCGTGGGGCAAGCTGTGGTCTGGAAATAGATCCCGGGAGCAAAGGGAATTAAAGGGGCAGGAATCTCAAAGGCAAGGTAGCTGAAGAAAGGTCCAAATAGGCAACAGGCTAAGAAACAAATGGAGAAAAGGGCCTGAGGAAACAGACAAATGCTAAAAAAAAAAAGGAAGGTGGGAGCTGAATGTCATATTGACTTGAACCAGCCAGTTCTTTTGACTTCAGGCTTCTACAACATCAACCTTCCAATCCACAACTCAAGGCATCTCCCCAAACCAATCAAGATTACTACAAGGCCATAAACTTTTCCCTTTTTGCTACTTCAAAACTTTATTGCCCAACATGCCCAAACTACGTTACCCAGTGTTTGCAGCCAAAAAACCTGGGAAATGCCCAAAGCCAGAACTACTAACCAGCTAAGAGGAGCACTCAAGAGGAGTCTCCCCAACTACTTTAATTCATTCTCCCAACCTCATCATCCTTTTTTGTTAAACAATACAACTATCCATTTGCAACTACAGTTCCCCCAGCTCAGCTCCTACCTTTGATCTTCTTCAGGCTGATTGGCTGACAGCAGTGACATCACCATGGATTTTCCAGTACCCTGCAGTCCCAGCACCCCAACCACCAGCACATCAGTTTGGTCCAGGAGGTACTGATGAGAGATAGAAAACACACACACACACACACACACACTTGTAAACATAGCATCCAGGCCGTGAGAAGAAATAGTTCCACACCATTCTGTGTTAACCTATCCAGTCCTGGGTGGCACATTGGAAAGACATTGGCAAACTGGAGTAGGTCCAGAGGAGAGTGACCAGGATAGTGAGAAGACTGAGAGACCAGATAAATGAAGGGCCATCACACAGAAGACAGGGCAGACTTCCAGAGGGCAGGATTAGAATCAGTGGGTGGATGTTGCAGGGAAGCAAATTTCAACTGAGCATTAGGTGAAACTTCCTAGCAGTGGGAGCTGTTCAGCAGTGGAACAGACTACCTCAAGAGGTGATGGGTTTGGTTCTCCTTTGCTGGAGGTATTTAAGCAGAGGCTGAACAACCATCTGCCAGAGCTGCTGTAGATGCACTGCAGAGTCTGCACTAAGTAGGGGGTTGAACTAAATGATCTCCAAGGTCCCATCCAACTCTATAATTCCATGCCATCTAGAACAGAAATCAGAGGCTACCATTATCTAGACAGCATTATCTCTGTTCCTCAACCCAGCAGGCTGTTCACAGGGTTGAACAGGCTGACTTCACAGGCTGACTTCAATGAAAGCTTGCCAGATCAGAGTACTCGTGTCAAGTAATTGGAAAAAAGGGCATTGACAGAGAGTAGGGACATCACAGGAAGATAAAGGGAACACAGATGGAAGGTGATCCCCTTGGACTCAATCGTACCTCAATGGCGCTGTCACACCAGTTCATTTGATCATCCACTAGTTTGATGCTGTGTTTCATTTTCTCTGGGGCTAGCAGCTTGGCCTGGCCAACTACAGCTGGAAAGGGAAGAGACAGTAAGGGCCAAATGACAGCCTCGTAGACAAGTCCCACATAAAGGCTTAATATAATAGCTCTCCAAACCCTGTTCACTTCCCCATCCAATGTTCCAACTCTAGACTAGGGATTGGCACTGAAATTTCCTGAGATGTGTCTAACCACTCCAAGTCCTGCTCCAGCCTGTTTCTTGCTTGAGATTCCACCAGACATCCCTATGCAATTTCAAGCTTGTTTCCACCGTCATAAGGGCTAGGCACAGTGTTCTCCAAAGCTTTTCAAACCTAGGCTACAGGTATTTTCCCCCCTAGGATAAAAGTGAAGGCACACTTCAGACCTACACTGAAGAGGATACATATATAATTTCACTTTCAGCACCTAGAACAATGGCTGGCAATCCTTTGTGAGATTGCTCAGTTAATACTACCTCCCAGTCTCCCACCCACCCTTTGCCCAGTCAGTCAGGACTGGGACTGTGCTTTCTGGGCAACATCCCCTCCTACCAAACTGTTATAGGGTGGGCTATTTCCAGGAATCCCAGTTCATTTTTATTTACCCCCTGGGGATGATGTCACTGCCTTTATACTGCATGGGAATGATCAAGGCCGCATGGAGTCCCTGCTCTGATGGGCACAGAGTGGGTGGTTAGTTTAAAGTGCGCAAGGTACTCTTTGCATGCTCTTGTGACACACAACTAGAAACCTTCTGTATGAAATGAAAATGGGAATTCTTAGGTTGCTTCATATCACATTAACCTAGCCAACAGCAATGTTTCTGGTGTGGAGACTATTTTAAACAATGAGCCAGGAGCTAATACTTCTTCATTGTCCCTTCCCTACCAGTTAATATTATTTAGCAGCCCGTGAATCACAGGAAGCCTTTGAGGTGCCAGAAGACTCTGTTGCTTGTCCTGCAACAGACTAGCACGGCTACACCTTCGGAGCAGCCTTTTCTCCATACTTACGGTCCATAATGCCGCTGGATGCAGTGGAGCCCATGCCTCTATTCTGGATCTGATAGACAGGCTGCGTGGGACGCTGGCCCTCCTTCTCCACCTTGGCGACAGCTGCAGGGAGCTGAGCTGATGTCTCCGCTGCTCCCGCGAGGCCTTTGCCTTCCTCCCGTGACTTCATCAGCACAATGGGCTTCTCGATGGCAGGGGCAGTGGCAGGGGCTGGAGTGGGAGTGGGGGTTGGGGCCCCCTTGGACTGTGAGGACACAGAGGCTGAGATCCAAAATCCCTCTCGGCCAGAAACAGATACAGAGCTGCATTGGCTGAAACCACTGGATCCCACTGCCTTCCCAGAGCTGGGTGTATTGCCCCCTCCTCCCTTCCCCTCCGTGTAATCTAAAAGAGCTGGAGTGGTGAAGGAGAGTCTCCTCACTGTTGGGCATGCTCTGAATTCTGTGTCCGCATACACACACCTCTGTACATCTTCCAAAAAGTCAGTTTACATGGAAAAGATGAAATGAGAAGGGGCACATGTGAGGAGAAGAGGGAATCTCCTCCTCTCTCAAAACACAGAGGCAGAGGGAGGGAAGCAAAGAGAAAAATGGCAACCAGGGGGGGCATATGATATCCACTCGGGATGGAATAATTCCAAGATCACCAATTTTGATCTCAAAGCTTTGGATTAGATATTAGATGTCTTTTACTGGTAGTGCTGAGAACTTCAATTGAGACTTGAGTGTCAAGTCTGTTCTTCAGGAGTAAGCCAGACCCAATAGAAGACTTCTTACTGTCCCATAGAGTAGGCACTGTAGGATCAAGTACAGTACTGGGGCCCATCACAGGACAGTGTGGTGTATCACGTTTCCCCAACCTACCCTTTCTGCAGGCGGCTTGGCTAAGATGATGGGTGTCTTCTGCATCACGGTTCCCACTGGCTCATCCATAGGGTCCTACAATGAGAGCAGGGTCAGGCTGGATACCCAAGTGCCTCCCTCACCTTATTCCCATGGCAGCCAAACCATGGACTACCCGTCGGTCTCTGTCTCGGTCCCAGGGGACATAGTCACGATCCCGGCCTGGCCCAGACAGGCTTTGATGACCCAGCTCCTTATCACGGTTCCAGCGACGGCGACGTTCATACAGCCCAGGTTGGCTGTGTCCTGACTCCGACATGTAGAAATGGAACCTGGAGAGGGGAAGAGGATCCCATCAAACTTCTGGATTATAACATGGGAGAAGGATACTAAAGAGACTTCACGGGGGGGGGGGGGCGGGAGGAGTGGGCATAGGAGCGGATATAGTGGGTATAGATGGGGTGAAACATCACAGAAAGGGTGCAGGTAGGGTTTGAGCAGGTGCTGAATTTGGATCACAAGACAGGTAGGAGACAGGTAAGTATACACAAGGGAAGTTTCTTACTTATAAGCAGTGTGCATGCACACAGGAGTGTTTATTAGAGAGCACAATTTCATGAAGTCTGGAAAGCAATAAGAACATAAAAAGGGCCACGCTGGATCAGACCAAGGGCCCAGCTAGTCCAGCACACTGTTCACACAGTGGCCAACCAGCTGCCCGCAGGGAACCCACAAGCAGGTCATGAGTGCAACAGCAACCTCCCACCCATGTTCCCCAGCAACTGGTGCACAAGGCATACTGTCTCTGATACTTGAGATAGCATATAGCCATCACGACTAGTACATCTTGGTAGCCTTCTCTTCCAGGAATTTGTCTAATAAACAGGCTTTGGTCAATGGTCATCTGTTTCTGGCAAAAAGCTCAGACACAGCCAATCTGCACCAAAATTGCTCAGGTTTGTACTTTGCTATCTGTGTCGCCTTCCCCCTCCCGAACAACTCCTGGTGTTGGAGAAGAAAGCACTGGAAGCACAGAAGTGAGCATCTGAGTCATAACAGAACTTGGGGATTTTACTATACTTAGCAGTATATAAATATCATAAAGAAATAAATATGGGCAACAGGTTCTGTTAAAGCCTTTCTTGCTGTTCACATGGCAAGAGAGATATGTGTCTTTAGTTCATTGCCCATGTCTTAGGTTGGGAGAAAGTGGCCGTGGTTCAGAATAGCATGTGTGTCCACACAAACACACTCAGCCCACTTCTAAGCAACGAGTGCTGATCAATGGGGATACTCCAAAGAACAACAGGAAAGGAAATGGCTTTTTAGATGACCAGATATGAAAAAGGCCAGACGTATGACTTGAAATCAGATTCTCCCCTTCCAATACAATAGCTCATCTCTGAAAGCTTAGCCAACCTAAATTCATCCACAGCCTCACCCACTTGTCTACTCATATCTCTTACCAAATATAAATCATACTACACCAGAAATATTGGCAATATAAGCAGGACATGGGCTCAGGAACTTAGGCCATAACTTACAAAGCCTCAGTATCTGGAACCTGTTCCAAGAGGGCCCCCTGCTCTGTGAGAGAACACGTGCCTTGCATGTAGAACAGCCCCAGGTTCTATCCTGACATAGTTAAACAAATATGACTTTGTGTAGCAGTGTTGGGAAGACCCTGTCGAGGACTGTAAAGAACCGTTACCACTCGGGCCAAATAGACAACTGGGGTTCACTGGTTGGGTCGCTCAGAGCAACACTGGGTTGCATCACTATCTTCTTTTTTGTTTAGGTCTGTTTAGAAGGGTGCTTCCCCTGCTCTGCAGCCAGGATGGAAATGCATGCTTCTAGTCTCTTAGCAAGCTAGTAACTTTTTTGTGAGCTTATTATGCAGGGCTGGGTATCTACCTATGAAATTCTGTGCTGTTTGGTACCAGATTAACTGAAGGACTACCTTCTCTCACACAAGTCTGACCATAAACTGCAATCATCTTCAGAGTCCCTGCTTTGCAGCCCTTTCCTATCAGAAATCTGTTGGCCTCAAGACGGCCTTTTCGCTTGCTGCACCCAGATTTGTAGAACCTTCCTATCTCAGGAAGGCCAGACCTTTCTTTATCACCAAGCTCCCACCCCCACCCCCGTTACAGATTATATTGCAAGCTGTCTCTGGTATTTAGCTCTTGCTTTATTTTATTATTCTTTCTATTAAGTTAGATATGTTGTATTTTTTAATGTTGAGCTGCCTTAGAGGTGAAAGGCCATGTGGGGCCAAAAGGCAGGCTTACATTGCTTTTATAAATATATTTATTTTTTATTAGTTTATACTGATTTTGATCCTGATGTATTATTTATGGTTTTCTGTACTTGTGTATGTAAGTCACTCCGAGACTGCTTTCTGCAGTGAGAAGAAACACATACATTTCATAATTTATTAATTTATTTAGTACCCTGCCTTTATGAGTTATTCACTGGAAAAGACCCTGATGCTGGGAAAGATTGAAGGCAAAAGGAGAAGGGGACGGCAGAGGATGAGATGGATGGATAGCGTCACCGATGCAATGAATATGGACTTGAGCACGCTCCGGGAGAGAGCGGAGGACAGGAAGGCCTGGCGTGCTCTGGTCCTGGAGGTCACGAAGACTCGGACACGACTGAACAACAACAACAACCCTAATTATGAGAATCTAAACTCCTTTGTTGTTGCCTCTTGTCCTTCTGGAGTCCAGGTGCTACCCAGCCAATCATAGCTCCTGGGTGTGTGTTTATTGCCTGTTTTCAAGCATGTTTTCCCTCTCTACTATGATGGTTATCATTAGGACATGAAGTGGTGGTGGTGGGGAATGGACACTCCTGGTGTAGGCAGGAACAGGTTGTCTGGCTGGAATCCAGACTCAATCTCTCTGGAGACTGATTCTGGACACGAAGGAAACCAAGACTGGGTTCCTCAGTCTCTCAGGAAACCAAGACTGATCTCCTGATCTCTTCCTGAGGGTTGCCTTGTAACCTCAGCAGGAGCTTGATCTGCAGAGATCAAGTGACTTTTTCACAGCATGGAAATAAACGTAATTGCTGTAGATCACAGTTCTGCTAATGAGATGGCTAGACAGCATCACCGATGCAATGAATATGGCCTTGAGCACGCTCCGGGAGAGAGCGCAGGGCAGGAAGGCCTGGCGTGCTGTGGTCCATGGGGTCACGAAGAGCCGGACACGACTGAACAAGAACAACAACTTTATGAGCTGCCTTAACAGACAACAAATAAATGAGAGTGTAAATAACAGAGCACAGGAGTGTGCAAATAATAAGGTACTGCCGAGCATGTGCAGAGTGCCTCACCACCGACTAATCATAACACTAGCACCCAAACATTTGGGATTAAAAGAGCTTCCAGGTCAGAGGTCGTGACTTCTAGGCCAGACTTGACTCTAGCTTGCCCCCAAGGGAGAGGGGTACAAAGGGACTACAGTAGTCAGCGGAAGGATAATTGTGTATCGGGTTTAAGTTAATGTTGCTAAGCACCAGCGCGGCGGAGGAATATGAATGAGGGGGTGAAGAAAGTGGCCGGCACTACACGGCCGGCGGATGGATACTACTAACCACCCCTTAACGTTCCGCGGAAGGACACTAGCGTGAAACCCGCAACTACGACCAACCACCGTCCCGCGGAGAAATACCTGAGCGGCGGGCGGTGAAACCCGATAACCCCGCTTATTGAAGGATAGATACCGGCCGAGCGTCACTTGAGCTAGAAGGTAGCGTCAGGCGTCGATAACGGCGCGGCATAAGTGGCCGGGATACGGTACTGTGCGTCTCAGCGCATCTCGTAAGGTAGCAGGGGAAGGATCCTCGTCGGCCACCGTTGTTTTAGCCAGTGCGCACGCGCAGGAAGCCAAGTTCTCGCTCCTGAAAGAGTGAGCGCCGTTAGCTTTGAGTTGGCGCATGCTCAGTTCAGTCTGTGCCAAGGCTGCTGCCCCTTGCGGGGCGGTCCTCCCTCTCCGAACGCCGGATGTCGCAGGCACAGTTTCTTTTGTGCGCATGCGTAAGAAGCCGATTAAAGCCCGCCCAGGCGGACTTTGTTTAGGGGGCGTGGCGTGGGAGAAATAACGAAGCTGAAGGACGCACTTAAAGGGGGGATAGTAGAGGAGTAGTGATGCACAATGGCTGGAGCTGATCTTTTTTAAAAAAAAGGAAAAAAAAGAGGGACTGTCATATGTGAATTAAAACTCTGAAGCTGCCCTTTTTTTTTTTGCCCGTTTTTCTTGCTGTTATTCTCCATAGAGGCAGTAATTCTAACAATGCACCCCTACTCGTGTCTACTCAGAAGTAAGCGCCATTGAGTTCAGTAGACTTACTCCCAGGTAAGTACGTGTAGGAACACAACCTAAGACCTCAGAAAGAAGCAGGAGCTTATAGCCAAAAAAAAGTAGCTGGCTGGTTCAACGTTTAATGCGATATTAAGAACATTTACTCTGAAGTAAGCCCCATTGAGTTCAGCGTCATTTACACCATGTATTGTAGATCCTGCACTGACCAGGGGGGTGGGTTGGACTAAATGACCTTCCATGGTCCCTTCCAACATTAAAAGCCTGTGATTCTATGCAATGCGCATAGGTTTGCTGCCATAAGAACATAAGAAGGGCTGTGCTGGATCAGACCAAAGATCCAGTTAGTCCAGCATCCTGTCTCTCATAAAGACCAACCAGATGCCTTTGGAAATATATAACCAGGGCTGGAAGGCAATAATCCTTTCCCCCTGTTAGTCCACAACAACTGGTAGACTGCCTCTGTAGCTGGAGGTTCCATGACTCTTAGCCTAACCTACCTCGCAGGGTTGTTGTGAGGATAAAATAGTGAGGAGAAGGGCCATGTAAGCCACCTTGCAAGAGGGGAGAAGGTGGGATATAGACGAAATAATAGCTTGACTAGTCGCCATTGATAGCCCTCCACAGTACTCCATAAATTTGCCTGATCCCCTTTTAAAACAGTCTAAGCTCAGTTTGAATCAAAATGGGAAGTTCACACGCACACTGCTCCTTGACCGGCCTTACTTCCTTTAAGGTGCCAACCCTCAATACTGCAATGACAGCAAAAGTGCAACTTGGCAAAATTCTCCTATGCAACGTGAAAAAGAGGGTCCTGTCCGGGTCTGGATTCAAGATATGGCAACCTTACGCCCCCTTCATGTCTCTCTTTCTCTATAGCCCCTCGCTCCCTTCCGTTTTCCCAATCCAAAAGTACGGCATCCTCCTCCATGCCCTGTCTGAAAGCCTCGTCTGGGCTCATACTTGGAATACGCAGGCCGTAAGAATGCTTCCTAACTGGACTGAGCAACTTGTGGTCCTCCGGATGCTTTGGCCTACGACCACCACCATCCCTTACCCCTGGGGCTGCTGAGAGTTGTAGGCCAAAACATCTGGAGAGCCACAAGTTACACGCCCACATTGTGGAGCGTGGCAGAGTGCCTTCGGCCCCCTCCAAAAGTGCTTGCTTGCGTTCAGGCCTGGAACACGTGCAAGCCCGCGAAGGGTGCTTCAGAGCAGGGGTCGGCAGCAAACAGATTTCCAGATGTTTCGGCCATCGCCTCCCCAGCATCTCTGACTATACGGGCCGTGCTGGCGGGGGTTTCTGAGAGTCAGAAGCCCGAGACATCCCGACTCCGGCCCACCCCCGCTGCTTACGGCCATACGCGGAGCGCCTCTGCACCCCCCGACTGGCCTTCGCGCATCCGGGTTTGGAGAAAGGGGGCCGCGGAGGGCGCGCGCGCGCGCGCGCGGCCCCAGAGCCCCAAGCAACGAGGCGCGGAGCTCGGCGCGTGCGAGGCCCCGCCCGAAGATGGGTCTCCGCGGGGAGGAAGAACTACAGCGCCCAGCAGGCCCCGCGCCCCGCCCGCCCCGCGCGCGCGGGGCCGGTTTCCGGCCGAGCTGGGAGCGGCGCCGCGCTCTCCGCGCAGGGGAGGCGGCCGCGGCCGGCGGGGCGCGCGGCGGGGCTCTCCTCGGAGCGCGGGCGCCGGGCGGGGGCTTGCGGCCGCGCCGCCCCCCCGAGCACCATGCGGGAGGGATTGCTGGGCTGGTCCGGGGCTGTGGCCGCCGCCGCCGCCGCCAGGCCCGCCGGACACGCCTTGGTAGGTCCCCCTCGCCGGAGCGGGCAAGTTCGCAGCCCGGTGGGCGACCCCGCGCGGATGCGGCGGAGAGGCGGGGAATCGCCGGGGCCTCTGGGTCTCCCTGGGCGCCGGCGTGGGCCCGGGCCGGCGGGCAGGTCTGCTTGCTGCCCTCGCTCGCGTTAGCAGCGGGGTTGTTTCCATTTCGGGCTCTTGCGGTTCGGTTCGGTTCGAACCCCCCCGCCCCCCCCCCGCAACTCGCGGAATCGGGAAGGCCTGCAGCCGGGCTGGGCCGGTGCCCGTCTCGGGCGGCCTCATCCGCGGGATTTCAGCCAGGCCCGCCCGGCGGCTGTCGGCGTGGGGCCAGGCGCAGAAAGAAGCGGGGGCGCGCCCGGGGCCCCCGGCGGGGCGGGTGGCGCGCGCCTCCCCTTGCGCGGAGCGGTCCCGCGGATGGCCCGGCCGAGCGAGGCGCGTCTGGCCCGCCCGGCGCTCTCCGCGGGAAGAGCGGGACGAGCAAGAGCAGCCTTCGCCGACCTGGTGCCGCCGCCCCGGCCCCCGGATGTGTTGGACTCCAACTCCCATCGTCCCCAGCCTGCGCAGCCGGAGTTACGGCCCAACACACCTGAGAAGCCGCAGGTTGGGGAAGGTTGCGATAGAGCTTGGCCCGGTCCGCTGTCCGCCTACCCCGGTCTCCCGGGTGACAGCTTGGGTGGCTGTGAACCACAGTCCCAGAGCCTTTAATGGGTGGGGTGGGGTGGGGTGGGGTGGGGAAGAATTTGCCATTCGGGACCTGTACGTGGTTCTGATTGGGGACTAGCCCAGGGTGGTGTAACGATGAGAAGTCAAGGAAGGGCTCCCGGATCTTCACAGCTGCAGGCCTGCACTCGCTTCTTGCGGTATAAGTCCCATCGGAGTCAGTGGCGCATGCAGCGTGATCCTCCTAAGCACGTCTGCTCAGAAGGAAAAGTGGTGTAGAAGAGGGGCTGTTGGCAGGTGCAGTTTGCCCTCACCCTGATAGTGCTGCGATATAAGCTGTGCCTGCTTTTGTGGGCAACTTGGTGTGGCGGCCCTTGGTTGCATTAGGTTCCCTCTATGGATCCAGGACTCCTGGCTCCTGTTCTCACCTTGTCCAGTAAGGGCTTCATCAGCAGAGTTGTCTTACTGTTCTCCTTCCTTCAAGTTTCCAAGCTCAGCAGACATTCCTGTTGCCAGTTCCCAGGGCTTGAATGCTCCTGCCGCATGGTTGGCGGTTCTGAATTCAGAGTTTCGGATTTCAGGAGAAGGCGAAGATCACTCAAGATGTTTCTCCTCGTTGCAGGGCACTATGGACTTGGTAGCAGGGATGGAAGTTGGGGCTGAAATCGAAGTGACCGAAGACGGGGACCTGGAGGAGTTGCCTCTGCACTTGGTATGGAGCGGGGCCTGGACTCTTTCTGCCTTCTTTGGTGTGGAAATACCCAAAACCTTGTACTTATAGAAGCACTCCAGCATACAGCATGTGGAGAACAACCCTGGGGGTCTCAATTCTGCTCTGTGCCTGCCTAGCACCCTCCTTTTTTTTTTTTTTTTGCAATTGGTACAAATTCTGTGCGTGTTCATTTGGCGATTGTTTAAGAGGCTTAAGGGAGCATTAAATATACTGATAAGACATTCTAGGTTTTAAATAATCCCCATCCTCTAAATTAAACCTCAGTTAATAACCTTGTGGATCATAGGGTGGAAAGCATGAGCAGTAAGCTGGGATCCTGTGGGTGAAGGGCAATTTACACATTAAAAAATACATATATAAATATGTACAGGTTAAAGGCTGTAGGCAACGTCCAGGGGCAAATGATCCATCAGTGTGGAATAGCTACAGAGAGGATGGGCCTTGGATGTTCAAACAAGGTGTTCTTGGTTGGTTTTACGGAAAGGGGTATTTTCTAAGATTTTTCAGTCCCAGCCACTGTAGGGCTTCATAGGTCAACACCAGGAACCCAGTTTCTGCTCCAAGAAGAGCTGAACTCTGATCTGTATAAATGAGGCAAACTGGCAGAACTTCTTGCTTGGTATAATTTACCCTGCCTCTTCGTAGTATTCAACCTGTTAGAAGTATGCTACTTGCAATGCTTCAACGGGTACAAAATGCAGCAATGAGACTTCCAGTTGGAACTATGTTGGCTCCTTGTCTGCTCTCGGTCCCATTTCAAAGTGTGAAGTCCTAAACAGCCTGCAACTTGGATATCCTAAGGGCTCTCTCCTCCCTTGCAAAGCTGCCAACGCTCTTAAGGCTTCAGCGGAAGCCCTGCTCTTTGCCCACCCACCTTCTGAGATGAAGCAGGTAGGTTGGTACATGGGACAGTCCCCTCTTCTGTCATCAGGCCCAGGCTTTGGGTCTCTTTTCTCCACCACTCTGGAAGTTCACCTGGCTCCCTGACGTCTGGCCTTCCAGGATTCTGTAAAAATTATTTTTTGGTTTAGAGGGTGTGTGTGTGTGTGTGTTTGATTTGTGCACCTGCTTATTCTGTTGATCTTGTATTATTTGATGTCTCTCTACGGTTTGGGCTTTTCAAAAATTATTTTGTTTCTATTTGTATTAACTTTGCCCCCACCAGCTGTTGACTGCTTTGCATGTTGTTTGAACAGGAAAAGTGGGGTGCAAGTAATTTAAATACAGGGACAAAGGGCTCTTCAGCACCTCCCCCCCCCCAACAGCTGGGAACGTTATTCAGCAACTCATTTGGCTTCTGAGATGCCGAGCGTTGCCCACATGTCTGGCCTATATTCAGAATCATAAGGACTAGAACTTTAAAGAGAGATCACTCAGGAAACTGAGTTGTGCACCCAAAACTACATTCCATGCTTTCTCCATCCTCCTGTACAACTGTGCCCTGTTTACATGGGATGTGATGTTTAATGGCATTTGTTTTACCCTTCCTTCTGTTAACAGCTCTCTCCTTTCTCTCTCCCCCACACCAGGAAAATGCCAAGAACTGCCTCTCCTGGGAATCCCTAGACATCTCGAGCAGTGATGATGACGGAGAGGCCTATTTGACCTTCTGCTTGCCCGTTAGACGCCCACCCCGGCCTGTGCAGCGCCTCCCGGCTCAGCGGTCATCTGCTCCTCCCTCCACTATTAAGTCGACGGCTTGCGAGAAATGGATCTCCCCCTTGTACCCCTGCCCGCTGCGCCCAAGCCTTCCTGCCTCGCCGGGGATTCCCGTGTGTGGCGCTTACCAGTGCCAGCAGTGCCTGCAGGTGTTCATGGAGGAGTGGCACTACGCCCAGCACCTCCAGGACCATGCTCACGAGGAGGAGGCCCAGCAGCGGCCGGCCCGGCTCCCGCCAAGGCCCCACTCCCCGCCCCGCAAACTGCGCTGCCTGGAGTGCGGCAAGCGGTTCCTGCGACCTGAGCACTTTGCGCGGCACACCAAGTGGCACCTGAAGCTGGTGCGGAAGGGCGTCAGGGTCTGCCACCGGAAGGGGAGCAGGCGCCCCTTGCAGGTCTCCTACGTTTACACGCCCCTTGGCAGCACCGAAAGCCAGCTGGGAGCGAAACGGGGGGCTTCCGGGCTTCCTGTGGCGCAGGAAAGTCCGAAGCAGCCCAGGGGTCTCCAGGTGCCCAGGCTCCAGAAGGCGAGCAAGCGGAAGGTTAGCAGGCACCGGAGAAGAAGGCCAGCTGCAGGGTTGCAGGGTGACGGCCCGCTTGGCCGCACCTCTCCCGGAAACTCCGTGGGAATCTTGGCCGGGGACGTTGGCGTGAACCTCCTGCGGCCGTGGCCAAAGCAGGAGGCCATCTTGGAAGGTCAGGTGGCCGGCGGGCTTTTCCAAACTGCTGACAACCAGATCATCATCCTTGACGATGAAGCCGGGGCCGTGCCCATTGCGCCGGAGCACCACCTGGCCGAGCTGCAAGCGACCCTGTTCGACAGCCAGGGGAACGTGAACGCCATGAGGCCGCTCTTCTTCAGAGCGGAGGAGCAAGCCGCCATTCTGGACGCGCAGGTGAGCTTGAGTTCCCTGCAGCTGGCCAGCATCAAGGACCAGGCTGCCATCGCGTCTGGCTGGGTCAGCCAGAACCCTTGCACTCTTTTCAGGACTGTGTTCCTACAGGCTGAGGAGCAGGGGGCCGTCCTGGATGGCCAGGTGGAGGCAGGTCCTCTTCAACAGGTGATCATTAAGACCTCGGAGGTCTCGCCCACTCTCTACTTGGACCCAGATCCTCACCTCTCTTCTCTGGACTCAGCCACCCTCCATTTTGTCCCTGTGCACCAAGAGCCTCAATTTGTAACGGTCCCCTATGGGAATTCGTTGACCTTGGACCATGCAGACCCGACGGAAGAAGGGGAGAAGACTTGGGAGACGCCGGCAACGACCTTCCAGCTCCCAGGGTACCTCCCGGACTTGTACCAACAGAACAAGCAGCCGCCTCCCACAGCCACCACTGGCCTTTTGCCCAAAGGTCCCGCGGTTGTCCGCATGGTGCCATGCACCCCTGGGGACCACCCTGAGGTCTTAGACCTGGAGTATGACACAGGGGGCGGCATTCCGGTGGCCTCTGAGCCGTGGGAGGGCAACGTGAGGCCTGAGCAGGAGGCCTACAGCACCGAGGAGGTGACAGAGGACAACTTGGTCGTGGTGGAGGTGGAAGGAGACTCGGGGGGCCAAGGG
Organism: Heloderma suspectum; assembly: GCF_057233095.1. Lineage (NCBI taxonomy): Eukaryota > Metazoa > Chordata > Lepidosauria > Squamata > Helodermatidae > Heloderma > Heloderma suspectum. Next base: position 14,997,680 of record NC_139467.1, read on the forward strand.
CTGGTGGTAGACCGTCCTCACAACGGCTCCGGCAAACGGCCCTTACACAGGACTGTAAAACCAACCCGTAGAAGCCGAGTTTGGGGCTTTGCATGCCCTGACTGTGGGGTCCGCTACAGCCGGATGTCTCAGCTCCGCTCCCACCAGAAGGGGCCAAAGCGCCGAGGGCGGCGCTGCCTGTGCGAGTGCGGGGCTTCCTTCCGCGGCCTGCTTCATCTCTTGCGGCATCAGCTGCAGCACCTGGAGGAAGCACTCTTTATTTGTGCCACCTGCGGGAAGTCCCTCAAAGGACACAAAGGTCTGGCACGACACGGTACCTGCCAGCCCGGCCCGGCCTGTTTTGGCTGCCCTTGCGGAATCCGCTTCCAGCGCTTGTCCCGTTACCTCTGGCATCATGTGAGAAGCCAGCAGCCTGGCCTGCGGGTTTACACACTTTCTGGCTTCCTCTCTTCAGCCTGAGACAGGCTGCCTTGCTCAGGGACCGAGGGGGTGGGGGGAATAATAGAGCTTCTTGCGCAGAAGTCTGGTTCGGATTGGCATGGGCTATGAGGATGTGAGGCCTTTTCCTTCTTGGGGAGCATCAGTCAGAATTGGTTTCCCAGTTGTGAAGCTTAACTGATTTCTGTTGGGATGTATGCTCCCCCACTGACCTGCCCCCGGTGTAATTATGATGAAGGTAATTAAAACAGTGAAGATGCTGAGCCCTCAACTTCTTGCTTGCCTGCTGCTGAGGCTTTTGGGAACAGAAACATGAGGGAACCTCCCAGCAGGGGTATGGATAAGTTTGTTCCGTGGGTTGTGTGTTTACATGAGCAAAGCTGAAGTGTGCAAAGTATGTCATCAGGAATGATTTAGAAAGGGGTGGGAGTGTTACTTTTTAGGCTGCAATGTTACAGGGACTGCAGTTCCCATCAGCGCTACCAGCATAACCAGTTGTCAGGGATGATGGGAGAAGCAGTCCAGAAAACAGCAAGAGGGGAAGGGACTTGCGTGTCTCAAAAACAGAAGAGAAAATATCAGATGTCTGAAAAAATGTCTGTTACACCCAACACATTTCGGAAAGGACTTTCTTTCCTCAGTGGCCACTTTTCCCCAGATGTGTCACAAAGAGTCTTTCCTTAATGCTTTGGAGCATTTTAAGATAGAAGAGGCATCGGAAAGACTTTTTCCAACAGATTTGGAGACAAGTGGCCCCTGAGGAAGGAAAGTCCTTCCTGAAATGCGTTGGGCATAATAAAAAATGTCCAGCAACTTCTTGAAGGGCTGCACATTGCCCACTTCTAGTTTACTAGATCAATCCACGTTCAGACAAAACCGGAGAACATCCAAAATAATCCGATAGAAAAAAGATAACAAGTCTCGGGCTGTAAGAAAATAAAGTTTTATTCTCCTTGGGCTACTTTGAAGAATAGAACTTTAATTTTTCTTACATCCTGAGACTCATTCACTCTTTTCCACCGGGTTACTAAATTGATGGACTGAAAACATTTGGATTGAGAGCGAATGGGAAATGTCTCTAAGACAGGAATGGGGAGCCTTCCTCCTATAGCTCAGTCTGTTTTGGCTTGGCCCCTCCTGCCTGCTTTCTTTCTCTCTGCACTCCCCTCACCTGCATGAAATTAGGCCATGTTTTCCCACCTCTTCTCTAAGGTGATGACAACATTTGTGCATCATCTATACACAGTGTCTCCATTTTTCTTTAAAACTCTTAGCTGGGATCCATACTAAGCTAGTTAAACTTCAGACCCATTGACATCAATCGGTCATGTTTAATCACAACTTGACTTAAGGTTCCATTCGCTTCAATGGTAACTGAGTTTAACTAACTTAGAGAGCAGTCCTGTGGCCCCTAGACAGCATCTGGGTTGCCAAAGGATACTTTGGATTCCCAAATCTGAGGTTGGAGATGGTGCTCCAGCCTCTGAGGGGGGAATCCATGCTCTGCCCCCCCTTCTCCCTTGCAGCCAGCATGGAAAGAACCACACTGGCTGCCTCTCTGAGGTCGGACACTCAGTCTCAGAGATGGGTTAAAGGGGGCGTTCCGGTGGACAGGAAGGGGACTGGAGAGGCCGGGATACGAGTCTCTCCAGCCTCCTTCCTTCCCCATCCGAAACCGTCCAAGTAGACGGCCAGAAAAGCCAGTCTAGCATAAACACAGAGCGGGAAGGGCGTGGAGGTGACAGTCGCTTCCACCACTCCTCCTGCTGTGCCCTGGATGCTCGTAAGCCCTCGAGCTAGGAGGCTTACATGCATCGAGGGTGTAAACAATAGGATTGAGACCTTGAGGCTCTATCCTATGCATGTTTAGACAGAAAAAGGCCTACAGCTCCCAGCGTGCCCCATGGTTAGCTGCTGATTGCAGCAAATCCTATTTATTTATTTGAAATATTTGTTGGCCGTCTTTCAGGGCAGAAGCCTTCCCAAGGCAACTTACAGCAATAAAATACATAAGTTAAAATCTTAAAACACAAGCCAACAATAAAACCAGCAACAACATTAACAGCAGTACCAGGAACAATAGCAGTCATATCGGTAGAAGGCCAAGGTAAAATAATACGTTTTCAAGGCCTTCTTAAAAGTCTGCAATGACGGAGCATGGCGGACCTCCTATGGCAGCTTGTTCCAAAGGTGGCAGAGAAGGCCCTCTCACGGCTGGGCAAATGAGAATGGCCTCTCTGATCTTAGTGTGGGCAGGCTGATATGGATGAAGGCGGTCCTTCAAATAAGTTGGCCCCTAACCGCTTTAAAGTTCAAAACCAGCACTTTGAATTGGGCTCGGAAATGCACCGGTAAGCAGTGCAGCTGGCGCAGTACAGGCGTTAGGTTATTGAATCGGCTCGCCCCCACCAATACTCGGGCGGCCACGTTCTGCACAAGCTGGAGTTTCTGAACTGCCTTCAAAGGCAGCCCCATGTATAGCACATTACAGTAGTCCAGCCTGGACGTGACTAGTGCGTGGATTACTGAGGCAAGGTCCGTCCTCTCCAGATAGGGCTGCAGTTGGCGTACCAGCCTAAGCTAGTAAAAAGCACTCCTGGACACCACAGCCACCTGGGCTTCCCCAGTTAGCTCAGAGTCCAGGAGGACTCCAAGACTGCGCACTTGGTCTTTCAGGGGGAGTGCGACCCCATCTAAGACCAGTTGTAAACCTCCATCTGAAGTAGTTGGTTCCCAACCCACAGTACCGCCGTCTTGTCTGGATTAAGTTTCAGCTTGTTCACCCTCATCCATCCCAAAACGGCCTCCAGACACTGGTTCAAGAGTTCCACAGCCTCCCTGGGATGTGCAGGTGGAAACAAGAGGTAGAGCTGAATACCATCCGCATACTGATGACATTTAAGGCCAAACCTCCTGAAGACTTCCCACAGCGGTTTCATGTAAAGTTAAAAAGCATGGGGGACAAGACAGAACCTTGCAGCACCCCACAGACTAATGGCCACGGGGTGGAAACAAATTCCCCTAGCACCACCTTTGGAGACCGCTCCTCCAGAAAGGACTGGAACCACTTTAAAACTGCGCCTCCCAAGCCCGGTCCAGATAAACGATCCAGAAGCATACCATGGTCGATGGTATCGAAAGCTGCTGAGAGGTCCAGAAGAACCAACAGGGATGCACTCCCCCCATCCATTCCCTGGCGTAAGTCATCAACCAGGCCTAGCAAGGCTGTTTCCATCCCATAACCAGGCGTGAAACCAGATTGGAAGGGATCTAAATAATCAGTTTCATCCAAAATGGCTTGGAGTTGTGAGGTAGACCTTGCCCAAGAATGGCAAATTTGACACAGAGCAGCAATTATCTGAAACCATAGGACCTAAATTTGGTTTCTTCAGCAAAGGCCTCACCACAGCTTCTTTCAAAGCTGCAGGGGCCTCGCCATCCCTTGAGGAGGCATTTACCACCTCAGAGGTCCAGATATCCAGCCCAGCTCTGGCAGATTTCACAGCCCAGGATGGGCAAGGATCTAAAGGGCAAGTAGTGGCCTCAGTCCTCCAAGCAGTCTGTCCACATCCTCAGGTTGTACAAGCCAAAAGGTATCCACATCCATATCCAACCTACTGTCTTCTGGTATGCAAACTTTTATCGATTTGACTAAGATGCCTACATTTAATTGACTAATGGGATGACAGTGCTTGTTAGTTTCCACGTGTTTTCTGTGTAGGAAAAGTTAGAGTTGCCTGTCTCTTCCAAGCAGAGCTCTTGTGCCTTTAAAAACTGTGGGAGAGGCTGATTTCAGCAGGCAAAGCTTTCCCCTATCAGTGGGTCTCCATTCCAAGAAAAACAGTTGTTGAATTTGTCTGTCATGTCGCTGTTAAAGGTACAGGAGTCCTGCCAGTAAAAAATATGACAACCCTAGGATTATGTCATCTCCAGAAAGTGAATCATCTTCAGTCAAGTTGGGAGGATATCCCAGAGTCTGTCCCTGTTCTGCTTTCTAAAGAGAAAAATAGTAATTCTCTGTGCTGGGTAGAAACCCTCTGAGAAGAGGTGGGATGGGCCATACGTCAATTATTGGTGGTAGCAAAGAAAATTCTGAAGTAGAGAATATAAACGCCTTTCAAAAGCCCATACTTCTTCCTAAGACAATGAACGCTGCCTTATGAGATCAGATCAAAATCCCTCAATCTAAGTGTTGGTGTTTCCCTCAGCACCTGCCTGACAGTTGGCTCCAAAAGGGTAAGAAGGCAAAAGCCTTCTCTACTATGCAGAGGTATAGGCTGGGTTTGCACATAACACTAACCCATGTGCGGGTTGTTGAATTCTGGGTTGTTGCCATGTGTGAACCCAGCCGTGCTAACAAAGCATGGTTTCCTAACCATGAACAGCCAAGAAAGAGAATCTGTGGCTTGTGGGCTTGTGAATTCTATGTTGTTTAAACCATGAGTTGTCATTATGTGTGAACCCAGAACTGCGGGTTGTTTTGCCAGGTTACAGGGGCGGTGGGCAAGGGTGGTGAAAAAATAACCCCAGCCACTCCATATGCCTAGTACTAGAGTGCCACAAAGGCATTTGGGATACAGGGAGGGAGCGGGTGAAGGAGGAGGGAAACAAACAACCCAGGGATTAAGAAAACAAGCCAGTTTGTGTGATCATGACAGACAAACAGGGCAACAAACCATGGGTTAAATAAACCATGGCTTAGCATTATGTGTAAATCAGGTCATACTGTGTTTGTAGATGGAGGTTCCATTTAGCATCATGCCATCCTCTTGTCTACAACCAATTGCTCCAGTTCATCTTGCTGGCTGTATCCTTTCTGTTGTGAGTCTCCCCTACTCCCAACTCATCACTATCAGATGTGATGTTTTGGAGAGTTTATGATCTGTTCCATGGGAGAGGGGGAGATGCTCCCCTCCTCTTGGAGGGAGCACATAAAAACCCAGCAGTCCTGCCGCATTCTTTTTTTTTTTTTACTTCTACGAATTGTCAACAGCGCAAATGCTACATAGATAGTAATTTTATTGGTCAGGATTTATTTTCCCAGGGGCTCAGGGTTAGGTTACAAAACGTTGTTCTTTATCCTCGCAACAACCCTGTGAGGTAGGTTGAGGACACGGATCCAGCCGGTGCAAAATAAGCAAAACCCGCATCCATGACACAAGAGCAAAGAACTCGGATCTCCTTGTTGCAAGTGGCTGGTGAAGATCAGGTGCCTCCTTAAAATCCTTACTGTGTAACAAGATGGCCCCGAGGGGGAGAGGTGGGCCTGTTGATGCCTTGCTCAATACTGGTGTGCAGCTGCTGTTTAGGACCCCAGGTGATCTTTGTAGAGTGACAGCTATTTTACCACAAACGGTGGGCACTAAAAGCTGCTGCCCAACAAGTGCCAGCGCCAGGTTTTTAAGGGCCTTTGGGCGAGACACCTGCAATGGGCCCCCTCCTTCACTGAGTCTACCTTCTCACCACCATTGTCACCTGGACCCATTGCTCCTCATCCTTTCTCATCATTGCTCCTGCTTGCTTACTTGACAGGCGGAGAGCCAGTGAGCAAAGTAGGTGATGACATCTACTGCTTCTTCTTCTCACCACCTTCAGTATCTGGGCTAGAGCACGAGGCAGGTGAACAAGCAGGTTGCCATGGTGAGGAGGAGCAACGCCAGGGTGATCTTGTCTGCGGGCCCCTGCTGGGGTGCGGGCCCTTGACAGGTGCCCTATCATACCTACACTTGATGCTGGCTCTGCACCCATTCGCTGGCGCTGCTCCACCCACACTCCACCAAAAGCATGCCTGTCTATATTCAGGTCTTAAGTTCTGCCTCAGGGCAGGCCAGGATCTTTAGCAGTGGGTCACTCCCCAGTTTTCCAGCACTTGGGAAAGCTCTGCAGCTGTCCCCTTCTCCTGGGCATCCCAACCCACTGCTTCGGAACTTTTTAGAGTTTGACCATGGGAAGAGGTTTTACACTGAGTTGGACCAGTGGTTCATCTAGCCCACCAAAGTCTCCGACAGAAAAGGGCCTATCCCCCAGCCCTGCTGTCTACGATTATTTTAATTGGAGCAGAACTTGGGATCTTATGCACTTAGCTATGGCTCCTCCCATGTCTAATGTCTTGGTTGCTCCATATCACCATCCCTTTGCAAGCTGTTGTGTTCCTACAGTGCCATTTATGGCAACCCATGTAGCAAGTGTTAGAGCGGGCTGGCAAATTTTCACTAGTCCGTGCATTATCAGTAGCCAGCCTGCTCGCCCACACCTATCTATGTTCATCGTTTTGAGTAGAATCAACTACCATAAACGTTTTTTTTAAAAAAAAAAACAACCCACCCCCAGTACACACAAGCTTCCTTGCCTGGAGGCACTTCCTACTCGCTATAGGCGACCAAGCGCATGGCTCTGCACAAGCCCCAAGCTAAGAGGGTGGAGTCCACCATCTCACGAGATCCTGGGCGGCAAGTTACCAACTGCTTCCTGCAGATTTGATTCCTGCCCAGAATGGAAGAAGTTCCTTCTGCCAAAGAAAAAGGGCAAGACCTTTGCATTCCATGGCTGTGAGCCTTTCTTCCGCTATTTGAGCACATTTCTTGCCGTTCCCTATCCTGTAACTGTTTTTTCACAGCTCAAAATCCTCTCAGATGAGTGGATGTTGTGTCTTTGATTTCCATCCAGGATTCCCCTGCCAAGGCACACACACCTTTGCTTGTTCATTCAGAGGCACAAAAAGTCTTTGCAAGAGACTAAACTCCAGAATGCTGCTTCTTGCCCTTTTCGTATCTGGTGGCACTAACAGAGGCCTTGTCAAAATGCTTGTAGTGATTTCCCTCTGCCACAAGGTGGGGTTGTAGTCCCATGTCTTCCCTACACACAGCTTGACTGTGGAGTCCATAGAAAAGACAAGTTGCTGGTTTAAAGGTTCCCTGTCTTGCAGCTCCAGCGGGTGGAGGAAATCAGCATAATCTCTTCTGCCGCCTGAAAGGGAAAGGAGACAGAGGTCCCAGTTGTACAAATACAGGGGGAATACTGAAAGCAGACGTGCAGTGGCTAGCAGACAGCCCCCATAACCTAGACCCAGCCTCTGAAGCCATTTTAGCTGCTCTGTGGCGACTGCCACACTGTAGTCAAGGTGTGAAGAAATATTTGCCTGCAATTTGACTTTTGGAGAAATGGAAAGAAATATTTTCTTCATGTAAAAAATAGAAGTGCAGACTACCTAGAGCTGTGAAGGCCTGGAAAAATAGACCCCTTCACACACGAAACTGCCCCAGAGATCCCCCACCCCCATGTTCAACCAATTCCCTAAGGCAGGGGGAATTCCCAATTCGGGGAGTGGGGGGGAGGGCTCTCTCTTTTCTCCTTTTGTATGTTATGTGCTGGCAATATTTGAGTCTGTGCTCCATAAGTGTAAATCTCTCACTCCTAGAGGGCGACGACTGCATCACATACTCCAACTTACGTCCAGCCTCTGGACTGCTCTCTGGAAAATAGGCTAGTCCTTGAGAATAGAGGAGTTGGCCGTTCACGATCTACACAAGCTCTTGGTCGCTTTTTTCCGTGTTGCATACACACATGGCAGTAGCATGACATTTGGGGGCAGAAGAAAGCTTGAATAGACCATGGCAATGTTTGCTAAAGGCTCTATCTTACAGCAAGTAGGATAGAGTTTCCAACACCTCTCTCAAGCCTTTGATTCCCAAGTGAGGAATCCGGTACACTCAAATCTTTCTGAGTTTCTCTCCAGCGAACCCAAGGTTAGAGCAAACATTAACTAACTGAAACTCAGTAAATGGTGGACTTGGTCCACTCACTGCCTTACCTAGGTGCCAGCAAACAGGCTCCCTTTCTTACCTTTAAAGTCACATTTCAAGTCCTGCCCCCCCCCCTTGCAGAACAAAACAAAGTTCCACAAAGTGCTTTTTTGGCCATGGACAAAACTGCGGTCAGCTTTGTGGCTGCTGAAAGTAATGGGTCTGGATTAGCAGGGCCACTCCAGAATGAATGAAAGGAGCGGGGAGGAAGAGGTTTCCAGGTAAGTGAGTTTCCAGGAGCTGGGGCATGGAAACTTTATGCCGCGTCCTTCTTGACCCCCGAGTCCTTTGCGCCAATATCCCACAAACCCTACCCCTCTCCTCCCTGCCACTCCACACTCTTTGCAAATCCCACATTCTGCAGAAAGGGAAACTACTGCAACCAAGGGAAAGGCGCTGAAACAATAGGCAAAAATGGTTTCCAACCACAGGGGTTCAGTTCTAGATGCCATACCTGGCTGACTGCAGGTGGGGATTCAGAGCACCTGCTGTTCCTGATGCTGCTTGGATTCCACAAGGGTGGAGAGCAGCCGGGTCATCTCATCCAGTTTCCTGTCCAGGGACTCAATCCGCTTCTCCAGCTCCCGGTGAGAGCTGCTAAGGCCGGAGCTGAGATCACACATGATCATCTGCATCTGTTATGGAGGAAGAAGAAAGAGCTCAGCCCTGCTCTGGCATTTCCTTTACCAGAATGTGACCCATAGGTGGCACTCTGCCCTTGGGGACAGGCAAGCATGGGCAAATCCGCTAGTGCCAACCACAGAACTCCTCCTTCGCTTAAGAGCTGCATGCAGAAGAATGCAGTACTTTGCACCAGCCATCCCAAACCTGGTGCCCTCCAGATGGTTTGGACTACAGCTCCCAGCAGCATGGTTAATGATCAAGGGTAATCCAAAACATCTGGGAGACACTAGGTTGAGAATTTATACTGCTTTACAGTATAAATAAATCACACACCAGTAGAGATTTTATACAAGAGGAAATGTGGCTGGCCGCCACTCCCAAAGTATCATGCGAATTGTAGTTCAGGGGCGAGATGAATTCTGTTAGGAGGGGTTTTTTTGAATTTACAACATTTGTATACCACTCCATATCTAAAGCAGATTCTGGAGCAGTGAACATAAAAGGTAAAATAGTAAAAAGATAAAAGGATTAAAACAGCATGATTAAAATTATATTTTTTAAAAAAACAATACCAATAAAAACCATCGCTGGTCAGTTAATGAATGCCTCCTGAAATAGTGCTGTTTTCAGGAGGCACCGAAAGCAACACAGTGTTGGCTCCTGCCTGACCTCCAGGGGCAGGGGTTTCCAAAGAGAGGGGGCCACCACACTGAAGGCTCTTCTCCAGGTGATCCCTAGCTCTCACTGCTCACATTTGCCCGCTCTCACAATTACGAAAATAGAAGCAAAAACCTTGGGTAACCTGGCACAGCCTGGTGCTTATACTACCCTTTAAGTCAGGGAGCAGAGCAGGAGTGGACAACTTGTGGCCCTCCAGATGTTTTGGCCTAGAACTCTCATGATCTCTCACCATTGGGTATGCTGGCTAGGGTTGATGGGAGTTGTAGGCCTAAATGGCTGGAGGGCCCCAAGCTGCCCACCCTAGGGGTGGAGGTAGGGCAGGGTTCTGATGGGTTGAGTATAGAGTCCCGCACAGAAGCACTTTTATACACCTACAAAAAGAAAGCCTTCGCTTGTATTTCTGGCAATGGGCCTGAGTGCCAAAACAATAGGTTGAGAGCTTATTTCTTTCACATTTATATCCCACCTTTTTTCTTCTTGCAAGGAACCCAAGGTAGCATACATGATCCTCCTCCTCTCCATTTTTAACCTCACAACAATCCTGTGAGGTGGCCAAGAGTCAGTAGCTGGCCCAAAGTCACCCAGTGAGCTTCCACAGCCAAGTGGGGACTAGAACCCGGATCTCCTGAGTCCCAGTCCAACACTCTAACTGCTACACCACAGTTGGCAAACCTCCATAAACAAACGCACCACCAACAAAAACTATAGTCACCAGGGTTCTTTGCCAAGAGAGAATGACAAACCAGTTTAAGCTGAGGTGTCAAAATGCCCTCAGAAAATTAAAGCAAAAAAACTCCGCGAGTTTTTTGATCTGGTGCCCTCCAGATGTGGTGGACTACAACTCCCAGCATCCCCAGCCAGTCCAACACAGCTGGAGAACACCAGTTTTAGGAAGGCTGGTCTAATAAGCGCCAGAGATATTTGAACAAACACATAGAAATCACTACAGAATAGCTAGGGCATAACGTGTTGGAAATAAACTACGGATTAAATAAACTGGCTTGGGTTCAGATCTCTGCTCAGAGCTGAATGAGGTGTGATGCAACACACATCATTTGTAAGTTTCCCACATTTGGGGAAATTGCAGGGGTCAGCACACCTGGAGTGCAAAGGATGACCCTCACCCTGGGAAAACCTTCAGGATCAAGGTGTAGACCCTGCCAGGTAAGTATTACCTGACTGGCTTCTTGCAAATCCCATTACTTATATAGACCAAAATGCCTATATTCCTCCTAACCGGGGTCTGGTTGTTATTGTCCCTAACTTTAAAAAGGGAAGTAAGAATGATCCAGGAAACTACCATCCAATCAGCCTACTGACCATAATCTGCAAGCTCTGAGCTAGACATCTTTGCTGGAAACTCCAAGCTTGGATGGAACATGACAGTATCTTGGCTGATGAACAGACCAGCTTTAGAGACGGTCGCTCCATCATGGGTCAGGTGCTAATGTTGCAGTTTCTGGTGGAAAACTACATCAGCAAATCCGAAACATCCTTACCTGCAGCCTTCATAGATCTCAAATATGCCTTTGATTCCATTTCCAGAGAAACAAATTGGAGGATTCTACAGTGGACCGTCATTTTTACTCCTCATGTATAAGATCCATGAAATTACCAGCTTAAAAATTAGATGTAACTCAGAGGGTCTTCTTTCTGGCCCAGTTCTAACGTCTAAAGGAGTAAAGCAAGGTTGCATACTGGCCCCACTTTTGTTTAACTTCTATATAATTCCTTAGTGAAAGCCCTTGACCACCCGGACATCCATCTGCCCAAGCTAGCAGACAGGCGCCTATCAGTGTTATGATATGCTGACAACACGGTGATCCTGTCCCAATCGCCTTGTGAGCCCTTGCTCAATATTGCTATGATGAATGCCTCCAAATAAATTACTAGAAAACAAAGGTAATGGTCTTTGCCAAAAGACTGAAGTCATATAGCTGGCATATAAATGGCCACAAGACTGAGCAGGTAAAGGTATTCAAATACTTGGGCGGTGTTTTTCAAGTTAACGGTGGACGAAAAGCACATGCAGAATATGCCGCCGAGTTAGCCCAAAGAAGTGCTTCTGCCATCCAAAATTATTTTTCTGCCACCGGAGGGCATTATGTACCAGTGGCAATTAAGAGGTTTGTTTGAGGCCAAGTCTTGTATGGAGCCCAACGTGGCCCTTATTCCACTTTTACACCTCTGGAAGTCGTTCAGTCTAAATGTCTTAGAGCCACTCTCGAAGTACCTTGCTGCATCCAAAACACCACCCTGTAACTGGAGACTGGCCTTCAGAAGGTTGAAACTAGACTCCAGCTTGCTATCTTTAATTTCTGGCTGAAGTTAATCTTTCTCCCAACTGGTTTAGCGTCATTAATTCTACACAATGTTTTTCAGTCAGGATGGAAGCAAACCCTGCCTCAAAAGCTCCAGATATAAGGATTCTCCTGGGGCCATCTGATGTCCTTGGGATATGAGAAGGCCAGAGTGATCCTTAAGCAATGTATCATAGATGCTGAACACCAACATGACCTTGGCTTAATCTCCAACCATATTTGATCTGGAACAGCAGTCCAGCCAAATAGCCAGCAAATTACCTTTCTGCGATCTCTGTCCAAAAGCATCGTAGAGCTTTTAGTTTGGCACTCTTCAGTGGTTGTCCCTCAGCAGTTCTGGAGGGAAGATATCGTAAAATCCCCTCGTGCAAACGCAAGTGCCCCTGTGGCTCTGGAGAGGTTGAATCGGTGACTCGTGTTCTTTGTATTGTTCTTTCTATCACTAGGTACACAAATCTTTTATCGAACCTCTTTTACTAAAACTGCCAAAATGGTCAGGTGCCTTCTATGTTTTCTCCTTTCCCTCTGACAAAAATGCATCCACAACTTTTAGTGTTGCCAAATGTTGTGCTGTAGCATGCAAAACTCGCCAGAACCTGACTTCAGAGACTCTGTAATTCTCTGCATTTTATTGTAGGTGTTTTATCTGTTTTTATTTGTCATGCTGGTCATTGACCATAATAATAAATGATGATGATAATGGGGATCATTTGTAATCATGCCTGCGGTGTGTGTGTGTTTTTCGGCTACTGGGCAGTATAGAAATGAAATAAATAAATAAATAAATAAATTTTTTTAAAGACATGGGCGAAACCTGATTTTTGTCAGGACCGCTGCACACAAGGACGGGAGGTTCAACCTTTTCCTCCCTCCTCATGCTACCAGTGCAAATTGCCCCCTCAGCCATTATTCCCCTGGTGTGTGTGTGTGTGTGGGGGGGAGCTTCAAGGCTAATAGCCACCTTGAGAGGGCGATTTTTGTTGGGATCACAGTGGGGGAGAAAAGGATCCACTACCCACAAGTGTGGTCCTGACAGAAAACTACCTCTCATACATGTTTGCCTCTTATTAACTTCTTTAAATGACAGTCATGATTTCCAGTGATACATTTAGCATAATAACTTGTTTGGGAGTCAACCATAAAGCTTACTGGGTGATCTTGGGCCAGTCATACCCTTAGCCTACTTCACAGGGTTGTTGTGAGGATATTGGGGTGGGCGGGAAAACCAAGTGTGCTGGCCTTGGAAGAATAGCAGGATAAAGAAATGATGATAGTGATGATCCTATTTAGAAGAACTGCATTTTCCCAAGTACAACAAATAGTGCATTGAAGTACTAGAAAAATGTGATATTGTCACAGAAGTGCTGCCTCAAGAAAAGGCCAGTGTCCTGTGTGCAGCAAATGGCTCATATCTATTAGACTAAAACAGGTTATGACGGAATGTGCTGAATCTCCTCAATACAGTGGAAAACACTCCATCCCCTAGACATCACTGTCTCCGGTAGAAAACTCACCTTAGAAATATCCACCATGGTGTTGACTTGATCTCGGATCTTCCGGTGCTTCATCCTCACGTGCCGGAACCTACATCAAAGAGGGAGTTACAACCTGTCAGCTATGCCAGATGTGCTTCCTTTGTGAAGTGCCCAGAGAGCCTCAGCTATTTGTCATGATTTGCCCCAGAAATGAAATAAATAATAATAATAATTTCCAAATTTCAACTCGGTGTAGAGTAAGGGTTAAAACATACGTGACTGCCACGGCTCACCCAGGCACTTCCCTCAGGAAACCCTGATAACTGTAGCTGCATACGAGCGATGATGATATCTATCAGAATTCACAACAACCTCCCATAATCAAGGATTACACCCAGTGCCATATGCACAAAAGTTCACGCTCCTCTACACAGTGTTAATTAATCTCTAACCATTGCCATTTCCTATTTCCATAACTACACTTGATAGTATGATTTAAAATACCCACGTAACCAATAAACATGCTTTGAAAAGATGGGGCGGGGGGAGATACACATGTTTACCACTCTAGTAATAAAAGCTTATGCACAGGAGAGTCATTAATCTTTCAGGCGCCACAAGACTATTGTGTTACCCACCCTGTGTGGGGCTGTTCACACAACAGCCAGCCCACACTCATTATCACCTCATTCACTTACCAGAGCAAAGAGGGGCCATCGGTTACCCTGGTGATCCAGTAGATAATGCCACTGCTTCTGCACCAGGGTGGGGGTGGGGAACCCCAGAGCTGTGCTCCCCAGCATTCCCACTCCATTACAGCACTGGCTTCCGCTTCCTATCCCACCTCTTTTCTTACTGGTTTGATCTAGTCCATTGGTTTGATACTAGTATAACTTATGCGTGTCCCCATTCCCCCGGTGCAATTTTAGTGTGACGAGGGTGCAAGATCCCTAGGACCTCTCACAGAACTACAATTCTCAGGATCCCCTGGAGCAAGGGAATACAAGTCCGTAGTGTACACATGTCCTCTTGAGCATTACAACCGCTCCAGCCTGCCTGCGTTACATTTCTAACACACCCAATAACTAACGTTCTTTGGGCATTGAAGGAGTCCTGAACTCCAGCTACACTGCCCTATTCACTCTGACCAGTAGATTCCAGTCCCTCCCAGGATAGGAGCTAAACCAAGACTAGCCACTACCCGGCGTTCATCACTTACATATGGATGGCCGCCAGCAGCTTCCGGTGGTGCTTGCGTTGTCTCCGTCCATCCTTCCTCTTGGTGTGCTTATATAACAGCCAAGCCTCCTGTAGCACATTGGCAGCTGAGCATTTCATCTGGAGGTGCAAGTAAAATTGGGTGGATCAGTGAAGCTCATTTTCCCTTACCTGTCACTGGAGAAGGCCTGCACCACCTGTGATCCCCGCCAAGCAGATCGCAGACCACCAAATATGTATTGCAGCCTGCCAGATGCATGGCAAACACCTCACCCCCACCCGTGTTTTGCCATCTCAAGAAAGGAGGTTTATTGGGGCCCTGACAAATCACCATACTTGGCAGGTGGGCTGCATTAGGCCTGGCAGGTTACTAGGGTGGCCTCTGGCACATCGAGGAAATGTATCACCAAAACAGTGGACAAAAGAGAGCATGGATTTGTATAACATTTGCGTTTGTTTAGAGAGACAGACAGGGTCCTTAGTGCAGCTTCTGAGAGTGAAGAACAGGCTTTGTGCAGAGACGTACATAATTTGAGCAGTGAGCTTGCTGCAGAAGCAAATTCACTGCATTTTGTTTAAATATATGCAGCTGGTTGTGCATCTTTACAGCAAAAGTTGCCTTTGCACAGCACTGATTGGCTGGAAACCAGTAACATTTCTAACCCTTCTCCCCAGAAGCATTTTTTCCAACGTTTTAAAACTCAGTTCTGCTTCTGAAAGTGTGCGTGTGGGGAGGGTGAATGCACCTTTAATAAATATAAATGTGGTGCTTAAAAAAAATGAGCCCTGCCATCTGCTTTGCTCACTCTCTCGCTCACTCGCTCGCGCTCTCTCCCAATGGGCTTCCGGGTGAGCGAGACCTATGTCTTGCCAGATGTCTGAACTGACTGATGGCAGAGGACTTCTGAAATTTGGCTAAGGGTTGCAGGTTGCCCACTCCTTTTCTAGAGGTTCTTAAAACTGTGGTCTGTGGTGCACATTCAGATGGTTCCTGCCAAGGTCATAATGAAAATAAGAGAGGAAAATGCTGAAGAGCCAGAAACTCACTTGAAGTTTCCACCACTTGCAGAAGAGGCCACATACATGTGGGGCTTTTCACCCGCCCCTTTTCAGGTGGGAGTTTTTCCTGCCCTACCTGGACATGCCAGAGATCGAACCTGAAACCTTCTGCATGCAAAGCATGTGCTCTGCCTCTTGAGCTACGGCCCTCTTCCTCCAGCTCCACCACTTGAGATCATTTTAATTGGAGATACCAGCAACTGACCCTGGGACTTTCCGCATGCAGAGCTACAGCCTTTCCTGACATCATTGGGAAGCTTGCTTCCCTGGGTTCTCTCTTACCTCTTCTTCCCCTCTTACCCTCCCCTATTACAGAGTGCAAACGTTTAGGGGGGGAACAGCTAAACCATGCTTCGTTTAAAAATAGAGAACTGTAGAACTAACAAGCACACACACATCTAGAATCAGGAAAGTGAAATACTGGTTTCTACTACGAGTCTGTCTTTTCTGGTAAACGACAAGGAAGGGGACATTTCAGTGTAAAGATAAGAAAGATATCTATCCCCACAGTAAACTCAAAACCTGGGTTATCACGTTGTTTTGTGTAAATCAATTGTCCCAATACACAATGGGTTCTCTTACCTCTTTGGCACACTGGATATCCATCATGAAGTTATGAACGTGTTTCTCGGGCCTGCTGAATTCCAGTTTATCTGCAGCAACGGCCACCAAGAGTGCTGTGCAGCCCACTCCCTGTGAAATAACGGGACAGATCGTGAGGGAACGAAAATGGGGCTGTGGAGGAGATGCGGTAGGTGCCTCAGGTAATACTAGGAGTTGCTGGGCTGAGGGGGGAAGAGGGAAAAGGACAGTGGGGAGAGGGCCTGGCTTAGCAGAAGAGAGCACATGCTTTGCAGACAGCAAGTCTCAGGTTCAATCCTTGGCATTTCCAGGAAGGGCCGGGAAACAAGCAACCCTGCCCGAGACACTGGGGAACTGCTGCCAGTCACTGTACTATAGACAACAGATGGACCCACTCGGTTTGATGGTCTGACTCAGTATAAGGCAGCTCCCAATGAGATCTTCAGGGCTACAGTTGCCAGGGCCGACTCCCGTTTTCTGAGGGCTCTTGGGCAAGACAGCCTCAATGGGGCCCCTCCCTCCATGGGTCCACCTTCTCACTGCCATGGTTAGCAGCTCCTGTCGCTCCTCATCTTCCTTCTCACCACTGCTACCACTTACTTGCTGGTCAGGCAGGGAGCCCGTGAACAACTGGGTAGTGGCATCTCCTGATTCACCTTCTCGCTACCATGATTGCCTGGGCCAGGGCAAGAGGCAGGTGAATAAGCAGGTTGCACTGATGAAGAGGAGAAGCAACTCCAGGGGCTCTTGTCAGTGAACCCTTGATGGGGTGTGGGCCCTTGGCAGGTGCCCAACCGTGCCTGCCCTTGACTCTGCCAGTCCTAACCATTGCTGGAGAGAGAGCAAACAGCTCGCTCAGGAGGTGCTGCACTAGAAGAAACACACTCTGAGATTCAGGGCAGGGCAACGGTCCTGGGGGAAGGGGGTCAGAACATTCAGGACATGGCACCATGAGAACGCTGATGCTCAGTATTCATTCTCCAAATATACTTGCTATTTAATGCTATTTAATTTCAGTGGGTTGGATCCAGACCTAATCATACTTGGAACAGACTTATTGAAACTTCATGTCAGGGTGGACACTGAGCCCATAGAATCCCAGAGTAGTTCTGATTCGGAGGAAGAGCAGTTGCTCCTGGGAGAGGAGCGCGCCCCTTTTTCCCAGGGCCCGCAGCTGACAGAGATTCCTCCCACCAACATTCCAAGATTAGAAAGCAGTCCAGGGAGTGACCCAGCACCGATAGCAGACTGGTTGGATGCGCGGCGCAGACGCAGAGAGCGGTGCCAAATGGAGAGCGTGGAAAGGAGGCGTAGCGCCCGGTTGGCGCTCAAAGAACGGTTGCGCCCAGAGGATCCAAGGGAAAAGGGGAGGGATTCTCCCTAGTCCTTATTTCAGGGGTCTGCCAGTAATTGCCTTTCAAACGGGGACCAACTGTTCCACCTTAGGGCATAGGGATGCTGCTGCTCAGATCTAGTTGCTACCTGTAGTTATTAAGTTATAAAAGAAGAATAAAGCTTTGAAAAGAATCCCTTTGTCTGTGTCTGGACTTGGCTACTGGATTAGACTGAGAGAGCCCTCCAAGGAGCCCTTGAAACTTCAGTCCCGTTGATTTCAGTAGGTCTACTCAAAGCATGGCGGAGGGAGCAATTCTATGGCCGGAGCCCCTGCTCCAAGGTCAGTTCCCGGAGAACCGACCTTCCCCACTGCCTTCCGCACTGCCTTGTAGGCAGCATGGAACAGCCTCGCATTCCACACTTGGAAGAGGAGCGCAGAGCGGCCAAAATGGGGTGTTCCGGGGTGGGAAAGGCAGAAATGCAAGTATGACACATCCTATGTGCTGTCCAGCAGCCTCCTCCCCTGCTCCGCCTTCCCGCAGCTAGACAGCAGAAATTGGCTGTCTAGCCACAAATGCAGGGCAGGAGAAGCGCGGAGTGAACAATCCCCTCCATGCCTCTCCTGCCCTGCACTGGATAGGCAGTTGCCTCCAAGTTCAGAGGCGGCCACCTATCCCTATAGGATTGTGCCCTAATTCTGGTTCCAACCCAATATTTGTTTTCTGACATCAATGGCTGATTGCAGTATTTGCCAATAGCTGATTTGCAGCACTATGTAGCACTAGACAGATGACGTGAAAGGGATACATAGCATTTGACAGCTTATGGAATTTCTTATTTGGAACCTGGTCAAAATCAAAAACAGACCAAGAGATCTGATCCAAAAGCACTTGAGAATTGAAATTTTGAAGTCACCTTCAACTCCACCTTCAAATTTTGAAGTCACCTTCAAATCCACCTTCAAATTTCTGACAATTAACTTCCTCATTCAAAATGTTGGGGGGCATTCCAAATTTATGCAAGAATACATTTCAACTCAAAACCATGTCACTTACCATGACACCAGTGAACAGACACACCATCTTTCCACACACGGTGACTGGCACCACGTCCCCGTAGCCAATGGTTAGAAAAGTGATGGGAATCAGCCAAAACGTTCCACCCAGGTACTCATTCTCTTTCATATGCTGCCTGGCAGGTAGAAATGAGAGAGGTTCAATATGAAATGTGTTTTTATGTATTTATTTATTTAGGGGATTAATAAATCCCTCTCTTGGGTGTTACTGCTCCCAGAGCTGCTTGGAGCAGTATTAAAATAAGAGAAACAAACAAGAAAAACCAAGATAAACAAATAACATATCAAAAGAGCAGCGCAGTAAAAACATAGCAGCATCAGAGTTAAAATCAATAAAACAACATTTTTAAAGACCTGAAAAAAAATTTAAAGGTCTTTTCCTGGCACCAAAAACCTTAAGAGCAGGTAGCATCTGTTCCAGAAATTGGGGGGGGGGGCTTAGAATGCCTTGGGGGGGGCTCTCTGTGTGAGGCCATCTCTTTGTCACTGCCCATACACTTGCCCTTTCCCTCTGGAACCAATCCATGTACCACTTCCCAGACAAAGCAAGGAAGTAGAAGCTGGTGTTCCTTGATGTTATCTCTGCTCGTGGGGCAGTTAGACAGACAGCAAAGACAAGTGGCCCCCCTGCTGGCTTGTGGGCCTTTGCGGGTGACCTACAATGCCAGTCCTTGGCACCAGCCCTGACATGTTAGCTCTCTGTCCATGCGCAGTTGTGAACTCCTCCGCAACAGTAGAAGCCAGGCAAGCCTTTCTGAGGAAAGCATTTTATAGCCACGGCATCGCCACCCAAAAGGCCCTCTTCCTGGTTGCAAGCCAAAGGCCTGGAGACACCTAGAGAAGTTGCTCAAAAGGAGACCTCAGTGTATGAGCTGGTTCATATGGGAGTAGACGGTCTCGCAAATGTACAACTCTGCAGCTTTGAGTGAACGACAGTTGAGCTGCTTTCCAGCTGCTTTAAAATCGTACATACAAACTCTGCTACTGCTGCTGCTGCTTTGAAGCAGTGTCATTTAAAGTGATAAAAAAAAGTTTATTGGTTTCCACCAAGGCCGAATCGGTTGCTAACTTCCAGCTCATCAGCTGAGTTTGTCAGACACAAGAAAGGGACGATCCTTTAAAAACGAAGGGCTTCTCTGCAAATAAAGAGTGCAGAGTTCAGGACTGTTTCAGACTGGGGAGAGGAAGGAAGTCCTTTATGACAGGGAGGGGGAAGGTGTGGTCCTCCAGATGTTTCTGGATTGGAACTGCCATCATCCTTCACCATTGGCTCTGCTAGCTAGGAGTTATAGGAGTTACAGCCAACCAACATTTGGAAGGCCAGACTTTCACCACCACTGCTTTATGGGAAAGGCCGCAGCTCAGTGGCAGAGCACATGCTTCGCATGCAGAAGGCTCCTGGCACAATCCCCGAGACCTCCAGCCAGAAGAAACTCCGGTATGGAGAGCAGCTGCCGGTCAGAATAGATCTAATATGTAGAGCAACTCTCAGAGACAACTGATAATTTTTGTGACATATTTCAGAGGGTCACAAGCCGTTTTACTCTATCCTAGCAAAAACAACAGAGTCCCGTGGCACCTGAAAGGGTCACACATCTAATCGTGGCACAAGCTTTTCGTGGACTAGAAGTCTGCCACTGATTTAGTGGGCTCCCTGGACCATAAGAGCCACAATAAATGAGTTGGACTTTAATATCTCACTTAAAGATTTATAATGTTTTCAAGATTATAAATTGAACTACAGAGATTGAACTATTGGGAACAAACTTAGCAGTGAATTGCTACCAAACTATATACATAACTGAAAGTAGTCAGATACCCCTTAGCAACCTTTCCCTGCTGGTGTCATCCAGAACTGATTCCCCCCATACAACCATTTCTAAATCACTATAGTTCCTACTCACATTACAAGATTCACTATTTTGGCTGATCACCATAATGCTCTTGACAACCCTGTGCTTCTCAAGATGCTCTTGCAGGGCTGGCCCTACCACTGGGTCAGGGGTCGGGAACATCAGGTCCGGGGGCCAAATCTGGCCCTCTGGAGTCCTTCAGAGGGCTATGCCCACTTCTTCCTGGCCCCACCCCCTTTCCCCCCAAGCACCAATTGCTTGGCTTTTGTGTAGTTTTTTTCCCCATTCTAAAAGGTTGAAATTAGTGCTGTGCTGGAAACTTCTCCCACATTTTTTTTCGACCATTCTCATTCAAAGAAATTGCTTTCAAAAAGAAATTCAAAGGAGGAGAAATTTCGGAGAAATTCTCATGGGTTGGGTTTGGGGTTCTTGTGCTTATGTTACTCATGAGGTGGCTGAGGAGTGTGCATGAGTGTCCTGTCTGTCACTGTACAGTAATCTCTGTGGCAGCCTGTCGCCTCCCCAGATTCCCGCACTTCAGTTAAAGCCATCGTGAGGAAGACATCATGAGGCAATTCCTCCCATGGGGCTTTTCCCATTCAGGAAGTGCAGGTGGCCTGGGGGGCTGCAGAGCAATGGAAAGATGTGTAAGAGAGAGAGAAAACACACACAGCACCCTGGGCCACCTCGCAGTAATTAGATCAAAAATACCACCAAAAGAAATTCAAAATTCTGCCTCAAAAAAGTGGAAGCCTCAACACAGTTGATGCTGTTGCCACCTACAGAAGCAGTGCAATGAAACAAAAACCCTTTGGGGAAAAAAGCTGTGCTACAAGCCCTGTCAATAGTGAGCCCTATCTGTGAGAAACTGTTGGGAGAATTTTCTCCTCCTCTAGGAGAAATTCGGTGAAATTGTCCCCCCAATTTCTCTGCCCACAAATAGGCTGGAGAATTTTGAGAGGCCATTTGTGCACCGCTCTAGTTGAAATGCCTCTCCTAAGGTTTGAGTTGCTGTCAGTAAGAGCTTTAAGCTAAAATATGCTGGGATGTTTGGCCCAACCCCTTTTGCCTTTGTCACCACCCCCTTTGCTTTCAGCCCTGCCCAACACTGGAATATGGCCCCCGAGAACATCTCCGTAACTGAATTCAGCCCTCAGGCTCAAAGAGGTTCCCCGCCCCTGCGTTAGGCAGAGTGAGGTAGCCACCTCAGGTGGCAAATCCTGACGGTGGGGCGATATTAACAAGCAGCGGCAAGGCTTTGAAGGAGAGAGCCATGTGTGTCTCACACATACTTCACTCCTTAAGCTAGCCCTCAGATGCCCTCACAAGATGCGATCCCGTCGCCAGGGTTGGATTCAACTGCCAGTCCAACTGGCTTCCGCACTCGGAGGTGGAGTGGGGCATCTCATCCTTTGCTTCAGGCAATGAAATGGCTGCCAGTTGGGTGTTTTAGATGCATGGTGACCAAATGCAGAGGATGGAATTCCTGGACCTTGATTTGCTGAGTAAGAGGGAAGTTCTTCCAGCACAGTTTGTCAGGAAGGGGAGAGTACAGTTGCTGAGATTCCTGGGTAAAAGGTATGGGAGACTTGGTCCTTCTTTCCATCTGGTCATCCTGATTAAATGGCCACTCTCCCAAGGAACAACCTGTTGGGTTGTTCCCTCCTCAAGTTGGCTGCTTTCCCAAGATTCCCAAGCGTCTGGATTGGCAGATGTTCCCATGATGCCCGTCAATAGATGAGCCCTGTATTGAAATACTTTACTGGTCTCCATAGGCGGCAAGGATCTGCATGCAGACAAGTGAGGGGCTGTGGAGGAGGGATGCAACACTCCCATCCCTCCTCTGTGCCAAGCACAGAAGACAAGTGGGCTGCCGGGAGACCCTGGGAACACAGGAAGCTGCCTTATACTGAGTCAGGCCCTTGGTTTATTTAGCCTAGTATTGCTGACACTGACTGGCAGAAATTCTCCAGGAATTTTCCCAGCCCTACCTGGAGATGCCAGGGATTGAACCTGGGAGTAGGTGCTCCACCACTGAGCCACGACTCAGCCCTATCCTCAAGGCCCAGCACAGGAATGCAGCGGGCTGTTGGAGGAGGGTTGGAGCTCTTGGTGCCTCTTCTGCCAGTCCCCAGCAGGCTATTTTAAAAAACTGCAGGCTAGTAGCATTTGTGGGAAGTTTGTTTCACCCCTTCCTGCCAGAACAAACACACTACCATGCACTACCACCACCATCCCATCTCCCAGGATAAATATCACAGCAAGGGGGAGGTCCACCTAGCCCCATATATCAGCCAGAGAAGCAACAGCTGCAGGGAGCTTGTTTTGCCCTTCCCTGCCAGAAAGAACACCTATAAGAACTTTGAAACTACATACCAGCGCCTGAGCTTTGCTTTTCGTTTTTCCTCCTCCCTCCCAACCCCTTTTCCTTTTGTGTCGTGACTTTTTGACTGTCAGCCTGAGGGCAGGGACTGCCTTATTCCTGATCTTTGTAAGCCGCTCTGGGAGCTAATTCTGGCTGAAGAGCGGGGTTAAAAATGCTGTCAGTAAATAAATTTTTGCAAGGTTGCACTAGATCCTCACCGTTCGCAGACAGACAGCACCCAGAAGGCGATGAGCCAGAGTCCCATGGTGAAGATCAGCAGCACCCGCCCTGGCTGGCTGTTCACCATCACCCGGAGCACAAACGGATACTGGAAGTGGATCTTGTTGAGGGATCCGATGCTACGATAGGAGGCGTCTCCCAACACGCTGCTCCTCAGTAGCACAGCCCGGGGCACCAGGTAGAGCCGGAGGAACATGAGCAGCGAAAGCAGCATGTCAACATCGGAGAGGAACAGGAACGTCTGCTTGGGCTTGGGGTCCAGGCAGGGGAAGTCTCCGTCTGGGAAGGGGTGGAGGGAGCAGACCAAGAGCTCCAGCGCAATCAGACCCAGCTTCGAGGCACTGACTGCAATCCGCCAGTCAGCCAGGGAGTTATCCAGCATGAAGAGCTAGAGGGGAAAGAGAGCAGATAACATCCCGTGGGCAAAACCCTACTTAGAGTAGGCCCACTGAAATGAATGGCGCTTAAGTTAGTCATGACTAATTCCGTTATAACTTAGTCAAAAGCTAGCCATGAATCAGTTAGGTCCCACTCATTTCCATGGCTTTACTCTAAGTAGGATTTACGTTGGATTTTGCCCAGTGTACTCTTCTCCAAGATGGGATAACACACTCGCTCCCCAGCCAGACCTGGGAATACAAGGATCACAACTTCCCAGCTCCCACTATAAGAACAGTAGTATGGGCCATAGCTCAGTAGTAGAGCACATCCACACTGGGGGGGGGGTGTTAAAAAAGGGGGGGGGAGACTCAAATGGAGGCTTTCCCCGCTTTTTTTTAAGCCTCCCATGGGCAGATGGAATTTCAGGACAAAAAACAGAGGTGAGGGGAGCTTAAACCCTCCTCTCCTGAAGTGCCACAGTTCCAATCCGAATCAGACCTGCGAGCATTTGCAGGAGAGTAGGAGCGGAAACTAAGCAGAGAGGGAGAATCATACATAGCTCCACTTTGTGTGATTAGGAGAACAGTTCGTATATTCCTTAGGCTAAGAGTGACTCACAGGCCCAAGGTCAGCCACTGGGCTTCATGGCTAAATGGAAACTGGGATACTGGTCTCCCTGGTTCTTATCTGACACTCTATGTGTTGGACTACAACTCTCAGCATCCCTCAGCCAGCATGCTGGGAGTTGTAGTTGAACAAATCTGGAGGGCACCAGCTTGAGGAAGGCAGCTCTACCCACTACATCGCAAAGATGCTCATCGCGACACCCTCTGGCAAAGGACTGCACAGGTTTAATCTCAAAGAAGTAACGTAAGGATGGAATGGGAACATCGAGTGCTGTAGCTTTGCTGAAGCCAAAGTGGGTGTATTTTGCCTTGGAAAGGAAACCACTAGGAGATCATAAAGCTGATCTGAGCTTTCCAAGGAAGAGTGGGATATAAATCTAAGAATTTTCGTGTCTTTGTCCCAAATCAGCTGTCTATCAGTTTCAGAAGATGCTCTGATAGGTCCCAAACCTGCATGTTGACCTGTTTATTTTTGCTCCAAAGCTGAGAAGTTCCAAATGTTAGAATCTTCCTCTATAACGGGTCTGACCCATTCCCTGGTGTAGTGTAGTGGCTAAGTGACTGGTCTATAAATCAGGAAGTATCTCGTTCAAATCTCACCTCTGTCCTAACCTCACAAAGTGGTTTTAGGTAAACCACCATCTCCTCAGCCCCAGCCCCAGATCTGCAGCAGGGAAGAATACTGGCTTTCCTCGTAGGGTTGTTGGAAGGTTTTGCAACAACATTATGTCTGCGAATGGCTCTGCATATTTTAAAGCATTAAACAAAGGCTAAATCCAGTTATCATCATTCATTTGGGGGTGGAAAGTTTGTCCTTTTATTACAGGCAACAGAACTCGGTGATCAAGCACTGATTTGCATGCAGAAGGTCTCAGGTTCCGTCCTTGGCATCCCTACCCAAAAGTATCAGGTAGCGGTTGATGGGGAAAACCTCTCTGCCTCAAACCCTTGAGTGCTGCTGTCAGTCAGAGTAGACAATACTGGATTAGATGAACAAATAAACGTGGTTTGCACATAACACTAACCCATGGTTTATTTAACTCATGGTTTGTTGCCCTACCCAGGGTTTGTCTGGGAGATTGAACAAACAGAGATTGAACAAACCATGGTTTGTTTTCTCAATCCCTGGGCTGGTTGTTTCCCTCCTCCTTCGTCTGCTCCCTCCCTGTATCCCAAATGCCTTTGTGGCACTGTAGTACTAGGATATAGAGCGGCCGGGTTTGTGGGGGTGTTTTTTTACCACTTGCCCACTACCTCTGTAGCCTGGCAAAACGACCTACGAACAACCCATAGTCTGGATTCACATGTAACAACAACCCAGAGTTCACGATTCTCTTCTCATCATGGGTTCTCTTTCTGGGTTGTTTGCGGTTAAACTATGGCTCGTTAGTGTGGCTGAGTTCACACATCACAACAACCCAGAATTCAGCTGCCCATGGGCTAAATAAACCATGGGTTAGAGATATGTGTGAATCAGGTCATAACACTGATTATGTGAACCAGCATGAACTGGATACTGGAAGGCAGCTTCTATGTTCCATAGAGCATACATACCTTGAATTTAGAAATTGCTGTTCTGTTGCTTGTCATGTTGTGTGTCTGCAAATGTACGTGTGGTGTACAAATGTATTGTGATAGTTGCACAGCAGTTAGAGCAGCCTTCCCAAACTTGACACCCTCCAGATGTATTGGACTACAACTCCCATCACCCCAGCCAGCATGGCCAATAGTCCAACACATCTAGAGGGCAGCAGGATCGCCTAGGCAGGGATGGTGAACTTGTGGTCTTCCAGATGTTTTGGCCTACATTTCCCATCAGCCTTAGCCAGCATAGCCAATGGGGATGGATAATGGAATTGAAGGCCAAAACCTCTGGAGGGCCACAAGTTGCCCACCCCTGGCTTAGACTGTTTGGCAGGCAGGCTTTTGGCAGCCCACGTATCTTTGTTAGATCCGTGGGCTGCCAATGCACCTCCAGGCATGTCTGTGCAACTCAAGGAGTCAGCATCTCTCTGTACGCAGCAGGTTGATAGGACTTGAGGAATTTCCATCTCGGCATAGAAGCCAACCATTGTTAAGAGCCGCTACTGTATTACTGTAAAATGAGGACTAAAACGGAACAACAGGCTTAGTTCTATTATGTAATCCAGTTGGGGTGTCTTTATTGGCTTTGTCTGAACAAAGCATCAGACATAATTTTATTCTTATTAATGTGGTTGACGGTACCAGTGACTCGGCTCCTCCTAGATAAGTTTTTCCTTACTTGTCTGCCCTACAATATATTACGCATTTTATATTCTACAGTTTTATAGTACATTGACCCCAGTCGGCTAGACAGATTTTTTTGGAAACTGCATTTAATACAGTTGTTTCTAATACAAAAAAAAAAAAACACCTCGGGTGGCAGGCACCATCTTATTTACTTATTGAAGCTATTTCTATGCCACCCTACATCAAATTAGATTCTGGGACAGCATACGACAACGTAAATAACTGTTTTAAAAGTGAATACAATAAAAAGCCAACATCCAACAGCCCAAATGAAAGACAGCAAATAGGGTTTTTTTGAGCCGGGCTGAGAGCTTATACAAATTAAAATGCCTGGGTAAATGAAAACGTCTTAAACTGGTGGAGGAAGACTATAAAGCAGCCACTTAAGGAAGGCATTCCAGAGTTGAAAAGGTTTCTCCTTTGTGACTACATAACATGCTTCCGATAAGGATGACACTTAGAATAAGGTCTCAGTGGAAGATCTTAAGAGAGACAGACAGAGATTCTGGGTTAGGGTGGCCACTTATGAATCTACAAAAAAGAGGAAATGCATCAACAAAAAAGAGAATGATTTCTACAGCATTTGCATAGGCTAACTGATAGGTATGGATGCAAACTGAGAAATAATTATTATAATTTAAATAGAAATACAGTACATCTCGCCCTAATGTGGAGGACTATGACCAGGTGACCTGTTTGCCTGCCTGTTCAGTCTGCTGTTCAGGGCCAACAATTAAGAGGCAACAGTTCTTATGGTTCTTACAGATAAACCGGAACTGAACAAGACAGTCCTTCAAATAGAAGATGGTCCTCTGTAAAAGAGGACACCTGGCCACCCTGTCCTTTCAGTTGTGTTGAACTGGCGACAGTGAAATGAACTGAACGACCAAAAACTGCTTTTTGGCAAATATATATGAGGGAAACTGGAAGAGGAACAACATGAGACCCCACAAATCACACCCATTCGCCATCCAAAGTATCCCCAGCCAACAGCAGCTTAGCCATAAGTGACTGATGAAACATGCCATGACTCAGCCAGGAAATGGCTCACTCAGATCAGCAGCACAGATCAAACAGCCCAGAGGAAAGAAAAAAACCTTCTGAGGTGTATTTTCCAAGTGTCATTCACTTGTCAGCCTCACAATGTGGTTAAGCTATATGGAGCTGGGAGACTAAACTTCTGGGCTTGCATCCCAGGCCTTGAAGGTACACGTCTCAACTCCCGACCTGCTCTTTCCATTAGCCTCTCTCCCTCCAAATGCTAGTAGCTGTACCCAGCATTTTAAAAAATGAATTTATAGAGCGGAGGAGCATCACAGTGGAGTTCAAAATGAGAGCCAGTGTGGTGTAGTGGCAAAGAGTGTTGGACTGGGAGCCGGGAGATCCGGGTTCTAGTCCCCACTCGGCCATGGAAGCTCACTGGGTGACTTTGGGCCAGTCACACACTCTCAGCCCAACCCACCTCACAGGGTTGTTGTTGTGAGGATAAAATGGAGAGGAGGAGGGTAATGTAAGCCGCCTGGGGTTCCTTGCAAGAGGAAAAAAGGCGGGATATAAATGCAATCAGTCAGTCAGTCAATCAATCAAATCCAGGTGGAACTCCCTATCACTAGGGCAGAGGAAGGACTGTAGCTCAGTAGCAGAGTGCCTGTTTTGCATGTAGAAGGTCTCAGGTTCAATCTCCACCCTCTCCGGGTAGGGCTGGAAAAACTCCTGCCTGAAACCCTAGAGAGACGCAGCCATTCCTTGTCGACAGTACTGGGCTGGATGGGATAATGGTCTGACTCGGGATAAGGCAGCTTCCTATGTCCCTATCACAACAGGTGCAGCAGCAGCAGCAAAATGCACATTTTGATTGCATTACAAATTACAATACAAAATCCACGGCTCTTATCTGTCTGGTTAGTGCACAAGGCTATACTTGTTATCCATAGGAACATAGGAAGCTGTTCCTTATACCAAGTCAGACCCTTGGTGCATCGAGCCCAGTATTGATGACACTGACTGGCAGCGGCTCTCCAGGGTTTCAGGCAGAATTCCTTCCCAGCCCTACCCGGAGATGCCGGGGATCGAACCTGGGACCGTCTGCAAGCACAGCTGGTACTCTACCACTAAGCTATAGTCCCTCCTGGAGGTCTTCTGGGTTATAGATATATTACAAGCTGTGAATTATGAAAGGTGAAATGAAACTCAATGAAAGGTTGATCTTCCTATTGCCACAACATTAATAAAACTCAGACATAGGCTATTTTTCCTAAATACTTGAACTCTGCTTAAATGAAATATTTTATCCCAAAACAATTACTATTATTATTTGGTTGGCAACAGAGCCACCTAGAGCAGCCTTCCCCAACCTGGTACCCTCCAAAGGTGTTAGACTACAATGCCCGGCATCCCCAGCCAGCATGGTGACCATTGTGGCCGGACAGGGGCCAATGATATGTGCAGAAGCTGAGCTAAGGGGGTGCTGATCTGTGGGGGCCCACAGTAAATTTCCCCCGTTGTCTCTCTCCCTCTGGAAAACCCTGGTTGTCAACATACCAACAAAGGATGTGTTGATTAATTTCAGCTTTCTGCGGTTCAGGTGCAATGTGTGTTTTCCCACTGGGATTTGTCTCTTAGGAGAAGTCACAGCATCAAAGCATGTCGATCAAGTCTTCCCATAACAAGCTTTATGTTGTGATGGATGCAGCTTCCCAAAACCAGGAATCCTGGTCAGGCCACCTTTAGGCTCAATGACCTGCCCTTCACCAGAGAGCCAAGAATTTGCTTCAGGCCTCAATCTTGGCCAAAGGTTGAGGACATAATTACCCCCAAATAGCCTGTCTGTCCCTCTTTAACAAGCACAGCACCTATTTATTTCCTCCCTGTACGTGACACCAAATGTGTACAAGCTAATGGAGCAAACCATTTTTGTTATTTCCATGACAAAAAAAAAGCAAAACAAAACAAAAAAAGGTAGATTTGCCTCAAGGTGTAAAAAATACATGGAAAAATGCCTGGCAGTTCTGCCTCTACTTTGTTTCTGTCTTTGCTGCCCTCAAAACAAACACTGCCTGCCACAACCTCTGTTCCTGAAGGTGACCCTACCATGAAATGGCTGCCTCAGGAGGCAGGTTATGGGTCTCAATAATGGAGACAGATGTGGCCCACAGGGCTCTATCAACTGGAAAGTTCTTTGCTTTAAGCCTCATGGAAATGAAAAAAGGATACACCAAAGCACAAGGGGAGACAGGGCATGCTTCTATCTGGATCGATGGCCTGATTGGAGTCATAGAATCATAGGGTGGGAAGGGGCCTACAAGACCATCAAGTCCAACCCCCTGCTCAGTGCAGCAAGCCTGATTCCCAGGAGTCCACCCAGAGAAGAGCCTTTAGTATGGTGGCCCCCGTTTCTTTGGAACTTCTTGCCCCTGGAGGTCAGGCAGGCGCCAAAACTGTGTTGCTTTCAGCACCTCCTGAAAACAGCTCTATTCCAGGAAGCATTCCTTAACTGACCAGCCACGGTTTGTATTGGCATTCTGTTTTTTAAACGAATAATTTTAATAACGGTGTTTTAATCTTTTTACTATTTTACCTTTTATGTTCAACACTCTGGAATCTGCTTTAGATACAGAGTGGTATACAAATGTTGTAAAGAAATAAAAAGAGCTCCTAAGTTTCCAGCTCGGGTGCTAAAATCTTGACTGTTCCAGTTAGCCATTCAGCTCTTGTTATTTTCTTGATTTAAACTATTTATATGCTGCCTTTCTGCCAAATGACAGGCCTCCTGACGAGTAAGTGGTAAGAGAATATGCTAAAGTGCAATATAACAAGATATAGCTACAAAAGAGAGCTGGTATAATGTAGATGGAGTGCTAGAGAAGGGCCAGGGAGACCCCGAGTTCAAATTCCACTCTCCTACATAGCTCACTGTATGACCTTGGGCTTCTCCCTCTTTCTCAGCCTAACTTACTGGCTTGATGTGATCATTTGAGAAATATCAGAGAGTTACGGTTACCTGGATCTCTTTGATGTGAAAAGCCAGGATCAGGATCAACAGTCCAGCTGTGGAGAGGGTGATGAGGCACTTCACCATGAAGGAATAGGCAAACCACTGAAGGGGGGAAAAAGGAGGGAAGATAAGTAAGGGGACATGCCACATGTCCCATTTCATTGCCCTCGAAAGATGCTGGCACCCTTTGACAAGAGTCGGCATAACTCGCTCCTGCCTCCAATGTGGTTCATCTCCCTTCAACAACTTTGAATTATAGGACTTCATTCTGAGAGGGGAACACAGGGCCGGCATCAAGAGTAGGTATGACTGGGCATCTGCTGAGGGCCCACACCCCACAGGGGTCCCACTGACAAGAGCCACCTCTTTCACCCTGAGGGGTGAATTCCGTTTTGAAGAAGCTCTCAGGGGCCATGTTCCGGTGGTGGGTGGGGCCAAAGGTAAAAGGGGTGGAGCAAGAAATACCAGCATATGGTAGCTTATCGCTCTTACAGCCAACAACTAAGCTTAATAGAAGCATTTCAACCTTTTAGAATGGAGAAAGAACTGCACAAAGGCTGAGAAACCACAAAATGATCAGTGGTTTGGGAAAAGGGGGTGAGACCAGGAGGGGGGTGGGCTGGCCATCTGGGGAGCCCCAAAGGGCCAGATTGGGACCCCCAAGTGGGCTGGATTAGCCCCCAGGCTTACGTAGTTCTGTTCCCCTGTACTACATAAATGCCGCTACGTATTGCCGTTATTTCTCATAAGTGTCCTGTCCAGCTTGATTCAAGGCATCCAGAGGGACTAAAACCAGCAAGGTATGTACAGGCAAGGACCTGGCAAGTCAAGTCAGGTCAGGTCAGGTCAAGTTGAGTCAAGGCCAATCAAGCCAAGACAAGGCCAGTCCAGGCGAAGGGAGGCCAGTCTGGTTTAAGGGTGCTGAATAGCCAGGCAAGTGAGACCAGGCAGGGTCTTCCAGGACCTTGGCTAGCTCCCACTTAGCTGAGATTCAAGCAAGGAGAGCTGTTGACTCAGCAACAGTCAAAGGCTTTCTGAAGCCTTATAAAGGCCAGCAGCTCAAGACCTGCAGCTAACTGCACACCCCCTCAGAGAAGTAGTTTGTTTCTTAAAGGGCTACTGCCTGATTTGTAACCTCTGGCTCCTACGGGGTGGTGAAGGCTGTAATGGAGGAGTGTCTTCTGCACCAGAGGAGTCAGGTAGAGGCACATCCTCTGGTCTGGGAGGCCCTGGCCCAGCAGGGACTGGATTAATGGAGAGAGTCCCCTCTGCCTCTGACTCCTCTTTGGAGCCAGAGGACAGGTCAAGACTGGGGAACACGACAGTAAGGGGTGCATTCAGGTGAGTAATTCAAGTGAGCCGAAGGGACCATGGAATGGAATGACATTTGGGGTTGGCTGACAGTGGGAAGAGGAAGAGGGCGGAGTGGATTAGTTGGACGGGAACGGGTTTAGGAGGTGATTCACTTTCATCCCAGACTTCAGTTTAGTACAAGCATGTTTTCATTGTTCCTCAAATAAACACTCTGTCTGTTGTTAACCCTGGGTAATTGTCAGTGAACCCCACCACCCAATGACATACACAACTGTTAGCACCAATGGTCTAGTGGAGTCAGGGCTCACAGGGTCAAAACACTGGGATGTTTTGATTAGCAGGGACAATGATGTCACCTGCCACCCACCTCAGACTTCCCTGTTCCCTCTGAGCTTAGCTGCAATCCTCACAGAAGCTGGCAGGGAAATGGATTTTCCCAGCAACAATATGTTGTTGTAAGCACTCATATATAAATATGGAACAGAAGAACAGAAGAAGAGCTATGCTGGATCAGACCAAGGACCCATCTAGTCCATCCTTCAGTTCGTACGGTAGCCAACCAGCTGCCCATGGGAAGCCCACAAGCAGAACACGAGTGCAATAGCACCCTCCCACCCATGTTCCCCAGCAACTAGTGTACATAGGCATACTGCCTCTGATACTGGAGGTAGCATAGAGCCATCAGGACTAGTAGCCATTCAATCAGCACAGATACCTACATGTTTGGACTTTCCTTGGGGACGATTCTATGGGGACTGTCATGGTCGGCACCTGCACTTCAAATGTGCCACTCCACCACTGGTTAGCACACTAAGACTGTGGCTGCAATCCTATGCGCTCTGGGAGTAAGTCCCACCAAACTCAATGGGGCTTACTCCTAGTCACGTTCAGGATGCCACTGTGTGACGCCTCATTTAAAGAATTAGAAATTAACTAATGGCAGGGAGGTTTACGATGTGATATGATTTGATCACATAATGCCTATACTGCATCAACTGCACTGGTTACCAGTGTGTTTCCAAGTCCAATTTAAAGTGCTGGTTTTGACCTTTAAAGCCTTAAATGGTTTGGGCCCAATTTACCTGAAGGACCGCCTTCACCCATACCAGCCTGCCTGCACTTTAAGATCAGAAAGAGAGGCCCTTCTCATTTGCCCACCCATGAGAGCAATCAGGCAGGTGACCACATGTGAGATGGCTTTTTCTGCTGTGGCCCCACACCTTTGGAACAAGTTGCCACCAGAGGTCCACCATGCTCCATCACTGCAGGCTTTTAAGTAGCCCTTGAAAACATATTATTTTACCATGGCCTTCTCTTGATATGACCGTTGTTGCTGCTGTTATTGCTGTTGTTGCTGCTGTTATTGCCGGCTTTTATTGTTGTTTTTATTGCTATTTTATTGATTTTATGTTTTTATCGCTTCTAATATTTTAACTGTTTTTATGTATTTTATTGCCATGAGCCGCCTTGGGAGGGCTTCTGCTTTTTTAAATAAAAAAATTTAAATAAATAAATTATAACTGGCTATCAGCCATGATAGCTGAACAGGACTCGGGGAGGTTGGTTGACAGAAAGTTCAGGCCAGAGGGAAGTAGTTGTTCACACAGTTTAAACAAAAGGTTATTAACAGGGGGACTTGTTGCAATGATTACATTTTGCCTGTGTTGAAAGACCTGTGCTGGCATACCAGCATATTTTAGCTTAAAGCTCTCACTGCCTATAACTAAGCCTTAGGAGAGGCATTGCAGCATTTTAGAATGGGAGGGAAATGAGCAAAAGCCAGGAAACCAGCAAATGATTGATGGTTGGAGGAAAGGGGGTTGGGCCAGGGAAGGGGTGTAGCCATCTGGGGAAACCTGGAGGGCCAGATTGAGACCTTAGGCGAGCGGGTCCTGCAGTTCAACACCCCTGGACTTGATGGATCTTTGGGCTGATCCAGCAAAGCCATTCTTATCTTCTTAAGGACTAAATTATCTGCATTAAGAAAGCTACAGTATGCACACTACTTCATTAATTTGGTCCACTGTAATCTCCTTTGGCCTAGGAGCAGCTGCCCAATTTCTGTACACCTACCGATCTGGATGTACAACAACAAAGATCTATTTGTATTCAGAGCCAGACCAAGACATTTTGCTGCCTGAGATGAAGGGCAAGATAGCTCCTATTCCACCCTCATTCCATATATTAGAAGCCGACTGGACTAATCTTAATTTGACACTGGTGACGGGACCACATCTCCCCACACACACCTACGGCTAGTGGGTTAGTTTAGGGGGCGCACAGCAGGCTGCATGGCACACAGAGATCTTTCCTCCAACAGAGGGGAATGGCAGCAGCTGCCCCCCACCAAATACACACACCCCACCCTCCACCACCTGAGGCGATCACCTCATTCTGCCTAATGGTAGGGCCGGCCTGTTCGATTCTTTGCTCTGAATCCTCATCCTTGATGGCAAACATGTCATTTAAAAGAGTGTTGTTGACTTTAGAGCATTTTTAACTGACTCATTGTTCCTCTAGATTAGAAGAGACAGCTTCACTTGCTTGAACAGAAGGAGTTAAGAAAATCTGGTGCGTGGGGCAACAAGTGAGGTGTGTGACCAAGGCTCCATGTGCCAATAAAACAAACACATCATTGTGGTTTTGTTGAAGGCAAGGGCATTTACCCAGGAAACTGGCTGCCACCTGGACCAGGTGTTGCCTTGCAGGACTTGCTAGCTTCAGGGTGCGGCTGCTCCCTTCACACACCCAGGCCAGAATCCTGCACACACTTATTTGAAAAGTATGGATAGGACAGGACTGTCAATGTAGGAGGGCAACAAGAACCCAACAGGCTCTTTACTTGCAAGGTTGAGAACCAACACATTTCTTTTTCATAGGAGGCAGATGTTGTGCAGCTCTCAGGGGATGCCCCCGACTTTCCCTTGAAGACAATGAAGGTCTGGAAAGGCGATGGGTTTGCCCTGGAGGTAAACCTGTGCTTTGCTCTGCTATGCTGTGGGAAGAGGTGGCCTATCCAAAGCCGAGCTCCGAAAAAGCACCCTTCACTCCGCCTTTGAAAGGCAGCCAAGGCAGAACGGGAGACACCCTGAGCAAATATTATTACAATAGGAAAAGTGAGATGGGGCTGCACTCAAGAGATATATAAGAAGGGCAGGACGCAAAGGACATCCAAGAGAGACAGAGACAGACAGCGTGGGGTGGGAGGCAGGGGGAGTCG
Source organism: Heloderma suspectum (assembly GCF_057233095.1). Lineage (NCBI taxonomy): Eukaryota > Metazoa > Chordata > Lepidosauria > Squamata > Helodermatidae > Heloderma > Heloderma suspectum. The sequence continues at coordinate 15,032,554 of NC_139467.1, forward strand.
AACGACTAAGGCAGAGTCCTTCATTCTCACACCCCATGAGTGAGGCTCTTTTTAAAACCCAAAATGGAGCCTGACTTTAATTTGTCGGTTTGTTTCTGCAAAGCCGCTCTCAGCAGTCCTGGCCTTGAGGTGACTGGGGCCTCTGGATCAAGTAGCAACCTTGGCTAGCATGTGGGGTTGCCAGGGTTTGAACTTGGTGCCCCACTTTAACCACTATTTTATCTACAGCAATTAGCAGTTGGTCACATTTCGCCTCAGGGCAATAAAGCAAGGCTTCCTTTATTGATTTCTGCATCTTCCAAAGACATAGGTGCAGACCAGAGTGTGTTTTTCTGGATGGTTGGCAACTGTAGACGTACATCCTTTAGTAAAACTGATTTACCTGGTACAGGCTTAGATTTTATTTATTTATTAGCAAAATTTATATGCCACTTCTCATTTGAAAAAATCCCGAAATGCTTTACAAAAGAATAAAAACAAACAATAACCACACACACACACAATAATATCATGAGGCTGGTACAAGATAACTCATGGCTGGGGGAAAGCCAAAGTAGTACGTTTGTAGTACAGGTACGTTTTCAATAAACACCCAACATGTGCCAGCGTTGAGGCCTGACGCACCTCAGAGGGGAGATCATTCCACAGAGCAGGTGCCACTACAGAAAAGGCCCATCTTTATGTTGCTGCCAAACAGAAATCTGTAGGCTGCAGCACAGACAACAGGGCCTTCCCTGAAGATCCTAACAGCCTGGGAGACTGGTGTAGGGGGAGGCATTCCTTGAGGTAACCTGGTCCTGGGTTGATGATCTTTGGTGGCATATTCTGGGAGGCATTCAGGAGAGCCAATTTCCTCATTTTCACATCAAGGGGTGTGTGTGTTTATTTTAACTGCCTGGAAGGGCAGCTAGAGAGCCTCCCCCAAAATGATTCCACTAGAGCTGTAACCTTTCATCAATTAGATTCATTTATTAAAAAAAAAAAAAAAAAAAGCTAAAAGGGCATTTCTGATTAATTGGGCAACACATTTTTTTAAAGTTTATTATTTTAATTATAAACACTTATATTTAATGACTGGCTATGAAGTCATTAAATATATGAATGACTGGCTACGGGTGAATGACTGGCTATGAAGGTGGTGCTGACGAGAGAGATTTAGATTCTCGGACCACGGGCTGTACTTCCTGGAAGATGGGCTGTTGGCAAGGGACGGGTTGCACCTCACAAAGGCTGGGAAGAATGTGTTTGGCCACAGCATTTAGAACTTCATCAGGAGGGCTTTAAACTGAATCCTACGGGGAAGGGAGATGTAATGTTGGGGGTAACAATGGATGTAGGCGCATGCACTGCAATGGAGAGAACAGCTCTGATAGCGCCCAATAATAGTCTTCAGACACATGTAGGAAGAAAGCCAGACTATGAAGCACATGGTCTTCGATGTCTATATACTAATGCCCAGAGTATGGGAAACAAACAGAACGAACTTCAACTCTTAATACAAGAGGGAAATTATGACCTGATAGGTATAACTGAGACTTGGTGGGATGACTCTCATGACTGGAATACAGCAATTGAAGGATATAACTTGTTCAAAAAGAACAGGAGGAACAGAAAGGGGGTGGGGTTGCACTGTATGTGAAAAATACATATCTCTGCACAGAAATACAGGAGGAGGAGCTTGGTAGCCCCATCGAGAGCATCTGGATCAAAATAAATGGAGCAAAGAATAAAAGGAACATGGGGGTCAGAGTCTACTACCGGCCACCAATCAAGGAGAAGACAAGGATGAAACTTTTGAAAAGCAAATAGCCAATGTTTTAAGGAAGCATGATGTAGTGGTAATGGGGGACTTCAATTTCCCCGATATTGGTTGGGAGACAAATTCTGCAAAACATGGCCCCTCCAGGAAATTCCTGACTTGTGTGGCGGATAACTTCCTCCTACAGAAAATAGAGGAAGGAACTAGAGGATTGGCCATCCTTGACTTGATCCTAACCAACAGAGATGACTTAGTGGATAAAGTAGCAGTTACAGGAACTCTGGGGGAAAGCGACCATGTTGTACTTGAGTTCTTGGTGCTAAGGGAAGCAAAAGCCGAGTGTAGTCAAACGCGTACCCTGGATTTTAGGAAAGCTGGTTTTCATAAACTCAGAACAATGATCAGTAAGGTCCCATGGCAAACGATGCTAACGAGAAAAGGAGTCCAAGATGGGTGAGAGCTTTTAAAAAAGGAAATTCTCAAGGCACAATTACAAACAATTCCAACAAGAAGAAAAGGTGGAAGACAACAGAAGAAGCCAATGTGGCTTCACAAAAAGCTTAGAGATGACCTGAAAACAAAAAGAACACATACAGGAAGTGGAAAGAAGGCCAAGTAACAAAGGAAGAGTACAGGCAGGTAGCACAGAATTGTAGGGATGGTGTCAGGAAGGCTAAAGCTGAGAACGAGCTGAGGTTAGCAAGGGATGCTAAAAGCAACAAAAAGCCTTTCTTCAGCTACATGCATAGTAAAAGACAGAGGAAAGAAATCAAGCTATTAAATGAGGATGGCAAAATGATAACAGATGACAAAGAAAAGGCAGAGGTGCTCAATTACTACTTTGGCTCAGTCTTCTCCCAAAAGAGGGTCTACGAGCCCCCTGGCAAAGGCGAAGTACAGGCTGAAGGGGCAGGATTGCAGCTTGAGATCGATAGGTATATAGTCAAGGAACACCTAATTAATTTGAATGAGTTCAAATCTCCAGGGCCAGATGAACTGCATCCTACAGTAATAAAGCAACTGGCAGAAGAACTCTCAGAACCGCTGTCTATTCTCTTTGAGAAATCATGGAGGATGGGGGAAGTGCCACATGACTGGAGGAGGGCTAATGTTGTCCCTATCTTCAGAAAGGGTAAAAAGGAGGAACCTGGGAACTACAGACCAGTCAGTCTGACATCAATCCCTGGGAAAATTCTGGAGCAGATGATAAAGCAATCCATCTGTAAGCACCTTGACAACAATGCTGTGATTACTCGAAGCCAACATGGATTTGTCAAAAACAAGTCCTGCCAGACGAATCTGATCTTATTTTTTGATCAAGTAACCTCCCTTGTGGACCGTGGGAATGCTGTAGACATCATACACCTCGACTTCAGCAAAGCTTTCGACAAAGTGCCCCATGATATCCCGATGAGCAAACTAGCTCAAAGTGGGCTAGATGAAACAACGATCCGGTGGATCCACAGTTGGCTACAGAATCGGACTCAAAGAGTGCTTATCAATGGGACCTTCTCAAACTGGGGAGAGGTAACAAGTGGGGTACCGCAGGGCTCAGTCCTGGGCCCAGTGCTCTTCAACATTGTTATTAATGACTTGGAGGAGGAGGTGCAGGGAATGCTGATCAAATTTGCAGATGACACAAAATTGGGCAGGATAGCTAATACTTTGGAAGACAGAAACAAAATTCAAAGTGATCTGGATAGACTGGAGTGCTGGGCAGAAAACAACAGAATGGCATTTAATAGGGATAAATGCCAAGTTCTGCACCTAGGAAAAAGAAACCAAATGCACAGTTACAAGATGGGGGATACGTGGCTCAACAACACTACAAGCAAGAAGGATCTTGGAATGGTTGTCGATCACAAGCTGAATATGAGCCAACAATGTGATGTGGCTGCAAAAAAGGCAAATGCTCTTTTGGGCTGCATTAATAGAAGCATAGCTTCCAAATCCCAGGAAGTACTAGTTCTCCTCTACTCAGCACTGGTTAGGCCTCATCTGGAGTACTGTGTCCAGTTCTGGGCACCACACTTCAAGAAGGATGCAGACAAACTGGAGAGGGTTCAGAGGAGGGCAACAAAGATGATCAGGGGACTGGAAACAAAGCCCTATGAAGAGAGAATGAAAGAACTGGGCATGTTTAGCCTTGAGAAGAGAAGACTGAGGGGAGATTGGATAGTGCTCTTCAAGTACTTGAAGGTTGTCACAGAGACGAAGGCCAGGATCTCTTCTTGATCATCCCAGAGTACATGACACGGAATAATGGGCTCAAGTTACAGGAAGCCAGATTCCAGCTGAACATCAGGAAAAACGTCCTGACTGTTAGAGCAATACAACAATGGAACCAATTACCTAGGGAGGTGGTGGGCTCTCCCACGCTGGAGGCATTCAAGACGAGGCTGGACAGCCACCTGTCAGGGATGCTCTGACTTGAATTCCTGCGTTGAGCAAGGGGTTGGACTCGATGGCCTTGTAGGCCCCTTCCAACCCTACTATTCTATGATTCTATAATTAAACTGCAGATGGCACAGGCACCGTCTTAGAGGACACCCTCCTGTGTGAGAGAGAAGGACAAATGCCTTTTCTAAGATAGTGTCTGCTTCAACCTATACATGCACCATCTAAAATAGCCCCCAAATAGGATTTGCTCTTCAAAACTATCATTTTAGTCATATTCAAAATCATGCAGAATGAATCCATTACATTTGATTCATCTACCAACGTTTCTTTAACAGTCAGGCGGCAGCCCCTGTGTTGTGTCCAATGTTAGTCCTACTTGACACACCGAAATTACTGGGACTTAATCTACGTAAATCTTTACGTAGGCTAAAACGGCGAATCAAAAAGGGACACAAATAGCGCCCGCTACGCTATTTGCGTTCCCCTTTATTTTCGCCGTCATAGTCTACGTAAATATTTACGTAGATTAAGACGGCCAAAAATAAGGAATGCAAATGGCGGTGGCCGTAGCCGCCGCCATTTGCGTACGTGGGTGTTTTTTTTTTGTTTGTTTTACCCAGCCATGATAGGCTACGTAAATCTTTACGTAGCCTATCACGTCTTGTAAAAAAAAAAAGAAATGACAAGACTGCAAATGGCGGCGGCAGCCAGTCGGAAGACCAGCCGCCACAGCCGCCGCCACCAGAAACATCCGCCCCAGGTAAGTCTCGTCCCGGGGGGGGGATCTGCAGGGGGGCGGGGGGTGGCAGGCAGTTCCACCACGGAGTTCGGGGGGCTGAATGCACTGGCATTCGGCCTCACCAAGATCCGTGGCGGAATTCTCTGACATCCCTAGTTGTTGCAGCAGGAGCTGGATGGACAAGTTGTATCTGAGCATCCATCAGGGATGCAGGCCCAAAGTCTCCATCGCAGCATCCTTTGAGAAGAATGGCAGTCACCTTTTCATGAACATGTAGAATATGTTCTGTGCTTTTAACAGCAGCATGGGAGGCAGGAAGGAAACTGGCACATCTTCACTCTGCATAAGGTGGGGCCCATCACCTATTGATGGGAACATCGGAAGCTGCCTTATCCTGAGTCAGACCATTGGCCCAGTACTGTCAACACTGGCTGGCAGCAGCTCTGCAGGGTTTCAGGCAGGATTCTTTCCTCACCCTGCCGGGAGAAGCCGGGGATCAAACCTGGGACCTTATGCATGCCAAGCATGTGCTCTATCTGCCTCTTATTTATCTTCTAAAGGTACAGAGTCTCTATCCATGAAAGAAAGAAAGAAAGAAAGAAAGAAAGAAAGAAAGAAAGAAAGACAGACAGACAGACAGACAGACAGACTAACTTCCCGCCTTTTCAGGGTGGATGGAGCAGAGCCTCCCCCACAACTAGCATGCTCCAGACTACAACTCCTATCATACCCAGCCAGCAGAGACTCCCAGTCCCTCTACTCCGGCCTCCCCCAACCAGGTTGTTGGCTGGAATGATGGGAGTTGTTGTCCCAACACATCTGGAGGACACCAGGTTGGGGAAGGCTGGAGTAATCAGGAGCAGTCATGCATCCACTAGGCCTCACATCCCTTCCAAAGTTCGGAATAAAACCAAAACATTTACATCTTGGCTCCCGTTTCTTCCTGCGCCCATTCCAGCCACTGCACTCCAAGACTTCCTTAATTATTTTCTGCTGTCCACTTCCTCCTTCATCTCTAACCAATAGTCCCAGCTCTTCGCCCAGTGCTGGGAACAAACCCCAGGAGTCTCTTGGCTCCCTGGTCCTTGCCCCAGGCAGTTCCCACTGCTTATGGCTGCTGCTCTATGAGCACGTGTCACCTAACCCATCCGGATTAATATTTATCCTGTCACCAGTCCCAATCTTGCCACCCCACCCCCAGCTCTCCAGCCCCAGCCGTGAAGGGAGCGATTGTGTCCAGCACAAGCACACAAAAGGAACTTTGGCTTGTTCCTTGCACCCGGATAAGGGGGCTGTTTGTGTGCCAGAAATGGGTGGATACGGAAAGAAGAGGGAGAAGCGAAAAGACAGAGACAGAGGCCCAGTTCTTGTTGAGACAGTAAACCTGTGAGTGCCTGTACCATGTTGGAATGTAGGCAGGTGGATGCTGACATGATCAAGGGCTCCTCCGCACAAAAAGATGTCTTGCATGTAGAAAATGTAAGAGTCAGGGAGAAGGGCTCTAGCTTAACCTTCTCTCTGGCATGCTAGTTTTCTATCTGCAGGGAATGTCTTTGTATGGAGCAGCTGTCAGGTGAGGCCCCACCTGCAAGTCTGAAGCGGCACAGCCCCAACATAACACTGCAGGGAGAACCATGCCAGAGACAGAGAAGCTGTGGCCAAGGCTTGCTACCTCAGTTTCAGCATGTTTCAGACAGTCCCTATTGATCCAGGCACAGTCCTGGTTTTCTGGTACCTGCCCCTGCTAAAAAAATAGACTAAGTAGTAATACTTGTTGGCATCACTTTCCTGATTTTGTGCCCCCCCCCTTTTTTTGCTGTTCTGGGAGATGTTGGGTACATGGCACCTAATGGAAGGCGTAACCACAGTAGGCAGATCCAAGGGGTCACCGTTATCCAAAGCAGCAACTCATTGTACAGAAAAGGGAGACCGAGGCAAATTAACTTTGGCATTCTGTCTGCAAAGCAGAAGCTTGGGCAGCAGGAGATCCACACAGTAACACAGAAGAGCTCCTCTGGACCCAACTTTTCTGTTCCAGCAACAACCACGATTGCATATAGAAGAGACCTCTCTCTCTCTCTCTCTCTCTCACACACACACACACACACACACACACACAATATTTTACACTCTTACTTTCTTCCTCTGTCTTTCTTACTTTAAGCACATTGGACCAAATCCAGACTGGCACTGCCCTACCCACACAAAACAATGAGCCACCCCTGCTTGTAACCACAGCATCCCGACAGATGACCATCCAGGGTCTGCTTAAATACCTCCTGCAAAGGGGAGCTCACCACCTTCCAAGACAGGCTGTTCCACTGTGGAACAGCTCTCTTACCCTTAGGACGTTTCTCCTAATGTTTAGCTGAAACCTGCCTCCCTGTCATTTCCAGAACTGGTTCTAATCCTGCCCTCTGAAGCAACAGAGAACAAGTCTGCTCCATCATCTGTGTGACAGCCCTTCAGATGTTTGAAGAAAGCTGTCTGCCCCCCATTAATTTTCTCTTCTCCAGGCTAAACATACCCATCTCTTTGAACCATTCCTCATAGGACTTAGTTTCCAGACCCCTCACCATCCCGGGTCGCCCTCCTCTTGACACATTCCAGTTTGTCAAAGTCCTTCCTGAAATGTGGCACCTGGAACTAGATACAAAGATTGGAAAGATTACTTCTCATGATCTGGACACTAAGCTTCTGTTAATACATTTGGGTGGGATGCAGGAGAGAGATGTATCTTTACCCATAAAAGGGTAAAGTACATAAAAGTAAAATGCATGTGCATGGACACAAAATGCCAGCACACTTCCCTTCTATGTCCTGCCCTCTGTGTGCCTATTCAGATGAACCTATCTGAACTGTCACAGTTACTGTAATAGTTACAAGAAAATCTACAGGAGTTCAGACATCCCATTAAACTTTCTTAAGAAACGGTTCTGTTTAATTAACTAACACACCCTTCACCAGTACCTAGCACAGGACAGACTATGGCAAATAAACTAATACAAAGTACAAAAGGCAGGAAGAGGCGTCGGCAATCTCTTGGGCGGCCGGTGGAGGGGCACAACCTCTGGACCTTGGTGTGAGAATACAGATGTTACAAATATACAGGGGGGGCTATTTTTCATCTAAGAAAGGGGTGCAGAAACTCCACCCCAGGGTCCAAATCTGGCCTGCGTAGGGCCCCAATCTACCCCCTCAGGGTTCCTTGACCACTAATAGTTTGGTGGTTTCCCAGCTTTTGTGCCATTACCAAGGGTGGGGACCACCGTTTTCTAGGAATTATTCATGTAGGTTTCACTGCTGCTGAACAGTGCTTCCTCTGCCGTGGGTGACAAAGTCTGGCTGGTTCTACACAGGGCTAGGCCAAGACTGCCTGAAGCAAAGAACAAGATGGTGCCCCCTTCCATTCTATGTACAAAAGCCAACTGGATTCACAGATAAATCTTACTTCAATACTGGGAACAGGATAGCTTCCTCCACTGCACCTGAAGGCAGAGGGCTAGCTTAGGGCATGCAAGGCAAGCCATGTGGCCCACAGCTCTCTCCTCCGACACTTTCCTGCTGCCTCCCAGTATCTCCTGCCTGAAGCAACTGCCTCACTCTACCTAATGGTAGGGCCGGTCCGGTCCTTACAGTTCTCCCATTGTGATCATGGTGTCTCAAAGGGGCCCAGCAGTTAACATTGCACCTATGGGCTTGCGTAAGAACAGACACAGTTTAGCTGATTAACCAGCACCCTGTAAGATAGCAGCCCTTAACAATGTAGTGTACTGGCATTCAAGCAAAGGCAGTGCGTGCTATTGGGGTGGGGGGCCGCTGGTGCCTTCTCCAAAATTACTTGCTCCTCTTTGTTCCCCTATCCTCGCCCTGCAAAGCACTGTTTCTCTAGATTCTTGTGAGTTTGCCCCAACTTTGCCCAGGGTTGGGGCAAACTGTCACCCCAGGGTGCTAGGCAAAAACAACCCCTCAAGACCGGCCAATCACACACCTTCTGCATGGCAGACTGTCAACATTAGGGCCAATTTCGTTTACAGTCCCTTTTCTGATTTTATCTATGGCCTCCTACTTTGATTCTGTTCCAGTCGATTTCCACTGAAGTGCTATAAAAGTGTTTTGCTGCTTTGTTGAGGAACCGCAAGCCAACAGCACCTAGAGAAGCTGAGATAAGTAAGGTCAGCTTTATGACAGAGTCAGCGGCTTGCGAAGATAAACCACAGCCGCCTGCAACTGCTTAGGCTCCTCTGCACGGTAATTCAGATCTGATTTGCAAAATGATTTACATCTACATACATCGAATTCGCACCAGCCTTAGTCCTGTAAGTAAGACTGGGTAAACGCAGAACCATGCGACACATTATGCAGTACGAAGTGGTAGGGTTCCAGACTCTGCTTCTTCAAACTGCAGCAGTATGGGGCAGCAGGACCATAGTTTTGAATACTCCCTGCATTAAAAAAAAAAAAAAAAAAAGCAGCTCCCTGCATGTAGAAAACTAGGACACTAGGGAGAAGGCCATACTAAAGCTTTCCCTGCAATTGCTAATTTTCTCCTCCTCCTCTTCCTCCTCCTCCTCTTCAGTAGTGGCTGGTGCGCACTAGGTCTAGTGGGGTGGGGGGCAGGGAAACTAATGGTAGGCAGAGCCGGGGTGGGTGGACTCAGTTATCCACAGCTGCAACCCATTGTAGAGAAAAGGGAAACTGAGGCAAGTTAACTTTGAGATCATGCCTGCAAAGAAGAGGATTGGGTGCAGAAGATCCACACAGCAACACAGAAACACTCCTTTGCACCCACATTGTTCTGTTCCACCCCCTTTTTCTTCTTTGTGCAACCCCCATTACACAGAGAAGAAAAACTAAACCAAGTATCTTCAAGATCATTCACTCAAAGCAGGAGGTGATCTCCCTTTTACACGAGCGCGCGCACACAAATTTACATTATTTTACTCTCTCTCTCTCTCTCTCTGTAACTTTAAGCACAGGGACCCAATCCAGATTAGTGCTGCCCCACCCACACAAAACAGTGACCCACCCCTGCTGTTGCTAGTACTACTAGTACTACTAGTGCATGAAAGAGCATTCATAATTATGACCACACACACCTGATATGGTAAAGTCTATGTTCCTACCACTTTGTTCTACCACCCCTTCTTCTCAAAAGCTAAGAGTAAAGCGTCAAATCAGTCATGGGACTCTCCCAAAGCCCCTGCAGCTGAGTGATGACTTGAACAGTATTCTGGACTACAGATCTCCAGTCAGAAGTATGCAGACTTTCAGAGACAAACTGATAGGTCAAAGCAAAGTTCCTTGCAAGAGCTCAGTGGTAAGCTTTGCAAGAGATGAACTGCTAAATCAAAACCAAGAGTTCCTTACAACAGTTCAGTTGTTCCTAATAAGTTAAGCAAGACTTTTGCACTTTTCAGGTTTTTAAGTGGAAAACCAGAGCATCTTGTTAATTTGACAAGAAGCTCTGGTTTTCCTCTTAAAAACTTGGATCTCCAGATCACTTGCTAAACCATCACAGTTAGGCTTCAATACAGAGCCAAAAACAGGCTGTAAATCTGTTTAATCCTCATGAGCTGGCAATTTGTTGACCCAGAAAGCTGAATACAGCCCACCAGCCATGTATAGTGGTCTGGGAGGCAGGGGGGGCTTTGTACATGATCTCCTGTCTTTACCACCTGCTTAGAACTGCAAAAACAGGAAGGCTGACAAGGACTGGCAGGCCACCGTACATGGTTGGTGGGTTGTGTTTGGCTTAAAGGGCCACCAGTTACCCAGGCCTGTTCTAAAGTGCCTGCATTGCTTTTTACCTGCTATTTAAAAGTGGGATCTGAAGGAGGAGCCCAAATATTAAAATGCTTAACCTAGCTTGAATGGAGTTCGCTTTCAGTCTGTGCCAGGGGGTGCCAAGCACAACAGGGAAGTCAGCTCCAGCTCACAGAAAGCAGCTAATGGACATACTACTTTCTAATTTTTAAAAAGGGCACTCCCGAAACGGAGTCCCCTGCCTTGTACCGTCCTTTGTCTCATGCTTCCCTCCACATTTCCCCCAGCTTGCTCCTCCGACATATTCCCAAGGCAGGGAGAGTGAACATGGAGAGAACCCAGAACGGATCCAAGGTCTGTTTGCAGACGGAGGTCGAGGAAGAACTCCTCATCTACCAGGGAAAGCTTGCTTCAGGTCTCCATGCCCTTTGGGGAGATGGAGCTGCTGTGATGTGGGAGGCAAGGGCAAAGGCAACAGCGACAATCAGGAGCAGGGAAAAATAACCGGGGAAAGTGTAACGCTCTACTCAGAGCGGGGTGGTGGCAAGGGGAGGGCAAGGGGCTGCATGCCAGGACTCCCGGGTTTCATGCCAAGCTCCAAGAACTTGTGCAATCAACGGGCTCTAAAACAAAAGGCAGCTTTCTGCCCCACAGCATCCGCACATCCGCATGCAAGATGCTTCCTCAATCCTCTCGGGGGCTGTACAAGATTTTCACATCAAAAGGAGGAGGAGAAGCTACAGCAACCCAATGCAAAGAGAGTGCTCAGACTATTGTTGGCATATACCTTCCATCCCTGTTCCATCCATCTCATATACACTATAAAAGCCCTGTGGACTGGGGGCGCATCACTTTTGCATTCTCTGCACAGCATCCAACACACAGCAGATTCAATTTGGCAGCTTTTTACATGTTTATTGCATACACCTATTACATGTTTATTGCACTGAAATTCATGTCCAGCTCTGAATTTCACTGAAACCTAATAAGAACAGAACTTTGCACATAATCCTTACAACAGCCCTGCAAGGTAGGTATATACTATAGACACTATTAAGGTCACCAACTGACCAGTAAAAGGAAAAGATCCCACTCACCCACCCCCACCAAAACCCAGCCCAGCCTAGATGGGGTTTTGGTCTCTGGGCCTTTCGCCAGATTTTGTGTGTATTAGTCAGAATTTTGGATATTGCCAAATCTGTGGTTAAAAAATGAAGCAAAGCTGGAATGTTTGGTGTGAAAGTCAGCAGTATCATTTTCACTCAGTGACCATACTTGAACTGTGAATTTCACACATGCACACTCAGCAACCCGGGAGCAAAGCTTGGCCCCAGCTCACCATTCCACGTGCATGAGAGACTGTGGGGTACACGTGCACAGTTGCTCCATACCACCACCACTACCACCACCACATAACAGGGTCTGTGCTGCTGAGGCAAGCAGGGTGGCTAGTGGCTGAGCAGCGTGGCAATCTGGCAGCAAGAGCTCAGTGGTAGAGTGCCTGCTTTGCATGCAGAAGGTCCGAGGTTCAATCCCCAGCATCTCCAGGTAAGGCTGGGAAAACTCCTGCCTGAAACCCGGAGAGTCCCTGCTGCCGGTCCATGTTGACCATACTGAGTGTGATGAACCAAGGTTCTGACTCAGTATAAAGAGCCAGTGTGGTGTAGTGGCAAGAGTGTTGGGCTGGGAGCTGGGAGATCCGGGTTCTAGTCTCCACTCGGCCATGGAAGCTCACTGGGTGACTTTGGGCCTCTCACTCTCAGCCCAACCTATCTCACAGGGTTGTTGTTGTGAGGATAAAATGGAGAGGAGGAGGATAATGTAAGCCACCTTGGGTTCCTTGCAAGAGGAAAAAAGGCGGGATATAAATGCAGTAATAAATAAATAAATAAAGCAGCTTCCTATGTTCCAGTATATTGTGCAACCTAAATGTGTCAGAATAGATTTTATGAAAAGGGCTGTAACTCAGTGGTACAGCACATACAAAAGGTCCCAGGTTCGATCCCCAGCATCTCCAAGGAGGCATGAGCGTGCTTAAAACCACAACGTGAAAGTGAGGATCTTGAAAAATGGACCTTATCTTTTAAAATACTCCATTCACATTTCTTGGTATAATCATCCTTGGGTAAGGAATTTCAGCTGGGTAAGGAAAACTGGTCAGATCTTCAACAGATTTATTTATTTGCTGGCAGACGTCAAGAAACATTCCTCCAGTCAGCAGCTTATGTTGCAGCCTTACCTAAAGCTATGCTGGCTGAGTCATGCTGGGAGTTGTAGGCCTTTTCTCTGTCTAAACGTGCGTAAAATTGCACACTAAATCTCATGCTTCTTTCACTGAACCTCGTATTGCAAATGGCTTCTACAGATTGATATAAAAGCACCCCATTTTGGCTGACCTGCTTCTTACCCATTCCAGCCATCTGTAAGATCTGTGCTTTGTCATCCATTATTTTATATCATCCTTCCCCAACCTAGTGCCCTCCAGATGTCTTGGACTCCAAGTCCCAGGATCCCCCAGCCAGCCATGTGTCATAGTCCAACACATCTGGAGGGTGCCACGGTGAGGAAGTCTGTTTTAGGCTTTGCATTTTGGTCTGTTTCCGTTTTCGCCTATGGCCAATATAGAAATAAAACTGAACTCTTAATTAAGAACTAAAACTACAACCTGAGTGCGAGGCAGAGGTGAGATTTGAACTGGCAACCACGTGGCTCACACTTGTAGCCACAGGTCCAGCGCCAACAGGTGGCATTGTCAGCCAGCTGCCATGGGCCCACCACTGTGGCCTGGGGCCTCTTTTCTTTTTCTTTTTAAATTCTTGTACAGTTTGATCCACTCATACTTGCTGTACTTTGATACATACAGCTTATGTCAAAGATAATATATCCAAGGATATAAGTTCATCAGGTCTATGCTGATTCCAATTATTAATAAAATTTGCCCAATTTTTGTACTGAATTTATCTTCTCGTCTCATATCAATTTGTAACTAGCGATTTTATTCGTAAGTGGGATATTCCATACCCTTTCCTCTAGGGATAAACTAGTGATTATCTATTTCCCAGGCTTTTGCCAGTAGAATCTGTGCTGTGGTTAGTATATAAACCACCATTATAATATAATATTTTGCCACCTGACCTTTCATATATCCCAAAAATATTGTTTTAGGGCTTAGTTGTAACCTGAAACCTGAGATTTCCTTAAAGCCATTAACAATCTCCTTCCACTATTCTTTGACTGGGCTACAATGCCACCAAATATGGGAAAACTGGGGGCCCTTTTCCAGCCCTCTTCCAATGGGCACTGGGGCAGCCATCCGTGTAATCGGCCACAAATGCACATCACCCCAGGGCACTGTGGGTATTGGGCAATCATAACGGCAGCTACTGGGCACTCACGCCAAGGCCCTCTCAGACTTGGAGGCAGCCCTGCTAGCCTCTGAAGATGGACTTGGGAGCAGAATCAATACATGAATGCATACATTATGAATGCATCCATAATCTTCATTGGCACACTTCAGGCCCACATGATACGCTACCAGCTGAGCTCGATGCAACCCACCAGCCATGTGCATTTGTGACCTGCCAGGTGCAACCGTTTTCAGAGTCGCAGGCACAGTGGCGGCACCAGAAAAAAAGGAGGGGCAGGTTGGAGCAAAAGGGACAATATGTATTCCTGGGGGACGGAGCGAGCTTTGTCCCACGCACATTAGATACTGATTTCGATGGAGTTAATTCCCAAGCAACCCTGCTTAGGGCTGTAGCTTCATTTTAAAATGTCTAGTTTATGATTCAGTTTTGATTCGTATGTGAAAAGGGCCTTTCCTTCAAGTGTGCCCAGGAGTCCAAGTGGAGGAGTGAGCTACTTGTCAAGGGTAGCGTCTATCCTCCACCCCACCCCTGGCACCCCCTATACCCAGTCAAACGGAAGCAAAAGCAGGAGGTAAAGGATCTATCAAGAGCTGTTCCCCATCCGCAGATTATACAGGCCACCTGCTCACAATCTTCCACACTATGGTGAGATGGACTATATTTCTATATAAATTATAGCAATTATTTCTAAATTTGCCTCTGTACATATCCATAAGTATATGCAAATCACTGTCCTCTTTTTTGGTGCTGCATTTCCTCCTTTTTGGCACCGGCAGCCACCCTAATGAAGTCCATAGGAGGACTGCCATACATGGCTACTGGGCTGTGTTCGACTGGATGGGTCACGATTCGTGCCCAAACTGGGTTGCCTTGATGCAGAAATGGGATATTCTGGGCACACAAGATGATGCCCAGCCCAAACTAAACCCCAGACATGGTGCCTGGCCAACTTGGGAGTGAGTCATGCTAGACTCAGTCTATGACTAAATAGACAACCAAGGCTACAGTCATAAATACACTTAGCAGTGTAGTAAATCCTATTGAATTCAGTGGGATTTACTTTTTAGTAAACACACCTAGGGTTGCACTGGTGCATCTGAGCACATTCCAAGCCCAGGAATTTGCTTTTGGTATCAGAACTGAACTGACCTCACAGGCCACCCACACAAAACTCCGCCGCTTGTTACCCCAAGCTGGAGTCCCTGTTTTTGGTCCTGTATGATTGATATTGTATGAATTACCTATGTGAATTTAGGGCGCAACCCTATCCATGTTTCGACAGAAAAAAGTCCTACAACTCCTAGCATTAACAAGCCAGCCTCGAGAAGGATTTTGTATACACACACACACACACACAAACACACAGAGGTTGATTTTGCATTTTTATGTAATGATTTTATTAATTATTAATTATTAATTTAAAACATGTATATCCCGCCCTGTATCATTAAGATCTCAGGGCAGCATACAATAAATAAAATAAATTTAAACAGTATAAAACAATAAATAATTTAAACAGCTAAAAACATATTAAACATTAAACAAGCTAATACCAATTAAAATCTAAAACAATAAAACAGTTAAAACACTGTGCTACTTTAAGGGAATGCATTTAGCCCTCAAAGTCTTTGGTAAAAGGCCATGTTTTTACTTGGCGCCGAAATGAAACCAATTTTGAGGTAATGCATTGGTATTATGTTGTCCTTTGTTTCATTTTGTCTATATATTTCTAGCTCCTGAGGAATGAGTCTTTGATTCTGAAATGTGTCCAGCTACATTAAAACCATATTGTGCCCTATTCAGCACCTGAGTTCACTCTCTCTTTTGGTCTTCTAATCCAAGGTGTTTTTCCCCTTTTATTTTATCCCAAACTTTTTCATTTTGGCAGCCTAATATAGGTGGGAAAAGTCATTTTGTTGTTATTGTTAAATGATTGGGAGCCAGAAATCCTGCACATCACTCAGAGATCCACCAGTAGATCCCAATCTACTTTCTGCCCACACCTATTGTAAAGTTTCACCTCCTAATGCTTACATCAGAAGGCCTGACTGAGAGTAATCTTGGAGGGTTTTTCTTCCTTTTCTTCTGGCTGGTTGGCAACCCCAGTCAGCATTCCTGAATGCAGGGGGAAATATTTGTATGACTTATCCTGCTTATACAGTATCATGAGACTGAGCTCTTTCGTGAGGGGGGAAATCCTGAGAGCATTTAGAGGAAAGAAAAAAGGGACAGGCACATTCTCTTACAAGTTTACAGTTACCGGTCTCATGCCGGACCTGTCCTCAGAGTCCAAGTCAAGGAAATTGTGGCCAAGCAGCCTCTACCAATGAAAGACAATAAAGAGAAAGGGCAACAATTAGAGAACTGCAGCAAGCAAGTGAAGCTTTTCTCACTCTTGCAGCATTGCAGTGTGAGAAGATGCACTAGCTAAAATTCCCCTCTTCTATACAACTCTTAGGACAGGTCTAACATGTTCCCTCAGCTGACATATGCTTGTTCCCAAGCCCACATTTGCCAAAGTAATGAGAATGCAAGAAAAGAAAGAACATTTTTAGGAGAGGCTTGGCATGCAGGAGGAACGGGTGCCTAACCCACTCCACTCCACCAGTCCTGCCCCCCCCCAATACTCCCGGCTGCACTTACTTTCCATTTTGCAGCCCAGTTGCCAGAGCGGAATCTTAAATGGCCGGGGCAGGGGTGGGGGGATTTGCAGGGAGAATCAGCATGCAAGGGAAGGGGCAAGAGCCCCCTCTCATGTACCAGTTCTCCCTTCCATACCACCACCACCTATGTTCTTTATGAGGGGTTCAGTACCTCATTATTTCCTCATCAGATGTAGTTGTACCTCTAAAAGTACAGGAGTCTTGCTTTTTTATTGCATCTACAGCAGTCCATATTCACAAAATTCGATCCTCTTCATCAGCGGAACAAATGAATATATCCTCCCCCTACCAAAACAATATACTAGATGAAAAAGAACTTTGGAAAAACAGGTGGTTACCTAATTGGTCTTTCTCACAAGTATTCCCACACTTTTCCCTATCAGGGTTACTATGCCTTTAACAGTTGCACAACAGGCAGAAATTCAGCAGGTGAGACTTCCCCCCCAGCACTGCATCTCCAGGAAATCCTCCACCTGTTGAATTTCTGCTTGTCATGTAGCTCTTAAAATGCATACACAACTCCACCACCATCCTAAAAAGGAGGGAACCCTACTTAGCACTGACAATCAACAGAAAATTTGATTGTCAAATTCCTGGCCCATTCTGGAAGAGGATCAAGGAAGAAGTTGGGTCTCCCTTGGAAGATCTGCCTCACACTTTGAAAATGACTGCTCTACAGCATATCCCCTTCAAACACTTCATAAATGTAATGGACTAAATACCAGTTTCCCTGTCACCTGCAACACTTGCGGGTGCCTGAGCTTTTGTGATGTCACAGAATGTTTACGGACATTCTAACTGCTGAGGGAGAAGGGTCAGTTACAGAACGTTGGCAATCAGTGCAGCTACTGAGTTTCCCTCATTAAGTGGATCACCTAAGCTTCCTGACATGCCTTACACACACCAAATGGGGGTAAAGATTCCAGGGCAGGCTCGAACCCCGACATCTTTTGAAATATGCCCCTGATACAAATCTACTTTCAGAAAACATGTTTCCCTCAGCATGTTATTGCCCAACTACGCTAGGACTTGTCCATTCAGCCCTGCACCCCACCCATGCGTAAGCACATTCCCTTCTTCCTTTTTGTGGTATTGATGTCCCCGGTGTCTTTCACCCTGCAGGTCTCTGATCATAGCAGGAGTCAATTGTGATAAATCTCCAGGGAGGGGATGGAGTAGGCAAGTCACAGCAGGGACTTGCTGTCACTGCTTCTGTGGGCTAAGATATAGGATACATTCTTGTAGGAGAAGAAATCAGCAAGGCTGGAGAACCAGAACAACACGGTAAGGGAGGAAGAAGGGCGAGAGGAAAGAGGCTCTGCATTAGAGGGAAGGGGGACATTCTCAAGCGTAGCTACGAAAATTCACCACCGCCTTTTCCCACAAAACTAGCCACCAAACATGAAACCTACTCTCCTCTTAAAAGTTTGCAATGCTGGAATATATCCGAAGACCACTTGTTGTGATAGCTAAATGGAACCTCCATGTTCAGAGGCTGGGAATACCGATTGCAGGGGGAACCGACTGCAGGGGGAACACCAGAGGAATGCCAGTCTCAGAATATTGACTGCAGGAGGCGGAAGTGCAGGGTGGCAGTGAGAGGCCTGCCAGCTTCATGCCCTGCTTGTGGGCTTCCTGAAAGCATCAAACTGACCCCTGTTGGACATGGGTCAGTGGTCGGATCCCAGCATGGCTTTCCTTATGCACTGAACTCCTAAAAGGAGATACAGACATGTCTACAGATAAATTCACAGAGGACAGGTCTATTAGCACCTCTTAGCTATGACGGCTAGGCTTGAATTGGGACAAAGGTTTTTTAATACCATTATATGTGTTAGGGTGCAAACCTATGCAGTTTTAGACAGAAAAAAGTCCTACAACTCCCAGCACTCCCCAGCCAGCATAGCTGGGAATGCTGGGAGTTGTAGCACTTTTTTCTATCTAAGCCTGCAGAGGATTGCGCCCTTAATTACATTACCAATTCTAGTGTGTCTCTGTTATCACCCAACAACTGTTTTGTGAACGGCAGCAGTTAGTAACATAATTACCACTGTTCACACTTCCTGCATTTTATTTCACTTTTTACAATTCCCCACTCTTCCCGCAACCATGTATAAGTTACAGGATAACGCTTCAAGCATTTGATGAAGGGAGCTGTAGTCCACAAAAGCTTATGCCCAGGGTGGGCAACTTGTGGCCTGCCAGATATTTTGGCCTACAACTCCCATCAGCCCCATCATAGGCTGTGCTAGCTAGGGCTGATGGGAGTTGTAAGCCAAAAGGTCTGAAGGGACACAAGTTGCCCACCACTACTTTAAGTTTTGTTGTCAGGGTTTTTGAAAGGATTAGATCTAGATAATGGATGTGAAACACTCCAAACATTTGGGAAGTGCCATACACATGCTTATTATTGTTATGGCCATTATTCAGAGGCAGTGTATATGTGAGCACCAGTGGCTGGAAGCAAAAGGAAGGGGAAGGCTATTGCATTCGTGCACTGCTTCCATGCTTCCTAGAAAACTCTAGCTGACCAGTGTTGGAAACAGTATGCTAGAATAGAGGGACCCTTGGCCTGATCCACTGGGGCTCTTGTTATGACCAACTACTCCAGTCACATCTATCTCTCTATCTCTCTGTCTGTCAGTCTATCTGTCTAATATATTTCTAGGCCACCTTTCAAGGCTTGAGCCCTCCCAAATTGGTATACAACAATGAAATGCACATAAAGCAAAACCTACAACACAATTGCAGCTACAGACCAGAACAGGCAGGTCATGCGTAAACACTTCTAATCAACAGCATAGGGTGGAATCCTATGCCTGTTTGGACAGAAAAACCCTACAACTCCCAGCATGGCTGGCTGGGGAATGCTGGGGAGTTGTGGGACTTTTTTCGGTCTAAACATGCATAGGATTGCGCTATTAACCAAGTACAAATCAGCCTCTCCCAACCTGGTGCAGTCCAGATGTGTTGGACTACAAATCCCATCACCCCCAGTCAGCATGGCTGGAGAGCACCTCTAGAAGGCACCAGGTTGGGGAATGCTGCGCTATATGTTAGAAGCAGATGTTCCTTGTAGACTTGCCGCCTGTTCCTTATTCCAAGGAGCTGTTCATCATCGAGTGTTAAAAACTTGTGTTCCCTTTTAAGTTAATAAAGGACTGGAACTGCAAAAAGCCACTTAAATGTCATACATTACAAAGACAGTATATTCTAATAAAGGACTGTTCATATTCTGTCACACCACCTGAAAATATGTCATTTTCTTACCGTCTCACAATGCATTGCTTGTTTTGGAGCTCTTTCAGTGGCAAGTGTAGGACTCCTTAGATGGTGTCCTAGCAAGCTTAACGTGCCTGGGGAGAAACCTGAGGGTTGCATGGGCCTTCTCCCCATGCCGGCACTTAACCAGGGCAGGGAAGCATTCCAAAACACCACCAGGCCGAGCTGGCAGACAGACTTCACAAAGAAGCTGCCATAGGCCAACACTGTCTTGTCCAAGATGGAGGCTGGAGATGCTCCAAGAAATCTGCATGCACTGCTCATGTCTGGTATCACCCTGGAGATTCACTCCTACTCAATGCCAGCCCTCAGGCCTGGCGCCAGCATCCTTGGGCAGCTGCTGGGGTACCATTTCCCCACAGGGCCCACAGCTGATGCCTACCCTGGCCCCTTGTTTTTCTGGTGCTCCAATGAGAGCACCAGGCAGCTGGATCTTTGAGCCACCATTTTAATTTCCCACAATGCCTCAGAGCATGTGTTTCCAAATAAAACACACACACAGCTGGTCTTTGGTTGCCTCACAAGGAAAATGTCTAGGTATTATACAGGTATTCTGTACATTTTCCCACGCTGGACAAAGAACAGCTGGGAGGGGCAATCTTAATCAGGAAAATGGCGCAAGCAGTAGGGTTTAACTGCCCTGTTCCCCAGCACTAAAGTCCAACAATCCAATTCCCCACTCCCTGCCTCTTTTTTTTTTAATGGGGAAGATCTTTATTGTGGATCTTACATGTCACATCTAGTTGCACCCCGAGGATATGATTTCATCTGGAATCTGCCAAAGAGACTTGTGGCACCTTGAAGATGAAATGTTTTGTTGCGGCATAATCTTTCATGCACTCTGTCGGATGCAGCACTTGTGAACTTCGCTGACAAAGCATACAAGATGGAAGAGAGCCGTTTTAAAGATCAAAAGTACATTGTTGGGCAGGCCTGTAGAGCTTGTGACCCCATCAAGCCAAATCCCCCCCCCACTCCACAAAGCCACTAAGAGCGCAATCCTATGCATGTTTAGACAGAAAAAAGTCCTACAACTCCCAGCATGCCCCGCCAGCTGTGTCTATGCATGTTTCTGTCTAAACACGCATAGGATTGCGCCCCTAATGTGTCCTGTTCAGTTTCCTGGTTTCTGCAATCCCAGACAAGGGGCAAACCCAGGTTTTGTTGAGCCCCCTTAGGGGGCTACTCTCCATGCTTGGTGGGCTACATTTGGCTCTAGTCAATGTAGAGTTGTTGCTGTTTTCATATGGATTAAAAGGTGGGGGACTGCAAACACCAAGGTAAGCCTCACTTGTGGTGGGGGAAAAACCCGTTCAAAGTCCTTTGCTATCCAGACAAAGAACGCATCAGTCAAGAGTTGCCTGCAGGGCAAGGAATAGTTTGGAGAAATCAAATCCAAGATGACTCAGACAACTGAATACTATGGGGACAGTATACAAACCCCACACCCATATCCACAAACACATACACCAGAGATTGCGGGGGGAGGGGGGGACAGGACACCTCCTCTTCACGTTATGAAGTGCATGGAACAGGCCACCTGTCCCTATTTTCTACTACTTACCCCTAGTAAGACACGGTCCCTGCTATGTGTTATGAGATGTGGAGGATGCCTTTTTAGAGTGATTTTAGTGCGCACACGCACACGTACATGTACACGTGGGGTTGGATCTAGGATCTACATTCTGCAAGATGAAGGGCTCCACCCACCCCATTTTGGAGGGATCCCCTCCTCTCCCCCACACTACGGTTCACCCCATTCAGCAGGGTCTCCTGTCTCTCTGTCAGGGTCTCCATTTTCAGTGGGCTGGAGGGGCTGCCGTGGGAAAGAGGAGTCAGAGAAGTCAACTTCTGTCAGCGCAGCTGATCCAACTTAAGTCTGGATCCAACCCTTGGGCTCTTGTGTGCACACACATGAACATGCCAACATATAAATGCACATGCTGGGACCCAGTTCCAGTTCACTACTTTTCTGCCATCCCTCCCACTCTCTTCCCTATCCAGACAGGCGATAAATATTATTTCATTTAGTTTCATTTATTTAATGTCTATACCACCCAACGGCCCAAGTTCTTTGGGCGATTCACAAAAATTACAGCCCCCAAATGCAAGATTAAAAAAAAACATAATTATCTTGTATTTGTAGGTTGCAATTTTAGTGAAAAAGTTACATGCCTTCCACCCACCCACCCACTCCCTTTCTCTCTCTTTTCTCTTTCCGCACAGATGATAAATATTACTGATTTTTCATGTTGCAGCTATTGTATTAATTACATCCAGGCCCATTGTGAGCTTAATCATTCAATTAAAGGTTAAATTTAATGTTTAATGTGGTTTTAATGTTCTATATATTTTAAATTGTTTTATTGTGTGTTGTTTGGTTTTAGTTTTTGTGAACCGCCCAGAGAGCTTCGGCTATTGGGCGGTATAGAAATGAAATAAATAAATAAATAAATAAATAAAAAAAAATTGCAAGGGGGAAGGGTAGCGATTACTGGCAATTTAAGAACACCCTACTTGAAAGCCAGCGTGCAGCAGACTATTGAAGAATAAATTAGTCCAAGGCACAGCAGGCAGAGAAGTATCTTCAGCGATGCACAATACACAGGACAATTTGGGTAATGACGGTGTGAAAATACGGGTGCACAAGCGTGTCCTCCCATGGAGGGTGTCGTACTAATCATGAGATAACCCTGGCTGGCCATGGGCAGGAACCAAATCATTTTGGTGCTTGAGGCAGAAAATCCACATGCTACCCTTCCCACAGCCCTCACAAATTAACTTGGGGGGGAGCAAAATCCACAGGGAAGTTCTCCTGCACAAGCCCCAGGTCCAAACTAGAGGTGACATGGGAGGCCCAAGAACAGGATAAAAATATTAATAGCAGCCGCGGGAGAGAAATTTGGACTGAGACTGCAATCCTGGGGTGAGGTAGCCTTTTTCCTCATTTGAAACTCCCCCCATGCTGCTATTTGCCCCACAAGGGTGGCTGGGAACATTCATTTATGATACATGTACGTTTTCCTCAATGGGATAAATAGCAGCTTTGAGGGGGGGGATTTTAATCAGGAAAATGGCATGGAGGGCAATTCTACCTCCCCTCCCCTTGGTAGCATGTTGTTGTTCAGTCGTTAAGTCGAGTCCGACTCTTCGTGACCCCATGGACCATAGCACGCCAGGCCTTCCTGTCCTCCGCTCTCTCCCGGAGTGTGCTCAAGTCCATGTTCATTGCATCGGTGATGCTATCTAGCCATCTCATCCTCTGCCGTCTACTTCTCCTTTTGCCTTCAGTCTTTCCCAGCATCAGGGTCTTTTCCAGTGAGTTTTCTCTTCGCATTAGGTGGCCAAAATATTGGAGCTTCAGCTTCAGTATCTGTCCTTCCAATGAGCAGTCAGGGTTGATTTCCTTTAGGATTGACTGATTTGACCTCCTTGCAGGCCAGGGGACTCCAAATCAGAGGCCCTGAGGCTGTTAATAACATGGAAGGAAGGAAGGAAGGAAGGAAGGAAGGAAGGAAGGAAGGAAGGAAGGAAGCCCCCGCATCACGTCTACTTCAGTCCTCAGTTCTCATTCATTTAAATGAGGCTTGCGCAACAGAATGTTCCCATGGATCATGTCCTGTGGGGTTAGAGCCATCTTCTATCCACGGTAACCTTTAACAGCACCTCAAATCTACCACCTGAGGCCACTGTCTTGTCTTGCCTAGAGGTAAGGTTGCCTCAGACACAGAACCAAGGAGTTTCGCCTGCTAGCACCGTTTACTCCCAGAAGACCTTAAGAAATAGTCTACCAGATCACATCAATGGACCATCCGGTTCAGCATCAACATCTGTACCTACAGTAGATAATCAGAAACCTTCAAGGAGTTTCGAGGTGGAAATAGTCACATCCTGTTCTTAACACCCAGCATCTAGTAGTCCAAAATACACCATCTCTGAAAATGACGATATGGTTTTAAACTATAATTATTACTAGCCACAGATATGCCTATTGTCCATAATTTTCATCTCTTTCTAAAGCCGCATGCATTCTGTGGCAATGAGTTCCATGGGTTAATTACTAGGGCTCAATTAATCAGTACATTCATCAACTACCATTTCTAGTGGACTGATCAGTGTGTGCGGGAGGGCGGAGACAATTAAAAGGCATGCTTGTTTATTGTTTTGAGGGTATTGTTTTGTCACGAGGTGATACTGCCCTGCAGAACGGAAAAGAAGATATGAGAAGTTGCCTTCCCTTCTAGCAATGTGCAGTATTAACTTTGGTTTAGGAAATAGTAAATTGTCTTGCATTTCCTTCCATATCTTAACCAGACACCTATTTTGAGGGTTTGGTGCAAATATAGAGGGACATGCATGGCAAAGGGGGTGGGAGAGTGGAGGTTTACATTTTTATTCTTGCCTTCCTCAGAGTTCCTCAGGGCATGATTCATCCCTTCCCCCTCCTGTTTCATCCTCACCACAGCCTTATGAACTAGTTTAGGCTGAGAGGGCGAAAAGCCTAACATCACTCAGTGGACTTCATAAGAATTAGAATCTCTCCTCATCCAAGACCAATGCTCCAACCACTACATCTCCAGTAATTCTTGAAGGGCTGTGCCCAAAGTATGTAATTAGTCAGACAGACTAGGGCTGATGAAAGCACGTGCAAGCTTTCGAGCTTCACAGGACTCTTCATTAGGCACAAAGGCAGCAGAATCTTGGGAGGCAGGATTGGCAGATGACGGAAAAACTGTCTGCCTGTTCTCTCCATCCCAGATCCCCAGCCAATCTGATTTTAAGGAAAGTTTCTTTCTAACCCCAAATTTGGCACAGCCAAATGTTCATGTGAAGCAAAACGTAACCTTCCCCAAATGGAAACTGACCTGGGGCACAAACCTGCCTTAACACAGGAGGAGCATTTGGTAATTCTACTTCCAGGCCAGGAGGATTGAGGCAGAGGGGGCAAGTGCAGGTGGAAGCAGCAGTGCCGGGAACCTGTGGGAAAGCCAGGACAAGGCAGGAAGAGAAGCTGCAGCCCACTTACCTGGCAGTGCCCGAACCAAGCCAGCTCGGTATGCAACACCATCAAGAAGATGCCCAGGAGGGCAGTGCCCAGGGCCCATCCTGCCAGCTTCCTCTCTTCGCCCAGCAAGAGCTTCCTCCGTCGAAGGCGTCGAAGGTTCTCGCCTGGCTCGCCCGGGATGGGCAGCACCATGGTCTCAGCTGGGTCCTCCTTGCTTTGCATCTCTTGAGCGCTGCCGGGGGCAGGGGCCGAGCGCTTGGCCCCGGGCGTTGGGAGGCACGGGGTGAACACCCCCTGGGCACTCCCCCATCCCTGCCTCTTGAGCAGCCAGCAGGCAGCCAGGGCGATCGGGGCACTGGGGGGCACCTGCTGGGACCCTTTGGAGAAGGGGAGAAAGAAAGAAAGAAAGAAAGAAAGAAAGAAAGAAAGAAAGAAAGAAAGAAACTCAGAGACAGGGGGATTGATAAGGAAGACAAGTAGCCAGTAAGCTACAGGAAGTCCCAAAGGGATGGGAAATAAGAAAGCGGCGAAGAGAGCGACGAAGACACTGTGAAAACAGGAGAAACGGGGAGAAAGTTTTAGGGGACAGGAGCGAGAGCAGCGCGCGCGGAGCACAAGGCGAGAAGCGGGCCAAGCGAGGGAGCGCGCGAGTCCAGACCGCGGCAGCCCGGGCAGAAAAGGGGCCGTAGGAAGCCAGCCCCGGAGAGCGCGCCGCAGGAACTCCGCAGCCCGCCGGCGGGCCGGTCTCTCTGTGCTTCGTCACGGGGCGGGGCGGGGGCTCCCCCGGGGAGGGGAGGGGAGAGGGAGCAAGTGCCGGAGGCAGGGAGGAAACGGTGGGCTTGCGCTGGGTGGCTGGGGCCCGGCCCGGCCCGGCGGGGGGGTGGGGGGCATCAGGGGCCCACAGCAGGAGCGGGGCGGGGACTGGCACTTGGCAAAGGCTCGGGATCGCCGCCCCTCCCCCACCCCACTCCGCTGCCCCCGCGTAAGAGGTACTGGGGCTCAACCCTGCCTGCGAAGCACAGCCCTGCCCTAGAAACCTTCCCAACGCAGATGTTCAGGGCCGGCTGAGTTTGCTCAGTGGTGAAGGGGCGGAGCACTCTGCGTATGCTCAGAGGCACGCTCTGCATAAGGATGAATTCACACATGTCGAAGCCGAAGTCCCGTATCAGTACAGCAGTACAGCAGTCCCGTATCAGTACAGCAGCAGAAACTACAGCAGTTTCCAGATGTTGTTGAACAATAATAACAAACAAATAAAAGTGCTGTTGTTCAAATGAAACTCCCCCCCCCCCCCCCGTCTGAATACTTCGCTCCGGGATGCGCCTACATGGCAAGACATCGTCCGGTCTTTAGGCACGTGCAGCAACAAGCGCCTCCGAGAGCCCGCAGAGTGCCTTTCCCACAGCACTGAGTGTCCACTACGTGTAGAAAATAGACCACGGTTTCCTCCCCGTCCAATAGATGCAAAAATGTACCTTTATTCGTGCAAGGCTGTAATCCTATGCACACTTACTAGAGATGGGAGTTAGTCACACTGAACTTAATGGGGCTTACTTCTGAGCATACATGTGTAGGATTGCGCTATAAGAGTCAGAAAGGACCCAGTCGGAGAGGAGCCCCCCTCCCAAAGGGTCTGTATGAGTCACTGTTCTGGGCATGCTTGCACTTTGGAAATATAGAGCAAGGACTTGTGCAGAGAGACAACAGGCAACCTGGAGGCTGTGTAATGCCAATAGCCATCAATCAACAGACCCCTCCTTTTTACATTTGTCTAATGCTGGGGTGGGGAACCTGTGGTCCTCCAGATGTTGTTGGACTTCAACTCCCATGAGCCCCAGCCAGCGTGGCCAACAGTCAGTGATTATGGGAGTTGTAGTCCAACAACATCTGGAGGGCCGCACGGTCCTCACTCCTGGTCTAATGATCCAACATTCCCCAACCTTGTTTCTCCATGTCAGGGTGGACGCTGAGCCCATAGAATCCCAGAGTAGTTCTGATTCTGAGGAAGAGGAGTTGCTCCTGGGAGAGGAGCGCGCTCCTCTTTCCCAGGGCCAACAGCTGACGGAGATTCCTCCCACCAGCATTCCTAGCTTAGACAGCAGTCCTGGGAGTGACAGAGTTGCAAGCAGACTTGGTGGACGTGTGACGCCGACACAGAGAGCGGCGCCAAATGGAGGGCGCAGAAAGGAGGCGTAGTGCCCGGTTGGCGCGCAAGCAACTGCTGCGCCCAGAGGACCCAAGGGAAAAGGGGAGGGACTCTCCCTAGTCCTTAAGTTCAGGGGTCTGCCAGTAATTCCCTTTCAAACGGGGACCAACTGTTTCAACTTAGGGCATAGGTACTCTGCTGCTCATATCTAGTTGCTACCGGTAGAGTTGTTAAGTTGTAAAAGAAGAATAAAGCTTTGAAAAGAATCCCTTTGTCTGTGTCTGGACTTGGCTACTGGATTAGACTGAGAGAGGCCTCCAAGGAGCCCTTGACACTCCAGATGTTTTGGTCTCTCTCCATGGTTACCAGCTATCTGCATTATGCAGCCTCTAGGTTGCCTGTTGTCTCTCTGTATGAGTCCCTGCAGACCCAAACATCTGGAGGGATCCAGGTTGGGGGAGACTCCTTTTCTAACACCATAATAAGTTAATGGCCATAAACCAACTATGCACTGTGTGAACAAATAGTTTATTTTGTCTGGCCTGAACCTCCTGCCAATCAGTTTCATTGGATGACCCCACACAGGTGTACCAACTATTCTGATTGTAGGAGCCAGTTGGACCCTAAAAGCAAATTCCTGACTGTCACCATGGGAGATTTTATACAGAGTGGGGAGGAAGAGGCCCATAAGCAGAGAGATAACACTTTTCCCACCTTCTCCTGCAGGGCTCTTATGCCTTTAACAGCCACACAGCCACCAGAAATGCAACAGGTGAAGCCTTCACCATTGCTTTTTCATGCTGGGGGGGGGGGAACCTGCACCTGCTGAATTATTATTATTATTATTATTATTATTATTATTATTATTTTGCATGTCTTGGCAACCCTACAGAGCAGATGAACTTCCTGTTCTTCTCCCTCTCCTCCTTGCACCTGATAACTGAAGACTGGAGATTAGCCAAAACCTGTAGATCTTTTGGAAGGTCAACAC
Organism: Heloderma suspectum; assembly: GCF_057233095.1. NCBI lineage: Eukaryota > Metazoa > Chordata > Lepidosauria > Squamata > Helodermatidae > Heloderma > Heloderma suspectum. Next base: position 15,060,673 of record NC_139467.1, read on the forward strand.
ATTCGTTCTTTTGGGGGTTGCAGTGCTTTCCACTGGTCATGGTTAAGGCAGTTTTAGGTGGTTTCAGCTTTTTTTTCTCTTAACTTTTTAGTATATTTCCTTTCACTTGCGTTTAAACATATCATTACATCCCCTGAGGGAATCAAATGAGAGGGAATGACTATAGAGAGAATACGAAATAAAATCGTAATAAAGAGCTGTCGAGAAATTCTGTGGAGAATTCTGAGGAGAATTTTGCTACCTGAAGTAAAGCCTAAAGGACCCCCAGCCAACCCCCTAATACTATAGGGCCAACACTTTTAAACAACCTTTAAAAGCGGCAGAAAAGGGCAACCAAAATGATCAAGGAACTGGAGCAACATCCTATGGGGAAAGGTTACAATATTTGGGACTTTAGAAAAATAAAGTGAGTAAGGGGAGACATGACAGAGGTCTTTGAAATCATGCATCATGAGGAGAAAGTGGATCGAGAGAACCCTGTTTCTCCCTCTTTCATAATCCTAGAACTGCCATCATCCAGTAAAGTTGGTTTGAACTGTGGGAAATTCAGGACAGACAGAAGGAAGTACTTCACAGAGTGCATGGAATTTGCTGCTACAAGATGTCTTGATGGCCACCAACTGGAACAGCATTAAAAGGGGATTAGACAAATTCACGGAGGATAAGACTATCAATAGCTACTAGTTATGATGGCTATATATTAATCTCCAGTATCAAAGACGCTATACCTCTCAATGCCAGTTGCTGGGGAACACAAGCAGGTGGGTGCTATTACACTCATGTTGTACTTGTGAGTTTTCATGGGCATCTGGTTGGCCGCTGTGTGAGCAGAATGCTGGACTGGATAAGCCTTTGATCTGATCCAGCATGGCTCTTCTTTAGAAGTTTTGTTGCACCATTCCGACACCAATTCCTGCATTCATCTATGCAGGTGCCACCTGAAGGAGGTTGCTTCATTGTACTGCATGGCAGGGCCATTCTCTGCTCTGGAGAAAGTTACTGCCTTGCTTTATTTTCCTGATAGGGATCCTGCACCGTGGATACGATCATAGGAAGCTGCCTTTTACTGAGTAAGACCCTTGGTCCATCTAACCCAGTAAAATGTACTTGGAATTGTATGAAATGCATATTGCCTTCTACCAATTGTACATAGGCTTCAAGAAAGGTGGACCAAATATCCAAATTAGTATCCATTTGAAGGTGGCATCTATGTTCCACATGTTCAAATACTGAAAACATTGTAAGGTCCAGTAATGTTGACCAGTGGAGGCTGGTAGCTCCAAGTTCGGTGGGGCTATGGATCCTTTCTGGGTTTCAGTCAGAACCAACCAGAACTCTAAAGGACCTATCCAAGCCATTTTGGGGATAGGGTTCAGCTTTTTTGGATAGCTCATTTAGATTTCTCACTGGTTCTTACTGGGATACAGAATGGATCCACAGCCCCACTGAAATCGGAGCCATCAGCCTCCACTGATGTCAACATCCAGCAGCACCTCTTCAGGGTTTCAGGCAAGATTCTTTCCTAGTCCTACCTGGAGATACCAGGGATGGAAACTGGAATCTTCTGCAAGCCAAGTATGTGCTTTGTCACACTGAGCTACAGCCACTCCCCTTATGGACAGCTGCAGGGCAAGATAAATTCAACAGGATAAGCATTCCTGAGCCCTGCATCTAGATGCCAGGAAAGCTCCATTGATGAATGTAGCTCTGTCATATGGCTGTTCAAGGAACAGAAGCCCTAGGGGGTGGAGAGGGATGGTGATCCTGGCTCTGGGTCCCAAACAGAATGCTTATTTATTTATTTTATTTCTTTATAGTATTTCTATACCACCTTTGTGAAGCTAACCAAGGCAGTTTACAAATATATAATAAACAAAAATAAATATTTCTATACCACCCCATAGCCAAAGCTCTCTGGGCAGCTCACAAAAAGTAACACAAAAATGTATAAAGTTTTTGTGAACTCTGCACAGTTCACAAATACATATGTCACAAGATAAAACAATAAAAAACACAGTAAAACAGTAAAAGCAAGCTTTAAAACAGGGATGGACAACTTGTGGTGTTTCAAATGTTTTGGCCTACAAGTCCCATCATCCCTCACTATTGGCTATGCTGGCTAGGGCTGATGAGAGTTGTAGACTAAAACATCTGGAGGGTCAGAAGGTGCCCATCCCTGCTAAAACCATAACAACATTTTTAAAAGGCAAAGTTAAAAAGATGTTTCTTGGCCCTATTCCTAAATGTAGAGAGAGCAGGGACCATTTGCAATACCAAGGGGAGTGTGTTCCAGAATTTGGGAGCAACACGGGAGAAAGCCCTTTCCCACATGCCCAACAAACAGGCATCTACAAGTGGGGGTGCCTTCCAAAGGGCCTCTCCTGCTGATCTTAATAACAGAGCAGATTCATATCAAGGCAGGTGGACCCTCAGATAGCTAGGCCCTAAAACATTTAGAGCTTTAGGGCGCAATCCTCTGGGGACAGTCGGCTGCCTCCAAACTCGGAGGCAGCTGACTATCCAATGCAGGGCAGGCGGAGCACAGAGGGAATCCTTTCCTCTGCACTCCAGCCACCCTACATTTGTGGCTAGACAGCCAATGTCGGCTGTCTAGCTGAGGTGTGTTGGAGCCAGGGGGAGAGGCCAGATGGCGCGTAGGAAGCATCATAACGGCCCCTCTGCGGTCTCCCCCCCTGCCCACCCCCAGGAATGCCCCCTTTTCGCCCACTCTGTGCTGCTCTTATGAGCACAGGGCTGGCGACGAACTGTGCTGCGGCAGGGGAGGGGGAGGGGAGTGAGGTTTCTGGGAACCGAGTTCAGAACCCTGGCTCTGAGCTTGGTTCCCAGAAACCGAAAAATCCTATGGCCATCTAGAAGGTGTCTAGTAGCCATAGGATCGTGCTCTTAAAGGTTAAAAACAACACTTTCAATTAAGCCAGAAAACAATTGGCAACCAGTGCAGATTGTTCAGTATTGAACTAGTTAGCAGCCTGGCTGCCATATTTTGCATCAATTGAAGTTTCCGGACACTCTTCAAGGGTAGCCCAATGTAGAGAGTGCTGCAGTAGTCTAACTGTGATGTAACTAAGGTGTGGATAACTATTGACAAAGAATGTGGGGTGCCAGAGCTCAGGAGGAAATTTACACAAAGAAACAGATGAAACTCAGGCCCAAATTAAATGTATTTACCACATAGTTGGTCTGCTGAGTGACCACAGCCACTTTCCCACAGACATGCAACCCCAAACCAGTCAATGTGTGTTTTTCTTCCTCCTTCCCTTTCAATGCTTGCTTAAGAATGGGAAGGCAACTAATCTATGTTATTGATAGTGAGTGAGATAGCACTGGGTAGTAGCTACTCTGGATACCTTAACCTGGATTACAAGACTGCAATCTTGCTTGTGTAAACTATGCAAAGGTGTGCAGGACAGTCACAAATTTCATTTGTTATGGCCTCATCTGTTGGATTTCTGTACGCCAGCTGGGACAGGGGCACATGCATTAGGAATGGGCATTTGCAGAACTGGATATTCACCAGCTGCAGCCTTTCCTGGATAGGGATAGCCTTGCCATGGTGACTCATGCTCTGGTAACATCCAGGCTGGATTACTGTAATGCATTATAGATGGGGCTGCCCTTGAAAACTGTTTGGAAGTCGTACCTTGTGCAAAATTCAGCAGCCAGATTTTTGAATGATTCATCTTGATGGTGCAATATTACACCAATTCTTAAGGAATTACATTGGATACCTATTTGCTACGGAACCTAATTCTGACTATCACCTTTAAAGCCTTAAATGCTTGGACCCCAAATACTAGACGGACTGTCTCCTTCAGTACCATCCTGCCTGTGCACTCTGATCTTCAGAAGAGGCCCTTCTCTGATTACCATCCATGGGAAACATACATTATGCATTTACAAAGGAAAGGGCCTGCTCGTCCAGAGGAGATATGATTGCTGACTTTGTTTTCTTTTTGGCACCAAAACAAAACGTTCCCTTTCCCCCCAGCACTTTAATATTTCAGAATTGTGAAATAATTTTTAAACCGAATCAACTGCTGCGTTTTTGTCTGGCTTGGCGGTTGAAGACTTGCTGTTTTGCTTGCTGTCTTTTAATGTGTCATTGCGTGGTTTTTATATGAGACGTTTTTGTTTGTTTTTAGTGCTATGTACACCGCCCTGGGATCCCTTGTGGATGAAAGACGCTTTACAAAATTGAGAAGTATTAAATAAATAACATAATCAAGATGTTGGCAGCACTTGAGCCTGGAGAAGGAGAACTAGGAGTGGTTCTTCCTGCTGAGCTTTCTCCTTCCTGGATCCCGTCTCTCAGGCCAGGTGTGAAACTATTGTTCCAGCTAGCTTCCCGGTTGGTAAAGAATTCCTAAATCAGAGTGGGCAGACGACAGGTTTGTTTGTTTTTTTTGAGCTGAACTCCAAGATTCGCCAGTTGGAGTCTGGTGCAAAAGACATACATTTGAAATTAAAGAATTCCAAGCCCAGGAATCTGTTTTGCATGCCAGAACTGAATGGAGCTCACACAAAAACGCTCCTTGGTACCCCAAGCTTTTTTCTTTCAGAGGTATAATTTTGGGGGTGGGGGGTGGGGGAGGCATTTTGTTGCTGCTGCTGTTAAACAAATGGGAGCCAAAAATCCTTCCTGATCTATTGCAAATCAACTGGAGATCTTGCCGACAGAACATCCAGATCTACCCTCTGTCCTAAACTCCTGTAGAAGAACAGGTGCCCATTGGCATGGTGGTGGGAGGTGGCACCTGAGGGCAAATGTCACCCTCCCAACTGCTTAATATGAGCCAGGAGTAAGATGATCAGAGCAGAAGATGAAAGGGTAACTTCAATAGTTGTACAGAATTTCAGCAGGGGGAGCCTGTCTTGGCACAGGGAGGGGAAAATTTGCCCTTGTGAAATTTCCCCCTTCAATACAACTGTTAATCTTGCCCTCATTCACATGGAAAGAATCTATGCTACTGGACTTTTAGTCAAATCCTCCTTCAGTGCCAGAGCAAAAACAAAATCAGGGTGCATCTGAACATGTATGAAATGTATGACTAAGCACAACCACCCTCCTTATAAACAGAGGCACATAGTGATAGGGCATGGCTTCTGGATCAGTGTTTGACTTCCAGGGAGACTTCAAGGCCTCTGTTTTGAGAGCAGATGGAAAGGCAGACGTACACACCCCTGCAGCGTTCCCCAAATGCTCTGATAGGCACTGGAGAAATGGGTGTGGGTGGGTGGTATTAAGAGCACTTCGTCTGAAGAAGTTACCACAACCACATGGCAGCGAATGAGTCAAATGTGTCAACTGTAAGCTTAGCCTTGAGCTGTTTATTAATAATCATTCATACAAGGCTTGGGAAGTGTGTGCAAGGCTTTGCCAGACTTGTTAATCATCCCTGTTATGACAGCAGTCTGAAGTGAATCATTGTTATTACTCCCCTTTTACAGACATGGAACTGAGGCGCTAACGGAGAGTGAGCTGGCAAATCTGAGCCCAGCTCTCCTCCAATTTAACGCATCTCCACACGTCTTCTAAAACATGTGTGGTCAGGGGGTGCTAAAAGGATGGATACTCACACTCCCTTTCAGTGTATGCTTAGGTTTATGGACATGACATGGAATTCAAAGCTGTATCAGGGGGTTGTGAGCATAGAGCCAGGGGGTGGTAGTTATTCAGTTTAATTCCACCAGAATAAAAGGGAGTGCACTTGTATATGTGGCAAGTGCTTCCATAAACTCTCTCCTTGTCATTTCTGCTACCTTCCAACCTCACAACCCCCTCTGCTGACCCTGGTTTACAATTGGTGTTGTTGCTGCTACTCTGTTCAAGGACCAAACACTTGACCATGGGTTACTGGAGGGCTGTTTAACCTGCAAATAACCCCTGCCACCCAGGTTTGGATGACATGACAAGCTGCAGCCGGGGATTGAATAGGCGACCTGAAGCTCGTCGTGGCTAAAATAAGCCACAGTGGTCCGCGATGATCACGCAAACCAGGTCACAGTGTGAGGGGAGGACGGATGAGGAGGGCAGGGTGGGGGAAAAGCAGTGCACAAGTCTGAAGCCTGCTCATGATGCCTCAACCATGGTTTGGCCCTGATGTCTGAATAGGTGAGTGCTAGAGAAGGGTGACAAACCTGAAAGTTATCTCATTTACTATTTTCTGTTTATTGCAGGAAGAGTGCCCCAATGATGGATGTTCTATCTCAGGTGCCAACATGTTTTGTGTCAGCCTGACCTCCATTCCAGCACTGTCCCCCCCCCCCACACACACCTTGCTGATTCAAGTTACAACACCCTCTGAAGACCCCTTCTCATTGTATGACTTAGGTACATAGCTAAGATGTTTAAAGTGTGCTGCAATGCTGCCACCTCACCATAAAAAAGTGGGAAGTGTGAATACAACAAATACATTTCTACAGATAAATGCAATCATGCAGACATATATCCATGACAGACGTAGACTTGGTGTAGTCCCTTGCTTGGTACACGTACACCAGCAATCCAAAATTACTGCTGCATGCTGAATGAAATTTGAGTCTCCTTTGTCAGAACCTGGAGACATTTTTATTTCGGTAGGCTTTTAGTGTGCAATTTTAGATCTTGCTACTGCCTGGTTTTACTGTGATTCTTAATTTATTGTCTGTTTTATATTGTTTGCTTTAGTTACTGGCTTATTTCACTTGTATTTTATGATTATTATTGTTTTAATCTGTGCTGTTAGCTACTCTGAGTACATCAGTTGAAGAGTGGGATAGAAATACATTGTATTATTATTATTTATTTATTATTGTTGCTGTTGTTATTAAATGGCCCTCACAGAGTTTCTGATATTCTCCAGTGAGGAAGCAGTGGGTGTACACAGTCCATAGCTGGGACTGGCTACTCTGCATTGTGAATATAAAAAGCACTGCTACCCTCCCCCCTGCCCCACCCAACTGTCCCAACCTGGGGCGTTGGCTTGGGTCTGACTCAATGGGTTTGATGCCATGCCAGTGAATCATCAGCGAAACATCCTGGAGGATTTGGATATTTTCCTTGGAGATGTCCCATCAAAGGAAGATTGGGGCCCTGGCTTTCCAGCACAGGAGGTCCCCTCTTCTGCTGACGTTCAGGGATCAGACGTGGTTTAGAAATGACAGGGAAGAACAATTCAACATAGATTCTGTGGCTGGGGGCCTTTTGGATACAACTGGCTAGACTTTCCACTAGATTCAGCAGTCCCCTTGCACTGCCCTGTATGATCAGTTGCTCCATCTCAGAGGAAACTGCATTTTGGAATCTATACAGCATCCAAGGGTGACTTAATGAATTTGCTTGTAGAGCCTTTAGCAAACAGAGGGCCTTTCCTTCCTTCCTTCCATCCTGGCTGCCTGCCTTTCCGGTTAGCTTTGCTGTCTAGATGAAACAAACCAAAATGCATCTTATGTTTATAAACCAACTTTGCTGTATGCATGACTGGACATCAGCTATCTTTCTATTGCCTTTGAAGAAATGCTCTGTGTAGGGTCGCCACTTGCCACCTGAAGAACTCCATAATAAGGGACACAATTTGTGAGACAATATGAAAATCTCATCATTATGTGTCTCAGAACATTAACAGGACACATATACACTTGTGTGTGTGTGTGTGTGTGTGTGTGTACTATCCCCGAAAGGTGTTAAATTAAAATGGCATTTTGCAGCTATGGTGCATCTCACAAATAAATAAGGTTCATAAATAAGGAACTGTTCCTCAAAATAAGGAATGGCTGGCAAACCTAGTTCTTTGAAACCCGAAAGCTTGCGCTTGTTGTTGTTGTTTATTCGGTCAGTCGCTTCTGACTCTTCGTGACTTCATGGACCAGTCCTCGCCAGAGCTTCCCGTCGGCCATCGCCACCCCCAGCTCCCCCAAGGTCGAGTCCGTCACCTCCAGAATATCATCCATCCGTTTTGCCCTTGGTCAGCCCCTCTTCCTTTTGCCTTCCACTCTCCCTAGCATCAGCATCTTCTCCAGGGTATCCTGTCTTCTCATTACGTGGCCAAAGTACTTCAGTTTTGCCTTTAATATCATTCCCTCAAGGGAGCAGTCTGGCTTTATTTCCTGGAGTATGGACTGGTTTGATCTTCTTGCAGTCCAAGGCACTCTCAGAATTTTCCTCCAGCTTGCGCACATGCATGCTAAAAAGAGAGGTGTTGCGTTTCAGCCCAATGAGCAGGAGGGTGCTGTTGCACTCATGTTCTGCCTGTGGACTTCCCATTGGGACATCTGGTTGGCCACTGTGGAAACCATGTTGGAACTAGACAAGCCTCTGGTCTGATCCAGAACTCTTCTTCTGTTCTTAACCCTGCGTAGAAGCTGCATTATGACCTGGAAGGCTTCCTTTTATTCTCAGTAGAGCCAACTGTGGTTACTCTGAACATGATCGCCCAGACTTCTTTGCTGAGCTGAAGTAACGCTCCTTCTTGCCAGGGTAGACAACACAGGGTCAGACTACATGTTATGCTAACTGTGTAGCCAGCAGCTACATCTGGGGTTGTCCTTTATGTAATCACAGGCGATAGAGGAGGGTAATGTTCATTGGGACCACAGTACATGGAGAGGGGGGAATTAACCCTTCCTTCCCCAGCAGTGATCCTCAAACCCCACCCTGTGCAATACAATTAGCCTTAGGGGAAAAGCTCCCATTAGTACAAGGAGTTGTGGGTTGGTCCCTCACTGGTGTGCAAATGGCTTCCTGCACATGCTCAGAATAGAGCTGAAAGAAATGTGTTCCCTAAAAATTCCCTTCCTCTGCAAATTTGGATGTCAAACATCTTCGTATATTCTCTGAATATTCAGTGGCCCAATATTCACTGAATCATGCTAAATGCAGACTGTTTCGCCTTAAGAATTAAGAGGGTATCTGTTGAGAGCAACCACAGATCGTATTGTATTTTATTCTTTTAACTGTTTGTAATTCACCCAGAGAGCATTTTTATTGGGTAGATTAAAATATAATAAATGAAATTTTATTTGTTTATAATATTGCTACACTCAAAGGAATATGGGAAGCTCCCTTATTCTAAGCCACACCATTGGTCCATCTTGCCCAGTACTGTTGACACTGACTGGCAGCAGTTCTCCAGGGTTTCAGGCAGGAGTTTTTCCTGAACCATCTGGAGATGCCGGGGATTGAACCTGGGACTTTCTGCATGCAAAGCGGGGGCTCTGCCACTGAACTACAGCCCCTTCTGTGCTGAGCTATGGCTCACCCCACTTCTCTGAGTGGTGAGAACTTCCAGGATCACAGTGCTTATCTGGGCTTAGTTTCCCCTGAAAGGAAGTCAAATGGCATTCTGCAATATTTGAATGTACAAATATGCGGGCTGAGCATAGGCGGAAGCAACAAACACCCAAAGTCCGCTGCTCCCTCACTAGATTTCCAGAGAGAAGCCGTCAGCAACAGAAAATGCTGTTTGCTTACAGAGGCTAAATTCAGTTCACTCTGTATCTTCCTCTGTGTTCATCTTAGTTCCACTTGAAAGCTCCATTTTTTTCAGACACAGACACCTAGACTACTTCCTCTTTAGCTGGGAGTGAAAGGAGAAGGGCATTTAAGTCCGCCCCCTAATTCAGGTGTTTCTTCACTATTTAACCAGTACCAGTGGAGGCGGGTGGTTCCGATGTCAGTGGGACAGTGAATCGTCTCCAAGTTTCAGTCAGAACTAGTCAAAATTCTAAAGGAGCTATCCAAGGTGCATCTGGTTCTACGATCGCAGCAGTGGGGGCTAGTGGCTCCAATTTTGGTGGCTCCATGAATCCATGCTGGATTCATAGCGTTCAGCACCTTGCCTAGCTCCTTTAGAGTTCTGACTGGTTCTGACTGAAACCCAGAGTGGATTCACCGTCCTACTGACATCGGAGCCACCAGCCTCCACTGGCCAGTACTTTGCAGCCACTCTGACCCCATTAACTGTTTAGTCCTGAACAAACAACCAATCATACAATAATATTTATGCATTGCCTCTCTGCTCAAAGGCAACCAAGGCAACATACAACATTTAAAACCTTAAGGATGCAGTCCTGTGCATGTTTAGACAGAAAAAAGCCTGGCTGCGGAGTGCTGAGAGTCGTAGGCCTTTTTTCTGTCTAAACAAGCATAGGATTGTGCCCTAAAAGCAGCAATACAATTTAATAATGAACTGAACTGCAATAAATCTTAAATATCATAACTGAAACCAGCATCATCATCAAACAGAGCAATAAAAACCACAATCTGTAACGCTTCCATAAACCAGCACTAAAGCAAGCAAAAGCGCAACAGAAATGAAACAATATAGTATTATTTGCGACCCTCCAAATGTGTTAATTGACCTCCAGGTGCATCTCCCAGCTGGCTACGAAAGAGAAGCTGTTTATTGCATAAGAATACTCCATGATTCCTTTTTGTGCTAAATAATGGTGCATCAGGAGGAAGAGAGAAATTGTGATTCATAGAAGGCCATTATGACACAGAAGCTACTATTTTTGTGAAGGGTGGGAAGCCATCGGAAGCTGGAACCTTGCCTTGGCTTGGAAAGATTGAGAGTTTACCCCTAAGGAGGAGGAGTGCCTGAAATGAAAGCACAGTTCTAGGAAGACAGAAACAGCTTTGCCCTTGAACCAGTATTTGACACAACCCAAAAGCACTGGTTTGCTGTGGGTTAAAACTGGATCCAGGAGATCTCTCGGTTATGATTTTAAGGAAGAACAGAAACCAGCTGAAGAGAATTCAGAGAAGATCAAGATAAACCTAGGCCCCAGAGCTGGCTGACGCTTCCAGGAGGTACAGTGTGATGGCCAATTTAGGTGGTCAAATCTGCCCACATTAAAGGGTGTCAGCTTATAGGTTTATAATTATAGATGTGTTCCCTTCTTACCACTCACTTAAAAACTGATTTTACATGTGATCTGTAAAATGTAATCCTTTGGGGTTAGAAACCTGGTTTGAGGGGGAAGGGGGGATGTTTTTAAGGTGATGAAGAATGAATGCTTCACCTGTTGTAAGTCTGTCAATGACTAGGTAGGATGATCAGATGTAAAGGAGGCACATCCTTTAACAGTTGTGAAGAAGAGGGAACCTTTGGCAAGCAGAGCTTTTCTCATCCCTGCATGACAAGCTACAGTTCTGTTTGATGCGGCTGTTAAGGAGCCCTGTCTCCTGCACACCTGACTACCTTAGGGTCCCTAAACAGAAGTGGAATAAAGTACAATGAACTAACTGTGGACTGACCCTTAAGTACACCTCCTTCCACCGCTTCTTCTATATGAGCTTCGTAAATAAATTAGTAAAGTTATTAATCCTCAGCCCAGGACTGAAAAAACAGATAAGGATAGAGAGTCAAAGAAAAGTGAGGGAATTCTGGAATATCCCATGGTCTAACGTTAGGCTAATAAATTTGTGTTATTAGCTTTAGGGCGCCATCCTATGGCTGCTAGACAGCATCTAGGCAGCCGTAGGATTTTTTTGTTTTCTGGGAACCCACCTTGGAGTCGGGAACCTGAGGTTGGTTCCCAGGAAACTTGCTCCCCATCCTCTCCCCCGCCGCCATTAAGGCGGCACAGTTCGTCCCCAGCTCTGCGCTCACAAGAGCAGCGCAGAACAGCCAAAAAGCGTGTTTCCTGGGGGCGGGGAGGGGGCGGCAGAAGCTCTGTTATGACACTTCCTATCCACCGCCCAGCCTCCCCTAGCCCGCTCTGAGGCGCCCTGGCTAGGCAGCTGAAATTGGCCATCTAGCCACAAATGCAGGGCAGCCAGAGTGTGAAGGAGAAGACCCCCTCCATGCTCCGCCCACCTTGCACTGGATAGTCGGTTGCCTCCAAGTTCGGAGGCAGCTGACTATCCCCATAGGACTGTGCCCTTAACGTTTCAAAGGAATAAGGGAGTCTGTATAAAGCAAAAACAAAATTTGTATAATGTAGAACTTTCATTCAGGTTTGTACAAGCAAAGATAAGGGCATTTCAGTAAGTACAAAAAGGAAGTTCCCCCAAAGAAATGGAGGAAGCTCTGGCCATGGCCTCCGATAACATTATTGTGTGTGTGTGTGTGTTCGCGTGTGTGCGTGTGTATTAAAAATTTACATTACATTATAATATGAATATTTAGTGACAGTGTAAACCTACTGTATTAGAAGTGATAGAGGAATAAGAATTTGGTATTATTTAGTGAATATGAGTAAGAGTGGCATATTTGTAATGTGTTTTCACAGGCTAATTCTGAGTAATATGGCTTTAATTATTAAAAACATCCATTCCTATAAACAAACACACACCTATTCCTAATAAATATCCCAAGTATCTGTTGGATCAATAGTCTGAACCCAAAAGCCAAAGTTCAATAGACAAAACAAAAAGGGAAATTAACAAGGGTCAAGTTCTTGCAAAAGACAGGTGTTGCTCAATGCAAGGTCTTCATGTAGGACTTTCTCTAGACTTACCGTAACTGACCAACATCTTCCCATAATAATTGAACTCTTTGCTCCCCTAAATTCCTGTCCAGGGAGATTTGGAGAAGAACAAAAATCTGACACTTGGGCTTCCTTGTTCCCATCAGAATTGCCAGCTGACTCCCCCACCCCCACTCCCAGTCTACCCTGCTCCTTCATTTTTATCAGAAGCTTGATCTGCAGAAATCAACTGGTGAAGCTCTCCATGGTGTGGAACTAAGCATTATCTCCTGTACTAACGACTGTGGATCAGGCAAGTCGTAGAGCCAGAAATTCTGTGGCTAGGGGTCCAGGAAGCATTGCAGAACAGCCTAAACATAAAATTCAGGCAGCTTGACGTGTTGAAAGACATTTAATTATATTCAGTATTAATAAAAATTATCTATCTAAAATTTAAAAATAAGAGCCTAGTGCATATCTGTGATCTCCAGTGACTTTGAATTCATTTGTCCAGAATCTTGGAGGGCAGGAACATCTTTACTTCTTATTGAGCAACTATGCTTTCCTTTATAGATCCACAAGTAAAAGGGCTAAAGACTTTGGAGGGGGGGGGGGGCGTATGAAAGCTAAAAAAAAAAAATCAGGCAGCGGTCTAGAATATCCCTGAGGGGACAGCCCATCCCTCCCCATTTGACATGGTTAGTGTGTCAGTTAGTGTGTCAAACACACTAACCCACAGTCAGTGGTTAAGTGTGGGTTGTTGCTGAACCATGGGTTGTTCTTGATCCTTGGGTTACCGTGTTGTCTGAATGCAGCGCATTTTCTGCATGGTGGCTTGCTAACCATGCAGTGTGATTTGTTAAGCTCTCTGAACAACCCAACAACAAACCATGGGTTCTCAAGATGGTTTGTTCAAGAAAAATAAGCCACACTGCATGGTTAACAAGCTAACCTGTGGAAAATGAGCTGCATTCAGACAACACAACAACCCACGGTACAACAACCACCCATGGTACAACAACAACCCACACTCAAACATGCAGTGTGGGTTAGCATGTTGTGTGAACCCAGGGCTCTGTAATCAAGCTGCTGTTAAAGGCAGAGGAATGGAACAGGACTGTATAAAAATAGGCAGGCAATCCTAACAGTGAGAACCTTTTGCAAATCTGATCACAAACCTGTCAATGTCTGCAACCCTAAAAGAGCAAGATTTAGGTCAACTTCAAACAATTCTTCAAAAAAATTACTAACTCAGAAGCACATATGTTATTTTTAGTATTTTAGCTCAGAAGGAAAACAAAAAGAAAAGAAGAACCAACGTTTGTCCAGATTTCCTGCTGGTTGCCTAAGCTGATTTACTTGCCACAAGAGATCATGTGAGTAGCAACATGCCATCTGATTTTGGCTTCTCCTACTGCCTGCTGTTTGACTTCCAATGAAAGAAAAGCAATTTCACTTTTGCATTGATTCCAAACTTATTCGCAAAGAAAAGCAATTTTCGCTTGTGCATCGATTCCAAACAATTTGCAAATGCATACTTGCTACCAGCAAAAACATTTGGACCCTTCATACTACCAGACTTTTAACTATGGTTTAAATCTTTGCAACTCTGCACCATTTGCAAATGTTACTCTAGATGTTATTGCTTAGCTTAGAGGAATCAACGCCTTTGATCAAATCTGTCTAGAATTTTCATGATATGCAATTTTATCTCGATTTGCAGATCAACTTGACACCTCAAAGGAACCTCTGTTTTGAACAAGAAGCCCAGGCTTATTTTACTTGGTTTGTAGAGGCACCGAAGACTTGGGAGTGCTTCCTGATGGAGGGTTCCTACCACTACTTATTAGAAAGCATTGTGCAGCTACTCTATCTTTTTCTCCTAAATGGTTTTTCTGCAGTAAGCAAAAAGTCAGAAGCAATGGGAAAACCTGGGAAGGTTATGAGTGGAAGATGATGTCATCTGGACCTCCCAGTAAAATTCCATGAATGAGGTATGGCCATGATAAAATCTGGAAGCACCCTTGCAACGAACAGCCTACAGGCAGTGGAGCACTTTCCCTATAAGGAGAGCTAAAGCAAGGGCCTAATTTTATGTGGCCCTCAGCCTGATTTCCAAAATCCTCTGCAAGCAATCAGTTCAGAGCTCAGGCAAAAGTGATCTGCCCCTCCCCTGGCAGTCCACTGGGAAGAGGGGAGGAAGGGAGGGGATAGACTGACTGCATTTTCATGACATGCTAACCCACAATGGGTTGTCTGTTTGAACAACCCACGGTGGGTTAGCATGTCGTGCAACCCCACCCTGATAACCCATGGTTTATTGTAGGGGTTGTTTTACCCACGATGGGCTGGAGTGTTGTCCGAACCTGGACATGCCAACCCATCACGGGTAAAGGGCATCAGCCAGTGAGCTGCTCAGCAAGAGCAACAGAAACCCCTGCCGCTCTTCCCGAGCAATCATGGCTGTGGGTGCTTTTTGCAATTGTGGCCAGTGCTCCTTTCCCCTTGCCGGTGGCGGCCCTTCCAAAGGGCCCAAACGGCACTTCGGAGGGGCTGCTGCTGGCCCCCTGACTCCCACAAAGCCCTCCGTCCCTGCTCCAACCCTGATCACAGTCGGAACCCTTTTTTAAAAATTTATTTCTCTTTTTTGGCGCAAAAACGGAGCTGGGGATTTTTTTTTCCACATTTGCCCAGCCCCGTTTTCTGTGCACAAATGGCCCTTTTAAACTTTCTTTTAAAAAATATGTTGGTTATTTGTAGTTGTGCACTTCCACAGCTGCGAGTATGCAAAAATATGGGGGCTTGCCTTGGCTGCTCCCTTGTATGTCAAACATACAAGGAAACACTCAATACTGTAGTAAGGCTCTTAGCCTTGCACAGCTGACGGGTAGGGAAACGGGGTGTGAATCACCCCTCTAGCACGGGTGTCCCCAGGGTTCAATCTGTTGCCTTGAACCTTGGGGGCACCCTGCTAGGACTCCCCACTTGCCTGAGTCCCCTGCATCGGTTGTTACAGCTGCCCGAGGTGACACCCCATTTTTCTCTTAAGATCGGTGTAACCGCTTCTGTTTCGACAGCTGTCAAAGTAGAAACAGTTACTCACTTTGGGGTAGAGAAATGGGGTGGGTGCACTTTTCTATGAAAATGGGGTGCTGGGGACTCAAGGAAGGGTGCACTAGAAGGAGGGGATCCCCAAAGGTCGGGGTGGCAGCTTAAATCCCTGGGGTCATTGGCTAACTGGGTGATCTTGACAGGTGGGGAAAAGTGCTCAAGATCATCCCATTAGCCAAGTGTTTCCCCCTCCCCGATGTAAAGTCTTGCTGTGACCCATGGGGGCGCCCTCTTCTAGTGCACCCCACCACGAGCTGGCAAGACCCCATTTTCATAGAAAAGTGCATCCCACCCCTTATTCTCTGGTTTTCTATTAGCTACACAGGAGTTTGACAGCTGTAGAGGAGCTGTCAAACCCGAATTCAGGGAGTGGAAATGCCGGGGAAGGGAGGGAATGAGCGGATCAGCTGGAAAAAGACTATGACAGGACAGAAAAGCTAACGCATCTTCAGCTTGTTGTCTTTCAAAGAAGACAACTAAGGGGAGACATGCTGGAGGTTTATAAAACTATGAAAAACTTGTAGAGAGAGAAATTATTCTCTATCTCCCTCATAATACAAGCAGTAGGTAATTTACAGTGCAACCCTATGCGTGTCTGCTGAGAAGTTAATCCCACTGGGTTCAATGGGACTTACTCACAGATAAGTGTGTACAGGAATGCAATCTTATTGTCCTGACCACACATAAAAAGACCATCTTATTCTATATGATAACCATAGAGCATCAATAACAGAAACGTATACAAGAGAATTTTATAAGGCAAAATTCTCAGTTAACCTTAAAACAATCTACAGCATGGGTTTCTAAGCCAGTTGCTCATTTTTTGCTGGTTGATAGGACATGACAGCAGCCCTGCTGGATCAAACCAAAGGCCTTTCTAACATCCAACATCATATTTCACATAGGGTTAAATGGACCAGTTGCCCAACCAAAAGGCAAGTCAGGTGCCTTGTCAATGCAAAAAGAAGGGCTGGCCCAGGCATGACGCTCCTCCACACACTTTAATACAACCATCGGAGCTTCTTTCCAGCAAGGTTAGTCTGTTGCAGCAAAACAGCAAAGAGTCATGTGACACCTTAGAAATGAACATATTTAGAGAGCAATCCTATGTCCCCTAGACAGCATCTGGGGGACATAGGATTTTTCGGTTTCCGGGCTCCGCAGTCGAAGACAGGGCTCCGAGTTCAGCCCCAGGAAAGCACGATCCCCACCCCCTCCTCCTCATAGCTGGCGCGGAGAGAACCACACCGGCTGCCTCTCCGCCCTTGGTAAATGGAGCACAAACACGGGGAAAGGAGGTGTTCCTGGGGGTGGGGAGGGGAGGAGGCCTGGGTGGCTGGCTGATGCCTTTTCCTAGCCACCCCGGCCTCCTTCCCTCCCCCTCCCTGAAGCCTCTGCTAGACAGGCAAAATCGCCCGTCTAGCTAAAATGCAGCACAGGAGGCACAAGGCGCCTCCCTCTCAGAATAGGATACTCATAAGCCTCCGCATTTATGTTTATTTGTGTAAAATAAACACAGCATAAGCTTTTGTGGACTAGAGCTAACTTCATCAGATGCATGAAGTGTTTTCCTAAGTTGCAGGTATGTGGATGGATATGTGTGTGCACACGGTGGTGGCTCCAGGTTTTTAAGGGCCCTTGGGCAAGACACCCTCACTGAGGTCAGTCAGTCGACCTTCTCTCTACCACTGTCACCAGCTACCATTGTTCCTCATCTTCTCGCTCATCATTGCTACCACTTGCTTGCTTGACAGCGAGAGAGCCAATGAGCAAGGAGGCCGTGGCATCTATGCTCCTTCTCACCCCCACAGTTGTCTGGGCCAAAGTGAGAGGCAGCTGAACAAGCAGGTTGCAATGGTGAAGAGGAGGAGCAAGTCCAGGGGGCATTTGTCAGTGGGCCCCTGCTGGGGTGTGGCGTTCGGCAGGTGCCCAACCATGCCTACTGTTGACCCCAGCTGTGTGCGTGTGCGTACACAGACATGCACAGAGGGAAAGGAACTCTATACAGTGAGGTCAGAGGGAAATGAAATGTAGAAAGTATGAACAGTGACAATTATGTTATCAACAGTGGTAATTCACAAAGCATTGCTGGTGATAACACAAACATCCTGATACTGATAAGCTAACATATGTAGTGTGATAAAAAAAAACCCTGTTATCCCGATTCAAGACATGGGAGATATAATTGATGAAGAAATTCAATTCTAATTCAGTAGTTTCTCATTGCAGTCTCGCTTTGAAGTCCCTTTGTTTAAGAATAGCCACCTTAAGGTCAGTGCCTGAGTGTCCTGGGAGGTTGAAATATTCTCCCACTGGTTTTTGAATACTGCCATTTCTGATGCCATATTGGTACCCATTTATTCTTTTACAGAGAGACTAGCCTGTTTGTCATTCTGTATTGTTGCCAGATGAAAGCATACATCACACTGGAGATGAGGTGAATGAACACTTGATGTTGTGGCTGACAGTATTAGGTGGTGTTTTGTTTTATTTTTTTAAACCTATACCCTGGTACAGTTTTTCCCTTTATTTATTTATTATTTGCAATTATAAGATGGCTGCAAGACAGGTTCTCTAGGTGTCGTACAATTATTTTAAAATACGATAATACAATAACATAGGATTATCCAATTCCCTTCCCCAAAGCTGCTATTAGATCTGCAGCAGAAAAACAAAACAAAAAAGCAAAATAGGCTACCCCTATCATTTCTGTCTCTGTGTATCTAATAGCAGCTTTGGGGAAGAGGAGATTTAGATCAGGGAAACAGCATGGGGGAGAAGTATTACCCCACCCCTCAACCCAACACTGCTGCTCTGAGCCTAGTTTAAGCTGCTTCAAGAACAGGGCGGGGGGGGGGGAGAAGAGGACACAGGAAATCCCACAAACTTGGTCTTTTTGGCCCTAACACATAATAATGAGTACTTCAGCTCCACAAATGCCATGTGTCTGAATGTACACGACATTTTTGTAACACAAGCCTTCTAGAATGCAGATGGCATTGTTCCAGCTTAAGAACTTATTGGATATTTGGTAAGTTCCAACAGGTACTTCTCACACCCTTGATTAAACTCTTATCATTTGGAACCAACAAGTCCGCTGAAAATTAACTAAGGGTGCAATCCTATGGCCGCCAGTCAGCAGCTAGATGGCCATAGGATGGGTCAGTTTCTGGGAACCAACCTCAGAGCCTGCGCTCCGAAGTCAGTTCACTGAGAACTGACCTCCACCCCCTCCCACGCCACCTCGTGTGCAGCGCAAAATGGCCCCGCTCTCGGAAGAGGAGCACGGAGCAGCAAAAACGGGGCGTTCCTGGGGGCATGCCGGGGTGGGGAAGTCGGAAATGCCAGTATGACACATCCTATGTGTCATCCGGCTGCCACTTCCCGCGCTCCAAGGTCCCGTGGCTAGACAATCAAAATCAGCTGTCTAGCCTCAGAAACCGGGCAGGGGGAGCGAGGAGGAGATCCACTCCTCCTTCCCTGCACTGGATAGGCAGTCGCCCGGGGCTCAAAAGCAATCGTGGATCCAGATAGGATTGCTCCCTAAGGGACCTAGATTACTCTGAACGCATAATCCCTTTATCTAGTCTTCCATTCCAATGTTGCAATTGCCCTGTCAGGATTGTCGCCCAGCTTTCTAGAATCACATTGCTCTGTTTGAGATGCCAGAAGACATTTGTTCTTGGGGGGGGGGGGGGGGATATTTTGAGTAAACTTCCTTCATCCGTTAATTGCAATTTAAAGCAGTAATTAAGGATCTGTAGATAAACTCATGGAAAATTTGTCCGCTCTGCTTTGCAGCCACTTTTCAGATATGATCACAAACAGTGGCCAAGTTTGCTTGTTTTTTCCTGGCAGGGCTCTTGCACCTCTAACAGTTCCATGACCAGTAGAAACGTGGCAGGCAATGCCTTTCTTGGCATGGAGGTGCAGTGATATGAAAAGCTTTCCGTATTAAATTTCTCCTTGTAATGCAATAGTTAAAGCCACAGGAACCCTGACTACAGCATACCATTAAATGCCTTCTTTTACCATGTTCAAGATTTCCCATGTGTAGGGGGCAAACTTTAACAACAGTTTAAAGCTTTCATATTTTATATTGTTTTATGCTGAACTTTGTGGTTTTAATTTTTGTGAACCGCCCAGAGAGCTCTGGCTATTGGGCGGTATAGAAATAACTAATTAATCAAACAAACAAACAGCATGACAAGCAGAAATCAAAGCTTAGGGCTGTTTCCCCTCTCTCTTTTCTAGCAGGGCTCCTGTGCCTTTACAGTTGCCTGACCTGCAGAAATTTAGTAGATGAAGCAGTTATAATCTTTGTATCTCTATGCAAGGGAAAGATTTGCCTGTTAAATTTGTGTGCCAGGCTGCTGTGTAAAGGCACAGGAAGCTGGGTCAAAAAAAGGTCCACTGAGGATTTCCAGCTGATATTTGCATGTCATCTGCATAATACTAGGAGTCACCTAACGAAGCTGATAGGTGGTATGTTCAGAAAAAAGAAAATATTTCTTCATGCAATGCATAAATTAATCCAAAATTCACAGCCACAAGGTATAGTTTCATGGTGAGTGGAAATTTGAACCTGAAGGTTCACAGAAGGGCGGCCAGATGCCAAAGAGGACAGAGCTCCTATACTTTTAATTAATAGTTGTGTAGGAGATGGAATTTCTGCAGATGTAGCTTGCAGGAGAAACTTAAACAGGGAATTTCCCTGTGTAAGGTGCAGGAGCCCTGCTGTCCTATTTTGCATCTGGCCTCCCTATTTCTGAGTCCTAGTCTGACACTCTGGCTCTAATTTACATGTGGCTGGTGAGCTGCCAGGGGGTCAGTTGGCTGGAAATGCAATACTGGGCTAGACAGACAGTGGTTGATCCAACAGCACTCTTATATTCAATGGACTCTCCTTTCATCATACAAGGTCAGCTTTTGATGTTTACCCTAAATTATCATATTAATAGGAGATCAGCAAAGATTTTTGACTCTCAACTGCTTAACAATAGCAACAACAAAATAACATACACAGACACAAATTATACTGCTGAAGCAAAGAAAGCATGGGGTAACCTGGAGTAGATTTACATGTAGAAGGACTGTGAGCTTCATTCAGTTCTGGTACTGACAACAAATTCCTGGGCTCAGAATTCTTTAATTCTAAGTGTATGTCTTTTGCATCTGCCTTCAGCTGGTGGATCTTAAGTGTCTCGTAAAAGAAATAAGTAGATCTTGTAAACATGTCCACCCGTGCTTTAGGAACCTTCGGTGAATACATACATATATTTGATGGAAACAAGTGTATAATAACAAGTGTAAAAACAGATATGTAAACATGGTTGCCACACATTTTTCTGCCCAGGTCTTCTCTGTCTTTAATGACTGTATGCCAAGCAAACATACAATGGATTTATCTTTCCCCAGCATGAATATGAAGTGATGAGGAAAGGTTTCACCTTTTGGATGTCTGCCTGTCATGAACAGGTGCACTGCATGTCTCATTTTAGGAAAGTTAGCAAACACATTTTCTCTAGATGCTGTGGTCCTGAGCACCCAAAAAGAAAACAAATCTGTCACTAATCTCTTTAGAAGCTTACCTCATTTGGCCAAACCACAAATCGGGGATTTTATGTTAGGAATGTAGCATCTCAGCCTTGAACTGCTGGTTCCCTTGCAGGGCTGGGTCAGCACCAGTTTCTTAGGGATCCTCACCATCTTTTCCCTTTCTTCACCAGCTTGTTGTAATCTTCTACAGTTACTTGCAGAGACTGAACATTTCTTTATGCCTTTGAAATCAGGTAGGCTTTTTAAAAATACTGTGAACCTGGCACTGTGCAATCCTTTAAAGCTATGGTTATCAAGACTGTAGGGCAGGTCCCCTTTTGGGGCTGTGGGGCCTAAAGTTCAAGAGGAAGATAGAATTTTAAAGTTTGTGGTGCTTTCTTCCCCCTCTAGCTCAAATTTTAGAGGATTGATAGTGTGTGGCAATGGACCCTCACTGCCCCTGCAGTGAAGGATGACTGTGCCCTCACTGCTCCATCAGTGCTCAGAAAGAGCTACTCTTTTATTCTTATGAGGCTTCCCTGTGGTTTCAGAAGATGGTCAGAGATATTGTTCTCTATTCCACTGCTAATGCCAGTGTTGGGATTAGCACCCCCAAATCTTTAGATCATTAGGTTGCATATGTATGCTATTAAAAATCTCTAATGACTAGTTGGGTGGGGGCAGGAAGTAAAGTAAGTTTAGAAGGTCACAGGTTTGAGAAACAGTTCTCTCAAGGATTCCAAGAACAATTACAAAACCACTGAACTGAGAGGGCTAATTAAATCAGGTAAAGAATTTTAATAATCAGCCTGATAAGAAGCCTAAAAACATCAACTGCTCTTCCCATATTTGGGTTCCTGTGCTTTTTTTTTTACAGTGGCCTCGCCCATAAACATAGCTAGCAGGTGAAACTTGTTTCCTCCACTTACCTCCATGCCAGGAAAAGCTTAATCTGCTAGAGGTTTTTGTTGTTTTGCTTGTAGGGCAACTATTAAAGTAGGGTGGCCACTTGTCTACCAAAAAGGAGGACAAAACAGCACAGTGATTTGCATAAAAATGTGCATATGCCAATTTATAGGTATAGATGCATATTTAGAAATTATTATAGTTTAAACAGAAATCCAGTACATCTTACCATGAGGAAGTCTGCAACCAGATAACCTGTGTACCTGCCTGTTCAGGCTGCAGTTCAGGTGCTAACAAGTATTGAGGGGCAACAGTTCTTCTGATTCTTTGTCTTTAAATTGGAATTGGAAAGAACAGCCCTTCAACTAGAGGATGCCTTCAAATAGAAGACAGTCCTCTGGCAGCCCTTCAAAATGGAGGTCTGACCTCTGTAAAAGAAGACACATGGCCACCCTAGCAGGAGCCCTGTTGAGGAAAAGGTTGGTTACTATGCTTCACAGATGTGATCACAAAGGGTTGCCAATTTTTTTTTCTAACTGGGCTCTTGTGCAATAATTCAGTTCAGCTGCATGACAAGCTGAAATTTAGCCCGCAAAGTTTTTCCTGGCATGGAGGTGCAGTGATGAGGAAAGCTTCACCTGTGGAATTTTCCCTTGTCATGCAGTGGTTAAAGGTACAGGTACCAAGGCACCACTGCCATGACATATATACTATGACATATAATCAAATGCCTTATTTTACCATGTTATAAATCTCTCAAGTATAAGAGTGCCACCTGTGCCTTTAACAATTGCATGACAAGCAGAAATCCAACAGGTGCCATGTAGGGCTGTTTCCCACTCCCTTTTCTGGCAGGACTCTATGTATTTACAGCGCCCCTAACCTGCAGAAATGTAGTAAACGAAGCTTTTACCATCACTTCATCCCTGTGCCAGGGAAACAGTCACTTGCTGAAAGTGTGTGCCAGGCTGCTGTTAAAGGCACAACAAGCAGGGCCTGCAAATAAGTGACAGCTGAGGATTCCCAGGCAATATTAGACTGGTTTAACCGGTAAAATTGTGTTCTCCCTCTTCTAAAAACCGGTCAGGCTTTGCCCACAATACTCTGTACTATTTCTTCCAGTTACCCTTCAGATTGTGCCCAGCTTTCTGGACTGTTTCATTCCAGGTTTGCCAGCTTTTCAAGCTACCTTTATAACTGCTCTACCCTCTACCTTTAATAGAAGCTTGGTCTGCAAGAATCAGCCTGTGAATCTTTTTACAGCATGGGGGAAATAAACATAATCACCTGCTAATGTGCCAGCATTTTCAACTGCTATGAAAGGCAGGGCTTAAGGCCCCAAGTTTAAAAAAAAGAAAGAAAGAAAGGAAAAAAATTTGGTGACAAACTCATCAGTTTCTTCCCAGTTGATTTGGCTGTGCAAGAGGCTAATTTTTCTGAAATTGAATGTTGACAAATGTTAGGCTCCTCTGTTAAGACAGTCATGGTGAACCTAGATCAGCTGTATAGTCATTTTAAAGCAAACAGATAAAAGGCCTCAGACCTTGTTAGATAAAGGTGTAGCTCAGAGATAGGGTTGCTATTTTTTTCCATTTACAACAACATCTTGATATGCTTCGCTTACCAAGGGGAGATAACTGTTTTCATCTGCTAGCTACTGCATTATCAAGCCACTCTTAGACGTGGTTGTAAGGGGAGGCTGCAAAGTTGTCAGCCCACGCTTGAATAGCGTGCGACTTTGTTCACCATGGGAAAGCTACAGAGACAGACTTCTTTCACTCTAGACAAGTGTGTATTAAATATAATACTGATTAAGCCTTAGGCCTGGTTTAAATGAACATTTGCTTGCTTGCTTGCTTGCTAAACTATAGTTTAGCACAGGAGTGGGTCCTCCAGCTATTTTGGCCTACAACTCCCATCAGCCCTCACCATTGGCTGTGCTGGATAGGACTGATGGGAGTTGTAGGCCAAACATCTGCAAAGCCACAAATTGCTGACCCACAGTTTAGCAGCTGAAATTGGCATCAGTGCCGCATGTTCCCCCTCACTTTGCCATCTCTTTTCCTCAGTATGCTGACTTTGGTTAGTTTAAACTACCATTCCCCATTACTTCTGAAACGGGGAACTGTGTCTTAATGTTATCTTACTAATCAGGATCCTAAACCATGAATTGAACATAATGGTGAACTGTATTTTAAACTAACTAGGATTGGCACACCAAGGAATGGAAGAGACAAGGGGGGAGTGCTTGATCTTGACACTCATTCTTAGCTGCTAAACTATCAATTAGCAGCCAGGGAAATGAATGTCTGAACTAGTCACTGAGTTAGGCCCCAGCCAAATTAGAGGTCTAGTGGTTTTCTATCATAGTCTCTTCATGGAGCGTGGGCCTGACCTCTCTGTTACCAGTTCTGGGTGAGACCAGCAGAGAAAGGAAGCTAAGGCATATCTGACTACTTTTAGTTTTGTATATAGTATGATAGCAGCACGCTGCTAAGTAAAGTGTGTTCCTTCTAATTCAGACTCTGTGGTTCCTTTTATAATCTAGCAAATACTATATATGGCATAGAGAACAATAACTAGGCCAAACTAGCATATTGCCAGTAACTCCCTATACCTGTTAAAATCAGCCATAGTGACCAGGGATGCATCATCACACAAATTCCTCACAGCAATAGTTCGCTGGTCACACAACAAGGGAAAGAAATGGTTGTGGCCCCGTCTGAATGGGAATTTGAAATACCAGCTGTGCAAATTGGAGCCTTCTACCAGCCTGCCGAGGCTGCTCCCAGCATCTCTGATGCAAGGCAGTGGCTACTGCGGTCAGCTGGCCCAAGTTACACTAAGAAAGACTGAGGCCTGATGTAGCTTTCCCATGCTGCCCCGGGGTTTGCCAACTTCTAAACCCCGGTTGTCCCTTTAACTGCATCTTGATCTCCAATTAACAAGGGATTGTGTTTAGCTCCACTCTATCTATCTCTCTGTCTATCTATACGCTTCACTTGCTCATTTCTGCAAACTTCTGTTAAAGGCACAGCAGCAAGCCACGTGATTTATGCTGTGGCCAGTTGGCAGCCTTCTGCTGCTCTGTGCAGAAATGCTCTGCTCAGTTGAGTAACACAGCCAAGACCTAATGGCTTACCAGCTCTATTCTCTTTTTACTGTCTTTCATATATGGTGTAATGTGAGTAGGAACTAAAGTGATTTAAAAATGGTTGTATGGAGGGAATCCGTTCTGGGTGTTACCAGCAGGGAAAGGTTGCCAAGGAAAGGTTACTAAGGGGTATCTGACCACGTTCAGTTGCGTATATAGTTTGATAGTGCCACACTGCTAAGTAAAGTGTGTTCTGTCTAATTCAGACTCTGTGGTTCATTTTATAATCTTGCTACATACGGTATGGAGAACAATAACTGGGCCCATTTCTGTGCCAGTAACCCCCTATATCTTAAAACCAGCCATGCTGACCAGGGAAGCATCTTCACACAAATGCTCCCTTCATTTCCCATTCTCACACAACTCGCTTTTCCCTAGTTCATCCAGTTCCCCACCCCACCTGCAGCATAAAAGGCACTAACAGACACAAACAGAGTACCGGGACCAGAAACCTAGTTGGTGGCTCTGTACTACTGATGGCACTATATAATATAGAACTCAATATTAGGATATTAGGCGATGGATTTGGAGGGAAAGACAGGGACATGTGTGTGTCCACCCCTGGAATGCATCCACATTAATCTCCTCCAGTGGGAGGGAAAAAAAGGACTCTGCAGGCCTAGTATGCTTCTGTCCATAACGCAGCTCACCAAAAATATTAGCACTGTGACTGAATGGGTGGTAAAGTAAATGGGAAAACCTGCAGGCTGCTCATACACATATAGGTAAATAGCCCACCCTGGTGGGCCTTAGGCAGAACTGCAAGTTGAACAGCTCATTGTAATTTTCCCTTGCTAAAGCTGTGGAATGATAACTTCCTGCAGGAAAACTTTTGTACGTTGATTGATTTACCGCACAGCCTTATAAAATAAGTCATTTTCTTTGAGTATACATAGCCCTGATATACGAGTTGGCACTTCCCCACCCCACCCCCTCACAGGGCTCCTGGGCTTTTAACAGCTACCTACCAGGCAGGAATCCAACAGGTGAGGCCTTTCCCCGCAGAGGTGCACTGAAGTGGGGGGGGGATCTATGTGTTGGACTTCCGCTTGTCACATAGCTGTTAAGATACAGGAGCCCTGCTGGGGATGGTGATGCATATGTATGTGTGTGTCTGTTTCGCCAGTTGTAGCTTCCTTTGGACCTGCTGGGATTCTTTCTTCTATATATCTATTAAAAGTACAGGAAGCCTCTTTGAATTTGATTTGCTAAATCCAGATCCAGAGATGGTTCACACTAACTTAATGGAGCAGACTGGGTTGGGGAAGCCTAGCATACATTTCCTTACCTCCAAATCAGGCTGATCAGATCTAGGGGAGGACAAGACTCCTGTACTTGTGTGGAAGAGGTAATTTCAGCAAGTTTAGCTTGTCATGCAGGAGAAGGTGCAGCTGCCAAGTGTCCCTCTTCCACACAAGCATGACAAACCGAAGAGCAACCCTGATGGCTCAGATCATGGCCCATCCATCCACCACAGTATCCTATTTGTCACAGATGCCTTTGGATGTTCCACAAGCAGGACACGAAGAGCAGAGCCTTCCTCTGTTGTTTGTCTCCAGCATCTGTTATTCCCAGGTACACTGCCTCTGAAATGGAGGTTTTGTTTAGGTATCATAGCAAAAATCCTCCATGAATTTGTCTCATCCCCTTTTAAGCCAGTTCTCATCTGCATGATTTGTGGCAGCAATGTGTGAAGTATTTTCTTTAGTCTCCTGAATGTATTGCCTGTTTCATCTGACAGCCCTGAGACTTTTCACATGTGGGTCCCCCTAGGGTTCAGTTCTATGCATGTTTAGATACCATGGCTAGCTGGGGAAAGTTGGGAGTTATAGGACTTTTTTCTGTCTAAAGAAGCATACAATTGCATCCTTTGTCATCTCCCCACCCCTGCCCCTTTTAAACCAAGGAGGTCCAAATGTTTTAGCCTTTCTTCAACATGTTTTAGCCTTTCTTCAGCCCTGCCACAAAACCCTTGGCCACAACCCCTTATCATGCAACCCTGTCTGGGTTTACTCAGAAGTAAACCCCACTGCGGTCAACGGCATGTACTCCCAGGTAAATGTGCACAGGATTGCAGCCTCAGTCTGCATCCCATTTTGAAACGAAGACTTAAAACTCGAAACTCCCCACCCCCATTTACCCTTCTTATCTTCTTCCTCCCCTTCCATCTTGTCAAATTTTTTAGACTGTAAGATTGTTAAGGTGGAAACCTGTTTGCCATGCAAACAGATAATCTGCAAATAATAATTTTATTACTTCCTTTCAGAGTAAAAACTATCCATTTAAAGCAGGGCAGACAACTTATTGCCCTCCAGATGTTTTGGCCTACAACTTCTATCAGCCCTAGCCAGGATAGCCAATCCTGAGGGATGATGGGAGTTGTAGGCTAAACCATCTGGAGAGCTATATTTTCCCCACCAATTTAAAGGTATATAAGTCCCATCTTCCTTAACGTCTCAGCACCTGCACTGCAAACATAAAACCATCCATTCAACAGTCTCAATTCTTTGCATCATTTATTATTTTTAATAATTCATTTAAGATTTTCATAGAAAAAAGATTTGTTTTTTAAAAAGGCAAAATACATTGTATCAATGGTGCATAAAAACAAGCTGCAGGTAAGATATTTACACAATTAAGCGCATTCCATAAATTAAAAAGCTCCTGATTGTTATTTACAGGATATATATTAACTATCATTATTAATAATAATAATAATAATAATAACAACAATATTAATAATACTTTGCCCAACAACAAGTCATTCTAGTCAAGCTCCAAAAATCCTTCAAAAAATAATAGTTAAACTTTCCCTCACTCATTCCTCTTTACAACAGCATCTCTTGAGGTAGGTAAGTATTATTTTTGCAGCTGTGTGTATTCCCAGAGCACACTGTGCAAGCATAGAAATGGCATCCTAAGAAACTCCATTTTGTTCTTGTTTTAAAAAAAGTTTCTAGCCCTTAAGGTTGTAAAGATAAACAGTTAGAAGTGCAGGGGAAATACCTGGAGAAATTTCAGAAGCTGGAACTGGGGAAGGGGTAGGCAAGGGTGGCTGAGCAGCAACAGCAAGGGTGTGCATAGCTCTAGCACTCTTTGCCCCACAGAAGCGGAACAAATTATGCAAAATAAGGCATCATATGCAAATGTACAATTAATTAAGCAGAGGCCAACAACACTTTCTCTCCATTTGGCAGCAGCAGAATTTCGATTTTCTTATTTTTTTTTAAAGTGCAGAATACACAGACACAGTCTCCACTATTACCCTGGTTTTACAGAAGCGCTAAATAGTTTGAGAAAAGTAAGGCTGGGAGCTGGGAATTCTTCCCCACCAAATCTAATTCCTCTCCAAGAGCTCAAATAGAACCTTTAAAAAAAAACAACCCATCTCCTCTGCCTATCCTGCTTTAACTGCTAGACACAACTTCCCTGCCAGAGCTGAGGAAAGAAACCAGGTATCCCCATTTCCTCTCCTTTGCCCAACCCATGTCAAAACCCAGGCTTCTGGTTTTGAGTGCACGATGAAGTGCTAAAAATGTACAATTGGAATGCTACAGTTGTTCAGCACCATGGAAACAAGGTGACCCCCCAACCCCGAAACACACACAAGTCCACTTAAGGCATGTGATGAGGAACCACAGACTCCACCCAGCCTCTCTCTCCCCCTCAGGCTTTGGAGGCCCGCTTGGTGAGGCGTTTCACCAGGTTCGGGTTGGGTTTCCTGGCAGCAGGCGGTTTCGAGGTAGGAGTAGGTGATACATAGTAGACGGTTAGAGGTTGGTAGGTGGGGATGTAGCTGACCACACTTTGAGGGCATGGTACCCAGAGAGGAGCTGGAACGTAGAAATACTGAGTAGCCTGGGGAAAAGAAGAAAAAGAGAGTGGTCAAAATAGGAATTTGCGAGACTCCCCCAGTCTGGAACAGTCTCATGCAGATCATAGAATCATAGAATAGTAGGGTTGGAAGGGACCTATAAGACCATCGAGTCCAACCCACTGCTCAATGCAGGGATCCAAGTCAGAGCACCCTTGACAGATGGTTGTCCAGCCTCATCTTGAATGCCTCCAGTGTGGGAGAGAGAGCCCACTACTTCCCTAGGCAATCGGTTCCGTTGTCGTACAGCTTGAGCTTCCCTTTCACACCGGTGCGCAATCGGCAGCCAGGACTCGGCAGAGACACCAGCTGGATCAGGAAGACCAGAGGCACAAGCTATGGAGACGCTGTATGCAGATGCGGGCCCTGACACCAAGTGAGAGTGGGAACCTCCCAAACACAAGTCCCTTAAGCCAGAGACCTTCAAATGGAGACCTCCAGAGTCAGCACCCCTTAAGAAACCGACCCTCTTCCCCCTAGGGGCCCAGTCAAGGCTGGAAGGAAAGTTTTTGCCCAGAATAGTGAGCCTGGAAATGTGTGCTTTTGTGTGTGTACATGCATGCGTACATATCTTAACTTTGCCGACAACACTTATTTATTTATTCGCAATATTTGTACGCCACTCTACATCAAAAGATTTCAGAGCGGTGAACAGCAAAGATAAAAGAATAAAACACCACACTAAAACAGCTAAAGCATTTTAAGACACAAGTTCCGATAAGGCCAGATTTAATAAACTGTGGCTGGTCACTTCAAGGAAGGCTTCCTGAAGCAACAACGTCTTCAGGAGACGCCGGAAAGAACCTGACGTTGGCACCTGCCTGACCTCCAAAAGGCAGGGAGTTCCAACAGGCAGCTAGGCTCATTTGCTCAAGTCATCTAAAGCACCAGTGAGCCATGTATTGCTCTAAAGTCGATTGTGCCCATTTTTTAAAAAAAATTGTTTAAAATTTTAACTTATCTTAAGGGGAAGGAGAAAGACATAGGAGGGAAAGAGGAGAGCAGAGCAGGAGAAATGCAAAGATGATCATTTGTGGTTTAAAAAACAGAAGGGTTAAAAGGTGGGTCTGAAAACGGTTGAAGAGTGATCTTTGCTCTGCAGGCATTTTAGTGCATCACGCCCTGTTTACCCCTCCAACCCACCCCTTGAACATTCAGATTAGAGGGAAACGAGATAATGTGTTTTTTACTACAAGATAAAACAGCTCAGGCTCTCCTACTCCTGGTTCTTGCTACATAAGCCCATTCCTCCCCTCCAAGTTAGCTTGAATTCCAGGGCACTCTCTCTGTCTCTCTCACCTGTTTGGTATCATTCTTCTCTGGCTGATTTTTGCTCAGAGCCCATGTGGTTGCTGGAGCCTTGGCCAGCCCCTCATCCTCGGACGAGCACTCCGAGGGAGACTCTGAATGGTAGTCGGACGTCTCCAGCTCGGGGCTTGCTTTCCCGCTGCGGCTCGCCTCATCTTTCACCTTGAAGTAATGGTTGTTCTCGCCAAGTCTGAGTGGAGGAAGAGACAGTAAAACGTCAAACAAGGGAGCTTTGCATTTCGGCCTGTCGGTAATGCTTTGCAACAGGCAGAAACCCAACAGGCAAAGCTTTCTCCATGCTCAGAGAAGCCACTGTCCTGTCGATTTTCTTTCTGTTAACGCAGTTATGAAAAGGCATAGGACCCCTGCAGGGAAGTGGGCGGGCGTGACAACCTTATTTCCCATTTGCTAGAGCTGGGACAGGCCCACAGAGGAACTTTCTGTGCTTCCCTTTAGCAAGGAAATGAGATCTCCCATGTTGCAGTAGGATTTGAGCAACATTTCTGCCTATGCACTCTGCTGCCCACTATGGGCTGCGGTCCCCCAGGTTTGCTCTGTGAGCTTGCAGAGCACAGATGGGCTGAATCCGCATCTATTTACCCCCCAACAAACACCCATATTCTACAGCAGCCTTCCTCAACTCCCAGGTGTACTGCACTACAAAACGCTGGTATTAACTTTCAAAGCCCTAAACTGCTTGGGGCCAGGTTACCTGAAGGATCATCTCTTCCCATCTGTATCCACCTGAACACTAAGATCATCTTTAGATGCCCTCCTCTGGGTGCCCCCACCATATTAAGTGAGGCAAGCAGCTACTAAGGGGAGAGCCTTTTCTGTGGTGGCACCTCATTTATGGAATACTCTCCCCAGAGAGGCTCGCCGGCACCTACGATGCAATCTCTTCGGCACCAGGTGAAGCCCTTTTGATTCTCCCAGATACTTTAGTTCTGCAGTGTTTATCGTTTTAAATCTGTTATTTTATTTTTCGATCTTTGCCGGGTTTTGCTTTGGTAGTATACTGTAGTTTTAAACTTTTGGAAGTTTTATACTTTCTTTTGGCACATCGTTGTATTTTATGGTTTTAATGTGATAAACTGCCCAGAGGGCTTTGGCTATTGGACAGTATAGAAATGTAAAAAAAATAAAATGAAACTCCTATTATCCCCAGCCAGCATGGTCATGCTAGCTGGGCATGATGGGAGTTGTAGTCAAGGAGGCAGATCTCTGTCAGGTGCCACCTACATTTTAGTATTAGATTGTAAAACCTATTGCTCAATTAAATATTACTATTAATGCAAGTATTTAGAGAAGAGGTATTTCCCCCTTCTCTTGTACACAAGAGAGAATGCCTCTTTAAATACGATGCCTTCTACAACTCAGAGCCATAATCCAAAAACTAAGGGAAGTATATGCCTTTTGCTTCAAAATTAGTAATTTTTGCTCCTACACACATTTAATCCATTGACTACAGCTGCAATGCTACGTGAACTTAGCTGGGAGTGCGACCCACTGAGTACAACGGGACTTACTTCTGAGTAAACATGCATAACATTGCACTGTAAAGCTCATACAATTTACTAATATATATATTTAAACCAAGCCCTCTGTTGCAGGGGTAGGTAACCTAGCACCTTCCAGATGGTTTGGACTACAACTCCCATCAGTACTAGCCAGCACAGCCAATGCTCCTGGATTATGAGAACTGTAGTCCAAAACATCTGGAAGGCCCCAGGTTCCCCTATTGGGATCTGCTCTCTTGGGACATTTGCCTGACACTCCTTGAATGGAACTCTAGGCATATCTGAAAAAGGCTCGGCCTTGAGTACTCACCTACAGCAGACCTCTCCAGGGTCAATCCAGATCGAGACTTCCCGGGGCAATGCTAACTGTGAATAATCGAGGCCGCAGTCTGTGCAAGCTTTCAGGAGCGAATCATCCACATGATGCTTCCTATTGATCCGGATGCACCTGGGAGAAGGAGAAAGAGCCTACATTTAGAGCAAAATGGATCCTGGGTACAGCTCATAACCATTACACACTTGCAGGAGAACCACACAACCCCCCCCCCCACAATGACCACCAGTAGCAGCACTGTTTTTATTCATTTCATACATTTTTTATCCCACCCTTCCTCCAAGGAGCTCAGGGAAGCAGATGTGGAGATCAAAGGGGAGGGCAATCATAACAACCCAAGGTGGCTTAGTTTGAGAAAGCAAGACCAGCCCAAGGACACCCAATAAACTCATAAGCCTCCTAAGCAGGTACAAGGCCGGGACTCTCCCTTCAACTCCGAAGAGGGCCGACACGGCTGTTTACACATATTCAGAATCTGCCAACACTTCCCCCATTTCACCCGTCAAGCTCTGAAGGCAGACATTTCACTTGAAATTTGAATTTGCCTCCCGAATTCTGCCTCAACGTTCAAGAAGCAGGTTCCAGCCTACAGGATCTCACAACACAGCGAGCCAGTTTGCATATAACATGAAGCCACTCTGGGTGAATTTCTCCGCGGGGCTTCCCGTTGTGGTGCCGCCCACCATTTTGAAAATTCAAGCTCTGGTGGGGGGCGCACCGCGGCTTGCCGTTACCTGTGAACACAGCAAGGGTGGGTTGTTGAGGTGGTTTAACACGCCACAGCTTGAATTTTCAAAATGCAAACCAGAAAGTTCCATGGAGAAATTAAGCCAGTCGCTTGCTGTTGCATGCGAACCAGGTCAATATATAGGTTTACTCATCTCAAGGTGCTAAGTGATCCTTTCATTGTTTGTAAAGACAAGGAGGGACATTGCCAGAATCACGACTCCTCATGCCATCCATCTGGAGGGTACTTGGTTGGGGAAGGCTGCCCTATGCAATGTGTAAATGAGTACTTCTTTTTTTAAAAAAAATTGTTCACCACTCTGGAATCTTGGTAGACAAATACATTCTATAAATTAATACACTGCCTATTTTTTTTTTTGACAGCTGCAGTCCTAAGAATGTAAGTAGAACACCTGCTGGACTAGGCCAAAGATTTATCTACTCCACCATCCTGTTTCCAACATGAGTTAGCCAGATACCTCTGGAAAGCAAGGCACAAAAGCAATAGGTCTCCCTGTGCTATTTGCTCCCAGCATCTGGCACTCAAAGATATACTGGCCATGAACATGGAGGATTCATCTAGCTATTATGGCTAATAGCCATCAACATAGTATATACTAACAGCAAACTCAACGCTCCAAGCTCTATGTAGCCAAAATAGCACCATCCACATGCGAGAGGGAGGTAGCAGCAAGATCGAGGGGGAGACAGAAAACGAGGGTGAAGAGGAATGGAATATCCTGAAAGTAGGCGTGGCCAGCTGGCTGGCACACTGACCTTGAGCACTTCATGCTGCAAAATGTTGTTGCAGGTCCCACTTTTATATACTAAATAATGATTTCAATTCTCCAAGTGCTGTTCCTTATGTAGCTAGAAGAACACCATTCACGTGCAAGAGGGAGATAATCAGGCGTGGTGAAGCATCAAGATTTGCAGAAGTACCAAAATAAAAAAAACGTTTAAGGGGGGGAAAAAAACCTATGTGGAGGAACCCCCAAAACAGCCCAATGAAGACTGAGCAGCTCATCCCGACTGACTGTTTGGGGGAAAGGAACGGAAAACGGGGTGGGAGAAGGAATGGGTTGGGAGTATCCAAAACAGGAGCACTCCATGCTCAAACATTATCAGTTTGTAAACGTATGTTTACTTGTTCCTTGTGAACTTGTTTAATCCAGGGGTAGAAAATCTGAAAGTAAACATGCAGGAGTAAGTCAGCACTATACTTGAGTACAGAGAGTGCACAACAGTATAATGCTCTAAAACAAAAACTGCCAGCTAATAATCTATGGTACAACAAGCCCCAGACAGCGCCTTGCAAACAATACTGTTGTCTGGCCTGCAGGCTACTGACACAGCCTGAAGAGCCAACTGGTATGCAAACTGCGGTTCTATCAGCGACACAAATAGCCTTGAGAGGTACAATACAGTTATTTCACAGCTTGCTCTGCAAACAATTGACTCCATAAAAAGGCATTAGATCATTGCTTCATAGCTCACCTGACAAACAGCTAGACAGAGTTGAGGGTGGTTACAATGGGCCTGTTTGCATTATTGGATTAAATGCATTAATGGGCCTGTTAACTAACCCATGATTTGCTGGGCGCACTCTGCAGCCTTTTGGAATATTCAGCCTCCATTCGGGCTGATTGGGGGTTGCTACCCAACGGCCCAAACCCAAACGCTATAGGTTAATCATGGGTTAAACAACCCAGTTAACCCAATGACTAATTGTAGGTAACCCGTGATGTGCCACCATTACGTGTGAACCAGGTCAGTACCTGGAATCAGGGTGCAGAGTGTAGCCTCCAAGACGAAATATAATGGCTGTTCTATGTCTATTTTTTCCTTTCTCTTTAAAATGTGAACTTTAATCATGTAAGTATCTTGCCCCTCATGATTCCAGAGGGGAAATTTCATATTGTAGTATATATATCTATTATATATTCTTCATTACAGCAGTATAATTTGGGGGGGGGGGGAATAATTTTGTTGCTGCTATTGGTAAACAATTGGGAGTCAGAAATCCTTGCTGATCTACTGCAAATAACCCAAGTAGAGCCAGGTCGGCCTTCTGCCGGTCCCTGCGCTAGCCATTACATCAGACTTCTGAGACAGCAGCCTTGCTAAAGCTTACCAGGCCTGGTCAATGTCTAGATACCAGACTGTCTGGGAACCCTGCCTTATATCCCATCGTGGAAGGTGGGATAGAAACAATAAAAACCTAAGACGATTCGTCTTGAATCCGACCAAGGGTCCATCTAGTCCAGCATTCTGTTCACAGTGGCCAACCAGCTGCCCATGGGAAACCCACAAGCAGGGCATGAGTACAACAGCACCCTCCCACCCATGTCCCCCAGCAACTGGGGTACATAGACAAACTGCATCTGATACTGGAGGTAACAAATAGCAATCATGACTAATAGCCACTGATAAACTTGTCCTCCAGTTAAGGTACAATACCATGCATATTTAGACAGAAAAAAAATGGCTGGCTGGGGCATTCTGGGAGTTGTAGGACTCTTTTCTATCTAACCATGCATAGGATTGCAACCTTAATTATGAAAACATTAAAACCGGGTCCTGTGTTGCAGAATGGGTTTACAAGGTTGTTTCCAGGCCCGAAAGAGGTGAAGAGAGCTGTTCTCAGCTATGCAGGATGGAGGTTTCACAGCCTTCACAGCTCGGTTTCTTTGATTCAGCTTAAATGTAAGAAAAGCCTACTACGTAAGAGAGATATCACTTCCTCCCTTATTGCACAACACATTCTCGTAGAACAACTGAGGTCATGAAATGATATTTCATTGTAGTGGCTGGAAGGCAATCCAAGATGTCTCCAGCTCAGATCTCACAACAGCCAGGAAATCAATCTCAGCCTCACAGAACCCCCAAAGCCTGATACTGCAAGATCAAATATGACACCAGATTCTGCATTTGTGCATGGTCTGTTGTGAAGGGTCTTCCACATTATGTACTTTCCAGTGGAGACTGATGGTTCCAACGTCAGCGGAGCAGATTCACCGCCCTGCTGACGTCGGAACCACCAGCCTCCACTGGTACTTTCCTGCCCTTTTTATGCAAGTTTCTGAGATTTATCTACTTGCTTCATTCCCTGGGGAAAGCCTGTAATGTTCCTGTTAAAGAGAAAGCTGATTTCTTCTGAAGGATAAGTCACAAGTTTGTTCCTGAATCTGCAGCCACTGCAGACCTAATTTCATTAAACTAAATAGGACATGTAGTTTTGGTGATCATTTTCAGTTTTAAGTCATCTCAGCTACAAATATTCGCTGAGGTTAGCGCATTGTCTGTTTTGGCATTCTGGTTTTCGTAAAAGCAACAGCACAATGGCCTTTGGGCTAGCTAAGAGACTGAATTTACTCAGATTTAACCAGGGCTCATCAGGATTCAGTGCTGGTATCTGCTTGCAAATCCAAGACCAGAGTGCTTCTGAACATGTGCAGACTGCCTTTGATTAGTGACAAAACCAAGAGCATACACACCCTACCCACTGTCTCCCTTTAGATAGAAAGATATTGATATGACATACATAGATATGGGAAGGGGGAAATTCTACATATAATGTAGAGAAGGGGAGGGAGAAAGAGAGAGAAATAATCTATTTACTTCTGCTATTAGGAAGCACGGCATGACATCCAATTAAACGCTCTCAGTTTGCACTACAGAGGCATCCCTGGGAGTTCCCCTGCAATTCCCATATCACAGTTCACCTGTGAAAATTTTCCAGAATCATTGTAAGACTTTATTTTGGGCTGGTGGGGTGCTCAAATTAAAGGGGTCCTCAACCTCTTATCTTTAGTGGAAGGCCCCTCAGCTATTATTTTTTTAGAAAACAGGGGAGATGGGAATCAACGGAGAGGCCTGTGGATTTCATATTAGAGGCTCCCCATGTCTTTCTCGCATTTAAAAAATATGTTCATTTAAATATGGCTAGATTTTGCATGTAGAAAATGTATTTCTTCTCTTAGATTGGTTGAACTGGCAGATGGTAGCACAACCCTACCCACATTGACTCAGAAGTACATCCCACTGTGTTCAGTGGGGCCAGGTAAGGGCACACAGGACTGCAGCCTAACAGTGCAACCCTAGCACATTTACTCAAGTCCCACCGTGTTTAAAGGAACGGACTTTCTAATATGAGTGTTTCAGATCGCAGATATACTCATTTAAAGCTTTAGGAAGTTGGCTTTTGGTTGTTATTGTTTTTAAAGCTCTTTGGGTCCCAGTGTATTACTACAATAGGGAAAGGAAAAGAAACTGTAAGAATGTTCTTTCTAACAACAAATGATATTTTCTTCATGAAATTGTAAGGCTGCTTACACTCCCTTCACAGTCTCAAACGACAGCAACACAGCCCACTTAGATTGAGGTTTTGGCAATATGAACATCAATTTACCTTGACGTTGGTCCCAAGGCAGGCAAATTTATCCGCGAAACATCATTTGACAGCACCTCCACAGGGAAAAAAAACAAAAAACCAATCACCCTTGTTTACCTGTAAGCCTGTCCTTTGAGGGGTTTCTCTGGGTACCAATGCTCATTGAAGCGCTCACACAGGATTGTGGTCAGGCACTCGCCGAAATGCTCCACTTGCCTTTTGTTCAGTTTCTCGTGACGGTTCACCAGGCGGGTGATGAACCTGACTCCCGTTTCCACCTCCTCTTTCATCGTGGGTTGTCAGTCGTGTGTCCTGCGGAGGAAAGAGGAATTCCCATTCAGTGCCTGAAGTGCTGGCAAAGCAGAGGCCAACCGGGCCCTTTTGGAAAGCCCCTTTTTTGCCAGGAACATGACAAGCTCCGCGTCCGCCCAGGGCCCAAAACACAGGTAGTCGAGGTTTCCTCTTTGGCACAAGGAAGCCCTTTGTCTCTAAAGTTGCAACACAGAGCGTGAAGAAATGACTCCGGTTTGTGATAGAGACGTGACTCACAGAGCGAGGGGAAGAGAGATTTCAGGCCTCTTACATCAGGGCTCCGGCAACCGGGTCACAACCTCAGCCTCAAGCATGCACACATACATTGGCCAGACGAAAACTGGCAGCTTTCTTGCTGCAGAGTCAGGGGGAATCCCAGAGAGGCCATCCAATTCAATCCCCTTCCAACCTGTTGGTGCCATACAAGTCAAGCTGAGCTGAGCACAGCTAGCACTGTGACAGCATCAGCTCTAGGTTCGGGGGGGGGGGGTTCTTGGGCAAGATGCCCTCACTGAGGGGCCCTCCTTCACACCACTGCTGTGCCACTTGGCCTCTCTGACCTGGTGCCCTCTACATGCCTTGGACGTCCATCAGCCGCAACCAACATGGCCAATGGTCAGGAATGCTGTAATCCCAAAGAACACACAGCTATAGCAAGGAAGAAGGGGAGTAGCAGCAGGGCAGCCCCCTGCCCCCCGGATTCCTGGCTCCCTTGTGGGCCTTGGTAGGGACCCAATGATGCTGACCTCCAAGGACCCCCCTGCACTAAGGGTATGCAGCTCCCCGAGGGGGGAGAAGTACCTCCGGAGATGATTATGGAACGACTGCTCTCCCAACTCAGTCGATTAGAGGAAAAACTACATCAAGACCATCAGCGACCAGTACAGAAGCTCACACTCAAGCTTCATACTCTCATATTCTGGACACGACTGGTGGCACACTTGCCGGGAAACTATTTTGGCACCAGAGACCCAACCTGGCCAGGCAACTGTGTGCAACACAGCAAACAGCTCTAGGTGACTCAGACAAGTGAACCAAGCTACATGCTATCAAGCAACGTCACTAACCATGTGTCCTTTGGACAAGGAGAAAAATTCCTGACCTCTGCTTCAGCAATGATGGCCAAAGATATTATTTTACATCCATATCTAGCAGCTACATTTTCCCTTTTACGTTTCATTTTTACTCTAGAGTAGGTGCAAGCCCCCCTTCATGGATCACTGCCTTGTTGTGGCGAAGGGGCTTGCGTAACTCAGTGAAGCCATAAGCTATGCCGTGCAGGGCCATCCAAAACGGACAGGTCATGGCGGAGAGTTCTGACAAAATGTGGTCCACTGGAGAAGGAAATGGCAACCCACTCCAGTATTCTTGCCAAGAAAACCCCATGGAACGTGTCACAAGGCTAAAAGATATGACACCAGAAGATGAGCCCCTCAGGTCGGAAGGTGTCCAATATACTACTGGGGAAGAGCAGAGGGTATTTCCAAGTAGCGCCAGAAAGAGTGAAGCGGCTGGGCCAAAGCCAAAAGGACACTCAGCTGTGGATGTGTCTGGTGGTGAAAAGAAAGTCCGATGCTGTAAAGAACAATATTGTTTAGGAACCTGGAATGTCAGATCAATGAATCAAGGGAAGCTGGAGGTGGTCAAACATGAGATGGCAAGATTGAACATCGACATCTTGGGAATCAGCGAACTAAAATGGACAAGCATGGGCGAATTAAATTAGGTGACCATTATATCTACTACTGTGGGCAAGAATCCCTTAGAAGAAATGGAGTAGCACTCGTAGTCAATAAAAGGGTGGGAAAAGCAGTACTGGGGTACAATCTCAAAAACGATAGAATGATCTCAGTACGAATCCAAGGCAAACCATTCAACATCACAGTAATTCAAGCCTATGCCACAACCACTGTGGCCGGAGAAGCTGAGGTTGATCAGTTCTATGAAGACCTACAACACCTTCTAGAACTAACACCAAAAAAAGATGTCCTCTTCATCATAGGGGATTGGAATACTAAAGTAGGAAGTCAAGAAATCACTGGGATAACAGGCAAGCATGGCCTTGGTGTACAAAATGAAGCAGGACAAAGGCTAATAGAGTTTTGTCAAGAGAACATGCTGATCATAGCAAACAGGCTTTTCCAACAGCACAAGAGGTGACTCTACACATGGACATCACCAGATGGTCAATATCGAAATCCGATTGATTAGGTCCTTTGCAGCCAAAGATGGAGAAGCTCTACACAGTCAGTAAAAACAAGACCTGGAGCTGACTGTGGCTCAGATCATGAGCTGCTTATTACAAAATTTTGGCTGAAGAATTGAAGAACATAGGGAAAACCACTAAACCATTCAGGTATGACCTAAATCATATCCCTTATGAATATACAGTGGAGGTGAGGAATAGATTTAAGGGATTTGCCCTGATAGACAGAGTGCCTGAGGAACTATGGATGGAGGTCCGTAACATTGTTCAGGAGGCAGCAACTCAATCCATCCCAAAGAAAAAATGCAAGAAAGCAAAGTGGCTGTCTGATGAGGCTTTACAAGTAGCTGAGGAAAGAAGGGAAGTGAAAAGCAAAGAGAAAGGGGAAGATATACCCAACTGAATGCAGAGTTCCAGAGAATAGCAAGGAGACAAGAAGGCCTTCTTAAATTAACAATGCAAAGTAATCGAAGAAAACAATAGAATGGGAAAGACTAGAGATCTCTTCAAGAAACTCAGAGATATCAAGGGAACGTTTTGTGCAAAGACAGGCATGATAAAGGACAAAGAAGGCAGGGACCTAACAGAAGCAGATCAGATTAAGAAGAGGTGGAAAGAATACACAGAAGAACTATACAGGAAAGATCTTAATGTCCCTGATAGCCATGATAGTGTGGTCACTGAACTTGAGCCGGACATCCTAGAGAGTGAAGTCAAGTGGGCCTTAGGAAGCATTACTAACAACAAAGCTAGCAGAGATTACAGTATTCCAGCTGAGCTATTTAAGATCCTAAAAGATGATGCTGTTAAAGTGCTGCACTCAATATGCCAACAAATTTGGAACTACCGGAAGCTGGGTTTCGAAGAGGCAGAGGAACTAGAGATCAAATCGCCAACATTTGCTGGATCATGGAGAAAGCAAGAGAATTCCAGAAAAAAACATCTATTTCTGCTTCATTGACTATGCTAAAGCCTTTGATTGTGTGGATCACAACAAACTCTGGCAAATTCTTAAAGAGATGGGAGTACCAGACCCACCTTACCTTTCTCCTGAGAAACCTGTACGAGGGTCAAAAAGCAACAGTAAGAACCAGACATGGAACAACCGATTGCTTCAAAATTGGGAAAGCAGTACGACAAGGCTGTATATTGTCGCCCTGCTTATTTAATTTATATGCAGAGTACATCATGAGAAACGCCGGGTTGGATGAATCACAGGTCATAATTAAGATTGCCAGGAGAATTATCAACAACCTCAGATACGCAGACGATAACACCCTAATGGCACAAAGCGAAGAGGATCTAAAGAGCCTCTTGTTGAGGGTGAAAGTGGAGAGTGCAAAAGCTGGTTTGAAACTCAACATTAAAAAAAACTAAGATCATGGCATCTGGCCCCATCACTTCCTGGCATATAGAAGGGGAAGAAATGGAAGCAGTGACAGATTTTATTTTCTTGGGCTCCAAGATCACCGCAGACGGTGACTGTAGCCATGAAATTAAAAGACGCTTGTTCCTTGGGAGGAGAACTATGGCAAACCTAGACAGCACAGTAAGAAGCAGAGACATCACCTTGCCGACAAAGGCTCGTATAATCAGAGCTATGGTTTTCCCAGTAGCAACATATGGCTGTGAGAGCTGGACTACAAGGAAGGCCGAGCGCCGAAAAATTGATGCTTTCGAACTGTGGTGCTGGAGAAGATTCTTAGGAGTCCCCTGGACTGCAAGGAGGTAAAATCAATCCTAAAGGAAATCAACCCTGACTGCTCATTGGAAGGACAGATACTAAAGCTCAAATATTTTGGCCACCTAATGCGAAGATAAAAGTCCCTGGAAAAGACCCTGATGCTGAGAAGGATTGAAGCCAAAGGAGAAGGGGACGGCAGAGGATGAGATAGCTAGATAGCATCACCCATGCAATTATGGACTTGAGCAGACTCCGGGAGAGAGCACAGGACAGGACTGCCTGGTGTACTATGGTCCATGGGGTCACGAAGAGTCAGACACGACTGAACAACAACAACAACAACAAGGTGCAGGCCCCCTTGAGCCAGATCAGGACCCTAGTGTTGGGGGTAGGGGGCTTTTAAGATCTGAATTGGGGGTCCTGTATCAATCCTAGAGTAAAAATAAAAAAGACATAGCTGCTAGACAGACAGCTGCATAGCTGTCTGCACCAGACAGGTTTTATTGATTGATTTTTATTTCATTTATATTCCACTGTTTTTCCATTGTGGAACTCAAGGTGGCTACATGTGATTCCCAGGCAGTCTCCCCTCCAAGCACTGACCAGACCCAGACCTGCTTAGCTTCAGCAAGGTGGCTGCCTCACATGCCTCTCTTTTATCTTTTATATTCTTTTATACTGTTGTATATTTTATATCTTCACATATAAATGTGCCTGGGAGGACTATTGAGCAATTTAGGGGGTTGGGGAGGTACCACCATAACTGTGGTCATGGGCAGGGGGAGGTATGGTGTTGGGGGATTAACAGGCCAGCTGAGGAGAAGAGGGCCTAGACACCTTACAGCTGTCCCCTCTTCTGGTTCATCCCCCAACCTGATGGTTCCTGGCAGCCTTTCCAGTCTGCCCTTGGACCTGGTGGTGCTGCTGCTGAATGCCAGGTTGGCCCAAAATAAAATCTCCCTCATCCATGATTTGATTGTGGATGAGGGGGCTGACCTGGTATGTATTACTGAGACCTGGGTGGGGGAACTGGGAGGGGTCACTCTCTCCCAGCTGTGCCCTCCTGGGTACTCAGTGCAGCACCAACACCGACTCGAAGGTCGGGGAAGGGAGGTTGCCGTGGTCTATAGGAATTCAGTCTCCCTCTCTATAGGCTTCCTGCTCATTCGAGTGCAGATCTTGAGTGTTTGTACCTTGTGTTGGGTACCTGGGACAGATTAGGGATTCTGTTGGTGTACCGCCCACCCCGCTGCCCATCAGAATCCCTACCTGAGCTGACAGAGGTGGTCTTGGACTTGGTGTTGAGGACCCCTAGGATGATGGTCCTGGGGGATCTCAACTTCCATGCCGAGGCCACTGTATCCGGGGCGGGCACTTCATGGCCGCCATGACAACCATGGGGCTGTCTCAACATGTCATCGACCCAATGCATATAAAAGGACACACGCTTGATCTGGTTTTCTCGACTGGGCAGGAGGATGGTGATCTGAAAGTGGAGGACTTAACATCTGTCCCTTTGTCATGGTCAGATCACTTCCTGCCGAGGTTTAGACTCCTGGCAGCCTTCCCCCTCTGCAAGGGTGGGGGACCTATTAAAATGGTCCACCCCCGGAGGCTAATGGATTCCAGAGGGCTCTGGGGGATTTTCCTGCTGGTATGGCTGGTGCTCCTGTCGAAGCCCAGGTCGCTCTGCGGAATGCAGAGATGACTCGGGCGGTTGACACAATCGCGCCCAAGCAACCTCTCCTTCTGAGCAGAGCCCGGCCAGCTCCTTGGTATACACCTGAGCTGAAGGCAACGAAGCAAGAGGGGAGACGGCTAGAACGCAGGTGGAGGAAAACTCGTGCCAAGTCTGAGCGAACACAGGTAAGAGGTCACTATCAAGCCTACTCTGTGGTGGTGAGGGTGGAAAAGAGACAGTTCTTTTCCACCAGCATTGCATCTTCTCAGTGTCATCCAGCGGAGATTTTCCGAGTGGTTCGCAGCCTGTTACATTCTGGGCCAGGGAGAGAGACGGTGGAACCCTCGGTGGCACGCTGTGATGAGTTTGCAAGGCACTTTGAAAATAAAGTCGCTCAGATTCGTCATGAATTGGACACTGCGATTAATGCAGTTC
Organism: Heloderma suspectum; assembly: GCF_057233095.1. Lineage (NCBI taxonomy): Eukaryota > Metazoa > Chordata > Lepidosauria > Squamata > Helodermatidae > Heloderma > Heloderma suspectum. Next base: position 15,104,266 of record NC_139467.1, read on the forward strand.
CATTGGTAGAGGTGTTGAGAGCACCATCTGGTCCAGTTTTATTGGATGAGTTTCAGTTACTGAGGCCTGAGGATGCGGACAAGGTGCTTGGCCAAGTCCGATCGACCACTTATGTGCTTGACCCTTGCCCTTCATGGCTTATTAAATCAAACAAGGAGAGGATGTCCAGCTGGGTCCAGGCTGGGTTGTAAATTCCTCCTTGAGAGAGGGAGTGGTGCCTGCCGCTTTAAAAGAGGCAGTAATTAGACCACTCCTGAAAAAGCCTAACCTGGACCCAGAGGATGTTAACAATTATAGGCCAGTGGCCAACATCCCCTTCCTGGGCAAGGTGCTTGAGCGGGTGGTTGCAGGACAGCTCCAGGCACTGTTGAATGAAACGGATTATCTAGATCCATCCATTTCAATCGGGTTTCAGGCCTGGTTTTGGAACGGAAACTGCCTTGGTCGCCCTGTGGGATGACCTCTGCCGGGAGAGGGACAGGGGGAGTGCGACCCTGTTGATTCTCCTGGACCTCTCAGCGACTTTCGATACCATCGACCATGGTACCCTTCTGGATAGGTTGTCTGGGTTAGGAGTTGGAGGCACTGCACTGCAGTGGTTCCGCTCCTACTTGGATGGCCGATTCCATAAGGTGGTGCTGGGGGATTATTGCTCTGTGCCATGGCAATTGTGCCATGGGGTTCCACAGGGCTCTATTTTATCCCCTATGCTGTTTAACATCTACATGAAACTGCTGGGGGAGGTTATCTGGAGGTGTGGGCTGAGGTGCCATCAATATGCGGATGACACCCAGCTCTACCTCTCTTTCTCATCAAACCCAGGTGAGGCAGTGGCTGTTCTGAATCAGTGCCTGGGCACAGTAATGGACTGGATGAGGGCCAATAAACTGAAACTCAATCCAGACAAGACGGAGGTACTGTTAGTGGGTGGTTCGTCTGCCTGGCTAGGTGATATTCAACCTGTTCTGGAGGGGGTTGCACTCCCCCTAAAGGATCAGGTTCGTAGTTTGGGGGTGCTCTTGGATCCAGAACTGTCATTTGAGGCACAGGTGAACTCAGTGGCATGGAGCACTTCTTATCAGCTTAGGCTGGTATACCAACTATGCCCTTATCTGGACAGAGATAGCCTAGCTACAGTTATCCATGCTCTGATAACTTCTCGTCTGGATTACTGCAATACGTTATACGTGGGGCTGCCTTTGAAAATGGTCCGGAAACTTCAGCTGGTCCAAAATAGGGCAGCAAGATTGTTAACAGGGACTGGCCTGCGAGCTCATATTACGCCAGTACTTTTTCAGCTGCACTGGCTGCCAGTCCATTTCCGGGCCCGATTCAAAGTGCTGGTATTAACATTTAAAGCCCTTAACGGCTTCGGGCCAGGTTATCTGAAGGATCGCCTCCTCCCATATGTGCCTGCCCAGACCTTAAGATCATCGTCAGCGGCCCTTCTCCGTGAGCCCCTGCCAAAGGAAGTGAGGCAGGTGGCTACTAGGAGGAGGGCTTTTTCTGCTGTGGCACCCCGGCTGTGGAATGAGCTCCCTAGTGAAGTTTGCCTGGCACCTACATTGTATTCCTTTCGGTGCCAGATGAAGACCTTTTTATTTTCCCAGGCATTTTAGCATTTTAGCTTTCTAAACTTTTATCTTTGCTGTTTTAAATCTGTATTTTAAATCCCTGCCCTGCTGCTAGGTTTTATTGTGGTTGTATTGTTATATTGTGGTTTTAATGTTCTATATATTTTACATTGTTTCATTATGTGCCATTTGGTTTTAATTTCTGTGAACCGCCCAGAGAGCTTCGGCTACTGGGCAGCATAGAAATGAAATAAATAAATAAAACATGCCTTCAGACTATGACCTTGATCAATGCTTGGTGTACCCCCCTCCCCGCAAACATTTGGGATCACACTAACGGGGGGCCAATCACATACACACAGCACACCCTAGGTAAGAAAAACAGGCCTGTATAGTCACACTACTTTACGAACAAGCTCTTCCTTCCAGCTAGAACTTGGCTCACCCAATTTCGTGGAACAGCCAGTCTCAGCAGAGTACCTACCAGTTACAGGACACGGAAGTACACACAGAGTTAGTTGCAAAAGGTTGCAACATAAGAGGCTGGGCTAGGATGGGGAAAAACAAAAAGAGAAAGGGGTGTGTGTTTGTGTGCGCATGTGTGCGCCGCATGCTTCTTTCCATCAACACAGGCATACGATTGAGCGCACGTTCGCACACACACACACACACACACACACACTCCTGAACCATGACCTCTCACCCAAGGCAGCTTACACGACAAAAAGAAATTTATAGCTTGTGGTTGCAAAAGCTTTGCTTCCCTCACTGTTTACCAGAGCAAGAGAGACATCAATGCTGCAAAGCTGGATCAAATTTGTCATTCTTGTGGCCCATCATAACTTCACCCCACCCTCCTACTACTAATGGTTTGTTTTCGAGGCATTTTCTACGGTCATTCATAAATCTTGCAAAGAGGTGGCATTTCCCTCCCGCCCCCAGAGTTTGGATGGCTTTAAAAGGAGGTTGTACGAATCCCTGGAGGAAAATGCTATCAATGGCTACTAGTCCTGATGGCTATATGCGACCTCCAGTACCAGAGGCAGTGAGCCTATGTACACCACTTGCAGGGGAACATGGGCGGGAGGGTGCCATTGTGCTCATGCCCTGCTTGTGGGTCTCCTGTCAACAGCTGCTTGGCCACTCTGTGAACAGAATGCTGGACCAGATGGACCTTTGATCTGATCCAGCATGGCTCTTCTTATGTTCTTATGTAGGGCCAAGCAGCATGTGACCCTCCAGAGGTTTTAGCCTACAACTCCCATCATCCCTCACCATTGGCTATGCTGGCTAGGGCTGATGGGAGTTGTAGGCCAAAACATCTGGAGGGCCACAAGTAGTGTGTCTCACAGAAAGTCCCCTCCATGTACCCTGCTGTTCAAACCCAATGCATGGATGGTAAAACCCAGAGGTTTGGAACCTCTTTCAGCCCAAAGATGGAATTCCATTTCAGAGAAGCTCTTGGGGGCTGCATTTCTCTAGCGGGCAAAACGGCCAGGGCCAAAAACACCAACATATTTGAACTTAAAGCTCTTCCTGCCAGTATCTAAGTCTTAGGAGTGGCACTTCAATCTTTCAGAATGGGGGAAAAAGCCTGCATAAAAGCCGAGAAACCACCAAACAATCAGTTGCTGGGGGAAAGGGGATGGACATGGGGGAGGCACATGGACATCTGCAGAACCCCGAGAGCCGGATTGGGACCCAGGCAGGGAGGATCTCGTCATCTGGGCCTGAGGCTCCACACCCCTGCAGTATGCCAACGTTTCGGCCCTGAAGCAGCTCCCTCCTCCTGCCTAAAGTAGGGCTGTCCAGTGGAGGCTGGTGGCTCCGATGTCAGTGGGTAGGTGAATCCGTTCCAGGTTTCAGCCAGAGTTCCTTTAGGACAGCTCCTGTAGAATTCTGACTGAAACCTAGAGCGGATTCACCAGCCCACTCACATGAGAGCCACCAGCCTCCACTGGGGTTGCCCTTCTCTGTGATCCACCCCAGTAGAGAAGCTGCCACTGTGCTTTGCAATACCTGAAGCCTGCAGACAATTACCAAGAGCAGCCCAACCTACAGCACATTAAGGCAGTCTAGCCTCGAAGTTACAAAGGTATGAGTGACAGTTGCCAGATTCTGCCCAGTAAGATAAAGATAGAGCATACCTGGTCAACCTGGGCTTTCAGGTGCAGCTCGCAGGCCCTGAAGCATCCAAATGTTGTGAACCTGTGAGGAATGCCACCTATTACAGGTGTCCACCCCCCCTCCCCAAGTTGCAAGACCTGCTGACTCTCATGATCTCAGCAATATTATCTGGTTTCAGCATCAACTGGCTCACCTGCATTCATCACCATCTGAAGGGTCACATTGAAAACACCAAATGACATCATACGGAAGAAGAGCCAAAAAGATTACACAAAAGCTGCATCCCGGGAACTGCCAACATTTAAGAGCCCAGAAATAGGACATCAGGATCCCATAAACTACTTTGGAAGTGGGGTTATATGGACAGGCAGGGGAAGAGAGGGAGAGAAGCTTCAGTTCCTGGCAACACACATGTGATCACAAAGACCGGAAATCAAACCCTGCTTCTTCCATCCCCAAGCTGCTACAAGACCTTAAAAACCCGCAGATTCAAATTCTAAATCCGGATTTTAAAAGACATTTTGGGATCCCTGGTAGCCAAATGCAGACTCAAAATATGATCATCGGAATTCATTTCAGCTCTGTCCGTGCTGAATCTGGAGACAGACCATAGCTCTAAGTGGTTTGTGTTAACCATTCCCTGTCCATGATGCACAGGCATCTTTTGGCCCCCTGTCACCTCTGGCCAAACAGGTTATGAAACAATAGAAAAACGTGCCAAACTTGTTTACCAGAGACAAAGGTGGGATGAGGCCATACGCCACAAACAGCAGACCCTCTTCTAAACAGACTTTAACACAAAGCAATGGGAACAAACACGCATCCTTCTGCAGCCTGAGCACCTGCTCTTTCCAAATGCAAGAGCCAGATCTGGCAGAAAATCCATATGATGCCTTAGTCAATCAGGGATCCTAGACCCCGTAAGAAGGGGCCTGCAGGATGAGAACAAGAGTTTACAGGATCAGAACAAGGGTTTATCTAGTCGAGCATTCTGTTCCTACGGTGGCCAACCAGATACCCCAATAGGAAGCCCACATGCAGGACGTGAGCGCAACAGCACCTTCCTGCTCATGTCGCCCAGCAGCTGATATCCAGAAGCATGCTGCCTCTGATACTGGAAGTAATATGCAGCCATCATGACTAGCAGCCATGGATAGCCTTTTACCAATGTAACCTAAATGGGTACATAAAATCGCACTTCGTCCTGCATTAACCTGCTACCTTGATGGGCCTGTACCCCCTAAATGTGAGGCTCCTGTCACCCTAGTGCCCTTTTTCTGGCTCTTATCCCCCACCCGCAAACCAAGGGACTTTGGGGAGAATTCTTTCCCAGGTGTTTCACTTTAAAGGAATTACTGGGCGGTGGGGTTTTCCCCACTTCCCTCTTTTGCTTTCAGTCTCTCTTGGTTCTCCTTCTTCCCCACTAGCCTTCCTTATCTACCCATAGTCCCACAACTTCATGTCACTTCCAGGAAACTCTCAGGCTCCTTGCCAGGACTTTGGGAGGAAGCAAGTGGATGCAGCAGGCCAACCCATTCCAACGAATTTCTCTGCCTATTTGGCAGAACGGTTTCTGGCAAGGAACCAGCTTCTCCATGGCATTTCCGCTCCCCCTTAGTGCTTTGGTCTTCAACAACCCTGGGAGATAGGTTAAGCTGAGAGATGCAGAAGTCTATATTCTAGATCATCTCTCACCTTAGCCTGCCTCCCAGGGTTGTTGAAGACCAAAGCCCTAAGGGAACGGGAAATGCTGCGACGGAGATGATACCATGACGCCTCTCCGAAGATCACCCAGTGAGCTTCATGGCTCAGTGGGGATTTGAATCTCGGCCTTCCCAGTCCTAGTCCAACCAGTGCATCATACTGGGTTCTAAAAAAAATTAATGGGGCTGTGTATGAGGAATGCATACCAGAGGTACACAGCATTTGGACACCAGGAGAATAAGGTGTGTGTGTGTAAGAGAGAGAGGATGCAAGCATTTTGTCCTTGCTACAAATATTTTGATGTGTTGTTGTTGTTGTTGTTCAGTCGTGTCCGACTCTTCGTGACCCCATGGACCATAGCACGCCAGGCCTTCCTGTCCTGCGCTCTCTCCCGGAGCGTGCTCAAGTTCATATTCATTTGATGTGTACAGATTGCAAATAAAATTCTCAAGGGTCACAATCCTTTTAAAATTTACCCTTGAACATGGCCTTCATTGGGGTCTTTGAACATGGCTGAATCTTGGCTCCCTCCCCACTGAAAACGATCCCATTCTAAAATGTCACAGATAAGTAGGAGGGGATAGGTCTGATGCACAGAGACTGTTCCATATTTTCCCCATCAGAAAATGTCCATCATTCTTATAATCTTCCTCATCATCTAGATTTTTAAACTGCACCCCAGGGTAATTATTCTCCCAAGGTGGTTTACAATAGTCAATAAACAGCAAAATAAGATCATCTGTCCATTACAGCTGGGGCTTGTAGGATCAAGAAGGGTACCTAAAAAAGGGTACAACAGAGATTAATCTGAGAGCCAGCTGTTTCTCTCCACCCAAGCAGCCCTTGCTACTTCCAGGTATGCACTGATGCAAACCATGAGCTGCATGCATATATCGCGGAACTGTCAGAATGGCTGACGTAGACACACACACAGAAAAACGTATTGCACAAGCCAGCCATAAGAGACCTGCCTCCAAATCTCAGCTGTGACACAGACTCATTGTCGGGACATGGGTGAGTCACTTTCTCCCTGCCTCAATTTCCCAGCTGTAAAATAGAAATAATATGGCAAACTGTTTCAAATACGTTACTGACAGTGATCACAAAACAATGCCTGAAAAGAGTTTGGAAATTAGATGAGTGATATAAAAAATGAAACAAAAATATTAAATACAATACACTACAGGCACCTGCAAATCCACCCAGTTCCCTACCTTACCCAATGGGAAATCTGGATTTGCACCAGGGCAATCCCTACAGCTGAGCACAATACAGGTTTGCAAACACGGGTTTGTTGCATTCACTTCCTATAAGGTGTACTCTTGAAAACAGCTGCTTTGTACAGTGCTTTCAGATGTTCAAAGCACTATCTGATTATAATCCTTACAACACCCCTGTAAAGCAAGTGCAAAACATTATCCTTCATATTGCTGATGGGGGAAATGAGGCTTAGAGTGGATAGTCCAAGTCACCTACTGAGTTCGTGGCAGAGCAGAAATTCAAACTGGAGACTTCCTGACTTGTCACTCCGCTCCGCTACACTAGCTCTTACCAGACTTTGTGAGAGAGAGTGATGCCTGAATATTTATATCCCAGTTTTCTATAAAATCAGTCAAAGTGGCTTACACACACAGGGCAATAAAACAGTCAAGTGGCAGCAATTTATATAGTTGTGAACAGCAGTACCAAACTAAAAACTCCAGCTGATAGCATTAAAAGCCAACAAAAACATGGCATTAAAAGCCAACTAGAATAAAGAAGTGTTTACTAACCACCTAAAGCAGCCTTCCCCAACCTGGGCCCCTCCATGTGTGTTGGACTACAACTCCCAGCATCCCCAACCACCAGTCCGTGTGAGCCTTAGTGGCTGGGGATAGGAGTTGTATTCCGATATATCTGCAGGGCCCCAAGTTGAGAAAGCCTGGTTTAAGAACCGACAAAAAGGGTCCCCAGCAGATCTCAGCCAGGAAGGAATTCCACAATCTTGACACCGTCACCAAAAAGGACCTGTCTCTCATACCCAATCCCCTAAATTCGAGTCAGGCACCACTGTGCCCTGACCACTGGTTTCCAAACACTTAGAGGTCTGCATCTGCCTTTCACATTTTCCATGTTTACCCCAAAACACTGTGGCTGTGTACAGCACAAAGCAACTTGATACCCTCCAGTTGTACTGGTGGGGATAATGGGAGTTGTAGTCTGGGGGCAGAGAACCAGGGTTAAAATCGAACATAATCGTACTTAGAGTAGACCCAATGAAATGAATAGGATTAAGTGAGTCATGACGAACGCAAGTTTCCTTCATTTTAATGAATCTACTCTATTTAGGACTTACGTTTGAATTTTACCCCAGATTTTACAGGGGCCAAGGCAAGTCTTATGAGAATCAACAAAACAAAAACAAACCCAGTGCAGCATGTGACCCAATGCACTGGCCAGAAACTGGGGGGGGGGGGGGAGATGAATGTATTTGTTTAATAATAAAGTTCCTAGCTGAGGGAGGGAGTGGCAGAGGAGGAGGCTGCCCACGCCCCCAAGGATCACCCCACAGTCAGGTGCTGATAAAGACACAGGTTGCAAAACAGGGCAAGTTATGGGACAGTTTCATCAGCTTTGGGGAAAGAGGGGGGGGGAGAGAGGGGAAAGGAGAAGAGCGTCAGCAGCGGAGGAGGAAATAGGCAAACTGAGAAGAGCAAGGTTGGCCATCGGTGTGGGGAAGTGGGACGGGGGGCGATTATGGGGCGGCGAGGGGAGCGGCGCACACCAGGTCGCGTGATGAATCCCGGGGAGGCGTCGCGTTGGCCTGTTACACGTACACACGCACTCGAATCTTGTGGCACGTACGACGCTCTCCCGTTTGCCACCGCACGGCTGCAAGCCCATGCCGCCAACCTGGGCGAAGCCCGACTGAACTCCGTGCGGCTCGCTTCTGAGAAGACGTGATACAGGGTCGCGCCGTTACGGAGTCACTTCGGACGATGCCCCAAGCCTCCTCGCCCCCCCGCCCCTGGAACTAGGGCAGTGGGAGGATGTGGGCATCACACAGGCGAGCGGAGGGGGCCGACGGGGCGGGACAGGGCAGGAGCGCGCCTGCGAGGGTTAAGAGCAGAGCGGGGAGGAAAAGGGGAAGCGGGAGGAAGCGGGGCTGGGAGCGCGGGAGGGGTGGGGGGAATGAAGGAGAGCGCGGGTGGATCTGAAGATGGAGCGGGGCAGGGAACGAGGGGGGGGGCAGGAGGAGGAAATACACACAAACCTAGGTCGATCTATGGGGGGAAAGCACAAACTTACGGTGATCTATGGAGGAAACAAACACACCAGCGCAGGGTGATCTATGGGGGATCTACAGGGGGACACACCAGCAGGGGGTGGGGGGGCTCACAGGGTGATCTAGGGGAAACACACCAGCGCAGGGTGATCTATGGGGGATCTACAGGGGGACACACCAGCGGCGGCGGGGGGGTGTTCATAGGGTGATCTAGGGGAGAAACACACCAGCGCAGGATGATCTATGGGGGATCTATAGGGGGACACACCAGCGGCGGGGGGGGGGGTCACAGGGTGATCTAGGGGAGAAACACACCAGCGCGGAGTGATCTATGGGGGATCTATAGGGGGGGACACCAGCGGCGGCGGGGGGGGGGTTCACAGGGTGATCTAGGGGAGAAACACACCAGCGCAGGGTGATCTATGGGGGATCTATAGGGGGGGACACCAGCGGCGGCGGCGGGGGGGTTCACAGGGTGATCTAGGGGAGAAACACACCAGCGCAGAGTGACCTATGGGGGATCTATAGGGGGACACACCGGCGGCGGCGGGGGGGGGGGTTCACAGGGTGATCTAGGGGAGAAACACACCAGCGCAGGGCGATCTATGGGGGAATCTATAGGGGGAACACACCGGCGGCGGGGGGGGGGTTCACAGGGTGATCTAGGGGAGAAACACACCAGCGCAGGGCGATCTATGGGGGAATCTATAGGAGGAACACACCGGCGGCGGGGGGGGGGGGTTCACAGGGTGATCTAGGGGAGAAACACACCAGCGCAGGGCGATCTATGGGGAAAACCAGGGGAAGGAGAAATTGGGTCCTTGGCTGCGAAGAACGACTCCGAGGAAACCCAAGCAAGAGGACACCCTCCACGACCTCCGCCCGCGCGCCCCAAACCCGGCTCCCAACTCGGCGCGGGGGAAAGACAGCCCAGCCACAGGACGCGGGTGAACCGACGGGGAAACTCCTTTTCTGAGGAGCTCATGCCGCTAAAACCTCACACCCGAAGAGCACGTTCCCGCCCCCGCGCAGCGAAACAAAAACCCCGATCCCCGAGAAGGGCTCGCCAGGGAGCCCCCAGCCCGCCCAGCCCGCATCGCGCGCCCTGCCTGCGCTCCGCGCCCGCGCGCTCGGCCGTACCCACCGAGGCAACGCGCTGCGCCCCGCGCCGCTCCCGCTCGCCCTCGCAGCCACGCGGTTCTCTTGTTTCGCTCGCAGCAACGCGCGCGTGTCTCTCCGGGGCTCCTCTGACTCACGCGGGGCGGGGCGGGGCGGGGCGGGGCGAGCAGCTGGGGAAAGGGGCGGGGCCAGACACGCCCCCGCCCGGCCGCGTCAGCGACCATGAAAGGAGATCCTGGCCCGCGTGGGAACTTCCAGGCAAGCGGGGCGCGGGGCGCGGGGCGGCGGGGGGCGCCGCCTGGGCACTCTCGCGGGGGGCTGAAACAGGGCAGGCGTCCTGTATCAGCGCAGTCCCATCCATTGCTCGGAAAGGAGCCCCCTAACTACCGCGGGGTTTGCTCCCAGAGCAGGGTGTATTCGATTGCAGCCTAGATCTGTATCCAGCGGCTACGGGCTCCCCCGCCCCCTCTTTTTCATTTTTACTCTGGAGCCGCTTTCCCCAACCTGCTGCCCTCCAGATGTTTTGGACTTCAGTTCCCATTATCCGCAGACAAGATGGCTAAGGGCCAGGAGTTCTGCGAGCTGTTGCCCAAAATATCTGGAGGGTGCCAGGTTGAGAAAGGCTGCGCTAAAGTAGGCACATCGTGATCTTCAAAGCATCCCATCAGCCAGTGCTAGGGTCCTGATCCAGATTCCCCCTCTGCTACTACTCTAGAGTAAAAATAATAATAATAAAAAAACCATAGTGGCCAGACACAGATTTAAAGAAATGTATGTTTGACCCTGAGGTGTTTGTGGGGGATTGTGTGTGTATGTATGTGTGTATATATATGTGTACATATCTATATGTGTGTATATATATATATATATAAAATTGAATAGCACCAACTACATACTAGGTACTGTACTGCCCTAGAGAAAAGAAAGCATGGAGGAACAGGATGGATTAAGGGGAGAAACTGCTGGTCTCCAGAGGATAATAAAGCTGTGTGTGATTTTTTCAGGGTTCTTAGGAAAAAACCAAGGGAAGTGCCTAGGCCAGATGACTATTATATTGAAACAACTTTAGTACAAACACAGTTATATAGAATGAAGCATGACTGTCTAAACAGAGCTAGACTGCAGAGAAAGTGGCCCCGTGAAAGCTGGATTAAAACTGCTTCTGATATGTGAGATTAGATTGCTAGAGAAATATTATTTTTTTATTTTTTTATTTATTTCATTTCTATACCGCCCAATAGCCGAAGCTCTCTGGGCGGTTCACAAAAATTATATGGAGCTTATCAATTATATGTGAACCGCCCAGAAGCTCTCTGGGCGCTTCACAAAAATTAAATATATATAAAAATTATATAATTATATGGAAATATGGAGCACATTTCTAAATTTTATATAAAGATGGGGGGATTTTGAGGAGGTGGTGTAGAGGAGTGGCTGAGAATTATCAGGTGTGCCTTAAAAGCAAGGGCAGAAAGTAGACATCCAGATGCTTCAACTCCCAGCATTCCTGACCACTGGCCATGCTGGCAGGGGTTTGCTGGAGTTGAAGTCCAAAGCATCAAGAGATCTGCCCACACTATTTATTTATTTGACTTGTACCCTGCCTTTCTACCAAAAATGGCACTTAAAAGTCTTCAGTTCAATTCAGGCTTCATTAGGAACTCACCAGGTGGCCTAAATAAAACCTCTTTCTTTCCCCACAATGGAGGGATAATAGCACTGGCCAACTTTATATAAGATTGTTGTGATAATGGGTGTGAAGAGGTGAGAATGTGGTCTATAGAAAACTACTGGCCAGAATGCAGATTTAGATCTTTGGGTGATTTGGAGTAGCTGGACAAGATCTTCCACTCCCAATTGTTTAACAATAGCAGCAAGCATATGACTGCCCACTCTAAATTATACTGATGACATGATGAAAGCTTGGGCGTAAGCAAGAGGAATGGGTCTTTGTGTGGAAGGACTGAGAGCTGTCTTCAGTTTTGGTATTCAAAGCACTTCCTGCAGTTGCACAAATATCCCCTCCGTTTACTTCCCAGCCTTCAAATTTCCGCAGAATTTGGATACAATTTTTTTTTTTAAAGCCTTGAAGGGTGGCTGAACGGGACGGAGCAAATGGGCCACCTGCACCAGCAGTAATTACATCCATGGGGCCCCATTCACTCCGTCCCATGCTGCCGCCTTCTAAGTAAAAAAAAAACCACACACACTGTTGGGGAGATTTGCACAAATCTACTGAATCCCGGTAACCGCAGCAGTAACAGCTCCATAAAGGAGCTGTGAAAGGGGGTGGGGGAGCCAATAACTTCCCTATCTGGACTTGCTGGAGACTCGGGCAGGGGCAGTGCTAGGTACTGAAAAGATCCAGGACCCAGGCCCATAGGACAAACAACTGCACAAGTTTGCATATGCTAATAATCCCAAACATGTTTAGGAGCACATATGCAAATATATGTGCATAATTAGAAATAATTACTATAATTTAAATTTTATGGAAGGCAAGCTAATTAACCTCTTGCTTGCTTTCAGGATAGAATTGTGCAGTGTCCCAAATCATGCTTGTCTGAAACTTACCCTCCATGCATCCACACTTTTCCTTCATCTTTCAGACCCAATCCAGATGGGAAAGATTGAGTTCCTGGGACCAGCAAAGAGCTGCGTGGCACCTTCAACATTTATCGATGAATTGCGAACTGAAGATGGCACACTGGCAAGGGGGAGTGTGGGAATGTACTGTAGCCTATAATAACCCATTCTCTTAGGCTGCAAACTTACACAGTTACTAGGGAGTTGTTGTTGTTCAGTCGTTCAGTCGTGTCCGACTCTTCGTGACCCCAGGGACCATAGCACGCCAGGCCTTCCTGTCCTGCGCTCTCTCCCGGAGCGTGCTCAAGGCCATATTCATTGCATCAGTGATGCTATCTAGCCATCTCATCCTCTGACGTCCCCTTCTCCTTTTGCCTTCAATCCTTCCCAGCATCAGGGTCTTTTCCAGAGTTTTCTCTTCGCATTTGGTGGCCAAAATATTTGAGCTTCAGCTTCAGTATCTGTCCTTCCAATGAGCGCTCAGGGTTGATTTCCTTTAGGATTGACTGATTTGACCTTGCAGTCCAGGGGACTCGTAAGAGTCTTCTCCAGCACCACAGTTCGAAAGCATCAATTCTTCGGCACTCAGCCTTCCTTAGAGTCCAGCTCTCACAGCCATACATTACTACTGGGAAAACCATAGCTTTGATTAGACGGACCTTTGTCGGCAAGGTGATGTCTCTGCTTCTTACTATGCTGTCTAGGTTTGCCATTTCTTTCCTCCCAAGGAGCAAGCGTCTTTTAATTTCATGGCTACAGTCACCGTCTGCGGTGATCTTGGAGCCCAAGGAAATAAAATCTGTCACTGCTTCCATTTCTTCCCCTTCTATATGCCAGGAAGTGATGGGGCCAGATGCCATGATCTCCGTTTTTTTAATGTTGAGTTTCAAACCAGCTTTTGCACTCTCTTCTTTCACCCTCAACAAGAGGCTCTTTAGCTCCTCTTCGCTTTCTGCCATTAGGGTGGTATCGTCTACGTATCTGAGGTTGTTGATAATTTTCCCAGCAATCTTAATTCTGACCTGTGAGTAATCCCCATTAAACAGAGTGGGATTTACTTCTAAGAAAATCTTCACTTGCTCTCTCTCTCTCCACCCCCTCCCCACCTCTTCCCAAACAAGTACAACAGCGCTGGATGGAGACCTCTGTCCTGGAGGCCATTGCTTTGCTGCTCCTGGCCCCTGGACCAGACGAGGGGGCAGAGAGAGCCACTTCAAAGGTGACTCCATATTTTATTTCACATGCTTCATTTTGATAGTTTCTGGGATTCTAGAACACATTGTTTTATCATTCTTGGAAATCCGAAACTCTACACCAAATGTTGCAATACTAAGTTTCTAGCAACCTCATCATCATACAACTCTTAGGGTACATTCCTATGCATGGTTAGACAGAAAAAAGGCCTACAGCTCTCAACATGCCCCAGCCAGCCAAGCACCAAAATGCATAGTTGGATCCCTTTATTAGGACCAACCAAAATTCCTCATAAAGGTATTGCCCAACTGTGGATTTGGAATTTTTATTTCTGATGGACCACCTTTGGTTTTGGTTGGTTGATTTTTAAATTACCAGACTTATCAATCCCCAGATTTCTCTCTAGATCCAGATACTGGAACTATCTTCAGGGTGTATAAAGAAGGTTGCAGCCCTAAGCACATTTACGAAGAAGTGAGACTCTAAGGAGTAAGAATCTCCCCCATGAGAGAAGGCTACAACAGCTGGGATTGTTTAGCTTGGAAAAAAGGAGGGTAAGGGGAGATGTGATAGAGGTGTACAAAATTGTGCATGATGTGGAGAATGTGGAGAGGGAGACATTTTTCTCCCTCTCAAAATACTAGAACCTGGGGTCATCCTATGAAGCTGATTGGTGGGAGATTCAGGACAGATAAAAGGAAGGACTTCTTCACACAGTGCGTAGTCAAACTATGGAATTCGCTACCACAGGAAGTAGTGATGGCCATCAGTTTGAATGGCTTTTAAAGGGAGACAAATTCCTGGAGGAAAAGGTTATCAATGCCTACTGGTCCTGATGGCTATGTGCTACCTCCAGGATCAGAAGCAGTGAGCCTGTGTATGCCAGTTGCTAGGGAACATGGGCGGGAGGGTGCTGTTGCGCTCATGCCCTGCTTGTGGGTTCCTGGTCGACAGCTGGTTGGCCACTGTGTGAATAGAATGCTGGACTAGATGGACCCTTGGTCTGATCCAGCAGGGCTCTTCTTATGTTCTTATATGTTCTGATGTCTCCAATCCTACATACACTTACCTGAGAGTAAATCCCATTGAACTCAGTATGACTTACCTTTGAGTAAACATGTTTAGTAACATGTTTACATAGTAAGTTTGATGTAATCCTGAACATGTTTCCCCATCCACAGATCTCTGTACCCCCAGTTGTTTCCCTACCCCACATAACTTCCTGTACCATCTTAGCTACCTTTTCCCACCCCACAGGTCTGTATAGCCATGTCCTGGGCTGGCCTCAAGACATTTTGCTGCCTGAGGAAGAGCAGCAAATCACACACACACACCAACAAGCCCAGTCAAGGTGCATCGTACTCAAAGCCAATTGTTTTTGGCCGCTGGGGCAGACAATCCTACAAGCACCTCTCCCCTTTCCCGGCAGTGTAAATATAATAATAATTAATCAAATATATAATGAATAATGTACTGCTTTTTCATGATGTCCCAAATCAGCTGTCTGAAGCAGCTGCCTCAGGCTCTAAAGCAAGCATGTGTGCATGTCTTTAAAGGACCCTGTCTGCTAAGGACAGCCCGATTTGTAAAAAGGAATGTATGGACAGGGGAGAATAGGGGATTTGATTTCAGAAAAAAAAAAAACCCAGGCAGAAAGATTCCAGGGAGGCAACGGGAGGGGAAGCTCATGTGGGCAAAAAGCCAGCTAATCCAGGGGGATCCGATGCAACAGAGATCATCAGGGCCCAGTAGCTTTATTTCAGCAAGTGCCATTTTTCTCCAGTTACATGAAAAGCAATACCATTCCAAATAACTTTCTGTACAGTGGACTCCTGTCCATGAAAACATATTATGCCACAGTAAATGTGTGAGTCTTTAAGGTGCCACAAGGCATTGTGGCTTTTGAACACAAAAGAGGAAGAAGCCCCTATCCTTATCCCACATCTATCCACTTTTCTCTAGCCTTGTGCAAACCCTTAATGCCAAGAGGGGCTGTGTACCTACCAGAAGCTGGCTACATGGATCATGAAAAAAGTGGGTGCGCTCCAGAAGGATGATTGCAGAGCCAAGGAGCTCCAGACGCACTCTGGCAAACTAGCAAGCCATGCACTCAAGCATTGCCTTGCCCCAAATTCAGTCATTGCTGCTCATTCAGACCCTTTTTGCAAGCAAAAAAAAAAGGTAAAGGTGTCCCCAACCAGTCATGTCCGACTCTAGGGTGTGGTGCTCATCTCCATTTCTAAGCCGAAGAGCCAGGGCTGTCCAAAGACGCTTCCATGGCCATGTGGCCGGCATGACTGAACACCGAGGTGCACGGAACACTGTTACCTTTCCCGCCGAAGCGGTACCTATTTATCTACTTGCAATTTCTTGCTTTCGAACTGCTAGGTTGGCAGGAGCTGGGCCTGAAGACGGGGGCTCACTCCGTCACGCGGCACTCGGGTCTCGAACTGCTGTCCTGCCGACCTTCCGGTCCGCAGTTCAGCGTCTTAACCGCTAAGCAAACCCACTTCTATTTCCCCCCAAGGTAGGGGGCTTGGCCCAGCTTGGAGGAAGCAACAGATGAGGAAGGTCTCTGGCACTCCATCTCGTATGTGAGCAGCCAATGTGCCTGCTCTTCCTCTAGTCAGGGCCTTGCTGCCTACAGTGGCCCAGGGCACAAGTGCAATTACCCAGTAGCACTTGGCTGGGCAGATGTCTGCACAGTCAGGCACACTCTGAGAAAGCTGGGTGACACTGGTGATGTTGGGCAATTTTGGATTCTGGACTTAATGAAAATAATGAGCAGATTGTGGAAGGAAGTTGGCAGTCTCCCCTTTAGTTAAAAAGGGTGGTGGCTTCATGCTAGTACACACCCTATTAGTCTGCTAAGGGAGTGAGTCCTAAAGCCTCCTCGGAACTGTAAGGCTACTGATTTCAGAGGGAAGAAGCAGGTGTGTATTAAGGCATTTGAGGTCAATTGGGGCAGCTCTAAAGACCCTGGCCCTGTGCCCAGGTGGGCACCTTTCTAACACTACCCATGGACTAGGGGAAGTGTTGAAAGCGGGGAGGACTTTTTCACCTGATAAGGAGAGGATTACATTGCCATGTGGGAGGGATTGTGTGTGTCCCCTGCCCCCCTTGGTGCACTTACTTCTCCCACTTAGTTTTTCTTTTTCTTTTGGGGGCTTTTGAATTGCACAAATGGGTTTCTCCTTTCTCTTAGTATTATCCCCACACCCCACACCCAGTCCTTTGCAACTGTGTGCAAATTCACAACAAGCCACCCTGAGAACAAGCTATCCCCACCAACCCTCCTACCCAGAGAAGGGACACCATGTTCACAAGTTTTTCTGTTTTCACTCTTGTGCAAGCGAATGACCGCCACTAGGATACATGCCAGTCATGTGTTGAGGACTAAGAAGGGAACAAGCCACAGCAAGCCACAGAGTGTCTGGTCTGCTATTGGGAATAACGTGGGTTAGCGAACAAGCAACCAGCCCACCGTGGCTTATTTTCAGTGTGGCTTGTCGTGATGTGTGAACTGGCCCATGGGCTGTTTTAGGGCTCTGGGGTGGCTTGTTAACAACGGCAACAAGCGTTCCTCACTGGGAAACCATCCTCACCGGGTTCACACAACACAGCAAGCTGTGCCAACAAGGGTAATTATGCAAATCTCCCCAGCATGCGACTGACAAGCACGGTGGGGGGAATCATAGTAGGGTTGGAAGGGACCTACAAGGCCATCGAGTCCAACCCCCCATGTTCAACCACCATGGCTTATTTCCCCCTCCATGATCGTGAGAACAGGTCCTCTGTCTTTTGCCACAGGCTCTAGTTGGTAGAACCCGGAGTTCTAGTAAAAAACAACAACACTCACCACCACAAAGTAGATCCTGCAAGCCTGAACTCTGCTCACCACTACTGTATAAGCCAATTAAGTATGGTGGTGGTGGTGGTGTGTGCATGTGTGTGAAATTCTGTGCTATGTGGATGATAATCTAAATGCAGTTTTCATTCTACCTAAGAGCCCCCTGTAGGGAATCTGTAATAGAACTCATCCCTGACAGCTTGATATTTTGCATAGTAGAAACCCTACTGAGTTCAGGGGGCTGATGATGATTTAAGAGGAAGCAGTAGTCCTTCCACTGTACTTAGATCCAATTCCATGACCTGCTGAGATTCTAGTCCCTGAGTTTACCTTTTTCCTCCTCCCTCCTAATCCCCTTTCCTTTTATATCTGCTCTTTTAGATTGTAAGCCTGAGGGTATGGACCCTCTTGTCTTATCTTTTGTAAACTGTCTTCTTTTGCCTGAAGGCTGAATGGCTGTGAATATGTGCATGAATAAAGGGGAAGTGGAGGAAGGCAAATCCACCATTCAGTGACAATATAAGCTCTAGTTCATGAAAGTTTATTCCCCACAATAAACCTGTTAGTCTTCCTGTCATAAGAAGATGTGTAAGACCAAGGGTCCATCAATTATTATTTCTTTATGAAATGCTTTTCCTTCTCCAAAAACAGAAGCTGCGCAAAATGGCATACAAAGTATAAAAAGCATAAAAACAATAACTAACTGTTAAAACTCATTTACAGCAAGCTAAAAGCAGGAGCAATAAACGAACATGCAAAGAACCAAAATGAGCTGCCAGTACATAAAATTAAGCAACAGCAGAATCAAATGCTTGTTTAAAAAGAAATGTCTTCACTTGCTGGTGAAACACAGATAAAGAGGAAGGTGACCTAACTTCTTGGGGCAGGGGGTTCAAAATATGGGCAGCAGGGGGGACGTTGTCTGCCACCCAGAAAGTCCCCTCGAGTGTTGTCATCAACAGTGCCTCTGAAGGCAAAGGCATATACAAGAGGGATGCAGTGCTGGTCTCAAAGCAGGGCTAGGGAACCTGGTGCCCTCCAGATATTTTGGACTCCAACTCTCCCAGCCCCAGCCAGCATGGCCAATAGTCAGGGATTATGGGACTTGTGGTACAAAACATCTGGAGGGGCATCTGATTTCCTACCCCTGTCCTAAAGGAGACTGTCCTTGTAGTAGCCAGGTCCCAAGCCATTTAGGGCTATAAAGTGCCTTGAATTGCACTCGGAAACTGACTGGGAGCCAGTGCAGCTGATACAATCAATGGGCCACATGATCCAAGGACTTTGTCCCAGCAAAAAATGCTCCAGCGTCATTCTGCACTCGTGGACATTTCTGAGCCATTTTCAAGGGCAGCCCCACATACAGCACCTTGCAGGAATCCAGCCCCCCATCTGGTGCCCTCCAGATGTGTTTCATTACAACCCCCAGCATTTCTGACCATTGGCCATGCTGGCTGGGGCTGATGGGAGCTGAAGTCCAAAAAATTTGGAGAGCACCTGGTTGGAGAAAGCTGCAATAGTCTAATCAAAATGGAACTAGCCCAGCATCTGATGGCCAGCAATGGCCATCCAGATGTTTCTGGTATGTTCATAGCAAGGAACGAAGGCAAGAGCTCCCTGCTGCCCAACCTGCCAACTCCCAGCAGCTGATATTCTGAGAAAAAGCATCTCTGAGTCTGACTGTTCCATTGAGCTCTCATGACTAAAAGCTACCGATCCACCAACAATTTGTCTAGTCCTATTTTAAAATAATCAAAGTCTCCATTCCCACATCTTGTGGCAGTCAGTTCCATAGACTAAATCAGCCTTCCCCAAGTTACTGGCCTCCAGATGTGTTGAATTACAACTCCCATAATTCCCCCAGCCATCAGGCTGGATTAAATTATGTATTGTGCAAAGTATTTGTGGGGGGTGGGGGTAGGGGTGGGGGTGGGGTCTGTCCTTAATCTCCTACCAATTTCACTGGGTGATCTTAAATTCTAATGCCATGTGTGTGGGAGAAACCCCCCCTACTCTTTCCACACATTATGCATCATTTTATTAACATCTATCACATTTCCTCATCAGTCTTTTTTTCTTTCTTTTCTGACCTACATAGTAAATGCTTTAGCCTTTCCTTATAGGAACAATGGTCCAATTGCCTTGCCCTTTTGGGATGCTCTTTTTCTGGCCTGTTTTTGAGATTTACCATACTCCTTTTTGAGATGGGATGATCTAAATTACATACAACATTCAAGATCTGGCTGCATCATGGATTTAGATTAACAGTATTACACTGGCATGCTACCCCCTCCCTTTCCTAATTACCCCCTAATTCCTTTCCTGGAAGAAGACTCCTTTTGGGGTTTGGTGTTACAGACTAACACAAATCTATCCTTTTGGGGCTTGGCCCCATTCCTAACCTGATATACCAATAAAAAATTTCATTCTCTGCGTGCCAAGCAGAATCATCCACACATAAGGAGGAGATACCAGTAGGTTTGGGAGAATCCCAAGGTTTGCAGAAGTACAAAAATCTTTAGGGGAAAACACCTTAAGGGACCACCCTCCCCCCAGTAGCCCAGTGATGACTGAGCATGCTCAGTAACCATGGATGTTGAATGCCTGTTTGGGGGAGTAATGGAATGGTATATCCTGGAAGAGGGCATGGCTGGCTGGCTAGATCCTTGAACAGAAGCACTCCATACTGAAACTTTTCATAATCCCCTAATTCAGCATTCCCCAACTTTGTGCCTTCTGGATGTTTTGGAATACAACTCCCAGCATGCCTGACCATTGGCCATACTAACCAGGGTTGATGGGACGTGATCTAAAACATCTGGAGGACACCAGGTTGGGGAAGGCTGTCCTAATTCTTTTCCTGGATAAGACTTCTCTGTCTTTTGCTATCTTTTGGGGTTTTCACAAGTCACCCACCGTTGAACATGAGCCCCACCTTGCACATATTGCAAAACTCAAAGTTATTCCTGGAAGCTCAACACGTGATTTATTTGAGGGTTTTTTTAATTGTGCAGTAATGATGATGTCCTCATGCAGTCGTTCTTTTCCAAGGCACAGCAAAAAGGAGAACAGAAAAGTTCCATGTCCCAGTTCACGATTTGATGTCTGTGGCCCAGTGATAAATTGTCCTAAGAGAATTGGGTGAGGACATGAGAGAGGGGGGGTGGGGGAGAGAGAGAGAGGTGAGAGTGATTGTAGAGACATAATTTTCCATAAATAAATACTGGGGTGGCTGGTGGCCTATAAACTGTTTAACAGATCAGATTAACCAATCAAGGCTGCATTCTTACACACCTTTTTAATTTGGGGAAAGTCCCACTGATCTCAATGGGAGCTTTGCATCAGAATAAACATGCATAGGAATGGGATATTTTGGGTTACAAGCTTAAGGGAGCCATTGTTTGTTCCCCCTTGGCTCTTTTGTGATTGTAATAGAGGCTGGGGTGCAGGGAAAGCCTCTATTTGTTTTGTTTTTCCAAAGGATCGCCTTTTCTTCTAACAATGGTTAGTAGCTAAGACTCCAGTGTTTAATTGATGAATTGGTTAGAACAACTGATTAAAAAGCACACCTTTTGGTCAATTAAAACATACCCTGATAAAATGGGTATTTTTTAAAAAGGAGATTAAAACAAGAATTTTTTTTCAGTCAACTAGTTATAAAAACCTCCGCAAATATTCTCTTTCCTTCATGCACAGGTACAAAGAAATGTACACAAATGCTGTTTGGGACATTTTACTACCCAAAATCAAATTGCAATGTATCTCAGGGCAGTAAAATGGACCAAAACATATCCATGTAGGTGATGTCAGGCAAAGGGCATTTAAGTCTGCTTCCCTCAATTAGTTTTTGTTTGAAGAACTCAGTGGGACATTTAAACAAAATTCCAATACTTCCCATTAGCTGGCAAAGATAAAAATATTTATTTGACAGAGTTGAGCAAAAAGATCCAGGGAAAACCAAAAGCCTACCAAACATAATTACTTAAGCTCTGACAACCATGCTTGCCAGATAGGTAACCATAAGATCTCAATGATAACTTGTTGGTTAAGAGGAATTTAAAAAACCCTTAATTTTAATAAGTATGTGCTAGTCGCTATTTCTATTATGCTTCTGATCATCCCCACTCTGTATGTATGTAGTGATGCATCTTGCTTGTTTTATCATTGCAAAGTTCTGTTATTCTCTAATACTGTTTAAGATTAGTACCACTTTGTGTTGTTTGGTTTAAGAAGTACTTCATGGACCACAACCTATAAATTAATTCTTGAATCCCAGAACACTCAGCTAAGATTTATAAATCTGTTGCTGAGTGAGGTCTATCCATGTGTCTGAAGTTTAATCTCTTGATCAGGTACGTCACTGACACACCTGTTCAGGTTAAAGAAACAAGCTAGTTGGATGGAGCAGAAATAATTCACTTGTCTCAGCTTAGTGCGGTCTAATCCAGCTGTCCCCAGTCTGGTACACTCCAGATGTTTTGGATGACAACTCCCAGCATTCCGTGGGTTGATGGGAGTTGAAGTCCAAAACATCTGTAGGGGATACTGGTGGGGAAGGCTGGTCTCAGTTTATTGGAAGCAGCTCTCCAAATTTCTTCTAGCTGTACTTGAAGAGGATGGGGATTGAACCCAGGACGTTCTCCATGCAAAGCTATTGCTCTGCTACTGAGCTACAGCCCTTCTGGCCAGACAAACTTGCACCCTGGCACTTATTTCATTTAGGAGAGTTAAAATAAAAATGGGACAAAATACATACCCGTTTTAGAAATCCAGTTCTTCCTGGAAGAACGCTCTTCCCCTGCAAATACTCACATTGCTCCCAGTGTAAACACCATGGAGCTCAAGGCTATCCCCACAATGAGGAAGATGATACTCTTCTTTCTGAGGGCATCCGGTGCAGAGAGCATCTCTTGCAGGGAAGGCGGCGGGCGGTTCACAACCACCTCCTCTGGCCCAACTTCTGGTTGGGGATTCAGGATGGCTTTGAACATCTCCTGGAGCTTTTTCTCTAGCCCAAGCCTTTTCTCTGTCACTGCAGGAGAGGGGAAAATGGTTTCTACTTCTAGATTCTTAATGAGATTAAGATTGGATCTTTTACACATGTGTTTTAGAGGGTTTCTTTCTCTGCCTTTCTATATGTGCATATAACCACTAGGCAGCACTGTGGTATAGCAGGATTGCATAACTACACGAAGGTTTCATTCCGCCACTTCCAGATAATACTAGACTTTCCGCAATAATTTTTTTTTAAAGCCGTGGAACTGGTCACAAAGTATGGGAGAGGTCCTGGAGAATGACGACATTGTGTAAAGCACCTGGAAACTACCGTGAGTGAGGAATCATGAGCGCACAGTAAGTGCCTCATGTAGAAAGGCTCCAAGAATACCCAGGTCACAGAGCATCTAACTGCCCTAAGGAACATTTAACTGCCATCCTTCAGATCAGCAGCTCACCTCAAGCACAGCTTCGGCACCTGCTCATTGTTTTTGTGTCCCTGCAGGATGCTAAAAATACCAGCAATCCCATGTGGAAGGGAGCAAAGAGCATGGAGATAGAACAGCTTTCCCCAACCTGGTGCCCCCTGGATGGGCCGGACTGCAGGTCTCATCATTCCCAGTCACCAGGTTGAGTTAGACTACAGGCCACCGATTGCCAACATTTTGAGGAGTATGATGGGATGAAAGTTGATAAAAATAGCTGCAGCAATCTAATCAGAAGTGAGGAGGGAGGAGGGAAGACTATATTACTTCTTGCAATGGGGCAGCTAAATAGTTAGCTAATACTTTTTAAGGTGGAGGTCACAAAACCCAATCCTACAGGTTTGCTTTGAAGCAGTGGCTAACATTGAACTTTTGTTGTTCAGTCGTTCAGTCGTGTCCGACTCTTCGTGACCCCATGGACCATAGCATGCCAGGCCTTCCTGTCCTCCGCTCTCTCCCGGAGCGTGCTCAAGTCCATATTCATTGCATTGGTGATGCTATCTAGCTATCTCATCCTCTGCCATCCCCTTCTCCTTTTGCCTTCAATCCTTCCCAGCATCAGGGTCTTTTCCAGGGAGTTTTCTCTTCGCATTTGGTGGCCAAAATATTTGAGCTTCAGCTTCAGGATCTGTCCTTCCAATGGGCACTCAGGGTTGATTACCTTTAGGATTGACTGATTTGACCTCCTTGCAGTCCAGGGGACTTGTAAGAGTCTTCTCCAGCACCACAGTTTGAAGGCATCAGTTCTTCGGCGCTCAGCCTTCCTTATAGTCCAGCTCTCACAGCCATACGTTACTATTGGGAAAACCATAGCTTTGATTATGCAGACCTTTGTCGGCAAGGTGATGTCTCTGCTTCTTACTATGCTGTCTAGGTTTGCCATAGCGTTCCTCCCAAGGAGCAAGCGTCTTTTAATTTCATGGCTACAGTCACCGTCTGCAGTGATCTTGGAGCCCAAGAAAATAAAATCTGTCACTGCTTCCATTTCTTCCCCTTCTATATGCCAGGAAGTGATGGGGCCAGATGCCATGATCTTAGTTTTTTTAATGTTGAGTTTCAAACCAGCTTTTGCACTCTCCACTTTCACCCTCAACAAGAGGCTCTTTAGATCCTCTTCGCTTTCTGCCATTAGGGTGGTATCGTCTGCTGAGGTTGTTGATATCAGTTATCTGAGGATTGTTGATAACTCTCCTGGCAATCTTAATTCCGACCTGTGATTCATCCAACCCGGCATTTCTCATGATGTACTCTGCATATAAGTTAAATAAGCAGGGTGACAATATGCAGCCTTGTCGTACTCCTTTCCCAATTTTGAACCAATAGGTTGTTCCATGTCTGGTTCTTACTGTTGCTTCTTAACCCTCGTACAGGTTTCTCAGGAGACAGGTAAGGTGGTCTGGTACTCCCGTCTCTTTAAGAATTTGCCACAGTTTGTTGTGATCCACACAATCAAAGGCTTTAGCATAGTCAATGAAGCAGAAATAGACTTTTTTTCTGGAATTCTCTTGCTTTCTCCATTATCCAGCAAATGTTGGCGATTTGATCTCTAGTTCCTCTGCCTCTTCGAAACCCAGCTTGTACTTCCAGTAGTTCTCAGTTCACCTACTGCTAAAGCCTAGCTTGTAGGATTTTGAGCATAACCTTGCTGGCATGTGAAATGAGCACAATTGTACGGTAGTTTGAACCCTCTTTGGCATTGCCCTTCTTTGGAATTGGAATGTAAACTGACCTTTTCCAGTCTTGTGGCCACTGTTGAGTGTTCCAAATTTGTTGGCATATTGAGTGCAGCACTTTAACAGCATCATCTTTTAGGATTTGAAATAGCTCAGCTGGAATACTGTCATCTCCGCTAGCTTTGTTGTTAGTAATGCTTCCTAAGGCCCACTTGACTTCACTCTCTAGGATGTCCGGCTCAAGTTCAGTGAGCGTACTATTATGGCTATCAGGGACATTAAGATCTTTCCTGTATAGTTCTTCTGTGTATTCTTGCCACCACTTCTTAATGTCATCTGCTTCTGTTAGGTCCCTGCCTTCTTTGTCCTTTATCATGCCCATCTTTGCACAAAATGTTCCCTTGAGATCTCCGATTTTCTTGAAAAGATCTCTAGTCTTTCCTAGGGTTGGCGGAGAATTTCTCCCCGAAACTTCGGGGGGCCGAGCGCCAACGTGTTTGGCCCCCCGAACAAGTCTCGGGGAGAAATCCTCTGAAACCCCCCTCACCCCCCCCCCCGGGACGGGACTTACCTTCACCGAATGTCCCTCCCGGTGGCTGGTCCGGCCGGCGGTTCGGCGGGTGTTCGAGCGAGGCGGGAGCGGCAGCCGGTCTTTTGACCGGCTGCCGCCGCCGCCATTGCAATGAAAGAAAAAAAAAAAAACACCGCCTGATAGGCTACGTGACGATTCACGTAGCCTATCAGGGCTAGATTTGCAAAGTCAGCCGTGATAGGCTACGTGAATCGTCACGTAGCCTGTCACGGGTGACTTAAAAAAAAAAAAAAAGTGTGTACGGATAATGGCGGCCCCCATAGGGAGCCGCCATTCCTGTTCCTTATTTGGTCGCTGTAGTCTACGTAAACATTTACGTAGACTACAGCGACTAAATAAGGAACGCGAATGGCGGCTCCCTATGGGGGCCGCCATTCGCGTACGCGCTTTTTTTTTAAAGTCACCCGTGATAGGCTACGTGACGATTCACGTAGCCTATCACGGCTGACTTTGCAGATCTAGCCGTGATAGGCTACGTGAGTCGTCACGTAGCCTATCAGGGGGCGTTTTTTTGTTTTTTGTTTAACTTTCGCGTTCGCGGCCAGGCAAGGTGGGAAGCCTCCTCCCCGGCCTGAATTTCGGCCGGGCCGAGGCGGGAAGCCTCCCGTCCGGCCTGAATTTCGGCCAGGCCGAGGCGGGAAGCCTCCCCCCCGGACGGAACTTCGCGGGGGGACCAGCGAAGCGCCTCCCCCCCACCACAAACGTCCTTCGAGGAAAGGTAAGTGACTTTCGTCCACCCCTAGTTTTCCCATTCTATTGTTTTCCTCGATTTCTTTGCATTGTTGGTTTAAGAAGGCCTTCTTGTCTCTTCTTGCTATTCTCTGGAACTCTGCATTTAGTTGGGTATATCTTCCCCTTCCTTCCTTGCTTTTCGCTTCCCTTCTTTCCTCAGCTACTTGTAAAGCCTCATCAGACAGCCACTTTGCTTTCTTGCATTTTTTCTTTGGGATGGATTGAGTTGCTGCCTCCTGAACAATGTTACGGACCTCCATCCATAGTTCCTCAGGCACTCTGTCTATCAAGTCTAATCCCTTAAATCTATTTGTCACCTCCACTGTATATTCATAAGGGATATGATTTAGGTCATACCTGAATGGTTTAGTGGTTTTCCCTATGTTCTTCAATTCTTCAGCTGAAATTTTGCAATAAGAAGCTCATGATCTGAGCCACAGTCAGCTCCAGGTCTTGTTTTTACTGACTGTATAGAGCTTCTCCATCTTTTGGCTGCAAAGGACATAATCAATCTGATTTTGATATTGACTATCTGGTGATGTCCATGTGTAGAGTCGCCTCTTGTGCTGTTGGAAAAGAGTTTTTGCTGTGATCAGCATGTTCTCTTGACAAAACTCTATTAGCCTTTGTCCTGCTTCATTTTGTACACCAAGGCCATGCTTGCCTGTTATCCTGGTGATTTCTTGACTTCCTACTTTAGCATTCCAATCCCCTATGATGAAAAGGACATCTTTTTTTGGTGTTAGTTCTAGAAGGTGTTGTAGGTCTTCATAGAACCGATCAACCTCAGCTTCTTCGGCATCAGTGGTTGGGGCATAGACTTGAATTACTGTGATGTTGAATGGTTTGCCTTGGATTCGTACTGAGATCATTCTGTCATTTTTGAGAATGTACCCCAGTACTGCTTTTCCCACCCTTTTATTGACTATGAGTGCTACTCCATTTCTTCTAAGGGATTCTTGCCCACAGTAGTAGATATAATGGTCACCTAATTTAATTTGCCCATGCTTGTCCATTTTAGTTCGCTGATTCCCAAGATGTCGATGTTCAATCTTGCCATCTCATGTTTGACCACCTCCAGCTTCCCTTGATTCATTGATCTGACATTCCATGTTCCTAAACAATATTGTTCTTTACAGCATCAGACTTTCTTTTCACCACCAGACACATCCACTGCTGAGTGTCCTTTTGGCTTTGGCCCAGCCGCTTCACTCTTTCTGGCACTACTTGGAAATACCCTCTGCTCTTCCCCAGTAGTATATTGGACACCTTCCGACCTGAGGGGCTCATCTTCCGGCGTCATCTCTTTTAGCCTTGTGATACTTTCCATGGGGTTTTCTTGGCAAGAATACTGGAATGGGTTGCCATTTCCTTCTCCAGTGGACCACATTTTGTCAGAACTCTCCGCCATGACCTGTCCATCTTGGGTGGCCCTGCACGGCATAACTTGTGGCTTCACTGAGTTACGCAAGCCCCTTCACCACAACAAGGCAGTGATCCATGAAGGGGAACATTGAGCTAAAAGCCTTCAACCAAACACCAGCAATGGACATCCAGCGAACAGAAAGAAAACTAGACACTGACATGTCGCAAGATGGCCTAGAATGATCACAGAGGACATGGGGGAAAGAAGTGGGGTCTGGAAAGTTTAAAAACACACACCCACAAATGCAAGTGAATGAGGGGGGATTTTGGCAAGACTAGACACTATCTGTAACCACAAAGACATGACAAATCTCCAAGGGGTGCAGGAGGGATGATAACAGAATGAGGGTAGGCAAAAATAAGTTAAAAAGTCTGATGGAATGGGGCAGTGCTCTGGACCCAAGGGGAAAGGTTTTGGTGGTCCCCAGTAACCAATGAAGGAGCTTAGAGAAGAATGAGCAAGTTCAGTGGCCAAGCAATGCTGAGTGTTGGGGGTGGCAGGGGAGACAGAGGATGGAAGAGAGTTTCCTAGAAACGGGCTTGGCTGACTGGCTGGAACCCTGAACAGGAGTGCTCCATACTGCAACATTTTGCTGCAAGTTACACTTGTAAAATATCATGATCATCACCATCACAAACAACGGAGGCCACAGCTCCACATTTGCATCTAAGCCCAATCCAGCTGTAAGCAAACCTACTCTAGGCCTCCCTTAGCAACCACCTGCACCTCCCAATAGAGGTCTGTCTTGAGGAGCCTCTCTGTACCACCACAGGCTCAGAATCCTCACCGTTGAGGTAGAAGAACTTCCTGATCAACACATCGTTGTCCTCGGCAATCTGGCAGACAATTGTTCCATGATGGGATCCCAGGGTGGGCCGGATCAGGAGGGAGGGATCAAACCCAAAATTCAGGTCATGGAAGAGGGAAAGTTCCTCCGTTCTGATCTGCAGGTGGAGAGGTGGACAGAGGTGATATAAGATACTGGAGGAGGGGCGTGGAGAACTCAGTGTCAGGGCTCTGGGCAAGGGATAGGACAAAGGAGATGTCGCTGGCTGAACTCAGGGTGCTTCCAGGGGAGTAAGGGGGTCTCAGCGCTACCAGTTAGAAAGCATTGGGCAGCTATTCTATCTTTTTCTCCTTCACTGATGTTCTGCGGTAAGAAAAGCGATGGAAGAGGCAGTGGGAAAACTCAGGAGGGCTGCAAGTAGAGGAAGGCTCTCTGTAAAATTCTGTGAATGAGGCATGGTGATGGTGTGATAAAACCCTCACCTGGAAGTAGCCTCTGAACATGGTGTGCAATTCTCTCTCTCTCTCTCTCTCTGTGTCTCTCTCTCTTTCTCTTTTACATTTTTAAATGGGGTAGAGCAGCCCAGATGCAACTCTTCCGTGTCATTTTCTCAAGGCCAGCATTTCCTTAGAATCCAACCCTTTTGACTCGATGGAGAATTTTCATTGTCAGTAGTTCTATTTAGACATTCACTTCCCATGTGATGAGAATCACGCAAGGAGGAGAGCTAGGAAGGAGCTTGGCCTATTGGCACCCCCCCCCCATTGTGTCATCCCTGCAGCAGCCCTCCAGCCATTGGAAGGGTAACGTCAGGGGTGTAGTGAAGCCAGGGCTCACAAGGATGCAGTGTCAATGCTTTTTTATTAGCAGGGATGCTGATGTCATCTGCCACCCCTCTCAGACTTGTCTCTGAGTTTAGCTGCAATCCTCACAATAGCTGGGGGAAATGGATTCTGCCAGCAACAATATCGTGCAAGGCACCCATGAAGCTCTTCTTGTCCCCTTCAAAAATGTATTTGTAATACAAACCTTGAAAAAGGTTATCAGGACTCCAGGTTCTCCTTCTTGATCCTGAACCTGCTGCAGATCAGCTGTTGGCAGGCAGGCAGAGAAGGAAAGAGTGGCTTTCTGGCCCAGCCTAATCTTCTACTCACCCAGACCTTTCTTCTGCGCTCTCGCTCTCCCCACTCCCAGTCTTGAGCCTCGCTCTTTCTCTCCTTTTCTAGCCTCTAGTCTTGCTCTTTCTCTTCCCTTTACCCTTCATCCCTGCTCTCCCCCTCATGCAATTCTAATTGTGCATTGTGTGTGTGTGTGGGGGGGCGGCAGCGGGGTACAGCTTCTGATCTAGTGCAGCATCTTCCAACCGGGTGCCCTCCAGATGTGTTGGACTACAACTCCC
Organism: Heloderma suspectum; assembly: GCF_057233095.1. Classification (NCBI taxonomy): domain Eukaryota; kingdom Metazoa; phylum Chordata; class Lepidosauria; order Squamata; family Helodermatidae; genus Heloderma; species Heloderma suspectum. Next base: position 15,133,774 of record NC_139467.1, read on the forward strand.
ATCAGGCCCTGCCAGCATGACCCAGGGGTCAGTGATAATGGGAGTCCAAGACATCTGGAGGGCACCAGGTTGGAGAAGGCAGGTCTCGTGAGTCTCCAGGATGTGGTCAGCCCAAGATCCAACCAAATAGGGGATACATTTGGGAGAAATGTTGAGCATGCAAAAGGAGCTAGGAAGAAACTACTGTACAGCAACTTTACTGTATAAGATCAGGGTGTTGAACCTCTTTCATCCCGAAGGCTGAATTCCATTTCAGAGAAGCTCGGGGGGCGGGGGGTATTTCAGTGGTGGGTGGGGCTGAAGGCAAAAGGCCAAAATATCAAAAATACCAGCATATTTTAGCTTAAAGCTCTTATTCCCAGTAGCTCAGCCTTAGGCATTACAACCTTTTAGAATAGGGGAAAACTGCATGAAAGCCAGGAAACCACTAAATGGTTGGCAGTCACAGGTCAGGGCGGTGAGGCCAGGAAAAGGGAGTTTGGCTGTGTGGGGAAACCCAGAGGGCCAGACTGGGACCCCAAGCACGCTGGATTTGACTCCTGGCCCTGAGGTCCTGCACCCTGGTGTAAAACATCATGTTGGAATTAGACCCCTGTATATGCCTGGAGACTATGATGGCAGTAGAAACAGTGGAGGCTGGTGGCTCCGATGTCAGTAAAGCAGTGAATCCAGTCCGGGTTTTAGTCAGAACTCTAAAGGAGCTTTGCTTTGCACCTTGGATAGCTCCTTCAGACTTCTGACTGGTTCCGACTGACACCTGGAGCAGATTCACTGCCCACTTACATTGGAGCAACCCACCTCCACTGAGTAGAAACAATACTGAGGCAGGAGCACAGAAGGGGCAAAATGGATTTTGGGGTGTGGGGAAAAGCTTTGTCCTACCTGTTAGATTTCTTAAAGAGAAATGACAGCTTTTCCTGTGTTTATGCTCCCATCCTAAACATAGTTCCTCTGAAGGAAGTTCTGTTGATTTTGACAGCGTTAACTTTTAAACAAGCAGGCCTAGGACTGCAGCCTTGTTTACGATCCGGTTATAATTTGTGTATTAAAAATTCCTTTTCTTCAAGTGGCTGTGGTGGATCCAGCAGTGGGGAGCAGTGAGGGGAGAGGTACTGGCCTCCCTCCTCCATCCCTTTGATGTCACCTTAAGCTTAGAGAAGGAGGAAGGACTACAGAGAGGGGCAGGGCAATAAGCAGAGCATAGCGGCAGAGGCAGAAAGACAAACAATCCATGACAGGCAAGTTACAGTCACTTCTTATTTCTGCCACTGGAGGGGGAGTGAGATCAAGGAACATTTTACTATATAATACTACAGGGATATGCATTTCTATTACAGCAGAGGAGGAGAATGTCTGGTTCTACAGATGTTGTACTGCAACTCCCATCAGCCCCAGCCAGCATGGCCAATAGTCAGGGATGATGGGAATTGTAGGCCAACAACATCTGGAGAGCCATACATTCCCTACCCCTGTATTACAGACTTCTCAGTCCTGGATTTGAAAAATTATGGGCAGATGCTGTTTAGGAGCTTTCCAGTCAATCAGTTTATAGAGATCATTGGTTGCACAGAATTCAGATGGATGCCACGCATACTCCACCCCTCTTGCAAGCAAGCAAGCAAACAAAGGAATTAGTTTCCCAGCATTCAAATAGCAACCCACTGTGGCTGGAGAAATGCAATTTCTTCCCATAACAAGTGAAACCATTACCATGTGGACTAGAAACTGGTTTCATGCAGGTCAGAGGCATCTATTGGGTAGTGCCTGGGACATCACTGATGACAAACAGAATTCTTTCCCTGCCTTTAACACAAAGGCAACATGTGGAGAACTTCTCTTGTCAGACTGGGACTGCACGTAATGTATAATTAAATTCTTCTCACCCCACCCCGCCCCATGGAATGATGGGATTTGTGATCCAGAGGGCACCAGGTTGGAGAAGGCTGAGCTGGGCATTCACTCAGGGCTTTGTTCAAGAGCTAGTTCTGATCTGCAAAGAGTCACTCACATCATTGGCAAATTTCCATCTGTAAGTGCAGTCTGAGGGAATCTGGAATTTAACCTCGCAGCTGAGAAGAGTAACATCCCCTTCATTTTTGTGCACATCTTGAACTGGAGGGAGATAAGGGATGGGGGCGGTGGGAGAAATCAAACAGTTTTCTTTTTAGCAGAGATTCATTGTAACACTAGACAGTGGTTCACCATGATTAGAGACATGGAGCTTTTCTACACGAGGCATTTGTTGTGCGCTCATCATTCCCGGCTCATGGTTGTTGATGGGTGCTTTAGACTCATGACCCTCCAGTTCCACTTCTGTTTGCAAACAGCACTTTCAGCAAGTTTTTGTAGAGCAGGGACAATGCAAAAGAAAGTGCAATTCCTCCTTGTATATTTTCACTATTCTATTATACCACAGTGCCACCCAAGACGGACAGGTCATGGCGGAGAGTTCTGACAAAATGTGGTCCACTGGAGAAGGAAATGGCAACCCACTCCAGTATTCTTCCCAAGAAAACTCCATGGAACGTATCACGAGGCTAAAAGATATGATGCCGGAAGATGAGCCCCTCAGGTCCAAAGGTGTCCAATATACTACTGGGGAAGAGCAGAGGGAATTTCCAAGGAGCGCCAGAAAGAGTGTTGGATTGGGAGCCGGGAGATCCGGGTTCTAGTCCCCACTCGGCCATGGAAGCTCACTGGGTGACTTTGGGCCAGTCACAGACTCTCAGCCCAACCAACCTCACAGGGTTGTTGTTGTGAGGCTAAAATGGAGAGGAGGATGTAAGCCACCTGGGGTTCCTTGCAAGAGGAAAAAAGGCAGGATATAAGTGCAAAAAATAATAAATAAATGAAGTGGCTGGGCCAAAGCCGAAAGGACACTCAGCTGTGTATGTGTCTGGTGGTGAAAAGAAAGTCCGATGTTGTAAAGAACAATATTGTTTAGGAACCTGGAATGTAAGATCAATTTATCACGGGAAGCTGGAGGTGGTCACACATGAGATGGCAAGACTGAACATCGAAATCTTGGGAATCAGCCAACTAAAATGGACAAGCATTGGTGAATTAAATTAGATGACCATTATATCTACTACTGTGGGCAAGAATCCCTTAGAAGAAATGGAGTAGCACTCATAGTCAACAAAAGGGTGGGACAAGCAGTACTGGGGTACAATCTCAAAAACGATAGAATGATCTCAGTACGAATCCACCGGGATAACAGGCAAGCATGGCCTTGGTGTACAAAATGAAGCAGGACAAAGGCTAATAGAGTTTTGCCAAGAGAACACGCTGATCATAGCAAACACTCTTTTCCAACAGCACAAGAGGTGATGCTACACATGGACATCACCAGATGGTCAATATCAAAATCAGATTGATTATGTCCTTTGCAGCCAAAGATGGAGAAGCTCTATACATTCAGTAAAAACAAGACCTGGAGCTGACTGTGGCTCAGATCATGAGCTTCTTGTTGCAAAATTTTGGCTGAAATTGAAGAACGTAGGGAAAACCACTAAACCGTTCAGGTATGACCTAAATCATATCCCTTATGAATATACGGTGAGGAATAGATTTAAGGGATTAGACCTGTTAGACAGAGTGCCTGAGGAACTATGGACAGAGGTCTGTAACATTGTTCAGGAGGCAGCAACTAAATCCATCCCAAAGAAAAAGAAATGTAAGAAAGCAAAGTGGCTGTCTGATGAGGCTTTACAAGTAGCTGAGGAAAGAAGGGAAGCGAAAAGCAAGGAAGGAAGGGGAAGATATATCCAACTGAATGCAGAGTTCCAGAGAATAGCAAGGAGAGACAAGAAGGCCTTCTTAAATGAACAATGCAAAGAAATCGGGGAAAACAATGGAATGGAAAAGACTAGAGATCTTTTCAAGAAAATCGGAGATCTCAAGGGAACGTTTTGCACAAAGACGGGCATGATAAAGGACAAAGAAGGCAGGGACCTAACAGAAGCAGATGAGCTTAAGAGGAGGTGGAAAGAATACACAGAAGAACTATACAGGAAAGATCTTAATGACCCTGATAGCCATGATAGTGCACTCACTGAACTTGAGCCGGACATCCTAGAGAGTGAAGTCAAGTGGGCCCTAGGAAGCATTATTAACAACAAAGCTAGCGGAGATGACAGTATTCCAGCTGAGCTATTTCAAATCCTAAAAGATGATTCTGTTAAAGTGCTGCACTCAATATGCCAACAAATTTGGAACACTCAGCGGTGGCCACAAGACTGGAAAAGGTCAGTTTACGTTCCAGTTCCAAAGAAGGGCAATGCCAAAGGGCGTTCAAACTACCGTACAATTGCGCTCATTTCACATGCCAGCAAGGTTATGCTCAAAATCCTACAAGCTAGGCTTCAGCAGTATGTGAACCGAGAACTACCGGAAGTACAAGCTGGGTTTCGAAGAGGCAGAAGAACTAGAGATCAAATCACCAACATTTGCTGGATCATGGAGAAAGCAAGAGAATTCCAGAAAAACATCTATTTCTGCTTCATCGACTACGCTAAAGCCTTTGATTGTGTGGATCACAACAAACTATGGCAAATTCTTAAAGAGATGGGAGTACCAGACCACCTTACCTGTCTCCTGAGAAACCTGTACGAGGGTCAAGAAGCAACAGTAAGAACCAGATATGGAACAACCGATTGGTTCAAAATTGGGAAAGGAGTATGACAAGGCTGCATATTGTCACCCTGCTTATTTAACTTATATACAGAGTACATCGTGAGAAACGCTGGGTTGGATGAATCAGAGGTCGGAATTAAGATTGCTGGGGGAATTATCAACAACCTCAGATACGCAGACGATACCACCCTAATGGCAGAAAGCGAAGAGGATCTAAAAAGCCTCTTGTTGAGGGTGAAAGTGGAGAGTGCAAAAGCTGGTTTGAAACTCAACATTGAAAAAACTAAGATCATGGCATCTGACCCCATCACTTCGTGGCATATAGAAGGGGAAGAAATGGAAGCAGTGACAGATTTTATTTTCTTGGGCTCCAAGATCACCGCAGACGGTGACTGTAGCCATGAAATTAAAAGACGCTTGCTCCTTGGGAGGAATGCTATGGCAAACCTAGACAGCATAGTAAGAAGCAGAGACATCACCTTGCTGACAAAGGTCCGTCTAATCAAAGCTATGGTTTTCCCAGTAGTAACGTATGGCTGTGACAGCTGGACTATAAGGAAGGCTGAGTGCCGAAGAATTGATGCTTTCGAACTGTGGTGCTGGAGAAGACTCTTACAAGTCCCCTGGACTGCAAGGAGGTCAAATCTGTCCATCCTAAAGGAAATCAACCCCTGACTGCTCATTGGAAGGACAGATACTGAAGCTGAAGCTCAAATATTTTGGCCACCTAATGCGAAGAGAAAACTCACTGGAAAAGACCCTGATGCTGGGAAGGATTGAAGGCAAAAGGAGAAGGGGACGGCAGAGGATGGGATGGCTAGATAGCATCACTGATGCAACGAATATGAACTTGAGCACACTCTGGGAGAGGGTGGAGGACAGAAAGGCCTGGCGTGCTATGGTCCATGGGGTCACCAAGAGTCGGACACAATTTAATGACTGAACAACAACAGGGGGAAAGCGGGAAAGGAAACACTCCTCTTCTAGTGCTTGGATCTCAATTTTGCTATGAAACTGAAATTAGATGTAGTGGATTAACAGCCTTGTGTAGAAAAGCCCATAGACCCTTCTGCTTGCTATGAGCACAGTTTGCTGTGTCATCATCTAAGCAGGGGCACTGTGTGGAACACAGGAGGCTGCCTTACACAGAGTAGACCATTGGACCGTCTAGGCTAGTATTGCCTATGAAGGATGGATAACTGTAGAAGGTAACTTTCATAAAATTAGTAACTGTTTTTTCAAAACGCCTTTTTGTGGAGCAGCGATTACATTCCTGTAGGGATGCGAGGAGAGGATCCTTGTGGCTAATGGAGAGTTGTAATGTTTTATATATGTTTGACATGTGGGTAAATAAAATCCATTTAAGTTCTGATATTAACCAACAGAGAGCTGTTATACATGGAATGACAAAACATTTTACAAGTAAGAAGAAAACCATGTCTTTTGTTTTTACTGCAACTCCCTCAAGTGAGCCAGTACATCATTGTTTTGAGATATGTGGGTTTGTAGATAGACAAAACAAAAACTTGTGGATAGAATTTATGAGTGTTTGTCTCTATGTGTGTTTATCCAGTTTTTTAGAAGAACTACATGTATTTATTCTGGTTTATCTTGTTTTATTGTTAGACTATTGCTCTTGACGAAGGAGAAAATTGCTCTCTGAAACACGTTGAGCATTTATATACAACAAAACACTTCTGCCTATAGCATCAGAGACATATTCTCCTTTTTTCCTCTTCCCACCATTAGTGCTATTTCTCCCTCCCCCATCTTCTGTCAGTATTGTCTATGTCAACCTTCCCTAACCTGGTTCCCTCCAGATGTTCTGGACTACAGCTCCCATAATCCTTTAATGCTTGCTATTTGGGGCTGATGGGAGTTGTAGTACAAAACACCTGGAGGGCACCAGATTGGAAAAGGCTGATCTACACTGGTTGGCATCAGCTCTCCAGGGTTGTTAGGCAGGAGTCTTTCCTAGCCCTACCTGGAGATGCCAGGGATTGAAGCTGGGACCTTTGGCACGCTAAGCATGTGCTCGTCTATGCCTTGGCCATCCTGATCTCCCCTCCCCGCTCCATGGCACACCTTCCATATGTCTTCCAGGGTTGTGGGCATGAGACCCTGTTTTGTACAGGGTCAGCATCAAGGATAGGCATGATAGGGCGCCTGCTGAGGGCCTATTCCCTAGCAGGTGCCCCCCGACAAAGAGTCTCCTGGAGTTGCTCCTCCTCTTCTCCATTGCAATTTGCTGGTTCACTTGTGTCTTGCTCTGGCCCAGACAGCAGTGCTGAGAAGGAGAAGTAGCAGCCCCTGCCTCCTCGCTCACTGGCTATCTTCCTGCCAAGCAAACATCTGGTGGTAGCAATGATGAGGACGAGGAGTGAAATAGCAGCTGGTGACAAAGGAGGTGAGAAGGCAGGGTCCCTGAGGGAGGGGGCCCTTGGAGGGTATCTTGCCCAAGGTCCCTCAGAAACCTGGAGCTGGCACTGATGTCCTCATCATTATAACATTTTCCGTTACTAGTCACCTTAACCAGCAAATCTGTAGAAAAGGAAATTCAAGGAAGAACCAAAGGGGATGTGTACCTGGGCAATCGATGGGCAGCTGGCAGTCCACGATACTGCAAGATGAACATCGGAAACGACGGGCCTCTCTCTGGAACCCTGCGAGGACCGACAAAGGGTGTGAGGAGGGCACTTGCCATCATGCAGCGTTATCAGGGAGAGGCTGGACACCATGTTTGAGGTGGAAAACAAAACTAACTTTTATTCCCTACTCACTCGTACAGATTGTATTGCACAGGGGCCCCTAGACGCCCTTTGCTTGAACAGCTAACAACACAGGGAGGACAGAAAAAGAAGCCAGGGAGAGAGTGGGGGGATGGGTGGGTATGCAAGTTCGGTATGGGGGTCACTGACAAATATCGGGTGGGGGAAGGATAAAAATGTACTAGACATTTGGACTCACCACATGGCGGGACGCAGGCTGGAGCTGTAGAGCAGGGAGGAAATTGTTTTTATTACAACATATATGGTTTTATGATTGCAATTTTGCAAGCCATCCTGAACTTTTGGATGGATGGGCATAAAACAATACATTGGATCAGACCAAAGGTCCATCTAGTCCTGCATCCTGTTTAGGGCTGGCCTAAGGCATTCGAGTGCCTGAAGAGGAGCCCAAATGACCCCCCCACACACACACACACACGGAGCTAGGGCCATCACTTAAAAGTATTGCTGCACTATTCAGACCCCAGTTCCTACCTTCATCTTTCTTACTGCCCCCCTTCATTGAACTGTGCGGCCTGAAGCATGTCACTTCACCTGCTGTATGGCAGGGCTGGCTTTGGTCCTGTTTCACACAGCGGTCAAGCAGGTGCTCTGGAAGCTCATCAGCTGGGCATAAAAATCTCCCCCTGTTGTTTTCCTCCTGAGCAATTGGTATTCAATGGCATAGAGCCCATCACGGTCAATTTAAGTCTCATGGCCAGTAGCCACAATAAAGCCTGAAGCTCCAGCAAAAATGTACTTGTACTTAAAGGAGTTATTTTCACACCTTCCCAGATATATGCACCTAAGCGGACACAACAACATAGTTCAGTTAACCATGGATGCAAAGATAACTGAGAGTCAATATGGTGTAGTGGTTAGAGTCATGGATTGGGACTCAGGAGATCTGGGTTCTAGTTCCAGCTCGGCTATGAAGTTCATTAGATGATTTTTAGCCACTCACTGTCTCTCACAGGGTTGTTGTGAGGACAAAATGGAGGTGAGGAGGACCACGTAAGCTGCCTTGGGTTCCTTGCAAGAGGAAAAAAAATTTTTTTTTAATTATTATTATTGCATTTATATCCCGCCTTTATTCCTCTTGCAAGGAACCCAAGGCGGCTTACATTACCCTCCTCCTCTCCATTTTATCCTCACAACAACAACCCTGTGAGGTAGGTTGGGCTGAGAGTGTGTGACTGGCCCAAAGTCACCCAGTGAGCTTCCATGGCCGAGTGGGGGCTAGAACCCGGATCTCCCAGCTCCCAGCCCAACACTCTTGCCACTACATCATACTGGCTCGATATAAATGTAATCATAAATAAAAAAATATCCATGGTGTATGTGGGGCATTTGGGAATGGATGAGGAGACTACATGCATGCAGGGAACAATGTTTGGGGGCACAAATGGAGAAAATGTTCTGCGAGAGCATCTCTGTCAAGAGTTATGCCTGTATCCCTACATTACCGTCTTTGAGTTGCGCCACTTCGTTTTTAATGTGTTCTGCAGCCTCTCGAATGGCTAGACGATAAGGCACTGCAGTGAAAGATGGAAGAAGGTGCATTGGTTTTGTTTCTTTTGGTACAACAGTCTTACAGCCCCTGGCCAATGGGGGGGCCATTCACATTGTCCGTCGGTGCCTTGGAGCCAAGAATCCAGCCTGGACATGCAAGCATCTATTCTTTTCCAATTCTCCCATTTTTCCTTCCTTGAAGCTTTCCACCCTCACCTTCACCCCCTGTTGTTCAGAGGAATCAATTGTTCTGCAATTTCTTTTTGAAAGCTTGGGGTTTTTTTTGAAAGCTTGCAGCACTTAATTCATTAATGAATCAATGTAAAACATTTTGATTGATGAATCAATCTCTCTCCCTCACACCCTTCTGGAACCATTTGATCAGTTTTCTTGGTGCAAAATACCAGGGTGCAATCCCATCATCCAGATTTGCTTGTCAAGTGGCCTTAGGTTACTTTAGAAGTGCCTGTCTGAACATGGAGAGTGTTCTTTGTGCACAGAACAAGAACAGCCAGTCAGAAACCACCCAGTCTGCCTGCTGGGCCACTCCACGGTTGGAAATGTTCCGCCATCTATGTTGTGGCCATGGAGGGGTCAAAAATGGGGCATGCTCTGGCCGTAAGAACATCAGTCCATTCCAATCCCCCCATCCCAAAAAAGAGTCCTGTCTGTGGCACTTTAAAGATGCATAGATTTATTGTGGAATAAATGCTCAAGGGACTAAAGCAGCCTTCCCCAACCTGCTGCCCTCCATATGTGTTGGACTACAACTCCCAGCATCCTATAGCCACAGCATGACTGGCTGGGGATGCTGGGAGTTGTAGTCCAACACACTTGGAGGGCACTAGGCTGGGGAAGGCTGTCCCCGAGCTACTTCATCTGATGCTTGAAAAAGATGTAGCATCTCATTTATGCAGCTTTTCTACACAAGGCATTTATTGTGTGCAGTTGTTTATGGGTTCTTTAGATGACATTGTGTCCTCCGGTTTCACTTCTATTTATTGAGAGCCCTTTCGCGGTATTTTTTAGAATGTGGAAAATGGCGTATTATTTCTGAAAATGAAAAGAAGTGTATTTTGTACTTTTGTAATTGTGTTATTCCGTTATAGCACAGTGTCACCTACAGGTTTATGTAGTGGAAAAGCGGGGGGGGGGGGGGCTTTGTGTAGAGCTTGAATCTCAATTCTGCAACAAAGCAAAAGTAGATAGAGTGTATTAATAGCTTTGTGTAGAAAAGCTCATAGAGGTTTGTGCCACAATAAATCTGTTTTTCTTGATATATCTCCCAGGACTCTTTGCTGTAACATCCTTCTAGAACATTACTGGTAGCTGCCCTGATGCTTCAGGATAGGGGCGGGATATAAATCTAGCTAAGTACACAGAGTTCTGCCAAGTATCATATGCACCCACCCTTGGCCATGCCTTTCTCTTCCAAGTAAAAGATGATCCTGGCGAAAGTGTCCTTCAGCTTCTCAATTTCAGACACAGCTTGGAAAGAAGAGAGAGAAAGCTGGTGAAGGGTGCTGTCCTTTTCCCTTTTGGGTCCAATGTGGCACTGCAAGTTAGGGGTGGTGCCTAATGGGGTGGAGAACTGCATCTGGAGCAGGGCAGAGCCGGCCTGTGTCAGTAATAGCATAAGAGCCAAGCAGAAAACATTGTAAGGACCACCTGTTTCCATATGAACTGGCCCACTGATTAAAATCTTCACTGAGCCTCTTCTCTGGGCCTTCAGATGTTAGGGGCAGGTAGTTACGAGAGAGAGAGAGAGTTTTCTGTGGTGGTACCCCAGTTGTAATGCTCCCCTTGCTAGACAAATTCACCTGGCAACATATCTAATAAGTCTTGTTTGCCTGTGTTTTTCAATAGCGAACAATCCCTGTTATGTCTGTGTGTCTTGACTGTCATTCTTCTTCATTTTTTTGCGATTATTTCTTCTACTTTCAACCACTGTTTTAAGCTTAATTTTAATGATTTGTTGTTGATAAGTTATATCATTTTTAATGTGAGTTTATAAGTTGCCTTGAGGAGGCTGACTGTAGTGGAAAAGTAGGACAAAATATTCTTAAAGAAATAAACTAAGAAATAAAATAGTCCATCCTTTTGGTTTTGTCTGCGGACGCGAGATTTTGAGCCTTTCTACATGAAGCTTTTATTATGTGCATACTTACAGTAGTTTGCAGGTCCTTAGTTACCCTCTAGCGCCTCTCCCACTCTTTGCAACCATTTCCCCAGCTTTTTTTAGATTGTGGAAAGTGTGGTATTATTTAGAAATGGCAGAATGAGACCCTTGTGTATTTGTGCAATTCTGTTATACCACAACACCATCTAGTAATGGTGTAATGAAACATATAGAAAGGCAGAGAAAGAAAGCCTCCTGGGGGAAAAAAATGTCTAAAGGAGCCGATCTTAATTCCGCAAAGAATCCGGAAGAAGAAACCTTGCTAAAGGTGCAGGTTAAAAGCCTCATGTAGAAAATTCCTGTAGTCCTCCCCTTGGAGAGACCCTAAGAAACAGGGCCACAGCCATTGGTGGTGGCATTCTGGAGGCTGAAAGGAATTATCTGGACCCCTCCAGATAATGGGAGTCTTCAGCTCCCATTAATAACAAAACAAAAGTAAACCTCAGGTCCAGGGGTGCTCAATCTTTCTGAGTCTGTCGGCACATTTGGAATTTGAAAGAATTTTAATGGGTGTTCTCACAACATGGCTACCATGGTGGGCATGTCCAGTCACAAAATACTCATTTCCCAGAAAGTCAGACTGGTGAAACCACAACAAGAGTAACTTGCCCAAGAACTCAAGTACAGGGCAGGGGTTGGGGTCTGAGCTTCAAAGCACAAGCACACTCTTTTGAACCCAAATAAAATTGGTCCTGGAGGGCAACACTTCGCTTTGCAGCAAGCTAGCCTCCCAGGGTTTTTTTTTCCCCTAAAAAAAAGAAAAGTCTTAAGAAATAAAATGGAAATCAGGAGGGGCAAGGAGGTGCCAAGAGAGATGCCCACAGGCACCATGTTGGAGACACAAACTTCAGCCCTTCTATTTGTGGAGAAATATGAGAAAATGTGTATGCATGCAGTATTCTACCCAACTGCTCACCCACCTTCCAGAGTGTCCTCTTGACAAGTTACTGCAAAGGCACTGGGATAACTGACAAACAATTATTTTCCAGCCCTTTAGGTCTCTTCATCATATTTCTGGCTATGGACCCACTGTGAAGAAAGCTGAAACCCTGAAATATCAGGTCAAACCCTGAAACCCGGCAGCCCTATCATGCCCTTGGATTCTACCTCCACAAACCCACCAAGAATGTCTCCAACTACATGTCCTGAATGCTACACATCAGGGGCACATCTGTGTGCAACCTCCCCCTCCATGATTTTGGTTCAAGGCTCAGTTGGGTGGCACTCACCCACCTGGGTTGTGGCGTAAGGCTGGAAGCCTGCCAGCAGAGCCTCCAGGCAGGCCGCATGTTGAGGGCTCTGGTAGCCCAAAAATTGCTGGCAAACACGAAGGCGCTGGGGGGAGTTGGAGAAGCAGAAGAGGCAAGCAGCTGCCTGGGAGGAAAAGGCTAGCCAGAGGAGCAGGGAATATCCCATAGGTATCACCAAGTGTCTAGAGAGAGGTTAGGAAGTCACTGGAGAAGAACTGCACCCAAGAAAAGAGCACTTTGGTGATGTCATAAGAGAGCTCCATAGAGTTCATTGTGATCGCATGCCTCGTGGACAAAGAGAAGTACCTGCAAGTGAGGGATATGGAGGGAAAGGCCTCCAAAAGCCAAGCAAAAGCAAAGAAACACAACCATCTGCATTTCTCTGCATTTAGTCCATATAACACAACCCTCCTAAACATATTTTCACTGGCCATAGCTCAGCGCCAAAGCATTTTTACATGCAAAAGCTTCCAGGTTCGATCCACGGCATCTCCAGTTATGGCTGAGGAAGACTACTCTCTGAAACCCTGGAGAGCTGCTGTCAGTCAGCATTGACAATACTGGGCTAGAAGGACCAAGGGTCTGAATCGGTATAAAGCAGCTTCCTATGTTCCTATTTCTTTCCACATTCAGCACAAACCCCTTGTTGTCACAAAAGCTCTCTATGGGCTTAATTTACAACCTTCCACCCTTATCATTCCATGCTTACAGGTGGACCATTCAATCTATTTCTGGTCTACATCACTTTCATGTTTTCACCCATATGTCCATTCTGTTCTGTGTCCATAGGAATCTGCTGCTGCTTAAAATCCACATGAGAACCTGCATTTAATTACAAATACATATTTTAATGTATTTATCTTGAAATGTGCAGTTCTAAACATATTGGGCTTCTTCATGCGGAGCTTTTATTCTGCTATTGAGATTGCTCACTCACAGAAGTTTGTGGGCCCTTTCGATGATGTCGTGAACTTCCAGGACGTCTCCTAACTAAATGACCTTTATTCCGTTTTTAAATAGATCAGAGAGAATGGGGTATCAAATTATCCTGTTTGTGTCCCGCTTGAGTTCTCTCTGTGAAAAAGCCACAAGAAGAGGAGTGAGATCAATGAAACCTATGGAAGACTCAGATAAGGGGGAGGAGGGAGAAAGGGGAGGGGGAAAAGGAAGTACGTGTAAAGGGAGTCCATCGTGATCCTGCATTTAAAATGGAAGCAGGAAGCCCCATTTTAAATGTGGAATTTTAGGTTGGTGTAGGGATGCTCACTGTCTCTCAAAGGACACATTTTAAAATGTACTGTGATACATTCAAACTGCCCTAAGCGGTTGCAAGTCACAACATTTGGAGATAAACAAAAAATAAACAAAGCCCTATGAAGAGAGACTGAAAGAACTGGGCATGTTTAGCCTTGAGAAGAGAAGACTGAGGGGAGATATGATAGCACTCTTCAAGTACTGGAAAGGTTGTCACAGAGAAGAAGGCCAGGATCTCTTCTCCATCATCCCAGAATGCAGGACATGGAATAATGGGCTCAAGTGACAGGAAGCCAGATTCTGGCTGAACATCAGGAAAAACGTCCTGACTGTAAGAGCAATACGACAATGGAACCAATTACCTGGGGAGGTGGTGGGCTCTCCCACACTGGAGGCCTTCAAGACGAGGCTGGACAGCCATTTGTCAGGGATGCTCTGACTTGGATTCCTGCGTTGAGCAGGGGGTTGGACTCGATGGCCTTGTAGGCCCCTTCTAACCCTACTATTCTATGATTCTATGATTCTATGTGCAACATCTGGTGGATAGCAAAGTTCAAATCCACACATTAGTCCAAGAAGTGGGGATCAGGTGAAATCATATTTAGAATTCAATTCACAATGATCCAAATCTTTAGTCATCCCTGCCTTTGACCCCAGCTCCACCACTCCCAGCCATCCAAACATCTCCTGCTCTCTTAAATGGCTGGACTATGTCTCACCTGTCACCCCAAAATATCCTCCCAGATGTTGCACCATCTTTCTAGTTTCCTTCGAATCCCTTTCCTCATGTCTTAGCCGAGCCTTCTCCCAACCAGGCACATTCCAGATGTGTTGGACTACAATTCCCATTATCACTAGCCAGCATGACCAATTATGGGGACATTGGCTAGGTATGATGGGAGTTGTAGTCCAACACATCTGGAGAGCACCAGGTTAGGGGGAGGCTTCCTTAACTTCTTTGCTCTCTCTCCCCAACAATACAAAAGCCTAAAACCTACATTGAATACATACTGCTGCCTCTTACCCTTGTCTCTCCTTTTCCACTCTTCTCATGGCTGACTGACTCCCTTACTGTTGTAAAGCAAATATACTTTTGGAGAAAGGAAATAACTCCAGCTTCTTACATATTTGTTTTGCTAAGTGTGCATTGATCAGCATTTGCATGCAATTGGGCTGTCTTTGTGAACTTCCAAAGATCTCAACAAGGACTGTTGCTCTTAGTACAGAAAATTCAGTTTTCAATTCAAATATATTTTTGTGGGAGAGCTAGTGGTTAACTAGGCTTTACCAAATGCTTGGGAAGTGCTGATCTCCTATGCTATGTCAGTAAACATAGCCAGTGAGACGACGTTTCATACTTTTACAACGCTGCTCACCATGGTTTGCCCTGGCATTTTTGAGGGAACAAGCTATGGGTTATATGAGGGTTGTAACAACCCCCTCAAACAACCCACAGTGCCAGGTTTGCACCACATGAAAAACCATGCGTGCACTGCCACTTGCGTATTCAAAATGGCACCCAGCATGCTCTGCTAAGCCCTTGCCGGGAAATTAACCCACGGGGGCTTAGCATTATGTGCGAACAGTTCCAGTGCCTCCCCCCTTATGAGCTTCATTGGGCTCTTTCTCAAACAGGCTGAAGCAAAGTCAGTCAGCATCTGCAATGTACTGATTGTACATTGTACATTGTACATTGTACATGTACAATGTACATTGTACATTGTACATAAAGTAAATCCAACTTTATGTTGGAGGCACCCCGCTTGTGGGATGCTGTCCTCTTTGGAAGCCGCTCTACCTTCTCCCTTTTAACCTTTAACGTTTCACTAGGTCTTGAGAGACTGAGGGTGCCATTTTAAGCACTCTAGGGAGTATGCTCCACTGAAATCAATGGACTTACTTTTTAGTCAATCTGCTTAGGTTTTTTAAAAGAACAGTTCTTGGGTTATGTGTGTTTGGTTTAAACACTCCAAACATTTCTTGCTTTGAATTTGTACGGAGCTCTTATCGCTTTTGGCCACCATAGGAACTAAGAATTGAGCAGAAAGGGAGGAATATATTACATAAGTAAAGCTGACTTTTTCTTTGCTGTCTGGGCCAGACAAGGCTTTTAGTGGTGAGTCGGTGACACCTGTCCTACACCAGAGGCACCTCTTCATCAGAACCAGCAGAAGAATTCCCCTGAATTTTACATCAGTAAAAGCATAGGTGCTGTTTGCTGAAACAAAGAAGCCAAGAGAGAATCACTAGGCATGCTGGCAAGATGAGAGATCCCCCACTGTTGGTGCCTTCTGTCTGTACAATTCTGGATTTTCTTGGCATCATGACAGGCAGAAGAAGAGGGGGAGTTATGTGTGTGTGGAAAGCTGTAATGGGAAAGAGGAGGGATCTGTGAGTCTCAGACCTCTGTCTCCATGGAAACCAGACAGCTCAGCTTGAAATATGTCCTTTAAACTGGGGGGGTGGGGGGAGAGAAGCAGAGAAGACAGGAGGTGCTTTTACCCATGACGGTTAGATCGATAGGGAATGAATGAGAACACTGATCCACAACACAAAGCAAGCTCTTCCTCGGACCTTCATACTCTCCCATCCCTGTCTGTGTCCTCCCACCCCACTCACTCCTGCAGCTAGTTTCATATTTAGTGCCAGTCCCCTCGATACGCTTCAGCAGGCAATTTGAACTTCCTTTCTTTTTGTGTTAAAATACCTCCAGAAAATCTAGTAATCGTTTACTTCTCTTTCAAAAATGCATGGAAGGAGAGAGGGTCCATTTCTAAATCCTGGCTATATGCTTTAGTACCCAGCTCTTTGAGGTCTGGTTCATTCACACATTCAGCAAGAGAGGGTCGGTTGCACCACCCGGGAGGGCTGGGGCTGTTCCAGTAAAGGGCCTATGCTTCCGAGGCTAGCCACCCAGACTCAAAGAAGCAGTTGCTGCAGCAGAAGAAAAAGCCGCCCACTATATGGGGCCAACCCAATGCTGCTTACTAGAGTTTTAGTCTCAGGGTTCCTGAGGTTCCTGAGCTGAGCTGAGGGTTCAGCTGCAATTGCAACCCAGAGGGAATTTTGGGAGCCCCGACCAGAATCCTTCTTGGCCAGTTGACAGAATTAAAAGAATGCAGAGACCAGGGGTGGGGGGAAGGTGAAGTTGTCAGTGTGCATGTGTTTGCTGTCATAGTACATGCGTATGCAGTAAGGCAGCGCACAGGGACTGATGCCTTCATTTATATGGTACCGTCGCTGGCTGCCATTTCATCCCAGGTCACCTCTCAAGATAGTACAGTGTCTGTGGGGCTACTGCCTGCCACTGTAGGCAGGCAGGCTTTGGTATAGGAACCAGATTCCACGGCTTACCCAGATGAGCAAAGAAGCACTCTTTTCACAAAGGAAAGGCACTCTATAATGCTCCAAGGCAATTTGCCTTTTGCTTTGGCCTCTGATAGAAACTCTGCACATGCTCAAGTACTAAACTGTAGAATTTTTGTAAACTAGATAATAACAACATAGTAACATTGTCATCATCATCAAAAAAGAGACCACATTTAAAGCAATGGTGTGGTTCTGGAATGGAACATAGCTTTATTCTCATGAGCAGAAATTTGGGTACCTTTTCAACAGCAGCATCCTGCCTACCCTGTCACTCAGTGCAATATAGCCCTGATGGACTTTCCCAATCACTTAAAAAAAAAAATGCAATGTGCAGCCCTCAGTAGTTGCAGAGCATTCAAATCATCTCTTTTCAAAGAAGTGCACATATTATTCAGTTGCTGCAGGGGGTCCAGATGGCATTTCCTGAAGGTGGCACTTCTCTTGTGTAGGGACATTGCATTTTCTCAGCAATATGAACCACCACATTGTGGAAAAGTCCCACTAGTGCTTTCATTGCAATGAATTCATTTCATCAGTCTTCACTGCAGAAGATATAGAACAGATACCTGTGCCTGAACTGATGTTTTCAGGAAAGGAGTCTGAGAAACTGAGGCAAAGAGTGGTGACAAAAGATGATGTTCTCAACCTTATTGACAAATTGAAAAGTAATAAACCAGCAGGCCAAGATGGTATCCATCCTAGGGTTCTTAAAGAACTCAAATAAGAAATTGCTGATCTTCTAACAAAAGATGTGTCACATCTCCCTAAGATCAGCTTCTATACCAGAGGACAGGAGAAGGGCTGATGTAACACCATTTTTAAAAAGGGATCCAGGAAATTGCAGGTCGGTCTTAACGATTAGCACGTCTGTTCCAGGTAAATTGGATGAAAGCATTATTCAATATAAAATTAGTAAGCATATAGAAGGGCAAGCCCTGCTGAAAAAGAATAATTGTGGCTTCTGTAAAGGTAAGTCATGTGTCACTAACCTTTTAGAGCTGTTTGAGAGTGTCAATAAACATGTGGACGGGGGTGATCCGGTAGACATTTACTTAGAATTACAAAAGCCTTTTGACAAGTCCCTCACCAGACTCCTGAGCAAACTTGCAGTGACTGAATAAGAAGAGTTCCTCTTATGGATCAGTAACTGGTTAAATAACAGAAGGCAGAGAGTAGGCCCAAATGGTAAATTCTCCCAATGGAGGGATGTAAACAGTGAAGTCTCACACAGATCTGTATTGGGACCAATGCTTTTCAACTTGCTCATACATCATCTGGAATTAGAAGCAAGCAGTGAGGTGGCCAAGTCTGCTGACATGAAATTATTTAGGGTGGCTAAAATAAAAAAGGGACTGCAAAGAGCTCCAAAAGGATTTTGCCAAACTGGGAGAATGGGCATCAAAATGGCAAATGCGGTTCAAGATAAGCAAGTGTAAACTCATGAACATTGGACCAAAAAATCCCAGCTTCACATATATGCTGATGGGATCTGTGCTAGCAGCAACTGACCACAAGGTCTTGGGGTTGCTGTGGACAGTTCAATGAAAATGTCAACCCAGTGTGCAGCTGCTGTGAAAAAGGCAAAGGACTGTTTAGCTTAGAAAAAAGACAAGTAAGGGGAGACACAATAGAGCTGTATATTATGCAAAAAGTGGATAGAGGGCCATTTTTATCTCTTTCTCATAATACTAGAATCCAGGGTCATCCCATAACCATAATTGGTGGGAGATTCAGGACACATAAAAGGAAGGACTTCTTCACACAGCACATAGTAAAACGAGGGAATTCACTTCCACAAGATGCAGTGATGACCCCCAATTTGGATGGCTTTGGAAGGGGGCTGGAGGAATTCATGGCGGATAAGGCTATCAGTGGGTACTAGTCCAGATGGCACTACCTCCAGTATCAGAGGCAATATGCCTATGTACACCAGTTGCTGGAGAACCTGGGCGGGAGGGTGCTGTTGCACTCATGTCTTGCTTGTGAGTTTCCCATGGGCAGGTGGTGGCCACTGTGTGAACAGAATGCTGGGCTGGATGGACCTTGGTCTGATCCAGTACAACTATTCTTATGCAATAAAGACTGCTATACAATCTGTGGCTCCATGGTAGCACCTATTGAACAGTGTGCATTGTATCACCAGTCACAAACCTTCTCCTGAAAGTCCACTTTTATTCATCCTTTTTGTTTTTGAATTGTTTGCATTAAGGTGTATATATACACAGGGACATTTTTAAAATTGCTTTTATTATATGTAAGCCACCTTGGGAACATTTGGGTTAAAAGCCAGTATAGAAATATGGTTCACATGCAACCCGCCACCCCAGCCCCCATAAACAGACCAAGCTTTAGTCCCAGGGATTCGTGGGACCTCTCTTGCTTGGACACTCCTTCTACCATTGAGCTCTCTATTCTAATGTTGCCCTCTGCTGGTCTTGGACAGTAAAAACATATGCAGAAAGATGCCATTGGAAAAAGGGCTTTCTTGTCTTCTGTTGTTGCAGCAAAAGCACTGCCTTAGACAACCGCATACACCCACACTCTAGCAAAGCCAGCCCCGCTCATGTGGCCTCCCTTCTACTTCTTCTCCAGGAATACTGAGCTGGGCATCTCCCAGGTGCTAGGTAGCGGGTTATGTGAAACCATCCATCGTCCTCTAGCTTGGAAAAATGACTGCATGGCATGGACACGTTGCCTGACTAGCAACAGCAGAACAGCACATGGTTAGTTGCCTGTGGGATGCTCCACCTCCTCTGAAAGACGAGACCATGTGTTTTATCGGTCCAATGAACAGGCCTTGTCCTTGGGCAATTCCCTACACAGAGCCTTGGAATATGGCAGGCTATATAAAAACAGAGAGCTGGATAGAATGCTCTTTAATGGAACAGAAAACATGTATAAGACCAGATTTTGCTCATGTGAACTCCAGTCATCCTGTTCCAATTCTTGGGGGGGGGGGGAATAATGGAAACGCAGTGCTGCTGAGAAAGGGGGATCAGCCATTTGATGGTGTCTCCCTCTGAGGAGCCTTAAAGGCACAGAGACACCTGTCAAATCTGCTCCCTCAGATGGGGAAGGACAGGTAGTTCCCTCCCCCTTGGTTCAGCTTACTGTGAAGTTACTTGGTTATCTACAGGGGCTTTGTGCCACAGACTTCCTTGACATGTTTAGCCTCACCTGCTCCTACATTAGATTAAGGGCTTCTCTACACAAGGCTTTTATCCTGCAACTTTACTGGGGCTTCTGCTTCCAGGCTCTTTGTGGGATTAAGATCAACCCTTTACATGCACTTCCTCCCCCGCCCCGGGATTTCTTTATCTGCAAGTTCTATATGTTTCATTATACATCCACTAGATGGAGATGTGGTATAGCTGTGGTTATAGTGCAACTCCATAATTACACAGAGAAATTCAAATTGCAGTTTTAAAATAGTGGAATTTCCCCATTAGAAATAAAGCTGAGTAAATGGTCGCAAAGCATGGGAGAGGCCCTGGAGGTTGACGACGTCATGTAAAAGACCCGCAAACTTCCATGAGTAACCAATCTTGAATGCAGGATAAAAGTCTTGTGTAGAGAAACCCGTACTCTGACAAATAAGTCATGACTGGCAGCACCAAAGCTGTTCACATCTCCTTTACATCCCATGATGCAGACCTTGGGTCAGGTACTCTACTCCAAAGAGCTCACTTGCCTAGAAATGAAGCAGATGGACCACATGCTACAGTGCTTCTTGCAGGTGTTACATATGGAACCAGAAACAGATCTTGGGGACAGAATCTCAATCCAGAAAGCTCAGTCTTTTTCCAGCTGGGGAGCCAAATCAAATTCTTAATCAGAGTGTGACCCATGTCCCTGCTGCTCCCATTCCAGTAACCCAACTTCCTTAAAAGACTGCATACATACATGTATGCACATACAGTCACGTAAGGAAACACAGGCCTGGAGACTGGGGCATGGACAGCCACTAGTAGCAGGACAAAAACTGTCTGAGGAAAAACTAGCAACGGGAGAAGAGCAAGAGGCTTGACGAGCCAGTCATGGGGGCTTTACATGGAACGTGGGCAATTAGATACACTACCAATTTTAGTGAGAGCCAGTGTGGTGTAATGGCTAGAGTATTGGACTGGGAGTCAGGAGATCCGGGTTCTAGTCCCCACTCGGCCATGGAAGTTCACTGGGTGACTTTGGGCCAGTCACTGCCTCTCAGCCCAACCTACCTCACAGGGTTGTTGTTGTGAGGATAAAATGGAGAGGAGAAGGATTATGTATGCCGCCTCAGGTTCCTTAAAGAGGGGAAAAAGGCAGGATATAAATGTAATAAATAATGTGTTCTCCCACTGAACGATGTAAATATAAGATAGCTTCTTATGAAGGTTATCTTATGAGCCCAGTGTGGCCCACAAATTGCCTAGTGTGGATCAGTGCTGTTGATGAAGGCGCTTGCAGCTAGGAGACAAGCTAGGCACGAGGGTTTTATGTACTAGCTCAGTGCTGTGCCAATAAAAGGACAGAACATCACCCAGATGTGACTCCCTGCTATGAGATTCCCCCTTCTTGCATATGATGAGCACTGTGGTGAACACTAAATGGTGCAATTGAGACAGGGCTTACGGGGGTGGGGGAGAGTCTCAGGTCAGTGGTGGAGACATCCATTGTATGCAGAAGGTCCCAGGTGTCTCCAGTTAAAGTAGGATTGGGGAATCTATGGTCCTCAGGATGTTGGACTAGTACTCCCATCATGCATTACCATTGGCCATGCTGGCTGTGGGTGATGGGAATTAGTCCAACGAGACCTGGGAGGTGGGCACAAGATCCCCATCCCTGAATTAAAGGATCTCCGGAGGCAGGGTTGGAAAATACCTCTGCCTGAAACCCTGTAGAGCAACAGTGGGCAGAAAGTACCTCTCCAGATGTTTGGGAATGCAACTCCTAGCATTCTTGACCATTGGCCATGCTGGCAGGGGCTACTGGGAATTGAAGCCCAAAAGATCTGATGATCTACATCGCCATCTTCCCACTCCTGCTGTAGAGCTTTTGCCAGACTGAATAGACAGGACTGAGCTAGACTGATCAATTCAATATATGGAAGCTATATTTGTACTTGTCACTGGGAAGCTGGTTTGGGCAGCATCCTTGTAAGCAGTTACACTTGCAAACTGGCCCCCAGGCAGCAAAAGATATTGTCTGAAGTTGTCAATCAAGATTTGGTGTTTCTAATTAACCTGTAAACAGCAAAATCTGGCTGTGAGAACATGATAATCACCAGGGAGTGGGATTTTGTGGTGGCTAGGGAAACTAGGCCTAACTTTTTACATTGGAATGGGCAAAACCCAACATTTCAGGTTTGGAAATCATTTGGATCTACTGGATTCTATCTCCAGACATCTGCTGAAATTATCTAGACTTGTGATGTCCATGGGAACAGTATCTGAGCATTCAAGCCACCTCCCCTAACCTGGGGCCCTCCAGATGGGCTGTACTACAACTGCCATCATCCCCAGCCAGCATGGCAATGCCATGCCAGCTGGGGATGATGGCAGTTGTAGTCTAGCACATTTGGAGGGCGCCAGGTTGGAGGAGGCCGATTCAGAACTTTAGCACATCACAATCAGTGCCTTCCTTTCCCCTCCTGGATTATCTATGAAGGGAGGCAGGGTGGACCCAATCGGTGGAGAGGGCCAGGGAAGTGGTAGAGGCCTCTAAGCTCCCATGCATGCAGAAGATGTCACTGGCACACATGGCAGGACCCAGAGGTCTGTGAACAGGGCTTACACACTAAGGGGCCTGTTCTGGATCAAGCGTGAACCCACAACAGAATTCATCTCAGTTTGTGTAGTGAGTTCGACCCATGTAGATCCCCCAATCCACTGAAAAATTCCAAGTGTTTGTGGAGTTTGGCAGCAACCCATAAATGTCTGCATAGTTGTGTGTGTATTAGAGGTGGGCAACTTGTGGTCCTCCAGATGTTTTGGCCAAAACTCCCATCAGCCCTAGCCAGCATAGCCAATGGCGAATGATGAGAGTTGTGGGCCAAAACATCTGGAGGGCCACAAGTTGCTTACCCAATACACACACACACAGTCTCTGTAACTGGGACTTACTCCACCAAATGCCAGTGGAGTTCACTCCTTGAGTGCCACAGCAGCCACAACTTGTTGCTGAGTGCTTCTGTGACCAAGCATTCCTTGCATACCAGTGCTGGTAAAAGATTTGCCCCATATACACAACCAAGAGTTACTTCATTATTACTGGTGTTATATCACCAGTAATAGGGGAGGATCTTGAAGTCTTGCATATCCAGTTATCTTCAAATGCTTCCCAGTGGTGATAACATTCCACAGCAGAAAGTCAGGCAGAGTTATAGCTCCCTTGATTTATGAATAATGGTCCAATCAGGGATATCCTGAAAGTACAAGCTTATTTGGAATAGGTTTTGATGCAATGACTAGAAATCTGTTGTGGCTCATATCCGTTCATGATATGGAACGGATGGCTACCAAAGTGATAACTTTGGGCTGTGGTGAACTGCTTACTTCAAGCTACACTGCTGTGCCTGTATGAAGGCTTGTAGCAGCCTGCACAGGAGCAGATTGAATGTATCGGTGGATTAAGCAAACCCAGGAATGCACACAGAAATGTGAAACAGACCCTCCCCACCTTCTCGCTGTCACTCAGAGGCAGCCTGGAAGTGCACCTGCATTCCTGAAACTGCCAACTCACAATGGTAACATACTGGCCGTGTCTACACTATTGCAGTTTCCTAGTGTAAATATTGTGTCTTTCCCTGCCAAGGGATTCTAGAAACTGTAGTGAGAGAAGTCTAGGGAGTTTGGTGAGAAGCTTTTAGCACTGTCACAAAACTACAATTCCCAGTTCTTTGCAAAAACAAACAACAGTTGGAGACCAATGTAAAAGATGCACCTACATAAGCCAATTTAGTCTAGTTTGCTTCTATTCTCTATTGTCTCCAATAAACCTAGGATCATAAGACTGGGCAAAAAGAGCTTAAGTAGGGTTGCTTCTTTTGGGGGAAGTTCAATTGTTTAGTGGTGACATCTCCAATGGAGCAAGAGGTGGGGAGAACCAGGCCTTCGGTGGTGCTGGTACTCAGTCCAAGAGATCAGGACCAGTTCTTTTATTTTAGATGGGCTTAGATCAGTAACACCAGTGGAACATCGTGAATAGATTGTATCTGCTGTAGGTCCAATGCTGTGTAAGTTATTGATCTTCAGAGCTTTTCTACAGGGAACAGGTTTGGATGTTCCCCCCAACCCAGCAGAAGAAGGAATTCCCTTCCCTTTAAGTAGCCTTCATCATTTTCGATGACTGACCTACACCTCAAAACTTATCTAATAGTTTTGCCTATCGAGAACCTTTGCTCCATCCTGGTGAAACTAGGTAAGAACTTTGATGTTGCAGGGGGTCGCAGGGGGGCTACCCGCTCAGTTCCCAAGAACCTCACCTGTGACCTCTGGGCTTCCTCACAGGTTAAGGGTCTCAGGGACAGAGAGGATGCCGGGAGGAAAGGAAGTGAGAAGCAGGAAAGTAGAGACAGGATAACGGGGATTGTCGAAATAAGGGATAGAGGAAAAGATGGTTTCCCCATGTGACTCCTTGACCTGAAAAACAACAGCAACAATGTGGGAGACAAGGCACCATAAGGTTAGCAAGACAGGAATAAAAAGAGCAAGCAAATTTCCAATCCTCAACTAGACCGAGATGTAAACATGCCTTTCAGGGCTGATTCTCCAGTTGCTTGTGTAACCCTTATTCTTCTACTCCATTTATATCCCCAAACCTTGGTTGTTTTGCTAAAGCAGACAGCAAAGTGGAGAGGTGACTGCCATGTCAGAAATGAAGGGGAATAAGTTCAGCACAGCTGGGTCAAAAACTTTACAATGTGTCGTCGTCGTCGTCGTCTTCTTCTAGTTTCCCCGAAAAACAAAACACCCTGTTGCTTTAAAACATAACTTTTATCTAATTCCAGGTTTTGATACAGTCATACTGCTCTTATACAAATCTATGGTGCAACTACATTTAGAATACTGTGTACAGTTCTGGTCACTGCACCTAAAAAAAGTTACTGTAGAGCTGGGAAAAGTGCAGAAAAGGGCATCTAAAATTATCAAGGGGCTGAAGCAACTCCCTTATGAGGGAAGGTCACAGCAGCTGCAATGGTTTAGCTTGGAAAAAAGGCGAGAAAGGGGAGACATGACGGAGGTGTATGCATGGCATGGAGAATGTGGATAGGGAGATATTTTTCTCCCTCTCTCATAATGCTAGAACTCAGTGGGGTCATCCCATGAAGCTGATTGGTGGGAGATTCAGGACAGATAAAAGGAAGTAGTTCTTCACATAGCCATAGTCAAACTATGGAATTTGCTACTACAAGATGTAGTGATGGCCACCGATTTGGATGGCTTCAAAAGGGAGTTAGACAAATCATGAAGGATAAGGCTATCAGCGGCTACTACGGATGATGGCTAAATGCTACCTCCAGTATCAGAGGCAGTATGCCTATATACAACAATGGCTGGGGAACATGGGTGGCAGGGTGCTGTTGCACTCATGTTCTACTTGTGGGTCTCCAGTCGACAGCTGGTTGGCCACTGTGTGAACAGAATGCTGAATTAGATGGACCCTTGGACTCATCCAGCACAGCTCTTCTTATGTTCTTCAGGGATCTGCAAATTTGTTTGCCAGGACTCTCTTCTGAAGTTCAGCACCCCACACACCTGGATCATTATTTTAATGCTAAATCTTGAGACAAGCAAACTAAGAAGAAGAAGAAATGCAGAGTGCTCCCTAGCCAAGACCACAGAGTATCTACAATCAGCACCTAAATATCCTAGACTAGGAAGTAAAGGTTCTACATCAGAGAATGCAAACGTGAGGCAAGCTTGAAGCCCGGCCTCTCTCATTTCATTTATGATCCATGATCCTCCCATTTGGTCCTGGTACAGAAGGCAACCTCTCTATTCTGCCAGCTGTTCATCCTCCCCAGTTTTATTTCATCTCCAAACCTTCTTTCTCTCTGCATCAGTACCACCTGACACAACAGTATACAATCACAACAAAAATGTGTCTCTCTGCATGGAGGGGGTGGGAGGGGGAAGAAGGTAGATTGGGGATATCTTGTTGATCTCCAGGTGAGTTTGAGTAGATTAGCATAGATTCCCAAGTCCAAATGGCTTAACAACAGTGAAAACATAAAGACTTTCCACCCCCTCCTTAATTAGGCTGTGAAAATCAAGAAAGCTTGGTGAAGAACAGGAGTGAATTTGTGTGTAGAGATCTAATTCATGGGCTATGTCAACTTTCCTGAGCCACTATTTGGCCCCTGGCTCATGCTGGTGGATCTCAGGGTTCTAGTGAAAAACAAAGTAGTCCCTGCAAGCCTAACATCTGCACATCCCTGCCCTACACTTCCCCCTCCTTTCCACCACCCACCTATCTCCACACTTTGCAGCAGCTAACAGTTTCTTTCTCCATGGCTGAGCTCCCCACTTTCGGAATTTTGATGTAAAAGTCAATGGTTGCTGAGAACAGGCCCCGGAAACATTGATTCCTCCGATCTTTCTTTGTTACTGCTGGAAGTAGTAGGTGTCTTGCACTACACCACATAACCAAAAGGGTCGGCCCCAGGGACAATACAGTGTGAAAGAAAAAAAGCCAACAGGTAACATGAACTTAAGAAAGTTAGGAGGCATGATCAACAAGAGAGCACTGAAGCCTATTGCTTAATGAAAACTGTAATCTTACACAGATAAGAAGATAAAAAAATAAAAAGTTGCCAAACAGATATGAAGAGGGAAGAAAAAAACAAGCTGGGCAAAAACAACAATGTTGAATTAAAAGAACTGTTGTGGGAAGTCCATGGAAGTTTTGAAGGAAAACATGATTAGGAAATTTTGAAAGGACACTTTTGATTCCAAAAAAAGCCTTGGCTCAATCTATGTTTTGATAAATGCCAATTGAGAAGTTTGCAGAAAGTGGGTCCATCTCGAGCCCAGCAAAGAGAAGCAAATGAGAAGTTTCAATATAAATATTTGGCTAAAATCTTCTAAGATCCTTACTGGGGAGCAGTCTCAGCCCTAACCGCTGTGCTGCTGGCACCTCTGCATCACAGGCCTTACTTAGCTCCCGCTGTGATTCCAGAGAGATTCCTCTGCATGCCAGATAAGAATGGGCCTACATTTCTGGAATGTTCCAGCATATGTCAGAGGACACAGAGATTGCGTCTGTCCCCCTGCTGTTGTGAACAGCAAAGTGGATTTCAGTGCAGTCTGGAGGCTGGCTCCTGTGGTGGATTCTATCTCTGGGTCAAGGAAATGGGTTGGTCCCAGGCAGTTCAAAAGAGGCCTTGTGACCCTGTTGAACTTATCCTCTGTGTGTGAAAGGGTTGCTGAATTTCAGTCCAGGTCCCACCAAGGCTGGGACTGCTCTCCCCACAAAGAAATGTCAGCTCTCTCAGGGCTGAGCCCCCGCTCCCCAACCATGGCGCTCATGGTAGCTGCTCTATTCTTCAGCCTGTGGCAGGCCCCTGCTTGCGGCAAGCTGCCCGACTCATCTGCCACAAGCTACTGCAAACCCACATTGTTTTGAGGTGCCATGAGAAAGTGGCAGCGTCTGCTTGTGGCAAATGTGTAGACTGGCCCACAGGCCAAGGGAAAAAGCAGCCACCTGAATCCAGCTATCATGTGAAATGGTCCCCAGCGGCAGCAAGAAGGCCATAGAGAGTACAGCCACAGAGACCCGCTGAAGTAGGAGCAGGGACACTGATAAGTGCTGTGTGGGAAAGCGCTATCCGCCATGTCACTGCTCTGAAGGAGGCGCAAAGGGGCTGGAGTCTAAGCCAGCATCTGTCACCAAACACAAAAGGAGGTTCCTGTGCATGTTTCACCCTTTCCCACTCACCTGGTCAGGGTTGTCTGTTGTTGCTGTTGCTGGACAGGCACGCTGATGAGCTCGGCCAAAAGCAAAACATGAACAGCTCTGTGATATAATAGGAGACATACACAAACCCATCCCACACGTATTTGCAACCATTTACAGGTAACTCGAGGGCCCCAAAGTCAACAATGACAGATAAAAATCTCTCTACATCCAACTCATAACATATGCATCCCCCGCACACCTCCACCCCAACTTTCATCAATCCAAGATTGTGCTGGATAGAAACAGCATTCCAAACATGCTCTTACACAGACACACACATAGTGACAAACTGCCCAGCACATATTTTTGCTTGGGGTCTGTCTTATATGACATGTTATGTCCAGATGAATCTTAAGAATTTGCACAATCACGGCTACTGATTGTGCAAATTCTTCACACGGCAGCACCCCTGTGTCCTCTCTCCCACTCACACCCCTGGCTTTGCACATAAACATACAAGTATCACGTTTTCATGTACAGATATCCCTTTCATGCATTCACCTTGACATGTACACCACACAAAAGCCACCCTCTATTACCTACGCACCACGCTATCCTCCTTGCAAACAATGCCCTCTCCTGTGCACGTCTCTCCACCCAACTGTGTCCTTCTTTTAAAGGACCATTCATATACACTGCCTGCCTCTGCACAATGGATTAATCTGTAGCATACACATGTGGCACAGCATATCCCCTTTCCCTGCACACATAACTTGCCCCACATGCATCTCACAGCTTTCAACTTGTCGCATCAAACATAACCCACCACACACAGAATTATACTTGCACACAACCCAAGACGGATCTATCACAAACAGGATAGGAACCAATTCCTCAGCCTTTCTGTGTCCCACATACACACAGTTCCCTCCCACACAGAGCTCTTCGTCCTTGTCCAATCCTGGCCGATTCTTCCTAGAATGCGTGTCTGTGTGTTTGAGAAGGATTGAATCCTGTTGCTAAAAAAGAGTTGTGCATGTAGTGTGTGTGAGGATGGGAATCCCTCGGGTGGGTGTGGTCCCTGAGGTGTGCGCATCCCGGTAGGTACGAAATCCTTCAGATGCGTTCACAACAGTGTGTTCATCATCTTTCAGGAAAGGTGAGGATTCATGGAAAGGAAAGGTTCCTCCTGTGCAAGCACCGAGTCATTGCTGACTCCTAGAGGGACGCCGCTTTCGCTGGCGTTTTCATGGCAGACTATAGCCGGGTGGTTTGCCATTGCCTTCCCAAGTCATGACTACCTTTCCCCCAGCAAGCTGGGTGCTCATTTTACCAACCTTGGAAGGATGAAAGGCTGTGCTTAATCCCCAAGAAGAACATGGGCTCATGGTGCGTTATGTTAGGAAGGGGTGGTGGCGATGGATGGGGTCCCTGTAAGAAAACCCTTGGGGAGGGTGCCGTACATACATTTCCCCCTTCCTTGGAGAGAAAAAGCTGCATCCCTGAAACGCCCACAACACTTGCACAGAGCTGCCCCAGGTGGCAACTGCTGAACCCCAGAGAAAGAGCACTTCCATGCCCAGCTACACTTCCACTTGCCCCCAGTGGAAAGACGGCATTCCAAAGCTAGCATCTTGTCATATCTCTAAGGGAGAGGGTGGCCACTCCCACCCCCAAACACATTTCCCTTTCTTCACAGTCAAAGTAGTTACCCTGGGTCATTGTCCTGCCCCTTCTCTCTCTTTCTCTCTCCCCGCACCCGCTGCTATGTAATACCACCCAACCCATGCACTTAAGACTTCCTGTATACTGATCCATGTCCCACCTGTCACCCCACCCTCTCCAGTACCTCTGTCACCACTTCCCCCATTCCCCTTTTGTTGCTCTGTGTCAATCCTTTCCCCTCCCCTTGTTCTCCATCACCTGTTCCTTGCACTCCCTCCACCCCTTTCCCTCTGTCTTCATCCTGGTCCTTCCTATTCCCCTGCCAATTTTTCCTGACAGCTCAGGGCTGGTGAACTCCCGCGCCCACAGAGGAAAGGTTAACCTGCTCTGGTCTTCTTCTTTGCCATCTGCCCTCTTTGGTTGCCATCCTCCATCCTTGGCATTGGCTCTGGTTCATGGATGAGGATATTGATGGATGCTCTCTCTCTCCCTCGTCTCCCCATCACCGCCTCATTCTGGCTGTATGTCTCTCTCCCTCTCCCTGGGCCGCTGTCTATGCTGTAGCAACGCAATGCGGCTGTTGTCTGGAATGGAACTTTATCAGACTTGCCTGGATCCAGACGGCAGGGAGGGCGGAGAGAGAGAAGGAGGGGAGAAGAGGGAGCGGCGGAGGAAAGGAGGGAGGGAGCTGGCTGGGAAAAATTCAAATGGCAGCAAACCGAGACAATGAGCGGCAGGTGAGCTAGGCAGGTGTGGCTTTGCCCACAGACCCATACTCCATGCCCAGCAGACAAGGGCAGGCAGAGCACCAAAGTCTGGGACAATGCTGCGCAACCTTAGCTGCAAAACGCAACACAAAGTCCTGGAACATGCAACCATGCTGCACAGGTTGCGTGCTGAACATGTGATGCTGCATGTGATGCCACAGGTCAAGAGCATGCAATCATCACCCATGATAATACCACGCATAGAAAACAACAGCACTATACAGCACATGGTGCTTCACGCACAATACCACGTAACACAAGGGGGCTGCATAGAGGGAAGAGCGCTATTTTACCACTGCTCCAGGCAGTGCAGTTGTGCGTAGTGGACACTGGCTTAGATGGCTTGGAAAAAAGGATTAGAAAAACCTATGGAGGACTGGGCTGTCAGTCTAAAGCGGCTGTGTGAGAAATAGAACCTCCACATTCAGAGGCAGTATACCTCAAAGTACCAAGCATGCAAATGAGGGTGGCCATCACCTTCCTGCCTGGCTCCTAAGCTTCCAGACACAGCTGGCTTGTCACTGCTGGCCACTAAATGATGGACCCAACTGACCTTTCACCTGATCCATCGAAACACTTTCTCACGTTCTTATACTACATATTTGAAATACAAGTTTGCTACAAAAGCAGGCACAAAGCACAGGCGCACCACACAGATGAGGATAACATGACACAGCTAGATAATGATACAGGGGGTGGGGTGGGGTGGCCCGTGGGCAAATGAAGCCACCCATTCCCACACAGAGAGCTCCTGAAAAGAAGTGCATGCTCTGTGCCCACAGGTACATCCCCTCCCTACGCCGCCCCCCCAATCAGTGCTACCTAACCCCACAGATTTCCTTTGCAAGGGCTTTGTGTTGTTAACAAAGGCTACATCCCATAATATTGCTTCCACACCACATCAGACAGCCGCTCACAGCACAAACAAGAACGATTCACACAGCAAAACAAAGAGCCTCTTCATACCACACACCGTTTGTAAAGGTTACAAAGCACAGCTCAGTCCACATATTCCACCACCTCTGCATGCCCACGATTTCACAAATGCACATTACTCTCCTCATACACCGGCATAGAACTAAAAGATCACTCCCCAGGAATTCTTGAATTTCTATTATAGAATAATTCATCTGGAATAAGCACCACCACCCCTATACTCAGAATCCTTACCATGGCTCAGAATCACTTTGTTCCTCCACTTTAAGCGGAATGCAACAAAAATCCAGCTCTGTTCACTATTTAACTGCCCCGCTTGTGTGAACACAAGGGGTAGTTAAAAGTTGGTTAAGAGATTACATGTTAGGGGTCATAAACTTGCGCATACACACAACAACATGGCCAATGGCAATTCAGTTCAATGAATGCTGGTGCAGATGGCATGCGTAGCCGCCTTGGGCATTTTTTTAATGGAAAGGCGGGGTATAAGTGTCAAAGATAAATAAACAAATAGATCTTCACATGACAGGAATGCTGCGGCTCACCAGACGCGCACCCAGGATTCTTCAGGACACTCCAGTTTCACCAACACCAATTTTTGGCTGCTATGTTGCTTACACAAGGCATTCAAGCACCTCACATTGGAGGTCACCCATTTGGAATGGCAGTGTGGCATAGCAGATAGAGTGCTGGACTTGGCCTAGGTTCAAGTTGCTGCTTTGGGCACAGTCTTACATACGTTTAGACAGAAAAATGTTCCACAACTCCCAGCATGCCCCAGCTAGCATGGCTAGCTGGGGAATGCTGCGAGTTGTAGGACTTTTTCTGTCTAAACATGCATAGGATTGCCCCTTAGCAATGAAGCTCAGTGGGGATCTTGGGCCACTCACCACCTCACATCCTAACCTACTTCACAGGATTGTTGTGATGATAAAATGGTGAGGGGGGAGTTGCTGAATATGCCCCTGAGCTCCATGGAGGAAGAGCAGACCAAAAACAATAAATACGTCTTCTCTGGCGCCTACATGCCTTTCCTTGTCTTTCTCCTAGGTCCAGTGCCATTTCACACAACCACTCCTGAGATACAGGTTACTGAGCTTTTATTCCCTTCCCCTCCACAAACTGTTCCATCACTCCTTTTATCCATGTTAACATCCATGAGAAGTGTACCATCAATCCACTGGAAGGTACATCCTTGTCATTTAAGTCTCATGCATAATACACATGTTCTAATACTATTTGCTCTTGAAACAACATATGTATGAATACAAACACATATATCAGAAGACTGTCCAGTGCATCTACTGAGGGTGTGCATTTGCACTAATAATGTTTGCACACACAGACAGCTGAATTCTGCAACTGTTACACAAGTTTGCTTACTTATTTTACACAAGTTATTCTGCAGAATCTGCTATTTTGCATTCTTTTAAATTTGGCTTCTGCTGGTCACAAGGATTCTTGCAAGACATTGAATCTTTGACTACTGGAAAATCCAATTCAGCAACCCCTCTGGCTTGAGAAATATGACGCATTTGGGGGCTCCTTCTCAGAGAATTGAAGGCTGTTTGAAAGAGGGATTACTGTTGGTGGTGTGCACAAGCATCCTATTTCCTCCTCTGACCAAATAGATTTTGCAGAGTACCTTTCTGCTTTAAAAACCTGCAAAAAGTGTTTGATCAAAGATGACAGTGGGACAAAAGACATGCGTGCATGTACCATGGGAAGTGAAGCCTCTCTCAAACCATTTTCAACATTGTTTGTCACCAGCCTTAGGCATTGCCTACACACTTTCAAGCAATATCTTTGCAAACATAAGGTCTAGAAACTTGTTTTTTTTTAAAGAAAAAGAAAAAAAAAACAAATTTGCAAAAAGCTGAATGCGACCAATGCCACATTTCTCCCTTCTTCTATGCTCACACAGAACAGCAACATATAAACAGCCCCATACATGGCTTGCCTTCTGGTGCACTACCACACACTGAACTACAGTTCAGAATTTCTGAGGTTAAGCCAAATTGTTTCTAGCAGCAGGAAGTCTCATTGCTACTCACCCTTATGGTGGCTGACACCTCGCTGCCAAGTAGACCAACTTGTCTCTCGTATTGTGGCATTGCCCCGGGGAAAGCTAGGAGGCTGTACAGTTATCTCCTGATGGTGTTATTCTAAACCATACAACCTACTACCTCAACACGAGGCACGCAGCAGAGCTGGAGAAAGAACGAGGAGGAGGAGGACGGAAGCTCCCCCAGGTATCATCTGGAAATGTGGTGGTGCCCCAGCAGGAGGATACTGGTTCTACTGGAGATTGAAGACACTGGTCATTCATTGGGTAGGGTGCAGTCCAGCTGTCGGAGACAGAGAGGATTCCACATGGTTCTACCATGCTACAGAAATTGGCCAATTGTGCCCCCTGGTTCCCACACCAGGGGGCACCAGGATCATGGGAACCTGGTGTCTAAAGGAGGACAAGACAAGAGTTTTCCCCTCTGAGAAGTCTGGGTTCCTCCAATCACAGGCAAGAGGGGGAAGTCTTAGCTCCAGGATTTCATGGGCCTTTGAACAAGAGGCTTTCAGGAGACCCTCTTAGCCCAATTTTGCCTTTTGGCATATGAAGAAAAGAGGAAAGCAGGCTTGACAATGTCCAAAACGCTTTATCATCATCATCATAGCCTGCCTGAAAGCACTGGAGATTAAGGTTTCCAGGGCAAAGGCTGCTACTTCCAGGTAGCATTTGCAAAATCTCTGGCTGTAGATCACAACAAAGGATCTGGCCGTTCATGTGCATGGGAGATCACAGCTCATGCATGCACACTAACAAGAGAGAGGGGCAGCAGGGATTGACGATGGACCCCTCAGCAGTTTCTGGGCCCCATCAAATGCCTCAAACTGCCAACTGTCGATGCTGGCTGTGAGGCAGACTGACAATCCAGATTCGGTAACCTGTTTAAATTAAGCCAAACATGCATCATTTCTCCTCTGTATTATTATTTCTTCTTCCTCTTCCTCTTCTTCGGTTATTATTGTTATTTTTCATAATTGAATCTGGCTACATAGGGCACTGAAGGCCTGCCTCCCAGTCACTGAGCTCTTATGCAGCAACCCCTCTGGCTTTGAAGCATATTTTTACAGGCATAAGGGCTAAAATCTTGCTGTTTTTTTTTTAAAAAAAGAAAGCTGAGGTTCTCAGGAAGTTGAATTCTGTGCCCACTACCACATTCTGCACTTTCCCCTGCACTTCCAGCTGAATGATTGCTGAGAAGTGGGAGCTGGAGGTTGCCAGACTACTCCCTTCCAAGTGGAGTCATCAGCTATCACCATTTTTAAGGGAATCAGTGGCTAGAAAGTAGGTCACATGTAGCAGAGTTTCTTGACGTCTTGGCCAAGGTCGACACATACCCACAGACTCGAGCTTGTGTGAGGCAGTCGTACCGCAAGTTCGGATCTACGGGTTTATGGCAACCGGCAAAAAAATGGCAGGAGCTTAGTGGATGCATCCCAAGATCTGACAGGTGCTGGGGAGAGGAGTCAGAGATACCTGCGCCACAAAAGAACCAAACCCTGCAAGGCTAGGATAAAATATACATAGGGATTGGGGGCAGAAGGTAAAAGAAGAGAAGGAAGAATAAAGTTAGTTTCATGCAATCCTATGGTCTGAAGGCACATAATGCAGCAACCTTGCTGAAGCTAAGCAGGTGTGGGTCTGGTCAATGCCTGGATAGGAGACTGTATAGGAACCCCACACATGCTGTCTCGAGTTCCATGGAAGAAAGACTGAACATAAATGATCTCTATACTGGAAAATGGTAAGCCAGGTGTTGCCTGTCAGCAGCATGGCTTTGGCTGATTCCCATTTCACATAAACGATCCCACATTTCAGAACAGAATTTTGAAGTCCAGATTTCCATCTTACCCTACTTAAACTACTAACAGCCCAACCCAACGTACATTTACTTAGAAGTTAAGTCCCACTGCACTTAGCGCTGCTTGCTCCTAGATATGTGTACATGGGATTGCACTCTAAGTTCCTGCTCCTCAAAAGCCAGCTCGTGCCAGGGCTGCCAAGCCTCCCCAACTGGTCCTCTGAGCCTCTTTCTCTCCCTCCCACTTGCCTTTTCCCCCTGCTGTTCACGGCGGTTGCAGGCGCCCATGTCCAAGCTGCCATGCTTCCATATGATATGACATGTGTGCAAAAGTGTAAGCCAGGCACTGTGAGAAACTCATATGCAGTGCAGGTGACTATAATGTTTGTGACAGATCCAGTCCTTGATCCAAGCCAGTATTTCAGAATGCCTTCATTTCGTCCTAGGACTCATAAAAGGTTGGGAAGGACTGAAGATATTTGAGATGGAGGGGGAATCCCCTGGTTGTTGCCATATGCAGAACCTGAACAGTAAACTCTACATTTGCTAAGCTGATTTTGCATCCTGATTACTTAGTCCTAAGAGTCCCAGGGCCTCGGTCTACCACAGTGACAGCCTCAGGGGTGACAGGACAGGATGTGGCCTTGTCCAACCAAGAATACAGCAACTTAAATGATCCAGCCTGTCCACTGATATGCTTCTGCTTGTCCTATCCTCACCTTTGTCAAATGATATAAACAAGCGTCTCTGCACTGATCGACTGCTCAAATGTGGTCATTGTGCATTCAACTCTATGCACATATGCCAATATACATGATGTTTATCCCTAGAAATGAGCGGGTGGCGGTGGGGAGTGAATATCACATAATAAGCTACATTAAAGTGTTATGTCAAGTGCATGGAAGCAGGGTGGAGAGAAAGCTGGACCTGTGCACAGTATGTGTGGAGTCCTGTGCCGATTGCTCATTCAGGGTACACAATCTGCAGCATAGTTCCAGGGTATTTTAAGAAGTGAGTCCAGCAAGCTTCTTCCCTGGAAGGAATAGTTCAATGCCATGTTTCCTTACTATACCACACCTGCGCAGAAGCACTCACAAGTGCTTATGGTGACACATATGCAGCACAGGTAACAGTCCCTGGGATGAAAATTATTTTTAAGTTATTTCACTACCATTATGGTGCTTCAATGTGTGGTGCCTTACAGTCCTAATCGC
This sequence comes from Heloderma suspectum, assembly GCF_057233095.1. Taxonomy (NCBI): domain Eukaryota; kingdom Metazoa; phylum Chordata; class Lepidosauria; order Squamata; family Helodermatidae; genus Heloderma; species Heloderma suspectum. Next base: position 15,170,064 of record NC_139467.1, read on the forward strand.
ATGACAAAATGCTCTTGTAAGGTAGAACACTAGTAGTTCCATTTTACAGATGGGGAACCAAGGTCAAGAAATACTGGCAGGCCAGGCAATGGCACATGGCGGTCTCGAGCAGCCGCCTGGGCCCTGTTACCCTGGCAATGCTCATCTCTGACACCTGCCACAGGACCCTTCTTTCAAATGTTCTTTTCTCCCCCAGGGCTATCATCAGTATTGTGAGATAGAGTCTGGGAGCTGCCATTTAATGCCCTAGAGCATTACTATACCGAAGGCATTGTGGGAAATTGAAATGATGGCTCTCAGCTTCCTGGTGCTGATTGGAGCACCACTGCGGCTCCCCCAGTTATGGCTGCCATGGCCAGGGAAGCCTGCCAGTGCCTATCAGCATAAGAGGGGGCCCACCAGAGAACATTTCACCAAGAGTTTCCTTAAAACTGGAGCTGGCCCTTAATACTAACTTGCCCAAGGCAGTGAGTCTGCAGCTGAGCTGGGATTTGAACAGCTCTCCCGTTTTATCCAGTGGACCACATTGCCACTTGAACTAAAGAGCCTTCTTTTCCTCCTTAATGGATTTTTTCTGGTAAGAAAAAAGACAGAAGAAGTGGTGGGAAAACACAAGAGGGTTACAAGCGGAAGATGACGATGTCTGTCCACACCACACACCCCCTCGTACTAAAATTCCATGTTTGTGGAAGGGTGATTGCAGGATAAAAGCACCATGAGAAACGGGTTCAAGTGAGGCATTTCAGGAAAAATGCACAAGGGGGAGCTCCTGCATCACTAGCATTTTGCTATGGTAATGGTATTATTATAAGTTTAACCACATAACGTAACATGTTTTCTCATAGGCATCTCCTGTGCTTTTAAAACAATTAACGTAATATTGGAGATAGCGGTCAGATGCTTGTTGAGTGTTGCTGTGTGAGATTTAATCTTGAGATGCATCTTATGCCACACCGAAAATGATTTCCCCACAGGAGTGTTTTATATTATACACTATTTTTAAAAAGCGCACTGTCTAGGAATTTGGGCTAAAATTGTCCACTTTATGGTATTTGGGGGAATCCCCAATTCTAGGATTAGATCATGCAAATTAGGGAGATGAGCTGTGCAATGTTGATTTCAATTGCCTTCCTTTTTTCTGGGCCAGGGGAAAACAGGGGATGTTGTTTATAGGATATGGATTTTTTTGGATAATCCTCAGAGTAGTCAGGGCCAAGCTGGGTGGCCATACCTGATCCAGACCTGAGATAGTTCCCCCCTACCCCATCAGTTTTCCTGTTGCTGGAATAAGACCCATGGATATGAGTACGAGCTGAAGTTATGGCTTGAACCACAGCCTGAAGTACAGCAGGTACTGCTCTTTTGACAAGCAAGGTAAGAACATCACTTTAAAGATGGGGAACTGAGGATGAGAAACACTGGCCTGCCCAGTGTGTACATGACTGGGAAAGGATTTGAATTAAGCTCTCCCCTATCGAAGTCAACCATTCTTTTTGTGCCAGGCCTGGCCAACATAGAGGTGTTATACTACTGGCCAATACAAAATTCTAGAGTAGGGAGGAACTGGCACCAGGAAGGAATTTAAAAGAGTTCAAGACTGCTACAAGCGTGTTACAAGAGCTCAAGCTGGCATGAACCTACCTGTACACTACGCTCATCATCTAAGGCCGTCCTCAGGTGCCTCTTCCGAGGGAGGCTCCGAAGGTGGAAACAAGGGAGAGGGCCTTCTCGGTGGTGCCCCCCCCCCCGGAATGAACTCCACATTGAGGCCCACCTGGCACCAGCATTGTTATCTATTCAGTGCCAGGACCTTCAAGATCTTCCTCTACTCCCAGGCATTTGGCAGCATATAATAGGTTTTTTAATCAGGTCATGGGATATTGTTTGAATACGTGTGTGTGTGTATGTCTCTGCTCTGTTTATATGTTTGTAGCTATACTTTTTTCATATTATGCATAATACTGTATTTTTAAGGTTTTTAATCTCTGTAAACTGCCCAGAGAGCGTTGGCTATTGGGCAGTATAGAAATTAGTGCTGTGCAGAATCCTGCCCCCTATTTTCAGGAACTTTTTCTCTCCCTGTGAAATTGTTGTTGTTCAGTCGTGTCCGACTCTTCGTGACCCCATGGACCATAGCACGCCAGGCCTTCCTGTCCTGCGCTCTCTCCCGGAGCGTGCTCAAGTTCATATTCATTGCATCGGTGATGCTATCTAGCCATCTCATCCTCTGCCGTCCCCTTCTCCTTTTGCCCTCAGTCTTTCCCAGCATCAGGGTCTTTTCCAGAGAGTTTTCTCTTCGCATTAGGTGGCCAAAATATTGGAGCTTCAGCTTCAGTATCTGACCTTCCAATGAGCACTCAGGGTTGATTTCCTTTAGGATGGACTGATTTGACCACCTTGCAGTCCAGGGGACTCGTAAGAGTCTTCTCCAGCACCACAGTTCGAAAGCATCAATTCTTCAGCGCTCAGCCTTCCTTATAGTCCAGCTCTCACAGCCATACGTTACTACTGGGAAAACCATAGCTTTGATTAGACGGACCTTTGTCGGCAAGGTGATATCTCTGCTTCTTACTATGCTGTCTAGGTTTGCCATAGCTTTCCTCCCAAGGAGCAAGCGTCTTTTAATTTCATGGCTACAGTCACCGTCTGCGGTGATCTTGGAGCCCAAGAAAATAAAATCTGTCACTGCTTCCATTTCTTCCCCTTCTATATGCCAGGAAGTGATAGGGCCAGATGCCATGATCTTAGTTTTTTTAATGTTGAGTTTCAAACCAGCTTTTGCACTCTCCTCTTTCACCCTCAACAAGAGGCTCTTGAGATCCTCTTCGCTTTCTGCCATTAGGGTGGTATCGTCGAGACTGTTGATAATTCTCCCGGCAATCTTAATTCCGACCTGTGATTCATCCAACCCGGCATTTCTCATGATGTACTCTGCATATAAGTTAAATAAGCAGACAAGAACAAGCCCATTGGGTGAGTGATCTGCTGTGGTGAGGATTCAGCAGTGGATTGGGAGAGAGTCTGATCGCAGACTCTCTCTGTCTCTGTCTCTCTCTCTGTCTCTCTCTGTCTCTCTCTCTCTCACACACACACACACACACACCCTTTCCTCCGATTTGGTCCAACACCTCAGCCAAACCATGGCCTCTTTCTCCTCTCATAGTATTGCCTTTGAGCCCCTCTGCTGCCTCCAGCTGCTTGAGACGCTAATGATCCACTGCCTTTTTTCTTTTTCTTTCTATATGGGCATCTCTGCACCAGCCTAAAATCCTGCATTTAAAATGGGGCTTTCTGCTTCCATTTTAAATGCAGGATCACGACAACTCCCCTTTTCACGTGCTTCCTTTCCCCCCCTCCCCTTCCCCTTCTTCTCCCACTTGTTCCTGCGCCGGTGCCTGGTGTCCCGAAGCTCCAGTTGTCCCTCCCCCTGCCTGCCAGGGTTGCTACCACCCTGAGGAATGTGAGCAGGGAGGGGCTTTCTCTCTGGCGGCACCTCTGAACAGCATGCAGGTTCCTCTCCCACGGTTTCTATCTCTTCCTCAGAATCAGAACTGCTTTGGGGCTCTATGAGCTCTGATCCAACCCTGAAAACTATGGTCTGTCACTGGGGGTACAAATTGAACACAGAGTTTAAACTTTGGTGCCATTCGGCAGCACACCAGAGATCCCGGATGTGCCGTCTTCAGAAATGCCTCCCCAGGTGATGTTTGGAGGCATCAAAGCACAACTCCCTGAGGCTGTGCAAGCGATATTCATTGGATGTCCTGCCCAAAGCTCTCCCATTATCTGTACTTCTGGGTTTTCCTGTTCTAAGAAGAGAGCAGAAGAGTCAGTATACATCTATCTCCAGCTATTCCAACCAGCTCTGTATTCCCTCCGCACCAGCTGCACTTCATTTCAGACAAACTAGAAGCACCAGGCTGGTTTTCCCAACCTAGAACAGAGAATTGGATCCATTTTGTTCTCTGTCTCAGCTGCCAACAGTGAGGTTCAGGGCCCTTCAACCTTTCAGATCTGATGCTGAAGCTAGATTTAGTTATACTTAGGGCAATCAAGGGGATGTAAGTTTGTCATGTTTAATTTATATTCCATTTATTTCAATGGATCTATTCTTCTTGTTGTTGTTCAGTCATTCAGTCGTGTCCGACTCTTCGTGACCCCATGGACCATAGCATGCCAGGCCTTCCTGTCCTGCGCACTCTCCCGGAGTGTGCTCAAGTTCATATTCATTGCATCAGTGATGCTATCTAGCCATCTCATCCTCTGCCGTCCCCTTCTCCTTTTGCCTTCAGTCTTTCCCAGCATCAAGGACTTTTCCAGAGAGTTTTCTCTTCGCATTAGGTGGCCAAAATATTGGAGCTTCAGCTTCAGTATCTGTCCTTCCAATGAGCACTCAGGGTTGATTTCCTTTAGGATGGACTGATTTGACCTCCTTGCAGTCCAGGGGACTCGTAAGAGTCTTCTCCAGCACCACAGTTCGAAAGCATCAATTCTTCGGCGCTCAGCCTTCCTTATATTCCAGCTCTCACAGCCATACATTACTACTGGGAAAACCATAGCTTTGATTAGACGGACCTTTGTTGGCAAGGTGATGTCTCTGCTTCTTACTATGTTGTCTAGGTTTGCCATAGCTTTCCTCCCAAGGAGCAAGCATCTTTTAATTTCATGGCTGCAGTCACCGTCTGCAGTGATCTTGGAGCCCAAGAAAATAAAATCTGTCACTGCTTCCATTTCTTCCCCTTCTATATGCCAGGAAGTGATAGGGCCAGATGCCATGATCTTCGTTTTTTTAATGTTGAGTTTCAAACCAGCTTTTGCACTCTCCTCTTTCACCCTCAACAAGAGGCTCTTGAGATCCTCTTCGCTTTCTGCCATTAGGGTGGTATCGTCGAGACTGTTGATAATTCTCCCGGCAATCTTAATTCCGACCTGTGATTCATCCAACCCGGCATTTCTCATGATGTACTCTGCATATAAGTTAAATAAGCAGGGTGACAATATGCAGCCTTGTCGTACTCCTTCCCCAATTTTGAACCACTCGGTTGTTCCATGCATTGTTTTTTCTGCCTCTTTCACAGGGAGGGGGAGAATTTCAGAGAATTTTCTCCTTGGGGAGGGGGACAGGGTTTCCACATACCTTTTTAAAGTATAGGCAATTCCTGAGGGGTCTTCTTTCTATTTTTAATTTGTTTTAAACACCCCCTGCACTTGCAGGTGCCCAGGACTCTTCTCTCATCAGTAGTTCTTCCTGAATGCTTATTGGAGAGGGCAAGGTCACATGGTCTCCTGGGAATTCAGAAAGAACTGCTGGGCTGGAGAAGAGTCCTGGGCTCCTGCAAGTGCAGGGGGTGTTTTTACAAAAATAAAAAGAGAAAGAAGATCTCTCAAGAATTGCCTACACTTAAAAAGGTATGTGGAAACTCTGTCCCTTCCCCAAGAAAATTCTCCAAAATTCTCACCTCTCCCAGCCTCTTTCACCAGAGTTTTCATTTTCCCCCTCGAAATGCCGAAAATGGAAGAATTGAAATATTCTGCACAGCACTAATAGAAATAAAATGAAATGGAATGAAACCCTGCCTGAAAGTCACTCCCTGATATCAGGAATGTGAAGTCGGGTTATGGTAAAACAAAAGCGTACCCTGTACTCATACAGACTTCACTTTCCTCCTAGGCAGAACTGGGAGGAGTACTACACTATTGTAGTTCGGACACATAAAATTTGGAGACAGGAAGTGCTCAGATGCACACAGGGCACTGCCTTAAACCAGTTCATACTACTTGCCTGTCAAGCCCAGTATTGCTTACTCTGACTGGCAGTGGCTCCTCCAGGGCTTCAGGCAGAGGTGCTTTCCCAGCACCTGCTGCCTGATATTTTTTTTTTAAGCTGGAGATGCCAGGGATTGAGTCTGGGATTCTCTGCATGCAAAGCAGGTGCTCCACTCCAAGGGTGGAGGCAAAAGGACTACACTGGGAAGATCTCAAGCACCAAAAGATCCTAAGTGGTCCTTGTCTGCCAGAGCAAACTGTGATGAATTCTGAAATGAAAATCAACCCTATTTGTCTCAGCAATGTGGAGCATGCAAAGACCATTGCCTGGTGGCTGGAAGCCCCAGCCAGCCTCCTCCTAGTTTTCGGACTACTTAGCAGAAACTGTCCAAATGCATCCACATTTTTACCTGAGGACTAGAAACATACACTTTAAAACAAATGGACTGCTCAAATTCTTGTGTGGTTGGAGCCACACTCCATTCCTCCTGGCATGACTGGAGTCACTCAAGAGCTCCTGACTGTCTCCTTCATAGTTTTTAAACACAAATGTAACACTGAAATGAGAAGGAATATTTAAAACCGTACCGAGCAACTGTTATTGGCAGCTATTGGCACACCTTGTTAGAACACTGCTAAACAAATATGTTAAACTCATGTGCACAATTCAGCCTGTGCTCCTATACAGACCACTATTGTCCAAAATATTCATGTGAGATGCAAAGGATTACTGCTGCACATAGAGACTACAGACTCACTCCTGACATTCCTATTCAAAGCAATATTTTTAAGGTTACAGTCTCCACTTGGGAAGTAATTGGAAAGACTTCTAAATGAAACCTCCTTCTCCACTCCAGTGCAGCTATACTGAATATGCAGGGTGAAGGAACAGCATTTCTAAGGGCATTTCTACATCAGCCTAAAATCCTGCATTTAAAATGGGGCTTTCTGCTTCCGTTTTAAATGTAGGATCACCACTGACTCCCTTTACATGAGCTTCCTCCCCCAGCCCTTCTCCCCGTATCTGAGTCTTCCATTGATCTAGCTTCTCTTCTTGCTGCTTTAAGTCTTTGCACAGAGGAAACTGAAGCAGAACCCAAGTGGGGTAATTTGATAGCTCATTATCTACGACCTATTTAAAAACGCAACAAACGGCATTTAGTGCAGAAGAATCATGGCAGGGTCACAGTGTGATGTAAAGAGCCTGTAAACTTCCGTGAGGGAGCAATCTCAATCACAGGATAAAAGTTCGGTGTGATGAAGCCCTAGGTAGTGAGAAGGCTTATGAATGCTCCATGTCACTAAGATGTTTGTCATTCGAGATGTGAAATGATGGGGTTCAGTTTTAATTCCAAACTCATAATTGTTGGATAGCCTAAGATGTTTCAGTGCCTGATGCTGAAATCCAAATGGCACCACATTGGTGCATGCTCCACATTGGTAGGGGGTCTACGGGCATTTCTATACATAAACTTTGCATTTGGCTGCTCCAGCATTTTAGCACTAAACTAAAACATATAGTAAATGGAACCTCCAGGTTCAGGGGCAGTATCTCACTGAAGACCAATTGCTGGGGAGGGGGTGGCAACAATAGTAGAGGGTTGTTGCCTTCATGTCCTGCTGGTGGGCTTCCTGAAGCATCTTGCTGGCCACTGTAGGAAACAGGATGCTGGACTAGACAGATGTTTGGCCTGTTCCTGCAGGGCTCTTCTTCGTGTCCTTAATCCAGAAGTTCCCATTTAGCTCACTGAGGGCATCAAACACACTGAATCAGGGAAACAAACACTGCACAGACAGGTGCTTAGCACGTGGTGGGTTCCGGAAGCCCTCTGCCACTTTGTAGATCTCAGGGATTCCCGTCTCTAGTTCCCATCCCAGCCTGCTTCCAACTGCTGCTAACATAAATTTTCTGTCATGGAACTGTGAGAAGAAGCCTCACCCCATTCTTTTCAGAACAAATTAACAATAAAAAAAAAAGAGCAAGCTTTGACTCACTGCAGGGTGCAAGAGGAAACCATGAATCAACTCAAATATGAAAGTAACTCAACCCAGATTTACAGGGAGGGCCTGGAAAGGCAGAAATAAAGGGTCATTCTCATAACTTAGTCCTGTGGTAGATGCATGTTAGCACTGACGATGCTCATGATGCCATAGAAGCGTTGAGGTGGGCGGCTTATAGCAAGAAGGACCAGCCTAAGTAAGACATTTCGATACCTGAGGCTGAAAACGTGGGTACCTCCCCTGAAGGCTGCAATTCCCCAGGATGTTCTTGTGCAAGCCCCACTGAAATAAATGGAAGCTTCTCTCACTCAAGAGCGGCAGGAAAGAAAAGCATTGGACCTTGGAGAATGGGTAATCCTCTGTGTTAATTTCCAGAGGGTAGCTGTGCTACTCTATTGCAGCAAAAACAATAAAAGGTCTTGAGGCATCTTAAAGACTAACAAATTTATTCTGGCGTAAGCTTTCATGAACACCAGTGGCACTCACCTTTCAACTGTTGCACCCACTGCAACATGTTGAAGGAATGGGAGACTTGGAGGGTTAGATGGGGAAGCAAGCACACTGATGGCCTCTTGCTGGAGGCTCATAAGGACATACAGCCAGCCTTGTGGCAGTTCAATGGAAGCGTGAGGTGTCACAGAAGATCCATCAGTTGTGTTGGATTTTGTAAATGGGCTGCAAGAGAGGAAGATTGAATGATGAAAGCTCCTTCTCTCCATAAGAAAGGGGCTGACAATAATTACTCAAGTGGGAAAGCGCAACACCTACCTTCCTGTGGGGGATATGTGCATCTTCCCTTCTGGACACAACCTGGAGGTGTGGGGACAGGAAGCATATGGCACACATATTTCTTCACTTGATGCTTCTTTGCAATGTTTGAGGCAGCTCTGATAGATGAATTTAAAGGCAGAGGACCTCAAACAGGGTCAGGATTAAGCAAAGGAGGGGGGACAACTTCTTTCTGGCAAAGAGGACAGGCAGGGCAGAATGCAGAAACTATTGGCAGAATGTAGGATCTGGGGAACTCATTGAGTCACCTTGGGAAAATCATACTCTCCCAGCTGCAGTTCCCCAACTGTAAAATGTAAAATTTAGCAACAAAATTGGTGCAAGGATGAACAAGATAAAAACTGCAGAGCACCTTTTCTTTTTAAATGTGCAAAGTGTTTTGGAAATGATTATTCAAGTTGTGGGAAAAGAATAGTCATTGATAATCTTACCTCTAGGGGGCGCTTCCCCCATTTCTCTTTGATGGGGTTCAGTAATGGGTGTTCTGGTTCTTCGCCTACCAAAAAAACCCGGTTGGTATTTTTTAAAGAGGCAGTACAAACTGAATAAAACAAAACTGAATTTAGTGGATTTGAAGACTTCAGGATTGTGTATTTGTAGTTTAGTTGCCCTGGGTCCCCAGAGAAGGTGGACATGGGGTAAATACCTGAAGCAAGTAAATAGATGCACCTTTAAAGGGCTTATTTTGTACAAAATAAGAAGCACAGGAATACAAACCTATCTGGAAACTAGCACCCTCTGATCACTTGTTTCTTTTTTATGTATTTAGTTCATTTGTATTCCACTCTTTTTCTTACATGGGGCCATCGTATTTTACCCTCACAACAACCCTGTGGGATAGGTTAGGTTCAGCAAGTGATTGCCCTAAGGACACCCTGCAAGCTTTATAGTGGAGCAGAGATTTGAACTTGCATTTCCACAACCACCTGCTCCATCGCACTGGTCCTTAGAGACTTGTGCCTATTCTCTGTGCATGCACGTGTGTGTGTGTGTGTGTGTGTGTGTGTGAGAGAGAGAGAGAGAGAGAGACTGACTCTGCATATGTTCAGAGGTACCGTCTTCCAACCAGCTTGCAGGTGAAAAGAGAGAGGCCTAGTTAATTATATGGAACCTATGAGTGCAGGTACTGAAAACTGAACAGTTGAACTGTACTTCATTAAGTACAGTTCATTAAGCCTTTTGGCCTCAGGAGTTCAGCTGGTATATCTGAATAGCTGGTACATGAGACCTATTGTTTTGGGATGGCTCTGTCCTGAGAGATGCTCATAAAGGCCTTGATCCCACAATCCTCTCTGAGGCAGAAATCCAAGACACATGAACATCTGTCCCTCGTAGCCTACATAGGCTCCATTTGGCAAGTTCCCAGGCAGAGCAGGACTCCTCCAAAAGACTATACAGCTCTAGAAATTTGGTGCAAATAGGGCTCTTTTTCTATGAGAATTTCCACAGTCTGAGGGCAACTTATACCTGAGGGCAACTTATACCTCAGAGTATATGTGCCTTGGAGTACAGATGGCCCTCTTGAATCTTACAGGAAGAGTTGTCACTGAAATTCAACCTGAAGCGAAATTTGGAGTAAAATGAGGAAGTCCCTCCTCAGGGGCTACACCTGAGAGAATTCAAGGAAAACCAAACAAATTTTGCTCTTCTGCGAAAAATTTCTCAGGGCAGTTCCACATACCCTTAGGTTGTCACCAGGTACCACCTAAACTGAAATTCATGTGGATGTCTTCCTCAGACAAAATAACTGGCAAATTTCAAGAGCAGCCCAAGGAGTTTTGACAAGATTAACTAAATTTTGTGTGTGTGTGTGTGTGTGTGTGTGTGTGTGTGTAGGTGGGAGGAACTTTCATATATCCCTGCTATGGGCTGCATTCTGAGGTAAAGTTTTCTTCTTTGGGGGTGCTTTTGGAATGATTCCCTCGGAGGAGCACATGTGGAAGAGGTTACACCAGAACTGAAGTGCCACATGGGCATTACAGGACCTTCCTGGGAAATCTGCATGGATTTTCCATTCTGCCATCGCTTCTTGGGAATGTATCTTAGTACTGTCATGAAATCTGGATACAGAGCTAACTCTGCCTGTTGTAGTGAAACCTGCGCCCCACACTTTCTGCGCTGCCCCTGCTCTCCCATAGCAGCTAAGACTCCTTCCACCCAAGGCAGCCCTAGAAGAACCTAATATCCTTCCTTCTGTCACTATCCACTGTTGCCGCAGGAGGCATGAGGAACAAAAGCCAATCACAGAAATACAGAAAGGGACGAAGAGAGCCCAAGGAGAAGATGGGTCTGCAAAGGAAAGGAAAGAGAAGGGAAGGAGAAAATAAAACCCAGACATACCTTTTGTTTTCTCTCTCACAACTTAAACATTTCATCGGCGGGGAGTTTAACGGAGAACCAGGGTGGGATGGTAAACCTACAGACTATGCTGCAGGGCTTGCCCTTAGCTGTTGTGCTTGAATGGGGGGCACAGGAGAATGAGCTACAGAACGTCTATTAGTTGGGCATCTTGTGCCAAGATACTCAGGGTGGGGAGGAAAATGATGGGGGGGGTCAAACATGGCGAGGTGGGAGAAGCAGGCAGCTGTGATGGTGGTGGTGTGGAGAACAAGAGGGAGAGGGAGGAAGAAAGCAAAAGACGGAGACAGACAATGGAGAAGATAGATAGGGACGTGCAGGCAGAGAGGAATACTGAGATCTGGGCACAGTGCCACCTCCCTGCCCCCTCCCTCGGGCGCCACCATCAACACAGGAGGGTCCTGGGCTGGAGAGGGGAATGTTATATGGATGGGGGCTGGCTGGAAAGAAAAAGGGCACCATTAAGAGAGTGGAGAAATGAGGATATGGATGTGCCAGACAGCTACCAAAAGAGGAAGGAAAAGATTAGGCAGAGGTGCGAGAAGGATGGAGAGTTAGCTGAGAAGGCTGAAATGGAATATGGGAGCAAAAGGAACAGAAAAGGAGGGAGGCATGTTGGCACCAGCTTCATGTTCATAAATAGTAGACAGAAGGAAAGAATGAAAAAGAGTGACCCTAACCCCTCCCTTGCACCCCACACCACTGTGGGCGGGCCATTCCCCAGGGGTTGTCTGGATAACTCTCTCCCCACTTCAGCAGCTAGGCTGGCACAGCCGGGCGCATCACCATGGTTACCTGCTGCCATTGTCTGGCCTTTGGGTCAGTGCCCGTCTCCCCCCCCCCCACGCACCACTTCCCTTCTTTCCCTGTCTCGCTCTCTCGCTCTGGCCTCTAATGAATTCACATCACGCTGTATTGCGGTACGCTATGCCAACTTGCCCGCCAGCAGGCTGGCCCCCCGAGTGCCAGGCAGCCAGCTCTCCACCCCCACCCACCTGCCTGAAAGCCCTTCTCTGCTGGCCAACCTGGCCTCAAAATGCCAGGGGGAAAACAACAATGGCTAACCCTCCTCGTCTATTTCATTACCTGCCATTTTCTGTGCCAGCCCCTTAAGTGCCAACCCCAAGAAGCCCCATATCTGTGTTCCTTTCCTTTCTTCCAGTCCCCAAAGTGTCAACCTTTATTCGAACAACCTCCCCACCCCCTGCCCATCGCCAGCTGCTGCTGGAGTACAAGTCGGCTGCCTGGACCCCTCCCACACACAGCAACCCATCTTCCTAAGTGCCAGCCCCCCAGCATGACCCACACACGCACAACCTGCCAGCTCCCAAGCACAGCTATTTCAGAATGGAATTCAGAACGCTCCATGCCTGCCAGTCCTGTCCCCCCATGATCCAAATGCTCACTGTGCCCCCCGCCCCATTTGTCCCTCTCCTCCCATAATGCCTCAGCTTTAAAAAAGAAAGGGGGGGCGTTGCTAGCCACATCACAGGGAGGCCAACTGAGACAAAGGCAACTAAGAGTGGCCTGTTTGCGGGTGGACAAGAGAACCAGGCTTGGGGCCCAAAATCTTACACCCTCAGTGGGAATAGCATTAAAGAAGCTGGGGGGAGGTACAGGGAGCCAAGTGTTGGTGTTGTTTTGCTGTCTTTTCTATGGTTTTCTATAGAGGCCTTTTAAAAAAGTGTAGAGAGGGACACAGCACCCCTCTCTTGAAACGACATCCCCAAGATGTATGCCTCAGTGGGACTTGTGCACGCTTTCTCTCTCTCTCACACACACACACACCCTAGCACCCCGTTTGTGGCCCAATCCAGCTCTTTCTTCCAATTCCACCTTCCTGTGAATGGCGAGCCTGAAATGTATATGCGCCCTCCCCCCCATGAAAATTTCTTGGGGAGGGAGAAATTTGTTCCTTTGCCATTTCTGGGGAACGGGGGGGTGGGGAGGAACACTCCGCCCGCCCCTAATTGACATCCCAACCCAGCTCTACACTCCGCACTCGCCCTTGTGACTCCAAACGGTACTTCTTGACCCAACTCCGCCACCACCCCTTCTAATGGCTCCTCCTGACCTGGTCCCCCTCCCCATTTCTTCTCTGTCTCCGTCTCCCTCACCCTTTAATGAAAGTGAAACGGCGGTCTGGCTGCCAAGGGAACCTGGGTTTCCTAGCAACGGCCGCCTAGGCCTTGGCATTGTGCCAATCCACCCTCCCTGTGCCGATCCATCGCCCATGGCACCCACCAGCCCCCTTCTTGGTGCTGCGCATACAGCTCCCATCAATGATGTAAGTCTCTCTCTCAGCCTTGACCCACTGCAGTTTTCCCCACAGCCTTCTGGTACTCCTCCCCACCTAACTTAAGCAGCGTGCCTCAAGTGTAATCCTCCCCCCCCCCCCCGACACACACACACAGTTACAGCCCTTCTTTTCCCCTTCAGATAACCCTTGTTCTTTTGCCCCGGTTAAAAAAAGTCAGCTTTAGATGCAGACACACGGAGAAGCTGAGAGTAAAATGCGGCAACATGGAAGAAGGTGTCTGAAAGAGACCTGAAGGTTTGTATCTTCTCTATATACCACTACCGCATTTTGCTCCTGAGCCCCACAGCCATGCCAGATCAGATTCCCTCGGAACCACAAGGCTGCAGGCACCCCCACTCCTTCTCTAATTCTGCGGCGATCTTCCAACCCAGAGGCTGATGGGGGAATTCCTGAAAGGCCTTTAGTCCTATTACACAACTGCACTGCGGTCAAAGAATTCTACAATTGAGCCTGGGGGAGCTTAGGCTAACATTTGGGGTGGAGGGGCAGCAGCCCCAGAACTTTGGGTATGGGTAGGAATAGTGCAAGGAGCCTATGCATCTTACCTATTGGAATCTGCTGATTTGGAGAACTGAGGGTTGAAGGATCCCCAAAGGGTGTGGGACCAGAAGCCACGTGCCAGAGTTAGGGGGCACGCTAGGAGAGCAACAAAAAGGCTTGGAGTGCAACGTTGGGGGTCTCTAGGCACCAGCAAGTTTAACCCTTATGGCAATAGATGCCTTAGCATCCCTAGATTAAAGGAAGAAGAAGGAGACAGGATCTCTCCCGACTTCTCATCCACCATTATGCGCAGCACAACATGGTCCACTGATTTTGGCTCATCTATTGTCTCCCTTTTTCTGGTGGGCTTATAGGGCAGAGGAAGGAACAATATTGCCCATCTGCCAACTGTATTTACCTGGGCTCCACTACAGTGAAGATAAACTGTGGAACTCCGGTTCCGACTCACTTACCTTCTCGTCTCGGGACCCTCCCGCTCAATCCCCAAATGAAGCTCCGCCATTCTCCCCTGCCCTGGTCTCCGCACAATCGCAAAGTAAAGCCCTTTAGTATCCCATCATCCAACCCTGGGGATGCCCCTAGATCTCAGCCCACGGCACTGCTGCTAGTCCGAAACAAAACTTTTGCAAAATTGGCAGAAAAAAAGAAGAAAAGCCTTTAGCGTGACACCTCACCCTGCTCGGGACGGGTTCATCTTCAGGGATGCGATCTTCGGGGTTCAAGCGGGGAGTTGCCCTGGGCTGTTGGGCACAAAAGCGAGAGAGTGCAGGTTGGGAAGCGAGGGAGAAAGAAAATGGAGGGGTTTGGCTGGCACAGAGGGCGACAGGGACGACAGGCCGGGAGCCCTGCCAGGGTGTGCCAAGCTAGGGCAGCTCCTGCCCGAGGCTTGCTGCATGGTGGGGGAAGAGACAACAGAGGGAGTGGGGCATAATGGCAGGGGTAGCTGGAAGGGAGGTGGGGTGCTTTGCTGGGAGAATGAGTGCATGCTCAGTGCCAGCGAAGGGGGGAAGAGAAAGAGAGAGAGAGAGAGACGGAGGGAGGGCGGGAGAGAGCAAAGGAGAGAGGGACGCCGGGAAAAAAAAACGGAGCTCTGGGCCATGATCCAACAGCCGTGGTTAACTCTCTCCTCCCACCCCACCCGACTCTGCTTGGCAGGAGCCTTCCTGCCTTAGAGTAGAGATACCCCTGGCTGGCCTGGGGTAACTAACGCCACACTGAGACAGAACTGTTCTCTACAGTCTATTCTCTTAACATGCCGCCTCGGCCAAACAGGGCTGCTCTTTCCAGGTTATTTTTGTCCAAATGCAATTGCCCCTATGACCAGCAAATAAACAGAACCCTTCCATTCCATTTTCCTGGCTCTGTTAGGGAGTGGATACAGCCATGGTTTTCAGCCTTTCCAAACCTGAGATGCACATTTAACCCCAAGCTTTAATATGAAACCCACTTTAACCTTCTCCCTCCCCCCCCCCTTTTTATAGTTCTCCTTTATTTTGTCCTTCTCTCTGTCTCGGACTTTCCCCTGCTTTCCTCCTCATGCAGCCTAGCCAGGATTTTCACACCAGCGGCTGATGAAGAAGTGCCCGGTGGCAGCCATTTTAGATTTCTCTCCCCATCTCCCACCTCCTCCATGCTGCACATAGCTTTTCCCCCTTTGCACCTCTGCTTCTTTTACTGATAATTGTGGAAAATAAAAGAAAAAGATACTTAAAATATGGTGATAGAATCATCACTGCCAGC
Organism: Heloderma suspectum; assembly: GCF_057233095.1. NCBI lineage: Eukaryota > Metazoa > Chordata > Lepidosauria > Squamata > Helodermatidae > Heloderma > Heloderma suspectum. The sequence goes on from NC_139467.1 coordinate 15,185,539, forward strand.
TCCAGGAGTTTAGGGGCCCTCAAGAAGGGCACGCTTCCTGAGCTCCCTTAACTCAGAAGATGAAGGATGTGCAAACCAAAAATTCTCACACATAAGAAGGGCCCTTCTGGATCAAACGAAGGGTCCATCAAGTCCAGTATCCTGTTTCTGACAGTGGCTAACCAAATGCTTCAGGGAAGCCCTGAAGGCAGCAATCCCGCCCTGCTGCTTACCCCCCAGCAATTGAGATTCAGAGGCATATTGCTTCTGAACATGGAAGTTCGGTTATGGTGAATAGTCGCTGATAAACCTATTTTCCTCTACGGATATGTCTAATTCTCTTTGAAAGCCATCTAAGCCTGTGGCCATCACATCTTATGGCAGCAAATTCCATACATTAATTACGTGTTGTGTGAAGAAATACTTTTAAAAACCTGTTCTGAATCTACCACCAAACAATGTCAATGGCTGACCGTGAATTTGAATGTTATGAGAGAGAAGGGTTTGTTTTTCCCCCTTCTCTACCTGACACAATTTTATAACCCTCATGCTGCCTGATCTTTATGGATGCTTTGCAGAACGAAAGAATTGTGGGCACTCTTGGGACTGTGGTGCGTGCCGGGACTGTGATCCAGTGTTGCCCGAACACACTTTGCTCTGGAACCAGTCCCGAGCACCACTCAATACAACCCACTTTATGTCAGATCATGACCCAGCTGTGAGTGACACAACCCACTGGGTGTTGCCAGTGTTTTACTGGGGCATGTTCATGTTGGGATCATGGGTGGAGGATTTCAGGAGAGAGAGGTTGGTGAAGAAGACCCCAGCCTGCCCCAGCTGGGCTGTCCCCCTGCAGGACTATCTACCACCAGCTGCCCCATGGGAAGGATCCTGATGACTTATTTTGTGTTGGTATTTTTTAATGTGATTTGGTTAATGTACTTTGATGTTACTTGTAAGGCAACTTGGAAAGATTTGTATCCTGAACAGCTGGGTACAAATAAATAAATGTCTCAGATGCGCTTATTTGGCATACTCTAACTTCATGGCAAGCCATGCACATCCCCAAACAAATAACTCATCTGTCTACATGGCAGATGCAGGAAATTGCAGATTATGCACTGGTGGCAGAGACAATGTAGATCTACTGTTGCATGAAAGCCCCACCGAGCTTCCAAATATTGCTTCCCACATATCTGATTTTGCACTGAAACATTCAGAAGGGAGTGCAGGATGCTCCCATGTGGGGAACCCAACAGACTTCTTCACTGCATGGAGGTGCACTCTCCCCCCTACCCCCAAATTCTTTGTGCGAGGAAATATTTCCTGGTCTATTCAACCTTTTTTGTGTTTGAGACTAATTTTAAAGACTTCTTTCTCAAATGGGAGACTTTGAGCTCAACGTTAACAGAAAGGACCACAAGTAGGGTTCTTGAAAGCCAATGTGCTCCCCTTGGGTTGGATCTGTGTTCAAATCCTAATTTAGCTGTGCATTCATTAAGCATCCATGGGTGAGACAACTTTTCAGGATGTATTCATTGCATTGCATATCTTGGAAATCTGTTGAACATAGGCTGTGCTCCAGTGTCCCATGCTATCTTCTTTACAGCATAGGTCATTTGTGTGTCAGCTGTGTTCCCTTCCAACACACAATCGAATTGAGGGATTCACATTACAGAATGGCACAATTGCCATGCTAGACCCTGCATGGGATCAGGATCAGGGCTGGTAGCAGGTCATCCCATACTACAGTGTTCCTGGCTTTATGAAGTATAACACCTCATAATGCTTCCTTTCAATTTGTGCCTTAGTAGGGGAAAAGCAGCAGACACAGACAATTCATTAGTTTCCCTATTGTAGAAAGGTTTCCATTGTACCTGCATGTTCCCACTTAGCATCCTTTGCATTTCAGTTTTGTTTTTGAAAGGCAAGTTTCCAGCTGTTATATTTACATAGGGAAGCTTGAAGAAGTGGTGAGAGTCTAGTGAATCCTGTGGCAAAGGAATTAAACAGGAAGAGTGAACACATGCAGACTGATGCTGTGCAATCTCTTAAACCCTGTGCAGGTGCTGGTGATAGCGGTGGCTTTGGAATCTTGAGGAGTTCTACCTTCATACACAATTTGCTGCATTGTCAACAAAATCGCACTTGAGCTGCTCAAAGAATGCAGATGTTATTTTCCCATGCCTCAAGGAGGATTTGCTATTTTATGCCCTTGTTAGCTTTCATTTTGGACCAGCACTCTTCTGCAATCTGAACATGTTCATGTTTCACCACTTCCTCAGAAATGGGTAGGGCCCATATCTTAGTGGTAAACCATATTTTACATGCTTAATGTCCCAGGTTTCGTCTCTGGCATCTTCAGTTAAAAAGGGGCACAGGGCTAAGAAGGACCTCTGTCCAAAGCCTTGAAGCCAGGGGTGCTGCCAGTCAGAACAGGCAACTCTAGCTTAGATGAACAAATAGACTCAGTGAAAGGCAGCTTCATATGTTCATAATATGTTTGTGTGTACTATGGCACTTGTGCAGATGCACCCACAGCTCAACCAAATACTGGTCAAACCTAAAACCTTTTGGTAGTGCCAGATGGTTCCTTGGACAGTAGAACTGTGGATGGCCATATTTCCGGAGTCTTGAGTGAGACTGTGCGCATGCACACACAGGGATCCTAGTGCTAACAAACAGAAGACATTGTGCAGTTATTCTGGCATGTCTTCCTTAATGGAAATTTCTGCGGTAAGAAAATATGTGGAGGAAACAGTGGGAAAACACGGGAGGATTACAAGCAGATGACAACATCTGGACCCCCCCATGAATGAGGCAGGGTGATTGCATATTAAAAGCCTCATCTGGAAGCATCCACAAAGTAAGACAACAAACATGAAACAGGAAGGAAGTGACCAGGAGGGCAATGTGGAAATATATCCAACAGCAGAGTTACCTGCAATGGCCATTGCGAGGAGACATGCAGCTGAGATATACACAGCCTTCTTGACTTGCAAGAAGCCTGGTAGCAGTGTAGTGAAAGAGCATGTCTATACCATGGGCTTAAGCTTAATAGCCAATGCCTTTAAGTGGGGAACCCTGGGGACCATAGTTATGGGAGGGGTAGGTGGGGATTGTCTAACAGAAACTTGTCAGCAGCCTCACTAAACTATAACACCCAGAATCCTTGGTGTGGAAGCTATAACCAGTATAAAACCAATATATGTCTGTAGTGTAGACATGTGCCCCCAAAGAATACTGATTCCAGCATTGCTATTACAAAGGGCACAACTTCAGCAGTCATTAGAAACAATATGTTGCACCTATGGAATACCACCAGTGGAGGGGGAGAAGCTCTTCATTTTGTCCATGGAAATATATGAACAGAAGGTGGCGCAAATCCTATCCAAGAGGAGATATGAAAAGACTTTTCACATCTCTGGGCATTGGGCTCCTTGCCTCAACTGAGGATGGGTAGCACCATTTTCTTCAGGTCTATAGGGAACAGGGATCCCTGAGCACCAGCACTGAGCTTCCTAAAGTCTGGATGGGGCAAAGGGAGGATTACATGCCAGGAAGGAAGCAAAGGGTTGAAGGAACTCCATGCTGGGACAGTCATATGTTGCATTCCCAACTGGGAATATGACATCCACTCATACAGGCTGGGGAAGTTCTTCATGATGTACAAAGCATGTGGTTGTGTTAATTCTACTAGCAAAAATCCTAATACCAGTAGTAACTCTGCTCATAGGTCTCTAAGGGCTTCCCCTAACCTGGCCTTTAAAAAGAAGGATGAGGATACAGTTGCTTTTGGCTTCAATATCTAAGCAGGATGTCACAGACATTTGGTCCAGGTGGGGGTGGGGAGTTCTTCCACGTTTTATTTAAAATGTTTTGTTCAGCTCTGTATAGCCGACAAACTAACCCCACAATTTTATCAAGAAAGAAATTATATCAAACAGGTTTTCAGGAAGAAAAACGCTTTCAAAATTAAAACGGAATGCATGGTCAAAAGACATCTATGGCATGGTTCAGACACTGTGAGGTTTGGGTGCTGCTTGTGAGCACTTCTGACTGTGCAAAGGCCTAAACTGCACAGGGGGAGACTGTGCAAATAAAGCCATCTGTGTGGACCACCTACATCACATGTTGTATTAGGAGTGCAAATTCTGGCTCAGGTAAGCATCTGAACTAGGTTACATTTTGCCAGGAATCTCCCCCCACCCCCAACTGTGTTTCTGTTTCAAGCAGAGAAAGGCTGGTTTCCCCAAACAGGAGAAAATATTGACTATAATGTTTGACTGAGAAAAATTCCAGGTGTCTGTTTTCCAAGGTATTTAAATATTTGATACTAGAATTTGAAATACTTTTTCAAATTCAGATGCTAGTAAATTCACTGGACACAAACGACCAGTAAATTTGCCTGTGCTAGTCCTATTGAACTGAATGGGAGCACAACTGGGTCTATTTCAAGTAACACAGTTATTTAAAAAGCACAGGTAGCTGTTTTCACCCATACAAAAATTCCAAAATCCATAGCAGAACTCTTCATCAAGCCAAAATTTAAACAGAATAGAGGCGGAGGGGAAAAGCTGGCAGTTGTTGAAGCCATGGTGTCTGTATTTAGTCATAGCCTAATGAAGAGTTCTGGGGAACCTGAAAGCTTGCTTGCTATTTTGTGACATTACTTCTTAAAAAGTAACAGAACGCCAAAGCAACTAAGGACAAAGCAGCTAAGCTAAGGCTGTGTACTGATTTATTGGGAATGCATGCAAATAGAGAACAGGGACACGAGCAGGTGGGAATTAGGCTGCTTACACTGTAGATTAATCTATAATCATTTAAATTTATTCTGAACTGAAAATTACAATGATTTGTTTTGGCACAGAGCACACAGAAGCCCTTATTATAGCTATTTACTTCGAGCCAAAGCTCACAAAACCCACAAGCCCTGGAAACTTCAGATTTAAATTCTTTAAGCTGTCCTCCAAGCTGTGGAGTAAGGAAGACTACAATGAATTTTGAGAATGCACATATCCAAACACAGAGATCTCTCCGCTGGTACTAACAACCTATCATAGTTTATCTTCCCTGTGTCTACGAACAGCAGGTACTGTACTTTTTGTGCTGAATTAAGGGATCTCATCCCATCCTGCAGTTTCCTTGAGTATGCTTCAACAGTGCCTTGTAACACTTCTGCTTTGGAGGACTGAGTTAAGGGCCCATCTGTACGGTGGATTGTAAATACTGTCGAACCTTGTAACAATCTCAATTTCTTATCACTTTCTGGACTTTCAGATCAGACCCAGGGGAATCTGATGCATCTCATAGGTTCAGGTCCAGTCCAGAAATGGTATGTAACTTGGGACTAGCAAAGGCCTTAAGTGCCCTTTTGCTGTCCCACAGTGCTTCCAGACAAGGATTTTATCATGCCATCGCCCTGCCTCATTTATGGAATTTTACGTGGCATCCAGATGTCATTGTCTTCCTCTCATAACCCTCCCATGTTTCCCCACCATTTCTTCCGTCTTTTTTTTTACTGCAAAAAATCGGTTCAGGAAAAAAAAAGACGGATGTGCTGTACAATGCCTTTTGATTGGTGATGCTAGGAGCCCTCCATCTGGTAGCATCCCTGGGCTCCTTGGATAACACAAGGCAAGTTCTTGTGTGACCTGGGATATCCTCAGGCAGTGCTAGGCCATGTATCATTTCACCAAAGGTGCCCAGTGCTATGCACCTTGTTCTGCCATAACTTCCAAAGAATTCCTATAACTTTGTCAGAGCTTTCCAGCTTGATCCTGCTCATCCCTACCAGATGGCTAATCTCTTCTGGTGTCATTGTGGCCCTGGGCAGGCATGTGTGACCGAATCCCTAATAATGACTCCAGGTCAATTGTCTTAATGCAGGGGTGGGAAACATCAGGCCTGGGGCCAAATCCAGCCCTCCAGGGTTTTCCAGATGGCTGCACCCCCTTCCCCTACCCTCACTGCCTGGCAATAAGAACTTTAAACTACAATATCTGGTAATTTTTTTGGTATTTTGGCCCCATCCCTTTTGCCTTCAGCCCTGCCCACCCCTGGAATGTGGCCCCCAAGTGCTTCTCCAAAACTGAATTTGACCCTCAGGATGAAAGAGGTTCCCCACTACTGTTCTAATCTCCACCTTTTCCCCATTAAACAGCTACAGGTTACTCTAGATGCACTGGGTAATTTTCATATGACCCATTCTATTCTATACCAGGAGCAGGTTGTGCCAGCTACACGTAATTCCAGCTCCTGTCCCTCTCAGACCTTCATTTCTTGTTTTGCTTGTTTTGTTCCTTAGCATGAAGGTTAGCACCTCATTAAAAAAGTATAAACTTTATCATAATGTACCTTAAGAGTGGATAAATATTCCACAACATCCTTCCTCTAAACCATTGTTCCACCCTCTCTTCTAAAGTTTAAATTCCTCTTTCAGATTATGCACATCTGTCTGTTCTGAAGGTCATCTTATTCAAAACACCAGCCAAAAATGAAATTCTCAGTAATTCATATCCATACCAAAATTGCTCCTTTTAGATATACACTGGTGATCCTGCATCATAAGGTGGTTCCAAACGACAGTTCCCAACACTACCAATTAGAAGGTATTGTGCAGCTATTCCATCTTTTTCGCCTTAATGGGCTTTCTACGGTGCGAAAAACCACGGAAGAAGGAAAACACGGGAAAGTTACAAGTGGAAGACATCATCTGGACCCACTGTAAAAGTCTGTGAATGAGGCAGCATGATAGTGCGATAGAAGCCCCATCTGGAAGCACCCAACTGCTTTTCCTAAGCTAATGGGCCCTTTGGGGGGTGGGGGGTGTCTCTCACAAAGTATTAGTTCATGGGTTCCCCAAACAGAGCCTGCTACCTTTTCTTTTTTCTTAAGATGCTTCCAGACAGGGGGCTCCAACTGCGAAAAATCAAAAAGCATTGAGCAGCTGTTCCATCTTTTCTTCCTCATCAGATTTTTTCTGGTAAGAAAAAAAGATGGAAGAACCAATGGGAAAGCACAAGAGAGATACAAGGGGAAGATGACGTGTTCTAACTCTAACCCTGTAAAATTCCATGAGTGAGGCAGTGCAATTGCACAATAAAAGCCTTGTCTGGAAGCACATTTAGTCTCCTGGCAACATCTCCCCTACCTGTGCCAATGACGTGATTCAGAAGGAGAAGATGGACAGACCTGTCACATCTGCATCATTCTAAAGTTGCTTCCACATGAGAGTCCTTTAGTGCTATGCAGTGCTATTACACAATCAGATGGAAGTGGAATTATAACTGTGGTTCCGCATACAAGTTACTTTCTCCACTAACATCCTGCAACATCTGTCCACACTGTAAATACATAAGTAGCTGGCACAGTATTGGTGGGTGTATATGGCACACTGGAGGTCTTACCCCTACCCCAGTTTTTTTCTTACCTGCAAAGATATGCACAAAACCTCCACTGTACTCGGTGCTTATTTTTGCAAGAATAGAAACACTACCAAAGTTTGTTGTTGATGCGTAATTGCATTTTAACGCATCCATGGTATGTTCTGTTGCACTTCTACATAAAAATGTATATGAATTTCAAAGACAAGCTGCTGAAAAGATAATGGCAGGAAGGGACTGCATTGCAGGAAAGGCAGTGGGAAGAGGCGCAGGCAGGTAATAATAATGTAACATGGAAGCAGAAAGCTTCCAGCTGCATCATCAGCCACATCATGATCCAAGTCACAGAACACTCCTCTGCAAATGGCAAGGCAATAGTGCTATACTAATCTACACGTTCAAGGACTGCACTACATTTATTTGAAGCTGAAAAAAATCATGGAGAAAACACAGAAATGTAATGGTTTGGGAGCACCATGGTCTGGATTCTCTGGAATAACTGAGTGAGCCATGTCAGTTTCATAGAAAATGGTTAGCGTAGAAGCAACCTACAGTTACTGTGCCAAAGTATCCCAAATTTTTTGCCTAAAAGCTGATCTATATAAACCAAGGGTAGGCAACATGAGACCTGTGGGCACCAATGAGCCCCCCTGACACTGTGTTCTACCCTCCCACTTTAAAATAAATTAACACATTTTCTTACCGGCAGCTGGAAGCACTGTGAAACAGGTTTCTTTTGGTGCTGAAAACTGTGATTCAATGGAGTCGTTTAGTGTGTTGGGGCTCAGACCCACCTCTGCCTTGTACCCAGACTTTTGGGCAGGCTACTTGTCCTTTGCCATGCCTCCCATGGCAGCCATTTTGTGGTGGTGCCCAAGACAGTTCTTCTAATTGCCAAATATGCCCATGGCCCAAAACAGTTGCCAGCCCTGGTGTAAATATGCAAGATAAGGATATATATATATACACACACACACACACACACCTCATTCTGCTTCTCCTAATCACACAGAGTGGTAAAGAGCTATGGAAGGCCCCAGAGCCCTGCTCCTGACCACTGGAATTCCTGTCCTGAGGCACCTTCGGCTTATTTCTATACATCCCAACTGTCCTGGCCTACCAGTCCCTATTTGTTTGATTCCTACCCTGGTAAAGCTCTGTCCCTATTTATCCTTTTGGGGATGCCTGGTTAAAATGTTGTTAGTGTAAGCTGCTAGAATGGTCATCCCTCAGGGTTCAAGTCCCTTCCCAGGTGTGTGAGAGAGATGGTGGATGCATCTTGTCTCAAGCACACAGGCATAAAAATGCATGCGCATGGACACTGAAGTTGCCATGTAGTGCAAATCCTGCTATTTCAGACATATGCACTACAGATGCTGATGTTTTTGAAACTGAGGTTTTGAAAGCTGAGGTTCTCAGTACACTGACATCTTATCAGATAATCATATTTTTTTCTAATATATCTTTAACCAAAGTAACAAACACCATCTTGGCTTCTAAATCAGTAGAGGCCAGGCTATTGTAGAATAAATGAATACAACACGTAACAGCCAGAAAGTACATCAGCCTTCTCCAATCTGGTGCTCTTCAAATGTGTTAGACTGCAACTCCCATCATTCCCAGCCAGCATGGGAGTTGCAGTACAACACATGTGGAGGACACCAGATTGGGGAAGGCTGACCCACATCATTGTGTAATGGGTGGTGCTCAAGTTTTGGTACAAGAATAGGGGTGTCTCAAATATATTTTCATCTGTGCAGTGTTGGAGGGTATACATTTCATCTGGCATCACCCACAACCCTAAGGGCTAGTAGCTTGCTCCTACTGTTAAATGAAAAGCTGAGGTTCCCAGTACGCTGACATTTTTTTGCACCAAGTATCAATTTCTGCACACCAATAGTGCCATCACAGAAACATGGAACATGCACACTGACTCATTCCATCCAGATAATATAGCGTGTAGGAAGTGGAAACCAGGAGCAAGCAAGATGTCCATAGGCAAGGAATAGTTCCTCAGAAAAATCCAGCTGACCCAAGCAAACAAACCAAGCTAGACACAAAGAGGAAAGTAAAAGAAAAGAAAAATCACCAACCTAATCTTACCTGCTGTGAAGTCCTTTCCCAACCACAAATATGGTAATCAATTGGACCCTGACACTGGAGTATAACTAACTCAAATATACGGTGTAGGTTTAGGGTTGAAAGGTGGTACATATAAGTTTTTAATAAATGAAAAAGCTCTGGCCCTCTGCAAGACAACTACCCACAAGCTAATTCTATAGTGCTTAACCTAAGTGTTCATTGAAAAGGTAGGTACTTTCCCTCAGGACATCTCTGTGTTAACAAAAGGAAGACTGCACAATCCCACCATCATTCTCATCAAGCATGTAGAAAAGTAGGGGACAGCATGGGCTGGAGACCATGGACTTAATGGCCTTCAGTAATTAAGCAATTTGCAAGAATGCATATAATCCCCAACAGAAGCACCACGCAGACATGCTGAAACACTGGTATGCAGCACCCATGACTACATTTGTAGTTATCTCGGCCTCAACAGAAGTTAAAGCCATGCTCGCTGGAGGAAAAACAACAACCCCCCTGACTCATGGAGGTATGAACCCAGACTTTCTAGACTCTGGACGTAACACTAGGAAGGGGAACAAATTGCATTTTGCTTGGGTTTGGGTTTGGGGATGGGGGATGTGTGTTTCAGAAGCAAGACTTTGTCAGGTCATAGAATTGCCTTAACAAGGCTGGCCCAAGACATTTTGCTGCCTTGTTAAGGACAAGATGGTACCCTTTCCCATTCCATGTACAAAAGCCAACTGGACTGGCAGCTGAATCTTTCTTCAACATTGGTGATGGGACAGCATCCTCCACCACACCTGAAGGCAGAAGGCTAGCCAGGGGGCACAGGACAGGCTGCGTGACTGACAGATCTCTCCTCCGACACCTTGCTGTTGCCTCCCAGCATCTGATGCCTGAGGCAAGTACCTCACTCTGCTTTATGGTAGGGCTGGCCCTGCTTTAGGAACATAAGAAGCTGCCTTATACCAGGTCAGACTCTTTGTCCATCAAGCCCAGTATTGCCTACTTTGACTGGCAGCAGCTCTCCAGTGCCTCAGGCAGAGGTCTTTCCCATCACTTACTACCTAACCCCTTTAACCGGAGATGCCATGGATTTTGCATGCAAAGCAGTTAAGCCTTTGCCACTAAGCTCTGGCTGCTCCTGCCAAGGTCCATTTAATCCAATATTCCGTTTCCAACTACAGCCAGCCAGAAGCCTCTGGGAGTTGTGCCATCAAGGCACAAGGTGATAGCCTTCTCTTGATGTTTAATCTATGTAGCCTGTTACTCAGAGATATACTACCACTGAACATGGAAGTTCCATGTAGTTATCATGGCTAATAGACACAAAGAGACTTATGTTTCATAAATTCATCTAGTTCCTTGTAGAATATATAAGCCCTCCCGCATCTTGTTCTCTGTTAGGACAGGATAGGTACCCCCCAGACTCACCCTTGGATGGCTTAGGCTTTATAGTTATTACCATATCACTGTGCTTCTCTGCTATAGTGATAGACAGCTAGGTCAAACTCTCCTCTTTTCTGCCAGTTAGGCTAATCTTTGGAAGGAGGAAAGAAATCCAGTAGGTTAATCAGCAGGAGCAGACATGGTCTTGGCTTTATAGGGCAACCCTAAGCAGGTTTACTCAAAAGTACATCAGTTCAATCCAGCTTACTCTCTAGTAAATGTGTTTTGGATTGTAGGCTTAGTATGGAAACACATAGAAAAATAATGTTTACCCCCTCTTAATCTATTTCATTGGGTAAAGCACATTGGTCGTCAACTGAGGGGTTGAAACTGGGTAGGGTGGCTGTGTATCCTGCCTCACAGAGGACAGTCCTCTACTTGAAGGTCTGTCAAGTCCAAGATAAAGAACCAGAAGAAGGGAGAGCAGAGGTCTTGAAATTGCTCATCAAAATTTAAGACTTGGATGGGGAAGAAATTCGTTCGGTTCGCATTTTAATGCAAACTTACCTAATTCTGCATTTTTGAACAACTATATGAACCAAAACTCAGTTACGCTACCAAATTCACACTTCTCCAAATTTTGTAATGGAGTTCTCCAATCAACAAATGCACACAGAAATGCACATATTGGGGGAAATAACATTAAACGTGCATTATATTAGGAAAATTCCTTGTCCTCTTTTTTTTGGTGATGCATTTCCCCCTTTTTTTTGGCAATGCATAATTGGCCACCCTAGGACTGGATCACAGTGGAGGCACAACCAACACTTTCTTTTGTTTATGTTTGTTGTTTTTTAAAAGAAGGGGAAAGGAAGAGAGGGGAAAGCATGAACATGGGGAGAGATAAGGAGAGGAACAACTTAAAAAGAGAGTGACGGACATGCATAATGAAAAATGGAAAGTGAGTGCAGTGCAGCAGGTTGGAATTAAACACGGGCCCTGGTCTAAAAGGTCAAAGACTACTGGCAAAACAAACAAACGACAAATGGCATTGTGTTGGTACATTTTTCAGGGAGTTTTTGTTGGGAATGTTTGAATTTGGTTCAAAACTACATACGAGCACCAAAGCCTTAAGCCTCCAAATACTGACAAGGAGACAATAGGGCACTCAAATTATATAGGACAAAGAAGCAGGCATCTTTTCAACACAGCCTCATCGATTAGTGATCCACACACTGCACACCCTTTATCTTTATCAGCATTTCTCCCTCTGCTTCCATCCTTTCCAGACAACATCCCTGCTTTGACCAACCATCACCCTGGGGCTTCTATCCCCAAACAGAGCTGGATTGTTTACTTATTTTTAAAAATTGGGCCCATCTCCTAGGATCCCACAACACTCTAACCCACCTCACACAATCTCCTTTGCTTGTACTCACTGGTGAATGATCAGCCTTTTCTGTTAGGTGCCCACAGGCCCAGTTCCATGCACACAAACACCATTTGACTCCTGTTTTTCTAAATTTGACAGCACATCTATAGTTGGCTCACACCAGCAATAGAGATGCTATGGCTGGGATGGGGAACGTTTTTTGGCCCGAGGATTGCATTGCTTCAGTGGAAACATGTTGGGGGTTGCATGGCTGCAGTAGGTGAGGCCAGAACCAAAGTAGGCGGGTTGAAAACCAACATGGGCATGATCAGAACTAGCAGTGGGCGGAGCCATCCTTCATTCATTCTCCCCCCCCCCACATGCACACACACTTCACCAGCTGAGCAGCATGAGAAATAATTGAGGAGGGGTGAGACAGTGGGGAAGATGAGGTTTAAATCCCCCCTCCCCATGATGTCTCCCCAACCCATGTTACTCAGCTGAGCAGCAGGAAAAGAGCGGATTGATTGGCTTCTGTGCTTAGCAGGGAGAAAGGGAGCCCTTTCCTCACCACACAGCAGAGAAACACAGCAAGCTTCCTTTTCCCTATTGCTGAGCTGCAATCTCAGCTCAGCTGAGCAGGATGGGGGCAAAATTGTAGCAAGGTTTAAGTCTTCCCTCCCCACCCCACTATTTTCTCCCTGCACTGTTCAGCTGATCAGGAAAAGGTGGCCATAAGGGGGAAGAACTAGGGGAGAGGCTGGCAAGCCAGATGGGCTGGCTCTGTGGGCCATATCTGGCCCATAAGCCAGAGGTTCTCCACCCCTCTGCTGTGGAGAGGAGAGGTTGATCAGGAATTAACAGTTTTTCTGGCCTGGATGTGGGTTGCTTGAGTCACACTCTCCCTGAAGGTACAAAGTCTGGGCGTGGTTTTTGCTCTTAGATTCCCACTAGGCAAAGGTTGTGGCCAGGAGTACCTTTTCCCAGTTTAGACTGGTTCACCAGCCAAAAGGCACCTGGGCATTGTGATACATCCTTTGGTATAAGGAACAGTAAAGGAGTGGAGTGATTTAAGAAAGCAGGAGACCTTTTGATGGCTGAGGGTGGCGGAGGTGGAGGAGCAAAGGTCATGGGGAGGGATGTATCAGGATACCAAAACAGAGCAACAGCCTAGACCAGGGGTGGGCAACCTGCGACCCTTTGCTTTTATTTCATGTGGTCCTCGGCCTAATTTCATGCAATTGGGGGAGTCTAGAAGGAGAGGAGGAGGCCGAGAGGAAAGAAAAAAAAAAAAAGCTGGAGGGAACCCGAAATGGAAAGAGTGATGGAAGGGGTGGAGGGAGAAAAAGCCTTCTGCAAGTGATCAGTTCAGACATCTGGCAAGGGGGGGGGGATAACAGGGGGGAAGGGAACTTAAATGGACAGAGCAATGGAATGGCAAGGGTGGGGGAGCCTGCTGCAACTGATCAGTTCAGACCTTGGCAAAAGCATTTTTTCCTCCCCAGGCAGCCTGCTAGACAGAGAGGAAGAGGGAGGGTGAAAAAAATGTGGTGGCAGAAAGGAAGAGAGAGAGAAAGAAATATGAGATGGCCCCACCCACTTTTGGTTCCAGCCCTGCCCACCACCAGTATCCCCCACACACAGACACACACAGATTACCCCTGAAAGAATGCAACCCTTGACAGAAGAATGGTTCCCCACCCCTGGCCTAGACCCAGGTGACTTAAGGGAATGTATTCTCCCTTATAAGCCTCCTTGTACACTAAGATCCTCAGAAGAGGCCTTGTTCCTTGTTTGAGGTTGGGTTGGAGGGGAAGAGGAATTCGGCGTTCCTAGTAGGAGTGCTCACTCTTTGGAACTCCCCCCAACCCTGCCTGACGCCCGCCAGACTACTTTGTCTTCACCTCCCAGGAACCAGCCCCACTTTTATTTCAGCAAGCATTTGGAAGGTGACACAACTTGTTATTTTAAACTGACTAAGTATTATTTTTTCTGCTCTGTCATGCTATATTGTCTTGTAGCTTTTAATTGGGATATCTGTCTGTCTGTCTGTCTACCTACCGTTTCACACTGTTATTTAGAGAATAATGAAAGCCACCATGAGCGCCTTCTAAGGCCACATAGAAGAATAAAAAATGTGCAGGCCTGGGGGGGTGGGGAAGATGACAGAAAAAACCTGGGGAAATTTGGGGACCACCCAATTTTAGAAAAATCCCTGGAGAAAAAGCCCCCCCCCCCTTTCTACTTTACCAGCGTTTTTTTCTGGTTTTTTCCCTCTAGGCCTTCACATCTCTAGGCAGAATATCAGTGCTAAATAAATAAATATGACACACATGCATCCATCTCTGAGGTCATAGGGTGGGCCATGTGTCCTCTTTACAGAGGACAGTCCTCTATTTGAAGGGCTGCCAGAAGTCTGTCCTCTATTCTGAAGGCGTCCTCTATATGAAAGGCTGTCCAGCCCAGTTCTGGTATAAAGTTACCATCAGATAAAGAACCATCAGAAGGAAGAGCTGGGCCTTGAAATTGCCCATCCACAGCACCTGAACAGCAGACTGAACAAGACACACAGGTCACCTGGTCACAGTCTTCCACACTACGGTGAGATGTACTGTATTTCTATTTAAATCATAACAATTACTTATATATTTGCATCTATACATATAAATTATGCGGAGTTCATGCAAATCAATGACTTCTTTTATCCTCTTTTTTGGTGATCCATGTCCTCTTTTTTGGCATCTTACAAGTGGTCACCCTCTTCCTGCAGCTGTGCCACTTTAGCCCCACTCATGGGCAGCTCACCCCCCTGCCCTTCCCTTAGCTGCAGCTAATGGGTATTTTGGGTTAGAGTTGTTACATTGCTGCTCCACACAGGCAACAATGGTGGGGGTGACCGTTTCCTGTTTAATTGTCCTTTTTAACTGCTCACTTATATGCACACCAGACTGTTGCCTGGATATAAAGCCCCATCTGCCTAATAGTGCTGAAGGATGCTCACATAAACACAGAAGCATGCACCCTTCTCTTCCTAACCTTCTGATTTAAATTTTGTGTGTCATAAAGACCACAGTAATTCTGCTGTCTTTGTAATGAATGAACAGTATGGAAAACTCATCCTCACAACAGGCTGCTTTCACATGAGCACAAGTGAACAGCATTAAGTCTTCTTGTGGGGTTTATTCAAGGGGGAGCATGCTTTACTTCTGTATCATATCCTCTCAGCTTTAAGAACCAAAGTATCTAACACTGTTTGTCTCCGCTGGGAGAATCGCACTCTGTGAAGTGACTGAAGGATGTCCCAGAAATCTCTTTTATTTATTTATACAATTATTTCTGAGTTGTTTTTTGGCCCAGAAAGGCCCCCCCAAGGCAAATTTCAATTTAAAACAATTAAAAAACAAAATACCACACACAGTAAAACAATCTTTTAAAAGCAGCAAGCTGAGATTATGCATATAAAATTCATTCAAAAGCTATTTAGAACAAAACATTTTTAACAGCCCACTAAAGCTAAGCAGAAACGGGGGCGGGGGGGATCTAACAACCTTAAGGAGAGAGTTCCACCATCAGGGTGCCACCACAGAGGAGGCCTAGTCTCAGATTCCCACCACCTACCCACTCTTAGAGGTGGTGGGACATACAGAAGAGCCTCTGAAGCAGATCTTAAATTGTGGGCAGGTTCATACAGCAGGTACCAGTCTTTCAGATATCCTGGCCCCAAACTATTTAGGCCTTTATAGTTAAGGACTAGCACCTTGAATTGTGCTCAGAAGCAAATTAGCAACCAGTGCAGCTGATGCAATACTGGTTAATATGGTCAAGAAAGCACATGCCAGAAAGCAATCTGGCTGCTGGGTTTTACACTAGCTGCAGTTTCTGAACACCCTTCAAGGGCAGCCCCACATTGCAGTAATCTAAACACACAGAAGGTGATTATGGCATAGATCACTGCCTTCTCTAAAAAGGGGTGCAACTGGCACACCAGTCAAAGCTGGCCAAAGGCAAGCTTCTTATAATGCAAACAGCCATATACTTTATGATGGAGCTTGGGAAGGAGAGTGAGTACTTCTCCTTTATCATTTATATATACAAATTAGGGAAGGGATGACTAACCTTTCAACATTAGGGGATTCTGAACTTTTAGAAATTGTGTGGAGAATTTCTGCAGTTGCAGCTTCTCATTTCATAATGCTACAGGAATTTGAAAAGTTATACCTGCTAAAATTCCTTCATCTTCCCAACTCTTAAAAGATAAAGGAGCCTGAAGTTGAAAGTCTGGCCATTCTTGGGTTAGGATACACCTCTTTAAGACAGATGTTCATTTTCCTTTCCCTTCCTCACCTTTTCTCTCTCAGTGCCTACCGACAGCCCTTTCAGCTTGTGGCAGCTGCTGTTTATTGTCAATCCGTAGCTTCTATATGACATCCCAACATTTGTTAGAGTAAAAATAGGTACACTTTAAAAAAAAAGAAAAGAGAAAGCTTTATATTGGGAAAAGAAGTAATTTTCCATGAGGTATGACACCTGGCCCAACCCACTAAATACATCCTGAAAATCATCATTTCAACATATCCATTTCCCCTTCACTTAAAAAAAAACATATATTTTTACATTTAGCTCCCACATATCCATTACATTTGCCATTGCATTATACAAATCTAACTCCCAAACAGTATGATTTTGAGAATTTCAACCGATATTATATAGCAGCAAAGCAATCTAGAAGCAAAAAAAGTAAAATAATAACCTGGTATTCTGGCATCCAGTTAAATATGTATCAGTAAGAGGTGGAAATTCCATCCATATCTGCAGGTAGCATACACAGTAAGAAAAAAGTTATGGTTTGAAAAGTATGTTTCTAGTCTGCATGAATACCTCATCCTTTTGAAAACGTTAGTTAGACGAATAAAGTGCATTTCTGCCTTTTTTCCCAGCACCTGCTGAGAGGCATGGTGGGAAATTGGAATCTTTCAGGTTTGGCTTTTGGGGGGTGGGGGAATGTTGGTGTTACAACAGCTGGCGGTACTGGTACTCAGGACATGGGGGCATTATAAAGGTGTGGAATGGTGGTCTAGGGCTGAAATAATTATGCAGCTTTGATGTTACAATAAGGGAGATGGGCAAGAACTAATGGGAGAGGGAGATCCCTGTATTACAGGGAGGATTGGGGTGGAAAGGCTTTAGCAAAGTTGTTGGACAAGAGTACTCACTACTAGACTGGAGTTAGGGGGGTAATGAGGGCTGGGCCCGGAAGGGTTAAGGGGGAGCAAAACTGTCAGGCTGAAGCCTGTGTTAGGCCTTGTTGCCATGGCGGCAGACTGTCTCGCTGGCACTCCCTGACCCCTGAAGGGGGATCTTGGGGAGGGGGAAAGAGGCTGAGACACAGACACTACTGGGCGGGGTTGGGGCAGAGTCCCAGGAGAATCAGTCTAGCACCTGATACACATGGACAACAGTAGAGCCACACACAAAAACACACATGTGCCAGATGATAGCCAGGCTAGAGCGCCACATGCAAACATACAGTCGGAGCAAGGTACCAAGCTTCATGCGGTGATTTGCAATGATACATAAGCATACAACACACGGATGCAGACAAAGAGCAACGCAGCCATATACATCAGCCGTTGACTAATACGAAGCAGCCGATAAATTACAATGCCACACGGACGTACACAGGTAAAACTCCATCCATGCGCAAAATGCAGGAAAAGGACGGGGACGAGATGACAAAGAGAAAATAGCATGGCAGGTGCACAACACTAACCCTCATGCACACACCACACTGCAGTGTCACAGACCTCACAGAGGCATGTGCAACAAATACACACACATACCCATGAGACCACGACACAAGGCCATACACTCTTGGCGACTGAGTACATTGCCATACAAAGGCTACAGGGCTTGCCTGAGAGCCAAGAGTTCACACGCCAAAGTCAGAAAGCAAAAAGACCGACCCTGTCCGGGAGCAAGACAAGGCACCGTGTGGACTGACCACTCAGGAGGCCAATGCAACATAGGTGTCCCAAGGGAAACGATGCTGCACCCCCACATTTTGAATACGTGACAGCCAGAAAGCCTAGAATTGCAACTCTAACAGGGTTTATGTTCCCACACCTGATTTTTGGGGTGTGATCAAATACCATAACCCTCCCCACATTAAATCCTTCACAACTCCCCCCCCCACCCTTCATTTCACTTCATATTAGCCTTTTGTCACCTGAGGCAAAAAGACTAATTTGCCGCAACCTGCTGAACATTGCTGTCCTGCGCCATCACTACCATCCCAGCCACTCAGCTTCCTCCTGCCCCACCTTCTGTTACCTGTTCAGTCATAGGTATGGGAACACAGGAAGCTGCTTATAAGAGTCAGACCATTTGATCCATCTACCTCAGTCTTGTTCATGCTCTCCAGGGTTTCAGTCAGGGGTCTTTCCCAGTCTTACCTGGAAATCCTGGGGATTGGACTCAGGACTTTTTGCTTGCCAAGCGTGTGTTCTAACACTAAGCTCTGGGCCCTTTTGGCCACCCCACCCCCCGGCAAGATGGCACCACTCCAAAGAAACCACTCTAGGAAACGAATGCACATGTTTCTCTCTGCCCCAGATACCCCTGAAATTCTGGAGCTGGTTTGGCTAGGGTACAGGGATGCCATATTTTGGACATTCTTTTCCTCTTAAAGTACACTCCAAATTCATGCCCTACCTCATGATTGGGCTGCCCTTGTTTAAAAATAAACAAACATCAAAGCCTTCATCTTAGTTGTCTCCTAGGATTGGCCATGGAATAAGGTTTTGTGCTTTTTTCTCTACAAGGGGAAGGTAGTTCTGATTCAGCCTCAAGTCTGGACATTAGTGGAACTAACTAGTTGGTAGTGGGACGAGGTCAGAAGGGCTTTGTCCCGAAGAGTTGGCTGTTGTTTGATTTGGCTGTCTCAAAAGGTGGCACTACGGAACGGGCCGAAAGCCCTCTCTCAGTCAGCACAGTAACAGCTCCCTGGTGCAAGACATATGGTCTCTGGGTCTCTATACAGTTCCTGAAGGGGATCCCCTCTCCATGGAAACTAGCTAGCCCCCTTGCTAACCAAATTCAGCTGCTCTGGATGCACAGGTTGGAGCTTTGCCTGCATGTTTAGACAGTGATGGAGGCTCTTCATGCTGTTACCACCACTCCCCGTCTGGGAACAGACAGACATACCATATGCACAAGAGCAAAACCTTGTAGTGAGTGTAGTGTTCATCCAAGATCACTACCTGCCACTGAGTTCCATGCTTACAATCATGAACACAGATTTGAATGCCTTTTTTAGCCTGAAACATAATGTGAGCCTGAGGGTAGGGGCTGTCTAGTTGTTGAATCTTGTAGGCTCTGGGAGTCTTTTGACTGAACAGTGGGATATAAACGCTTTGAATAAATAAATAAATAAATAAAGAGAGGGTGGGAAAATTGTGGAATGGCTGTTAGAAGTAACTATATTCAGTTCATACACTGACGATGGTGCCCTGCGTCAACACCTTCCCCTGATTAGCTTTTTTTCAAAGGAATTTAAGATGCTTGTCCTAAACGTTCAATTCCAACTAGAAGCATTTCCCTACCCCTAGAACGTCACTTGTCAAGCACTACAGACCACCACCCCAGAATTAGTATGGGACACTCACCCCTAAATCCATTCCCCCATGCTCCTCATGACAGCTAGCACGTACAGAAAGCTCTGAAAAATCTGGGGAGGGGGGAGTCTGGGACTGAACTGGAGGCCACTTGCTACATGAGAAGAGAAGGCCAGGGACCCTCATGACACTTTCCTCCCTGCAAAAGGGGTTGGCCTTTCAAACAGACTGGTATAACAACAACCCTTTCATGTTTTCCCTTGCTACCACCCCCGGGGGTGGGGGAACACAAAATAATTTGGGACCTTGCCTCGCCTGGCAAACTGTATGCATCTCGTTTTAACACAGAGAAGTCCTACTAGAAACAAGACGGATTGATATCTTTCCCTCCTTATTTTAATACCACTTCCGCCTCCACCAGCCATCCTGGTACCTATGAGATATGAAATGTATTTCCATACTGTAATATAAGGAACCTCTGCCCATCCATTTCTCCTCTAAGTTCAGTACACTTCCTTCACTCCCTCCTGCTCACCCTCAAGTTCCAAGCCATAGCAATGGGGATGGAGGGTAGGAACCCTCCTATAGCCACGCATTTTCTTTTCTTCTCCCCACTCCAGTTCCATCTTCCTATGAGAGGATGAACACAGAGGTGGGAGGAGATATCCTAGCTCTGCGCGCACGCGCGCACACACCAGAATCCATTAACCCTGGGGACACAGAGATGGTTCCTGAAGGGGTTGAGCAGGTGTGCATGCAAGAGAGATGGAGACATGCAGAATAAAGAGGTGACATGGAAAGATAGAGGGAAGATGCCCTATAACTATTCCAACCCTGTAAGGAAGCAGTTAAAAGGCCTGTCATCATCTGGACACTCCACCAATGTCTTAACAGCAGCATGAGACTCTATGCCCAGTTTCCCACTCTGCCTAGGCATATATGGAAACCTGGGCATAAGTGAATGGGTAGAATTGGAGTGTGTAGGGATGAAATGGGTGGATACATGCAGATGATTAGGTAAATATGGACATGTCAGGGTGAAGGCTAGAATGTGGGTAAGAAAGAATACACGTTTTTATGGGAATCACTGGATGGGAGAGGCTTAAGAATGATGGATAAGTGGGTGGGAGGGGGGATTTGGAGCTGGGCTGGAAGTTGCCTATCAGGAACAGAAATAGATCAGCGCCTATAAAGGGTGATGAATGGATGGGGAAGCCGGTAGGGGAGATGGATGAATGGGAAGACATGAAGGGCAGGCCGTGTATTGCAATAGATAGGAGGGTGTTCATTAGGAGAAAAGGGTGGAGATCAGGAGCTGGCTGAGTGAACTGAAGCAATGGATGGACACATATTATATCTATGTATCTGGACAAGTGGGGAAACAGAGAGAGCTTGCCATTGTGTCCCTACCATGGTGTTTTGACACGATGCAGGTTTCAACACACACGCACCACAGTTGAGATTGCTAATTTATCTTACGGCGGCTTGTCCTCAAAGGTCCATTTCATGACCCCATTCATACCGAAGGACAGTGGCATCCCCATCGTCCTCTTCCATGCCCCTCAAACCACAATCTGGAGCAGCTGGAACCTCCAACATTGCCAACAACTACAGCAAAGAGAAACATTTTCATCTATTTCAGAATGGAGGCTTCTAGCCTCTACTGTGCACACTGAGAGTGGGGAGAGACCAAGACTGAGAAACCCATGGGGAAAAGGAGAGGGAGGAACAGAGAGAAAGGTAAAGGAAAGAGGAGCAGGGAAGGAAGAGATCAGGTAGTGATGGGACCACTGCAATAAGCTCCCCTCCCCCATCAGTCCCTGCTCTGCTGCAATTCCCTCCCTGCCTACATACACACACAACCTGCCTTCGAGCTGGTCAGGAGGTCAAGTTCTTAAGAGGATTCTGGCTCTAACACAGGCAGTGACACTACACTGGGGCGGGGGAGGGACTGTATGAGACTGCATGTTTGTGGGCCTGTAAGCACAAAAGATTGGCTGTGCACACGGGTGCTTTACTAGGTGCAGATGGGCCTCCTCAAGCATGTAACACCTTTGCACATCTTGCCACGGGTGTTCACAAGCACATCTTCTCCCAAAGCCTTACAGTCAGTCAACCACTCACGTTGGCCCTGTACATACAAAATACACAGCTCTCCTCATCTCCCTCTTTCTCTTTCACTTAACTCTTTTATAGTTTCACTGGCCTAAGATTTGGGATCAAAGCATTCGGCAACAATCAAGCACATGAAAGTGCACTAGTCAAACAGTATATGCAGACAGAAATGCACAGACACTCATGCTCAAATTAAGTAACATGTACACATATACACACACACAAACTCAGCCAATGCTAAGCCAGCTAGGGGAGAACAGGTTAGCCCCCTCCTTAATATCATCTGAGACACCTCTACTCACGTGTGAAGGAAGTAGGCCAGGTGGGGGGCAATGGTGGAATCACCAGGCAGGTTTTTTTTTTTCCACACAAAGGAGACACCTCAAAAACACTCCCATCAATCTATATCCCCCAATATAGGCATCATGTCTATTTCCTTTCAGAAGCAATTAACATAAAATCTCCTCTGCTTCACAACATTCCAGAGTTAGCTGCATCTCTGCTTTTGTTCTCACATTTTATTGTGGGAGATCGCTATTGTTAATACATAGGCATTCACATAACACTTGGAGGTTGTGGTGTGTGGAATTTTAGATGTGTTGCTATGCCTGTGTAAAACATATCTGCTGATTCATAGTACTGGGGCAGAGGTGGGAGTGGGTAGCATTTAACCCAAACTAAGCATTGTTCATCATTTATATTACAGGTGAATCAAGCTGAGGATCTCACTTTCAGTGCCCAGCAAGAAGGCACATCCCTGTGTTTCAGGGTGGTGTCCATGTTTGTGAAGACAGAGAGGTGGAAGTAAGCACAAGGGCCCTTGTTTTACATTGTGTCAGAATTTGTGTGATGGTGTCATACAGATATGAGGACAAGGTATGCCTGTGTGGTGTATATGGAGGTATACAATACCATCTAAGAGAGTATGTGTGTATTTAGGAATGAGATTAACTGGTGTGCAATAATATATGCTTGCTCATAAGTAGGGTGTATGTGGACACAGCTCAGCTGCCCCTGGCGGTATTCTACAGAGGTGATGTGCAATATATGTCAGAGCAGGGAACCAAAAGACCATGACCCCTCCACTCCAAAGATGGTGCCCCACCTTGGAACATCTTAGTAGAGGCTGTTTGCATGCACTCACGCATGCGCAGACACCCTGGCACCTTTGATGAAGAACATATGCATTGCTCTCCTTGTACTGCGGATGTGGTTGTGAACACGTGTGAACTTTTTCTGATGTGCATGCCTGATGCAGCTATGTACATTGTAGTGTGTACCCTTGTGTGTGCATTAATGACTATGCTGTATGAGTGGTACATGGATTCATCTCTATGCACAGAGAGAATGGGAGAGAGGGACAGAGGAGTGTTTTCGCTCATGGAGAACTGTAAGGCTGTGTTATATAAGGGACATGAGCAAAGGATTCCCTGCTTGCAGCAGCTTCCCCAACCACCACCAAGCTATGCTTCCCTCCCTGTTTGTAGCCCCAAGACCCCACTCCCCTCCTAGGCAAACTGATTTATGCTTAGGCAAAGCACTGCCAATGAATGGAGGCTGAGCTGGGAGAGACCCCTGACCTCGCCCATGACCTCTGACCCTGTCTGGCTTCACAGACAGGCTGCAGCTGGGTCTCTCCCCCTTGACCCTTTAATTCCAGACCCGCCCTTCCCCACCAAGGAGACTGCCAGACGTTAACCCTGTGAGTGCCGGAGCACTCAAAAAAGAGCAGACAGCTCAGCTTGGTTTAAGAGGGATGCAATCTGGACTCCTGAGCCCTGTCCCTGCTCCCACGCTGGCCAAGGTAGAAGGAGGCGTGCATTTTAGAACATGGAAAAAGGAGTTTGGAATCTTAAGATGCTGCCCTGGGTCTACATTCAGCATCTAGTATCCCCCCCACCTCACACACACAGTCATCCAAATCCTGAGTAAACCTATTTCAGTGGATCATCCAAGCCACTTCCCACCTAAACAGAATTGCATGCTCTCCTGCCCCAAACCTGGCTCCTCCTTCCTGTTCTCAACATAATATCATTCAGTCTGCATATTCCAAGTCAAAATTGGAAGCAGAGAAGGTAGGCGCTGTGCAAACACAGAAAAATACCCCCATCTTCCTCCTCCTGTCTGAACCCCAGGCTCTCCTTGCTGCTTTTCCTGGGCTCCTCCTCTCATGTTGCACTCCCCCTTCTCTTCTTCCTAAAACCCAGCCTTCGGCCCCCCACACATTCAGCTCTGCTGATGCCCCAAGCCTTCCACAATGCCCTCCTCCCCTGTTCTATTAAGGGCAGGTTAGGTAGCAGCAAAATGTACAGTCATTGGGAGGGGGGAGAAGAGTCGAGCTCTTCTGCCCCCCCTCCCCCATTCCTGCCTGCAACTGCAGAGAGGTGCATCTTGGGATGAATAAATTATATGGCAGGATTCAGGGAAAGAGAGCGAGGGAGACGAGCAAAACGGGGTTGGGTGGGAAAAGAGAATTGCTGCTGCCTCCAAGGCTGGTGTTTTTTCTTTTAATGTCAGGATCCCCAAACTTCACTAAGGACGCCAAACACGTAATCTGATAATAATTCATAATTTCCTGATCTGATTCCTCTACAGCCACCATACAAAAATCCTACAGGCCCCATTTCCCCCTCAACCCTCCACCACCACTCCCCACAGAAGGGAAGGGGGCACCTATTTACCCCAGCCTTGCTTATTCCAGCCCACCAGAACTCACTCTTCTCCAGAAGGAACTTAAATGCCCAGGCACCTCTTTTTCTTTTGACTTTGCAGATAAGCCCCGCAGAATGGGTGCATGGGGTGGGAAACCGGGGGGGGGGAGACAGAAGTATCTGAAAGGATCCCCCCCCCGTCTTTTAATGCACGGCACAGCAGCACCCACCCTAGGAAAGATGACAGAAAAAGAGAAGGGAAGGCAAGACTTGGCGATGCTTCGGCTGCAATCCTATGCCCGCTTTCTTAGAAGTAAGCACCAGTGAGCACAATGGGACTTACTGCCGAGTAAGCATGCACAGCACTGCACTCTTCAAGACCTTTCCCACTTGGCTGAGGGGGCCAGAAAGGGAGTCAAATCATTCTTTCAAAAAATGAACCGAGGTGCCCTCTATCCTTTAGACGGCCTCAACTTCCTTCCTTTGGATAGCTTCCCATTATCCGTCCAGTCCACCCCCCCCCCCAGCAGCCTGCCCACCTACCTGATCCATTGAGAGGGGGTTTGCAGGGATCCAGTCTTCCCTCACTTAGAGCTCCCACAAAGTGTGTGTGTGGGGGGGGGGGGAAGAGATCCAGCCGAACAAAGAGTATGTGTCTATAAGGTGTATGGGGCGCGGAGAGAGGAGAGGACGTCCCCCCCCCCCCGTCATTCTGTTGCTGACCCTTCTTCTCTAATTTTGGTAGGGTAAGACATATCCTTCCTCCTCCTCCCAGGCTCCCGGCTCCCTCTCTTCGAACTTGACCTCCAATCTGCTTCTCTTTCGTGTGTCTAACCCCCCCCCCCCCTTTCCAGGCTTCTGCACAGGAAAATACACAGCGCAAGAGGCTGAGTGGAAAGGGGCCCCCGCAGGGGAAACATGGAGGGAGGGAGGAGGGGGGGGGGCTGTCCAGCCAGGAGTTGCTGCACCTGCAGGGGAGGGAGGCTCGCCCTTCTTGCATCTACTCACCCCACAAAATACCAGGGGTGGGGGGGATGGGTTCTCCAACTCTGCTCTAAGGACTGGAAGGAAGCAAAAGCCTAGAGAAATCTAGGGCTGGAAGGAAATGTCAGGTTGCTGAGCCGGGAGGAGAACGAAGCAATGTATGAACTGAAGGGCAGGAGAAAACTTGGGGCGGGGGGGAGTGGAATTGAACAGGCAGAGAAAGAGGCAGACCCCCCCCCCCATGCAGAAATAGGATTGGCAGGGAAAGCAAGGTTAAGGAGGCGGGGGGGGGAGAGAGAGTGAGGAGTGAATCTACAAATGGAGAGCGGAAAGAGGATTTGAAAGCGGGCTAGAGCAGCAGAATGACAGAAGACGGGCGGAATGGAAAAAGGGGCTGGAAGGAAAGGTGGAGCAGAGGCTGCCACAGGCCACTTACCGGGGAGTAAAGCCACGGAACTTCTAGCGGGAGGAAAGGAGGAAGGAAACGTATATAGATAAGGTGACAGGAGAAAGACAGGAGGGGAAAGCTGGAGAGGCAGGAGAGAGAGATTAGAGAGAAAGCGAGGGGAAGGCGAGGGACTGCTGCGGATGGAGAGAAAGAGAAGGAGGGATGGAGGAGTGCAAAAAGGACATGTCTCCCGACTCCGTTCAGGGAGGGGGTTGGAGGGGGAGCTCCTCAAGCCACCGATCTGTAATTGCAAGCCTCGCCGTGCACTCACCTGCCAGGACGCGGAGCTGCTGCTGCTGCCACCAGCCGCCGCCTCCTCTGCGTCTCCACCGGCAACGAAGAGCAAGTCTCCGGGGCCCGCCACCGCTGCATGCTGGGAGAGGCTCTTTGGGGGTGCTGGTGATGTCATTGGTTGGAGAAGGGGGGGCGGGATATTGGATCCCCTCCCGGAAAAGAAAGGGGGTGGAAGAGAAAAAGAGGGCGAGGGAGGAGGAAGAAAGCAAAGCAGCCGAGTCCCTCCCTCGCCCTGGAGTTGCTGATTTAGCCCGAGCTGCTGCCGGAGTGCGCTAAGCAGCCTCCTTCTGCCTGCAGCAAACGCTCTCGTCGGGGCTGCTCTGGGGTTGGTGCCCTCTACAGCCAGCCAGCCAGGAAGGAGTAAGGTGGGATGGGATGGGATGGGATGGGAGAGGAGGGGGAAGCCGGACTCCTGGGTCCATGAGCGCTCTCCCCGCTCGACCCCAGCCAGCTGACCTGGTCAAGTGATAAACTTAACTGATAAGCACGGGAGGAGCTTAATCTGAAAGAGGGCTCAGCAAGGGTTGAGACTATTTTCGGTGCCAAGGGACATATCGTAATGAGAGGGCAGTGCCCCTGAGCATGTGTGGAGTGCATTTTCCTCACTAAAAAATACAGCGTTCGTTTATTTTAAGTGCCATACAAATAAATACAATAATGCTAAGGCTCCAACCTGTGGCATCATTAGTCAGCTTTTCCTCATATTCCACCTCTCATTCTTTACTTTTCCACTTCGCTAAAGTGGAAACTGGCAGAAGAAAAGGCTCCATGCAGGCGTGGGCAACTTGTTGGCCCTTCCATCACCCTTATCATTGGCTATGCTGGCTAGGGCTGATGGCAGTTGCAGTCCAACAACATCCAGAGGGCCACAAGCTGCCCACTCCAGCATGCAACCAGTGAGTAAGGGAAGCAACCCTGCCCTCCCCACTCAGTATGGATTGGGGCCAGCAATCTTTTGGCAGGAAAGCCCTTATCTCCACTCTCTGAGCCAAACAATCCCTCCCCACTCCAAATACACACCAAATGCCCTTCTTTCATTCCCTAACTCTCTAGGTTTCTCTTGAGTAAGCTAGATGGAAGAAAGCCATATCTTTCCCCCCACTCACTGAGCTTGTTTGCCCAAGGGTTGAACTGGAGTGTCCCTTATGAATGAGCACTTATTCCCATTTTCTCATTATTACCACTGATCGGCAAAGTATTCTGATCTGGGCATGGGATGTGGCAAATACTACCATAGAACAGAATAATTGCCCACAGTTCAAACTAGCCAGTCCCCTCATCAGTGAGGCTGAAGCAGAGCTGGCATGCCCTTTAGGGAAAAGCTTCCAAACTGTATTCCTCCACACCAGCCACTCCTTATCTACAGAGTAAGTGCCCAACAAAATTGTTAGCAGAAATCTCAAGAAAGTCACCTTCAAAAATAAAATAAAGATCCTCCCCACCTTTCAGCACAACAGTTTTACAAAATATTTAAAATCCAGAAAATACATCAAAACAATAGTCAAACACAATAATCAAGCACCAAAATAAAACAATAAAACAACAACCAGTAAAATATACACCAAAGCAGATGAACAGTAAAAAAAAAAAAGCCAGGAGCAAGCCAAGAAATTCCCCTCAAAAAGACAGACAACCCAGAGGCTGCCAGAAAAAGAATGATCATAACCCAGTTTCTAAAAACCAGGAACAAAGGGGCAGAACAAACCAAGGGAATATGTTTCACAGCATTTTGGCTACTGCCAAAAACCCTCCTCTGTCCTGGATAACCATCCGTTATGCCCCCAGTTTACAAAGGAACCCATAGCAGAGCTTTAGAAGGAATAGTATAGATAGGTTCATGTGTTCCTCAAGGTACATAGCACTGTACTGGGACATCTCAGTGCAATCCTGCAACCAAGTCTGGCAGGAGACAAGAGGCCTTATCACAAGGAGGTTTGGATAACATACAGTGAGGAACATAAGAATGACAGCAGGGCCAATGGGTTTGTTTGACTAATGCCCACTGAAGTGGTTTCTCTGTCAGCAAGAAGAGACCTTAATCACATTAGTTACACGTTTGTTTGTTTGTTTAAAAAATGATATACCATCCTTCAGCAGTGCTTCCAGGATGGTTTACAAAAACAAGATTAAAACATCAAGTTAATACAGTACATTAAAAAAATCCCAGTACATTAAAAACTCTGGGAAAATGCTAAAATGCCTTAATTAGCACCAAAATAATAGTAATGTTGGGCCAGGTGAACTTCTTTGGGGAAAGAATTCCATCAATGGAGTGCCACAAGGCAGAACGCCCTCTCTCTGGTCACCACCTGGCTCACCCCAGATAGTTGGGGGCACCTGGAAGGAGCCTCCAAAGATGGCCTCAATACACAAACAGGTTGATAAGCAAAAATTCCTTCAGATGCTTGGATCCCAAGCCATATAGAGCTTTAAAGCACTTTGGACTGTCTGTGCTCAGAAATAGACTGGTAGGCTTGAAGCACCAGTGTAAAATATTAAAAATGACCAACCCCGGTTAACAACCTAGCACCTATATTCTGAAGCGGCCATAGTTTCCAACCAGTCTTCAAGTTAGCCCTGTGTGCGACACATTGCAGCAGTACTTCTTTGACCATTGATTATGCAGCAACAAAATATCTGTCATTATGATGGGCAGGGCAGAGATGGCTGGCATACTGTATATGTTGGTGTACTTATATATTGGTCTGGTTCAAATGTTTAGTGTTATGTATAGTTTAGTGTTATGTGCAAACACCTCAGGCTTGTGCGCTCCCCTTCTCTGGCACTTCTGTTTTCAATTAACCACTGTTAATCATTATGTCTGAACAGGAAACTATAGTTAAACTTAACTATGATTTAGGGAAATAAGCCAACTTCATAAACTATGGTTTGAAGTTGGCTTATTTCCCTAAGCTATAGTTAAGGCTAACCAGATTTTGTCTGGAGTTGGGCACAATGATAATCTGCAGTTAGTTAAAAACAGGTGTTAAAGCTTCCAATATCTTCCTTGCAGCAGCGCCTAAGGAGGAGATGTGAAGGGGAGTTGACAAATCTAAGGCTCTTTCATTGACATAGCCCTACACCACAGTATAGTGCTACATCCAAATAAAGCCATTGTATACTATGTCGAGTCAAGAGTCTAGCTATGTGAACCCAGCATAGTCTTTCAAATAGATTCATATTGTTGTCATTAACAACTGTGGATTTGTAGACTGTGCTTGACAGCATTCTAGAGACAGCATCTATCACAGCACTCCATAGAATACTATGTGGGTATATTTTTAGCCCCCTTTCATTATCTAGTTTGGTATTCCAATTGTTTCCGCTGGAGTTTACATACATTGGACATTTGTGTGTTTTGATTGCTAAAGTCAGTCAGTTCAATGGGATTAGTCATAGATAAGTGTTACTTATAGATGTGACATAATATAGTATATGTTTGTTTACATCTGTGGTTGTGTATTAGTCACATCAAATCAAGGTTCATTTTACAGGGTACCTCTTTATCTTTTGGTGTATCTGTGTATGTGGTGCACTAGTTAGAGTGCTGGACTAGGACCAGGGAATACTCAACCAGCTATGAAGCTCACTGGGTGATCTTGGGCCAGTCAACCTAACCCACCTCACAGGGCTGCTGTGTGATCCAAATAAAATGGTAGGTAAATCTTAATCACCAGTCCCCCCACCTTTGTACACTGAGAATCACTGCACACCACGTATTTACTTCCCTGTAGTACCAGCACCTCCATGTTCTCTCCCCGTCCTCCCATGTTCCTGATCAGAAACAGTGCATCTATCAAGGAAGGGAACATAGGAAGCTGCCTTATACTGGGTCAGAGCACTGTCCATCTAGCCCGGTATTGTCAATACTGACTGGCAGCAGCTCTCCAGAGTTTCAGGAAGGAGATTTTCCTGCCCTACCTGGAGATCCCAGGATTAAAGCTGGGACTTCTACATGCAAAGTAGGTGCTCTGCCACTGAACTATGGCCCCTCCCCATACAGAGAACCATCATTCAATAGTGCTGCACTTTTCCCTGTAAAGTTACTGCCCTAGGTAGTCACCTAGGGTCATCTAGTGGCAATGCTCACCCTGGAACATATGCTTTTGAATGCATGTGTGATCAGGACAGGAATGAGGTACTTAACCTTGAGATTTTGAAAAACCTATACAGGAATAATTCCATATGCTCTGAACATGTTAAGCATAAAGTCAAAACTGGGACACGGGTGAGAGAAGAAAAAGGGCAGATGAAGCAGAGGGAGGGAGGTATCAGGTGGGAGTGAGAACAGGAGAAGATCAAAATAAAAGAAGGAAAAGGCTGTAATAGATGGAGCGATTAGAAGAAGCATTTATCCCAGCGTAATTTAAGTTTAATTCAGCCTGGTTGCCATGTTCCTTCTGTTCCCACGTGCTCACATACGCACGCGCATGCACCCCCCCCACACACATAATGCCAGTAGATTCTCACTCCCACCAGTAAATTAGTATGTATGTCTACAATATTTATTTAATTTAGAAAATGTATATGTGTCTTTTTCAGTTATCTATCTGTCTATCTCAGGATAGTATCCAGTAAGATGATAATCATTTAAAAATCACTACAGAATCAAATATCAGAAACAGCAAATAAAACAGATCCATAACATTTGGCAGAACAGATAAAATCATAATCAGGAACAGCTTATCCTTACACTAAATGCTGGGAAACTTGGGCAAATAATGTCTTCTTGTGGCATTGAAATGACATTAAATTGGGTGCCATGTAGGCCTCCTTAGGGAGGGCATTCTACTAGTGGGGCTCTAGATGCAAGAAGGCCTTCTCCCCAGTCACCACCTGATGGTTAAGAACATGAAGGAAGGCCTCCCAGGATGACTGCAAAGTTTGGGCAGGCTTGTTTCGTTAGTCAAAGGCAACTGCTCAGGTACCCGGATCCCAAGCTATTTAGGGATTTATAGGTAAGCACCAGCACTTTGGAATTGTACCTGAAAATGGACCGGCAGCTAATGTTGTTGATTGAAGTTAGTAACCTATCAGTGGCATTTTGTTCTTGTACTAACTGAAGTTTCTGAACAGCCTTCAAAGACAATCCAACATATAATACGTTGTAGTGGTCCAAGCTAGAGGTTACCAAGGTATGGATAACTATGACCAGGCTATCTCTGTCCAGGAGGGGTCTTTGGTCCAAGCTGGTGGTGGGCACTGCATGCAATAGAGGTCACTTGGGCCTCCAGCGAGAATGCTGGCTCCAGCAGCACCTCTGTTATTCTACATACATCCTACCTTTCTGCCTTGAAACTCAAGATGGCGCACTTAACATACACTGGGTGACCTTGGGCCAAGTTACTCTCACTCTCTCAAATTTAGCTACCTCACAGAGATGTTGTGAAGATAATAAGGGGGCGGGGGAGAGAGACATGCTCACCACTTTAAAGCTCCTTGGAGGAATGGTGGAATACAAATAAACAAATAATAAATATTTATAATGGACAGAACTTGCCAAATGCTGATGGTTAGGGAACCAAAATGAGGCTGCTGAGAAACAAGGAGGTACCAACATGCAAGGGGAATGCTTAAGTTTGCAGAAGTATACAAAGTATTTAAGAGGAAAAAACCCTAAGGGGCAGCCGCAAGAAACCAGCCCAGTGAGGACTGAGCATACTCAGTGACCACAGGATGCTGTTTGGCGGAGATGAGGAGAATGGAATGGAGTATCCTGAATGAAGGCATGGCTGGCTGGCTGACACCCTGAACAGGAACACTCCACTCTGCAACGTTATGTTTGCTTCCAGATGAGGCTTTTATTGTTCAGTCACACTGGCCTGGTTCACAAATAACGCTAACCCTTGGTATGGGTTGTTGAATTCTGGGCTTTTGTGATATGTGAGCGCAGCTGTGCTAACAAACCATGATTTGTTAACCATAAACAACCCAGAAAGAGAACCTATGATTTGTTGTTGGGTTGTAAACTCTGGGTTGTTTAAACCATGGGCTGTCGTTACATGCAAATCCAGAACTGTGGGCTGATCGTGGGTTGTTTCGGCAGGCTACACCCTTTCTCCCTCAATTTGCTTACCTTTTTCACTTCACTGTTGCTGGGTGGGATGACACAATCTGAAAGGGAAAAGCCACCTCTGAAATTGAGGGGCCCTGCATGAATTTCATTCCTAGAGCCTGCAATCCAAAGTAATTGCAGAGAAGTTTTGATCAGGCCTTGAAGCCTGGGGCACGTGCCATAGAAATAAATCTTTGGAAACCCCCCCCCCCCAATCCACTAATTCTGTGCTGCTGCTTATACAATAAGTCCAACCCAGTCCCCCTGATAGAAGGGAGAAAAATAGGCCCACAGAGCTGGCTTCCATGATCATATAATAGAGTGCAGCAACTGAAACTTCTGAGAATTCTCCTGCCTTTTACATAAGAAATGTAGTATCTTATGGCCTGGTTTTGCTCTCCAAAATGGTTGGGTATTTTAAAGCTTAAAATAGGCTGCAAGAATTCACAGCCTGAGGCAGACCTCATGTGTAAACTGGCACCTCATGTCCTAGATCCTTGATTTCCTGTATAACACTCTGGGCCCACACATTAAGGGCTCCCTCACACGGAGCTTTTATCCTGTAACTGAGATGGCTTCTTCACGGCCGTTTGCTGGCTCTTTACATGATGCCGTGACCCTGCCATGACCCTCCTGCACTAAATGCTCTTTGTTCCGATTTTAAATAGATCGCAGATAATGGGCTATCAAATTACCCCGTTGTGTTCCGCTTCAGTTTCCTCCGTGAAAATGAAAAGAGTTAAAGCAACAAGAAGAGGCGCGAGATCAATGAAAGATAATGGAAGACCTGAGTCAGGGATACAGGGAGGAGGGGAGAAAGGAAGCGCATGAAAAAGGGAGTCAGTTGTGATCCTGCATTTAAAACCAAAGCAAAAAGCCCAGTTTTAAATGCAGGATTTTAGGCTGGTGTAGAGATGCCCTACATGTGCCCCTTCACTCTTCTTCTGGCTGTGTTTCCACAGTCACCTTTTTAAGCCCAGCTGCCTGCCTGGTTGTTTTGCTTAGGGAGGCCGAAGGAGCACTTCACAGTTGCCTAGCAACCACAGGCCCTACTCCTTCCAGCCATACTGGGGTCGACCTGCAAGTGGCTGAAGAGTTTGTCCTGCAGCAAAGCAAGACAAGCTTAATACGTTTCCGCTCACTTTTGTGGAAGAGGAATGAGGACTGTAAGAAATCCTACACAACAATAAACAGAAAACCAACAACACCGCAGCATGTTATATGACATTGTACTTGGGCAAAGCCTACCTGCCAGGACCTACTCCTAGAACCTCCTGGCCCTACACCTTCTCCTTGCACAGCACACCATGCCAAATAACCCCCTGTTTATTTCAATTAATATGGTGTTATCTCTCAACATTTTAAACATGAAACTGTTCCAAATTAAGGGCCTATGCAGTAGATTGCCTTTTTGCCTGCCTACAACATTACCACCGAAAAAGTTCACCATGCATATTCTGGCCCACTTTCTGAAGATGGTGCTCTCTGGCTATGTGCAGACTCACTGCCCTCCTCTGCACCTTTGATTATTAATGGTAGGGATATAAACCTTATATTCATTTTCCTCGTGAATATCACCCTTATTTTTAAAAAGTCCCATGGCCGTGGGTGGGAGGAGTTGCAGTGGAAAAGTGGTGGGTGGGAAAAGGTTTAAGCACCTCTCCCTTGACACCACTTCTCCAGTGAAAGCCACCCCCTCCTGAAATGGCTTTTTCCTTGTGGAAGCAACTGCTGCTGTTTTGTTACATGCATTTGTATGTCATATGCCAGCTGCAGGGACCATTGTGCAATGGTAAAATGCAGGCTTTGCATACAGAAGTTCCCAGGTTCAGTTCCTGGCATCACCAGTTAAACATGTGGGATGATGACTGTATCTTTAAGGGCCCTGCAATGGAACAGTCTGGTTTCTCCCTGTTGTAAAAATCATTAGTTGGTAGTCTTTCATGGGAAAGACTTCTTGCCTGGGGCTGCCAGTCAGAACAGACAATAATGGGCTGGCCTGGTATAAGATAAATTCCTATCTGTTAAATGGAATCAAACTTCCAAGTTCAAAGGCAGTATACCTGTGAACACCAGATGGTAGGGGCAAAAAACAAGCTTCCCAGAGGTATCTGGATGGCCACTGTTGAAACAAAATACTGTAACAGATTTTCTGACATTGTGATCTTTTTTCCCTTTATTATTTGTGATGTGTTGAAGAAAAACATGCAACAAATTAAAATGCCCATGCTTCCCTACCATAAGTCATCTGCTCCTTTCTCAAACCATTCCTGGATTTGATAATCTGGTTCAAGAGTTGTTCAGAGTTGGAGTATAGATCTTCAGTCCCCATACTATCCCAGTGAAAAACGAGTGGCAACAATGAATGGGGCATGTACAAAACCATCCTGTCTTGATCAGCTCCTCCCTTAAAGGAGAAAATATGTTCCGGTCCCATACCAATCTTTAAAATTATGGACATAGGGTGTATATGACAGAGTTCAAATGTTTCCTGAATAATATGCCATTTCTGAACTGTCTGGATCTATTCTGGGCAGTTGGCAACCCTAAGATGCAGAAGCAAGAACCAGCTGAAACAGCGGAGGAAGGTCACTCAATGAGGGCACTGGCTGATAGTTGTACATTAGGCATCTTCAGGCGTTCTATTCACTGTGTTGTATGAATGCGTGAAGAGAGGAGCACTTCAGCTCCACCCCCTTCGTCATCGCATCTGTAGTCTGTACGCGTAGAAGGTGACAGTCTGAACACGACAATCTCCTGTATTCGTGTATTTGTGTTCACGCAGTTAAGAACCCTGGAAAATCAGGGTTCTTAACTTTGTTGAGAGAAGAGAGCTACTGTCTCTTGCAAACTTGGTGTCCAGGGTGGGCTAGCCTTGCAAACGAATAGTGCTTGGGAAGATGGTAAGTCACTGAAACTTACAGGATTCCACAATGCTTAAAATGTATTTAGTGTACTGTATTTTGTGTAAACCACACCCAGAATATGCTTTTCCCCTCTGATCTAATCTTGATTCCATTTTACAGAATGTATATCCTGATTGCAGGGAGGTTGAGATGTCAATTATTTGAGCTGGAATTACCGCAGGTAAATTAACGCTCATTTCAACATGCACAATAATGCCCTGTTTGTCGGTGGCGCAGCTGAAATACCTTATAGTAGTCATCCTTGTGACAGGCCTATGACTCATGAGATTGCTTGCACTTACGGAGAAAACTGAGGCTGGGCCAGCTTCACCAATACCCAGTGTACCCCCACCAAACTCTGCAGTTGATCTGGGGTCTGATTCCCAATTTTTTAGGTTCCAGGCCCAAGTTCTAACTACTGATTCTCCTTGGCTTTAGCTGTCTTGTTGAATTCTCACTAGCTAACATGCCGTAGTTGTTTGCTCTGGTTTATTTATAGCCATCCCACTGGAAGGACAAATGGAAAATTATGCAGAATAAAAGGGATTATCATTGGCTTGAACTGGGGCAGGCATAATTAACAGGAGATAGAATTGGAAGAAACAATCCATTTTAGGGCTCACTTTCACTATATTCCTAGCTCTGTTTTCAATTCCACAACCCAGAGTGATGATTTCTTCTCCTCCTCCTCCTCCTCGTCGTCTCTTCCACCACCTGCCTGAGTTCTGCTGGTGTCTCTAAATCCCCAATTTGAGCCCCAGTTTGCCGTTGGGCAGATTAGTCCCTCGCTGATCAAGTATAATGCGTTTACAGGTGGTAATTGGCTTCCCCAGCAAGGTTTAATAGGGTTTATGGCTGCTGCTAAGGTCTTTGATGCTTAGGGAGAAAGAACAGCCTGCTAACAAGAAGTGGATGAAATGGGATCTATTCTGCACAACAGAAACTCCAATTCTGCATGCAAAGTAAATTAGGGAAACAAATCAAATGTATATAGTAATGTATTCCCTAAAGTGGCTAAGCTATACCTGTGCAGGGAAAATACCTTCTTCCTGATCAGATTGCCACTTTTTTTTACTGGCCTTGCTCTTGTACTTTTAACAGCCACTTAAGACCCAGGAATATATTGGGTGATGCTTTTTTTCACCATTCAAACCCATGACAGAAAAACAAAAACCTTTCCCTGCTAAATTTCTCTTTGTTGGACTG
Source organism: Heloderma suspectum (assembly GCF_057233095.1). Taxonomy (NCBI): domain Eukaryota; kingdom Metazoa; phylum Chordata; class Lepidosauria; order Squamata; family Helodermatidae; genus Heloderma; species Heloderma suspectum. Next base: position 15,222,024 of record NC_139467.1, read on the forward strand.
CTGTTAAAGTCACAACAGCAGGGTCTATAAACAAACAAAAAGGTGGCAAGTGGGGGACACAGGTTAATGGGAGCAATTCTGATGAGGGGGTTATTCACACATACATGAACGGCATTTGAGCTTTCATCACATGATGATTCAGCTGAATGCATGAATTCTCTCCACTAAACAGGATTGGGTTTGACATCAGGTGATATTAAAGTTCAAACTAAAGTGATTCATACCATTTTATGTATGAATGATAGCCCATTCATACATAAAAGCAGCAGCCATCTTACTCTGTCTCATAGCAGGGTCGGCCCCTTAACTTGGACTAAAGAAGGCTTTGGTAGAACCTATACATAATGCTGCAAAATGGGGATTGGGGAGGTAGGTCACAAATTTTGGTTCCAGCTATGAGAGAGGTTGGAAGCAGAATCTAGAATAAATGTTATTTATTTTATTGTTTTTTATAGACATTTTTGTAATGCTTTTCAACTATGTTCCCACGATGGTCTACATTGTAAAAAATACAATAAACCAATTAAAATATAAATGCAAAAAGCATAATGGACAATCTCAAAATCAATATAACAAGAATGACCAAGATTAAAACTGTATTATTAAAGCTTGGGGAAATAAAAAAGAGGGTTATTTGGCACGGAAAAAACATGGAGGGTGCCAAGGGAACCTGTCTGGAGACAGCATAACAAAATTGGGGTACCACTAGTGACAAAGCCGTCTCTCTGGTTGCCATCCATTTCACCTCAGATAGCAGGGCACCAGCAGATCTTATCATATGAGCAGGCATATATGGAGAGAGAAAGTCCCTGGTTCTAAAGCTGTGAAGAACTTTAAGGCTCAAAAGCAGTACCTTGAATTGGGTCTGGAAAAGGGAGCTAATACAGCTGATGAAGCACAGGCATTCATACGATCATAATGTCCAGTTCTAGTTAGTAGCATAGCTGCTGTATTCTGAGCTAACTGCAGTTTCCAAACTGTCTTCAGAAACAACTCCGCATATAGACCATTACAGTTGTGCAGCCTTCCCCAACATAGTGCCCTCCAGATGTTTTAGACTTGAACTCCCATCAACCCCAGCCAGCATGGTCAATGGTCAGGAATGCTGGGAGTTGTAGTCCAAAACATTTGGCAGGCCCAGGTTGGGGAAAGTTATAGTAGTCTAAAAAAGCAGACTTGGGTGCTTACAGGAAGTGCTCTTCTGAGGCATACACTGATTCTGCTTGTACCTTTGTGGCCCACAGCTCACATGCACCAGGACCTTCAGCTAGCACTCTCTCCCTACAACCCCAATAACCATCTTTAAGGCTGATAAAAGCATCTAAGGATGCAATCCTATGCATGTTAAAACTGTAAAAAGTCCTACAACTCTTATGTTGGCTAGGGAATGCTGGGAGTTTTAGGACCTTTTTCTGCCTAAATATGCATAGGATTGCATCCTAAGGGGCCAAAGCAGTAAGCAGTCCTGCACAGTAGGCATCCATCTGTCCATGCAGGGGCATCCTATGGCAGGGAGGACCTATTCCTTTTTCTAGGAATACTTCCTGCATTTCTGGTTGTGCTGTGGTGTCCAACAGGCAGCTTGAGCATCTGGCACGCACATGAGCCCTCAGCTCCCCTCATTTTAGAAGGCAGCCCTTCCGACCCTACTAGCTGGATCTGGCCCGAGTCTCTCGGGCCCCTACCTGCAAGGGGCCATCTGCCTGGTGGCAGGCTGGAAAGCTGTTTCTGTTCCCAAGGGAAAGTTTCACAATAGCCTTTATGATTGACTGAATTGTGTGTTCTGTTAGTTCCTAATAAAACCCGGAAGAAGCAGAGAATCAGAAATGTTAACGTTTGTGATTTGAAGGCAATCTTGTGATTTTAAAAACACCTCTGTTTGGTGCATGAGGGTAATGAGTAGATGGGTTTTCACTTTCAGCTGGTGTATCCATACCCCAAACTAGGCCACGGGCCAAACAGACAGGTTGCAGCAAGGGCATGGCCACTGTTTTCTCTTGGTGCGTGTGTTTCAAGAGGAGAAAGTGAGGGAACGTTTGAGAGGGAACATTTGAGGGGCATGGAGAAAGACAGGGAACATAGGGAGAAAGAGAGGGAACATTTGAGGGGCACGGAGTAAGACAGGAAAAAAAGTAGGGGCAGGAGAGATGGGAGGGGGGAGAAGCAGACAGATGGACATATATAGCCCAACACTAGCAGTGGGTCCCACCAGGTAGCATGTTGGGGTTAAAGGTGTGTCCCAAGTCTGAAGCAGAAGACTAGTTCACAAGTGGATAGAGTTCAAGTGGCTTGTAGCTTGTCAGGTCCAGGCAGCTGGAGATTTGGAGGCAGGAAGGGCCTCTAACGGCTGCCATGGAGGAGGAGAAGGGGACCCACTAAGGGGGCTTGTTCCCACTTCCTGCCCGAGCTTCCATGTTTGCCCTTGGGGTGATCTTACTGTTGTACACTGCTAAGAGTTGCAGCTCCACCGATTTATCCCACCGAGGTGCAGATATATGACTGATGGTGAGTGGGAAGAATACCATCAGCGCTGTTCCTTTCCTGCCCGCAGTGTTTGGTCACGCATATGGGAGGGCCCACTGAGTGTATATCCTTCTGGGAGCTGGATTGCGTGTGTGTCTGTGGACGTACTGCCGTTGTGTGTGTCTCTGCGTCTCCTTGCGCGTGTGCTTGCACGGCTGGTTGCCGAGAGAGGAGTCTCCTTCCCCTGCTGCCTTGGCTCCCTCCCTTTCTCCCTTCCCTCCCCCTAGTCGCTCACTCTGGCCAGGCAGTCAGGGTGAGCCTTTGGCCGGGAGCCAGGGGAAAAAATTCCATCTCCCCCCCTCCACCCGCCTTTGCTCGGTTGCTGCAGCTGGGAGCAACAGCAAACGCAGGGAGGAGCTTGGATGGCCGAGCACAGAGAGGTGGAAAGCCTGATCCTGCTTCTCATCTGGCTGGCTCGTGAAGTAGAAGGCCGGGAGTAGAATGCAGGGCCTTTCCCGCTGGATCTGATGTGGTTCTAGCTTAGAGGTGTCTAGCTGGCTTGGGACGCAATCTGCCAAATGTTGTCACCCAAAACTTTTGCCGTGGCCTCGGAGGCACCACTTTGCTGTGGTGTGGGTGGCCATCACGCGTCTTCTGTGGGCTACGGCAACAGACCAGTTTGAGGGAAAAGAGCAGCGATTATTACAGTGCAAACCTCTGTAGGGAGGCCCTGGCAGTTGCCAACGGGCGAGCAACCACCTCCCTGGGCTACTCCCTGAATGGGTCTCTCTCCATCACACCAGAAACTGGTATTGCCAACCCTGGTGTTGTTTTCTGGTGCTGGAGATCAAGGGAACCATTGCATTCTCTGGCATTTTCAAAACATCTTGCCTACTTGCTCCTACTCCCACACTTCCCTTTCTTGTTCCCTTTGCCCCAGAGCTGAGAATAACTGTGAACACCACAAACGGTGTGATTTAATGTTTTAATTATTGTAAGCTGCCTGAAGCTTTTTTTCTTTTTTTTTTTGAGAGGTGGGATATAAATGGGCTAAAAATAGAAGAAATAAAGAAATAAAAGCTGAAGCTTCTATCTGTTTATCTTTTCTTGCACAGTGGGAGGCCAAGGCCTAGAGAGATACTATGGAGTGGCCATCCGGGACTGGCACTACTATGAGGCAGACTGAGGAAGCTGCCTCAGGTGGCAAATTTGAAAATGTAACAAATTTTGGCACCACAAAAAAGTGACATTGTCATTAAAAGAAAACCCCACATGTTTACTGAGAGGGGTCTTTTGGATTTTCCATCTCAGGTGCAAAAATGGTTTTGTATGGGCCTGTGGGAGCTAAACAACAACATTTTAGAATCAGTGCTCTATACAGTGACAATTTGCCTACAGTAAATTTAGTTTAATACTTATCTTCGATGGTGCTGTGTTCTCATTGAGGGGGTCCATTTGAACAATGGGCTCAACCCATAGCAGTATGGCTGAAACTCAGGTCTGGATGATAAAAACCAAGACAATGGGGATGAGGTAGTTCTGTGACTTGTCCCTGAGAGGAACTAACATCGAAGGGAGCTTGGTGTCAGAAATAGGATATTACTCTGGACACTTGCTTGGTTCAACACCACAAATTGGGTGTGTGGTAGTGGTTAGTGGGCAGCAGGCAGTGAGGGGCTGTGTTTTGCCTGTGCTGTTTTTTGCCTCTGTGTGTGTGTGTGTGTTTTCTCCCTGTGTGTATTATGTGTGTGTGTGTTTTCCTCCCACCCCTCCCTGTGATGTGGGCATTTTGCCTGTGTGTATGTGTTACTCTAGGCATCACCTTCTGTGAAATGGGTATTTTGCTGGGCTATCTGGGGGCAAATACATGATTTGACATTTGGGACTCAGGCCCCATCTCTGTCCTGTATTCAGTTTCTTGGCCAGGAGTCTCATTGGTCTGCCTTCTGTGAAATGGGTGTTAGAGCAGAAGGAGTTACTTTGTTTTCAGTCTCACCGGATTTTCTTCTGTGAAATAGGTGCTTTGTGACTGGCCACACACATCATCGCAACCATTTTGTGAATGGGAAAACCCCAAGGCAGCTATTTTGTAAGAGCATCCATGACGCTCGTTCGAAATTCCAAATGTGCCCCCTAACCAAAAAAGGTTGGGGACCTCTATTCTAGTTTGATATTGATTATCCTAGATGAGTTTAGGCTTTGGCCTTGTCTTCCTGACATGGAAGAGGAAAAGAAAATGAATCCAGGCGGGGTTTTGTAAGCAGGTAATGGGAATTTTGTTATATACACCTTGGCTATTTGATTCCCCAGGGTAAAACATTAAATGGCACCCCTTCTCTGCTACCATATCCAGGAGCACCTCATTCGATTTGGCACATTGTGTGGTGTGCAGGGCTCTTATGCCTTTAAAGATTGCACTGCAGGCAAATATGCAACAGGTGAAGCCTTCCCCCCACATAAAGATGCAAAGTGCTTCACCTGTTGATTCTCTGCCATTGTTCAAGTCACAGAAGTTTTGCAGGGGGAAAAAAGTTCTCACCCATACTTCTTACCTCATACTGATGGGACCATTGTAGGGCCTCACGCACCCAACTATCGCTGCAATCGTGCCAGTCCTGTGGCACTCCCATGGAGTGACCAGATTGCTGCTTTCCTTCATGCATCTTGGTAGATCTCAGTAACAGGGCTGACCCTGCAAAGAGCTGACCGAGCTGGGCACCGAATGGGTATGGCAAAGGTCCCCAATATGGCCAGGTCTCTGCTCTGTAAAGTAAGCAGCATGGTGCTTAATCCATCTCAGCATGCAAGAACCGTTTAGAAAGGAAATGCTCTGTAGAGCGTCTCCTTGAACACTGTAGAGGGGTGCTAGTGGGCGGGGGATACGCGGACTTGCAGGGTGGCATGCTGTCTATACTGCCTCCCTACAAGCTTTGCAAGCACAGCATCCCAGCCCCCCTCCCCCCATCTGCATCTCTGCTTAGTTGCATCTGGAAGCTTCTTAGGAATCTCCAGGCCCTGAGCCCCTCCCGCTGCTCAGCTCAGGGGAGGGGTGAGCCAAGGACACAGAGCCAGACAGCCCCTTTTCCCGCCCACACTTGGAACACCTTGATCCGATTGGCTCGTTCCGGCATTCAAAGAGCTGCCCTGGAATGCAAGCATCCTAGTTGGCTAAGAAAGAAATCCTCTATCTATCTATCCTTGATAAATTCTTTTTTCTATCCAAGAATTAGGAAGCTGTCCAAGTCTTAAACCTTTGCCTCACATCACACTAGCCTTCCCCAACCCGGTGCCCTCCAGATGTGTTGGACTACAATGCCCATATGCCTTCAGCCACTGTCTGGGGCTTATGGGAGTTGTAGTCCAACACATCTGGAGGGCGCCAGGTTGGGGAAGGCTGCTTTACACCTTCTCTGTTTTATGAAAATCAGATATTTGTCTTGAGGAACATTAACCACTCAGAATCTGGAGATTTACCACCAACGGTGATTAGATGCAACAGAGGAGAGGGTTCTGGTACCTTTTGTAGTTTTGTAGAAGAAGGTTTTTGGGCAGGTGTCACTTGTCATGTGGGGTGGGGGGTGGGGTGTTGCTGGGCCACTAGAGCCCCAGCAACTGCCTAAGGATTATTTATTTGACTTGTACCCAACCTTTCTACCAAAAATGGCACTCAAGGCAGCTTACAATCACTAATAAAACTTGATAAAAGCAATAATAAAACAAATACAATTACAACACAATTAAAAGCAACTAAAAACACAACAGTAACAGAGTAAAACAGCCTCCAGCCCAACAGACCCACTTACACACCATAGGCCCGCTTGAATAAAGTAGTCTTTGCCTGCCACAGAAGGACAGAAGAGAGGGAGTGAACCTAGCATCCCTCAGCAGGGAGTTCCACAGCCAAGTACTGGCCACTGAGAAGGTCCTCTTTCGCATCACCACGACACATGCCTCTGAAGGTGGCGGTCTTCAAAAGAAGGCCTCTCCAGAAGATCTTAAGAACTGGGCAGGCTCATATAAGAGAAGGCAGTCTTGCCAGTAGCCTGGTCTCAAGCCATATAGGGCTTTATAGGTCAATAACTAGCACTTTGAATTCTGGCCAGAAACAGACCTGTAGCCAGTGAAGCTGTTGTAGCAAGGGAGTCGCGTGCTTCCTTAAACCAGCCCCAGTCAACAGTCTGGCTGCAACATTCTGGACCAGCTGAAGTTTCTGAACAGTTTTTGAAGGCAGCCCCACGTAGAATGTGTTGCAGTAGTCCAGTGGTGCAATGGAGCCACGGCCCACAGGGTCGAAGCGCTGGGACGTTTTGATTAGCAAGGACGATGACGTCATCTGCCACCCTCCTCACACTTCCCTGTTTCCTCTGAGCTTAGCTGCAATCCTCACAGTAACTGTAGGGAAACTGGATGGACTTTCCCAGCAACAATATATTGTTTTTAGCTATCCCTGTTGTAATGCTAAGTATTCTCTGGTGGCTTGGTCTTGAAGGGTGACTAAAACCTATTTGCTTTACAAAAAACATATACGAGACACACACACACACACACAGAGGGAGAAAGTCTGACTGATCGAGTCAGCTGCCTGCAATTTTGGACTCTCCTTGGGGGTGTGGCTATGGGGACGGTCATGACGAGCACCTGCACTTCAAAATGTACTACTACACCACTGCTGTTAGTACATCCAACACTACAGGATGCCCACATGCTGGTGCTCACCCTGCCTACCAGAATTTGTATGGGTTGGTTGATAGTGCAGGAGGCCTTTCCATCTGGTCAGCGTAGGCATCATTCTGACTTTTTGCTGAAACAGCATCATAGGCTGGCAGTGGGTAAGATGCGACTACAGGGCAGTTGTGAGACTGTTGGCACATTGCGTAGCCCCTACCAGCAAGGGGCATGCCATCCTCACCCCCTGCCAGCTGTGCATTTGGCCACCATGTTAAGGGGTCCTCTCCATGTAAACTGACAGAGAAATTTAGGGCTCCTCTAGGCGAGGGGGATCCTGGATCAACCAGGATCCCACCTGTGTGCAGAGGACCTCTGTGTGCACGCATCTACATGCATTGGGGGCCCCCCTCACGTGCTGGCGGAATGTGCAGAGAATGGGAGGATCTGGCCGCCAGTGCGACAGTGGCAGGGGGCAAGTCTAGACCTCGCGGCCCTGTGACCCCCACACACCAACACGTTCTTTCAATGAATGGGTGGGTAGGGATGGGAGAACCAGCAATTTTTGGACTCGACTAAATTATCAAAAAATCACTTTGAAGATTGTTTATGTTTGCTCCCATTTTCGCTTTTGACCTGTTTTTAGGTTGGAATTGGAATAGGAAATGTACACATTTGTGTATGCAGCCCCCCCCCTTGACTAAAGTGTGCAGTTGCGTTTAAAAACAAAACAAAACAAAACACTTTTTTCAAATACGATCACAAATCCAGGAATTTGAAAACAGTTTTAGGAAAAAACGGACTCCTGCTTGCATTCACATTCAGGGTTGCGAATGGGACATGGTCGCACTTGCATGATTTGTCAACAAAAACTAAATTCTCGTACATCCCTATGGGAGAGTCATCTGAATACCCACTAGAGGCAGAGCATCTCAGGGAGCCAATAAAGGGACATGTAGAGTCAAGAGACATGATGGTAGCAAGACAGAGGAGCTGAACGATTCCTTGAAGAGGTGAGATACTGTGTGGAACAGAGCAATCAGGGCTGATCAACAGGTAGCACCAGGCCCTCAGGATGATTTTGTTTGAGGCTGTCGATGGTGCTGAACCAAACTCAGTCTACAAGGAAGAACAAAGTGGAGACAGAAGCACTTTGGCTTCTCCCTTTCATCCTAGAGGCCCTCCTCTGGGTGCCCTTGCCAAATTAAGGGCACAATCCTATGTGGAGAGGTGGCCACCCCCAAACTCGGAGGCGATCGCCTATCCAAAGCATGGTGGGAGGAGCGCAGAGGGGATCATCTCCTCTGCACTCCAGCCACCCTGCATTTGCGGCTAGATGGTCGATTTGGGCTGTCTAGCCACAGGACGTCAGAGGGTGGAATGGGGAGGCCGGATGATGCTTAGGAAGCGTCATACCGGCACTTACACACTCCCCACCCCTCCTTTGGCCCTGCTGGTTCTGCTCCTACAAGCGTGCAGCCCTGGGACCATCCGCACCATCTATGAGGTGATGGGGATGGGGAGGCGGTTCTCCAGGAACCGACCTCGGAGTGCAGGCTCTGAGGTCGGTTCCCGGAAACAGACCAATCCTATGGCTGTTTAGCTGCTGACTAGCAGCCATAGGATTGCGCCCTAAGTGAGGCCTCTAAAGAGAGGGGCTTTTCAGCTGTGGAACCCCATTTCTCAAATACCTCCCACAGAGAGGCTCACCTGGCACCTACATTGTGGTCTTTTCGGCACCAGGTGAAGACCTTTTCATTCTCCCAGGCATTTTAGTTCTTCAGTTTTTCCTGTTAAATCTGTTATTGGATTTTTATTTTTATTTTAGATCTTTACATTGCTGGTGGTTTTATATTATACCTTGGTTTTATATTATAGTTTTGAACTTTAAGAGTGCTACCCTATGTCCTTTGAAGGAGTACTCCAATGTCCAAGCGCTCCGATTATGCAGCGCTAAGCCAGAAGGTGCCCAGCAGAGCAGGAATGATGGAGGTGATTTTTGACTTTGTGTCCTTGTCACTGTAGTTATTTCCTCTAGACTGGTATCTAGAGAGGTCACACTGCTGGAGGCAGGACCAGGGTTGGAGAAGCCAAAGGATGCTGTGGATCCCGGCCTCTTCCCGCCCCCCACCCATGGAAATGCCCCCTTTTTCTCTGCCCTGAAGTCACTTTTGTCACCTTGGGAAGCAACCACTCCAGTTCTTTCTGCAGTGGCTGTAAGGGGGTGGGGACAGGGGGAGGGATCAGAACTCAGAATCCCCCTCCCAAGGATGTAGGAGTTTCTATGCCCTTGGAAGGGGAAATCTGAAAAATCCTATGGTTCCTGCTCTCTAAAATGTTTTATACTGTGTCTTATCATGTTGCTGTATTTTATGTTTTTCACTATTGTGAACCGCCCAGAGAACTTCAGATATTGAACTGTTATTTATAAATAAATAAATAACTGTAAATAAATAAATTGTAAACAAAACTGTAAATAAATAACTGTAACTATATAACTATAAATACATACATACATACATAACTGTCCTCTACTCCAGACTCCCCCATCCTGGTGTCCCCCAGATGTGTTGGATTGCAACTCCCATCATGTCCAGCCAACATTGGCAAAAGGGGGCCATGCTGGCTGGTAATGATGGGAGTTGCAGTCCAACACATCTGGAAGGCATGAGGGAAGCCTGTGGTATTCCAAGCGCACATGAATACTACCAGCCTGGGAGCAGAGGGCAGAATACCAAGGATGCCATTTTGCAAAGCTGGTCAGAAGCAGCAATGCTGCATATGTTTGAAATTACCCGGTTTGGAATACAGATTTCTCCCTTCTGTAACTCTGGGACGTATTCTTAATGGAGCATCCTTTTCCCCAAGACGTTCATCTCAAGCTCAGAGGCTCTTTCTTGAATGCAAATTGCTTTCTCTGGATGAAACTCTCATTGATCCCTGTGAAATTACACGACCAGACCAGCTGACCAAGCAGCCCCTTATCTGGTGAGTATCTTCTTTCTATTTTGGTGAATTCTCTCCATTGTTTGTTGCTGAGCACCTCTCCCTGCCCTCCAGATCTAAACCTCTCTCTTGTTGCTGGGTATATTTTGGGGGGATGCTGCTGGCAGTAGTAGCTGAATACTACAATTCAGAGCAGGGGAAGGCAACCTGGAGCTCTTCAGATGTTTTGGACTACAGCTCCCATAATCATTGACCATTGGCTATGCTGACTAGGGTTTATAGGAGATGCTGTACAAAACAACTGGAGGGCACCAGGTTGCCTACACCTGGTTTAGGGAGAAATACATTAAGGTGCATACATGTGGCACTCCCCTCTCGGCCTTCCCTCCTCAGCCCTGACCCCCCCTCACAGCATTTATGTTTTTTTTTTAAGTTCCCATTTGTACCAATGGGAGCTTTTTTCAAGGCCAATTCCTGCAATAGGAGGGGGCAGGACAGTTGAGATCACAGCTGGGCATGGAAGAGGTTCAGCCCCCCTTTTTTCCATAGAATGTATAGCAGTCAGAAATAAACCGGTACCACTGCCTCTCTCCATGCTGGGAAAAGCTGTCAATTTCTGCCTGTGATGGAGCTGTTACCGACTGGTGTTAAAGACGACTCCAAGGTTGCATGCCTCCAAGACACTGGAGATACTGTTATCTCCCCTAGGGACAGAGAAGTGTAAGGAGCGGGGAGGGTTTGGGTGGAGAGATTAGGAGATTACTTCCTCACACTGTCTGGAAATGTATAAAGCTTCATATCTTAAAAAAAAAAAAGCACCAAGGAGTGTCTGCATCTGTGAGAACGAGAAAGAGAAACCAGGGCAAAATTGCTTGGCAGGAGAGCCATCTTTCCAGTCTGCAAAGAACCCTAGAGCAGCCTTCCCCACCTGGTGCCCTCCAGTTGTGTTGGACTGCAACTCCCATCATTCCCAGCCAGCATGTATGGGACCAATAGGGGATGTAACCTTCAATCTGAGTGCTGCTAGGCCTATGCTGGAAGGGTAACATCTGCCCCAGATATATACCTCTGGAGACTGTTGATTGTCAATACCCATCTGTCAATTGCGGATTTGTTCTCTCTCTGCATCTATCTTTCATCCATCTTTGCCCTCACTCATATGCCTGGATTTTGTCTCTTATCGGCATCATGAACACAAGATCATATTTACAGAAGTTTTCAGCCTGTGTTCTCGGAAACTGCTGGGGTTCCTCAGAGAGCCTTTTGTGCTTTAGCTGGCATCCCGACATCCAAGATGCATAGTAAAAAGGTTCCAATCCCCTGGAACTGGGCCCTATGCTGTGGGCCTAGAGGTACCTCTCTCTCTCTCTCTCTCTGTATTTCATTTCATTTCTACACTGCCCAACAGTCAAAGCTCTAGGGCTCCTTCTGTTAAGAACATAAAAACATGAAAAGAGCTGTGCTGGATCAGTTCAAAGGCCTATCTAGTCCAGCATTCTCTTCCCACAGCGGACAACCAGATGCCCCAAAAGGGAAGCCCGCAAGCAGGACATGAGTGCAAAAGCGCCCGCCGACTCATGTTCTCCAGCAAGTGGTGTTCATAGACATATTGCCTCTGATACTAGAGGTAATATATAGACATCACGACTGTTGATAAGCCATTGGCAGCCTTATCCTCCATGAATTGGTCAAATCCCCTTTTAAAGCTATCCAAATTGGTGGCTGCCGCTACATGTTGTGGCAGTGAATTCCATAGTTTGATTATGCGCTGTGTGAAGAGGTCCTCCCTTTTCTCTGTTCTGAATCTGCCATTCTTCAACTTCATTAGATGAGCCCTTGGTGTTCTAGGATTATGAGAGAGGGAGAAAACCTCCTCCTTATCCACTGTTGCCTCTACCTAATATTGATTTTTTCCCTGGGGCAACAAACACAGCTCAGACCAGTCCATGGTTTTCATTGGGTTGCAACTCCTGTGCATCTTAGCTTTGACAGGAGAAGCAGGGACATGTCCTCTCTTTCTCCCCCACCCAACCCGCCTCATTCCCCACCCCAGAACAGAGAATGCTGCCGATGCTGCTCTTAGCTCTGGCACAGTAGGTCACCCAAGGACACTTAATTCTGTAGTTTGCGGTTGACGCCCTTGTACAAAACTGACGCTGGCTTCCCCAGAGTGAAGAAAATGGGATGAAGAGCAGGAGGGCTGGCTTAGTGCCCTGGAGTGGACGTCACTGCTCTTGTAACCGCTGGAGACAGAATTGAGGGGTGCATATTCGAAGAAGCTCAACAAGTACCACCTTGCCCAAAGTGGTGCCCGCCAGACGCTTTGAATGACAACTCCCATCATCCCTGAATATTGTCAACCCTGGTTCAATCTGATGGGAGATGTAGTACAAAACAGCTGGAGGCCACCCGGTTTGGGAAGACAGGGTTGCACCTTGGCATTTTTCAGCAACCCTGTAGTCCTCACAATTGGCTTAGTCAAAGGGTGGGTCTACCCAGCTTGTTCAATGACATTCGTGAAAAAGACATTCTAATCCTCGCTAGTGAATTTGGATGCAAAATTAGGGTTCTAAAGATGAAGCACCGTGGGGCAAGCCATAAGGCTTGCGGGCCTCCCAGGAGCATTCGGCTGAACACAGGGTCCTGGCCTAGATAGACCCTTGATCTCATCCAGCACGACTCTTCTTACATTCCGATGGGGTGGGGGTTGTTTTTGTCATTAATTGGCAAGGAGTGTACCGGTAGGGTTTTGTGACGCAGGCCTCCTTATTCCCAGTACTGGGAGAGATTCATTACGGAAGCTTCCCCTTTTTGAAGTTTAGGTGTTATTAGAAACATAAGCCCCCAGCGTCTCTAGGCTGGCACTTACTGGGAATTAGCCAAATAGCTGCTGTCCCTACAGCCACCCTTCCTGCACAAAGCAGAGGACTGGGCATGCAATAGTTAAAATCAGCTGCAGCTATGGGAACGCTGAGAGTCTAAATAATGCTGGCATGTACCCAGTGCAGGTCACCCTCTCTCCAGCAGGGACACACAAGTGCACAAGCATATGGGTGCAAACTCACGTACACATGCATGTACACGCACAGACGGACATGGAGCAGGTACTGTCTTCTTCAGCAGAGGGCAGTACAGAGCATGGAACCACATATAATATTAGTAGTTCTTGTTCCCTCCAGCAGGGGCTGAACGGAGTACAGGAGAATCCTTGTTTGGTTTCTGCATATTCGGATAATCAAGTGGATCAAGCAGATCACACCACTGGCACTTGAGCCTATATCCATTGACAAATGCGGGCCATGGCAGCAAATATTTGTCTGCCTCTGGCTTTGAGGGTGCACCAGTGTGGAAGTGAGACAAGAACTTTATTGCCTCTCCCCAACAATAACAAAAGAGCATTGCCTGACTCCACCCAGGTACAGCTAGGCACAGTGCCACCTGGTGACTAAACTGTATAATGACACTATCCACACAGGCTCCAAACATAGGTTAATCCTTGTTTTGGGAATTGGGTAACTGTGGATTTGCAAGTCTGACTCCAGGGCATTCAGAAGGTCCTGTCACTACAGCAGAACTGTTGGGAAAAGTAAACATATGCCAAATTTGTTACGCCAAAAACAGCAGTGAGGATTGACTCCAAGGCCGTGCCCTCTCTCCCCCACTCTGCAGCAGTGTGCGTGCGTGTGCATGCGTCTCTCTCTCTCTCTCTCTCTCCCCCTCGCTCCCAGGACAGGAGGCTGCAAACAGTGGGAAGGTGAGCCCAGCCTTCCGAGATCGAATGCCCCAGCTGCTCTCTAGTTCTCCACCACCGACCAGCCATGAAGGCAGAGGTCGCAGGTCACTAGGTCACAGCAGATCAAAGAGGCTGACCTCCATGTTCTGTCTGGAACATGTTAACCCATTGCTGCCTTCCTCGGTGCAGCAGCAACAGCAACAGAGCCGGGAGGGGAGGGGAGAATAAAGGGCTGCAGCCTGTGCTTGGGTGACAACGAGTTTGTTGCAGGCAGTAACTCAGTGAAGTCATGAAAAGAAAGGAAGTCCTGGGCTAGGGTAGGAAGGAGTCATGGGTCAAGACTGAGGACGTGAGCAAACAGAACTATTTGTACACGCACAGTATATGCAGGCTGTGGTGTGTGTGTGTGTGTGTGTGTGTATGTGTGCTGAGAAGGGGGCACTCTTAGGGGCTACTTTCGTCTCTTAACATGAGCTGGGTTTTCTCCCTCTGCTGTCCATCTTTGGTAATGCACACTTTTGCACATGACCTACACCCTTTTCATTCAGGACCTGCTCCGGATAAGAAAGCTTGTGCCAAATAAATCAGGATGTGCTTGCATTCCTAACACAAATCTGCTTTAAGCCTGTTTAAATCAACCCAGCTCCCAAACACAGAACCCTGGAAAACATAGCTTTGTAAAGAGACTGCGGGGGATTTTTAAACCCCCTCACAAAATGACGATTTCCCAGGATTTCTTGGGTGGGGGGATGGCTGCTACAGTTAAACAGTGCCTACCCTTGATGCCAGCCCTGGTTAGCTAAGTCAGTGCTTTTCAAACATTCCACCTTCAGGCAAACCTTTCCATGTTGGGTTGTCTGCTGAAGAGATCACCTGTGTCTTCTGGAACCTTACTACGTGGCAGAGGATTCCAGGGAGTGTTGTAGGGTGTGCACCCAGGCCACACTGTGAACCAGCCAGATCTATTGGGCCCCATGGTTGCTCCATACAAACTGGGGGTGCCCCTCAGAATATTCTCAACACTATCCTGCAGTAGCAAGAGGCAAGCTGTGTCTTTTGGGGAAGCTGGGCTGCCATAACTAAGCTTCTGATGGAAGAACTCCTAATAAGGTTCTGAGGAACTCCAGCCTCCCCAACACCCCAAACCCTGCTGGTCTAGAAAAAACAACAGCAGAGTCTTGTGGCAATTTAAAGGCTTACACATTTATTGGCACAACATCTCACAGTACCCCACCTTCAGATGCATGCCACTGTATGAAGTTGGGAGGGTTATTCACTGATGAAAGGCTGGTCAGGTTCAAAGGGCAGTGAAGGGGAGAAGGATGGAGAACTCTAGGATGGTCATCTGTCAGGGATGCTGCAGTTAGGGTCGTCAATTATATAATGACAAAAAAGGAAAAAAAGCATCACCAATAAATAAAAAAAACAGGACAAAAAAAGGCGCAGGGTGGTGTAATATTTGCATATGCTAATTTTATGCATATTTACATATTTAGAAATAGTGATTATAATTTAAATAGAAATACCATACATCTCATCATACTGGGGAAGACTGTGACCAGGCGACCTGTGTCTCTCAGTGTGCTGTCCAGGTGATAAACCTTAATGAATAACTTCCGGGCCCCTCCTTTACCTTCTTATGGTTCTTTATCTTTAAACCCCATTTGGACTGGACAGCCCTTCAAACAGAGGACACTGTCAAATAGCGGATTGTTCTCTGTAAGGTAGGGCACATGGTTACCCTAGCTGTAGTTGCATCCTACACTGTAGACCCTGTATTGAGCAGGGGGTGGAACGAGATAACCTCCAAGACCCTTACAACTCTGTGATTCAAATCCTTGCTTGTTCTTGAAGCTTGTTAGGTGACCTTGGGCAAAATGTTCTCCCTCAGCTAAACCTACCTTGTAGGGTTATTGTGAGGAGGATAAATGGGAAGATGGGAGGATGACTCTGCTTGGTAGCCTTGAGCTTCTTGAACAAATGCTAGGATAAAAATATATAATGAATCTTTAATTTCCCTTTCTTACTCCTAGGCCTAGTGCCATTTCCCACAACCATTTCTGAATTCCATGTTTACTCCCTTCCCTGACAAGAACTAGTCCTTTGCTCCAAAGGTGGGCAGTTCGTGGCCCTCCAGATGTTTTGGCCTACAACTCCCATCATGCCTCATCATTGGCTCTGCTGGCTAGGGCTGAATTGTAGGCCAAAACATCTGGAGGGCCCCAAGTTACCCACCAGTGCTTTATTCCTCCCTTTACTCCCTTCCCCACCAAGAACTCTTCTGCATATCCACTGCCCCCTTCCAACTACAGCCTGGTAGCAGTCCTCATGATAGCGCTTCACTCTATGCCAGAGAACCAAGG
The DNA here is from genome assembly GCF_057233095.1 of Heloderma suspectum. Taxonomy (NCBI): domain Eukaryota; kingdom Metazoa; phylum Chordata; class Lepidosauria; order Squamata; family Helodermatidae; genus Heloderma; species Heloderma suspectum. The sequence continues at coordinate 15,238,194 of NC_139467.1, forward strand.
CCCATGCAGGCTGCACCCCCTGCCTCCCAGGAAGAAAATCATGGCAAGAGGGAGACCAACCTAGCCCCATACATCAGCCAGAGAAGGAACAGCTGCAGGAACTTCTTTCGCCCCTCCGTGCCAGAAAGAACACCTATACGGATTTTGAAATGAAGAGCCTGAACGTTGCTTTTTTCCTCCTCCCTCCAAATCCCTTTTCCTTTTGTGTTGTGTCTTTCAGACTGTAAGCCTGAGAGCAGGAACTGTTTTATCTTTGTAAACCACTCTGGCAGCCTTTTTTGGCGGAAGTGTAAATAAATAAATATGTGCTAGACAGGTCTGTGCCCCAGGAGGCTTGAAATTTAAATTTCAATGATGGATGAGGGTAGAAAAACAACAAGGGCGTGGGGGCCGGAGGTGGGGGTGGAGAGAGGATGACCATGTGAGAGAAAGATAACATGGGATAAATGCAACTGAAAAATCTGTCAGCCTCATGCAAAGCATCAGATGGACCAGGCTCCTGCCCACCAAGGCATACATCATAATCCATTTGTGAGTCTTTAATGTGCCATGGGACCCTTAGTCATTTTTGCTGCAACAGATCCTTCTAGAATTCAGGGCCAGTATAACGCATCATGCTCCTGATTGTGTCACCACAATTTAGGGACCAGGAATGGCCTCTGGGATTTTCTGCGTTCTTTCCCCCTCTTCTCCCCCCATCAGCATTAGCCATACTTGCCTTAGCATCTTAACCATGTTGTTGTTCAGTCGTTTCCAACTCTTCGTGACCCCATGGACCATAGCATGCCAGGCCTTCCTGTCCTGCACTCTCTCCCAGAGTGTGCTCAAGTCCATAGTCATTGCATCAGTGATGCTATCTAGCCATCTCATCCTCTGCCGTCCCCTTCTCCTTTTGCCTTCAGTTTTTCTCAGCATCAGGGTCTTTTCCAGAGAGTTTTCTCATTAGCCTTGTGATACGTTCCATGGGGTTTTCTTGGCAAGAATACTGGAGTGGGTTGCCATTTCCTTCTCCAGTGGACCACATTTTGTCAGAACTCTCTGCCATGACCTGTCCATCTTGGGTGGCCCTGCACGGCATAGCTTATGGCTTCACTGAGTTACGCAAGCCCCTTCACCACAACAAGGCAGTGATCCATGAAGGGGCTCTTAACCATACTTAAGGCTAACCCAGGTTCCTGCTTAGCCAGGCTTTGAAATCAGCTTTAACCATGGATAACAACACCTGTGCTGACGGAATGCTTAAGCAGGAAGGGGGGATGAGATTCACACTGGAGAGCGGAGCGCATGCACAAAGATATTATGAACCTGTTACGTGGGTGATGTTTCGATCCTTATCCAGGAGATGGCAGCAGACGCCACGGGAGAGAGCAGAAAGCCTCTGTTAGCCTTTCTCTGAGATAGCCATACATACAAATTTTGGCTATAATCCAATTTAGCATTAGAGCCTGCTTATCTCTTTCTTGGACTGTGGTGTAGTGAGGGACCATTCCTCAGTGGAACAGCATCTGCTTTGCTTGCAGATTTCTTTAAAATAAATAGATCAATAATATGTATATCCCAGCCTTGCACAGTTTTCTAGAAACAAAAGTGCTCGGGGAATTTTAACTGGAGGTGCCGCATTCAGTCCCTGGCATCTCCAGTGAAAAGGATCAGGGAGCATCCCTGGCATGGAAAGCCGCTGCAAGTCACAGCAGATAATACTAACCAGGAGGACAAAGAGAGTTCTCTAAACCAGGAAGATTGTGGTTTATATTTTGCCTCTGCTATAGGGATGTACAGATTTTGTAAAATCTGTTTCGTCTGCATTTTGTGGATTGTCAGGTGCCTTTCATTCCATCATGTGCTCATTGGTGGAATCAGATTCCCCCCATTTCACTAATTTGAGCAAATTTGCTTTTGTGCAAATTCGTACTTGTGAAAATGCGCAAATCCCCCCCCTGTACAGCCCCCCCCCCCCATATGCATTTCCATGCTTTCACTTATGGGGGAAATTACATTTCTGGCCGCTGTTTTTTAATTCTTCCCTTTTTTCTATGACTAAATCTGAGTAAAATTCTAGAAAGTAAAAACAAAAACCAGTCTGCAAGTCTGCAGAATCTGTGCAACTTGGAAAAAGGTGGTCTGCTGAGGAATCTGTGGGTCAGATTCATAGAAACCTGAGATCATTTGATTCTGTTGTGGATTTCTCCAACATCCCTACTCTGCTATGGAGCCAATAGATCTTTTTTTAGGCAAGACACAATTTCTCAGCTTTAGCTCTCTGCCCTCTGCTCCATCTGCAATGTAGGGTCCAGAATACCCACCCAGTTTATGGGATGACTGTAAGGATCACCAAGATTTCATATGTAAAGTGTTTTGAACTCTCAAAACTGTTACGGAAATGCGATCAACTCCCCTTTTGTGGAAAGCTAGCAAACAGGGACAGCGCCAGCAGCTGGCATCCATGGACAGCTGCCAGGGCCCTAGAAGGACCCACTGCTGCCTCCTGTCCTAGGCAGCCCCCCATTTAAAAAGTGTTCCTGGCTGTCACTCCAAGCAGCAAAGACCAGCTGGGTGTAGCCACGTTTTAATTTTCCACATGTCCTAGAGCAGCCTTGCCCAACCTGGTGCCCTCCAGACGCATCTGACTACAAGTCCCACCATGCCCAGCTAGCCACGGCTGGCTGGCGAATGCTGGGGGTTGTAGCCTTACCATCTGGAGGGCACCAGGCTGAGAGGCCACTCCAGAGCAATGCTGTATCGGGGCATTGTGGGAGTATTAAAACGGCAGCCAGACCCAGCTGTCTGGCACTGTGACTACCATTCTCCCCTGCCAAGTAGCCCCACTAGGGCCTGCTGATGGAGGAGGACATTTTGCTGAAGCTCCCCCCCCCCCCCGCTGCCATCCTGAATCTGTCTCTACTAGCGTATCACAGAGATGGTTAGGCTAAAAACTCTCCCCGATATGCTGGCTTTTTATGTGCAGGAGCGTTTATTGTTGTTGTTGAACATGTGGGAGGGAAGCATACGAAAAAACATGCAATCTGCCTCGTATGACGTTTGAAGTGGCACTGTCCGGGAAGGGCTGTACCATGCACTAGATCTGAGTATTTGAATAATTTCTGCCGGCTTAGGTCCAAAACACATTTGCTGGCTGCCCTGGGGGCTACTTCACACATTCTGGGAAGTGGCAACCCCCCACCCCCACTCCAGCCACACATACACAGATGTGTGAGAATGACTCATGCATTCACTTGTCATATTTCTAGGTAGTATGCGAAGGTGGAACATGCGTCCCTCTCCCACAGTGAGATGCACATACATGCTCAGCGATGCGCAAGTTACCCTTAGCTCATCGCCTGGAAGCTCAAGTTCTTTACACATCTGTTTTGCTTGGCTTCCCGGATCACTCCGAGACACCCTCTGTCAGGAGACTGCAGCCTAGGCTGAGAGTTCCTAGACCCATCCCATCTTTGAAGGGGTGAGAGAGTTTGTGAGTCTGCACAGATCGTGTATTCCACTTTATCCTGCTTCCCCCCCTGCCCCCCACTGAGCTGTGGTACTGAGCTCACCCGGGTGGGGCCCGTCTGCCTTTGGGTGTCACCTAATTTCCCTCTGTGCACAGCTTTTCCATTCCCTCAGTTCCCTCCCTCTTTTGCAAGCTCTGTGTCTGCCCCTGCCATGCCAGCACCAGTTGTAAGAAGGACTGCTAAACCTCAGCTCCTGATAATTGCCCCCACCCTATTTGACCCCTCCTGAATCTCTGGGCTGCACCGCTCCCAGAGAAACCTAGTCATGGCTGATAGTGGCTATTAATAGCCAAGGACAATGCATGTGCACACCCTGTGGTCCTGGGTGCTGATGCTGTGTGCCGCATGGAGAGCCTCTCTCAGCTCCGGTGTTGCGATGGGTGACTGGCTACCAAGTTCCTTGAATCTAGGGGTGTGTTTGCCGAGTGCAATGAGATGATTCCAGTGCAGAGGGCATAAGCTCAAGTCCACCCTATTACATCTAATAAGGAAAAAAACAGGCATCATATCGATAGTTCAAATTCTAATCATCTTCCAGATGAGCTAGGGAGACAAAATTCTGGCATCATTTATGGTTATTTCTGGGGTCTCCAACAAGGGCGCCCATGGGCACCAGTGTGCCTACGACACCGCTCTTCGTGCCAGTAGCAGCTGGTGCCCATTGTAACTGGTGGGGCAGAGAGCAGGGCAACAAATGGTAGGCAGAACCACAACAGGCAGAGACAAGAGGTCACAGTCATCCACAGCAGCAGCCCATTGTACAGAAATGGCAAACTGAGGCAAATTCACTTTGGGATTCTGCCTGCAAAGCAGAAGCTTGGGCAGCGGGAGATCCACGGAGCAAAACAGAGGCACTCCCTTGGACCCACAATTTTCTGTTCCAGCAACAACCCCTATTGCATAAAGAAGAGATGCTAAGGCAAGTAACTTCAGGATAATTAGTGCAAAGCAGTGTATGTGTGTGTGATCTCTGTTTTACACATACATGCACGCACACACACTACTCTAAAGCTTTTCCAGAATTGTACCAATCCAGGCTTCAGGTGGGAAATCTCTCTCATGCACAATTTTACACTCTCTGTTACTCTGTTACTCTGCCTTTCTTTCTTTAAGCACATGGACCAAATCCAGATTGGCACTGCCCCACCCACACAAAGCAATGAGCAGCCCCTGCTTGGCACCCGCCAGGCTCCCTCACCCTCCTCTACACCCACTGGCAGATGCTCTCCAGGGTTTCAAAGACAGCATTTTCCCAGCTCTACCTGGAGACGCCAGGAATTGAACCTGGGGCCTCCTGCATGCAAAACACGTGCTGCACCCCTGATCTACGCCCTTCCCCTCCAAGATCACTCTGTGTTCCCTTTCAGAGCACAAACCTCTTCAATGGATGAGTCAGCCCCTTGCCTTGGCCCCACATCACAGCCACAATGTGTTGGGGAGGGATAAGATCTGCGCTTAGTTCCTCCTTCAACGGCTTTCCCTCCCTGCAGATTCATCCGTCAAGTTTGTGGATCATTTCCCGTCCCGGCGGCCTCCCCACTTCCAAGGCCTGACTCAGCGACTGCCCAGATCCCTCAAACCAGATGTTTCGTAGCAACCTAAGACAACGTTCCCAGACCAGGGTGGATCGAGGGGAAACAGCAGCGTCACGGGCTCGCCTGTCTACGTCTCGCAAGCTGAGGGGGTTGAGTAAGCCACCCAGCTCAGCAAAGAATCCTTCCTCACCTCCCCCCCAGCCAAGAGTGAATAATACCCACCTGTAAGAGAGACTGAGGAAGGGGAGGGGAGAAAGACCCACAGACAAGGGCTCCAGGGAAAAGGAATTTGCTCAGTGCCGACTGGCGTGGATCCGTCATGCGTTCAAGTTCTGGCGTCACCCTGTTGGCACCCAGTGCACTTCCAAACAGCCACCCTTTGCCAACTGATGGCAGTGAGAGAAATCCTTGTCATCTCACAATCAGTCAGTTACTTAAAGATTTGGGCAGTGACGGAGTGGTCAGTTTTAAAGTGCACGTGCTCATCGTGACAGCTGCCTAATGGAGGCTGGTGGCTCCAACATCAGTGGGGAGATAAATCCGCTCTGAGTTTCAGACAGAACCAGTCAGTACTCTAAAGGAGCTCTCCAAGGTGTGGAAGCACCATGGATAGCTCTTTTAGAGTTCTGTCTGGTTCCTACTGAAACCTGGAGCAGATTCACCACCCCACTGACATCGGAGCCACCAGCCTCCACTGCAGTCGCTTACAGCCACATCCTCAAGGAGAGTCCAAAAATGCAGACACCTGTGTTGATCCATATATCTCTGTGCACATTCTGTATGTCTTTTGTACATCTTTCATAAACTGAATGGGTTCTAATTACCTGTTCAAGGCCAGGCCACCCTAAATACTTTGCATTACAACAAGGATAGCTCACAACAGTATACTGTGGCTGGGAAAATCAATTTCCCCCCAGCTTCTGTGAGGATTGCAGCTAAGCTCAGAGGGAACAGAGAATCCTGAAGGGAGAGGGATATGACATCTTTGTCCCTGCTTATAAAAAAGACCAAGCGCTTCAATCACATCAGTCGGGGCTACACTACAGCTCTGGATTTGGGAGGGCTGGAGAGAAAACCAGGGCTTAGCTTGAGCCAGGTCTCAGCACCACTTTCCAGGATTCAGTCCTGGAAGATGGGAAGAAACAGCAAAGCTGAGTTTGCCTTGGTGTATCTGAAGAAAATCTTTCCCAACTTACTGAGCATTTGTTTATGTTATTCTTATCTCTTTAAATTTTTTTTTACAGCATTTATATAACATTTTATGCTAGTCCATGGCCCTCAGGACAAGTACATTTATATCCCCTCTTCCTCCAAATAGCTCATCAGCATAAATGGGTCATCCCCCTTTCTATCCCCATAACAACCTTGTGAGGTAGGTTAAGTGCGAGACAGAGAGTGGTTGGCTCACCATCAGCCAGTGAGCTTCATGGGTGAGTGGGGATTTGAATCCAAATCTAAGACTGTGGATTTGAACCCAAGTCTCCCATATAAGCCTGCCTCCACTTTAAGATCAGCAACAGAGGCCTTTCTCCCTTGCCCACCTTTGAGGGCAATTAAGTGGGCAAGTACACAAGAGAGGGCCTTTTCCACAGTGGCCCTATATCGGGAGTCCATCAGGCCCCATCCTTGCAAGCTTTTAGGGAGGCCCTGAAGATATACTTATTTTCTCTGGCCTGTTCCTGATTACGTTTTATTGGACTGTTCTGGATTTTTAGTTGCAATTGTGTTTTAGATTTTAGTATTGTCTTGGCTGGGTGTTTCAATCGCTGGTGTTTGTTGATTTTACTAATTTTTGCTCTTTTATCATTGTATGGGTTTTTACTGTACGGGACTTTGAAAGCTGCCTCAGGAGGGCTTTTGCCTTGAAAGGCAGCCTAAAAATATCTTAAATAAATAAATATATGACGGTGATTCACCACCATCAGTAGTAGCTGCAACCAGCATCTTGCAAGGACTTCCAGGTAAACTTGAACCCTGGAAACCTTATGCAGTGTTTTCTCCAAGTGCCGAGAGCACTTTGCATACAATTTATCTCACTCATATGCATCATCTCAGTAGTCCTTTGCACAACCCTGCAAGGTAGGCCAATATTCTTCATTTCCTTCTTTCAGATGTATTGGGGAGGGCTGCAGGTGAGGCCTGAAGAGAGTGCTTTTGCTGAGGTGGGATAATTTTTTAAAATAAATAAAATACATATATACCTATATCCTTCTATCTACAGGATCCTATGTGGGACACTAAAATTGGGGAGCGGAGGACAGGAAGGCCTGGCGTGCTATGGTCCATGGGGTCACGAAGAGTCGGACACGACTTAACAACTGAACAACAACTAATATTGCATTACACACACTTTACTATGTATTATATAATCTTGTAGGATTGTCTTAAGGATAGATTATGTACGTAAACAGTGCTGTAACAATAACAAGAAGCTAGACCTGTAACAAAATGCTGCAGTGATTGCTCACCTCCTAGGTGTGTCCCTGTTCAGGGTTCCGTCAGCCCGCAATACTACCCTCCAGTATGCGATAAGCTTTAAGGATTTCAAGCAAACCATTCCATTCCCTCCCTCTATTCTTCTTTTTCTAAATCACTCAATATTCTGTGCCTACGGAGCATGCTCAATTGTCATGTGGCTGTTTCTTGGATTTTTGCCCCTTTCGGGATTTAAAAAACAACTTTTTTTGTACTTCTGCAAACCACGGGGCTTTCTTGAGCGTGCTGATACCTCCCGTTTGTTTCTCTGTGGCTCCACTCCTGTCGTCACTTGCTATCCAAGTTCATTATTACAGGAATCAGTTATTCATATAGTGATATACAAGCACCAATAAGAAAAGATGAAAAAAGTAAACTTTTCTCAGCCCCGTGACCCCAGGACATGGAAAGTGGAACCTGATGGAATTCTCTCTTATATACAGCGAGAGGCATTTATAACACTACAGATTTAAACTGGTTTAGAAGGCAGTCCTATGGACTGCACGCTTCTTGCTCAGATGCCTCCGAACTCAGAGGCTTCCGAGATTCCTATGCCCTGCCGGGCTGAAGCTTTTCAACCCATCTAGTGAGGGCACTTCAGAGGCGGAGGGAAGGAGCCTGCAAGAGGCTCAGGATAACTCATAACCTGGCCTCTCTGGTCTTCTTCCCTCCCTGCCCACTGGAATGTCCCCTTTCCTCCTCTCCGAGGCTGATTTTACGACCTCAGGCAGCTGGCGTGGTTCTCACCACACCAGCTATGCAGGGTCGGGGTCAGATCTCTGACTCCCCCTTCTGAGGTTGGAGCACCATGTCTGACCTGAGAAGGAGGTTTCCAAGCCATCCTATGCTCTCTGGGATGCTTGTTCAGGGACCATATGGTTTCTCTCTCTGGGATTAAAAAACAACCTTTTTTGTACTTCTACAAACCATGGGGTTCTGCTGACCATGCTGACTCCCCCCCTTTGTTTCTTCATGATTCCAATCCTGTTGTCACTTGCAACCCGAGTTCATTATTAGAGGGACTGGTTATTTTTATGGTGATTTTTATTTTTATGGTGAGTCGTTGGACACAACGACTGAACAACAACAACAACAACAAAAATCCTGTTTAAAAAAACAACTCTGGCACCTATCCAGAAGAGGAAATATGTATGTATGTATGTGTGTACACACACACACATACCTACCCACACACATATACATATATGCACACATACATATACATACACACACACACACACACACACACACCCCGTATCTCCCAAGTCTCTGTAAACACAGCCTTTATTTTTCAGAGGAAGAAAGAGCATAAGGGAGAAACATTAATTTTGCTTTAGCTTACAGGAACTCTAGACCCATGTCTAGATTATTAAAAAATAACACTTGATCCCCACATGCTTCGAATCCCTACAGAATGGATAGAATCATAGAATAGTAGTGTTGGAAGGGGCCTACAAGGCCATCGAGTCCAACCCCCTGCTCAGTGCAGGAATCCAAGTCAGATCATCCCTGACAGATGGCTGTCCAGCCTCGTCTTGAAGGCCTCCAGCGTGGGAGAGCCCACCACCTCCCCAGGTAATTGGTTCCATTGTCGTATTGCTCTTACAGTTAGGACGTTTTTCCTGACGTTCAGCCAGAATCTGGCTTCCTGTAACTTGAGCCCATTATTCCGTGTCCTGCACTCTGGGATGATCAAGAAGAGATCCTGGCCTTCTTCTCTGTGACAACCTTTCAAGTACTTGAAGAGTGCTATCATATCTCCCCTCAGTCTTCTCTTCTCAAGGCTAAACATGCCCAGTTCTTTCAGTCTCTCTTCACAGGGCTTGGTTTCCAGTCCCCTGATCATCTTTGTTGCCCTCCTCTGAACCCTCTCCAGTTTGTCTGCACCCTTCTTCAAGTGCGGTGCCCAGAACTGGACACAGTACTCCAGATGAGGCCTAACCAGTGGTGAGTAGAGGGGAACTAGTACTTCCCGGGATTTGGAAGCGATGCTTCTATTAATGCAGCCCAAAATAGCGTTTGCCTTTTTTGCAGCCACATCACATTGTTGGCTCATATTCAGCTTGTGATTGACAACAATTCCAAGATCCTTCTCGCTTGTAGTGTGGTTGAGCCACGTATCGCCCATCTTGTAACTGTGCATTTGGTTTCTTTTTCCTAGGTGCAGAACTTGGCATTTATCCCTATTAAATGTCATTCTGTTGTTTTCTGCCCAGCACTCCAGTCTATCCAGATCACTTTGAATTTTGTTTCTGTCTTCCAAAGTATTAGCTATCCTGCCCAATTTTGTGTCATCTGCAAATTTGATCAGCATTCCCTGCACCTCCTCCTCCAAGTCATTAATAACAATGTTGAAGAGCACTGGGCCCAGGACTGAGCCCCGCGGTACCCCACTTGTTACCTCTCCCCAGTTTGAGAAGGTCCCATTGATCAGCACTCTTTGAGCCAACTGTGGATCCACCGGATCGTTGTTTCATCTAGCCCACTTTGAGCTAGTTTGCTCATCAGGATATCATGGGGCACTTTATCGAAAGCTTTGCTGAAGTCGAGGTATATGATGTCTACAGCATTCCCACGGTCTACAAGGGAGGTTACTTGATCAAAAAATGAGATCAGATTTGTCTGGCAGGACTTGTTTTTGACAAATCCATGTTGGCTTCAAGTAATCACGGCATTGTTGTCAAGGTGCTTCCAGATGGATTCCTTTATCATCTGCTCCAGAATTTTCCCAGGGATTGATGTCAGACTGACTGGTCTGTAGTTCCCAGGTTCCTCCTTTTTACCCTTTTTGAAGATAGGGACAACATTAGCCCTCCTCCATTCATCTGGCACTTCCCCTGTCCTCCATGATTTCTCAAAGAGAATAGACAGCGGTTCTGAGAGTTCTTCTGCCAGTTCCTTTATTACTCTAGGATGCAGTTCATCTGACCCTGGAGATTTGAACTCATTCAAAGTAATTTGGTGTTCCTTGACCGTATGCCTATCGATCTCAAGCTGCAATCCTGCCCCTTCAGCCTGTACTTCGCCTTTGCCAGGGGGGTCATAGACCCTCTTTTGGGAGAAGACTGAGCCAAAGTAGGAATTGAGCACCTCTGCCTTTTCTTTGTCATCTGTTATCGTTTTGCCATCCTTATTTAATAGCTGAACCACCATTTCTTTCCTCTGCCTTTTACTATGCACGTAGCTGAAGAAAGGCTTTTTGTTGCTTTTAGCATCCCTTGCGAACCTCAGCTCATTCTCAGCTTTAGCCTTCCTGACGCCATCGCTGCAATTCTGTGCTATCGGCCTGTACTCTTCCTTTGTTACTTGGCCTTCTTTCCACTTCCTATATGTGTCCTTTTTTGTTTTCAGGTCATCCCTAAGCTTTTCGTGAAGCCACATTGGCTTCTTCTGTTGTCTTCCACCTTTTCTTCTTGTTGGAATAGTTTGTAATTGTGCCTTGAGAATTTCCTTTTTTAAAAGCTCCCACCCATCTTGGACTCCTTTTCTCGTTAGCATCGCTTGCCATGGGACCTTACTGATAATTGTTCTGAGTATATTAAAATCAGCTTTCCTAAAATCCAGGGTACGCGTTTGACTACACTCAGCTTTTGCTTCCCTTAGAACCAAGAACTCAAGTACAACATGGTCGCTTTCCCCCAGAGTTCCTGTAACTGCTACTTTATCCACTAAGTCATCTCTGTTGGTTAGGATCAAGTCAAGGATAGCCGATCCTCTAGTTCCTTCCTCTACTTTCTGTAGGAGGAAGTTATCCGCCACACAAGTCAGGAATTTCCTGGAGAGGCCATGTTTTGCAGAATTTGTCTCCCAACCAATATCGGGGAAATTGAAGTCCCCCATTACTACTACATCATGCTTCCTTAAAACATTGGCTATTTGCTTTTCAAAAGTTTCATCCTTGTCTTCTCCTTGATTGGGTGGCCGGTAGTAGACTCCGACCACCAGGTTCCTTTTATTCTTTGCTCCATTTATTTCAACCCAGATGCTCTCGATGGGGCTACCAAGCTCCTCCTCCTGTATTTCTGTGCAGAGATATGTATTTTTCACATTCAGTGCAACCCCACGTCCCTTTCTGTTCCTCCTGTTCTTTTTGAACAAGTTATATCCTTCAATTGCTGTATTCCAGTCATGAGAGTCATCCCACCAAGTCTCAGTTATACCTATCAGGTCATAATTTCCCTCTTGTATTAAGAGTTGAAGTTCGTTCTGTTTGTTTCCCATACTCTGGGCATTAGTATATAGACATCGAAGACCATGTGCTTCATAGTCTGGCTTTCTTCCTACATGTGTCTGAAGACTATTATTGGGCGCTATCAGAGCTGTTCTCTCCGTTGCAGTGCATGCGCCTACGTCCATTGTTACCCCCAACATTACATCTCCCTTCCCCGTAGCATTCAGTTTAAAGCCCTCCTGATGAAGTTCTAAATGCTGTGGCCAAACACATTCTTCCCAGCCTTTGTGAGGTGCAACCCATCCCTAGCCAACAGCCCATCTTCCAGAAAGTATAGCCCGTGGTCCCAGAATCTAAATCTCTCTCGTCGGCACCACCTTCGTAGCCAGTCATTCACCCGTAGTATTTTTCATTCCCTTTCTATCCCTCTTCTAACTACTGGAAGGATGGATGAGAAAACTATCTGGGCCCCAAAGTTCTTGAGTTTCCTTCCCAAAGCTTCAAAGTCTAATGTGATCTCTTCGTAGCTCCGCTTGGTGGTATCATTTAGATAAACCAGACCTTGTTTCGCTTTGCCTGGATTTATAAACAAACTATTCCTAAGGAGGGCAAAATGTCTCCCCCTCAAGTGGCTAATCATTGTTTCCATGGGCTGCTGAGAAACTGAGAAAGGGAGAAGAAGCCACCAAGGCATCACCTGAACAGGGTCTGCACAGGGCAGGCATCAGAGATCAGCAAAGCTGGGGTTCTTCTGAGGCCCGCACCCAGCAGAGGGCCCACTGGCCTTGCTGCGCCTTCCCTGTGCCACTGCTGCCTGCTCACCTGCCCTCTCCTAGAAACTGAGGGTCAAACCACATGTTACATTAATTGCATAGTATGTAGCCGAAGCATCTTTTGGTTTTGGTTTTACTCTAGAGTAAGTGCATCCAACCCCAATTCAGAATGGGAGCTTTTCTACACAAGGTTGTTAATCCACTGAATTTCAGTTTCCTCACAGAACTGAGATCTGAGCACTACACGAGGGGCATTTCCTGTCCTGTTTTTCCACCACATAACCACTAGCTGGCACTGTGGTATAGCAGAGTAGTGGAAATACACAAGAGGAAGTTGTGCTGTTTTCGCTTTCACAATTAAATGCCGCATTTTCTCTACTCTAAAAAAACCCCTCACTGCATGCGCTCATTAGACACAGAAGCGATACTGGAGGGTTATGATGTCATCTAAAGAACCTACTCCATGAGAAAGGAATGATGAATGCATGATAAATGCCTCGTGTAGAAAAGCCCTGGGACCACTGCCCCCTGGAGGGAGAACATTAAACCTCCACCGCAAACCCAAATCCCCCTTCCTCCCCAAAGGTTTTTTTTTAAAGCCCCCATTGATGCCAACAGATACTTCCCCATCACCATGTTTTTTTTTAATCCTTGTGTGTGTGTGCGCGCGCGCGTGTGTATGTGTATGAATTCAGGAAGCAAATGGCAGATGGAAGAAGGCTTAATATTCCCCTCCCAGTGTGCAATGGTCCCATTCTGAATTACGACCACATGCACTTACTTGAGAGTAAAATAAAGTCAAGCCTCTGCTACATGCTATGCAATTAGCACAACATGCAGTTTGATCCTGAGCAGTGAGAACCGAATACTTGCCTTGCTCTTTCCCCCAGGATTGGGCCCAGAGGAAGAGGGCAGACTAATGGGCTGAAGCAACAGTGATGAGATATCTTACCCAAGGACTTCCCATAACCTGAGCTGACACTGGATTCGAACCCAGATCCCAGAGCAACATTCACAGCAGACATAGCTACACTCAACGGTTTTAACCATTCAAAACTGTTTGAAGTTTTCACAACTCTGCCTCTGCATAAAGAACCCTGGAAATTATCACCTCCTTAGGTTGTTTTGTTTTAGATTGCTCTGCTCTGTCTTCACTGAACTCTGGGACTCATGGCAGGTGAACAAACTTGGAACTCGTTTACATTTATAGTGTAATAATAAAGGGTGAGTGCAGGCAACTTTTGGGTAAGCAATAACTTCCCACACTGAGCATGTAACTGCTTGGCAAGCTGGTCATTTGCAAGGGAGGTCTGTGAGATTTGGCACCTCAGAAAATCTAAAGGATTCCTGCCTTCACCCCACTCCGATAAAGATTGAACAATAACTGAAATAACTGACCATTTTGATAGCCTTTACTCGAGTCCAAAATCTGCTCCCCAGGGAGAACACTCAGCGTCACAGTTCAGAAGAGCGAGGCAACCATCTCGGGTGGCTAATGTTGCCTTACAGGAAAGGCCAACAACTTACTTAATTTAGGGCGCAATCCTATACATGTTTAGACAGAAAAAAAGCCCTACAACTCTCAGCATTGTAGGGAGTTGTAGGAATTTTTTTTCTGTCTAAACACGCATAGGATTCTACCCTTATTCTTCTGTTTTTCCTGCCAGGGAGGGGAAGAGCTGCTTGTGGGATTTTTCGGCCTCAGGTACCAGAATACCCTGACTGGCCTTGAGTACTCCGATACTTGCCTGGACGGATGTGGGTGCCATTTGCTGCGCTAATTCGAGCAGAAAGATCATTCCAAGCGCCTTGGTCCTTGGTATTGAACCTTGGATCTTCTGGATGCAAAGCAGGTGTCCCATCCACTGTGGTAAGCACCCCCCCAACCCCACATTGCACCCCTCCTCCAAATAACCTCCCCCATAGAAAAAGCAGCTGTTGTGTGTCCATTACAATTCTATATGTGTACACCAGGGTTGCAGAACCTATGGCCTGTGGGCCAAATCTGGCCCACCTGCATGGTCTAGACGGCCACGCCCCTTCACCTGGCCCCAGCCCCATTCGCCTGACTGCTGATCGTTTTGTAGTTCCCTGGCTTTATGGGCAGTTGTTTCCCATTCTAAAAGTTTGAAATGCCTCTCCTAAGGCTTATGTATTGGCAACAATAGCTTTAGGGTGCAATCCTATGGCCGCTAGACAGTGGCTAGACAGCATAGGATTGTACAGTTTCCAGGAACAGACCTCGGAGCCCATGCTCCGAGGTCAGTTCGGTTCCCTGAAAACCGCCTCTCTGCCCCTTCCCCTGCTGCCTTGAAGGTGGCACGGATTGTCCCTGGGCTTTGTGCTCAGATGAGCAGAATGGAGCGGGGCAAAAGGGGCATTCCCGGGGGTGGGAAGTGCAGAAGCTTCCTATGCGTTGTTCGGCCTCCCCCCCCCAACGCCAAAGTCCTGTGGCTAGATGGCCAAAATCGGCCATCTAGTCACAAATGCAGGGTGGCCAGAGCACAGAAGAAGAGATCCCTTCTGCTCTCTGCCTGCCCAACCTTGGATAGGTGGTTGCCTCTGGAGGCGACCACCTACCCTGATAGGATTGCTCCCTCCAGGTGCCATCCTATGCATGTTTATACAGAAAGAGACCTACAACTCCCAGCATTCCCCAGCCAGTATGCTAGGAGTATAGGCCTTTTTTCTGTCTAGACATGCATAGGATTGCACCCTGAAGCTACAGTGTGATGGTAGTTTTGATATTATGGCCTTGCCCCATGTTGGCTTTGCCCACCTCCCACCCCTCCATGCCAGCCATTGGAATGTGGCCTCACGAGCGTCTCCAAAACTGAATTCAGGCATCGGGCTGAAAGAGGTTCAGCATCGCTGGTGTATACCAAACAACAGCACTACTGAATAAAGCAGCAAATAAAATCAATCCTATTGTTGCTCATTTTGGGATGCTTCCCGACGGACACTCCTCCTGCTACCGATCAAAAGGCATTGTGCAGCTATTCCTTTTTTTCTACTGTACTGGATTTTTTTTACTGTTAAGTAGAAATATGGAAGAAGCAGTGGAAAAATACCAGAAGGTTACAAATGGAAGATGTTATTCTGTGTTTGAGACAGGGCAATTGCACCATAAAAGGCTTGTATGAAAGCACCCTTTAATTCAGGGGTGGGAAACCTCTTTCAGCCCGTGGGCCAAATTCAACTTTGGAGAAGCTCTCAGGGGCCACATTCCAGTGGCGTGTGGGGCCAAAGGTAAAGGAGGCAGATCTGAAGGCAAAAGATCCCCAAATACACGGTCGTCATTCCCTATGCACAGTTGAGTGGAATGAAGCGAAAGAAAGCATGATTTCCTTTTGTGGACTGGCATTATTCCACTACATCACAGTGCCACCTAGAGGTTACATAGCAGAAAAGCATGAAAGGAAATGCTCCTTATGTAGTGCTCAGATCACAATTCTGTGACAAAACCGAAAGTAGATGCAGTAGATTAAGAGCTGATTTACAGCCTCATGTAGAAAAGCTCTAAGCTTTACCAGAGGCATTTCAATCTTTTAGCATGGGGAAAAAAGCTGTACAAAAGCCAGGAAACCACCAAAAGATCGGTGGTTCAGGGAAAGGAGTGGGGCCAGTGGAAGGGGAAGTGACCAGCTAGGGAACCCCAAAGGGCTGGATTGGGGCCCCAAGAGGGCTGGATCAGGACCCCAAGAGGGCTGGATTTGGCCCTGAGTCCAGACGTTCCCCACCCCTGCTTTAATTTGTTGTTAATTTTAATATTTAGTTACAAGTGGTGGTGTAGGATAGTGGCTAAGAGACAGAATTATGAATCATGAAATCTTTGGTTTCCATCTGGGGCTCCTTCACACTGAGCTTTTACCCTGTGATTGAGATTGCTCCTTCACGGCAGTTTGCGGGCTCTTTACATGACGCCAGGGTCATTCAAGGCATCTCCTACACTAAATACCCTTTGTTCCATTTTTAAATAGATCACAGATAATGAGCCCCATAATAGATAATTACCCCATTATGTTCCACTTCAGTTTCCTCGGTGAAAAGAGTAAAAGCGGCAAGAAGAGGAGCGAGATCAATGAAAGATAATGGAAGACTCAGATATGGGGAGAAGGAGGGGGAAGGGGGCAGGGGAAAAGGGAGCACATGAAAAAAGGAGTTGTTGTGATCCTGCATTTAAAATGGAAGCAGAAAGCCCCATTTTAAATGCAGGATTCTAGGCTGGTGTAGAGATGCCCCTGATCTCTGCCACTTAAGCAAGCTACTCCCACTCAGACCTCAGCCCCATCCTAACTGTCTGAAATATGGGGATAATACTTGCATACCTTCCAGGGTTGCTGTAAGGCTTACAACAAGATAATATACATTGCGCACTTGGAACACACAAAAGTGTTATACAAATGCGAAGTTCTTCTGTTGTTGTTGTATAGCAAAACTCCACCCTGCCATCGAAAAGTGAAATTAAGATAAAACACACCAAGGGAAAGTTTACAAAATAAATAAAGTTTTATTTTACACCGTCTATTTAAAAAATGTTGTTTTTTAAAAAATCCTCATCATTCTATTTTTTCTTTATAAAAAAGTCATTAAATAGCCCTTCTTTTATTATTAAAATAAGGCAAATAAATAACATTAACTCCTTCATTTTCCTGCAAGAAAGGGGCTTCCAAAACCCCAGTGGTCAATAATGTGACAAAAAATAGCGAGGTGATTGGGGTGAATTTGACCCCCTCTCAGTGACAGTGTCAACTTCCTTTCCAGGTGAAAAAAAAAATCAAGGCAGAATTTTCCAGCTTCTGTTACACCGTTGTAAACTCTTGTATTTCTTTTGTAATCAGCGTCCGTAAGGCAAGATAAGAGTTAAGTTTTTTTTTCTTTTTTGCAGAAAAAGAAGAATCCCTTAAATCGTGCAGGATTCATAGGTGTCAAGGTCTGATCTCCAGTTCCAGAAAAGTGGAGTTTCTTATTTCCTTTTCCCAGTGGGATCCAACCTGTTGCAAACTTCAACAGAACAGCAACCACAAGCAAAAGCCACTATATCCGAGTCTCTCGGTTCAACGGCTGCTGCACTCTTGATCTCAGAACTGCAGTGGCATTTCAGTGCAATGAGATTGTTTCCTGTGCAGCGCGCATCCCCGTGTGGTTCTATCACCCAGTTGCCCCATCCCAGAGATGGCTGCATTTCAAAGAGGAGAAGGTGGACAGACAGGTACACTCGGAATGTGAAAGCTTGACACTAATAAATAAACTGAGGTCAGGAACTTTTCCGAGGAGTAGAAAGCTATCAGCTGAAGGGGAGACAAACAGCAGCTAATAGAACCTCACGACTTGTTGGATAAAACAGATATCCTCCCTGAGATACAGGCACCTTGGGGCTTCTGAACCATCAGGAGGCTCCACCCTGGGTTCTAGAAGAGAGCCCAAGGAGTTTAGACTTCTACTCTATTGACAAAGCACCCTGTAGAGGGAAGGAAGGAAGGAAGGAAGGAAGGAAGGAAGGAAGGAAGGAAGGAAGGAAGGAAGGGAAAACCATCACCCCCAACTGTGAACTCCCACTTCTAATCCAGGAGAAACTCCTACTAGGTCACTCTCCACAACCACTCCAAGCATCCCGATTCCTAGCCCTCACTGGTCCCACATTCTTCCTTCTGGCCAGGTATAGGTTTCAGGATCCCTAACCCTTCCCCCTTGCCCAGCTCACACCTCAATATTGTAGAAATCTGCTCGCTTCCGGCAACATCTCCGTACCCACACCCAATACAGCGTGATCATGAACGTCCAGTAGCCCATGTAAATGGCTGAGCCAACGAGTAGGTACCAGATCTCAGTCTGTTTGGCCTCGGTTGTCCAGTCAGCCACAGCTTCCTGATAGATGGTATAGATCAGGCCTCCCAAGAGGAGTAGGCCCCAGATGGAAACAGGAAGCAGAGGCATGTAGTTCCCCACCATTTTCTTCCGGCCTGAAGTGCCCCAGCTGCTTTTGTTCATGGTGGCTATGGCAAAATACTTGGCTGGGAGTAGGCCGCCCATGTACAGCACAGCGTAGAGCGACATGAAGATCATGATGGGGTTTCTCCTCAGCCAGCAGGCGTAAAGAGCTTTCACGCAGGCCACCAGCTGGACACAGAGAAGAACCCACAGCACGTCCCAGAAGTTCCCCCCGTAAAAGAGCCGCAGAACGGTGGCCGTGACAAAGAAGGGGAAGATTCCGGAGACCACTGACTCATAGGTCATCCACAGGTGGTGACGGTGCCACCAGAGGGCATTGTAGAGCCACTCACGGAAATAGGACTTGGTCCAACGAGTCTGCTGTGCCAGCCATCGCAGGAACAAGGATGGGGTCTCTGAGTAGCAGCGTGAGCGGGCTGTGTACCTTGCACAAGGAAAGGGAGGAGGAGAAAAAGTTAATATTAAGAGAACAGGACATGTATTTACTTCCCAGCCTGGTGTTCTCTAATCCTTTGGCCATGCTATCTGGAGCTGATGGGAGTTGGAATCCAAAGCATCTGGAGGCTACCAGGTTGGAGGAGGGTGGAGGGTAGAATGGTAGACTTTGACTAAGGAGACCTGGGCCCTTTCTCCACAACAACGGAAGGAGAAGCCTGGAATGGAGGAG
Organism: Heloderma suspectum; assembly: GCF_057233095.1. Classification (NCBI taxonomy): domain Eukaryota; kingdom Metazoa; phylum Chordata; class Lepidosauria; order Squamata; family Helodermatidae; genus Heloderma; species Heloderma suspectum. The sequence goes on from NC_139467.1 coordinate 15,257,276, forward strand.
TACCGAATTTTTAAAAAGGCATCACCTTTGCTGCACTTTGGTCCATGCAGGGCTCCACAAGTGAGTGCTAATAGCTGCTAATAGGTAGCAGCTAATAGAATCAGACTTCAAGCAGTCTCAGGAAATCTGGTTCCTCCCTGAGAAGCCCCGGGGCGGCTGCTGGATGGCCATGATGTCGTCTATCCTTAACGACCTCCAAATGCTTCCGGCAACATCTCTGTACCCAGCTTGGAGTAAATTGCTGGTGGAGACACTCCCCAGGAAAGGAGCCTCCAGCCATGGATATAGTCTGTCTCTCCCAGCCTCGGTTCTCCTGTCTGCAAAATGGGAATGGCAGTGGGCCTATGTCATGTGGTTATTGTTATTGTTGCGGTGGTGGTAGCGGTGGAGGTGATGAGGAAATGAGATGAAGGCTGCAAAAGTGCTGGAATGCTTTTATTCTTTGCTTCTGGTTTTATCTTGGTTTTGTTCTGGGCTGTTCTGTTTGTTTTAATGTTTGTAGTTTGTTTTCATGTATTGTACACCACCCAGAGAACTGCAGTTACTGGGAAGTTTAAAATTACAGTAAATGAATAAATAAATAAAATAAAGCACTTTCTATTTTTGAAATGATGTGCAAGGATAAGAATCCTACACCATGCATGGCCAGCCTTTCAATATTTCCAATAATGGTTGCATTGTGGAAGAGACAACCTTACCGAGTGCAGCTTGTTCGAGCACAGTGCTATGGGGGGTTGAAAAGTCACCCCTGTTTAGTCTGAGTAATTCATACAGGCTGCAGAATTTCAGGATACCCTGACGGAGAACAGAGGAGGGTCTCAGAGGCTGCAACTTTAGGTGGCAGATTGATCTGAGCCATGCAAGTAGGCCAAGCCTGATGCAGAATATTGATAGCTTTTTAGTATTGCCCAGGGGCCCATCTACACCTGGCTTTTACTCTGGGGTGGCTGCGAGTCGAGGTCCCTCATGATAGATGACATAGTCGCGACTTCGCAGCCATCAGTGGTTTTCGCCTGGAAAATGCGGAGTTCCAAGGAGTTGTTTTGCTGCAATGTTTTTCGTTTGCTACCAGTTTCCCTGCGCTTGTGAGCCGTCTGTCCCTTCCCCAAACTGACTTTGTAGTTTGCAGTGGGCGTGTTGTAGGCATTCATAGTTCCTGCATCACTCTGTGGCACCCCTTTAGTCCCCCCATCCCTTCGCAGCTGCGCAGTTACAGAGGCACAGACGGGCATTTTCATATTTAATCACACTTTCGCACAACATATTTGCAGCTTCGTATCTTCGCAACAGTTGCTTTTGGACTCAGTGCCCAAGGACTGGGGGGGCGGGGTCTTGGGGGAGGAACAACATCACTCCAGGCACCATTTCAGAGCGATGGCTAGGCACATAGCACTCATGTTTGTGAGTGTGAACCATCGCAAGAGTCTCAGGCTGGGGAACTGACAAACTGATGGTGTGGAAATGAAGGAGCACAAAACACCAATTTTTTTACCTAACGAGGGATGGAAAGACACAGCAGAGTCCCTCAAATACACAAAAGCCACTGAAGTGTCACACCCCCACACTCACGGGACTGCACAGCTGCACATTTCAGTAAAATGCCCCCCCCCCCAAGGGCACGGCGAGTCTGTTAGGGAAGCGCGCAGTACATCGCGAGGGTATCACAGAGCATGGTGATTTGAAGCTGCATTGCTGCGCAGTTGTGATGAGGGGGGGGGGGGTCAAAGAGGTGCCATATAGATGGGGCCCAGGAGTGAAACACTGTCTTTAATTGCTAGATCGTCCCTGCCTTCCTAAGTAGGTTTACTCTGGCAAAAGTTCCATTTAGGGTGCAATCCTATGCATGTTTGGACAGAAAAAACATCCTACAATTCCCAGCATGCTGGCTGCGGAATGCAGGGAGTTGTAGGATATTTTTCTGTCTAAACATGCATAGATTGCGCCCTTAGTTCAACAGGGCATACTTCCAAGTAAAGGTGCATGCAAGGGAGGCTGCTGTGTTTTAAATTTTATAATATCATAAATTATTTTAGCAACATGCTATTTTAATAAAAGTTAAATTGTGCAAAGGGCTTTGTCAAGTCATTCCAGCACCCTTTGACAAAACACTGGAAAGCAGGGTGGAGTGTAGCTGCATTTGGATAGAATAGTACCTGACCATTCTCCCACCTATTGGTGTAAATTAAGGGACTGGTAACTTACTTTTTAAGATGTATGAATTATTACTTGATTCTTTTAAGCCACCCTTCATCCCAGGAGCTCAGCATAGATGCCGCTTCACCCTTTATTTTCACAGCAACACTCTGGGGAAGGTCAGGCTGAGCGGTCACCCAAAGTCAACCAGTAAGCTTCATGGATGAATGGAGATTTGATCCTGGGTATTTTTCTACACGAGGCATTTATCATGCACTTGTCATTCCCTACTCAAGGTTGTTTACGGGTTCTAAGATGATGCCGTGACCCTTTAGTTTCCTTTCTGTGTCTCATGAGCTCTTCCGGAGACTTTCTTTTTACCGCAGGGAAAATGCGGCATTTAATTGTGAACAGAAAGAAAGCGGATTTCCTCTTGTGTATTTGTGCTATTCTGCTATACCACAGTGCCACCTAGCAGTTATGTAGGCGAAAAACAGGAAAGGAAATGCTCTTGTGCAGTGCTTGGATATCAGTTCTGTGACGAAACCGAAGCCGACTGACAGCCTCGTGTAGAAAAGCTCTGGGTCTCCTCAGTCCGAGTCTAAAATCTAGTCCACTACATCAGGGGTGGGCAGAAGGTAGATCTCCAGGTGCTTTGCACTTCAACACCCAGAAGCCCCTGGCGCCATGGCTAATGGTTAGGAATGCTGGGAGTTGAAGTCCAAAACATCTAGAGAGCTACTTTCTGCCCACCCCTCCGCTACATAATCCTGCCCCCATCTCCCTGCCCTGCTCCATTCTACATTGCTCCTATTCCAAGAGAATTCAGGCATCCAGATTTCCTTACTTGGTGGCAAAGCCGATGCTCAGCATCCTGTTGGTGAGGTGCCGGTCATCTCCAAAGGTGCAGTGGGTTCCCAGGAACTTCTGATTATACCAGGACTCCAGAAACTGCTGCAGGAGGTCATTCCGATACAGGCCTGCAGGTGACAGCAACAGAAACGGGTGATCATAGACAGATAGAACAGTAGGGTTGGAAGGGGCCTACAAGGCCATCGAGTCCAACCCCCTGCTCAATGCAGGAATCCAAGTCAGAGCATCTCCGACAGATGGCTGTCCAGCCTTGTCTTGAATGCCTCCAGTGTAGCTGACACATGCACGGTGAGATAAAATGGACCGGGAAAATGTAGTAACCCTTTGGATCCTAACTAGCAACCCCCCCTTCCTATTCAGAGAAAGGAGGCGGAAGCCACACATGCTGGAAGCCTTACCCAGAGGGCCACTGATGCAGGAGACACAGTCGAAGTAAGACTGGCAGGCACGTTCGATGTTGAAGGCCATCCAGTAGCGCAGGCTGCTCATGAAGCTGATGTAGGAGTCGGACAGGTTGAGGATCCGCACGTCCCCACCGACGGCCCCGTAGCTTTCATTCGACTCCAGCACCTTCACCAGTTCCACAGTCGCCTGGGGCTCCAGCTTGGTGTCTGAGTCACAAACCTGGGGGAGGCCGGGAGATTTAGACCGGAGAAACCCCCTCCTACCCCGGAACATCTCAGGCAGATCCGAGTTGCTGGGATTTCGATGACAGGGAGAAGGGGAAGTCAGCGACCGAACTCTCGCTTCCAAGGGCTGGTTCACACATGCACGGTCATCACTGGACAATTGCAACATCAAGCAATGACTTGCATGTGGTGCAATGTACCAATGCTGGCACTTCCACGCCTTTGCCAAAACCACAGTGCTTCCCAATGGATTCTATTCACATCCAGAGGCTGTTCACACAACACACTAACCCACACTCAGTGGTTCAGCATGAGTTGTTTTGAACCGTGAATTGTTTGTTGAACCGTGTTGTCTGAATGCAGCCAGAGTGGCTTGATAACCATGCACTATGGTATATTTTTCTTCAAACAAGCCACCCTGAGAACCCATGGTTTGTTGTTGGGTTGTTCAGGGTGGTTAACAAGCCACACTGCATGGTTAACAATCCACCCTGTGGAAACCATGCTGCGTTCAGACAACATGCTAACCTATGGTTCAACAAACAACCCACGGTTCAAAACAACCCCTGCTCAACTCCTGAGTGTGGTTTAGTGTGTTGTATGAACCTGGTCATAGAGCTGCTAGTTATGAGGCGTACAGTAATCAAGCGCTGTACACACATGGGTGAACCAGCCCAAAGTCTGTGGCAAAACCAGGGAATGTGTAGAAGCCTCGATTTAAAAAAAAAAAAAAAGGAGAGAAGATACATTTTCACCTGTGGCAGGCATGATGTAAGCGAGAGAGCATTGGAAGTGTGCACACCAGACGGCCAAGCTCAGATGCTGCCTCAGCATACAATATTAATTGGTGGCTTGAGGCAGATCATACTTTCTTTACTCGATTGCTTCATCTGTAAATTGGGAACGAGCAATGCCCAACTTTGGCAATGAGCAATATGTGAGCAGGAATGAATGACTAATTTTGTAGAAAATGAAGAAAATACACTTATGATTTGGTTGAAGAAGATGATGTGGAAGGATGAATGGAGGGGTTGAATATGGAAAGCAATTTGTAACGATACTGATCCTTTCCCAACCTGGGGCCCTCCAGATGTTTTGGACTACAACTCCCAGCATTCCTAAGCACTGGCCATACTAGCTGGGGCTGATGAGAGTTGAAGTCCAAACCATCTGGAGGGCACCAGGTTGTGGGAGGCTACGATAGACTATCTCATTATGCTGATGGACAGATAGAGTTGGATTACTTAGGATGGCGGTTAAACAGGGAAGCAGCTTGCAGGAACTCAGAGGGGGCCATATGTATGCCTTGATTTGGTGACTGGCATAGGTCAATGGGCAAAGCTTTGAACCTTGAGTAGCTTTACTTGTTGCTTACTAGTGGAAACAGACTTAAGTTATGCAAAATAAGCAGTGAGCTATAGGTAAATATGCTTAATGGGAATAATTTACATAGGTTGCAGAATGATCAGAAACTGGACTCCCTGGGCCAAATCTCACCCCCCCTCCCCCAACAGTGGTACCAGCTGCTCCACTCCATCACCAACCCGAGAGGCAAAGAGGAACATGAATGAGCAGCATCTGTCAGAATGGGATTTCGCAGGAGGCAATTTTGGAAATGGAGATGGGGCAGAGTCTTGGGCTTTGGCCTACTACCCCCCCCCCCACATCAAAGTGGTCCTTTAGCAAAACTAGTTGCTGACCAGGGATGTCTACAGTGTCTTGGGTATCACATGGTCCTCGAGAAGGAGTTTGAAAGGGTCAGATGAGAATTAGTTCAGATTTAGATTTTAAAACCCAGTCTACCCCAGAAGAAGTAGGAAAGGAGATAGGTTTTAACAGACAATAAACATGTATGGGTGGTTGGGTAGTCATGACTGTGTGCACACTGCTAGAAAAATGAGAAAATAAAAAATAAAAATCCGGCGCCTGGAGAAGCCAAATACTGCAGCCAATAAACACTGGGCAAATTAAGGGAAAGTTGCATAATTGCTTCTGCTTCCAGCAGAGATGGGGTGGGGATTGGGAATGTGTGGCCCTCTGGATGTTCTTGGATTCAAACTCCCATCAGCCCCAGCCAGCATGGCCAGGTGTTCAAGGATGATGGGTCTTATAGTCCAACAACATTAAATGAGCTTTCTCCAACCTGGGGCCCTCCCGATGTTTTGGACCACAACTCCCAGCATCTCCCAACAACTGGAGGGCACCAGGTTGCGGGGACGCTGATGTACAGGGCCACAGGTTCCCCGCTCCTGCAGGAGGGCAGTGCAGCTTCCTGTAGCCTTTCCTTTCAACCCACGGCAACCTTACTGAGCCCTCCCTTCACTAGACACTCGCACAGATGCTTTTAAAAAGCCTGTCTTCACAAACTCTATCTGGAAACGAAAAGTGAAAGGGACGAGAAAAGGACAAGCACAAGGGCACAGCTTGTAGAAAGACAAAGGAGGAATTAAATCGAAGGGGTAGGTGGGGCAGGATAAATAGCTGGGTGCTGAGCTGGTTGGATGTGGTGTCATGGTTAGAGAATTGCACAAGGTCTGGGGAGACCTAGGTTCAAATCCCCACTCAGCCACCAGGCCACCTGGGGCCAGTCACTACCTCTCAGCCTAACCTACCTCGCAGGATTTTTCTGAAGATAAAAACGACAGGGGCAGGGACATACACATGACACTGTGTATGCCAACTTGAATTGCTCAGAGGAAATGCAGGATGCAATAAACAAATAAGGTAGTACAGATAGGGTGCAATCCTATGCATGTTTAGACAGAAAAAAGTCCTACAACTCCCAGCATTCCCCAGCCAGCTGGGAGTTGTAGGACTTTTTCACTGTCTACACGTGCATAGGATTGCACCCTTCGGCAAGTAGATAGAAGTCAGTTACCTGGACATAGTCCACAGAATTCCCCAGGGCCTTGAAAGCGGTGTACATGACTTCCCTCTTCCCGCCCCATTTCTGCATGATGCAGACACATCTCTTAGTCCGGATCAGCTCCTCCACTGCCAACTGCCCAGGGTCCTCCATATCTATTTCACTGTAGACAGATGGCTCGTCCCCAGCCTGGTAACCACTGTCCCCTTCGTCCACATCCAAGTGAGGCTGGCGGTGGTAGTTGTTCTCCCAGATGTAAGTGCCCACGTCCTCTCCGGCAAAGACCTCCTGGAACATGTCCATCATGTATCGGTCCTCTGGGCTGTTGCCGTCAATCACCATGATCACCCGGAGCTTCTCGGGGGGGTACAAGGTTGCCTTGACAGACTGCAGGCACTCGCGGAGGTAAGCCGGGTCCTCCTGGTAGGCGGAGATGGTGAGAGCCACCGTCTTGGCGTAGCTGCAAGTCAGCGAGTCCCTCCTCATCCTCTTGTGCTCCAGGAAGGCAAAGAAGCTCTGGATGATGAGATGGGATGTGAGGAAGGCGCCATACAGACCAAAAGCCATGATGTGAAACCGGTCGGCAGCCAGCTGGACACCTGTGATGTAGGCCCATGCCAGGACTGACAGTATGAGCAAGGCAAAGCCAAGGGTAAGAATCCGACGTCCGGTTGAGACAAAGACCTTGGGGGCTTTGGCCGCATCCATCCCTAGAAGGAAGAATCAGGAAAGTGAGCAAGCTAGGTGGTTCCCAAAGGTATTGATTCAGTATTTATCAACAGCGCCGTATGTATGATGGCATTCCGTGGGAGTTGCAAAAATAGTGCAAAATATGGTACTGGGCACAACATATATATATATATTTTTAAAGAACACACCAAGTTTCTGGCCCTTATGACTATGAGTACGCTTGAATAGTGTGAACAATGCCTGCTAAACTCTCAGAAGCCAGAAGGGCGTCTAAACAAGACTTCCAATGGCCAAGGGGCCAGCACAGCCCTTTGCTCCTCCTCACGGCTAGCAGAGGTGGAATGAATTCGGCAATGAGAAACGTATGGGCATTTTCCTCCGTTTGACTGCACTCGCTCACTTTTACCGCCGTTCTCGCAGAGAAGCAGGAAACAGGGCCCCACCTGTACATTTCAAGGGTGGGAAGATGTTTGAGGAAGAAATATCCCCTCTGCACTGGGCAAGGCAGTTTAGGGGTTCTAAAAAGGTAAACAGCAGCTTCTCAAATGGTTTTTGCAAGCTAACTTGCACACACGAGGGCTGGTGTAACAATGGTGCTAGGCACTGCACTGGCTGTTATGCTCCACAGTAGACAGCACGTTTGGGCCTATCAGTTGTAATTTAGGCTGTGATAAAACTACTCCCATGGAAGACACTGCTTTTCTCCAGGATCTTTGTCACACTGGACTTCTGGTAGGTACGTGTGCCACCTGCAAGTGACAAGGATGCACTGCACTGAAAGCCCAGTCGGACCAGGAGACATATTTCCTTTCTTTCTTATTACATTTATATCTTGATTTTTTTCTTCCAAGCAACCCGAGGAGGCTTGCGTAATCCTCCTCACCTCCATTTTACCCTCCTGTGAGGTAGGTCAGGCTGAGAGCCTGTGACTGGCCCAAAGTCACCCAGTGAGTTTCATGGCTGAGTGGGGACTTGAACCCAGACCTCCCGAGTCCCAGTCCAAGGCTCTAACCACTGCACCACATACTGAACTGGTGCTTATGCTGTTCTAGAGCTGCACTATGGTTTAAATTAAAGCTTGGGAACGGGGCTACTGGCTCTCCAGCAACAACCCCTCAAGCCTGTGCTCAGGAAAAGGGGGACAGAGAAGGCAACTCTCCAACTGGCTCCAGGGAGATTGCAATCGCTCGTCCCCCAGTCCAATCTTTTGCCACTTCTCTCCACTCCAAAGCCATGCCAAACTAACCTCCTGGCAGGGGCTCAGGGTAAAGCTATAAAAACTATTAACAGGGCCAAGGAAGGGGCGTTTTCAAAAAAAAAAAAAATACAGCAGTTGGCACCAATGGGTCATTGAATAAATAAATGACAAAGTGCTTGACATGGTGTGTACTATTGCTGCACCCTCCTCAACAACTGGAACAGGAATCTCGGGTGGTTTCCCCCCCCCCACTTGTCCCTTCCTGTAGCAGTACATCGAAGCCTCCTGCTTACACCAGTAAGGCTGCAGTCCTATACAATGGGCCAGGTGTGGAACCTCAATGGGCAGCCCATGGGCTGGAAGTTCCACATCCTTGCTATGCACACCTGGGACTAAGCCCCACTGAATTCTTGGGGCTTGCTATGCAGTAGCTGTGTATAGGATTGCATTGTCAGACCAAGAACTCCTATTCTCCTGGAACGACTGAAAAGGAGACCTTTCAGCTTACACGTTCCACTGCTAACTGTGGAAAAGCAATGGGTAGGCTCTCATTTCATGTTCTCTAACCACTACTCCTACAGCCCCCCATTGCTAAAACACCATGAAACAACATCTGAGGTCAGCATGCCCAAAAGCAGAAGGCTGCACATGGTGGCGAGCTCACATGACCAGCTGGGAGTCAACACATGCAGTTAACAACATGTGCCTGGACAGTGATGTGACAGACACACTGGAAAATAGATCAAAGAATTGCCACTGTGGTACAGAAGAACTCCATGGCAACTGTTTATGGTATACCGCATTGTGTAAGAGTACAAGCCATGTGCCAGGAAGTCTGCCGTTCAAATCTCGACTCAACCACAAACTTGGTAGGTGGCCTTGGACAAATGATTGTCTCTCAGCCTCAACTTCTGGTCTGCAACATGGGATTAATAATACTGGCTTATCTTTTCCAGGGTTGTTGTAAAGTTTTCTGAGGCTGGACATTGGAGATAGTATTCCCCCCCCCCGGCCCTCACCCACCCACACCTGAGAGTTTCAAAGGCATATTGAAAGAAGAATCACACTCATTGGTTGGGGTACTCACTCCCATTTTTGCCTCCAATACGCAGGTTTGATAGGTTTTTGCATTCTTTCAGAAACCTCCAAAACCTGTTTGACTAGACGTGACAGTAGGACAAAAGAAACGTGCATGTATATCATGGGAAGTGAAGCCTATTTTCCACCATTTCCCATTGTTAAAAGCTTTTGGGAGGTACTTCTAATACTTCCAAGCGCCACAGAAATGCCAAGAATGATTACCTCCACACCCCTTTGGATGGATCAGACCTATAGAAATGCTGGCGCAGAGCACAGCTCTCCCAATGCAGTCACCAAAATACCAACCACATTAGTACAGATTAGGCAGGTTGCTTAAACTTCACCACACCACCAATATACGCCAACCAATATACGCCACGCCAACCTGTCGATCATCATGGGAGCAGGCAGCTGACAGCAGTCAGTGGGCACCATCGGATGGCTTGGGACACAGAAGTTGGCATGGCAGCTTCACTAGCAGTGTTGCTAATCTATCACGCAGTTTGGTTGTGCTTTGGCCGACAACTGATAACAAACCCCTGGCACAGCACAGACCACACAGAAAGGCTGCGCATCAGTGCACCACAGGTTGAAAACTCACATATTGGTACCAGGGTAGTAACATAGGAAACTACCTTATACCAGATAAGACCATTGGCACATCTGTTGTCTCTGCTGACTGGCAGCAGCTGTTCAGGGTTTCAGGCACGATTCTTTCCCAGCCCTACTTGGAGAAACCAGGGATTGAACCTGGGACGTTCTGCATGCAAAACATGTGCTCTACCACTAAGCCACATTGTTTTTCCCTGCAATGAAGGGTACAGACAGCCTATATGCGCACACAAAACAAACCAGGCTGTTCTAGCCTTGCCCGTCCTCTTCATTGCACTAACCACTAGACACCCCTCCCCTGGTGATGACAGTCAAGAATTGCTGCTTTTCATTCAAGTCCCATGTTTCAACCACTACCAGCTACTCCAGCCTCCGTTGCTAAAACAAACAAATGCAGCTTTTGGCGGCCAGGGGTTCATGCACACCAGCCCAGATGTTTTGGACTTTAGCTCCCATCAACCCAAGCTGCCTCGTCCAATAGTCAGGGCTGTTGGGAGTTGTAGCCCAAAACATCTGGAGGGCACCAGGTTGGGGAGGGCTGGTGTTTGCACACATTCTTTTATTCTGGGTGACTTAATCCAGCCCAAGCGTTCCCACTCACAGTTGCTAATCTAATTTGCTTTAGAACAAAAAATTTACACTAAAAGGGAACACAAAGGGGAGAACAGAAATATATTTTTGCCCGTGACCACTTCGACTGTCAGTCCAAGAAGTGTGGCTTTTATTATTCACTATTAAGTGATCTTGAGTATCCATCCATACGGTGGACCGCACACACATGTACACACAGCCCTCTCCTTCCCTGCATCAAACCAAGCCTTAATTCAGACACACTATCACTTCAATTCCAGCTTCACTGGTGTTTACGTTTCTAGAAAATAAAAACGAGAGATACCAGGGTCGAATCTTTCCAGAAACATCACTGATCTAGAAGCCCTTGCAATACAACGGTACTAATGAAATGGAGTTCTAATCCCCCGCTATGTAAGGACTCACTGCTAGCTACTCCATGGTGCGAGACATGCACTCTGCACGTGCTCAGGGGCACGCTCGTCGTCTGACTTTTGATCATCCAGAGTTCAGCTCCGACGTTGAACACACAGGGCGCCCTGGCACAAATGAAGCTTCACCTGAACGCCTAACTCACACTCCCCTCTCAGAGCAAAAGACAATCTGGCTCCCCGTCCCATAAAATCCCCCCCCCCCCCGGCCGCCAGGGGCCTTTTCTCACCTGCAGCGCTGGGGCGGCCAGAAGAACAGCAGCCCGCGCAAGATCCGAGGGTGCTTGCAGGGAGATCTGGTTTGTTTGATCTCTGGCGGGGGAGCTTTTGAATCTGGAGGAGGAGGAGGGAGGGGGGCGGCCCCTTCCTTGCGTCAAGCTGGGCTGGGCCCTGTCTGACCTCATCTGGATCTCTCACTCCTCGGCAATGCGCTTTCAGACGCATCAGGGGCTTTAACACCCCCCCCCCCCGAAACACGTCTACTGCTCTTTCCCTTCCACGCTTTCCCTTAGAGCCTCCACGCCGTACTCCCATCTAGGACTTAACTGGAGCCGGGTTTCCAAAGCTGGAACGGGGTGCCTCTGAGAAGGTGCAGAGTGCAGCTCATCCTACCATAAGAAGGGCGGGGCCCAAAGCTCGCAGGTCGAAGGAGTGGGCTTCTGGGGGACGTCTTCAACCCCAGAACCTCTTTTTTTTTTTTTTTAACCCCCCCCCCCCCCGGTCAAGCTACACGCATCCCTCCCACGTCAGTCCTTCTTTTCACGCGACAAGTGTCCCGGATCAGGAGCATCCGCTTTGAGGACGCAGAGGGTAAAAGACAACATAAGTCCTACTTAGAGTAGACCCATGGAAAGGAATGGAACTGAAATTAGTCATGACTAAAATAAGTCCCATTCATTTCAATGGGTGTACTCTTAAGTAGGACCTGTTGGATTTCACCCAGAGTTTGCAGGCCGTTCCTATGTATGTTTACTCAGAAGTAAGCCCGGTGTGTCCCCTTTTTCAGAGGACTGTTCTCTATTTTGAAGGCATCCTCTGTTTGAAGGGGGCTGTCCAGCCCATGTCCAGTAATCAGAATCATCACAATAGCTGCTGCCCATCCACAGAGAGCAGGGCAGCAGACTGAACAGCCAGGCACACAGGTCATCTGGTCACAGTCTTCCACGCTATAGTGAGATATACCATAGTTTCATTTAAATTATAATTATTTCTCAGTTTGCGCACAACAGATACGCAAATAGTATCCTCCTTTGTCCTCTTTGTCTTTTTGGCCCATGCGTTTCCTCATTTTGGGCAATTCGTAAGTCACCAAACTAAGCCCCACCGAGCTTTTAAGTAAGTGCGCGTAGGACTGCAAGCAGAGTCTAGCCAAGAAAAAACTCTCAAAGAGTCTATTGAGAAAAAAAACAACAACTCCAGAGAGATTATTGCTACTACTAAAATTCCAGGAAAACAAGGGCGCGAGGGGTGGGGGGTGGGGGGAGATTATCAGAAGAGGATTATTTCTTCTGGCGGGGGATTTGTATGTTGTAACCAGCAATGGACTTTGGAAGAAAATTATGGGTGGGGAAATCCAGCTGTGGGATAGACTGGGGAAAAAAGGAGGAGAGTTTGAGGATATTTGGCTTATGGGGTTTGAGGGAGGAGGAGGAGGGCAGCTTGAACAGAAGAGGGTGAAGAAATGGATCCGTCTTCTTGAGTGTGTGTGTGTGTGTGTGTGTGTGGGCGGGGGGTTAAAATAGTTGACAAGGGGAGGCCTGGGCTATAAAACAGGGTAGGGGTGTCCCTGTGAACCCGCCCAAGACATTCTGCTGCCAGAAGAGAAGGACAAGATGGTGTCTGTCCCTTCTTCCATTCCACATACAGAAGCTGATGGGGCTTCCAGCTGAACCTTACTGGTGGTGGGATAGCATCTTCTACTGCCACACTTGAGGGCAGTGGGACAGTTTATGGGGTGCATGTCTGACCACATGGCGCATACAGCTCTGTCCTCCAAGAGAGGAACAGCCGGGGCAGTGCGGGGGGGGGGGGCTGCTACTGTTGCCTCACTCTGCCTAATGGTAGGGCTGGCACTACTGTGTGATACGTACCCCTCAGTTCCCTTTCAGGTGAGAAGACTTAACAGCACAGCACAGTCAAGTCAGAAGTTAATTTTACTGAGTTCAGAGGGGCTTACTCCCAGGAAAGTGGGTACAGGATTTCAGCCTAAACTGCATATTTAAAGGAACAACCTCACCATATTTCCTTATTTATTGCCTTCACGCTTTTCAAATACAGATTTCTGGATTTCTCAAGGGCTCAGGAAGGAGGAACGACAGATTAACATAAAACTGGGTAAGAACATAAGAGAACATAAGAGCCCTGCTGGCTCAGACCAAGGGTCTATCAAGTCCCGCATTCTGTTCACACAGTGGCCAGCCAGCTGTCAACCCACAAGCAGGGCATGAGCACCACAGCACCCTCCTGCCCATGTTCCCCAGCAACTGGTGTATATAGGTATACTGCCTCTGATACTGGAGGTAGTATACACCCATCAGGACTAGTAGCCATTGATAGCCTTCTTCTCCATGAATTTGTCCAATCCCCTTTTAAAGCCATCCAAATTGGTGGCTGTCACTACATCTTGTGGGAGTGAATTCCATAGCTTAACTATGTGCTCTGTGAAGAAATACTTCATTTTATCTGTCCCTCCTACCAGCCAGCTTCATGGGATGATCCCAGGTTCTTGTATTTAGTCTGTAATCCAATACACACTTACCTGGGAGTAGGATTGCACTGTCTGTCAATTAATCGATTAAGGGTGCAATCCTATGCATGTTTATATAGAAGGAAGGCCTACAACCCCCAGTATTCCCCAGGAAGCATGGCTGGCTGGGGAATGCTTTTCTGTCTAAACATGTATAGGATTGCACCTTAAGAACCTTTGATCCCCTGAAAAATTGCCCCCAATTAATGGCGGAATTGATTTGTTTTAAATGGAACTATTGTTTTTAATACAAGTTCTTGCAAAAGCGACGAGTGGCTGGGAATATATATTAGAACAGACGTTCACCCTTTCTCTCTCACAGGAGAGAATATTTTTCCCAAAATGGTGCCAACTGTGATAAGTAGCATTGTCTAAAGACAAAGAAAGTTTGCTTTTCTCCCCCTCAGAACATATGCAGATTTAATAGTTTAATCTATTCAAATGCAGGTCATTAACTAAGATTTCTTTAAATTGAGCAACAGCCTGAAAAAAAATCACATTAACATTCAAATTAAGATTCTGCTTAACAGTTAAAAACATTACTAGTAAAATCCCAGCCTTTTTCAGTTAATCTCTGGCTTCTGAAATCCAGCTCAAGTTTCATCATGTTTCCCAAACAAGGTCTTCATTTGTTGCTTTTTCTCCTTACGAACTTATTCTGAATGCAAAATAATTGGTGAATGGTGTCATATAGTATACATAAATGGCAACTTTGGGGGGTGAAATATACCGGATGGCAGCCCAGTAATAATCAAGCCCACCCCACCCACTCCCCACCAGATGGCAAAAGCTGTAATTTATATATATATGAGCCATGCATATATTTCACACTGCTCATGTTCTTTGTACTTAGGTAGAGGCTTCCGAGCAGAAAATGGAATATATGAACAGGCCTCAGTCATTACTTGCAATTATAAAATGTAAGAAGCTTGTGTCTTTAATTAACTGTTAATCCGCGGCATCTACTTTTGCTTTTATCACAGGATTGAGATCTGAGCACTACATGAGGAGTGTTTCCTTTCCTGCTTTCCCACTACATAACCTCTAGGTGGCACTGTGGTATAGCAGAATAGCACAAATACACAACCGCAAATCCCGCTTTCTTTCATTTTCACAATTAAATGCCACATTTTTCCTGCTCTAAAAAAACCTCGCCAAGTGTTTATGTGCTTCTGTGTTTAACTGCTAGTTAAACACAGAAGCAAAGCTGGAGACTCATGACATTGTCTAAAGAACCTGTAAACAACCGTGAGTAGGGAATGGCGAAGTAGCTCAGTCAGTTTCTGGGAGCTGGCATTTGTTTGTGAGTGTGGAAGTGGCTGCCACTACAACCATGATTTTGTGGTTGCAGCCACCCTAGTCCTCAAGGCCCTAGAATTTCTTCTAGGGCATTATCAACTGGGGTGGGGAGATGGTCACCAATTAGAGCTGCTGGCACGTCGCTCTCAGGCTCCTCACAAGCTGTGTGTGTGTGTGTGTGTGTGTGTAGGAAGCAGAAAGCTCTTGGTTGAGGCCCTAGGGAGTTACTAGGCATTTAAAAGATCTAGGGCCCAGGCCCATAGGATACAAATCTGCATAAAATTTGCATATGTCAATTTATATCTGTCTTTGCTGATGTAGAAATAATTACTAGGATTTATCTAAATTCCACAGGGGGCAAAGCTAGCAAATTAATTTCTCATCCAAATAATCGCAAATAAAATAAATTCTTCAATTAATTTGCACGTTGACCCAGATCATCACAAAGCAATGGAAAAAGTTTTTTTTCCCCCTAAGCTTCATTGCCATGCAGGGAGCTTAATGGCCATGCCTTCCCCAGCTGCAATCCCCCTTGAAAATCGCCCCCTGCCTGGCAATTAAGCAAAGAAAAAACCTCCCATTGGCACCAATGGAGACTCAGGGCTCTTGGAAAGAGATTTGGGGGGAGGGCCCCATAAGCCCAGAGCTAGCAACGCCCCTGGCCGAGGGCCCCCTTAACCCTGGAGCCTGCCCTGGGAAGTGAGATGTGTGGACAGAGTGTTGCCTGTGTGTGGCAGGAGGACTTGCTGACAGTCCACTCCAGGGGCTGGAACAGGTCTTTCCTCACCAGCTGCTTTCCCCTCCTCGGAGTGGCTGACCAGGACCACACACACTCACACAAGGCAGAAATCCATTATGCAAACCAAGGGTTTGGTGGAGCAGAAGTTGCGGGGCAGGGAAAAGGCATCGAAAGAGCGGATGGAGTGCACACAACCAGCAGCAGGACTGGAAAAAGCAGCCCTTTCTAATGCCACCCTTTGGAAAAAACAATATCACAACTGTTATGGTGTTTTTCACACACGACCAATGAGCCTCTCATGCTCTCTTTTTGCATTAATGCGCGATACAAAGCAGAAGCGAGTGCCACCTAGTGTAAATTCTTGCCCAGCCTTCCCCAAATTGGTACTTTCCAGATGAGTTGGACTACAACTCCCATTCCCTGCCAGGAAGCTGCTATCTGGGAATTATGGGAGTGGCAGTCCAACACATCTGGAGAGAACCAGGTCAGGGAAGGCTGCTCTAGTCCATGAGCCCTTAGAGGTAGGGATGGCACAGGCGCCTGATTCAGTGCGGGTAGGGATGTACGAAAGTCACCTTTTTGAAGGGTGACATTCATGGTGGGGGGAAGCGCGCCATCCCTCCCCCCGAAATTCTCCCCGGCTGGCTCCGCGGCAACTCCGTGGAGCCACTGGCCGGGGCCGCCTGCAGCTGGACATCCGGCCACTGGGCAGCCTGCACACGGACGCAAATGGCGGCCACCGTTGCCGCCGCCGTTTGCGTTCCCTTTTTTTTTGCCGTGATAGGCTACGTAAATATTTACGTAGCCTATCACGGCAAAAGACAGGGGTGCAAATGGCGTAGTGGCCGCCATTTGCGCCCCTGTCTTTTGCCGTAAGAGGCTACGTAAATATTTATGTAGGCTAAAACGGCAAAAAAAAAGGAAATGCAAGTGGCAGCTGCCGTAGCCACCGCCATTTGCGTTCCCTTAGTTAAGCCGTGATAGGCTATGTAAATACTTACGTAGCCTATCACGGCTATATGGAAGAAGCAAATGGCGGCCACAGACGTGGCCGCCATTCGCAAAGCAGCGCGAATGGCAGCAGGTAAGTGCTCCATTTCATGCACCTTTCGTGGGGCGGGGGCTTCATTCTGCCACGGATTTCGGGGGCCTGAATGCACTGGCATTCAGCCTCACTGAGATCCGTGGCGGAATTCTCTGGCATCCCTAAGTGCAGGAGTCTGGCAGACCTGCTCCTGCCCCCATCCCCAAGCCCCACTCTCCAAGCCCCTGACCATGCTCGCCCCCTGCCTGTGCTTGGCAAATGGCCTGTACTCACACTGGCAGCCTTGTTGAGCTTCACAGTCGCCATTTTCTGAGAAATAAAATGGTGATTGCAGAAATGTGTGAATTTGCGCACACATGAAAATGCACATTTTTGAGAATGCGCATATTTGTGTATGTGCGAAAATGCATATTTTATGAAAAATGCACATTTCCATACACCCACTAATATGTGCCTTTGTAAAATGTGCATTTCTAGGGATGGGCAGATTACTTACCCAGGTCTGGTCTGGGGCGTCTGCGGTGGGGGGAGATGATCTGTCCCTCCCCCTGGAATCCTCTCTGGCTGGCTCTGCTCCGTGGCAAGTCTGCGGAGCTGCAGGCCAGGGCCGCCTGCAGCCAGAATTCTGTCCGCTGCTGGGCTGCGGCCACAAATGGCGTCTAGTGTAGCAGGCGCCATTTGCATCCCTGCATGATAGGCTATGTAAATATATATGTAGCCTATCACGGCTAAAGCAGGGACACAAATGGCATAGCAGATGCCATTTGCGTCCCTGCTCTTTGCCGTGATAGGCTGTGTATATATTTATATAGCCTATCACAGCTAACGCAGGGACACAAATGGCAGCCGCTACGCCATTTGCGTCCCTGCGTTAGCCGTTATAGGCTACATATATATTTAGGTACGTATATATTTAAATACTTACGTAGCCTATCATGGCTAAAGTAGGGAGGCGAATGGCAGCCGCAGACCGGGGCAGCGGACAGACCGGACGGACGACAACAGGTAGGATCCGTCCTGGGGAAGTTTTGTGGGGTGGTGGTGGGGATTGCTCCGTTCCGCCACAGACTCTGGGGGGCCGGATTCTAAAGAATCCGGCCTCATTGGAGTCCATGGCGGAATTCTCTAACATCCCTACACATTTCACATGTGAGAATATGTGCATTTGCAAAAATCGCATTTTCGCGCATACAAAAACATGCAGTTTTGCAATCGCCATTTTTTTTTTTTTTTTAGAAATAGTGACTGCAGAGCTTGACAAGGCCACTGGGGTGAGTGTGGGCTTCGCATTGAGAGTTGAAGGGGCTCAAGCGCAGTCTGGGAATCGGCAAGGAGGGGCTCGGCAGGAGTCTGGAGAACCCGGATGGGGGTGAGTTCGCACATCAGTACTTACAGGTGACCAGGTGGCTTCAGGGTGAGCTCCCCTGAGGTACTTTGGTCATGTATATCACCCTATGGAAAGGTAAGGAGAATTTTTGCCACATGTCATAGAATCATAGAATAGTAGGGTTGGAAGGGGCCTACAAGGCCATCGAGTCCAACCCCCTGCTCAATGCAGGAATCCAAGTCAGAGCATCCCTGACAGATGGCTGTCCAGCCTCGTCTTGAATGCCTCCAGCGTGGGAGAGCCCACCACCTCCCTAGGTAATTGGTTCCATTGTCGTATTGCTCTAACAGTCAGGAAGTTTTTCCTGATGTTCACCCGGAATCTGGCTTCCTGTAACTTGAGCCCATTATTCCGTGTCCTGCACTCTGGGAAGATCGAGAAGAGATCCTGGCCTTCCTCTCTGTGACAACCTTTCAAGGACTTGAAGAGCGCTATCATATCTCCCCTCAGTCTTCTCTTCTCAAGGCTAAACATGCCCAGTTCTTTCAGTCTCTCTTCATAGGGCTTTGTTTCCAGTCTCCTGATCATCTTTGTTGCCCTCCTCTGAACCCTCTCCAGTTTGTCTGCATCCTTCTTCAAGTGCGGTGCCCAGAACTGGACACAGTACTCCAGATGAGGCCTAACCAGTGCTGAGTAGAGGGGAACTAGTACTTCCCGGGATTTGGAAGCGATGCTTCTATGAATCTAGCCCAAAAGAGCATTTGCCTTTTTTGCAGCCACATCACATTGTTGGCTCATATTCATCTTGTGATCGACAACCATTCCAAGTTCCTTCCCGCTTGTAGTGTGGTTGAGCCACGTATCGCCCATCTTGTAACTGTGCATTTGGTTTCTTTTTCCTAGGTGCAGAACTTAGCATTTATCCCTATTAAATGTCATTCTGTTGTTTTCTGCCCAGAGCTCCAGTCTATCAAGTTCACTTTGAATTTTGTTTCTGTCTTCCAAAGTATTAGCTACCCCTCCCAATTTTGTGTCATCTGCAAATTTGATCAGCATTCCCTGCACCTCCTCCTCCAAGTCATTATTACAAATGTTGAAGAGCACTGGGCCCAGGACTGAGCCCTGCGGTACCCCACTCGTTACCTCTCCCCAGTTTGAGAAAGTCCCATTGATAAGCACTCTTTGAGTCCGATTCTGTAGCCAACTGTGGATCCACCGGATCGTTGTTTCATCTAGCCCACTTTGAGCTAGTTTGCTCATCGGGATATCATGGGGCACTTTGTCGAAAGCTTTGCTGAAGTCGAGGTATATGATGTCTACAGCATTCCCACAGTCTACAAGGGAGGTTACTTGAGGGAGGTTACTACAAGGGAGGTTACTCATTTACAAAAAATGAGATCAGATTTGTCTGGCAGGACTTGTTTTTGACAAATCCATGTTGGCTTTGAGTAATCACTGCATTGTTGTCAAGGTGCTTCCAGATGGATTCCTTTATCATCCGCTCCAGAATTTTCCCAGGGATTGATGTCAGACTGACTGGTCTGTAGTTCCCAGGTTCCTCCTTTTTACCCTATTTGAAGATAGGGACAACATTAGCCCTCCTCCAGTCATCTGGCACTTCCCCCATCCTCCATGATTTCTCAAAGAGAATAGACAGCGGTTCTGAGAGTTCTTCTGCCAGTTCCTTTATTACTCTAGGATGCAGTTCATCTGGCCCTGGAGATTTGAACTCATTCAAAGTAATTAGGTGTTCCATGACCATATGCCTATTGATCTCAAGCTGCAATCCTGCCCCTTCAGCCTGTACTTCGCCTTTGCCAGGGGGGTCATAGACCCTCTTTTGGGAGAAGACTGAGCCAAAGTAGGAATTGAGCACCTCTGCCTTTTCTTTGTCATCTGTTATCATTTTGCCATCCTCATTTAATAGCTTGATTTCTTTCCTCTGTCTTTTACTATGCATGTAGCTGAAGAAAGGCTTTTTGTTGCTTTTAGCATCCCTCGCTAACCTCAGCTCGTTCTCAGCTTTAGCCTTCCTGACACCATCCCTGCAATTCTGTGCTACCTGCCTGTACTCTTCCTTTGTTAGTTGGCCTTCTTTCCACTTCCTATATGTGTCCTTTTTTGTTTTCAGGTCATCTCTAAGCTTTTTGTGAAGCCACATTGGCTTCTATTGCTGTCTTCCACCTTTTCTTCTTGTTGCAATTGTTTGTAATTGTGCCTTGAGAATTTCCTTTTTTAAAAGCTCCCACCCACCTTGGACTCCTTTTCTCGTTAGCATCGCTTGCCATGGGACCTTACTGATCATTATTCTGAGTTTATTAAAATTGGCTTTCCTAAAATCCAGGGTACGCGTTTGACTACACTCGGCTTTTGCTTCCCTTAGAACCAAGAACTCAAGTACAACATGGTCACTTTCCCCCAGAGTTCCTGTAACTGCTACTTTATCCACTAAGTCATCTCTGTTGGTTAGGATCAAGTCAAGGATAGCCGATCCTCTAGTTCCTTCCTCTACTTTCTGTAGGAGGAAGTTATCTGCCACACAAGTCAGGAATTTCCTGGAGGGGCCATGTTTTGCAGAGTTTTTCTCCCAACCAATATCGGGGAAATTGAAGTCCCCCATTACTACTACATCATGCTTCCTTAAAACATTGGCTATTTGCTTTTCAAAAGTTTCATCCTCGTCTTCTCCTTGGTTGGGTGGCCGGTAGTAGACTCTGACCACCAGGTTCCTTTTATTCTTTGCTCCATTTATTTTGATCCAGATGCTCTTGATAGGGCTACCAAGCTCATCCTGTAGCAAGCTCATCCTCCTGTACCAAGCTCATCCTCCTGTAGTTTATAATCAATATAAAATATTGATTTTATATCTGTCTCATAGGCCCAAGGATTTTTGCTTTCATTTATAAGTGCTTTTAGTTTCATAGGCAAAATTACCCATAGAGGTTTCTTTTTCACAAGCTCCTACGTTAAAGCGAACAATGTAATCTCATGGCCCTCCAAAACCATCCCAAAACCTTGCTGTGATCCTAGAACTGACACCAGGGATTCTATTTTGGTGGAATTATTTAATTTCTAGGTATCATTAGCCAGCTAAACCTTCTTCCATTTTCCTTCACAGAAGTCTCCCCCCCGCCCCACTGGTTTATGTCACCCCGCCTCAGATTTTGACACATGGAATTTCTTTCCAGATGCTGCCGGGATTAGTCACTTCAGAAGCTGGCCTGCAAAATCTCTATCGCTTTCCAATCCCATGCCACAACTCCGCCTATGGGTCAGCAAAGGGCAAATTCCCTCCAGGCCAGGACAGTCTGCAACTTCCAGTTCAAAGGGCTTTTCCCTGAAATGGGTGTGTCCAGTCTAAATTGTAAAGCGATAGCAAAAGAACAGAAAGCAGGCAAATCCAAGGGAGTTTAGCTACCCACGCCTTCCCATGTTATCTGAGCCAAAGATGTTGCCGTCCCAAGTTTTCCCTCCATATAAGACACTCTCCTTCAGGCTCAAGATGAACATATTTTAGTCATTTTAAAACCACCTTTTAAGGACTAAGTCCTGAAATAAGCTCCAGGCTTCCAAGAATTGGGCCAGCTGGTCAAAATCAGCCAGATGAGAACTGTAGTTTTGGTTTACCATTCCAGAAATCCCTACAGTTCCATTCATGGCCCTCAGTTACGACGACTGGTCAGGCATAAACCTCCTTTTCTTTTTACTGATGCTCCATCAGCCTCAGCCTAAAGCAGCCTTTCCAGGTCTGGTGCCCTCCAGATGGGTCAGGAGGGGCCATAGCTCAGTGTGGCAGAGCCCATGCTTCGCATGCAAAAGGTCCCAGGTTCGATCCCTGGCATCTCCAGGTAGGGCAGGAAAAAGTGCCTGAAACCCTGGAGAGCCACTGCCAGTCGTTATGGAAAATATTAGGATAGATGGAACAATGATCTGAACGCCGCATAAGGCAACTTCCTGTGTTGGAGTCAGTGGAGGCTGGTGGCTCCTATGTCAGCAGGGCAGTGACTCCACTCTGTGTGTCAGTCTGAACCAGGCAGAACTCTAAAGGAGCTATCCAAGGTGCTGAACCCATTTGGAGTCCAGCACTTTGGATAGCTCCTTTAGAGTTCTGCCTGGAACCAAAGTGGATTCACTGCCCAACTGACGTAGGAGCCACCAGCCTCCACTGCTTGGGCTTCAACTCCCAGGCAGCTGTGGATGATGGGAGTTGTAGTCCAACACATCCAGGGGGCGCCAGGTTGGGAAAGGCTCCCTAAAGACGCTATATTTTAGTACCTTTCCCTCACTGAAGATCTGTCAAAATAATTTCGGACCTCCAGGAAACCAACACCTATCTATCCCCTTCCTGAGGGAAAGGTTCAGTACAATGTGGAAGTCCCATGGCTTGTTTTACTCAAGTAGCTGGCACGTGCAATGTTTATTTATTGTATTTATTTATTAATACTAGTATGCCGCTTGATATAACAAAATCTTTAAGCAGCTTACACTCCAAAGTATTAAAAAGTGCTATTAAAATACTCAAACAACAAACAGTTACAGGTGCAACAAAATAAATAACAGGAACAATCAAAACAATTTTAGAAATAACAATAGAAAACAATCAAATAGAGCAGCATCATGGTATCAATTACAAGCTGCATGAACTGGTATGTTTCTGGGAGGCGTTTAAAACTAGTGCTGTGCCGAAAATTTCTCCCACATGTTTTTTGACCATTCTCATTCAATTTGATAGAAAAGAAATGGCTTTCAAAAAGAAATTCAAAGGAGAAGAAATTTTGGAGAAATTCTCATGGGTTAGGCGTAGGGTTCTTGTGCTTACCTTACTTATGAGGTGACCATGGATTGTGCATGATTGTCCTTCTGTTGTTGTACAGTAATCTCTGTGGCAGCCTGTAGCCTCCTTGGCTTCCTGTACTTCGGTTAAAGCCATCATGAGGGAGACATCATGAGGCAATTCCTCCCATGGGGCTTTTGAAGTTCAGAAAGTGCAGGTGGACTGGGGAGGCTGCAGAGCAATGGAAATATGTGTAATAGAGAGAAAACACACACAGCACCCCTGGCCACCTTGCAGTAATTAGGCAAGCTCAAAAATAACACCAAAATAAATTCAAATTCTGCCTCAGAAAAGTGGAAGCTGCAACATCGTTGATGCTGTTGCTGCCTACGGAAGTAGTGTAATAAACCAAAAACCCTGAGGAAAAAAGAAAGGACCTGTGCTACACGCTCTGCCAAGAGTGAGCCCTCCCTGTGAGAAACTGTTGGAGAATTTCTCCTCTCCTGGGAGAAATTCAGTGAAATTGTCCCCCCCCCCCCCCAATTTCTCTGCCCACAAATAGGCAGGACAATTTTGAGAAGCAATTTGGGAACAGCTCCATCTAAAATCCACCACATTTTCTGCCTCCTGAACCATAGGGGGAGGGTGTTCCTGAGGGTGGGTGCTACTACTGAGAAGGCCCGCTTTCTAGATATCATATGGCAACATTTCATTGGTTGTGGAATGTATATAGGGGAATATATATATATATATATAGTGGCTGGGTGTATATAGGGGAAGGTGGTCTGCTAGGTACCCTGGTCCTGAGTTGCTTGGGCCTTTGTATGTTAACAACAGAACCTTGAACATGGCTTGGTAGCTAATGTTAGCAGCATCTAAGGCCAGCCTCAAAGGTATAGATTATGATAAAAGCATATACCAGCATGGTTATAATCTATACCCTCTTTCCAAACTCAGATTATGTGTGGATGATTTCTTCCTTAAATACCTTCCAGAAGTTGGCGAAAACCTTCCTTTTTAAGAAGGCATTCAGTGTGCAATTTTAATTTGCTGTTTTAATTGGTCTCTATTTTTCTGAATGTTGTACATTTTGATTGCTGTTGCATTGTGGTTTTCTCCTGCCATTTTTTTGCACCACATTTTAAATGGGAAGAGTCGTTAAATTCTTGACTTGTTGTAACTGCCTAGAAGTCTTGGGAGAGGTTTATGATAAAATAAAGAAGTGACCGAGGACAGAAATTGGATGGTCGGGAACGGTGGGAGAGAATTTCCTGCTCATGGTTGAGTCCCTCTTGCATTTGGGGGGAAAAAGAGCAGGTGGACTAATCACCTCCCCCCCCCACACACACACCATATACACAATGGATGCTCAGGTAAGCATCACTTGCCAAGTACTGATCTGTGGGAGGTTTGGGGATTTGGTTTAGCACACTTGACCAGTTACTGCCCCGAGGCGATTGTTAGTGGCTCCACTCGGCTCAGGATGCCTGCCAGTCCTCCCTTCCTTATCTTTCTTGCTGCCGCTCCAGCTACTGGAAAGGGAAGGAGAAGAGCAGGTGGGGGGGAAATTCCCATGCATTTGTGTGACCGCATGAATGCATGTGTGCACGTTTCCCTCCTGCACCAACTAGGGTGGCCGAGTGCCCTACTTGACCGAGGACTTTTTTCCATTTGAAGGGCTGTCAAGAGGCGAGTCATTTATTTGAAGGGCTGCCCAGCCAGCCCAACTCCCGGCATGCAGATAAACAACCTTAAGTGAGCAAACCTATGCATGTTTAGACAGGAAAAAAGGCCTGCAACTCCCAGCATGAAGATAAAGAACCTTAAGCGAGCAATCCTATGTGTGTTTAGACAGGAAAAAAGGCCTGCAACTCCCGGCATGAAGATAAAGAACCCTAAGTGAGCAATCCTATGCGTGTTTAGACAGGAAAAAAGGCCTGCAACTCTCGGCATGAAGATAAAGAACCCTAAGTGAGCAATCCTATGCATGTTTAGACAGGAAAAAAGGCCCGCAACTCCTGGCATGAAGATAAAGAACCCTGAGTGAGCAATCCTATGCGTGTTTAGACAGGAAAAAAGGCCCGCAACTCCCGGCATGAAGATAAAGAACCCTAAGTGAGCAATCCTATGCATATTTAGACAGGAAAAAAGGCCCGCAACTCCCGGCATGAAGATAAAGAACCCTAAGTGAGCAATCCTATGCGTGTTTAGACAGGAAAAAAGGCCCGCAACTCCCGGCATGAAGATAAAGAACCCTAAGTGAGCAATCCTATGCGTGTTTAGACAGGAAAAAAGGCCCGCAACTCCCGGCATGAAGATAAAGAACCCTAAGTGAGCAATCCTATGCGTGTTTAGACAGGAAAAAAGGCCCGCAACTCCCGGCATGAAGATAAAGAACCCTAAGTGAGCAATCCTATGCATGTTTAGACAGGAAAAAAGGCCCGCAACTCCCGGCATGAAGATAAAGAACCCTAAGTGAGCAATCCTATGCATGTTTAGACAGGAAAAAAGGCCTGCAACTCCCGGCATGAAGATAAAGAACCCTGAGTGAGCAATCCTATGCGTGTTTAGACAGGAAAAAAGGCCTGCAACTCCCGGCATGAAGATAAAGAACCCTAAGTGAGCAATCCTATGCATGTTTAGACAGGAAAAAAGGCCTGCAACTCCCGGCATGAAGATAAAGAACCCTAAGTGAGCAATCCTATGCCTGTTTAGACAGGAAAAAAGGCCTGCAACTCCCGGCATGAAGATAAAGAACCCTAAGTGAGCGATCCTATGCATGTTTAGGCAGAAAAAAGGCCTGCAGCTCCCAGCTTAAAGATAAAGAACCTTAAGTGAGCAATGCTGGCTGGGGAACACTGGGAGTTGTAGGCCTTTTTTCTGCCTAAACATGCATAGGATTGCACCCTAAGGGAGCCTTGAAGTTCCCCATCCACAATTTGCACCTGGGCAGCAGACGGAGCAGGCAGACAGGTCGCCTGGGCCAGATCTACACCTCGTGCCATATCGATACGATCCCATCACGGTGATGCTATATCCCTCTTGCACATTTATATCTTGTAGCGCGCACAATGACATCTGTTGCAGGATATTGGATAATATGGAATAAAAAGCAGGAAATAATGCTAGAAAAGCAGTATACGGAATGTGTAATGTGCCACAACAGTTATCAGAGCACGTCAGTACCGCTAAAAAGCACTAGTGTAGATCCAGCCCTGGTTGCAGTCTTCCCCACTAGGGTGAGATATATTGTATTTCTATTTACACAATAATCATTATTTCTAAATTTGCATATATATATATATATATATATATATATATATAAATACAAATAACTTGTTTTGTCTTTTTTTTTGGAGTTGCCTTTCCTCTTTTTTGGTGATGCAGAAGTGGCCAGCCTAACACCAGCTCTGTGTCGCGGGTGGGTTGGTGGAGTCCAGAGGGACTCTTTCCCTCTGCTCTGTTTCCTTCACCAGCCACACTTGTCTCTGTGTGTTTATGTGCGTGCGAACACATATGTGTACACAATGGGCAATCTGGATGTGTGTAGTTTTGTGTGACACTTGTGCGCAAACTTGCGCACTTGTGTGGAAGAATGTAATGTGCACATGCAGTGGGTAAAGGGAGAAGTGTGGGTCTAGCAACTTGCCCTCTCTCCACCACTGCAAAGCATCAGTTTGTCCTATTTTGGATTGGGGTAAATAGAACCATCAAGTATTTCCTAGAACATAAGAACAGCCCTGCTGGATCAGACCTAGGGTCCAGCATTCTGTTCAAATGGTGGCCAACCAGCTGCCCATGGGAAACCCACAAGCAGGGCATGAGTGCCACAGCACCCTCCCGCCCATGTTCCCCAGTAACTAATGTAACTAGGCACACTGCCTCTGATACTGGAGGTAGCACATAGCTATCAGGACTAGTAGCCATTGATAGCCTTCTCCTCCAGGAATGTGTCTAACTGCCTTTCAAAGCCATTCAAGGTGGTGGCCATTCCTCTGTCTTGTGGTAACGAATTCCATAGTTTGACTATGTGCTGTGCATGAAGAAGTCTTTTTATCTGTCCTGAGTCTCCCACCAATCAGCTTCATGGGATGAGATGAAGGCCTACCTCTTGGCTTGCAGGAGAAATTCAAGGCTGTTCTGCTATGGAGAGAGTTATGACTACTGCGGCCTAATTCTCCCAGAGGCTGAAGGTAGAAAGGGGCTCCCATGCAGTGGCGCCATTTGGGGCAGTCTTTGGGAGGGGGGAGAGCAAAGTGCCCTGACTTCCCCTCCCCTCCAGACCTACCTTGAGTCTAGGGTGGCTGCCCAGGCTGCTGTTAATCTCATAGCAAAATCACTCCTTGGATTTTAAAGTGCACACGAGAAGATGCATGTTAAAAGCCCTTTGCGTGGCTCCAAGTGGCGGTTTTACTGAGACCCCAGCAGCGGCGGTAGCCCAGGCAGCCAGCTGCTGCCCATGCAGCAAATGGAGCTGTGAGGAAGCTTTTCCCCCTCCTGTCAGCGCCATTTTCAAATCAGCAGTGGGCTACCTCCGCTGCTGCTGAGATCCTGGCCCTGGAGAAGAGGGTGCCTGCCAAGCAAGCAAGCAAGCAGGGTGGCAGCAGGGGTGTTGGGTAAGAAGAGAGAAACCATCGTGGCAGTAAGGGGGAATGGCCAGGATCGAATTGGGGGTGTGGGAGGACGTTGCTAGGGCTCCATCAAGCCTGGCAGCTTCCTGCTCACATGACTGAATGCTCCTCCCTACAAACAAAATCATAATTTAAAAAATCCCTCCACCAAGAAAACTAACATGTCAGGAAGAAGGCCTTTGCCGACTTGCTGGTTTTCTAGATGCAGGGTTGCACAGTGCAGAGAACTGGGAGCTTACATGATCGAACATCTTTGAACTAGGTTAGGCATGAGGACAGTGGTTACGTCAGGGGACATCGGAACAGGGGCAGCCAAGCTCCCCCAAGGCACTGTTCTAAGATGAAGTGTTTTATGGGGCTGTTGTGGGAGAAGGTGGAGGAGGAGCTAAGCATGGACTCTCCTCACTCCTGAGCAAAAAAGAAAAGATCACGTCAAGGCCCCGGGAAAAGGTTTCTAATTGGATCGTTTGGCAACTCTGTGCCCATACCTAAAGTATCCATTTCGACCTCTGCAACTCCATTGCATGACCTTTGGAGGCTGCAATCCGATGCACGCTTACACAGGAGTAAACCACATCGAACGGAGCAAGACCCAATTCCGAATAAACACGTGCAGAGTTGCTGCGCAAGGCGTCTCGATTCATAGGTGCCTCTCCAGTCACTCCCCGCCTTTAGGATTTGCTCTCTTACTCTCATCCTCGTAAACCACCTCTCTACCCACCCCTAGGTCTGCAAACACCCCTCTCCCATTACTAAGAGTCCTTTGCAAACACTTGTCGTTGCCAAG
Source organism: Heloderma suspectum (assembly GCF_057233095.1). Lineage (NCBI taxonomy): Eukaryota > Metazoa > Chordata > Lepidosauria > Squamata > Helodermatidae > Heloderma > Heloderma suspectum. The sequence goes on from NC_139467.1 coordinate 15,285,706, forward strand.
TTCGGCCCATCAATCATTTCCTAATCTTTGAGCTTCATCAAATGACCAGCAGCTGCAGGCACAGGGCTGGTAGGTGCACCCAGTTTTGTGACCTCAGCGGCTCTCTTGTCATTACCAGATGCCCTGGGAATTGGGTTTTTCGGTGACATGACTAAGGTCCTTGGCTAAAAATAGCAACACCCTCCCTTTAGCCCACTCCTGGGTATTCATTCAATGTTCAGCGACAGTGCAGAATAAGAGAACTGCTGGTTTCGAAACAGCCAAGGAAATACCTCCAGCTGCTAATTCAAACATGGGAACATGTCACCCAACCTTTCACAGATGAAACTGAAACATTTGAGTGTACTTCTGACATCCCTGTTCTCGCACCAAGGGCTAGTGCACCTCCTCCGTTGTACGTTGCTGAAAGCTGTACTTTATATTCTGCCATAGCCTGCTCTGTACTGGCGTCATGAACATGATGCATTAGTAAATGAGCCATAGCTTGACTCCCCCCGACCCTTGTCACGGAGCTGGTGCAGTGTGGTGGCTAAGAAACTGAACTACAAATCAGTAAGTCCATGGTTCGAATCTCACCTCCGCCACAAGCCTGCCAGGTGGCCTTTGGCAAGCCACTCTCTCTGAGCCAGATCTGGATTGGGCCCACTGCATGGTGGGTGGGGTTAAACCTTCCCAGCCAACTATTTTCTCTTACTGAATTTGCTCCCTCAGCAACTAAAGAAAATATCCATTGTCACCAATGGGTTTTTTTTTTCCATTTAGCCTGGAAGCCCCCACCCCCACCCTGCACTTGCGGGGGGGACATGGCTCGGTGGGAAGGCTTAACCTTTCCTCTTACCCATGCACAGTGGTCTCAGTCCAGACTGGAGGCCTGTACACTTACACTAAAGTAAAAAAAAGTTAGGATCAGCTCCGCACTATGCATTTAACGTAGTGACCAGGTTCACAAAATCACTATGGCTTGTCGTGGTTTATTTACGCCACGACGTGACAAGCCATCCATGGGCACCAGATTGCCTATTCAGCCCCCGGTTGCCACTTGTCATATTGTACAAAGTCGGCACGGGTGGGTTGTTGGCGTGGTTAACAAACCACCCACAACCCTAGAACAGCCCATGGGTTCTGGGTGGTTTGTTAACCATTCCAGCAACCGACCTTCACTGGGTTCACACAACATGACAAGCACGGTCACAGCTTGAATATTCAAAGTGGTTGCCTGTACATGCCACTAAGCCCTGGGGGCTAATTAATCCATGGTGGCTTAGTGTGATGTGCGAATAGGCCCACTAGTTTAGCCCTTAGGGTGCTTCCAGATGGAGGGTTCCTAGCTTTAACAATCAGAAGGCATTGTGCAGTGATTCTGTCTTTTCTTCCTTAACAGGTTTAGATAGAAGCAGCAGTGGGAAAACAGAGGAAGGCTACAAATGGAAGTTGACGTCATTTGGATCCCCTGTAAAAAATCCATGAAGAGGGTAAGGGTGATTGCACAATAAAAGCTTTGTCTGGTAGCACCCTTTTGGAATAATTTCTACTAAAACCGTAGAACTGACTTATCCCCACAAAGGCATATTCACTCATTGTCCTACTGGGAACAGTTTCCAGAGAACAGGGACTGTTTCTGGTGAACAGGAAATCTGTAAATCGAATTTCAACAGTGATACTGAATAGGGGCCGATCTACATTGCGCCCGCCATCGCAATGAATTCGGTGTCTCGTCGGGTTAAACGCTCTCGCATTAAAACGTGATTATTCACACTCACCCATTTTCCCTGTTGCAGTGCTTCATCAAATGCGTGACCTCAGCTCACACTCGAGTGCTGTGCTGTTTTCCTGCGCGCGCTTGTCTGATCTCGGATGCTAAGCGGGGTTGGCCCTGGTCAGTACTTGGATGGGCGACCGCCTGGGAATCAGGCTTTCTGCACTGAGCAGGGGGTTGTTCTATCCCTTCAAATGAGACTTAAGTTTTACCCCCTCCTATCCCCTGCTCAGGATTTTTTTTTTAAATTAAGGCGTTATCCTCGCAGAATCGGGGCTTCTCAGTGATTTTTTTTTTTCTAATTCAGGCATGATCTTCGAAGATTCGAAGTTGTGAAGCTTCACAACTTCAAATCTTCAAAGATCATGCCTGAATTAGAAAAAAAAAAAAACATTGCAGAGAATAGGAGGGGGTAAAACTTAATCTCATTTGAAGGGATAGAATACCCCCCTGCTCAGTACAGGAAGCCTGATTCCCAGGCAGTCGCCCATCCAACTACTGACTGGGGCTGACCGCGCTTAGCTTCTGAGATCAGACAAGCGCGTGCACATCCAGCCCTTTGCTTGTTGCTGAGGAAATGGGGGCTGCTGAGGAAGCTATGCGATCGGTAGCCGGAAGAAGACATGGGGCCATCGAGAGCTGTGATTGGACAGGAGGGAAATGCAAACACTGCCGTATATGGACAGGCGGGGGAGGGGACTACAACTGGATATGGTAGCGAAGGTGGAAAATCAGAGCACATTAAGGGAAAATACCGGGATATTAGGGTATTGAAAGCAGGAGCACGGAAGTGGGAAATTCCAGTTCCAATTCGAGGCGGGTACTGCATAGTGTGAAAGGTGGGTGGTGAAACCTCATTGGAAGCGAAAAAAGGTGGTAAGTGTAGATCCAGCCTAGCATGCATCATAGACACCATTTCCAAAATGCCTTTCTAAGGCCATCACTCTGCAAAAGGTGGCTTTCAAACAGTTCCACAGAACCTTCTGGGATTCCTTGGAAGCTTATTAGAGGTGGGAGATGGACCAATATTTTGGTGCCTGAGGCAAAAGAAACAGATGCAGCTCCCCCTGCCATGGTAGGAAAAATATAGGGCTTTTCTACATGAAGCATTTATCATGAGCTCATTATTCCCTACTTATAGTTGTTTACGAGTTCATTAGATGGTGTTGTGACCCTCCAGTTTTGCTTCCGCATCTAACCAGAGAGTTTTTTTTAGAGCAGGGAAAGTGCAGCATTTAACTGTGAAAACAAAAGAAAGTGTGATTTCCTCTTGTGTATTTGTACTTTTCTGCTCTACCACTGTGCCACCTAGAGGTTATGTAGCAAAAAATCAGGGAAGGAAACGCTCCTCATGTAGCACTTGGATCTCAATTCTGCAATGAAACCAGAAGTAGATGCTGCGGCTTAACAGCTGATTAACAGCCTTCTGTAGAAAAGCTCATATTAAAAAAACTAAGTAAGTGGTCACTTGCGGTCTTTTAAAGGTGCCTCGAAACCTGCTGCCTGAGGAAGGCCACCTCGCACAATGCTCATCTCCACCTCCTCCCCTGCCCAAAGTGTTCTTCCTGTTGCCATGACCCTTTCCCGCTGCCCCCACTGCTCTTTCGGCAGGGGACCCTTTCCCGCTGCCACAGAGAAGAGGAAGTCCCCAGGGGGCTGGAGAATGCACTGGGGTCTTGTGGTAGGTGTGGCATGCCTTTGGGCCCCACGTTGCTGACCCCTGCTCTAATGAGAAAAGATCTGTCCACCGATATTCACACTCAAGTAACTAGAGCACCGGTGGGCCACTTTGGGAGGTCTGGGGGCCATTTTCCCCTAGACCACCCCTTAGGTAATGGGGCACCCAGAAAAAAAATATTTTTAAGGAAACAAAATGGCACCTGTGGGAGTGCCAAAAGGGTCTAATTTAGCTTGCAAAGAAGTCACATTTGACCCTCCATTTTGCAGTTTCTGGTGCTATGGATGCCATTTTTTCTAAGTGACTTAAAAAAAAATCAGGGCAACCTTCCAATTTGGGGGGTGGGGACGGCTGCATGTGAACCAGAGCATGGATAACTGTGGACAAGTCTTCTCTCTCTCCTCAGCAGATAATGGAGAAAGTGATCCCTGAAAGCTTGAAAACTGTCATGTTTTAACACACAGATCAGGCCCGGCTTGGCCTTACCATGAAGCAGTGTGAAGCAGTCACTTTGAGTAGCAAGTTCTACAAGGGGCACCCTGCTCTCCTCCCTATATTTCAGCAAGTCATTAAAACAGCTGAAGCTGAGGGAAGGGGGCTGCCATTTTGATTTTCCACTTGATATCCAAGAAACACCTAGGGCCAGCCCTGGTGGGGAAAAAACACACCCCAAGGAAAGCAATCCTTTCTCTTTGAGGTATTGAAAACAAAATAGAGCCCTATAAATAATACCAATATAAAACCTACAAGTGCCAGTAAGATTTAAGATTAGATGTGATGCAAGCCATTCTAGGAGGTGTTCAACCAGCCCAGCCTGGTAACTGTTTGCTTAGGCACTAGGCCTACTATGTCCAGTGACTGAAGGCTACACCCCTACAAGAAGGCACACTTAATTGGCAACCACTGAATTCACTTGGAATTTATTTCCGGTAAACATACGCAGTAAGGCTGTGTCACTTTTTATACGGCTCCATCCATGTTCACGGAGCTTAACAAAGTACAAAAGCAAGAGGACAGACCCCTGCCCCAAGGGTCTTACAGTTCAAAATTCAACACAAGGAGAAACAGATGAAGATGGAAGAGGCAGGAATAAGCAGGGAGTGGATATGCATTTAATGTTGGATTGCACGTACTGAGGCTTGGATACTTCTGAATTCTTGAATTCCTGCATCTTCTGTCTAACCTTGACTGCAGAGACTATTACCACCCAGTGGAGGCTGCTGGTGGTGAATCCACACTGGGTTTCCAAGGTGCTTGGACAGCTTCTTTAGAGTTCTGACTGAAACACAGAGTCGATTCATTGCCCCACTGACACTGGAGCCACCTGCCTCCACTGTTACCACCACAGATCCTTCCATCCCCCAGATATCCCTATATCCCCCCATCGATTCCTTCTAGTAAGGTCTAAGCTACCCCCTCCTCTTGTTCAAGAGTCTCAGCTCTTCCCAGAATACACTCTGCCCAGCCATTCCTCTACATGTCATCACCTGTTCCAGACAACTACCTTGAAGCCACTTTTTTGGAGGACTCCAAGGAAACAACTGGGCAACTGCAATTTCCCCCTATCTTACCACATCCTCTGCTGCACACTCTTGGGAATTTCATCTGGCTAGTTTTGTAAACCCACCCCAAAGATGGTTCTGAATCATGGAATCATCTCCTTCCCAAGACAGGCCATCCCAGACCTCAAACATACCCAGGAGATGTGTGGCCCACTTTCCCACCCCCCTTCTTCTTCTCTTTATCCCTTCCTTGAGAAGGAGACTCACCAACCCTTCCAATTAGCTTGTTTTGTGGGTGACTAGCATTTAATATAAATCTACTTCCCCGCTGCTTACAAACCATTTTTCCCCCCTCTCCCCCCCCCGCCCCTGTCTTTGATGGATAGGATGAACAATTGCTTCATTGTTGAGATATATTTAAGTATTCAATAACCAGCAACACATTCCCTTTTAATCTTTCGGCAGTGTATCATTCCCCCTAATCTTTGTTGTAACTCTTTCTCTCTGAATCCTTCCCAAACTCAGCTTCCTGTTTGAATTTGTGGTCTCTTAGTTGTTCTGTGTGTGTGTGTGTGTCTGTGCGTGTGTCTCTGTGTTAGGTGGGTGGATTATATTTAAGGGATAGTCAATGGAAAATATCAAACTGTTCATGTATTTTAAGGCACAATCCTATGCAAGTTTAGACAGAAAACACCCTCCAATTCCCAGCGTGCTCCAGTCTGCCATTAACACAGGCGAATATAGCAGTGCCCTAACACTGAAGAAACCTTCACTAAAACAACTACTCTATTGCAGGCGCATGGATTTTAACATCTTTCATATTACATCAGCCTTTTCCAACCTGGTGCCCACTGGGTGTGTTGGACTACAACTTCCACCATCCCTAGCTAGCACAACCATTGTGGCTGGGTCTGATGGGAGCTGTAGTCCGAAACATCTAGAAGGAGCCAGATTGTGGAAGGCTCTGTCTACCGGCCCAGTTTTATCTGTATTCTTGCTTTTTAAAGGAAGTATCGGGGATTCCCTTTAAACATGTTGTTAGTGTGAATTGCTAGTGTATCTTGAGGGTTCAGCTTTCTCCCCAGTGCTTCCAGAAGTGAAGTCTCTGCCTGGGGGCGGGGGAATGGATGCCTCTTTTCTCTAGCCAATGTCCACATCAATGCACGTATATGAAACCAGGGCTCCACAGAGTGCTAAGTCTGCTGTGTCACATGATAGGGCAGCTCACTTTGAACTCCGAAAGCAGAATGGAGGACAATTGTGTTTTTCATGTATCTCTTAACCCAGAAAAAAAAAAAGAGTGCCTTGCACTGGACAGGGGAAGTTGCTGCAAAATGAATATGCAGCACAGTATACTCTTCAGCAATAGAGAAAGGGTGTGTCTCTGTGTGTGTGTGCAGGCAGTATTCCTTGCAATTACAAGTGTGTCCCTTTCCCCTCTGGAACATGCTAAAGGGTTTGCTTTGTATCAGATTCCCTGCCATTTACTGCTCCCAGCTAGAGCCATCAGAATTTTCTCTTCCTTTCTGGCAGGGCCCCTGTGGCTACTAAGAAGAGGGCCTTTTCTGTTGTGGCACCCCAGTTATGGAATGAGCTTCCAGAGAGGCATGCCTGGCATCTACATTGTGCTCTTTCCAGCACCAGGTGAAGACCTTCTTAATTTTTCAGGCCTTTTAGTTTCTGTTGTTTAAAATCTGTTTCTGTATTTTAAATCTTTGCACTGCTCCCAAGTTTTATTTTGGTTTTTATTTTTAATTTTATACTGTCGTTTTAAACTTTTAAATTGTATTTTATGGTTTCAGTTGTTGTGAACTGGCTATTGGGTGGGAGAGAAATGTAAATAAATAAACAACACATAAGTAAAAAACACCAAGCAGAAAGTCCACCTGGTGAAGCATTACCCATTCATGGTGCCTGCTGCAGTGATGGACAAAGCTTCACCTGATGAATTTCCACCTAGCCCACAGCTCTCAATCCAGGACTGGGCAACATCTGGCCCTCCAGATGTTTTGCTCTACAACTCCCATCAGCCCTAGGCAGCATAGCCAATGATGAGGCATCATGGTACTTGTAGGTAAAAACATCTGGAGGACCACAAGTTGCCCCCCTGCTGTCTTAATTGCACAGGAGCCTTTCCCCTTCCTCAAAAGAAAAACATTTAGGAATGCTGCTCCTACCAGAAGAAACAGTATTGATCCTAACTACTGTAGTTCCCCTTCCTGTACAACTATGGTGTGTGTGTGTGTGTGAGAGAGAGAGGGGGGGGAGGGGGGCTTGTGGTGACATGCACTGAGTGTACCTGGCAATTCAGAACAGGTGAGTCAATACTTGAAGCAGCTCTTCTTGTGGTTTGGGGGGAATTTCCGTTAACTCCATTTCCTAAATCCAACAAACACCCTTCTTGAAAAAGAGTGTATTGCTCATCACCCCTCCCTCTTTCACTGAGGTGGCTATAAAAAAAGGGATTAGAAAACATTTCCATTCCTGGAGGACCTTGCTGACCGGCTGGGCAGGGGATAAGAGGAGAGAAATGGGCCCAGCTTGCTCCTGTGCCTTTAACAGAAATCTGATGTGCAGGAATCAGCAGGTGAAACTTTTCATGGCTGGAGCAAAAGCCAATGACCTGCTGCTAATTGAACTGGAGCAATCTGATGGCCAGAGACCCAGCTACATCAGGAGGTATCTAGATGAATTCCTCCATTACTCTGAATTCATGAGGTTGCCTTTGACAAACTTCTCTCTCCCCCCCCCTGGTTTCTGAGGGCCCATGGGCAAGACATCTTCAATGGGACCCCTTCCGTCAGTGAGCCTACCTTCTCATGGCCATCTTCACCAGCTCCTAGTGCTTCTTATCCTCTTTCTCATCATTGCTATCAAATAATTTAAACAGAAATACAGTACATCTCTCACCATAGTGGGGAAGAATTGTGACCAGATGAGCTGTGTGCCTGCTGCTCAAGTCTGCTATGCAGACCCTAACTCTACAATTCTATGATCTGTGCACCTGCAGGGAACCATTCCGGATGCTGGCAACCCCACAGATTGTTCAAATCCAATGGTGAATGCCAAGAAGAAGGGAAAAATCCCCCCCCCCTTTTAAACTCAGCTATGCAATATCAGATTGTGCACATGGACAATATATTCTATAGTACCTTACTTTAAGCTGAAAAGCCCATTATAGTTCTTATTCTGGTACTGGCGGTTTAAAGATCTTGATCATTTGTCCATTTATTGTCATGATGAGTGGCCTCTACGCAGTTCTATGACACCTTTGCAGGGTTAGCATCAGCAGCTGGCAGGGCCCACTTCTGAAGCCTGTGTTGGTTCTCTCTTTATCTTTTTTCCCCCTTCTTCTCCAGCCCAGTGCTCTGAACATCACCAGGTGGCTGAGTTGAACTGCCATTTTAATTTCCCACAATGCCCTTGATATAGTGTCATTCTGGAGCATTGTGGGAAATTAAGATGGCAGCCCTCAGCCATTTGCTGCTGCTGCTACTGGTCATCACTTACTACTACCATGGCCCAGCAGAGGGTACTTTGCCCGGGGCCCCCTCAGACCTGCAGCTGCCCCTGCATTGTTGCACTTGAGCTGAAAAGTCAAAATGGCACCCAATGAGTTAGTCCTGGAGTGCTAGTCCTACTTTGAGTAGACCCATTGAAATGAATGAGGCTTAAATTAGTCATGCCTAACTTAAGCCCCGTTTATTTCATTGGGTCTTCTCCAAGTAGGAATAATGTTGCATGAAACCAACTTTTCCAAACTAGGTCATATCCACACTACAGACTGAGGCTGCAGTCTTATACACACTTACATGGGAGAAAGCCCCACTGAACTCAATGGAACCTTACTTCTGAGTAGGCATGATGTAGGATTGCGCTGTTCATCTGTTTTTTCTGGAGTGGGAGGGACCTTAGCTCAGTGGTAGAGCCCCTGCTTTGTATGCAGAAGGTCCCAGATTTGATCCCCACCATCCCCAGCTAGGGTTAGGAAAGAATCCTGCCTGAAACCCTGGAAAGCTGCTGCCAGTCCCTGTTGACCATACTGGGCTAGATGGATCAAAGGTCTGACTCGGTATTGGGCAGTTTCCTATGCTTATCAGTCTTCTCTCCTTGGAGGGAACTCTGGGAAATGCATTTAAGCAGAGGCTGGAGAAGGGGCCACCTATCAGGGATGCCATAGCAGTGGATTTCCTACATTAGCAGGGGGTTGGACTAGATGGCCTTTGAGGTCCCTTCTAACTCTGTCTTTGTGTGTTGTTTGGGGAAGGGTGCTCTGAATCTCTAGCAGAGTTCTCAACAGCTTCACTAAACTGCAATTCCCAGGATACCTTTGGGAGAATCCAACCCATGAGATTTTCTCCAGAAGTTTCTTCTCCTTTGAATTTCTTTTTGAAAAGCAATTTCTTTCTACCAAATTGAATGAGAATGGTTGAAAAAAATGGGGAAGACATTTTCAGCACAGCACTAATTGCAGGGGTGGGAAGCTGCCTTAAATGCAAGGTCAAAATGTTTGCCCACTTGAACTCTGATTGGCAGCAGCTCATAGCCCTACCTAGAGATTCCAGGGGTTGAACTTGGAACCTTTTGCATACAAAGCACGGGCTCTTCCACTGAGCTGTGCCCTCTCCCATTCCCTGCCCTCTCCAGTCCCTGGCATCTCCAGTTAAAAGGATCAGGAAAGTTAAAAACAGGGCCGGCTCTACCATTAGGCAGAGTGAGGCAGTCGCCTCAGGTGGCAGATGCTAGGAGGCGGCAGTAAGGTGTTGGAGAAGAGAGCTGTGTGCCATGCAGCTTGCCATGCAGCTTGCTGTGTCCCCCCTAAGATGGCCTGCTGTCTTCAGGTGCAGTGGAGGAAGCTGTCTCATAGCTAGTGTCCAAGAAAGATTCAACTGTTAGTAAAGTCAGCTTTTGTACGTGGAACTGGAAGGAGCGCCATCTTGATCTTTGCCTCAGGCAGCAAAGTGTCTTGGGCCATCCCTGGATGGAAATGATCTCTGCCTGAGACCTGCAGCAGTCAGAGTAGATGATATTTGGCTAGATGCACAACTATTCTGACCTGGTACATAAGGCAGCTTCCTATGTTGCTTAACCACTTGGCCAGAATTCCATGTCTTCACTTCTGGCTCTCCCCTCCCTCCACCCTGCATCTCCCGTGTTATGGGCTGGGTACCTAGTAATGGATTGTATAAAATGTTTTTCGACCTCTGACAGATATTTTAAGTGCCTACTCTCAACTCCGCCCGCCCCCGTCCTACCTCTGGCTTTTCTTGACACCATCAACTGGCTGAGAGCCAACTGGCGCACAGAACTTCGAGCATTCTAAACACATCTCCTCCTTCAAGCTTGGAATACACCGGTTTGCTTCATTTGCACATGCTTAGAATTTTTATGTGCTCATTCTGGAGAAACCAAACATTTGGCTTCCATGAGTGGATGGACTGCGTTGGGTCTTTGGACCTGTGCAGTTGTCCATACAACTTCCAAAAGGGTGGGGGAAGCAGGAAAACAAGGAAAAATGCCTTCCCAATTTGCAGCAGAGGCTCTGGATTGGGGCCCCAGTTATTTCTTTCTTTCTCTCTCTCTCTCTCTGTGCGTGCGTGCGCGCGCACGCACGCACGCATGTGTAGCCTGAACAGCCATAATCCTTCAGGGCAGGGCAGGAGAGAAACGCAGGAACATCAGAAGCTGCCTTAGACCGAATCAAATCATCGGTCCATTTAGCCCAGTATTATCAACACAGGCCGGCAGGGCTTCAGACAGGAATTTTTCTAGCCCTTCCAGGAGATGCTGGGAATGGAACCTGGGACCTTCTACATGCAAAGCATGCGCTTCACCACTGAGCTATGGAACACTTCAAGCTGTACCCCGAGAAGCTAAAATCAGCCCGAAGAAAGGGCAGCCCACACTGACAGCTCTGTTTTAGTTGACTGTGGTATCTGGGTGTTGACTCCCAATTAGGAAATGTCCCGTTGACAGTGTGATGAATAGGTGGTAATTGCTGAAATGTTAAAGGAGGAGCCAGGCGGTGAACAGTCCAGATATTTAAATATATTCACTGTGCACCTGAAGGCTAAATATAGATCTGAGGGGAGTTGTCAAACATGTCAATGCTTTCTTTTATCAGAATCAGGGTTGGCTTTCTGGAGCCAAGGCAATTTATATATAGAAAATATATAATATTTTATTCCATTAAATGCAATATAAGCTTTCTAAACATAGGAAACTGTTATCTTTATTGCCATATTTTATTGCTTTAAGACTTTGAATGCACTGTTGTTATATACTATTGCGTTTTGATAAGACGTGTCTATTGCTGTGATTCATGCTGTTTTGTGGTGCAGCATTCCTCTCACTTGGCATGACTCGATACTTGATGGAAGCAGGGTGGTCATAAGTGGGGCAGGCAATGAATGATCTGGCAATTACAGCCGGAAAATCATAGAGAAATATGTGGTAGGCAGTTAAACAAGAATGGCATGGAGATTTCAGCTCAACAACAATGACTCTTAGCAACGTGGTGACCTTTCTGAATCTGATGGGTCAATTCACACAAATTCTTACCTGAGTGTAGGAATGTCAGTTGCAGGGAAATTCTCTCTTTTGGAGCCCCATGGATTCCTGCAGCACCCCTGACATGGCTTGTATTTGTGAGCTGAGCTGGGGGTTTGCTCTTGAAATCCAGGAATTTTTACATTTTTTTTTAAGAGTAAAAAGCAATTTGAACAAATTGCAGCTGCAAATTGCAGCCAGAATTTGTGCAAATTATGTAAACAAAGGCCAAATTTCATATAGTTTGTACAAATTGCAGCTGAAATTTGTGTAATTTGTGCAAATAGCAGCTGCAGTTTGTACAAATTGCTTTTTATGTCCCCCCCAGATATCCATGAGCTGGCCTGACTCAATGTGGGTTGAGTTGGGCCAGCTCGCGGGAAAGTGAGCCCAAGTCCAGAGGTACGATTTGACTAAAGCTTGGCGAGCTCCCCCCCTGATGGATTTCTCTGATGTCCCTAGCTGAGTGTTGCTTTTTATGTGTGATGCTCTCATGGCCCAGTTTCATAGACTTGGAAGGGGCCATTAAAGTCATCAAGTCCAACCCCCTGCTCATTGCAGGAATCCAGTTTAGAGCATCCCTGACATGGTTGTCCAGTCTCTGCTTGAATACTTCCTGCAGCAAAGACCCCTACCTCCTGACAGTTAGAAAGTTTTTCCTGATATTCAACCAAAGTCTGCCTTCCAAGCCTGTTATTTTGTGTTCTAAGGTCTTGGATGATAGAGAACAGGTTGTGGCCCTCTTCTGTGTGACAATTCTTTAGGTATTTGAAAAGTACCTCATTTCCCCCTCAGTCTTCTTTTCTCAAGGCTAAGCATACCCAGTTCCTTCAACCTTTCCTTGTAGGACTTAGTTTCTAGTCCCCTGATCATCTTTGTTGCCCTTCTCTGAATTCATTCCAGTTTATCTGAATCCTTCTTAAAGTGTAGTGTCCAAAACTGGGCACAGCATTCGAGGTGAGGTCTGACCAATGCATAGTAGAGTGGAACTATCAACTCCCTATTCTTCTATGGGGAATATATTCTTCTATCATTCTTCTATAGAGTGGAATTGATAGTTCCACTCTTTAGAAGAAACAAACGAAGAAACTATACTTCTGTTGATGCAACCTAATATTGCATTTGCAGCATACTAGTTCATGCAGCTCAATTGTTCCCATTTGGTTCCTCCTGCCAGCAGGAGTGGCTAAACTACCTAAATGGTCCATCCCTGGCTTGGTTAGCGTGATGTCCAAACCTAGAACTTTGGCTTCTCTCTCCCCCAGCAATCCAGAGTTGGAACCCAAGGTTCCAAGAGAAGCAAAGAAGGAGCAATTGAGCAGCATGAATTAGCATGCTTGCTTGTTCATGGTAATCCACAGTGTGTTACCCCCGCCCCCGGCTTACCGGTGTGTGTGAACTGGGGCCATGTGGGTGTGGATCCCTGCATGTATGCAAACAAGCAAGATAGTTACATATGTGTGATCTACATGTTCCACAATGTGCTATTTCTTAGATGGCTGTGTCTTTCACATGGAAATTTTGTTTGTGTTTCTGAAGTAAAAGGTCTAAGCTGCTTCTTAAAAAAAAGAAGAAAAGAAGAAAGCAAAGCAAAAGCAAACTGACCCTTGCTCCAGAGGCATCTTGCTGAAAGACCAGGGTCTGCTCTGAGACCAGGATTAAGAAATAATTAGGAAAGGGATTGAAAAACAGGACTGCAATTGTCTACATAGCATGTCTACATTTTAGAATATTGTATTAATGGTTCCAGTTCATCTATATCCTTCTTAATGTGTGGCACCAGTCAAAAGGCCTTGAGCATTTATTTATTTTTTTAAATAGTCACCTTTCTCTTAACCTCCCACCCCCCGCAAGGCGACTTACAACAAATTATTATTCTGTCTATTCTTCCTTAACCATTTTTTGGGGGTAAGAAAGAAGATGGAAGAAGTGGTGGAAAAACACGGGAGGGCTACAATTTCAAGACATCCTCATCTTGACCCCCTGTAAAATTCCATGAATGAAGCAATGTGATGGCACAATCAAAGCCTCATCTGAAAGCCCCGTAGTGCAGAATTAAGTGGAACTATTACTTCCTGTAACGTAGACCTGATGTTTGTGTTAATACAGCTTCTTTTTTTGTAGTCGCATCACACTGCTGACTCATGCTGAACTTGTGATCGTCTATCACACGTTTTACTGCCAAGCCAGGTATCCCCCATCGTATATTTCTGCATTTGATGATATTTTGGGGCCTAAGTGCAGAATTTTGCATTTGTCTCTGTTGAATTTTATTTTGTTAGTTTTCGTCAAGTTATCCATTATATCAAAATCATTTTGAATGTTATTCCTGTCTTCTGAGGTGCCAGCTATCCCTTGTGGTTTTGTGTCAACCACGAATTTGATAAGGATTCCCTCCATGCCTTCACTTATATCTTTAAGCATGTGCTAAGAGCATTCCTCTCACCACTGAAGTTGTAAGCCTGCACAGGGCCCTATGACTTTTTAAACTTAAGTTGTACAACATCTAGTAACTTCAGTTGTTTTCTTAAAATATTAATGAAGGTGATTATTATGATTAGTAATAATAGTCATAGGACCAACGGCCCATCCTCACCCATCTGTGATTAGGGTGCAGAGCTTTTGTCTGCAAAGGCATGGCTTCAGCACAGGCCTGAATCCTGGCATGTCTCTTTTTAGAAATTACATGCCTCCTCCAGAAGGGTATTGTAGAGGAGAGGAGCTGCCCTGCTTATGAACTTCCCTTTGGTGTCTGGCTGGGCACTGCCGGAAGCCAGAACTGCTGAGCTAAATGGAGTGCAGGTCTGACTCAGCATTGCATTTCTTACATTCTTACGATGATTTGGAAGAAACAGCTTCTGTGGACAGCACCCTTGGAGATTTAATTACATTCGCTTTTTCCAAAAGAAAAACTAATATTGACTTATGGTGGTGAAGCATCTGACATCGATTGGCTAAGCCTATGTGATGGCATGGAATGTTCGGTTGCCCGAGGAACAAAACAATTTGCAGGCCTACTTCTGTGAGGGAATGGAAAATGGTCAGTTTGGGTAGGATTCAAACCTCCCATAGGGCAGGACTGGGTGGACTTCAGGCTTGTGGGGTCTACTTTGATTTTTTTCCCCCTGGAACCTTGAGGTGCACCAACCAAAACTCGATGCAAAACAGTGGCTTGGAGATGGGCAGCAAAGCCTCATGCAAAAATGGTTGCTTGTGGGTGGTGCCATTTACCCACTGCATCCTGTGAGCCATAAACTGGGATAAGCTGCACATAAATAAATACAAATCTACATCTGAGTTAGTACAGCTTTGGGATTCTAAGACAGTTAACTCTAAAACTGGTCAGCAGGGCTGCCCTAAGATTTGGTCAAGAGCAATTCAGATTTCACTGGCAAGGAAACTGGAGTTGAGAGGAGATTAGCAATTGTTTGCTATGACAGTCCATTTTTATTTTAACTTGCAAAGTTACATGCTAGTGTTAAACTATTCAGAATCACAAACCCTTGCTGATCTACTGTAAATCACCCAGAGATCTACCATACATCCCAATCTACCTTCTATTTGCCCATGCCATAAAGGATGGCTGAAAAGTCAGAAGAGATCCTCAAGTAGCAAAGCTAAGGGAAAGGAAAGCCAAAGGCATGGAGGCTGAAGGAAGGGTGCAGACACTTGCGGAGGCACTGGGACTGAGAAAGATGGACCTGAGGGAAAGGTAGGTGGGGATGGAGGCATGAATAACGGGGGAGAGGATAGAAGAAACTGCAGCAAGAGGGGGCTGTGAAGAAATATCAGCAGATCAGGAAGGTCTGTGCTATGCAGACAGGAAGAGTTACCTCCAGTTTTGAGGGAGCCCTGGACCAAATGCCTCTGGTAGAGCCCCTTCCTGCTTACCAAAGGGCTGTTCCAGGCAGCTGTGTGCAGGAGCCATCATTTTAATTTCACACAATCCCCTCTTTTTAAGATCAGAAAGAGAGGCCCTTCTCATTTGCCGGAGAGAGCAGTCAGGTGGGTGATCACACATGTGAGAGCCTTCTCTGCAGTGGCCCCACCCCTATGGAATAAGCTGCCATCAGAGGTCCGCCATGCCTCATCATTGCAGGCTTTTAAGAAGGCCTTGAAAACATTTTTTTTTACCTTGGCCTTCTCTTGATATGACTGCTATTTTTGCTGTTACTGCTGTTAACACTGTTGCTGCTTTTATTGTTGGATTTTATTGTTGCTTTTATTGTTTTTATGTTTTTATCACTTTTAATATTTTAACTGTTTTTTATGTATTTTATTGTTGTAGGCTGCTTTGGGAGGGCTTCTGCCCTGAAAGGTGGCCAAGCAATATTTTAAATAAATAAATAAATAAATAAATAAATATGTAGTCTCACTCCAGGGCATTGTAGGAAATTAAAATGGACGCTCCTGAACCCAAAAACTTTTTCAAAGGGGGACACAGAGCCAGTGTCAGTGGTAGGGCCAGCTGGGTTCCTGGCAGCTTCCCCAGGGATGCTGTGTGCTGATGCCAGGCCTGTTGAGAGGTTGGTCAGGAGACAGGATGGCTAAAGGAAGTGGACAAAATAGGCCTTGGTCTGCAAAACAGGAAACAGAGGAAACAATGCATGGCAGAAACATGGTGGGGAAAGGAAGGAGGAACCAAGGGGAAAGTAGGACTGAGTAAAGTTTACATAGGTCCTAGAGCAGCCTGCTGGCTGGTGGATGATGGGAGTTGTTTTCCAGCACATCTAGAGGGCACCAGGTTGGGAAAGGCTGGTCTTGAGAGATCTACTGGGAACTTCTGGCAGGAAGGAAGTGGGCAGGCCAGAAAAAGAGAGAGTCAAGGAGGCAGAATGTTACTAGGTCCAAAGTCTTTCTAGACACTTATAGGAGAATTCTGCTAAGTGTACTTCCTACGTTCACAGCAGCATTATGACCTGGCAATCTCAAGGAACTGATAAAGGCAAAGAAGTGGAGCATAAGGGCTTTACTTCCCATACCGATTTGAACTAGTGGTGGATGGACTCACCTGTGCCCAGTTTTGCTGGATGTTCGCTGAGCCGCCACTACTGCTCACCCCCATTCGCCGTGCTGTGTGAGCTCCTGGGTGGCTTGGCACGCACCCAGCGAGTGCTGCGAGGCCACCTGTCCTCAGTGAGCTGCCATTTTGTGCAAAATGGTGGCCACCTGAGTCCTGGTTGCTGCTCGCCAACCACTCGTTCTCTCCCCCTTGCAAGGAGAGAACAAGCAGTTGACAGGTGGTGGCGAGACTCCTGCCCCCCCCCCCCCGCATGTCAACCCCTCACAGTCTCCTTGCAAGGAAGGAGACTGCAAGGGGTTGACAAGTGGCAGGAGCCCTGTCACCGCCCTCCAACCGCTTGTTCTCTTCTCGCAAAGAGGAGAGAACGAGGGGTTGGTGGGTGGTGATGGGGACTCTGGCGGCTACCATTTTGCGCAAAATGGCAGCTCAGGGTTTTATGGAATAGTAATATTACTTAAATGGTGGCTATAAAGGCACCATTTATGCAACATTACTTTTCCGTAAAACTCCAAGCCATCATTTTGTGCAAAATGGGGGTTTGCGAAGGGGGCAGGTGACACTCACAGACCGTGCAAGTGCCTGGTGAACGGGTCTGGTAAGTGGAGGCAGCTCAGTGAGCGGGGTCTGGGGGGCCAAGCAGGGGGCAGTCTGCCAGACCCCATCCCCCCTCGGACTTCCGCAACATCCCTTATTTGAACCCAGCCAATTCTTTGGCTTGCAGCTTCTGCTTCTATTTGTACAATAACTAGCCTGGCTTCTATTTTGTCTTTACATTGCCATTGCTACGATGAGCCTACTTCCCATTTGCACACACTAATCTATTTCCCATGCTTCAGAGGCTTGGGGTGGCATTCTTATAATCCAGTGTACTAACTAAGGGGATTTGAAAGATACCAGCTTTGCAAAGGATGCCCTAAACCAGCTCTCTCTGCCTTGGAGGATGGAAATAGGACTTCTGGGGGTTCCTTATGCTTTCCAGACCATGCTTTGGGATGCTCAGAACTTCTGCTGGATCTTCCAGTGGTAACTAAGCTGGGCAAGCAGAAAATTGCACACACACACACACAAAATATTGCGGTTAAGTATTTAGGAGGCAGCCTGCAGGGCGGGAGCTGTACAAAACCTAATAAAGATAATAAATAACTCATTTCTCAGCAGTCTGTCATACTATTCCAACATTCCATCATACTTTAGTGTAACTAAGAAACAGATTCCAGGGCAGGGCTATGCAAATAGGAGTCATAGTTCAGTGGTAGAAAACATGCTTTGCATGGGTACCAGGTTCAGTCCTTACCATCTTGAGTTAAAAGGTAGTGGGAAAGACCTCTGCCTGAGACCCTGGAGAGAGGTTTCCAGTCAGAGAGCCAGTTCGCATGATCACCGGTGCCCACCATGGCTTAGATAAGCTGCAGTGGATTGCAGCATGTGCTGGCCACTCAAGCCACGGTGGGAGTCGCTGTGGCTTATCATGATGTGCGAACCCAGGCAGGGTGGCTTGTTACTCATGGCAACAAGCCACCCTGCCTGGGTTCGCACATCACGTTAAGCCGTGGTGCCTGCCTGCTACAGCTTGAATATTCACAATGGTCGTCGGCATGTGGCACAACTGATTGTGCGAACCGGGTCAGAGTAGATGATAGGTGGATTGATCAATGGTAGATACTGAATATAAGGCAGCTCTGTGTTTTTGCAAAGGTATGGACCTGTTTCTCAACAGATTCTGGGAAGTCTATTATGGGCTGCAATCTGAGGCACAGTTGAGGAGGGACAATGCCTGCTTCGCATAGAACCTGCCTTAGTGGTGGGTGGGCTGGGTGTTCATCCAGGGTGCTGAGCTGAAGGGGGCACCAAGCTGAGCTCAGTGGCTGTGTTTTTCTAATGTTTTGTCTACAGTGAGCTAGGGGGCAAAAAGCAAGTGCCTGTAACCTTTTTTCCCAAGCTTCTATAGGCTGTTTGGGTACTAAGTACAAAAATGATCTTCCTTCAGTTAGCTTTAGAGTACGTTCCTTTTTCAATTCCCACTTTGATGTCATTTGTGCCAGGTAAAAATCAGCGGAACTCAGTTTTACTGCGAGGCAGCATTACCGAGCACTTAGCACTTCAAAATACTGTAAACACTATAGGCACTATATAAATAATAATAAAATAATAAAGAGGTCAGCTGGATACTTTTATACATTTATAACTTTTCTTTATTATTTCTCAAAGATACAAATAATTTATATTTTAGAAGCAAGAATGCTTATCAAAAGATAGGAACTGCTACAAAACAAAACAAAAATATTAAAAAGAAAACCTGTGATAGTTCTGCTGTGTTGCATAGTGGACTGCTACTGCGCAGAATGTGGCTTTTTTGAGCTTGGCTTGTGCAAACTGTAGCGCAGTGGCTGAGAGATCAAGGTTTTGACCAATGTCATTCTCAGTGGATAGGACAGCAAGTGATGTGAGTCTCATCCACCAAAGTTAAAAAAAAATAAAGCGGCAAGGGAAGAATCCTGAAGAAGAAGCTAGTGCCTGGGAGAATGTAGTATATGGTGACACCGTCCCTTGCAGACTAGTGAGAGCACTCTACCAGAGAGCCTACTTCTCGTAGCTGAGGAGGGAGTGTTGGAGCTCAGGGAGGAGAATTTGCAGCAGGACCTATGTTGTGTGTGCGCTGAACATAAGAAGGACTATAGGCCTACAACTCCACGAGGCTCATCTTTTCGAGAACGGCCCACACCATATGACAGACACCCCACTGGGATCCTAGAACTGGAGCAGGGGTGCACTGAAAGCGGAGCAGCAAACAAGAGGTAGCTCACTCTGGCCCGTTTTCATAGACATTGCTGGGGAAAGGCCTGGGAGTAGCAGCTCCTGTCACACCACTATGTTTTGCAATCCTGCACAAGCCGTACAACTTGGCAGCACTGCAAAGCTGCAGGGCTGCCTGGGGTGGGGGCAACTGGGGCAATTTGCCCCAGGCCCCACAAAGCAAGGGGTCCCCTGCCTCAGTTCCTGTGCGTACCATTGGCCTTGACCCTGTCACATCGCTCACCAGAAGTCTTGGTATTTTATTTAAAATGTCATAAAAAAAGAGGAAACGGTACATTAGGGTGTAAGATGACACTGAATTTCAACATGTCATTGCGACATCAGGGGGCCTCTCCCTGGCCATGATGAAGTAAATGTTTTACATCGTTGTGTATGGAACAAAACAGATGCTAATTGAGGCTTAAGCTGGCTGTAAAATGTAACCTTCGGAGGCTGGATGGGACGGGCCTGCTTATTAGCTAGGCCTGCAGCCCAGCTGCAAGGGAGTCCGGTAGTTTTGGTATGTTGGCCACACCCCCTTTGCCTCTGACCACACCCCTTTTGCCTTTGCCCCTCCCTCCCTCTGGAATGCGGCTCCCAAGAGCTTTTAAGAAATAGAATTTGGCCATCAGGCTGAAAGAAGTTCTGCAGCGTGACCAAGACACAGAGTTCTGTATGGAAGTGTTGCTACAGGTGGGGTTGTCAGTGCGGTCAGGGGCAATGCCAGGGCAGGATGGGCTTTGGCTAGCGCTGTGCTGAAAATTTCCCCACATGTTTTTCTACCATTCTCATTCAATTTGACAGAAAAGAAATTGGTTTCGAGAAGAAATTCAAAGGAGGAGAAATTTCGGAGAAATTCTCATGGGCAGGGTTTGGGATTGTTGTCTTTACCTTACTTATGAGGTGGCCATGGAGTGTGCATAATTGTTGTGTATTTCATTGTACAATAGTCTCTATGGCAGCCTGCAGCCTCCTCAGCTTCCCACACTTCAATTCAAACTATCATGAGGAAGACATCATGAGGTAATTCCTCCCATGGGGCTTTTTCAGTTCAGGAATGGCAGGTGGCCTTGGAGGCTGCAGAGCAATGGGAAGATGTGTAACAGAGAGAGAAAGCACACACAGCATTCTTGGCCACCTTGCAGTGATTAGGTAAGCTCAAAAACCTAAAGAAATTCAAAATTCTGCCTCAGAAAAGTGGAAGCCTCAGCATAATTGATGCTGTTGCCACTTGCAGGAGCAGTTCAATAAACCAAAAACCCTTAGGAAAAAAGAAAGGACCTGTGCTACAACCCCTGCCAATAGTCAGCCCTATCTGTGAGAAACTAAATTCTGAGAAATTGTTCCCCCCGAAACAGGCTGGAGAAATTTGAAAGGCCATTTATGCACAGCTGTAGTTTTGACTGGTCAGGGGAGTTGGGGGACTGGACAGGTTGGGGTGGTTCCGGGAGCGGGGCTATAGGTCCAAAAGGGAAGGGGAGGAAATTCCCCCTCTGCCCCAGCACAAAATACTTTGATTTATTTGGCAAAATATCTGCTTCCGTATGTGAGGCGAAAATACCAAATAGACAGGTGAAATACCTGATGCTCAGCAGCCCTAGCCACAGGAAGATTTATTTGGGAGTGAAACCTTAGAATTCCTGGTTGTTGCAAGGAGGGAGGGGAAAAAAAAACCCTAATTAGAGTTCACCTTTGTGATGGCTGCTGCACTATTTCGGTGTTTGAAAGAAAGAACACAGCAGCTGGGAGGACCCATGTTGGCCTTATCTCCCTCAAAGCAGCAATGCTGAGAAATCGTGCCAGAATTAAGAAAACGCTGACACCTTGGCCCCAGCGGAGTGAATTAAACGCCTCCCGTCCTGGCCTTTACTGCCCTTTATCCTGCAGCTGCCTCCCTAATATGTACCAGACCTAGGCAAGCTTTTCCGGGCATAAGCTGGAATGTGGGCACACGCCTACATTTCAAGACTAGGAGCAACCCCGTGGAATTGCACAGGAGAAGAGATTTCCTTCTGGTCAGCGTTGTGTGTGTGGGTGTGTGTGGATGTTTGTGTATGAAACTGAGTCAACTACGCTACTTGGTGTCAAGCACAGCCTGGGCATTGGGCAATTTTGGAAACTGTGTGAATGTGGCACAGTGATTCACCAGAGGGCTTGGGGTATAGCAGTAAGAGATCAGAGTAAAGTCACACAGGCTGCAGTTCTGCTGATATGAATGATCCGGTGAAGGACACATGGGGCAATCAATGTGATTGTGAAGTTTGCTTTCCATTGCGAGTTCCAGCCCTGTTTTAGGAGGTCAAGAGAATTGTGCTAATAACAGTAGCGGAGTTTGGACAGAAGCATTTCTGTGTGTCTGGCATTTCAGTTCCCAAATCCCCAAATATCGAGTGTTTATGAATCTGGGGGCAGAGTGGGTGGGTTGTAACTGCTGTGTTTGCAAAGGCCATTCTCTTCTTCAGAGAGTGGTACCAGTGGAGGCTGGTGGCTCTGCTGTCAGTGGGGCATTGAATCCGCTCCGGGTTTCAGTCAGAACTAATCAGAACTCTTGCACCTTGGATAGCTCATTTCAGAGTTCTCTGAATGGTTCCGACTGAAACCCAGAGCGGATATACTGCCCCCCCGACAGCAGAGCCACCAGCCTCCACTGAGTGGTACCTGGGCCAGAAGGTTTTTTTCTCTCTCCTGTTCACAATATGTCCCCACCCACAGTGCTTGGTCTCCATAATAAAGCTGGCACATACAAAACGTGCAAGTGTCAAATTGATCCAATTGCAACAATCCCAACACATCAAATCAATACAAATAAATAAAATCTAAGCAACATTGAGGGCCAAAGTAGACATGATGTTAATTGTGCAAAAACAATAAATGTGCATGGTTTTTAATATGTAAATAGCCAGCACAGGGGACCTCCCGAGCAAGAACAGGACCACATGGAAGGGGATTTAACCTTTCTATTCCCCCCCCCCCCCCGCAGTCCTGATGAAAACTTCCCAAGGAGGTTTTTAGTGACCAATGTCACCTATTAGTGCCCAATGAGTGGCCATTGGTGGCCATGGAAGTTCTCCTCCCAGGACCAATAGAAGTTTGAGGCGTGGTGGTGGTGGACCATGGCTAGGTGTGGGGAAGAGTTAACCCTCTCCTTGTGGTCCTGCTCCTGCTCAATGGTCTGTCGTGTCAGCTGTTTACATTCTTTTTTTTATAAAGACATGCAATTAATTACTTTCACAATTAACAGTCTGAAACAATCTCAAGTTACCTAATTTCCAAATGTCTGGTGGAATAATATAGTCCCCCCCAAAAAAAAACAACTCTAGAAAGGAAGAGATGAGCTTCTCAAGAAAGTGCATTTCTACAGCTCTGGAGCCACTGCAGAAAAGGCCCTGCAACTGGTAAATGACAATCTGAACTTCTGAGAGGGTGAAATGTGGAGAATGGCCCCATCAGCATATTTTAAAACTTGGGTGTGGTGGGGAGAAGTCATATGGGAGTATATGTGATGCACTTAGGAACAGCATTACATTTACATAGTCAAAGACAGCAATGTAAAAAGACCCTATGGAATATATATCTCACAAACTGAAAACATGTTTTCTTTTCCTTATGAGTGACACTGTGGGCAATACCTTTCTCCCCTACCCTGTTCATATTTTACTCAGGGTCAAGTAAAATTGATCTGGGGATCAAACCCAGCCAACAGGATTTCAGTTGGTCCCTTTACTAACCCATTCTGATTTTTCCTAAGCACTGAAATGCTTCCACACCATCTGTGTAAAGATCTCTTTACACATATGAGCGAAGGCTCAATGCAATCATCTAGACCTGTAAGATGGCAGGAGAGCATGGTGTCCATAAATTTTACAAATCGTTATATTTTAAAATTGTTTTATTGTGCTTTTATTAATATATCTTTATATTACTGGTAAGCTAACGTGGAAGGATTTGTATCCTGAAAGGCAGGATAGAAATAATTGTAATTAAATAAATATAAATCAATAAATGCTTGATACTTTTATATTTAATAATACTTTCCACCAATTTACCTGGAAAAGGTGTTACGCTTACTGCTCTGTAATTTCCTGCCCCTGATCCATTATTATTATTATTATTATTTCTTCAGATCTTCTCCCTGGAAAAAAATGGTTCAGGCAGGGTCATCTGTCTAACATCTTTCTCCATGAAGACGGACAAAGGCAAAAAGAAATCATTCAACTTTTCTGCAATCTCTCTATCCTCCTTCCTTTCACTCCTTTGTTATTTAATGGACCAACTGCCTCCCTGCCCAGTTATTTGCTCCAGACATACATATTTTAACACTGTTTTAAAACACTGGTCATATTTTTAGCAATATGCTAAATGGTCAATATGGTCTTCTCCCTGCTTCTCTCATTGTCAACTGACATTTGCTTTGCCAGAGTTTGCCTTTTTATTCTCCTAATTTGGGCAAGACTTCCATTTTTGGAAGGAACAAAAAAGAGTCTTGTGGCCTTTTAAAGGCTAACGTATCTATGATGGCACAAGTTTTGATGGTCAAGAGTTCACTACATCAGATGCATGAAGTACTATCCCCAATTATCACAGTCTGTTTTTAAGGGGTTGCATTTTGTTTGCCTCTATCCTCACTGCTTACATTTTTTCTCTTCTACAACCAGGTAAATATACCTGCTGCCAACTTAGGATAACACTTCATGCTGCTGATGAAGTGGACTCTAGTCTACAAAAGCTTATCCCATTATAAATTGGTTAAGGAGCAATCCTATGGTCCAGGGAGAGTGTCCTGGGGACCATAGCATTCTTTGGAGTCCCACCAAGGCTGTAGACATTACTACAACCTCAGAAGGGGGACTCTGGTATCTGATCCCTCCCCCCTTGCAGTTGCCTCATAAAGATCCACACCTCCCTTCAGCTGTGTTGTAAGAAGGGTTTGGCATACCTGGATAGGGCTAACCTAGTCTTTCTTCTCAGTTCATTGGAGGAGATTATAGCAGAAGTGGAGGGAGGATGCCTGGGTCCCGTCTTCACTGGGAGAAAGAACGGAGGGGTGGTGGCGGCTTGTGGAATAGGAATAGAAATCGGTGGGGTCCAGGAATCCTAGGTTTTCTTCTTAACTCTTGGAGGCTGAGATAATGCAGAAGAGAAGCAGTGGGGTTGAAAAAGAAACATCTGTGGTAGTGAAGACTTCATTCTCAACTGAGGTTGTGGATGAAAAAAAGGGAACTAAGAGAAGGGTGTTAGGATTCTTACTGGGGATCAGAAGAAAACCTGGGCCAGTAGACCTTTATAAGTCTCTTCCACATAATAAGGAAATTGGTCTGGCAGAGTAGAGGGCTGCTTTGTTGTGATCAAAGGGTATGAGAAGAGGAGGAGTGGAGAGAGGCAGGACTTATCTCAGTAGATAGGGTGCTAAATCAACTGAAGCACTTCTGATAGCTGGCAGGCACCGTGAGAAACCCCTTGAGCTACAGACTTACTTGTGTCTATGTCATACCAGGTCTTGTGGATACCCTGAAGCTCCTCACACTTGTAACCCACTATAGGTACTTCCAGACAGAGTGCTCCTGCCACTAACAAAGAAAAGGCTTTGTGCAATTACTCCATTCTTTTATTTCTTAATGGATTTTTTTTTCTGGTAAGAAAAAAGATGGAAGAAGCACTGGTAAAAGACAGGAAGACTACAATATAAGAAGACAATGACCTCTGGACCCTCTGTAAAATGCTACGTATGAGGCAGTGTGATTGCGCAATAACAGCCATGTCTGGAAGCACCCTGCCTCTTCTGAAGAGGGAAAAAACAGCCATTTACAGAGGCTGTATGAAATTTCACCTAAATCAGAATTGTTTGCAAATTTAATGTTATTTTTAATGTTTAAAATCAAAGGCATCAGAGATCCAATTTCTCTCTCTCTCTCTCTCTGTTGGCTTCGCTGGAAAGCTAAGTTTCTTAAATTAATGTTGCTTGGGTTTAAACCAAACTGGAGGCCATGTCTCTGAACAGAAACACAGCTATGTAGTTAAACAAAAATGCACCACAGGTTCTGTGGCTAAGATCCATCCTCCATATATGAAATTCTACTCATTAATTCAAATTCTGCTTTTAATAGTTATTATTGAAATTTTCTATCTTTTTTGCATGCTAAAGTTAGGAACAGGAGTTCTCCCAACTACATTCAATTCAGCTTTACTCTGGGACCTCTGACTGATAAGAGGGCCTCTTAGGTGGTCATTGGGAAGGCGATGGCTGTGTCAGGTAGACCCTTTGACCCCAAACTCACTTCCCCCCCTGGAATCAATTAACCGGGCCAGATGACCGAGCTTGCACCAGCTGCTGTTCTGGAGTGTGAAGAGGAACAGAAATTTTATTGTTCCAGAGTGTGAGACTTTCAGATACTGGTGTGGTATGTTTGAGGAGGATCCCAAGTAACACCAGTGCAGAACTGTCATTGGTCTGGCTAGGGATCAAAGGGGTACGTTTACCCCAAGTAGTGTCTCTTGGTGCCAGCTGACTGCAGGCAGTCAAAAAACGATTGAGCAATAGTTTGTGGGCAATTTTTCTGCAATTGCCTCTCAGGGGCAGCTTAAACTGCCCCCTGCACAATGCGGTGTCTGTCAGTCATTCCTCTCCATCGCACTTGTTATTTAATTAAAAAAAATGTGATTGCTAATGATGTTGTTAATGTGACCTGTAGTTTTGGAGATATTTGACCCTCTTGACTTTTCCTGTCAGTTTCTTTTTAACTGTCTGCCTAATTCTTGAGAAGGTTCCTCTTTTGAAATAAAATTTGACTATGTAGGACTCTCCTGGCAACTTATATTCACTCCTATATCTGCTGAACATGATGCCATGGTAACCATTCCCACTCGGGTTGATAACACATATGTGTTCTATATACAGTCAGGGCCAGAAATATTGGAACAAGGATAACTGTTTTTGCAGTTGGCCTCTGTACACCACCACATTGAAGTTGAAAGGAAACACACCCAGATGGGAGCGAAGTCAGGACTTTCAGCTGTAATTCAAGGGGGTTGACAAAAGTGGGGCACTAGCCATTCAGGAAGGACAGCCAGTGGTATACACACACCCTCATTGTTGGTGGCTCATAAGTAATGGAACAAACCAACATCATTTCAAACTGAAGGATCGCATTTAATACCTGGATGAAAATCCTTTGCAGTCAATGACTGCCTGAAGTCTGGAACCCATGGACATGACCAAATGCTGAGTTTCCTCCCTCGAGATACTTTGCCAGGCCTTCACTGCAGCTGCCTTCAGCTGCTGCTTGTTTGTGGGTCTTTCTGCCTTCAGTCTTGTCTTCACTAAGTGAAAAGCATGCTCTATTGGGTTGAGATCAGGTGACTGACTTGGCCATTGAAGAACATCCCACTTCTTTGGCTGGAGAAACTCTTGGGTAGCTTTTGCTGTATGTTTTGGGTCATTATCCATCTGCAATATGAAGCAGCGTCCTATCAGTTTGGCAGCATTCGGCTGAATCTGAGCGGAAAGTATAGCCCTGTACACTTCAGAATTCGTCCTGCTGCTTTTATCAGCAGTCAGGTCATCAATAAACACCAGTGACCCGGTTCCATTGGCAGTCACACATGCCCATGCCATAACACTGCCTCCACCATGTTTGACAGATGATGTGCTATGCTTTGGATCATGAGCTGTTCCTTTCCTTCGCCATACTTTTCTCTTCCCATCATTCTGGTACAAGTTAATCTTGGTTTCACCAGTCCAAAGAATCTTATTCCAGAACTGGGCAGGCTTTTTTAGGGGTTTGCTGGCAAAGGCTAATCTGGCCTGTCTGTTCTTGAGCGTTACCAGTGGTTTGCACCTTGTTGCGAAGCCTCTGTATTTACATTCATAAAGCCATCTCTTGACTGTAGATGTTGACAATGACATGCCTACCTCCACAAGAGCGTTCTTGACCTGGCTAGATGTTGTGGAAGGGTTCCTCTTCACCATGAGCAGAATTCTGCGGTCATCCACTTTAGTTGTCTTCCGTGGTCTTCCAGGCCTTTTGCTGTTGCTGAGCCAGGATGTTCCAAACTGTTGTGTTGGCCACTCCCACTGTTTTTCTATCTCTCTGATGGGTTTATTTTGTTTCCTCAGCCTAATGATGGCCTCCTTCACTCGCACGGACACCTCTTTGGACCTCATGTTGGGAGTTCCAGTGAACAGCTACCAAATGCAAATGTAACACTCAGAACCACCTCCAGGCCTTTTATCTGCTTGATTGGTCATGGGGTACCCAGGAAACAGGCCACACCTGGCTATGCAGCTGCTTGTCAGCCATACGTTCCATTACTTATGAGCCACCAACAATTGAGGGGGGGAGAAGTACAACCACTGGCTGTACTTCCTGAATGGTTAGTGCCCCACTTTTGTTCAACCCCTTGAATTACAGCTGAACGTCCTGACTTTGCTCCCATCTGGGTGTGTTTCTTTTCAACTTCAATGTGGTGGTGTACAGAGGCCAACAGCCAAAACAGTTATCCTTGTTCCAATATTTCTGGCCCTGACTGTATATGTATCTTTTTGACTTGGTTTTAAAAATGGTTGTTATGGTTTTTAATGTTGTTTTTACTGTTTTACTGTGTTTCTAATCTGATTTTGGTTTTTATGTTTTGGACCATTTGTAAACTGCCTGGACTGGTCTAGAAAGGTAGTATAGAAGTACTATAAACAAACAATCAAGTTCTTCGCATCACTTTGCATTAAGTTCATGGTTTCCCTTACCCCTTAGTCAAGTCCCAGACCAACTGTTCCAAGGCACAGTAATTTAAAACAGAGAAGGGCAGACTTCAGGCTTGTGGGACCTACTTTGTTTTTACTAGAACCCCAAAGTCTACCAATTAGAGCCAGGTACACATTAGTGGCACGGGCAGGCGTGGGCAGCGAGAGGAACTAAATGCAAAATGCTGGTCAAGGGAGTGGAACCAATTATCTGGTGTCCTCCAGATCTTTTGGACTTCAACTCCCATAAGCCCCAGACAGCATGGCCAATAGTCAGGAATGCTGAGAATTGTTCATCTGGAGGATACTAGGTTACAATTGGAGGATACAATCCTCCAATTAGGATTGTATACAATTGGAGGATATAATAGGTTCATCTGGAGGATACTAGGTTAGAAAAGGCTGAACTGCAACACATGAGCCATAGACTGGGATAACCTGTATCTACAAAACCACATCTGAGTTTCTATAGATCAGGAATTCTAACACAGCTCTAAAATTGGCTGGAAGAGCTGCACAAAGACCAGATCAAAGGCAATTTCTCTTATGGGCAAGGAACACTGAGGTTGGGAGATAAGTGACTGACACAAGGCCACCCATGGCCAGGAATTCATTTTAGTTTTCACGTGCATTTTTACTTGGTATTGTTAAACTATTGGGAGTCAGAAACATCTCCCTGCCCATAATTCAGAGTATTTAGATTTTTCTCTCTCTTTGTCGCAACCAAAACATGCATTTTTACCTGGTGGCAGTTGAAACCATCCACTATTACAACATTTTTCTTCTTTGGTGTGGCTGATTCCATGTTTTTTCCCCACCCCGTCCATCTCAAACTCACCTTCAGAGTTTTGGTGAAGGGGTGACAACATGTTTCCAGTACTAAATGACTTTTCATGCTTTGCATTACCAGCCACAGTGATTCTGTGGAAGTGTTCATTCCTCTTCAGTTCCTAGGTTGTTGGACTCAATGGCCTGGTTTGCAGGTCACAACAACCCACTTTTAAAATAATAATGATAATATGGGTGGTAGTGAATGTGTTTGTTTCTTGGTAGCAGCTAAACAACTAAGGGATGTGCCGTCCCTTGGCTTGTTTAGTGTTGTGTCTGAACCTGGATCTCTGGCTTGTCAGGAAGAGACAAGCCAGAGAAAGAACCCATGGCTTGTTCTAGGGTTGTTTCTCTGGCTTATCAGGGGAGAGACAAGCCAGAGGTCGTAGTTTGGATGCAACACTAAACAACCCAGGGATGGAGAAGCATGACAGAAGTGACTGGGCAGCATACACTAACTTTGTCCTTAGGGCCAGGCTAGCCCTACCATTAGGCAGAGTGAGGCGACTGCTAGGAAGCACAGTAGCAGCCCCCAACTGATCTCCTGAGCCCTCAGATAATTTCCTCCTTTTCGAGGACAGAGCAGTGCGTGCCACATGGCCTGACCAGCACCCCTTAAATTGGCCTTGCTGCCCTCAGGTGTGGTGGAGGATGCTATACCATCATCAGTATTGAAATAAGATTCAACTGGCTGTCCACTCAGCTTCTCTATGTGGATTGGAGGAAGAGGTGCCATCTTGTCTTTCCCCATAGGTGGCAAAATGTCTTGGCTCGGCCCTTATCTAGGGATATCTGAATCCCACTGATTCTGTCCAGTCCATCAGGTTTCTGATATGCCCACTATGTCTGTGTTTTCATCCAGCTCCCCCAGCTTGGCTTGGAAGGTCCTAGCATTAGCATAAAAACACCTATATATCTCACAGAACTGGAATGCCTTGGAAGCTAGTCCTAAATATATACCTTTGGCTAACTCCCTCATGTCTTGATGCTATGCATGAGAGCCTTTAAAAAAAAAAACTGTGGAAAGTTGGGACATTTTCAAGATGAATTTTAGCAACTCCCTTCACCCAAGTGCACGAGAAACTCACAAGCACATGTGAGACTAGAAGGATCAGATTCTAGGAGAACTAACAAAACTAAGGCTAAGAGATCTCTGAGATGGAGACCTCTGGCATGACCGATAAGAAATAATCCAGAGGCTAGTAGGACCAGCTTGCAATGATTAGACACAGCTGGAGGGAATATTATTCTCATGTTTGATAGACACTGGTTCTAAAGTAACATGCATATGTCAGGCTTTTTATTGACAGCATCTGTCTCATAAATCAGGGGGGACATCCAGATGTTGGACTACAACTCCCACAATCCCTGACCATTAGCTGTACTGCCTGGGGCTGATGGAGTCCAAGAACGTCTGGAAGGCCAGAGGTGTCCCACTCCCATCACAAAGAGTTACAATTCACAGGTAATATACTTGAAATAGAAGGAGCTGGAGGACAATTGGCATCTTATTTAGGATCCATAGTTATAGAAGTACAAGTCCCTAAAGAGGGTGAGGGAATTAAACATAATCATCTGAAGGTCTTCTTAGCCCTCATATATACAGACCAGCATATGAATCAGCCGGTTTAAGTGGATGATGAAAGACTACAGTCATGCTAAGCAAGATTCCCAATTGCTGGACCAGACTTCATTACCAAGCATGAGGAAAAGGGCTTGCAGCCAATATTCAAGGAGTCTGCATTTATAATTAGAAGCAGAAGATGGGAAGGAAGTGGTCATGATGGGAAAGAAGGTGGTTTCTCTCCCTCCTGGAGGGTCCTGTATAGGACCTGGATTGTTACAATTCTCTGCAGAGTAATCAGAAGCCATAATTCTCTTATTATTGGTTATTTATATTCTGTATTTTTATCCTCCTTTTCAGATAATTATTGTTTTCCCAAAGAGGCTCACATCAATAATAAAATAAAAGAGACAGGCCCTACCATCACACTTATAAACTCAAAGGACAAGGAACACAAGGAAAAGGGAGTGCAGTGAAAAGCTAGAAGACGGAGATCAGTTCTTTAAGGCCAGAACAAAGTGGTGAGCGAAAAGCAGGCATTTATATCTCTTCGAGCCAGGCTGATCTTTTTCTGGTATTCTTCCTTGAATATCAACTGGTGGTTCTTGTTTCTTTGGCTGATCGGGCCATCCTGAGACTAGTAAGACCAGCTTGCAATGATTAAGTACACCTAGATGGGAATACTGTGCCCATATTTGATAAACACTGGCTCTAAAGTAACGTGCATATGTCAGGCTTTTTTATTGACAGCATCTTTATTGACAGCGTTTCCCCCCTTGTTTTGGCAGCTCCAGGGCAACTGGCAGCTGGAAGAGCTGAGTGTTCTTCCTGGTAGGGAGCAGGGAGGTGAATCCTCTGCAGACGCTGCTTCTCTGCCAGATGGATGGGGCCAGGTTGGTCTCTCCTTTGCCTTGATGTTACTCATGGAGGATGGGAATGGCTTTCCAGTGGCCCCAAGCCCCCTGGCCAATGAAAGAAGCCAGAGTGTGCTTCCCTTATGCCATCCTTCCCGAACCTGGTGCCCTCCAGATGTGTTGGACTACTATTCCCAGCATACCCCATCCAGTATGCTGAGAACTGTAGTTCAACACATCTAGAGTGCACCAGATCAGGGAAGGCTGCCTTATACTCTCCAATCCCAGGGCTTGGAAGATCCCAGGGTGGCAGCCACTCTGGTAGCTCAACCAGTTCTTCAGTAAGTGTTAAAGATCACCTCTCCACCCCTGAAATGAGGATAGGGGTGCAAGTAAAAAATGTAACCCAGAGAGATATTGTGCTGAGAACTCATGTTGTCATTGCTAGGGTTTAAGGAGTAGAATGGGAAACCCCCTTGGCAATATTTTATTTATATGTATTTATTATTTATTTATTACATTTCTATGCTGCTCAATAGTTGCAGCTCTCTGGGTGTTTCACAACAATTAAAACCATAATAAATGCAATATAAAAGTATAAAATGCAGTATAAAAATAAAAATAACCAAATACAACCTAGCAGCAGTGCAAAGAATTAAAATACAGTATCAGATTTAAAACAGAACCAATAAACTAAAATACCTGGGAAAAAATTTTTAAAGATGCAGAACAGAGCACAATATAGAAGCCAGGGAAGGATGTCCACTGTTTCAAACTCTGTCTCGCTTTTGGCTCAACGCAGTTCCATGGGGTGCCCGGCTTGGCATGTATTTGCAAGCTGAACTGTGGCTTTTCCTCAAACTCGGTCAAACCAGCTGTAATTTGTGTAAATAGATATTTGTAGCTGCAATTTGCGCAAATTTGCACAATCTGCACGAACTCCAGCCACAGTTTGCACACATTATGCAAATGTGCACAAACTGTGGCCAGAATCTGTGCAAATTAAAAAGTAGGAAAGAAACGTGAACTTGACCAACTTGCTGCAGGCTCCACAGGATAAGAACGGAGTGAAGCTTGGGGGGTGAAATCAATGGTGATAGTTGAATTCCACTACCCAGATGGATTTCTCTGATATCCCTAGTGCCAGGCGAGCCTCTCTGGGAAGCTCGTTCCACTGGGGTGTCACAGCAGAAAAAGCCCTCTTCTTAGTAGCCACCCACCTCACTTCCTTTGGCGAGGGCTGAAGATGATATTAGGGTCCAGGCAGGTGTATATGAGAGGAGGTGATCCAGTAACTCCATCTGCAATAGTGAATGAAGGCAGCAACAATACACTACTTCTAGATTTTGACACGTCACCCATAAGTGAATTTGGGGGCTTCCAGATGGCAGGCTCCTAGCACTACCAATCAAAAGACATTGTGCAGCCATTCCATCTTTCCCTACTTAATGTTTTTTTGTATTGTTTTATGGTAAGAAAAAAGATAGAAGTGTGTGTGTGTGTGTGTGTGTGTGTGGCTGGGTGATTGCACAATAAAAGCCTCATTTGGAAGCACCCTTTGAGAAGAAAAAGGATCTCCCAGGTTATTGCCTGGGAAGCCGTTTGGGCTTTTTCAGTACAGGATTTATATCTTGAATGGATTACAGGAGAAACCCATAAGATCGTCACTTAGTAGCACCATTCCACCAGTTCAGACTGCTGGGCCACTCCATCAGGTCTGCTGAGAGACCAGGTCCATCACGCTTCTCCTCTCCCTCAACTGTTTCCATTAAAGAGGTTGTCATTACAACAATTTGTTAAGATTAAGAAATGGTGCCTAAGTTGACTTTACCTCCTCTTCCCTCAGCCTTCCTTTTTTCCTTTTGTGATGTGTCTTTTGTGTTGTAAACCTGCAGGCAGGTACTTATTTCTTTGTTATTAATCTCATGTAAGCTGTTCTAGATGTCTTTTCAGCTGATGACTGGGGTAAAAATGCTTTAAATAAATAAATAAGATTGATCTTACCAGTAATGTACTGTTTAAAGGGAGAACAGTAAAGAGAGAACTAAGGGAATTTCACCATCTGATTTTAAGGCTCTGCGTCAGCATTCAAGGGAATTGGTACCAATAGAGTTTATTGAGGAGATAGCCCATATCCTGCACATACACAAGAAGATTGAAGCTGTTTGGATGGTTGTAGATTACAAAAGACTGAGTAGTCTAACAAAGAAAGATGCTTATCCACTGCCACAAATAGAGGAGACATTTGCCTTATTAGCAGTGTCCAAGTACTTTGATGAAGGGAGGGGATTGTGTCTCAGTGGCTCCACTGTGGAATGCATAGCTGGAACAGAGAATACCTCTGGACAATGACAGCAGGAAATGTACCTTGTTGTTGCTGATATTGAAAGAGGAGGAGTTATCAAGTGTTGGGACCTTTGGGAATTTTGAAGTAAAATAATATTGTTTTGTTATTTTTATTGTTTCATTTCTGCTGTGTACCGTTCAAAATCATCAAAATCTCACCTTCCCTGGTATCAAAATCTCTGATTTATTGATAATATAAATATGCTCATTTGGCTTAATGGCCTCTGAATAGGGGTGGACAAATCCGTCAGTTTCGCTTTCTCCTGCATTCAATTTTTTAAAATCTCAAGTTCTCGCTAGCCGTATATGACGAAATTTCCGATTTTTCATACATTCGTATAAAAATTATCTCCCAATTTCACTGGCCACCTTCGATAGGTATAGCTAACAAGGAGAGAAACACATTGTACCTGCCCACCATATAACTGTTAAAGATGAGGAGCCTGTCAGAAAAAAGAAGTGGCAACTAATTGAGCATAGTTGAATGTGCAGAGATTCAAAGCCAGACTTTTAAGAACAAAATCCTCACCCCGCCCTACCACTGAGTCTGCTTCTATACGAGCCCTTCAAGTATGAATCCTGGTGGGAAAAAAGAAGAGAAGATTCATAGAATCATAGAATAGTAGGGTTGGAAGGGGCCTATAAGACCATCGATTCCAACCCCCTGCTCAATGCAGGAATCCAAGTCAGAGCATCCCTGACAGATGGCTGTCCAGCCTCATCTTGAATGTCTCCAGTGTGGGAGAGCCCACCACCTCCCTAGGTCATTGGTTCCATTGTCGTATTGCTCTAACAGTCAGGAAGTTTTTCCTGGTGTTCAGCCGGAATCTGGCTTCCTGTAACTTGAACCCATTATTCCGTGTACTGCACCCTGGGATGATCAAGAAGAGATCCTGGTCTTCCTCTCTGTGACAACCTTCAAGTACTTGAAGAGCGCTATCGTATCTCCCCTTGGTCTTCTCTTCTCAAGGCTAAACATGCCCGGTTCTTTCAGTCTCTCTTCATAGGGCTTTGGTTCCAGTCCCCTGATTATCTTTGTTGCCCTCCTCTGAACCCTCTCCAGCTTGTCTGCATCCTTCTTAAAGTGCGGTGCCCAGAACTGGACACAGTACTCCAGATAAGGCCTAACAAGTGCTGAATAGAGGGGAACTAGTACTTCCTGGGATTTGGAAGCTATGCTTCTATTAATGCAGCCCCAAATAGAATTTGCCTTTTTTGCAGCCACATCACATTGTTGGCTCATATTCAGCTTGTAATTACATCAGCACAGCCGTATAATGTATTTTAAGTTTTCATATTCTCTTCCCTAATGGCCCGGAGCTCCACAAAACCTTGTGCTTCTGCTTTTAATCGGAATGTGAGGTGTTCCCCAATGTTTTTGGAGCCCTCGGTGCAGACCTGGAACCCAGAAGCAGCCGGATTGCTGTCTTATATCAGAAATGAAGCTGAAACGAGGCAGGGTCTGAATAACTCTGGCTTAGCAGAGTATCTAAGGCCTGTTGGCCTTTGGTTGCCATGGAAACCTGGTGCTCAGCTCCTGCTGGAGGCCTTCGGGTTGCTTTCTTCCCTGCAAGGCCTGAATCCCGCTTCTTTTGAAGAGCCAGGAATCTAAGAACCTGGGAGTCCTGATTCTCCGACCCCTGCTCTCCCCAGTTCCTCATCCACTTCCTTAGGGCTATGAATATAACAGTCAGAATCGGATAGAAAAGTTGTGTTCTGTTAAGCTCCGTGTGCCACCCAATGGCCATTGAAGGCAATACAACTTTCAGGGCTCATCCAGTATATTTTGAGGCCAGCTTTGCACATTACTATGCTGCAGGACACTACCAGTTTGCTGTTTGCATCAGGGAACAGCAGATAGCTGTAACCCTGTGCAGTGTAAGCCCCCTGTTGTATTTGTAGAGGGGGTGACTGTACGACTCAGCAGGCCCCCCAAACAACTGCCCTTTATTTATCTCACACAGAACTGCAGAACCTAGCAGAAGCTCCATCCGCTGCTGCTACTCCCAACTCCACAGGACCTGCCGAGGTTTGAAACAATAACTAACCCATAGTACCCCCCCCCCCGAACACATAACATTCCTCCCCCCTTAGCTATCGTAGCCTTTCAACCAATGAGGAGGTGCCCTTTCACAGCATGGTCTGTGCACTCAACTAGTAGATGTAGATTGCTCAGGTGACTTTCTTTCAGTAACTGCTGTAAGTAAAGAAGGAGTATTGCTCGATCACTTAGTGGTTCTGGTGCTTCAATTGGCAGTGAGAGAAACACATCAGTTCCAGATAGATCTTCAGCAGCTACCGCTGCTAATGAGAACCCACTTTGGCCTGAATGCCTTTGCAACCTGGTCAACATGATGATGCCACACTGACCCATCTGCACACGGGACCTTGTATGACACAGGTCCAGTGACTTCAGTGATAAAGGAAGGAACCCAGCTTGGTCCAGCATCATAGTTCCTAGCTGTCAGGAGCACCCTTGCTGCCTTCTGAAATCCTCAAGTAGCCAGAATCAACACACAGACGATAGGCCTCTTTTCCAAGGCTTTATTTCCATTCAACCTAATCACACTTACAGATGCTAATTGCAGGAGCCTTCATGGATCACTGCCTTGTTGTGGCGAAGGGGCTTGTGTAACTCAGTGAAGCCATAAGCTATGCCGTGCAGGGCCACCCAAGACGGACAGGTCATGGCGGAGAGTTCTGGCAAAATGTGGTCCACTGGAGAAGGAAATGGCAACCCACTCCAGTATTCCTGCCAAGAAAACCCCATGGAACGTATCACAAGGCTAAAAGAGATGACGACGGAAGATGAGCCCCTCAGGTCGGAAGGTGTCCAATATACTACTGGGGAAGAGCAGAGGGTATTTCCAAGAGGCCCCAGAAAGAGTGAAGCGGCTGGGCCAAAGCCGAAAGGACACTCAGCTGTGGATGTGTCTGGAGGTGAAAAGAAAATCCGATGCTGTAAAGAAAAATATTGTTTAGGAACCTGGAATGTAAGATCAATGAATCAAGATAAGCTGGAGGTGGTCAAACTTGAGATGGCAAGATTGAACATCGACATCTTGGGAATCAGCGAACAAAAATGGACAAGCACGGGCAAATTTAATTCAGGTGACCATTATATCTACTATTGTGGGCAAGAATCCCTTAGAAGAAATGAAGCAGCACTCGTAGTCAATAAAAGGGTGGGAAAAGCAGTACTGGGGTACAATCTCAAAAACGATAGAATGATCTCAGTATGAATCCAAGGCAAACCATTCAGCACCACAGTAATTCAAGTCTATGCCCCAACCACTGAGGCCAAAGAAGCTGAGGTTAATCGGTTCTATGAAGACCTACAACACCTTCTAGAACTAACACCAAAAAAAGATGTCCTTTTCATCATAGGGGATTGGAATGCTAAAGTAGGAAGTCAAGAAATCACCGGGATAACAGGCAAGCATGGCCTTGGTGTACAAAATGAAGCAGGACAAAGGCTAATAGAGTTTTGTCAAGAGAACACGCTGATCATAGCAAACACTCTTTTCCAACAGCACAAGAGGCGACTCTACACATGGCCATCAGCAGATGGTCAGTATCGAAATCAGATTGATTATGTCCTTTGCAGCCAAAGATGGAGAAGCTCTATACAGTCAGTAAAAAGAAGACCTGGAGCTGACTGTGGCTCAGATCATGAGCTTCTTATTGCAAAATTTCGGCCGAAATTGAAGAACGTAGGGAAAACCACTAAACCATTCAGGTATGACCTAAATCATATCCCTTATGAATATACAGTGGAGGTGAGGAATACATTGAAGGGATTAGACCTGATAGACAGAGAGCCTGAGGAACTATGGACGGAGGTCCGTAACATTGTTCAGGAGGCAGCAACGAAATCCATCCCAAAGAAAAAGAAATGTAAGAAAGCAAAGTGGCTGTCTGATGAGGCTTTACAAGTAGCTGAGGAAAGAAGGGAAGGGAAAAGCAAGGGAGAAAGGGGAAAATATACCCAACTCAATGCATATTTCCAGAGAATAGCAAGGAGAGACAAGAAGGCCTTCTTAAATGAACAATGCAAAGAAATCGAGGAAAACAATAGAATGGGAAAGACTAGAGATCTCTTCAAGAAAATCGGAGATATCAAGGGAATGTTTTGTGCAAAGACAGGCATGATAAAGGACAAAGAAGGCAGGGACCTAACAGAAGCAGATGAGATTAAGAAGAGGTGGAAAGAATACACAGAAGAACTATACAGGAAAGATCTGAATGTCCCTGATAGCCATGAGAGTGCGGTCACTGAACTTGAGCCGGACATCCTCGAAAGTGAAGTCAAGTGGGCCTTAGGAAGCATTACTAACAACAAAGCTAGCGGAGATGACAGTATTCCTGCTGAGCTATTTAAAATCCTAAAAGATGATGCTGTTAAAGTGCTGCATTCAATATGTCAACAAATTTGGAACACTCAACAGTGGCCACAAGACTGGAAAAGGTCAGTTTACATTCCAATTCCAAAGAACGGCAATGCTAAAGAGTGTCTGAACTACCGTACAATTGCGGTCATTTCACATGCCAGCAAGGTTATGCTCAAAATCTTACAAGCTAGGCTTCAGCAGTATGTGAACCGAGAACTACCGGAAGTACAAGCTGGGTTTCGAAGAGGCAGAGGAACTAGAGATCAAATCGGCAACATTCGCTGGATCATGGAGAAAGCAAGAGAATTCCAGAAAAACGTCTATTTCTGCTTCATTGACTACGCTAAAGCCTTTGATTGTGTGGATCACAACAAAGTGTGGCAAATTCTTAAAGAGATGCGGGTACCAGACCACCTTACCTGTCTCCTGAGAAACCTGTATGAGGGTCAAGAAGCAACAGTAAGAACCAGACATGGAACAACCGATTGGTTCAAAATTGGGAAAGGAGTATGACAAGGCTGTATATTGTCGCCCTGCTTATTTAACTTATATGCAGAGTACATCATGAGAAACGCTGGGTTGGATGAATCACAGGTCGGAATTATGATTGCCAGGAGAGTTATCAACAACCTCAGATATGTAGACGATACCACCCTAATGGCAGAAAGCGAAGAGGATCCAAAGAGCCTCTTGTTGAGGGTGAAAGTGGAGAGTGCAAAAGCTGGTCTGAAACTCATCATTAAAAAAACGAAGATCATGGCATCTGGCCCCATCACTTCCTGGCATATATAAGGGGAAGAAATGGAAGCAGTGACAGATTTTATTTTCTTGGGCTTCAAGATCACCGCAGACGGTGACTGTAGCCATGAAATTAAAAGACGCTTGCTCCTTGGGAGGAAAGCTATGGCACACCTAGACAGCATAGTAAGAAGCAGAGACATCACCTTCCCGACAAATGTTCGTATAATCAAAGCTATGGTTTTCCCAGTAGTAATGTATGGCTTCAGTCCTAAAGGAAATCAACCCTGACTGCTCATTGGAAGGACAGATACTGAAGCTGAAGCTCAAATATTTTGGCCACCTAATGCGAAGAGAAAATTCTCTGGAAAATACCCTGATGCTGGGAAGGATTGAAGGCAAAAGGAGAAGGGGACGACAGAGGATGAGTTGGCTAGATAGCATCACCGATGCAATGAATATGAACTTGAGCACACTCCGGGAGAGAGCGCAGAACAGGAAGGCCTGGTGTGCTATGGCCCATGGGGTCACGAAGAGTCGGACACGACTGAACGACTGAACAACAACAACAACAACAATGTATGGCTGTGAGAGCTGGACTATAAGGAAGGCTGAGCGCCGAAGAATTGATGCTTTCGAATAGTGGTGCTGGAGAAGACTCTTACGAGTCCCCTGGACTGCAAGGAGGTCAGATCAGTCAATCCTAAAGTAAATCAACCCTGACTGCTCATTGGAAGGACAGATACTGAAGCTGAAGCTCAAATACTTTGGCC
This sequence comes from Heloderma suspectum, assembly GCF_057233095.1. Taxonomy (NCBI): domain Eukaryota; kingdom Metazoa; phylum Chordata; class Lepidosauria; order Squamata; family Helodermatidae; genus Heloderma; species Heloderma suspectum. The sequence continues at coordinate 15,325,238 of NC_139467.1, forward strand.
ACCTAATGCGAAGAGAAAACTCTCTGGAAAAGACCCTGATGCTGGGAAGGATTGAAGGCAAAAGGAGAAGGGGACAGCAGAGGATGAGATGGCTAGATAGCATCACCGATGCAATGAATATGAACTTGAGCAGACTCCGGGAGAGAGCGGAGGACAGGAAGGCCTGGCATGCTATGGTCCATGGGGTCACAAAGAGTCAGACACGACTTAACGACTGAACAACAACAATGAGGGAAACTTAAGAGAGTTGCCTACTTGGGGTTTCTAGCCTTAGTGAATCAGTTGATCTCTATTTGGAGGTAAAGGCGGGAAGCCTCTGAACTTAAGGGCAAGGAGGCGAAAGTCCACCCCTTTCCTGTAGGGCATCGGGGCGCAGCTGTTGACATCGCGCCAAGCGGGCCGAACGTCTCCTCTCGGGACCCTCCATCTCCTGCTTGTCCTTACACCGGTGCCTAGTGTCCCAAAGCTCCAGTTGTCCCTCCCCCTGCCTGCCAGGGTCACTACCACTCACAGGAATGTGATCAGGGAGGGGCTTTCCCTCCTGCAGTGCCTCTGAACAGCGTGCGGGTTTCTCTCCCACGGTTTCTATCTCTTCCTCAGAATTAGAACTGCTTTGGGGCTCTATGGGCTCTGATCCAACCCTGACACTAGCAAACACTTGATCACTTAGGGCAAATGAATGGAGAGTGGGAACTGAGAAGGCAGCATCCAGAGCTTGCTCCCATTTGCTTTGTAAGTCTTCAGCTAAATCTGGGTGGTGATGGTCAAGGCAAGTTTTTAGACACTGCCCTATAAGTAACTCCGCAGGACTGACTCCTGTTGTTGCACAAGGAGTAACATGCTGAGCAACGAGAAAGCTGGCAAGGCGTCTTGGCCAGTCTCCTCCTGCAATGCACTTCAGGACATCTTTTGTTGTCCGCACCATCCGTTCAGCTTGGCCATTTGCTTGGGGATGACGAGGTGCAATGGTGACAGCCTGAATAAGGTTCTTGTCCACAAATTATTTAAATTCAGCAGATGTAAAAGCAGTCTCATTGTCTGAGACTATAGTATCAGGTAACCCATGGGTTGCAAATAAGTGGTACACTGCTGTGATGGTTGCAGCGGCTGTTTGTGATGGTACTAAGACTACTTCAAGCCACTTTGAGTAAGAATCTACCCCAGTCAAGAGGTTTTTTTCCCTTGAAATGGTCCTGCAAAATCAATATGGATTCTTGACCAAGAAGCTTTTTGGTCACTTCCCATGGAAAGATAGGTGCTCTTGGTGGATTGTGCCTAGTGGCTTAACAAGTACTGCACTCATTCATGTTTTTTTTTCAATATCTAAATCAATACCTGGCCACTAGACATAGCTCCTGGCCAATGCTTTCATTCAAACCATCCCTGGATGAGCTGCATGCAGTGTGGTCAAGATGGTTTGACAACCCTTATTTGGAATAACATGGTTTCCCCAATGCAGACATTCCTTATGGGCAGACATCTCATGCTGACGGCATTTGAATGGCTTAAATTCCTCTGGCAGTTCCTGATCTGGCCATCCCCTCACTACCCAGTTTAAAACACGAGCCACTACAGGATCGCGAGCAGTCAGCCTAGTAATTTGATCAGCCTGAAGAGGTGGGTCAGAAAGGGCTTTGAGCATCAAGACCAGTGGAGGAGGTACAATAACATCTGGAATTTGAAGTGGTACTCGACTCAGTCCATCAGCATTAGCTATTGCCTTTCCTGGCTTGTAGACAAGTGTATAATCATAAGCACTGAGCAGAATGTTCCAATGCTGCATGAGGGGTGATAGGATGAAAGGAGTAGGCTTACCAGGAGAGAAGATTTCTAAAAGAGGCTTGTGGTCCGTGCGTATTTCAAAGCATGGCCATAGAGATAGTTGTGGAACTTTTTGACTCCTGCAGTAACAGCCAAGGCTTCTCTGTCAATTTGTGTCAATTCTCTGTCAATCCACTTCCATTTTGTACTTCTGGCCATTGATTAATACTGTTGCATGCAACACAGAATCATGAGGTTCCTTGCCAAAGACCTTCTGAATGTGATATAGTTGCTGAGTTTCATCACCCTGTGGATAATCAACCACATGAAATGCTAGGTGGAATGACTCTTTGCTGTAATTCTAGGGATGTACAAAAGTCACTTACCTTTTCGCAGCTTGGATTCGCGGTGGGGAGGAGGCGCTCCATCCCTCCCCCTGGAATCCTCCCTGGGCCAGCTCCGTGGAGCTGCCGCCCAGGGCCGTCTGCAGCCGGAGTTCCGGACACGGCCATATCCGGACACGTGATAGGCTACCTAAGTATTTACATAGCCTATCACGGCAAGCCCCCCCCCAACAAACAACGTATGCAAATGGCGGCGGCTACAGTGGCCGCCATTTGCGTTCCCTATTTTTAGCCATTTTAGCCTACGTAAATATTTACGTAGGCTAAAATGGCTAAAAATAGGGAACGCAAATGGCGGCCGCCGTAGCCGCCACCATTTGTGCACGCTGTTGGTTTTTTTTGGCTTGCCGTGATAGGCTCCGCAAATACTTACGTAGCCTATCACGGCTATGATGAAGAAGCAAATGGTGGCCGCAGGGCAGCCGCCATTCGCAAGTCAGCGCAGATAAGTGCTCCGTTTCGCGCGCCTTTCGTGGGTTGGGGGGACGGGGGCTTCGTTCCGCCACGGATTTCAGGGGGCTGAATGCACTGGCATTCGGCCTCACCGAGATCCGTGGCGGAATTCTCTGACATCCCTATGTAATTCCCTGGCGTTGTGCTGACAGATTTGAACAGCAGACTCATTCAAGGTGACCCTTCTTCTTGCAAAACCTGCACTCAGCATCCTTGAATCTGCACAGAGAGTGCTGATGTGGTCCTCCACATGCCGAACTGGAATAGGTAAGCCAGGGCCTATCTGCAGATTTTATGGAGGGTGCATTTCTTGTGTTCTCTTGACCTTGCTGCCCAGAATTCTCAGCCTGCTTGCTCCGGATGGCATTTACATCATCTGCATTTCTTGAGTTCTGTGACATATAGTGATGCAGTCTCACTGGCTAATGCCTTTTCTTGAGCCATTGCAAATGTCAAGACTGGCTCGACAGGAGGCGTCGTTGTAATACTTCATCATAAACCCCACAGACAAGGCCCCTCAACATATCTCTAGAAACCCCCCAAAGCTGCAGCGTTGAGAAAGATGACGCAGTTCTGCAATATAAGTGGCAATGCTCTCTCCATGTTGCTGCATTCGTTTGTGAAATTTAAGTCTCTGCACAACATCTAAGGATTTGGTGAGAAATGTATCTTCAGTAATCCTAAAAGTTCATCCAATGTCTTAGTTTTGGGTGAGACAGGAGGAGTGAGAGATCTTATTATGGCAAATGTCTGTGGCCCACAAAAAGTTAAGAGCACAGCTCGCTTTTGTTCAGCATTGGCTATCTTATTTGCTTCCATATAGAATGAAAGCCATTCTGCATAAGAATCCCAGGAAGCAGGTTGACTAACATCAAACTGCTCGATATGGCCAAAAGCCACCATTTTGATGTTAATTCTCTTTTTTATTTTAATTCTCTTTAAAACACACACACAGGAGTTGCTCAAGTTCTTAAGTGAACCTAGGTGACAGCTTACCAGTTAGCAGTATTCATTGGATTTACAGTTCTTGCTGCCTGTATAGCTCTCAGAATCCTACCTCTGTCACCACAAATCGTTGTATGTGTAGAGGGAATGACTGCATGACTCAGCAGGCCTCAAAAGCAACTGTCCTTTATTTATCACACCAAGAACTCTAGAACTTAGCAGAAGGTCCATCTACTGCTGCTACTCCCAACTCTACAGGAGCTGCCAAGGATAAAAGAAATAACTAACCCACAGTGTCTCCCCCCACCCCACAATTCATAACACCTCCTCAGTGTCATGCCGCCATCGGAAGACTGCTTCTCCGAGGAATAGTTAGAGGCCCCAACAGAGGATGATGCCCAGGCCCCAACAGCCACTACAACAAGGGCCTGAGCCTGTGGAAGAGCCTGCTGAGGTCCCAGCCCCCATGAAGAGGGGGAGTCTTCCTCAGAGGAGGAGGCTGAGCCCCCCCCCGTCCCAGGGAGTGCCAGCACCGGGGGGGGGGGCAGGCCCAACTCAGAGAACCTTGATGAAGTGCCAGGCTACAGTGGAGGTCTACTTGAGGGGAAAGGGGCTCCTCATGAGTAGAGGATTCTCTGCAATCAAAGTGAATAATTGCAGCTGGGTCTTGGGTGGGGCTCTGTCAGCTCCAAGGTCAAAAGCTTAGTAGAAGGTTACAGACAGAAGTAGTTGGAAACAATGTCTGTACTTGACTCTGGCTCCAGCCTGCTACCTGTCTGGAGGCCCTGCTCTGTAAGTGTGGTGTAGTGGCAAGAGTGCTGGACTAGGAGCTGGGAAATCTGGGTTCTAGTCCCCACTCGGCCATGGAAGCTTACTGGGTGACTTTTGACCAGTCACAGACTCTCAGCCCAACCCACCTCACAGGGTGGTTGTTGTGAGGATAAAATGGAGAGGAGGAGGATAATGTAAGCCGCCTTGGGTTCCTTGCAAGAGGAAAAAAGGCGGGGTACAAATGCAATAAATAAATAAATAAAAATAAGTGACCTTAGCCTGGATTTCACTACTCTCTCTGAATAACCCCACTTTAATGCAGGGGTTTTCTGCTTTGACAGAGGAATTTGGTGTTCCTCTGGCACAGGAGGAAATGGAAGGTCCTTTACCAGTGATTATGTTTCTGGGGATAGAATTGGATCCCATTAATCAATCCTGTAGACCTCCTAGAGATAAGTTTCAGGTCTTGAGGGATAGAATTCCAGCGGTTTTGAGTGCTAGGAAAGTCACACTTCATACCCTCCAGGAAGTAGTTGGGCATCTTAATTTTGCTTGCAGGGTTATAGCTCCTGGCAGGGCATTTGTGAGATGTCTATGCAGGACTTGCATCTCCCACACCACTGGATCAGAGTGTCTGCAGCTATGAAGGATGATTTGCTAGTCTGGCTGTGTTTTCTGGATGAATTCAATGGTGTGTCTTTTTGGAGACATGAGTTGTCATTGGAGGAAGAGCTGCAGATACACTCTCATGCATCTGGTGCTTTGGGCTTCAGAGTAATTTTTAGGGACTGTCGGTGCTCAGCATGATGGCCTGAGGAGTGGTTAGCAGTGGGTATTGGAAAGGATCTCACTTTTTTTGGGAGCTTTCTCCCATATATGTGGTGGCTCATTTGTGGGTCAATCAGATGCCCAACTCCATGGTGCGCTTCTGGTGCTATAACCAGGCCGGGAAGCTGAAGCCCAGTCAGAGCTTCCCACAGTGTATAGGTCTGCCTTGTATTTAAAAACTTGCTTGGTAGCTATAGATGACCAGGGATTCCATGCAGGCAACTGAGCAGGCTGACAGAAGAGGGATGGATTGCTGACCACCATGGAAACCAAGTAGGCTGATGGAAGAGGGTTGAAGGAATTAATCTGTCTCTCGCCAATTGTTTTTACTTGCCTGCTAAAAGGCTAATAGCCTGTATTTCCTTGTGTTCTATGGAAGAGGGGTTTTCCTTTCTCTACAGCCAGCATGGAGATGCATGCTACTAGTTCCTTACCAGGCTAGTACTTTTTTTTTCTAGGCTAGTAACTTCTGTGGGCGGTTTAAGGATGCATGTCTGCTATTCATATTAATGCATTTGCTGCAGGAAACACCAGTGTATCAAAGAAAATGTATGTAAAGCACATTTGAAAATATTTGTAAAGTATGGAGCCACTCTGATTCCAACCCACAACTCTGTAGACTTTTGCCACAGTTTTGGGGGAATGTTTTTTTTTTTAAACAGATGCATAACATCAGAAGAGAGGAATGAAGGGCTGCCGTCTTTCCCTGAGTTGAGAAGCTTTTCCTCATTTGCATATTTGTCATCCGCTTAACTTTATATACAATCATTTACATATTATCCATTACTGAAGCTGAGCTTAAAAAAAAGGTCCAGCTGTCAAACAGCAGCAAAACCTTCTAAGTTAGTTTAAAATTTCCCAGATGGCAAATCCATAGGAGAATATTAATACTGGCATTTCTCCCCAGTCCTGTCAGGCATGCCTATGCCTTTAACAGTTACATGACAGACAGAAATCCAACAAGTGAAGCTTCTCTGGCACTAACTTCTATGGCAGGTGCCACACCTGTTGAATTTCTGTCATGCTGCTGCCAGGACCTCTGTGAGAAAAAGGAAGCAATTCTCAGGCTTGCTGAAGTTGTAGAATTGGAAAATGTAATCAGAACATCTTCTAGACCTGAAGACAGTAGAGCAGGGCAATGTCAATGTTTCCATGGCCAATTTCCCCACACTTGACTGCCACGGGGCCACAGCCCTCCCCACCATTGCCCTGCCACTGATTACTGCCACTGATTTTTCCTTTTTGAAGAAAACAGCTGTTTTTGCTTCCACACCCCTGAACTTCGTCTGCAAGCTGTCATTTTTTTTTGCCACCTCTGCCGATTTACAGTGGCAGTGAGGGCAAAAAGAAAAAAAAAAGGCTGGGCAGGGGGCACGTGGCCTGCATGTTGTCTCCCTAGTAGAGCTTAGGGATGAACAGATGTTTAAATACTGGCTTAGTGGCAGCTGAGGATTTATGGTGTCTTTTGTGAAAATTTTTAATAATTGAGGGTCTAATCACATAGCATTCTTGTTTCCCCCAAATATTATTGATGAGGGAGATCAGTTCTGGCCCAAGACATTTTGCTGCTCAAAGTGGAGTCCACATGGGCCCCCCGCCCCCTGTTGCTAGGGCCAATGCTTAAAAAAGTTAACATGAGTTCCTGCTGTCGTCTGTCCCTCCCCACCCTTCGCAGCCTGAAGCAGGTCACTTCACTCTGCTGCATGGCAGAGCCAGCCTTGAGAGAGAACACACCGCCGTCTTCCCCAGTGCCACACCTGTCAAATTGCAGATGCAGGCTAGTAGTGTTACATTTTCAAATGGGTCACTTCAGTTTGTGGCTGGCTCCAGAAGGCAGTAAAGTGGAGCAGGTGTTTGGACCCTGTGGGGGACGGGGGCATGGAAGAGATCTGTGGGAGTTTGAATTTTGCCCAAAGGCATCGTTACTTTCTCTTTAATCTGATTAATTAGCCCTGTGTAACAAAATGGCAACACTGGTATGGAGTCCAGTGGAGATACACTTTGTGGACAAACAAGACATGATGCTGAAGATTAGTGAGTAAGATCTACATTAAAAAATAAAATGTATAGCAGCCACGGGGGGGGGGGGATGGGTTCAGATAAGGACCACAGTGGTTGGGTAGGGTGGTTAACTCTTTCCCCCACTTGAATTTCTTGATGAAACTGCCCCTTCCCCCATTGTTATTTGAGCAGTGAGAAGTCAAATCCACACTTGCGCTAATGCAGATTAGTGCAAGTGAACATTAATGCGAGTGCACATTAGTGCTAATGCACACTTGCGCAAATGGAACGAAACCCTCATGCATTCTTTAAAAAATCCAGTTTTATCAATGAGCAGACACAGAATGAAATACACCTGACAATCCACAAAACACAGAAGGAACGGTGGATCTCGTGCATCAGAAAAGCAACGATCAGTTGACATTTTTCAGAGGAATTTGGCATAAAATCATCTGGTAGAGGACTTTAGGGTATGTTCTCGGTCTACATGCCCTAACCCCTATATCCTCTTACTGTTGGGGGGAATGGGATTGTCTCCTACAAATCTTGACGCTCCCTCTGTGACTGTTTTTGCATCCTGGAGTAGCAACATAACAACATTCATGTTCACAATCGGAGAGATTCTCTTCTGCAGAGGGGGCTTATGCAGCCCTATCCCATGCATGTTTACTTGGAAGCCCCACTATGTCTCATGGGGCTGATGAGTTCCAGTTAATTGTGTAGAGCAGGCCAGGGAAACCTGTCCCCCCCCTCTCAAATTGTTGGGCTCCAACTCCCATCCTCAGCCAGCATGACCTATGTGGTCAGGGATGATGGGAGATGTGGTCTGAGAACATCTGGAGAGCCACACGTTCCTCATGCTTGTTGCATAGGATTGCAGCCTGAGCATCCCATGTGAGAAAGCCCTTAAAAATTGAGGAGGAGTGGATGGGGAGCAGCTATGGACCCTGGTTTCAAGGCAGAATCAGTGCAGGCCATGGTATCTAATTGTGGTTTTAATGTTCTGTATATTTTAAATTGTTTTATTGTGTGTTGTTTGGATTTAATTTTTGTGAACCGCCCAGAGAGCTTCGGCTATTGGGCGGTATAGAAATGAAATAAATAAATAAAATAAATAAATAATACGGACATATAAGGTTCTTTTGGTTAAGTGTCTGCTTTTACTACAAGGCAGTAAGTTCAGGTTAGTAAAATGTATTGGTTAGCATTTTTATTGGGTGTACGTATGTGTGCGAGTGTATGTATGTTTGAGAGGAAGGAAGAGGTTGAGACACAGTAGCATCACTGTGCACTGAACTGGATCCAGGGTAAGCCCTGCTGGAACTTCAGAGCTCCTTGATGTTCAGCCACAGCTGGTTTGGGGTCAACCACATCCTCTTCTCAGGCTGTTGTTGCCATTCAGGAAATGTGTCACCCTGCCTAAGGCATACCTCCGACATTTCATGGATGAATGAAAATAGGGGTGTGCTAATAGCACTGATGGTCTCATCCCAAGGATCACTTCTGAATTCCAGCCTCTCCTCTATTGCACATCAATGAAGTCTCTTTACTGCCTGCTGCATTTGTTGATTCAGCAGTTGCCCTGTCCTCTGCTGGTTTAAAAAAATGAGAGAGTGATTTATTTTTGGGTGGGTGTTAAAGACAGACTTGGAAAAATCACAATTGTCCTGCTGTTTGTTACCAAAAGGTTTGAAAAACAGGAAAAAAGTTATAGTCATTTGTTGCTATTTCCAATGATATTTAATAGAACGCATGAAGTTTTGGATTTCTAAATTGAGATTTGGACCTGAGAAAAAGTGGGCAACCTCTAAATTAGTCCGAGTTGAATTGGGCTGTCTTCCAAATAGCTGAATTGGCGTCTGAACTGAACCTTGTGGTTGGTGCATATCCCTATGAGCTACCTACGCTAACAAAATTTTAAGGTATTCTCCAAAAGGTAAAGATAGGGACAATGATTTTACAAGGACAGCACGCTGGCACTGGCACTAGGTAGGTCTGGGAGCAATGAGCCAAGCCATGGTCACGTCTTTTCTCTGCTTGCTAATAAGAGATGCCTGTTCTCAGGACATAGTAGTTGAGAGCATCTCCAGACACCTAGTTTCTGTATGAATCACTCAAAAGAAACAAGTCCCAAGCTATGCATAGAGTGAGAAATGAGAATGTCCCAAGTCATTAATTAAGGGCTCCTACCATGAGCCCAAAGTATCCACCTGTCTACAGGAGAGTTAATTTGTTGTCTCTCTGCATGATCTTCTGTTCTGCCACTCAGCTTCCACTGGGAACTGGTGGTGGATAGTTCTGTTGTATCTCTGTGATTGGATTATGCAATCACTCCTGATGCAAAGACATAGCAGAACGACCTGTTCTGAAGTTCAGATTACATGTTCCATGGGTCAGTCCTCTACTTTAAAAATGCCAACAAGTGCAAAGGAACCTGAGGCAAGCTGCACTGAGTAGAAGAATGGCGGATTAGTGGGGAATAGCTGCTTAACCCTTTCTCTTTCCACCATTTCACCTCCCCATGCAGTTTATTTGCCCTCTCCCAACTGCTTTTTCACCTGTGCGTGTGTGGGAAATGACAGAGGGATCATTGGTTGCATCTAATGCTGTGAGAGTGCAAAGGGAGTTCCCTGACCCTTTTCTCCTCCCTGCAGCCCCTCAAAATGCCTCTCTTGAGGGTTGGGGTGCTCCTAGGAAAGGCTGGAGATATAGGGCTAGTGGGAGAGGGGAATCTGGGAAAATTAGGTAGAAGTATCTTGCAGGAACATGGGATGCAACCCATTCTTATCTCTCTCTCCCCCGTCCCCGCAGGTGAAAAAGCAGCTTGGGAAGGGTGCTTGTGAGCTGAGGAATGACTGGAAGGGAAAGGGTTAAGGAGAGTCCTTCCTCCCCTCTTTCTGCTCAGATGTCGCCTGCCACAGGCTGTTTGAGGTTTAAAAGAAAAACCACAAAGGAAAGAAAAGAAAAGAATGGAATTCTGCGTAATATGTAGTTTGAACCTCAGAGGGGAGACACCCTGTCCAGTGAGTCAACACAGAGGGCTGGGCTCCTCTGCGGGCAGGTGGCAGTAACACTCATGAACGCTAAAAAATGCAATGGTAAAAAATCCTGCCGACCAGAGGTGAGGCTATTTCATGTTGGCTCAAGCGTCACAAAGCTGGGAAACTGGAAGCTAAGGCTGATGCCTTAACAAATGTGCCCCATGATTGGTAATGGTGTTGTGCAATCATGCTGGCTCCAAGATTTTTGGCAGGCTCCACGTTTTGCGGGGCCTTTGGGCAACCAAGTGTCAGTGGCTCCACTTTGGACTGGATATAAAGCACTATGCTTACTTTTGCACCATGTTTACTCTTATTATTATTAGTAATTATTTTATTTATTTATTTCATTTCTGTACCACCCAATAGCCGAAGCTGTCTGGGTGGTTCACAACAATTCACAAAATCACGAACCACAAGATAATAATTATACAAGATAATAAAATACAGCATAAAATTTCAGTATACGAAATGTAAAACAATTCAAACAGCTCAAAGCAATGTCCATAAAATACTAGACCCGCTAAAGATCTCTAACATAAATCCCCCGCCATATGCCACTAAATGCCTGGGACTAGAGGGCAGTCTTAACCTGGCATCGAAAAGATGACAGTGTTGGCGCCAGGCAGACCTAGTGGGGAGATCATTCCATAATCGGGGGGGGGGGGCACCACTAAGAAGGCCCTCTCCCTTGTTGCCACCTTTCAAGCCTCCCTTGGAGGTGGCAGTGGTAGGAAGGCCTCACATGATGGTTGTAGTGGCCGGGTAGGTTCAGGTCAGGAGAGGCACTCCATCAGGTATTGCGGTCCCGAGCCATGTAAGGCTTTATAGGTTAAAACCAGCACCTTCAATTGGGCTCGGAAACATAGAGGCAGCCAATGCAAATGGGCCAAAATTGGTGTCCTTACCCTTCTTCTTCCCAATGCTCTCCTTTCCCCTCCCTGTGACAATTCTGCACCTTTCCTCCCCTGCACCTCTCTAGCTCGCTTTCCCTCTCTTCTCACATAGATATAAAAAGAGCAGAGACAGACATACCTTAAAGTTTGCAATAGACCATTAAAAAACAACCCCTGTCCCTAGGTGATGGAAATCAACTGAGAATTCCAAGATTTACTGCATCTGTGATTGGACAGCAGGTGCCTCCCACATAAAAAATGAGCAGAGACAAGAATGTGTGCACTTTTTAAAAGGGGTCTTACATAGAAAATCTTATTTAGGGTGCAGTCCTGTCGACTGCTCCCTGTGTGATTGGAAACCCCCAAACTAGAGGCATCTGATCATCCAATGCAGGGCAGGAGAATGGCAGAGGTTATTTTCGCCCCCCATCCTTTTGCCCTGCAGATTTTGCTAGGTGGGCTTTTCAGCACACCCAGCAAGGGTACTTCAGAGGGAGAGGGAAGGAGGTTGGAGGAGGTTCAGGATAACTCATATCCTGGCTTCTCCAGTCTCTTCCCCTCCCCGCCCACTGGAACACCCCCTTTCTTCCTCCTCTGAGGTCACTTTTCTGGTGCAGTTCTTTCCATGCTGGCTGAGAGGGAGCAGGGGAGGAGGGTCACAACTCTGACATCCCTTTCCACAGTTGGAATGCTCCCTCAGAAGGGGGAGTCAGAGCATCCCAGGGACCATAGGATTGCTCCCTTAAGGTGCAATCCTAGGCACATTTAGACAGAAAACAGGTCTGCAACTCCCAGCATGCCTCAGCCATTCTGGGAGTTATAGGACTTTTTTTCTGTCTAAACTTGTATAGGATTGTGTATTCAGTTAGGTTTGAAAAGTGCAACCCAGATGCATGGAGTCATTGGAGCATGAGGTTTCTGCCTGCAATTGGGCAGTGGATTTGGGTTGGCAGGAGGTTTGAGGGATCAATTTAAGTAGATTGCTGGAACCTGAGGGGTGTCTTGTATGGGGGAGTTAAGGCAAACTAGCCTTAACCTGCCCCCCCATATTCAGTATTAAAAGTGGACTGTAGATTATATTGCAGTGAGTTTCTCTCAGTACATATCCCCAACCTATACTAAGGTATAATAACAACAGCAAACTATACTGCAGTCTTATAATATGCCATTCTGTCTCTTTTACCTGTAATATGGGGGATAACAGCACTGGGCAACACTACAGGGTCATTGTATGCTATTCTCTCATCAACACCTCAGCCCCCTACCTGCAGTAGGGGTGTAATGCCTCTGGACAGCACTTCAGTTTTAGTGTAAACCACTGGCTGCCTTTACAGTAAAATAAAAACCCATGTCCTCCGGACCGGGGTGATTGCTGAGAGGGGAAGCTTTTAATTTTCAAGGCTCCATAGAACTCAATGAAACACTGCCATCTAGTGGCTGTTTTAATAGCGTAACCATCCAACTTAAAATAAATAGTTCATTGTTTCTGGATCTTTTGGAGATGGAATAACCAGGAAATACCTCTGGATTTGTCCTGGAGGTTGATGACATCATGAAAAGGACCCGCCAACGTCCATGAGTGAGCAATCTCAATAGCAGGATAAAAGCTCCGTGTGAAGGAGCCCACTGTCTGAGGCTGAGTTCCCATCTACAGTATTCAGCATGAACTACACTTCAGGGCTGACATAAGCCATTTTCCCCCCCAGCCACAGAGTCTTCCAACCTACAATATAAGGATGATGAACTGCATTTGTCTTGGTAGGGCTAATGAGCTAAAAAAAACCCTTTAGCTTAATAGGTCCTGAGTTCAAAGGTGCAGGAACTCCTTATTCTGTTACCTTTTTGTTGGGGGCAAGGGGGAGATGCACACTGGTGCCCAGTCACAGCTATCTTAAACTTTTGGATTTTTCCTTTGACTTCTATGAGCAGCTTTCACTTCTGCCCTAGGGCACTTTTAAAAAGTAGAAGTGGATTCTCAGGGTAAGCCAGGAAATGACCAGTTTAGAAGAGATGGATCACTTTTGTCCTTTGTCCTTCCTTTTCTCAATGCGATTTGAGAGATAGATGGGTTAGTAGTAATTCAAGCGAGCTCAAGGGCTGCTTTGACACACACTTCTGCCAGATGCCCTTCCCCTCCTTGCTTCTAAGGGAAAGACCTGCAGCTGCTCTCTAGCCCAAGCGCACGCACACACCTAACTTGTCCCTCAACCCCTCTGTGCTCTTTGCCTTTGTCTCCTTGGTTTCTCAGCTTCTAGGTGATCAGCACAGGTGCTCCCCAGACTCTACACAGACACACCCCAGTCTTGTCCCTCCTCTGCATTCCTTGGCTTTATTTCCTTGATTTCTCTCCCCACTGCCAGTTGATCTGTGGCATTTTGAAGTTGTCACTGCATTAGCTGCACCTCCTCCTTGCAAGCAAATACTTTCAGAGTCTGTTCTGGTGCTGGATGTTGGAAAGTCTGATGTGACTTACAGCAGAGTTGCTCTGTATAGAGAAAGCATGGCAACACAGCATTCAGTATTGGAGGTAATGAACACAGGCTAAAGCTGGTTTAGAAGAAGTTCAAATCAACTTAATTTATTAGTGCTTTTATACACAACATCAGAGAAGGCTGTTTAACACTGTTTAACTACAAGCACCCCCTACAGCTGAGTGTGTGAGTGAAGTGAGCGAAGGCATGGGGTATGGTTACTTGCTTCCTTTAGGGAGAGAGCTGCATGGCACTTATTGAAGAGGCAGAGAAGGAAGAAGGAAAAAGAAAGAGGAAGGGGAGGGAGCAGGAAAAAGGAACTGATCAGACACTAAGCGGGATGAACAAGACAAGCAGCTGTTGATGCAATGTATTCTCTATCGCCCCCTACTGTCTGGAAGCATGCGGACCTGTTCCTATTTTCCAACACTGGGGACTGCCAGTGGCTTCCCTATGTATAGGGACAACATCATCAGTTGACACCAACAAACATTGGAAGGAGGGTGAGCGTCCCATGCTGAGATGCTGTGTCTCTTCACAGGCTTGCTACCAGACAGCCACAGGCTAGGGGCTGGCATGAAGTTCTGTAATGGGCTCTTCTGAGGGCATGGGCCCTTGGGAAGTGCCCCACGGTACTGACCCCAGATGCAGCCCTGTGTGCAATGTAACAAATTGTGCTTGGTTACAACTTACTCTCCATGCACCCACACTTCCCCTTGGTCTTTCAGGCTCAAATCCAGATGGGAAGAATAGAGTGCCTGGGATCAGAAAAGATGCCCTGTGTTGTCCTGGTCCTATATTGCAATTGAACCTTACTGTATTGCTAGAGGAATCTTCCTGTGAGTTGACGCATGCCTGTTTGTTGCTTGTTAGCCAGCACAGTTTCTGACTTTGCACAACATCACTGAACACTGGGCATATCTGTTAAGCAAGTTGGAAGTTTAGGCACCAGCCTAAACTTCCAATTTTCTGGCTTTGTGGAGCTTGAGCCGACATGAGATAGTCAGAACTCTGGTCTTAAACAGGCAGGTTTTCTTTTATCATTGAATTTCCCTGGTTCTTGAAAAAGGAAATCTGTTCTTTCAGTGGTCTGAAAAACAAAACAAAACACAAACTAAAAAACAAAATACAAACAAGTCATTAACTGAGTTGTTGTTGTTGTTGTTCAGTCGTTTAGTTGTGTCCAACTCTTCGTGACCCCATGGACCATAGCACGCCAGGCCTTCCTGTCCTATTAACTGAGTAGATATGTACAAATGAATAGATATGTCTCTGCATGTTCAGAATAGCTTACTTCAGAGTAAGCCTGCACAGTATTCCAGCATAGCATTTTCCTTTTCCTCCCTCTCTTCATCCGTGATCTGTCAGTCAGTAAGAGTGCTTCCCTCAGTCTTCAAAATTACCCCACAAAACCTTATCTCAGTTGATAGTTCCCTGCTATTCCCTCCCCTGCCCCAATACACACACTATCAGAATGCTGACAGGAAGAGTGGAATTCAAAACAATAGAATACTGGCCGCATTCTAGTTTCAGAGTGACTGTAGCCATGAAATGGAATAGCCATGAGTTATGCCTGACATAACTTTGCCAGCAGTTGCTGCCATAGGCCTTCATGGGGCAGAAAAATCTTGATAACTTTTAAACCACAGCTCAGAATTTCACCAAACCAAAGAAAGGCACACCCTGTTGACAAAATATACGTGGTCGTATTCCAAAAAGTAGCCCTATGCGTTTCATTTTCCACATGATGAAATGTTAAACTACAGTTGATATGGCCAGACAAGGTTTCTTTTTGTTTTGTTTTTTTTCAAATGTTTTGTATGTCTTACATGTCGTACTCTGCAAAAGCTGTGGTTTAACGTTTATTCATGAGATAAATGATTTTCAGGGAAGAATTAGAAAGAATTGGTACATTATAGCGAACATTAATGGGTGCCAAGAAATACTTATGAGCTCTTTCAAAAGAACAAGGAATACCACACCACAAGCAGACACACCTCAGTGTTCTTCGAGGTGCTACATCCCCACAGGACACCACCCCTGTGGACGTTGCATAAACCGTAAACTGGCTAACGGACCCAGCTTTGCACAGATGGGAGTAGCCCTTATGTTGATACACGGAAGCCTTCAAGCAAACTTACACAGCTTTCAGAGTTGGACACACTGTGCCCGCCCCATCTGAGTGAAGCCATGCCCACTGACACCCCTAGGCACAGCCTTTTCCATGGTGCACCCCATAGCCCCCTGAGGGAGGGGTCTGAGGGGGCTGCCCCACAGCAGGGGGAGGGTCAGGCTTATAATTGTGCCCCTCGACCCACTAATCTGTTGCGGCTTCAAACTGTATGGAGTGCAAAGCTATGTGCTACATAGTTAGTGAAGCCTGCCCCTAGTGGCTGAAAATGTAACTGCAGGCTTCAACCACATGGACACACTTAAGTTAATTACAATTTGTTGTTGTTCAGTCGTTAGGTCATGTCCGACTCTTCGTGACCCCATGGACCATAGCACGCCAGGCCTTCCTGTCCTGCGCTGTCTCCCGGAGCGTGCTCATTTTCATATTCATTGCATCCGTGATGCTATCTAGCCATCTCATCCTCTTCCGTCCCCTTCTCCTTTTGCCTTCAGTCTTTCCCAGCATCAGGGTCTTTTCCAGGGAGTTTTCTCTTCGCATTAGGTGGCCAAAATATTGGAGCTTCAGCTTCATTATCTGTCCTTCCAATGAGCACTCAGGGTTGATTTCCTTTAGGATGGACTGATTTGACCTCCTTGCAGTCCAGGGGACTCGTAAGAGTCTTCTCCAGCACCACAGTTCGAAAGCATCAATTCTTCGGCGCTCAGCCTTCCTTATAGTCCAGCTCTCACAGCCATACATTACTACTGGGAAAACCATAGCTTTGATTAGACGGACCTTTGTCGGCAAGGTGATGTCTCTGCTTCTTACTATGCTGTCTAGGTTTGCCATAGCTTTCCTCCCAAGGAGCAAGCGTCTTTTAATTTCATGGCTACAGTCACCGTCTGCGGTGATCTTGGAGCCCAAGAAAGTAAAATCTGTCACTGCTTCCATTTCTTCCCCTTCTATATGCCAGGAAGTGATAGGGCCAGATGACATGATCTTAGTTTTTTTAATGTTGAGTTTCAAACCAGCTTTTGCACTCTCCTCTTTCACCCTCAACAAGAGGCTCTTGAGATCCTCTTCGCTTTCTGCCATTAGGGTGGTATCGTCTGCATATCGGAGGTTGTTGATAATTCTCCCGGCAATCTTAATTCCGACCTGTGATTCATCCAACCCGGCATTTCTCATGATGTACTCTGCATATAAGTTAAATAAGCAGGGTGACAATATGCAGCCTTGTCGTACTCCTTTCCCAATTTTGAACCAATCGGTTGTTCCATGTCTGGTTCTTACTGTTGCTTCTTGACCCTCGTACAGGTTTCTCAGGAGACGGGTAAGGTGGTCTGGTATTCCCATTACTTTCAGAATTTGCCACAGTTTGTTGTGATCCACACAATCAAAGGCTTTAGCGTAGTCAATGAAGCAGAAATAGACGTTTTTCTGGAATTCTCTTGCTTTCTCCATGATGCAGCGAATGTTGGCGATTTGATCTCTAGTTCCTCTGCCTCTTCGAAACCCAGCTTGTACTTCCGGTAGTTCTCGGTTCGCATACTGCTGAAGCCTAGCTTGTAGGATTTTGAGCATCACCTTGCTGGCATGTGAAATGAGCGCAATTGTGCGGTAGTTTGAACACTCTTTGGTGTTGCCCTTCTTTGGAATTGGAATGTAAACTGACCTTTTCCAGTCTTGTGGCCACTGTTGAGTGTTCCAGATTTGTTGGCATATTGAATGCAGCACTTTAACAGAATCATCTTTTAGGATTTGAAATAGCTCAGCAGGAATACTGTCATCTCCGCTAGCTTTGTTGTTACTAATGCTTCCTAAGGCCCACTTGACTTCACTCTCGAGGATGTCCGGCTCAAGTTCAGTGACCGCACTATCATGGCTATCAGGGACATTCAGATCTTTCCTGTATAGTTCTTCTGTGTATTCTTGCCACCTCTTCTTAATCTCATCTGCTTCTGTTAGGTCCCTGCCTTCTTTGTCCTTTATCATGCCCGTCTTTGCACAAAACGTTCCCTTGAGATCTCCAATTTTCTTGAAGAGATCTCTAGTCTTCCCCATTCTATTGTTTTCCTCGATTTCTTTGCATTGTTCATTTAAGAAGGCCTTCTTGTCTCTCCTTGCTATTCTCTGGAACTCTGCATTCAGTTGGCTATATCTTCCCCTTTCTCCCTTGCTTTTCGCTTCCCTTCTTTTGTGAGCTACTTGTAAAGCCTCATCAGACAGCCACTTGGCTTTCTTGCATTTCTTTTTCTTTGGGACGGATTTCATTGCTGCCTCCTGAACAATGTTACGGACCTCCGTCCATAGTTCCTCAGGCACTCTGTCTATCAGGTCTAATCCCTGAAATCTATTCCTCACCTCCACTGTATATTCAGAAGGGATATGACTGAGGTCATACCTGAACGGTTTAGTGGTTTTCCCGACGTTCTTCAATTTAAGCCGAAATTTTGCAAGAAGCAGCTCATGATCTGAGCCACAGTCAGCTCCAGGTCTTGTTTTTACTGACTGTATGGAGCTTCTCCATCTTTGGCTGCAAAGGACATAATCAATCTGATTTCGATATTGACCATCTGGTGACGTCCATGTGTAGAGTCGCCTCTTGTGCTGTTGGAAAAGAGTGTTTGCTATGATCAGCATGTTCTCTTGGCAAAACTCTATTAGCTTTTGTCCTGCTTCATTTTGTACACCAAGGCCATGCCTGCCTGTTATCCCGGTGATTTCTTGACTTCCTACTTTAGCATTCCAATCCCCTATGATGAAGAGGACATCTTTTTTTGGTGTTAGTTCTAGAAGGTGTTGTAGGTCTTCATAGAACCGATCAACCTCAGCTTCTTCGGCCTCAGTGGTTGGGGCATAGACTTGAATTACTGTGATGTTGAATGGTTTGCCTTGGATTTGTACTGAGATCATTCTATCATTTTTCAGATTGTACCCCAGTACTGCTTTTCCCACCCTTTTGTTGACTATGAGTGCTACTCCATTTCTTCTAAGGGATTCTTGCCCACAATAGTAGATATGATGGTCACCTGAATTAAATTCGCCCATGCCTGTCCATTTTAGTTCACTGATTCCCAAGATGTCGATGTTCAATCTTGCCATCTCATGTTTGACCACCTCCAGCTTACCTTGATTCATTGTTCTGACATTCCAGGTTCCTAAACAATATTTTTCTTTACAGCATCGGATTTTCTTTTCACCGCCAGACACATCCACAGCTGAGTGTCCTTTCGGGTTTGGCCCAGCCGCTTCACTCTTTCTGGCGCTACTTGGAAATACTCTCTGCTCTTCCCCAGTAGCATATTGGACACCTTCCGACCTGAGGGGCTCATCTTCCGGCGTCATATCTTTTAGCCTTGTGATACGTTCCATGGGATTTTCTTGGCAAGAATACTGGAGTGGGTTGCCATTTCCTTCTCCAGTGGACCACATTTTGTCAGAACCCTCTGCCATGACCTGTCCGTCTTGGGTGGCCCTGCACGGCATAGCTTATGGCTTCACTGAGTTACGCAAGCCCCTTCGCCACAACAAGGCAGTGATCCATGAAGGGGAATCATTACAATTAATTAATTACAATTAATGTGTTTTAAAATCAAAATAAGCCTGAAGTGCACATTCCCAGGTATACCTGCCACATTGCAAGTATACCTGCCACATTTCAGGTGTCTAGCTTTCATGGTCTTGGAGCTATGGCAATGACGGACAGACAGATGGACAGAGACACATCCTCTTTTATATTTATAGGTAGTCATATGGTTACAATGTATGGTTTAAATTTGCTTGCTGCAGTGCTGAATCATCATGTTGGGCTTGGTTGAAACTGATCCAATGGTATCGAAGCTGTAACTCTTTCAAAAATTTTATTGGCTGCCATTTTGTTTTAAGATGGCAAACCAAATTTTCACTATGCCTAAACCCATCCCAGAACGAGATAGAACAAATCTTAGAAGTTTCATTACAATCAGATGTACAGTTTTCGAGTCCACTGAGGACATACAAACACTTCCTTTTATATGTATATAATAAATATAATATATATAAGATAAGAAGATATACTTGCAAGTTGATCGAACTGGAAGATTTGATCTCTCCCCCCCCCCCCCAATATACCCTGAAACAATTCACAACTTATATTACAAGTTGGGTGATTTATGCTATCTGTTTTCTCTCTATGTGGGCAAAATGTTCAGGCCTTTGAAAATACAAATAGGTTAATATGTATGCAACATCAGAAATAAAAATAGGGCAGTCCTTTGGTATGACATTTTATAGAAAAAACAAACAAACAAACAAACAAACAAACACCATTCTGCAAAGGATATAAGGTTCTGGGCTTTCAAAAATCGTTACAACTGATGATAGAATCCTTTAAAAAAGAGATCTTGAATGGATTCTCAGAATGAAAATTCTGACCCTGGGGGCCTCAGCGAAGAGCTGAAGTTTCAGCCTCTTCTGTAAAGTTTAGTACTTTTGAGACACTGCCTTAGAAATATGCTGCATTTCCAGATATGGGCCTAAGTAGAAACTACATGGATTCAGCAGTAAGATTTGGTAAAGGAATGTATAAAAAATGACTGCATTTCACAATTTGACACCAGTCACAGGATTCGTCTTGGAGACTATATTTTTCAGAGATCTCTGCAGGCATATACTAAAACTGAGTAAGTAATCACAGGCAAGTTTGCAGATGATGACAAAGATGATGTTTTTAAGACTCAGAGGAAGATTGTGTCCAGGAGCTGGACCTGGTTGTAAGTGTATTTGGCTGAGGTGGAGCTTTAGGGAATTTGGCCTGAGGTAAAAGAAGGCATTAGAAGCTTTTATTGAAGAGGGATATGGTCGTTTTATGTTTATTTTGATGAGAGTTACCTTGTGAAGGCTTTGCTCTAAAATTGGCATAGGCATACTTAAAACAAATGAACAAACATATACATATATGTAGAGCAGGGGTGGGCAAAGTGCAGCCGCATGCATCTCCTGGTGCACCCTGGTATGGTCCCTGCTACCCCCTGGTGCCCAATAATAATAATAATAATAATAATTTTTAAAAGGCTCCCATAGTGGCTGTGGAGCACCCAAAAGGTAAAATCTAGCTTGTTTGCAAGCGGCATTTGGCTCTTTTGGTGTGTGGTAGCCACTACAGAGCACCAAAAGATTTAAATTTAGTTTGGAAACAAGTGAAATCTAACAAGTGTAGTGCTCTGTAGTGCTATGGAGCAGTTTGTTGTCAAATTTCAGCAGCCAATCAGCAATTCTGGCCCTCTTTTGCAGCGAGGGGGCATCCTGTGGATTGCGCGGTGCCCTGCGGCCGGACTCCAGGAGGTGACAATGGCCCACGGAACACCAGACGTTGCCCACTCCTAATGTAGAGCCAATGTGCCAGTGAAGGGGAGCAGGATCGTGCCCACTGATCCTGTGTCCTACATCCATTCAAAATATTGTTGGTATAGAGCACAGGTGTACCTACAAACCTAATGCACATAGGCTCCGTCTGCATATTTGGAAGCTCTGTTTTAGAGAGTGCCCAATCACACACAGGCTTTGGACTGACATGATCTTGAACGTGCACCAGCAGGCACGATTCCAATCCTCCTTTGTGCATGCAGAATAATGTCTGCATAGGTCTAAAGATGCTAGACTGATGGGGCATTGGTTGCTCCCAAGGAACTTTTCTTCCTCTGTAAACTTGGGGGGACTGCAAAAAAACAAAACAAAACCAGAAAAACCAAACCAAACAAAACTGGATTTAGATTTTGGCTCGTCAGCACCAAATGGGGAGGACGGGCTTTTGTTTTGTTTTTGTTTTTTTGCTTCCCCTCCACGAAAACTCTCTAATTATGGTCTGTGCCAATAATAATGTCATAGAGACATTGGTTGTTACCACATTGGAAAAACAACTCTGTGGAGTTGGAGAGCTCAGAACAGACAGTTATTTTGGGGGGCCAAAGAAAGCCACTTTGAGGAGGGGGTAGTGCTTAGTGGGCCGTGATTTAGTCCTCCACCCGAAGTGGGTCCCTTACATTTCATTGCCATACCACATAGCCACTGCACCCCTCTGGCTTTTCTGGTCTGGAACTTTCAGATCTAGTGATCCACTCGACCTCCTCCTCCACCCACTGTGGGGTTTATGCTAGCAGGGGAATTCGGGGAGTTGTAGGACTTTTCTCTGTTAAAAAAGTCATTGTGTCCTTAGTGTGGCATAAGTAGGGATGGGCGAATCAGCAAAACGTGAGCTTGTTGATGGTCTCTGAATTCGACTTGGAAGCTCGTTCTGACTCCTGCCCCCTATCAGATTGTGAGCTTTGTTTTTTTTTTCTGTTCACACAAAAATTTGTGTGTATTTCGGTGTATATTTTTCCTGATGTATGCATCAATTGTGTACATTTTTGAAATGTACCAATTTTTCTCCCATTGATTAAAGCACATTTTTCAAGAGTACAGTTTTTCATGCACATTCTTCAAATGTATGCATGTTGCTGAAAGCATATTTTTTGGTCTTCGAATCAAATCACAAGCTTGGAAATGTATTACATTTGAGTCCTTGTTCAGGTCTGGGAGGTGAGAATTTGGTAAATTCTGCTCAAAAATGAACTGAAATGAATTTCTCCTTTATCCCTAGGCATAAGTGCTTGTGGGACAGAGGCCATTTTGTCAGATACACGGGGTGTTATCATCCATTAGTATGCGTCTATGTACTGTGTACATACTCATTCACATACGTGGGCATGGACAGAAGTGTGTGTGTGTGTGTGTGTGTGTGTGTATAGAATGCCGTTAAAAAGTGAGGTCAACAATGCAAGAGATCTGTGTATATGTCATATTGTCATGCAGACCACAAAAGAATGTGAGATTTAGTCAAAAGGATATAATCTCCAATCTCTTATACTGTCGGGCCTTCTTGTCTCACTTTGTATTAACATTTGCTCTTCCATTCTTCTGACTGTGTGTGTTTGTTTATGTATGGGCCAACTCAGAATAACACTTCATGGCAGCATCTGATGAACTAGGCTAGGGGTGCAGACCTGTTTGGAGGGGGGGGGGAGTTTCTCCACCCTGCACTCTGTTCTGGATGATGTCAGTGGGCATGACCCTGTCCCTGCCATCACGTTTGGGGCATGACCCCACCACTGGACATCACCCCCTTTTCTCTTTGTGGGCGTTGGGTGTTGTGTGTTTGCTCACCCCCCCCCCCCATTCACTGCTATCTCTAAGATCAGAAATAGCAGCAGGGATTAGGTAAGCTTATGCTGCAATACATTTGTTACTCTTTTTAAGGTGTTGCAAGACCCCCCTTTTGCTTTTGCTTTTGTTGAATATGCTAATATGGATACCCTCTGGCATCTGGCAAAAAAAGCTTGCTCTAACCACTAGTCCATTCCACATGGCAGCCAGGAACAAAAGCCCTGACTCCACTATTCTGTGGTGCATCTGACCATGATGCTTTTAAGGCTCCCCCCCCCCAAACCACCCTACTCGCCTGTAGCGAGTAATGCATACTTCCAGGCAACCACATGGGAAGTTCCTGTTTGCTCAAAGACAGATGTTTCTTTTTCTTTGTCCTTTCAGGTTAGTGAGGTACCATAAATTACTTATATTCCTGGCATGTGTGGGCTGATGGGCCCAGTAATTATTGTGGGCTTTTGCAAACTTATTTGTAAAGGTGCTTCAAGGCTTTTCAAATTTAGTTCTTTGCTCTTTTTTCTTCAGCTGTTCCTCTCCTCTCCTCTCCTCATCAGTGTGGAGATTTTCTCCCTCTTTCCACAATGTCTCCAAACATTCTCAGTGTGCTGGGTTAGAACAATATTGGTTTGGGACAGCTGTCTGATACCCATCTGCCACCCCCTGATTCCCTGGTGAAAATTCATCTGACTAGCCTGGGAATGTTACCTCACTGTTCACTGTTTGTCCTACAGCCCAGAGCTGCATCTGAATGTCCGGGAAGTTCCCCGGGTTCAGCAAATTTCTAAAAGGCTTGATTTGTCTGGGGGGTTTTCTTTGTATTTATTTTCTTAATGATTTATTTTTCCTACTTAAAAAACTGAGTGTAACATTTGAGCCATCCTGGCCACAGAGCTTCGAACAGCACCCGCTTGCCCCATCATTCCTGAGGAGCCTGGCTCTGTCATGATCGTGGGTTGAGGTCACAAACGCTCTGAGTTTGTGGTTTCTCTGATTGCTTTGTTTGTGACTAGAGGCTTGGCAGAGAAACCGAGAGACTTGGTGACCAGCCCCTGCTCTAACTGCCAGGCATCACTGTCTTCATGGGGCTGGGACTTCAGAGCTCAGGATTCCTGAATGTCATGCACAAATGTGCATTTTCAAAGAGCTGAGGCTGAAGGGTTTTTGGTGTTTTTGTTTTTTTTTTAAATCCCCCCCTCCAGTTTAAATTGATTGATTGATTGATTGATTGATTGCATTTGTAAACCACCCAGTTACTCATATTCTCTGGGCTGTGTACAAATTAAGAACGTAAAATACAAAGTAACAATAAAACAACAATAATGTAGAAGTAATTCCTGCCCATAAAATCTGCCTACTCCTTCTTGGGAGAAGGTCTGTAGCTCAGTGGTAGAGTACATGCATTGTGTGCAAAAGGTCCCAGGTTCAAGTCCCGGAATCTCCAGGTAGGAAAGACCCTTGCCAGAGACCCTGGAGGGCCGCCACCAGTCAGTGTAGAAGCAAAGCTGAGCTAGATAGACCAAAGGATCTGACTCGGTATAAGGCAGCTTCCTATGTTGTTCTTAATTGAAGTTAATTAGTCAATTGATTATAATTAATCAATTGATTATAATTATCAATCAATTTAGTATAATTATCAATCAATTATAATTAATCAATTAATTAAATCGTTGGTGCTGTTTATTTCTTTTATTGTGTTTTTAATTTATCTGTTTTTATGTTTTCTCTAAATTAACATTTTGTTTTTGATCTGGGTTTTATTGTTAGTGCCATTGGAGTTCTGTTTTTGGCGGATAGGCGGGGGAATAAATAAATAAATAAATAAATACATTCTTGGACTAGAATGGATTGTGTGAGAGCAGTGCGCTCATGTGCGAATGTATGTGCTTAGGGGCTTGACACCAAGTGTCCTATGCAGGATGGGGGTGAATGGGATTTGAGCTCGATGTGGTGTTGTGTGCATAGAGTGTCTGATTAGGACCAGGGAGAGGTCCCTGGTTAAATCCCCACTCAGCCACGGAGCCATATAGACCGCCCTGAGCTCCTAAATGTTGTCATGAAAGAAGAAAGGAAACTTTGCTCCCATACCTTATGATGTGTGCACAGCCAACACTGAACTGACCCATTAGGACTTCAATGAGGGGGTTTGTAGGGCTGTGTGGGATAGGCTTGACCATACAATTAACACACTCAACAGCCGCCACCCCCGTCTATCTGTTCTGTGCACGTGAGAAGGGGTTCCGTGTGCATGCAACATATTCATGTAGAGCTTCTCATGCCAAGGGGGATCCTGGCCCAAACATCTTTCATCCTACGTGGAGGATCTTGATGTGTGTACATCACTGTGTGCATGCAGAGCCTTCTAAGAACATAAACAGAGCCCTGCTGGATCAGACCAAAGGCCCACAGTAGCCAACCAGATGCCCCAATGAGAAACCCACAAGCAGGACATGAGCGAAATATCACCTGCCTTCTCATGTTCCCCAGCAAGCAGTATTCAGAGGCATACTATCGCTATCATGACTAGTAGCCATTGACAGCTTTATCCTCCATTACTGTAAGCCCCTATCAAGTCCAGCATTTTGTTTCCACACATGGCTGAGCAAATGCCTGTAGGTCCCACAGCAGCACAGGAGTTCCTCAAGACTCCCTTCCTCAAAATGTCAGTTCAGGCAGAATTATTTGCCCTACACCTTCTGAAGTGGAGTCAGACTTTTTAGAATGGTTTGCAAATTCAAAGGTGTGTGTGTGAGTGTTGCCTTCACTGAAAAGCTTGTAGATGCTGTATCGGTTCAAACTTCCCTGGAGGCCATACCTCTGAGCGGAAATTCTGTTCCTAATCTGAGATGAGAAGGGGTTGATGAGGGCTTGTGCTGAAGAAAAGGCACCCTTTCCATGCTTATAGGCATTCTTCCATATTCTTTGATGAGCTTCCACTGGGCTTTAAAAACCTTGCTGTTCAGGCGGGCGTTTGGGGTGGGTTTGGGTTTTTTAGAGCAGTGTTGTTGTTGTTTTGTTGTTCAGTTGATTATGTGAATTTGTTATTAGTATTGTACGCCACCTAGAGTGGTTGGGTAGCCGGCCAGATGGGGGGCTAATAAATCAAATGAATGAGCGAGCGAGCGAGTGAATGAATGAATGAATGCACAAGAGCCATGTTGTTAAAAAAAGAAGTTCTGGAACTAAACCACGCTGAGCTCTGGCACATATTACAACCTATTGCACGCACGCACGCACAAACACAACCACCAACTTGCTGAAATCCCCTCCACTTCAATGATGATGATGATTAAAGTTTGCTTCTTGTTTTTTCCCGTTCTAAGGTTGGGAACGGCAGCCCTCCTAATCAGATTTGTTTCAGCCGTACTCTGGGACCTCTGACTGATTAGAGGTCCTATTAGGTGGTCATTGTTAAGGCGATCTCTGTGTCAGATAGACCCTGTGACCATTAACTCACCTTCCCCTCTGGAATCAATTAGCTGGTCTGGAAGAGTGATATTGCACTAGCTGCTGGAGCATGAAACAGTGTTTGCGAGGTGGATTACCAGTGCATCACTGTCACTCTTTTGGCCACGGGTTAAAGGGTTAAGTCTGCCCAGAGTAGTAGTCCCTGTGCCAGCTCTCTGCAGGCAGCCAAAAAATGATTGAGCAATGGTTTGCGGGCAATGGATGTTCCCTACAGCCACATGTACGGACTCTCCATCTTGCAAAGAATGCACACACCCAACCTGTGAGTCTCTCTACCCTGCAACGGACCATCTGCTTTCAGAGAACGTTGAGACAGACCAGAGTTCCCTAATCAGCCCCAGAACCAGAGGTACAGAAGCCAAGGAGGCAAGGAAAGGAGCAGAAAGACTTGGGGAAAGAGGGGTTCAAAGGTAAGGCTGTTACAGCATCTTTGGATGGTAAGTAGGATTTGCCAGCCATTCAGAATTTTTTTTATATAGTTGATTATTGCCTCTTTATCTCACCCTCTCTTCCAAGGAGTTCAGGGCAGTATGCATAGCTGTTATCTTCACAACAACCTTGGGAGGTAGGTTAGGCTGAGAGAGCCTGGTTTGAGGTCAACCAGCAAATAGGCAAGTGAGGATTTGGACCCAGGTCTTCCCTTCCCTAGTCCAGCACTCCAGCCCCTACACCACAGTTCCTCTGTCTGTAACAAGTAAGAAGTCCAGAATGGATGCCTATTATGGACACAGGTTGTCTGTATTTTGTGTTTGTGAAGGCAAAATAAATGTAGGTTTGTTTTGCAGAAATAGCATGCATAGGCATTTTTGCTTTAAAAACACTTCTGGAAATGAACATTTCTGTGCAGGAAAATAAGGGGTTTGAAGATCTGTTTTCTAACTTTGCATGTAATAATTAACCCGTGCGTGCACACACATACCAATGTGACTAGATGGTCAGGAATATGCTGGGATTGCAATAAGCTCCATCTAGACTTCTTGTCCCCTGGTTGCTTGTCGCTCTGGAGGGCAGGACTAGAACGAATGGGTGGAAATTTCAAGGAAGCAGATTTCGGCTAAGCATTAGGTGTTTCGTAACAGTAAGAGCTGTTTGACAGTGGAACTGTCTGCCTTGGGAAGTATTGGGCTCCCCTTCACTAGAGGTGTTTAAGCAGAGTCATCTGTCAGTTGCATCCTGCAGGGGGTTGGACTAGATGATCTATAAGGGGTCTTCCAACTCTGCGATTACTTATTTTCTCCCTGGGAGGTTGATGTGGGAGTCTGGTTCCCAGTTCACGATTCACCCTGGAGTGGCATGAGCAGCCTGAACAAGGGGACTCCAAATCATGCATCCTCTTCTTATTTGGGGATGCAGGTGGCGTGTTCCTGGTTCAGGCTTCCCATGCAGCTCTCGGCAGAATACAGGACTGGGAAGGAGGAGCCAAACAGGGGTCAAATGATGGGGCGGTGGGGGTGGCAGCAGAGGGTCCCCACCCTCCTTACCTTGTGTGATGGCCCTCTTCATGGCTGTATTGAGAAGGCTAAATAGAGGTGGGGTGATCCGGCTAAAATGGGAAGGAGTCAGAGGAAGGGACATTGTGAATTTCGGTAAGCCCCTCCCTCCCTCTCTCCCACAAACCATTTGGGCACTGGAACTAACACCACCCTCGTTTCTGCCGCCCTGAATGGCCAGATTGCCTGTGATCTGCCAAGCTGAACAACAGCAAGCTGAATGTTTCAAGATATCCTCTCTCCTGCCCATAGTTCAGTTCTGACTGTCCACAATATTTATTTCTTCTTTCTTTCTTCCTTCAGAAGTCATATACCTTCTGGGTTCTTCCTTTTTTTTTTTTTTTTTTTTGATGGTGCAGTGCTGTCACTAAGACTGTCTCAAGTTTCCTCAACCTGGTGCCCTCCAGATGTTTTGGACTGCAACACCCATCATCCCCAGCCAGCCAGTCAGGAGGGCACCAGATTGCTGAAGGCTGGACTAACTTTCGAAGATGTAGTTGAAACATAGATACTCGCTGTTGCTCTGCTTCCTTTACCCTCCTCTCTTTCTTAAACCTAGTTATTCTGAGGTCCCTCCAGCTAGACCTAGGGTGAGAACCTGATCGACAGAACCTCCCCTCTTTCATGACTAGCTCTGCAGATCCAGTGGGGTTTTGGCCTCATTGTGGCTGGATGGGATCAAAATGCTTGCACTGCATCGGTGTCCGATATAGCTTTGCTGCCTCGGAGGCAGAGGGGACACGGACAGGGTCCCCTGGGGCACCTCACAATGCCTTACTTTGAGGAAGGACCCTCAAAGTGCAGCGTACGGGCTGGGGTGGCTCTCCGGAGAGGCCACCCCCCCGATTTCTCTCTTTGTGGACTCTCCCGGAGCGAGGGATCAGGCTTTGTGGAGATGCTGCCCAGCCACCCACATGAACTCTCGCTCTGGTAGCCTTAGATCGAGAAATGGTGGGGAGGAGTCTTCAGTGGCAGGGCCTGCAGCAGGTGGGGGCAGGAGACACACTCTACCGCCCGCCCTGATCCACTGAGGAGAGGGTTCATCCTGCCTCAGAGGAGGGCCAGCCCTGCTCAGCGGAAAGTATTTTGCATGCATCCACTCCGTGTCCCCTACAGGATTAAATGACTGAATGGATCTCTGTGGGGTTTTTTTTTAACCAAATTTTTAAATTGTGTTTTCAATGGTTTTTCACTGTGTTTAATTCATTGTATTCGTTTTATTATTGTTTGAATCCAGTTTCATTAGCGTGCTTTGTGCAAGTGAGAGTTCTCCTTGCCTCTGTAAGTCTGCAGGTTGGCTTCGGTTCACAGTCTTCTGTGCAGGGGCAGCCCTCCCATGAGGTGGGGTGAATCCCCCACCTCAGGTGGGGGATCGGGAAATGCAGCAGATCCTGCCTGCCCACTGCCCGAAGCCCCGCCGCTGCCCTATGCCTCTGAAAGTGCTGTGACAGGAAAGTGGCTGTTGCAGGCCTCCGGAGCAGCAGCGGCTGCCTCCACTGCCACTACTCCCGTGCCTAACTCTCTGGGGTCCTTGTTCAGAGAGACGCATTGGCGACGAGGTGACCATGGAGGCTGCCTGTGCTGCTGCGGCACCGGCGGTGGCTAGGGCCACCTCCCTTCCAGTGCCTCGCTCCGAAAAAGGGCCCCTCGTGGTGAGGCATGAAAGGGGAGGCAGCTGGCAGGGCGGCTTGTGCTCCGCCCGGCGGTGGCGCATGGCGGCGGCTCATGCACTTGCACTGCCCTCCTTCCCCAGCAGCGGCTCACAGCAGCTGCTGGCATGCCGCCTGGCAGCATTGCGCCATGGTGGCTCATGCTCCCTCCTCATGACTGGCCATGGCTTGCAGCAACAGCTCCCCTCCCGTCCGGTGGCGCATGGCGGTGGCTTCCCCCCAGCAGGAGTGGTGGCAGCTTGTGCTCCTGCACCACCCATCCCTGGCAGCAGCTTCATCAGAGGTGGCAGCATGTCCTTGTGCTTCAGGCGGCTGGAGGTCTCGCGTCAGCCCTGCGTATGTGAAAAAAATGTGTGCAGCAGCTTTTAATCTCCGTAATTTGGATGAGCAGTTGAATCTAATCATTGTATAAAAGGCCTCTTCTCTAGGGGTCCCCAACACGGAGCCCATGGACACCTCCAATGGTGCTCACGAAGGGGTCCCCAATTTGGTGCCTGCGAGCCCCCAAGATTTTTTTAAAAATTATTATTTTTCCATCTGTTTTAAATATACATACATGGATTTGTATGAAATCCATACAACTTTCTAGCAATTATACATGGACTTTGACAAAAGCAGACCAAATATCCAAATAAGTATCCATTTGAAGGTGGCATCTCTATGCCACCCATTCAAAGATTGAGAACGTTGTAAGGTCCTCGATCTGTTGCATTATAGGAGGTGAATGTTTATCCTCCCAATGTTGTAATATCAGTCTTTTAGCTGTCAAAGGGGTGCAGAGAATCCATTTACACTAAACATTTGTTAATTTCGATAAAGCAGGTAAATAATTTAAAGAGTGTGTACATCAGCGAATATTAAAGACTGATCCAGTACAAAATTTATCTGTGTAATAACCTCCTCCCCCAAAGAAGCAACTACTGGACATTGTCAAAAGATGTTTAAAAGAAGCATTAGCTATATTGCACTGCCAGCAATTAGTTGAATTAGACAGTCCCCTATTAAAGAGACATTGCGATGTCCAATAGCCATGAAACAAAAGTTTTTGCTGAATAAGACACAGCCTAAGATCTATAGACATGATCAGTAGATGCCAAAGTGGCAATCCACTGATTAGGGATTTTGTGGTGGTGCCCACAGCAGTTTCTGGAATTTCCAAATGTGCGCATGGGTCCAAAGAGGTTGAGGTGCTCTACCACTGCTCTACTCTGCCACATTCAGTGAGCAGCAGCATATACCCACCATGTGCCTTTGAGATTCGTAGGTTGTTTTGTTTTCTATGTTTTTTTGATGAGTTTCCGCTGGGCTTTAAAAACCTGGCTGTTCAGGCGGGCATTTGGGGTGGATTAGGATTTTTTTTAGAGCAGTGTTGTTTTGTTATGTTTGTTGTTGTTGTTCAGTTGATTATGTAAATTTGTTATTAGTATTGTGCACCGTCTAGAGTGGCCGGGTAGCTGGCCAGATGGGCGGCTAATAAATCAAATAAATAAATAAATAAATATTGAAGGTCAATATTTGTATTACAGAAATTAGCTTTGCATTGGGAACAGTATGTAAAAGTTGCAAATGTATTTCTCATAGCTTTTTGGGGGAAGTAAAAAAAAAAAAAAGCACTTGGGAAATTCTTTGGGTAAAGATTTTAAAAGACTCCCATTGGATGAGTGGTTTGGAAGTGGTATATTGGAGGCCAGAGAATAATTTCAGCCACCATGAATGAGGTTTCAGTGGAGAAATGCTTTGATTTCAATCTGGGTTTGATGAAGTTTTGATGAAGCAATGAAATGATCTACCATCATCATTCCACTAACCACAACAACTGCAATCATTCTTTTTATAAGTGCATTATATTGTTGGTGTTTCTTTGTAATTATACCCACTTTATAACTGCAGGGTTCCTTTTTATACTTTTTGTCCCACTGGCAAAACAAAGACGAACAGTAGTAAAGACAAGACTGCCTTTTGAGTGTTTTTTCTTTGCCCAGTTAGAGCATCAAGTCAGTTATGGAAAGGGTTTAGAGGGCTTTCTTGTCAAAGAGTGGTTTTGGGGTTGATCTGAATGATGGGCATCAACCCTAAAAATGGGAACAGCAGTAATCCCAGGGGTGCCTTTGAGCACGTGTAGAGTGTCTTCCCTTCAGCTGGTCTTTGCAAGAGGTCAGAGCACCCTTCCCTAACCTGGTGCACTCTAGATTATTGGACTTTAACTCCCATCAGCCTCAGCCAGCATGGCCAATGGTCAGGAATGCTGGGAATTGTAGTCTATAAAATCTAGAGGGCATCAGGCTGGTGAAGACTAGATTAGAAGTGTTTCAGTTCCATGTCAGAGAATTTGGCTTTAAGCCAAAGAGCATTTCTAGGCTACAGATTTTAATCTGTTCCAAACATGTTTGATTCCCAAGGATTTGTAGAGGGAAAAGTATTTTCTGCATTTTCACAAATGCATAATTCCCAGGGGATCTTTGTTCTGAAAGTGAAACTGGTTCCAATGTTTGCAGACAGTGCAAGACAGATGCTAGTCAGATGTGCACCTGGAGAATTGCCTATGCAGCGCAGCTAGACTAACTCTACGTTGCTCTACTCCCATCTTGTGGCTACATGGTGGATAGCTACTTATGGCACTTCTAAGCCAACTTTCTCCAACCTGGTGCCCTCCAGATGTCTTGGACTACAAGTCTCAGCATCGCAGCCAGCATGGCTGCTGGCAGTGGATAGTGGGAATTGTAGTCCAACACATCTGGAGGGTGCCAGGTTGGGGAAGACTGTTCTAAGCTTGCTTCCATGGTATCTGTATCAAAGGCTGTGCCAAATTCCCAGGCTTTGGGCTAAAGCCAGGGCACTGGGAAGAACAAAAAAAAATAGTTCTCAAACTGTTGGAAGACATTTCATTTTTAATATGTGGTTTTGAGGGATATCTCCCTTTGATATCTAGGAACTGGCATCTTTTCTACCAAGGAGCAAAAAGTATCTGTGTGTGTGTGTGTGATTTAAAAAAAAATAATCAGGAAAATGGCATGAGACTAAAGGGTTACAACCCCCATTTTGTGTCTGAACCATTTGATAAAGAGCATAAGGGCCAATTTACTCTCATCTCTTTCAAGCAACGTTTCTTCTCCATAGGTCACCCTTCACATCCCCCCCTTTCTTTCCAACAGGTTCTCTTCCTCCAAAATGGCTGCCAACACCACCTTGGAAGAAAGCCTTTACAGAGACTATGAAGATTATCCCACTTCTGATGACAATGCAGCTCTCGTTGACTCTATGGGGATGCTCTCTGTGGTGGTCTACAGCATTGCCTTCCTGCTGGGGGTGATAGGAAATGGCCTAGTCATCTTCGTTACGGGCTTCCGTATGAAGAGGACTGTTAATACTGTCTGGTTTCTCAACTTGGCCATAGCTGACTTTGTCTTTACTTTCTTTCTCCCTCTGAGTGCAGCCTACATGGCTTTAGGCTTCCATTGGCCCTTTGGGAAGGCCCTGTGCAAGCTCAACACCGCCCTGGCCTTCCTCAACATGTTTGCCAGTGTCTTTTTGCTCACTGTCATCAGCATGGACCGCTGCATCTCTGTGGTGTGTCCTGTCTGGGCCCAGAACTACCGCACAACCCGCCTGGCTTCTCTGGTGGCACTGGGCATCTGGCTAGCAGCCCTGGCCCTCAGCTGCCCATACCTTGTCTTCCGTGATACTAAAAGTTCTCTCATCAAAGGGAATACCACTCACTGTTACAACAACTTCGCCTTGTCAGATGGTTTCAAGTCAAAGGAAGCTGATGAGCTGGGGGAGCATCGTCACCAAGCTATAGTGCTGACCCGTTTTGTGGCTGGATTCCTGGTGCCATTCACTGTCATCCTGTTCTGTTATGGTGTTATCACAGCCAAGCTGAAAGGGAACCGGCTGACCCGCTCAGGCAGGCCCTTCAAGATCATGGTGGGAGTGGTCTTGGCCTTCTTTATCTGCTGGTTCCCTTATCATGTCTTCTCCTTCCTGGAGATGTCAGTCACTACGGTAACTCCCTGGCTGCAGATTGTTCTGGTGGTGGGGATACCCTTGGCTTCAGGTCTGGCTTACCTCAACAGCTGCCTGAATCCTTTCTTGTACGTCTTTGTGGGGCAGGACTTCAGAGAGAAGTTGCGGACGTCTGTGCTTGCGGCTTTTGAGAGTGCTTTCAGCGAGACTTCAGCGCAGGCGATGACCAAGAGCAAATCCAGTTTGGAGGTAGAGTGTCAGCTAGTTTAGAGCAGAAGTGGGCAGAGCTCAGACTTATTTGTCAACGTTTCCCCCTGCCCTTGATCCTTGAGGTCTACCAGCCAAAGCCATTTACAAATTGGTGGCTTTGGAGGGTGGAGCCTGGTGTAAAATGCTGAAACCAATTTCCTACTACACCTTAATCCACAGTTGGTTAATACCATTATTAGGGCCAACCAAAATGTCACAAAACTGAGCAAGCTTTCAACTTCTCCAGAACTCTTCACCAGGCTAGGTGGTACAAAAAGGAAGGGGTGGGGAAATACAAAAAATTTCAAAAATTAGGCTAGACATGGCCCGGAAGTTTATGTTTTAGACCCAGTCTCAGAATGGAGACTGCAGACTGAATTAATGTGTTTCTGCTCAGTGCTGGAGAGATTACACCTAGCTGCTATCAGACCAGGGGCAGCGTCAAGGTTTGGCATGTTCGGGCATCTGCTGAGGGCACCCCCCCCCCCAGGAGGGAGCCTACTGACAAGAGCCCTGGACTTCCTCCTCTTCACCATTGCAACCTCCTTGTTCACCTTCCTCTCACTCTGGACCAGGCAATGGAAGAGCAGTAGATGCCACTGCCTATTTGCTCTGCACCTGGGAATCAAGCAGGTGGTGGCAATGGTGAAGAAGTGGGGCAGGAGAGTAGCTGGCAACAATGGTGGTGGGAAAACAAACACATTGAGGGAGCGGGCTCACTGAGGGTGTCCTACCCAAGGGCCCACCAAAACCTGTAGCTGGCACTGTATTGGATTACATTTAGGATTCTAGGCCAAAGAAGTGAAGCCTGAGCTGACCCCCATGGTTGAAAACATAAAGGTTGTGCACTAGGACGAGCTGCATCCACAAGTAGAAATCTACATTTGAGTTTCCTTCATCTCTGGAGCTCTAATACCACTAACTAATGTTGGAACTGGCTGCCAGAACTGCACAAAGACCTACTCCAGGGGTGGGCAACTTCTGGTCCTCCTGGTGTTGTTGGACTGCAGCTTCCAGCAGCCCTAGTCACCATAGCCAATGGTGAGGGATGCTGGGAATTGCAAGGCAACAGGCTCTGAAGGGCCACGGGTTGTCCACTCCTGACCCAGTCAAAGGCAACTAAATAATACTCATATTTTATTGGTGAGGAGCACTGAGGCTGAGATTAGTACAAGGCCAGCCATGGTCGACATTCCCCCCCCCCCCCCAAGTAACTCGCAGTTTTATTCGCTAATGTCAAACTGTCAGGCATCAGAAACCCTTGCTGATCTACGGAGATCATCCAGAGACCTACCAGTGAATCTCAGTCTGCCTTCTTCCTGCCCCTGGTCTCCGTCTGGATGGAACAAACTTCTTAGGAGACGGAGATAGCTGTGTCCCTTCTCCTCCCCACTACTACAAGGGAAGGGTGAAAATCTTCTAAATGGCCTACATCTCAAGGTCAAACAAGACAATATGTAAAATGTGTGAATGCATTTAACATGTATTTTCTTCTCTCTCTCTCTCTCTCTCTCTCTCTCCAAAAACAATTAAGAATGGGACTGTGGCATGTGTGTGTGTGTGTGTGTGTGTGTTAATACCCCCCCATGTCACAGACCCAACAACAATCTCCCCTCACAAAGCAGGTCCCTGTCCACCAGAACAAGTGTTTGAAGGCAGGACTGGCTCAAGGCAATTTATGGCCTGAGGCAAAGAGCACGACGGCTCCCCTCACTGCATTCCATGTAGAAAAGGTGATGGGACTGGCAACTAAATCTTACTTCTACACTGCCAATAAGACAGGATCCCCCACCTCAGCTGAAGATAGCAGAATAGCAAGGGGTGTGTGTGCATAGGGCTGGCTGTGTGGCTCACCCAGCTCTGTCCTCCAACACCTTGCTGCCGCCCCCCAGCATCTGCCACATGAGGCAGCTGCCTCACTCTGCCTAATGGTAGGGCCAGCCCTAAATATTTCATCACTCATGTATAATGTATATATTTACATGGCACAGCATCATGTCTGGCTACAAATACAAAGTGGGCATCCAGAAATATAAGGCATAGCAATCCTGTTGCAATGGGGGGATCCAAAGGGGTGGAATTGCCTTGATCAAAGCCCTGCTGGGCTCATGCCGGCAGGGCAGAAGGGAGGAAGGAACAGTATGGGTTTTTCCTTCCTCTTTTTTTCTTTCCTTCTTTGATGATTTGCTTCCCATTGGAAGCAATGGGAGGGACATTATATATGCCAGCTTCAGGGCTGCTGTATATTGCCCTCCCTGCTGGAGGCATGTCTGGGGACTGGAAAGGCTTTGTATAATGCAGATCCAAAGCCTCCCCCCAATCCAACCACCTCCTGAGCTCTGATTGAGGTTTCCATGGGTTCTGGGAGGGGGCATCAGGTTGAGTTTCTTTCTCTTGAGGATGGACTTCTGTCTCTGTCCTTGGAAGGAAGGAGCCGATCTATCCTATGTTGCCTGGGATGCTGTACCAGGGACCATATGATTACATCCTAAATTACTCTAATCAATTCTCCATTCTTGAAAGCCAGACAAGGTATTGGTATATGTGTGTCCTACTACAAGTTTGCACTATGCACAGAGATTAGTATTCACTGTGGCTTTTTCCTTCTTTCTAGAAGTCATAACATTTGGTAGTCAAAATGGTAAGTTCTCATTCTTCTTACAGTAACTCAAAAAAGGTGCCAATAATGAAGTCTGGGTAATATGCGAATGTCCTTAAATGGAATCATTTAACCCATTAAAAGGCAGATAATAAATCAAGTAACAATTTTCTAAGTGGCCGGCAGCAGCCTGAATTATGAAGAATTAAACAATTGACCAATTGGAAGTCCTTAACTGTAAAAAGCTGCCATCGGTGTCACAGTAGGGTCAACCCTGAGGTTAATTTGTTTTTCCCCCTTGGCTGCAGCCGCAGGATGGGGGATGCTGTTATTGCTGAGAAGAGCTATGAGAACATAAGAAGAGTCTTCCTGAATCAGATTGAACGTCCACATAGTCCAAGATTCTCTTTTGCACAGTGGCCAGACAGATACTTCCAAGGAGCTCCCAAGTAAGCCACCAAGACAATAGTCCATCCCCTGCAACTGATATTTACCTGTATACTCTCTCTGAACCTGTGCAGTGCTTCTGGCTAATATCCCCTTTAGCCATTGATAGACTTCTCCTCCATGAATTTGTCCAATCCCCTTTGAAAGCCAGGAGGCACCACCACGTTCACCGGTGCCGTCAGGGCAGGACTTTGGGGTGGATGTCGGCAGAGTGAACAGGAGGATCCACAAATGCAGCAGGACTGGCCCACCACATTTTGAAGTTCGGGAAGTCATAGCATCTAAAGGGGCCTCCCGAGAAGACCATCAAGTCCAAAGGAGCTCCTCACCGTAAGGTCATTAAATCCAGAGTCAAAAATGACCTAAGTGCACCATGGACCACCCTTTGTCATCACTTGGGTGAAGAAGAGGTGCCCAAAGTATCTTCTTTTGCTTGCCCTGAAGCTCTTGCCAATCAATTTCAGCAGGCAAGATTCTGGTGGTCCTGAGGTTTCTTGTGTCTGTCCAGCCCAAATGGCTAAACCAAACATCTCTCTTGTCACTAAATTGGACTTTGGGTATTGCATTAAAGGAGGTACATATCTTCCCTTGCTGGGATACCTTCCCAAACCTGCTTTTCTAATTTTTGCTATTGTAACAATTACAATGAAGTAGTGTGTGTGTGTGTATTTTTTAACAAAAATGCCACTCTGCATCAGTTATTTACAGCTGTTGATACTAAACTGGACTTGGTGGCTTGGAATAATTTTTTTATGGGGGGGCACTTATAAGCAGGCTTTATAAAAAATGATAATTCTGCTTTACATACAATGCAAGAAACATATTGCTTTGCTCCTCAATTTCTGTAGTTCAGTGCATATCCTCTTGTTTCAGTCAATGTCTCACTGGTTTCTTCTTTCCCCCCCATCGTATGGCTTTAAAACAGCGGGAATGTCTACGAACCCACCATTTCTCAAAAATGTCTTGATGAGTCATGAGCCCTGTTTTGTACTGTATGGCCATATTGTGATAAATAGGAAGATCTTTCTCTGTGTGTACAGTGATGTCGTCATTAAATATTAGCCTTGTAAAAATGGATTGTGACAGAAGTTTTATTTTAGGTGTCTTCCCTGCCATTTCCTGCACAATGCAAGAGCATCTTTCTGTGCATTTGACACGTAGTGCTGTCAGGAAATAAAATGCTGACAGCTTGTCTGCAGAACTGCCTTTTACATCACCGTTGGTCATAGTGCAGCTGAAATGGACTGTTAGGTGTTCCCCATTTCTTAAGTGGCAAGACGTTCTAGGGTCACTGATAATCGGGCCTAATTCAGTTTGAATGAGAGAACCCTGAAGACCTATGGTGTCTTTGTAATATGTTTTTTTGCATACCAACAGCCAACTCAGGTGCTGAGTTATGATGACTGCTCTGTAGTCCAAATGGGGCTACTCAGAATTAAGAGGGAGGTATCCGCATGCTTGGGAGAACTCCAAGGTTTACAGAAGTACAAAAATCATTAGATTGAAATAAGATGGCACCCCCCCCCATAAGGATTGACTAGGTTGAGTATACACAAAATACAGAGTGTCTTTTCAAAGCGGGGGGGAGAGAATGGAAAATGGGGAGAGGGAATGTAATGGAGTATCCTGAAAGAAGGCATGCTAGGCTGGTGGCCTGGAAAACAGAACAGAAGCACTTCCCACTGCAACATTTTGTTGCAGAGCCCACTTGCTTCTTTTTAATAGCTTCTCATGGCCCGGATTTCTTTCTTTCTTTCTTTCTTTCTTTCTTTCTTTCTTTCTTTCTTTCTTTCTGCCTGCCTGCCTGCCTGCCTGCCTGCCTGCCTGCCTTTAAAAGATTTATAAACCACCTTTCAGAGAGAACCTCTTAAAGTAGAAAACAGAATTAAAGCCACAAAACACAATAATAAAACAATAATCATATCCAAATTAACAATTTAAACTGGATAACATACACACAATGGCACCCAATAAAGTCCTTAAGGTCTACTTGAAAGTCCATAATCAATGATGGGGCCTGGTAGACATCAATTGGAACAGAGTTCCAAAAATGGAGGGCCACTACTGAGAAGGCCCTATCCCTTCTACCTGCCAGCCTAATTGCTTTGATGAATGGGCACACAAGCAGGGCTTCCGATGTTGATCTGAGAGTGTGGGCAGGTTGGTATGGCTGCATGTGGTCCTTCAAGTAACCTAAACCACTTAGGGCTTTAAAGGCCAATGCCAGCACTTTAAACTGGGTCTGAAGATGCACTGATACTCTCTCTCTCTGCTAGGGTGACCACTTATGAATCACCAAAAAAAGAGGACAAAAGTGGACAGTGACTTTCATAAAAGTTGCATACATATAGATGCAAATTTAGAAATTATTATTATTTAAATAGAAATATAGTACTTCCCACCATTGTTGGGAGGACTGCGGCCAGGAGACCTGTGTGCTTTGTTCACTCTGCTGTCCAGGTATTGTTGATGGACAGTTTCAAGGCCTAGCTCTTCCTTTTGATGGTTCTTTATCTTTAAACTGGCCCTGGACCGGAAAGCCCTTCAGATAGAGGACACTTTCAAAATAAAGGACAGTCCTTGGCAGCTCTCCAAGTACAAAACTCTCCTCTGTAAAAGAGGACACATGGCCACCCTGCTATGTACATGGAGCCATGAAAATAAATAAATAAATAAATAAATAAATAAATAAATGGAACAAATGGAACCATTCCTTCTGCAGGCCACGTTCTATAGGTACCTGAACTCCGTTTTCCGCACATTGTGGTCTGGATTGCACATAGATTGATCTTGGTGGCTTGGTAGAAAGGGGCGGTCTTTCATCACAGCAGAGTTTTAACTGGCATATCTTCTCAGTAATAGGAGAGTCAGAAAGTAGGGCTGTGTACCGCTTCGGCCCGAAGCCCAAGTCAAAGCGGGCTGCTTTGGGCCCCTTCCAAGGTGAAGTGGAGGGGGCACAAAGCGATCTGAAGTGGGTCAGGGGCTCTCTGAAGTGCTTCAGGGCACTTCAGAGCCTCAGCACCCCAGCTCAGCTGTGCCGGTGCCTCGAGCTCTTTACCTGAGCCATTGCGAGGAGAAGTCACCATCGTCGCTGCTGCCTCCACCTCTGCTGTCACCACTGCCACTGCTGCCGCTGCCAGCTCCTGAGCCCTGGACGTGCACCGGCTCTTGTTGCAGGGAGTCATCATTTTTAAATGGTGTCCAGGGCTCATGAGCTGGTGGTGGTGACAGCAACAGTGACAGCGGCCACAGCAGCGGTGGTGGTGACAGCAGTGGTGGTGGCAGCGATGAGCGTGACTCCTCCTCGTGATCACTGCCGGTGAACGTCCTGAGGGTTCAGGTAAGGAGCTGGGGGTTGTGCGGCATGACAGCCCCCCTGGGGGGGGGGGGCGGCAGAAAGCAGGATTCAGCCATCCAAATCCCTCTCTGGGTTTGGGGCTGAGGTGGATCAAGGGACCCCTAAATTAGCCCGAAGCAAATCGGGCCTGCCTTGGAAGCCCCGAAGTGGCTTCTGAGTCAGTTTGGGGGGTCCATGCACAGCCCTGTCAGAAAGGTATAATTTAAATTTTGCATCTCTCATGTTCTTCTAGTTATGCTTTAAAATATCATCTTTTTAAAATTCCCCTTTAAGACAATGTTGATGTTTTATAAAGTACCTAAAATCACTTTAAAAAAATAGCAAAGGTAGCTGCGTTAGCCATAAGTCAAATTCAGAAATCCATATTAAGGTAATACCTTTATTAGGCCAACCAAAAGTGCTTTGGAGATCACCAGAACTTACTAAAATGCATAAATTTCTTCATAAATGGGAAGGAAAGAACTTGATATTAAAACAAATTGAATATGGGAGAATCCAAAATGGAGAGATTCATCCATCCAGGCCTTGGGCTTTAAGTGCTTTGCTCCTAAAAGTTTGGCTTTGAATCCCTGGGCTTCTCTACATGACACTAAAATCCCACACCCATACTGGGGCTTCTGCTTCTGGATTATTTGTGGGATTAAGATCGGCTCCTTTACACAGGCTGACATGTGCTGTTTTTCTGGGGGTTTCTTTCTCAGCAAGTTCCATATGTGTCATTATACAGCCACTAGATGGCACTGTGGGATAGTGGAATTGCCCATTTTCACAAGGCTTCTCTGGTGGGATATTGCGGGATAGAAAAAAAATACTAGACTTTCCTCACCATGAAAAAAAAAACCATGATAATGGTTGTAAGGAGTGGGAGAGGCCCCGGAGGATGACGACATCATCTAAAGGACCCACAAAGGACCCTATTTCTTTTAAAACCAATTGTTTAATTTGCAAGAAAGAATCATCAACCTCCTTGTGTTCTTCCCCTCTACTCTCTATCTCCTTTGCCTCCAGTCGAATAGTTTTGTCATGATCCTGTGATCAATAATAAATGGAATGGCTAGAAATGGGCAATTGCACACCTTAAACAAATAATGGGCACTTTACTTATTTCATGAAGAACTTTTGTCCTCCTCGCCTTCTCCCAACACTGATTAAGCAACAGTTGCTCTGACTGCTTAATTGCTTGCTAAAATATATGTATTTTAGTTTGTGCAGTTTCACTTCTGCAAAACTCTGCTGTTCACTTAGTCAAGGGGAGCCCTACCCAGTAGTCCTTACAGCCCAGTGGGGAAAGGACCTTTTTTTCTGACAAAGCAACTTAGGGATGTCCATTGCCAGGAAATCCAGCCCTTTTTGGGCTTGCTGGATTTCTGTGGCGCCCCAGACTCAGCTTACATTTGCGAACTGAGCTGTGGGTTTTTCCTGAAATCTGGGAAATTTTTCCGTTTCTATGTTATTTCTGTCAATAGAAACTTGCACAAATTGCAGCTGCATTAGGCAAATCATGCCCATTGCAGCCACAATTTCTGCATATTTTTATTTACACAAATAAAACTACCCCTGGAAAATCAGTGAGCTGGCCTGATTCAAAGCAGATCGAGTCGGGCTGGATTGCCAGGAAATGAGCCAAGGTCCAGGGGAGGAAGCTGACAAAA
This sequence comes from Heloderma suspectum, assembly GCF_057233095.1. NCBI lineage: Eukaryota > Metazoa > Chordata > Lepidosauria > Squamata > Helodermatidae > Heloderma > Heloderma suspectum. Next base: position 15,366,997 of record NC_139467.1, read on the forward strand.
GCTCAGAGAACCCCCCCCCCCCCCGATGGATTCCTCCAACATCCCTGCTGCAACTCCTAGCACTGGAACAGCAATCCCAGTCAGGCTCATGGGATCTCCCCTTTCTCCTGTGACCCTGAAGCAGCTGGGATTGCTGCTTTATCATCACTAATGGCAATGGGAAAGCCACAATTCCAGTTGGGATTGCTGAGGGTATCAGGAAGCTTTAACCTTCTCCCTCCCCCAGTAACCCCAAAGCAGCCCAGACCCTGGGTGAGTATGCATGCATATACGTCTCTGAGTGCAAATGTATCTCATAGACCAGGATCCTGAACCCACATCTTCAGAGGATTCTGACCCTTTGTCCTCAGACAAAGAGGCTCCAGAGTTAATGGTCCAGGGAAAGGACTTGGCCACGGAAAGGCATCATGAGGCTTCCATCTCCCCGGGATCCAGTTCTCCAGAAAGACCCCAGGAGACAGCTCTCCTGCATCCAGAGGAGGGCACATTGCCACCCCCTGAGGACTGAAGCCTTGAGGAAACTAGCATGCCACAGTCAATCCCACGTCATTGCAGATTGCTAAAAAACAAACCAGGTCCTTTAAAGAGACAAAGCCTCAGTCAGTATCGAGACTGGGCCAACCAGCTGAAATGTGGCTATACTCTTATTTCATAGAAACATAGAATAGTAGGGTTGGAAGGGGCCTACAAGACCATTGATTCCAACCCCCTGCTCAATGCAGGAATCCAAGTCAGAGCATCCCTGACAGATGGCTGTCCAGCCTAGGGATGTTGGAGAATTCCCTGGAGTCCGTGGCGGAACAGGGCAATCCCCCCCGCTACCCCGCGGAATCCCCCCGTGATGGAGCCTAGCTGGCGGCGGCGGCAGCTCCGGCGGCGGCTCCGGGTGGTCTTCCGGCCACTGTCGGGCTGCAGCTGCAAATGGTGGCCGCTATGCCGGCCGCCATTTGCATCCCTGCCAAGCCGTGATAGGCTACGTAACTATTTACGTAGCCTATCACAGCTAATGCAGGGATGCAAATGACGTAGCGGCCACCATTTGCGTTCCTGCCTTTTGCCGTGATAGGCTACGTAAATGTATACGTAGCTTATCTCCGCTATGGCGGGGACGCAAATGGCGGCCTCTACGGCGGCTGCCATTTGTGACCGCAGCCCAGCAGCAGATGGAGGTCAGGTTGTGGGTGGCCCCGGCTGGCAGCTCTGTGGAGTTGCTGTGAAGTGGAGCTGGCTGAGGAGGATTCTGGGGGGGGGGGTGCCTCCCCCCCCACCATGGATGGCCCCAGCGGAACCAGGCAAGTGTTTCGTGCACCCCTAGTCCAGCCTCATCTTGAATGTCTCCAGTGTGGGAGAGCCCACTGCCTCCCTAGGTAATTGATTCCATTGTTGTATTGCTCTCAGTCAGGAAGATGTTCTGATCCTGATGTTCACTAGGTGCAGAACTTGGCATTTATCCCTATTAAATGTCATTCTGTTGTTTTCTGCCTAGTGCTCCAGCCTATCAAGATCACCTTGAATTTTGTTTCTGTCTTCCAAAGTATTAGCTATCCCATCCAATTTTGTGTCATCTGCAAATTTGATCAGCATTCCCTGCACCACCTCCTCCTCCAAGTCATTAATAAAAATGTTGAAGAGCACTGGGCCCAGGACTGAGCCCTGTGGTATCCCGCTCGTTACCTCCCTCCAGTTTGAGAAGATCCCACTGATAAGCACTCTTTGAGTCCGCTTCTGTAGCCAACTGTGGATCCACCGGATCGTTGTTTCATCTAGCCCACTTTGAGCTAGTTTGCTCATCAGGATATCATGGGGCACTTTGTCGAAAGCTTTGCTGAAGTCGAGGTATATGATGTCCACAGCATTCCCACAGTCCACAAGAGAGGTTACTTGATCAAAAAATGAGATCAGATTTGTCTGGCAGGATTTGTTCTTGACAAATCCATGTTGGCTTCAAGTAATCATGGCATTGTTTTCAAGGTGCTTCCAGATGGATTCCTTTATCATCTGCTCCAGAATTTTCCCAGGGATTGATGTCAGATTGACTGGTCTGTAGTGAATATAGGGACATTAGCCCTCCTCCAGTCATCTGGCACTTTACCCGTCCTCCATGATTTCTCAAAGAGAATAGACAGCAGTTCTGAGAGTTCTTCTGTCAGTTCCTTTATTACTCTAGGGTGCAGTTCATCTGGCCCCAGAGATTTGAACTCATTCAAAGTAATTAGGTGTTCCTTGACTATATGCCTATCGATCTCAAGCTGCAATCCTGCCCCTTCAGCCTGTACTTTGCCTTTGCCAGGTGGGTCATAGATCCTCTTTGGGGAGAAGACTGAGCTGAAGTAGAAATTGAGCACTTCTGCCTTTTCTTTGTCATCTGTTATCGTTTTGCCATCCTTATTTAATTTCTGAACCACCATTTCTTTCCTCTGTCTTTTACTGTTCACGTAGCTGAAGAAAGCCTTTTTGTTGTTTTTAGCATCCCTCGCTAACCTCAGCTCGTTCTCAGCTTTAGCCATCCTGACGCCATCCCTGCAATTCTGTGCTACCTGCCTGTACTCTTCCTTTGTTGGTTGGCCTTCTTCCCACTTCCTATATGTGTCCTTTTTTTTTGTTTTCAGGTCATCTCTAAGCTTTTTGTGAAGCCACATTGGCTTCTTCTGTTGTCTTCCACCTTTTCTTCTTGTTGGAATTCTTTGTAATTGTGCCTTGAGAATTTCCTTTTTAAAAAGCTCCCACCCATCTTGGACTCCTTTTCTCATTAGAGTTGCTTGCCATGGGACCTTACTTGTAATTGTTCTGAGTTTATTAAAATTGGCTTTCCTAAATCCAGGGTACATGTTTGGCTACACTTGGCTTTTGCTTCCTTTAGAACCAAGAACTCAAGTACAACATGGTCGCTTTCCCCCAGAGTTCCTCTAACTGCTACTTTATCCACTAAGTCATCTCTGTTGGTTAGGATCAAGTCAAGGATAGCCAATCCTCTAGTTCCTTCCTCCACTTTCTATAGGAGGAAGTTATCCGCCACATAAGTCAGGAATTTCCTGGAGGGGCCATGTTTTGCAGAATTTGTCTCCCAACCAATATCGAGTCCCCCATTACTACTACAGCATGCTTCCTTGAAACCTTGACAATTTGCTTTTCAAAAGTTTCATCTTTGTCTTCTCCTTGATTGGGTGGCCGGTGGTAGACTCCAACCACCATGTTCCTTTTACTCTTTTCTGCATTTATTTTAACCCAGATGCTCTTGATGGGCCTACCAAGCTTATCCTCCTGTATTGCTGTGCAGGATATGTATTTTTTGCATATAGTGCAATTCCACCTCCCTTTCTGTTCCTTCTGTTCTTTTTGAACAAGTTATATCCTCCAATTGCTGTATTCCAGTCATGAGAGTCATCCCACCAAGCCTCAGTTACACCTATCAAGTCATAATTTCCCTCCTGTATTAAGAGTTCAAGTTCGTTCTGTTTGTTTCCCATACTCTGGGCATTAGTATATAGTCATCGAAGACCATGTGCTTCATGGTCTGGCTTTCTTCCTACATATTTGTGAAGACTATTATTGGGTGCTATTAGAGCTGTTCTCTCCATTGCGGTGTATGAGCTCTCATCCACTGTTACCCCCAACTTTACATCTCCCTTCCCTGTAGCACTCAGTTTAAAGCCCTCCTGATGAAGTTCTTCATGCTGTGGCCAAACACATTCTTTCCAGCCTTTGTATTTAAACCTCAGTCTTGCTCTGCTCCTTGTTGGAGCAATATACAGACATCCCTGTCTGGCTTCCAGCCCAGCACAATTTGGAGTTTTCTGTGGTGCTGATCCCTTTCCATCTTGCTTACTTGAGAAACCTGACCTGGCCTCTGCTCAAGATCTGATCCATAGCAGAACCATGCAGCACAGGCTACAAGCACAGGACCTTGACAGAATCCATGGCCCGAAATAGTACAGTGTGAATGCGCATATGCGACCCCTGGCCAACACCAGACACAGATGTTGGGACTGGACAGGCTGTGCACCCACGTTCTAGCCCCTTAGCAGGCTGCGTGATGACACACAGCTCTATTTCTCCTTTTCATCTTCTTCGGGTGAGGTTGTGGATGTGCTGAATTAGTGCCTGGCTGTGACAGTGGACTGGATGAGGGCTAACAAACTGAAGCTCAATCCAGACAAGACTGAGAGGCTGTTGGTGGGTGGTTCTGCTGACTGGTTGGGGGGTGCTCAACCTGTTCTGGATGGGGTTGCACTCTCCCTGAAGGAGCAGGTTCATAGTTTGGGGGCCCTCCTGGAACTGTCTGTCACTTGAGGCTCAGGTGGCCTAAGTGGCACCAAGTGCCTACTACCAACTTTGGTTGGTGGCCCAGCTATGCCCCTATCTGAACAGGGATAACCTGCCTTCAGTTGTCTATGCTCTGGTAACATCCAAGTTAGATTACTGCAGTGCGCTCTACATGGGGCTGCCTTTGAAGATAGTTTAGAAGCTGCAGCTCGTGCAAAATGCAGCGGCCAGATTGATAAGTTGGACTAGAAGGTATGCACATATAAGACTGACTCTGGCCTGCTTGCACTGGCTGCCTATATGCTTCCGAGCTCAATTCAAGGTGCTGGTTTTAACCTATAAAGCCCTGCACAGCTTGGTACTGCATTACCTGATGGCACGCCTCTCCCGAAATGAACTCTTCGTTCAGCATCTAAGGTCCTCCTCCCAGTGCCGCCTCCAAGGGAAGCTTGGAAGTCAGCAATGAAGGAGAGGGCCTTCTCAGTGGTGGCCCCCCATCTGTGGAACTAGTTCCCCAATGAGCTCCGCCTTGCACCAACATTGTTATCATTTTGGCACCAGGTTAAGACCTAGCATGTTATGTGTTTTAATCAGGCCTGGATGTGTCTTTAGTTATGACTGACTGTTCAGAGTTGTTTTTAGGTATACGTTGTTTGTGTACATTGTCTGTTTGCTTTTATATAAATGGCTTTTAAACTTTTTATATTGGATTTTAATGTTTTCACTTCTGTAAATCTCCCAAAGAGCTTCGGCTATGGGGCGGTATAGAAATGTAATAAATAAGAAATAATAATACACATTTTTTTCCCTTCTACCAAGTGGACAGGCAGAAGAGGGACAGATTGCTCTATCCCCTCTCTGCCAGCCTGCTGCATTTCTGTGCTGGTCATAGAGGAAGTTTCTTTTCACTCCTCCTCTAGCAACCCTCTCATGCCCCTGAGTGGAATCCTGTCAATTTGCCTGCATAGAATTCCTGTTGCTTATGGCTACCAAGTGTGTTGTTAAATACAGGGCTGCTCTGTATTTTCTTTGACATACAGAGCTGGGATGTCCTTCACACCACCCCCAGTATGTCCTTCCCTGTTGTCTTTATATAGTTCTCATCTAGGGAAAACTGAATCCTACTGATTCCGCCCAGTCGTATTGATTCTGTCCACTTTCTGATATACCCACACAGTCTTACTTCTTGTTTAACATAATGTGCGCCAGGTTCCCCATCCTGGCTTGACATTTTCTAACATCAATATAAAGCCAGGTCTAAATAGCGCCCCTCCGCCCGCCCCCAAGCAACTCCCTCCATTTTGTAACCAATTGCCCTAGGAGGGCCTAATTTCCACCAGGGTGACAACCTCGTGGTGTTCTTGATTATAAGAGCCATTGAGGGTGCAATCTTCGGTTCAGGCAAAAAAAGGTACTACAACTCCCAGCATTCCCCAGCCAGCATTGGCTGGGGGATGCTGGGAGTTGTAGGGCTTTTTTTTTCCTGTTGAAACATGCAGAGGATTGTGCCCCAAGGGCAGCAAGCTTCCATAAAAAGTAACTTCTACGGGGATGGGAGGCACCACAAGGAAATTTGGGTATGTCCCAGTGCACCCTCTCACCTTGGGTGGGACAGAGGTGAGCCTCAGCAGGCCTGGCTGGTCGTTCACAGGAACAGAGGACTGACCATAGCTGAGTGGGAGAGTGCACATTTTGCATGCGGAAGCTCCCAGGTTCAATCTTGGGCATCTTCTGTTAAAAGAATCAGGGAGCAGACGACAGGAATTAGCATCTGCCGAGTTGCTTCCAGTCACCGCAGACAGTCCTGGGTTGACAGACAAATAGTCTGTCCTTGTATGAAGCAGCTTCCTCTATAAATAGCCTACATGGGACAGCAGCAATCGCTCAATGCATGCAAAGCAGGTACAGCATCTGCTTTGCAAGCAGAAGACCCAAGGTTCAAACCAGGGCATCTCTAGGCAGGGGTAGGAGCAGTGCTGGCTGGCAGCTCCGATGTCAGCGGGGTCACGGATCTGCTCTGGGTTTCAGGCAGACCCGATCTGAGCGAGGGACATCATGGGTGCCCAGCTGGGGCTTGAGGCCTGGTGATTTCTCGCTGGCTTGGCCCCCTGGATGCCAGTCCACGGATCTTCATGCTTGCCTAACCTGGCGTGTGCCAAGTCGGGCAAGCGCGGGAATCCCCGCTCCCTTGCCGAGCCGCAACATGGCGTATTGGCCTTTTCCGTAAAGGGACATTTTATGCAAATTGGGGCTGGACAGCAGCCCATTTATCCAGAATTACAGGCATAAATGGTCTAGATAGCATAAAATGTTGGCTCAGCAAGAGATGAGGAGGCCGCTTGTCTCTCGCAGTCCACCCGGCGGCTCGCCGCACAGCCAATGGGCGGCGCGTGAGGTGGGCTGGAGTGACTCTGTCCATTCCTAATCTGAACTCTAAAGGAGCTAATCAAGGTGCTGAACCTGTTTTGGGTACTCAACACCTTGGACAGAACTTTAGAGTTCTGCTGACTGAGTCTGACTGAAACCTAGAGCGGAATCACAGCCCCACTGACATCAGAGCCACCAGCCTCCAGTGGATAGGAGAGATTCCTGCCTGAACCCCTGGACAGCTGCTGCCAGCCAGTAGGGACAATATTGAGCTGGATGGTCTGATTGAGTATAAGGCAGCTTCTGATGTTACTGTGTAAATGGAGGATGCACTGCAAAAAATCCTGACAAGAGGGTTTCTCGTCAGACTAATAATGAAAATAGGGACATGGCTGTAACACCTCTATTGTACCTGCATACCTGACGTGTTGTGTCGGCATACAATCACAGAATCATAGAACAGTAGGGTTGGATGGGGCCTACAAGACCATCGAGTCCAACCCCCTGCTCACTGCAGGAATCCAAGTCAGAGCATCCCTGACAGATGGCTGTCCAGCCTCGTCTTGAATGCCTCCAGTGTGGGAGAGCCCACTACCTCCCCAGGTAATTGGTTCCATTGTCGTATTGCTCTAACAGTCAGGAAGTTTTTCCTGATGTTCAGCCAGAATCTGGCTTCCTGTAACTTGGATTCCGTTCATTTGGTCCCAGAGATTTGAACTCATTCAAAGTAACTAAGTGTTCGTTGACCATATGCCTATTGATCTCAAGCTGCAATCCTGCCCCTTCAGCCTGTACTTCACCTTTGCCAGGGGGGTCATAGACCCTCTTTTGGCAGAAGACTGAGCCAAAGTAGGAATTGAGCACTTCTGCCTTTTCTTTGTCATCTGTTATCATTTTGCCATCCTTATTTAATTTCTGAACCACCATTTCTTTCCTCTGACTTTTACTATGTACGTACCTGAAAAAAGCCTTTGTGTTGCTTTTAGCATCCCTCGCTAACCTCAGCTCGTTCTCAGCTTTAGACTTCCTGACACCGTCTCTGCAATTCTGTGCTACCTGCCTGTACTCTTCCTTTGTAGCTTGGCCTTCCTTCCACTTCCTTTACATGGCCTTTTTTGTTTTCAGGTCATCCCTAAGCTTTTTGTGAAGCCACACTGGCTTCTTCTGTTATCTTCCACCTTTTTTTCTTGTTGGAATTCTTTGTAATTGTGTCTGTAGAATTTCCTTTTTTAAAAGCTTGCACCCATCTTGGACTACTTTTCTCGCTAGCATTGCTTGCCATGGGACCTTACTGATCATTGTTCTGAGTTTATTAAAATTGGCTTTCCTAAAATCCAGGGTACGTGTTTGGCTACACTCGGCTTTTGTTTCCTTTAGAACCAAGAACTCATGTATAACATGGTCGTTTTCCCCCAGAGTCTGCTACTTTATCCACTAAGTCATCTCTGTTGGTTAGGATCAAGTCAAGGATAGCAGATCTTCTAGTTCCTTCCTCCACTTTGTGTAGGAGGAAATTATCAGCAATACAAGTCAGGAATCTCTTGGAGGGGCCATGTTTTGCAGAATTTGTCTCCCAACAAATATTGGGGAAATTGAAGTCCCCCATTACTACTACAGCATGCTTCCTTGAAACCTTGGCAATTTGCTTTTCAAAAGTTTCATCCTCATCTTCTCCTTGATTGGGTGGCCGGTAGTACACTCTGACCACCATGTTCCTTTTGTTCTTTGCTCCATTTATTTTAACCCAGTTGCTCTTGATGGGGCTACCAAGCTCATCCTTCTGTATTTCTGTGCATAAAATACATAAAATACATATTTTTATAAATACATAAAAATATATGTATTTTTAACATATAGTGCAACTCCACCTCCCTTTCTTTTCCGCTGCCATGATTGCCATGGCAGCAGTGTAGCTGAATCCTACAGCCCAGACTTCCCCAACTGGGGCCACCCCAGATGGGTTGGACTCCCATTACCATCAGTCAGCAGCATGGTTGTGCTTGGCTGGGGATGATGGAAGATGTACTCCGGCACATCTGAAAGGCAGGCTGCTATAGCTCCTTAGCTGGTGTGTCTTCAGCATTGGATTGTGCCCTAAATCTCCCACATAATTGGGATCCAGGTTACAGAAGCTGGCTCAAGCCCTACTTGCTTGTTTTCAGTGCCTGGGCTCCCCCCTGGAATGTGGACAGTATCACCAAGGAGAGGAGAATGGCCAGTTTGTGACCCGGGGACTGAATCTGTTTGCTTTAGCAAACAGGGATTGGGAATGCAGCCGCCATCATCCCCCATGATTGGGGGGCTGGGCTGGGGCTGATGGGAATTGGAGTCCACCAGCATCTGGAGGACCTGATGCTGGTTGCAGGGCATAAACATCTGGAGGGTACAACATGTTCTTCACCACTGCATTTGCAGAACTGCACCCACATAGATGGAAATGCTGCTTGCTTTGCAAGCGGTAAAGGCATAGGAACACTCACATGGAAAAAAAAGGTAGGGAGGGGCCCTTCCACTCCCTTTACACACGTTGGCAACCACTTCTGCTTATTTGCTCTTATTAACAGAATTCCGCTTGAGCTGGAGGCAGCAAGACTGCAGGGTCTTTCTTCGCTGTAAGGTAAGAACCACGTAGATGGGGAAGACTGGTTGACACTTTTCCTCCTTGAACTAGGATGGCCAGATGGAAAAGGGGTTAGGGCTCCTGCAGCCTTAACAGCTGTATAGCAGAGGGAATTTGTGAAAAAGAGGGACAAGCTACACCTGTTGAAATACCCTCGGCTCCACAATGATTAAAGGGGCAGGAGCCCAGTCCTCTTTTCCATTTGGCTATCCTATCCTTGATGGAGGCTCTGTGCCTTTAATAGTCCTGGGACAGGCTAAAATCTTCAAAGATACCGGAGTTGTCTCCGAGGCTTGATGTTTGTTTGTTTACTGCCCCTGCTCCCAAGTGCTGCATTTATACCTCTTATTGCAGCTTTAATGACACAGGAGAGCAGCCCAAGAAAGGATCATGGCCAGAAACAGTATGGCATAGTGACTGAACCAAGTGTTAGACTTGGACCAGGGAGACCCGAGTTCAGGTCTCCACTCAGCCATGGCAAGCTTACTATCTGCCTAACCTCCCTCAAAGGATTGGTATGAGGACAGAATGGGCAGACCAGGGAAAATCCTGTGTATTGCCCTTGGGCAGAATAAGACAATACATTGCTAAACTCTAACTGCGTGGTTCACATTGAGTTGCCTCTTGATTTACAGGTTGCAACTCAACACACAGGAAGTAAACAGGCAAAGCTTTTATTCATTGGTTAATTAATCATTACATTTTTATATTTCCCCCCTCCCAACACTTTACCTCCATGTCAAGAAAATTTCGACCTGCTGTAATTTTGTGCATGTGGCTGCTATGTAAAGTACAGGAGCAGGGGGCCAGTAAAAAAAAAAAAAGGTGGCAAGGTAACCCTAAATGGTAAAAGCCTGGAGTTCTCTCCCCTGTTCTTCTGACTTGGGCTTTGATCCGTAACTGTTGGACAACAAGCAAAAATTTAGCTGATAACAACCATCATTGCATGCCTATGCTAGTAAAAACTGCCTCAGTTGAATTTCTGCCTGCAATGCAACTGTTAAAAGGGAGGGAAAAGTAATATGCCTATGGCAGTAGTTCATATCTGCTGGTTATCTTGTCTAAGAACTAGAAGCATGGTACTGTGGTGCCCAGCATGAGGAAGTTGGCACATTCCTGCAGTTACACAGTGGCTCTTTATTTCCAAAGAGGAAAGGTGTGTGTGTATACTCTTGGTCTGAACTAGGGTGTAGCTCTGAAGGCACATGCCTGGTGGCTGCAGACGTTTGCCATAGGCTGCCCCTAATGTTCATGAGAAAACATTTTTGGTGCAAAAAAGGCAGGGTTGTCCCCTAAATATTCTCTGAAAGACCCTCTCCCCAAACAATACCTTTTCCACACTATTTTGTTGCCTCTCTCAGCAGCCACTTTGGCACCATTATTGCTGCTGATGTGTCCAGCCAATCAGGGATCACATAGTCAGCATACTGACACAATGGCCAATTGGATGGCCAAATGGATTTTGAAATAAGATTCTGTTACACAACCAAATTGGAACTTCCCCTTTCCTCAGCTGGGTGGATCTCTCATTCCAAAAGGTGAAGAGTGGTTCCACCTATCAGGAAACAATTTCCTGACATTAACTCACATTGATAAAACATCAGTGCACTATTCTGCTTTATTAGACCAGCTGTTGGCTAAAAATACATCTGAAACTGTTTACTCCATTATTCCCTTGGAGAAGTAAAAGAGAGTAGTTCTTGGGAGGAACTAAAAGGAGGATATTTGTGGCCCTTTCTAAAGCAACCATCCCTTGGTTTGCTCCCTTTGATTGTGGTGACAAATACAATCGATGGAGTGTCTGCTGTAATGAATGCATGGTATGAATGCATAATATGCTGTGAGGGCTGAGCAAGGGTGAAGATAATACAAGTAAATGGGGATTCTTTGCTCCACTGCATGTTCTGTCTCATCTGTTGGGTTGAGGGGGTGGGAGGGCTGTGGTTGCACTGTGGTGAAGCAGGACATGCCTTCTTCACGTGATCAGAGACATTTTCTGTCTACTGTCTTGTTACTTCATCTGTTCCAGGAGTGAATAAGACTCCCTAGCAGTGGTGGCTCCGATGTCAGTGAGGTGGTGAATCTGCCCTGGGTCTCTAAATACATTGTACCTTGGATAGCTCCTTTAGAGTTCTGACTGAACCTGGAGCAGCTTCACTGCCCGACTGACATTGGAGCCACCAGCCTCCACTGCTCCCTAGCAGAGTCTTAGAGGCCAGGCCAGACACTGAATCATGCAGAATCATCGAGTTGAAAGGGACCTTGGGAAGTCATCAAGTCCCATCCCCTGCTTAAGGCAGCATCTGGTTTGCAGCCCCGGTATCCAGCCTCATTGAAATAGCTGCAGTGAAGGAGAACCCACTGCCTCCTGAGGCAGTCTGTTCCACTTCTGAACAGCTCCTGTCATTAACAAATTTCTCCTAATGTTCAGCCGAAATCTGCTGCCTCGCAGTTTCCACCCATGACTTCTAGTATGGCCCTCTGGAGCAATGGAGGACAAGTCTGCTCCATCTTCTCCATGACAGCCCTTTAGGTACTTGAAGACAACAGTGTGTGTGTGTGTGTGTGTGTGTGTGTGTGTTGGGCTCATATGAGCAGTGGCACCATCAGGGAAGGACTTTGGGGCAGACAGGCAGGGTCTCATTCAGCAGAATGGGCAGGACTGCAGCCAAATAAGGGCTTTGCATAAGGCCATTAAGATCAGAGTCTTAACACTTCCTAACTGCACCACTGCATTCAACCCTTGAATCACTGCTGGTTTCCTTTCAAGTACGAGGGGGGGCGACCACCTTGTCAGAGCGCACACTGCCTCTTCTGTCCCTCAGCTCCCCCTCATGTTCAAGTCACTTGTGCAATGCTGTGCGTTCTGTCTCTCTCCCTCTCCATGTCTGCTGCTGCACACACATGGAAGATCCCTCCTCTGTGTACCTGTCCTAGTTCCTTATCTACATGACTTCAGGACAGTAAAAGCAAAACAAACAGGGCTCCAAAGCAGGGCATAGGGATAGAGGTCTCTCCCTATATCCAGGGATTTCCTCCGGCTTCCCAGTAAATCATTTCCCCCCAGCCAAGCCAAGCAGGAGGAGATAGGTCGTTGTTGGTTTTGGTTATTAGAGGGGCGTTCCTGACTGTATCATCAGGCTTGGAGGAATCCAGAAGTTTGCATAAGTGCCAACCATCCTTGGGAAAATCTCCTAAGGTGAGGGACACCCCTGCCCCAGCCCCAGCCCAATAAAGGCTGAGAGCGCTCAGTGGCCAGAGAATATTGGCTGATATTTACGGTATACTTTTTATATGGGCTGCATTTTGTGCACTGCTCAGAGAAGAAAGTGATTGGACAGCCTTATAGATATACAGCCAATCAATAAAAATGAACTAAATAACTGCTGTTGGGGCTCCTGGGCCTTTAGCAGCTGCAAACCATGAAGGAGGTTGAAATGTGATGGTTTTGCCTAGCAGGGAAAATGTCATCACCTTTCAGTACTTTCTTGTGTGGGCAAAAGACAGAGGAGCTACAGCAGAGAATATGATGGCAACTGTCACTGTGGACGAACAGCGCATGGCATTCTGCAAGCATCCCCCCGACCCTTGCTGCCATTTTCACTCTTCCTGTGCTGAGAGCAACACAGAGTCAACAACTCTTTCCTGTCTTGGTTAATAACATGTATCGTGTCTCCTTGGGCTTCATCATGTCCACACACCCAGTGACAGGCTGGCAGCTTTGAAAGGAAAGAGAACAGGGGCTAAGGGGTCCCCACGGGGGGGTGGGGAGAGGAGAAGATCCTGAGCATTCTCTTTGACTGGTTGCCACCATGTCTCTCACCAGGGTTCTTCTTGCTATGCCTCTCACCATGGCCTCCCCTGCACCCCTTCAGTTGGTCTGCTTAGACAAACAGGGCTACTACTTTGTTCCAGAGGAGGCCAGAAGCAAGGCAGGTTGAGCAAAAGATTGAGAAACCAGGCAGGAGGTGCAGTGATGGCAACAACATCTTCTGTTGCAGCAAGAGAATTAGAGATGACAAGGATTTTCCGGCAACGTTCTGTGGCGTGACTGGTGTAGCTGTTGCTGTATGGATGCAAAAGGCAGCTGGGTGCTGAGCCAGGCACTGAATGCTTAGGACACATTCAGGCTGAGTACGTGAGGGAAATGGGAAGTATGGAATCTCTACGTTAAGAGGCATGGTGCTGCTTCTTTAATTTTTTTAAAAAATAATGTTAATATTATACAAACACCAAATGTATGAAAGCCATCTTATCCTCCATTTTCAATCATATGTACCAATACAACAATTCCTCTCAGGTTCTCCACCCCAGGCTAAACTTCCTATTATCGATTGATCCATAAAACATTGAATTTCTCATTGTATTCATTCATTTAATCTAATTCACTTTTAAAGGAGAGCCTTTCTTAGAGTAACACATTGCTTTTATCTGAACAATTTTTTTTTCATGTTTACTTCATCTTTCCCTAGTCTTCATCCGGTACATTCATTTTACATATTTAATCTGGTGTTTCTTTCCTTTTTCTGATCCCCTGCCCCACTGTTGAGCTACCAAAGTCCTAGCTGCCATTAACCAATCATAAATTAATTCAATAATCTCTGGATTGGATCCAATTCATTCCAAATAGCTCAGTAAAATTATTCTGGGATCCAATGGAACTTTCCCCCCACCTCTTAATCTCTTCAATTTGTTGTTGTTGTTATTTGTAACCAAAACATTTGTATAACTGGGCAGCTCCACCATGTGAGTAGCATGTCTGCTTTTTGACACTTAGAGGCAAGGTAAATAATAACTTCAGGGAACAAGGAACCTGGGAAGCCCATCTCCATCTTCTCCTGTTTGTGGGCCTCGAGAGGCATTTGGCTGGGCTGCTGTGGTGAATAAAATGCTGAGGTAAATGGACCTCAGCCTGTTCCAACACACCAGTTCTTATCATGTTGTTTTGATTCCACCAGGGAAAGGCAGAAGACACGAGTGAAGGAGAGTCTCCCCAAAAGAGAATGGAGACCATAACTATACCAACTCTTCCCATTTCTCACACCAGTTCTAATGTCCCAGTTACTCCTGAGCAGTGTGCTAATGATGAGGAGAAAGATGCCTTGAGGAAAAGGATGACCATTGTCTCTATGGTAATCTACAGCCTGGCCTTTGTGTTGGGGGTCATCGGTAATGGGCTGGTCATTTTCATCACTGGTTTCCGTATGAAGAAGACGGTCAACACGGTCTGGTTCCTCAACTTAGCCATTGCTGACTTTACCTTCACCTTCTTCTTGCCATTGAGCATTGCCCACGCAGCCCTGGAATTCCATTGGCCATTTGGCCAGGCCATGTGCAAGATCAACAGCACCCTAGCCTACCTCAACCTTTATGCCAGTGTTTACCTCCTCATGGTCATCAGCGTAGACCGTTGTATTTCTGTGAGGCACCCTGTGTGGGCTCAGAATCACCGGACACCCCGGCTGGCTTCCTTTGTGGCCTTGGGTGTTTGGATCCTGGCTTTGGTGTTGTGTTCTCCAAACATCCATTTCAGGAATACAGTGCCACATCCATATGATGAGAGCATGATCATCTGCTATAACGATTATGGTAACACTGAAGAGCGAATGAAGTTCAGGCACCGTGCTATGGTCATCAGCCGGTTCATCTTTGGTTTTGTCATCCCCTTCAGTGTCATTGTCGCTTGCTACGGGGCAATTGTTCTGAGGTTGAGGAGGAACCGGTTGACCCAATCGCACAAGCCCTTCAAGGTCATCACAGCAGTGATCATGGCCTTTTTTGTCTGTTGGTTCCCCTATCATGTTTTCTCTTTTCTTGAGACAGAAGCCGGAGAGCAAGAACATCTGCATTTCGTGTTGGCTATTGGTGTTCCCTTGACGTCTAGCTTGGCTTTCCTCAACAGCTGTCTCAACCCCATCTTGTATGTTTTCATGGGGCAGGATTTCAAGGAGAGTCTGAGACGCTCCCTCCTCTCTGCCTTTGAGGATGCCTTTGCAGAGGAGAGCAGCCAGACTATGGCAAACACCAAGACCAAGTCTTCAATTGAGCTGGAGTCCCAGGACACATAAATCCTGCTGATCTCCCAGCTTCCCAAACTCCCCCACCTTCAGTGCAAAGACATCGCATTCATTCATTCAGAAGCTTCCCTGCATTGCCCATCTGTTGGGCATGATTGTCCCTTGCTTTTAGTTGTGGTTCTCTCAACCACATTTGAGGATGTGCAACAGTTGTGGTGAAGTGAAATGCCCAGATTCAGGAGGGGAGATAGTTGCATGCAGCTGATGTGGGTGTGCAACCGCTTGGGCCTGTGCCTTTCATTTCGATGCTCCTCTGGTCCCAAGTGAAATTAGGTATGTGGACTTACATCAGGGGGCACAGTTCAACTAAGCAGGAGTGGGGCTGGAGCAGAACCGGCATCTGCTGCAAGCTGATTTCCAACCCAAATATTATTATGCTGTAAGCTAGTTTACAAAGCGCAAAAAGAGCAGCAGTGCTTAAGTCGATGAGGAGTGGTGCCTCTGATTGTGGTGGGGCTGAGATTCCACTCTGGGTTGCAGTCATAACCAGTTGGAATTCGAAAGGAACTATCCAGGGTGCTGAACCAATTTTGGTGATCTTCAAGTCTAGAGTCTAAAATTATGTAATTTCATTTAATTGCTCCACTCTTGCACAAGGTTTTGGAGAAACAATAGTGCTTAAAAACAGTGGTTTCCTCCTCCATTAGATGAATTCAACAAAGGGAAAAAGCCAACAACCTCTACCACCACCACAACTCTGAAGTAATGACCAGGAACTTTTTTTTTTGAGATCATTCTTACTAGTGGATGTGAGACTTCTGCATTTCATGAACTAAAACAGTCACTTCCCAGGCATAATTTCAGCCAATGATGTGCTATGGAATGTTCATAAACATTCCAGCTACTTAGATTTTTTTTAAAAAAATGCTTGCATCCAAGTATTATGGACAAGTAGAACTGTGCACTACTGGTGAGCTGAGCGTGTGCAGCACTATCATAACAGTCGCCAGCTCACAGTTAGATGGAGTCTGTATGGGAGTGGCATGTGGATGTGTGTGTTTGTGTGCTATAGTATGCATGCTGTTGTGGGAGTAGTGTGATTGGTTTGTGAATGGGTGTCTGTATAATAACAGCAATTGAAGCAGACATAGAAAAATGCTATAAATAAAAAAAAACACATCTGCAAATTGTTGTAGGTCTCCACCTTTATTCATGTAAGACCACTGTAAGTGTCATCTTTTCAGGATCAATGGCTATCCATTAATGAGCTCTGAAATTGCACAACTTGTTTGTAGGGATATTGGAGGATATCTGTTTGGTTTTGAGCTCAGCAATTTCTCACCAGATCAGCCCCCTGGATGCTAGTCCACAGATCCTCACACTTGCTTGACTCAGCATGTGCCAAGTCGGGCAAGAGAGGGGATTCCTGTTTATCTGTGAGTGCCATTTTGCATAGAAATCGTGGGTAAGCAACTTACGTAGATCCCGATTTCTGCAAAATGGAGACTGTAAATAGCACAGTTAATGCAAAATTACAGGCATAAATGGTCTAAGTAGGCTGCCGATAATTTTGTGTAAATGGTGCTATTTACGGCCGCCATACTGCAAAAAATTGTGATTTATGTAAGTAGTTCACCTGCGATTTCTATGCAAAATGGTGGCTCATGGGAAGAAGAGGAGCCCCGTGGACTGCTGGGTGGCTTGCCTAGCACAGGAAACTGGGTTGGGTAAGCGGCAGGGGTCCAGCGGTGGGCGGGCGGGGGCGCGATTTGTCCATCCCTACTTGTTTGTGTAACTAGATGGCAGTGAAAAGCCTACTCAAGTTTACAAAAATTGGTCATGGACCTTAGAATTTGAATTCTCAAATCCCGTTCAGCCTGTACATTTTTAAAAGCAGGTTTTAAGCCCTTATGCTTAAATGAGTAGGACAGCAGACACTCCAGTCTATGGGCTGGCAAGTAGGTGGCAGACTGGTAGGCAGATGGCTGGTTAGCACATAGGCAGGCAGGCAGGCAGGCAGGGAAGGGCTGTAGCTTAGTGGTGGCACAGACGTTTTGCATGCTAAAGGTCCCAGTTTCAATCTCCAGGTTGGGTGGGGACAGCCAGTGTCGACAATACCGAGTTAGACAGACCAAAGCTCTGCTCAGTATAAGGCAATGTCCTGTTCTAAGAGTTGGTGGGTAACATCAGGTGAAGATTTCCTAAGCAGAATTGCACACAGAGCGAGAGGAACACCTGGGGGCTTTATACCAGATAGGAGCATGGCACTGATCTGGGGATGGATGAAACTGTGAGGGTGTTCATACAATCAGCAGGGGAAACAATACAGTGTCGGTTCCTCCCTCACCCTTGTGCATGCCCAGGATTTCCTAATTACCTGTGCCATGTTGCAGGTTGCCATGTCATTTGAACACGGTGTGTGGTGTGGCCGTGGTGACTTTTCACCCACTCTACAACCCCAACTGCAAGCTGTGGATTGTAATACCCTGCCTAATGGTAGGGCCAGCCCTAAATATTATATAAAAGGCATTTGCCACTCATGTATAATGAATATATTATACACCGCACAGCACCATGTCTGGCTGCAAAAGAAATTGGGCATCCAGAAATATAAGGAGCTTAAGCAAAGACAAGAGGCATGGCAATCCTGTCGTAACAGGGGGATCCAAAGTTGGTGGAATAGCCTTGATCAAAGCCCTGCTGTGCAACAGCAGGGCAGAAGGGAGGAAGGAACAGTATGGGTTTTGCTCTTGCTCTTTTCTTTTTTTCTTTCTTTGCTGATTTGCTTCCCATTGGAAGCAATGGGAGGGACATTATATATGCCAGCTTCAGGGCTGCTGTACATTGCCCTCCCTGTTGGATGCATGTCTGGGGACTGGACAGGTTTTGTATAATGCAGAATCCATAGCTTCCCCCCAATCCAACCATCTCCTGATCTTCTCCCTTTTTGCCTCTACCAACATTGAAGTTTCAATGTCAAAGAGGAAAGGGCCTTGGACGTTTCCATGGGGTTTCAGAGGGGGCATGCAAGCTCGGGTTTCTCCTCCGATGGTGGAGCTCTCTCTCTGGCCTTGGAGGGGAAGAGCCGATCCATTCTATGTCCCCTGGGACTAGGGACCATATAATTGCATCCTAAAATACCCTAATCAAGTCTCAATTTTTTCAAGCCAGACAAGGGATTGGTGTGTGTGTGTCATACTACAGGTTTGCACAAGGAACAGAGATTAGTATTCAACATGGCCTTTTCCCTCTAACTACAAGTGATAACATTTGGTAGTCAAAATGGTCAGTTCTCAGTCTTCTTACAGTAACTCAAAAAAGGTGCAGATAGTGAAGTCTGGGTAATACGCAGATGGAATCAATTAACCCGTTAAAAGGCAGATGATAAATCAAGTAACAGTTTTCTAAGTGGCGGGCTGCATCCTGAATGATGAAGAATTAAATGCTTGACCAATTGGAAGTCCTTAACTGCCAAAAAGCTGCCATCAGTGTCAAGATTGGGTCAACCCTGAGGTTAATTTGTTTTCCCCCCTTGGCTGCAGCTGCAGGACGGGGGATGCTGTTACTGCTGAGAAGAGCTAGGGATGCTGGAGAAATCTGCAATGGATTCTGGTGTTTTTTGTGGCTATGCAGCCCAAATGGCTAAACCAAACATATCCCTTGTCACTAAATTGGACTTCAGGTATTGCATTAAAGGAGGGACACATCTTGTCTTGCTGAGATACCTTCCCAAACCTGCTATTCTAATTCTTGTTATTCTAACAATTACAATGAAGAGGTAATTCATTGTAATTGACAGGTGGGCATACAAGCAGGGCCTCCAATGTTGATCTGAGAGTGTGGGCAGGTGGTATGACTGCATGTGGTCCTTCAAGTAACCCACTTAAGGCTTTAAGGGCCAATACCAGCACTTTAAACTGGGCCTGGAGATTCACTGACATGATCTCTCTCTCTGTGCTAGGGTGACCACTTATGAATCACCAAAAAAGAGGACAAACATGGACAATGGCTTGCCAGGCCACAGGTGGGGGGGGGAAGGGTGGGATGATGTCGAAGGCTATTTGCCCTCACTCTTGACGTCCCAGTGGGGCAGGGGGTGAGCCGGTCGATATTTAGGCCGCCCCGCCCCCTTTCCTCATTCATTCCGGCTTTTCTGGCTCTCATAGGAAGGAATGGGGATATGTACATGTGGTCCCATTGCAGGGGGAGCTGTGTTTGGGTGGGGAGGTGAAGATATAGATGCCCCTCTACAATTCAAAAGGTTGTTTCCATCCATTCCCACCCCACATACAGGGTCTCCTTTCCGCGGGGAGGCAGCTTCGAATTGTGGTCTTAATTTTCCAGGTTGGAGTGCAAGGTCCAAAGGAATTGCACTGTACTGTAGCTAAGCAGGGTGAGGTCAACTTTTGAAGGGCGTTCACCTATGACTCCCGTTTCTATAGTTTTGGATCTTTTATGCTGGGTGGCCACAGCACGGCCTGGTGATTAGATGGGGAGGAAAAGGGACAAAAAGAAATGAGAAGGGAAGTGAGGGGGGGGGAGGGGGAAGGCCCCCCGCCTTGCCTAAATTTCAGACTCAGGCCTTTGAGCATCTCACAGAGCCCCCTTATTGTTAAACAAGGTCTTTGGCTCGATACCCAGCTTCCCTGGGTAGGGCGTAGTGAGAATCTTGACTCACGCCCTGGTAGAGCCATTGCCAACCCCTGTGCAGGGAGACTGGTAGCTATGTGGGTTTGGGGTACTCCTGTTTTCACACCTCCCTGGCAGCTTAGAGTACCAGCTTGGTGCAGTGGTTAAAGTGCCATAATGGGACTTGGAGATATGGGTTCTAGTCCCCACTTGGCCGTAAAGCTCACTGTGTGACTTCAGGCCAATCCTAGCTCTCTGCCTAACCCGCCGCACTGGGTTCATTGTAAGGGTTGTTCTTTGCTCATATTGCGAGGCAGCGGCTTGAGCATTCACTCCAGGGGCACGCTCTGGAGGAACAGGCAGCTTCTGCTTTGCTGACGCTAAACAGGGTCGCCCCCCCCACCTTTTTTGTTTACTCCACATAGTCAGTGGCAGGAGTCTGTGCCAATCCAGCTAACCGGTTAAATTTATTAAGGTTACAACTATGCAGTAACAAGGGAGGAATGAAACACTACCCTGTTAGGGTCAATGTATAGGATCATCTGGTGCGTAGTGCCACGCCCAAGGGCTGCCCTATGATCTCTCAAAATCCCGTTTTTCGAAATTCTCTTATACATAGCATTGCCTATGCAGGCTGATTCAAGGCTTTGCGTCCATTCTTAAATTCCTTGTGTGTGAGGGGCAGGCCTCCATTCAGGTCATTAAACCACAGCCCTCCCACAATCCGATCCTTATGGATCGGGTAGTAGTATTGAATTTGCAACACCTCCTGCGTAACACCTGTTTTCTCATGAGGCAAATGGCAGGTTGAGCGCCAGTGCCAAAGTTTCCTCTAATACCCGGGCACCGGAAATTCCATAGACCACGCTAAGAGGCTCTCGCTGAGTGTTGTGTGTTAAGTAGCGTAAGCCATGCTGCACTTCATGCCTCACATGACGAGGGCCTCCTGTACCTGGGGTGTTGCTCTCTCATTCAGCTGCAACAGTTGTCGCTCTCCCGGTACTTTACAGTTATGGTCTTGTGTCCATTCCTAAAGTGTGGACGTCACTGCTCGGCGTCTCTTGTCTTGTCCTTACAGTTATTTTTTCCTTTGATCAATGTATTGGACGTCAACCCGTGCGCACGTGCGCTCATGTCCGGACACAGCATGGTGTTACGAGCTGGTCATAGCGCATATAGGCCAGGCTGCAGCTCCCAGAGCAGCCTGTTCCAGGGCGCGTGTGCTCGCGGATTGACCAGCGCAGCTTGTAGCGGGAGCGCTTTCTTCCCACTCCATTCCATTGCGGGTTGGTGCGTGTTCCCCTGCAGGTTCCGGTGCCGCATCTAGGAGGGAACAACCTGTGGGTGGGAAAGGCAAGGACTTTCCCAGGTCAGGCGGCACAGTTTGCCAGCGATAATGATCATCGGTCCGGCTTGCTTCCTCAACTTAACTGGAGGAATGCACTTGGTTAGATGGCTGGAGTCTGTGAACCAGTGCGGTGCTCGTCTGTGAGCGCAGCATGGTTTCTGTGCTGGTCAGAGGGCCTCCTCAAGCAGCAGATCCCAGCTCGGGCTTAGCCAGTATGCCACCGTTCAGCGGTTGGCAGACGCGGCATGCGTTTGGAGCACCTCCTAGAAGGTAATGGGCTGCTAACCCAACTTGTATCATTGCCAGCTTTGGAGGGTGATGTTAGCAGAATGTGCCTCACCGGTTGCCGACCAGGGGCGATGGGTTGGAACAATCACAGGCCCCTCAGTCCACCTTCATGGTGGACAGGCCAGGGAAAGCTCAGAACACCAGCTTGGTTTGCCAGTGTTTGAAGCCAGGGTGGCATCACCTTGAGGGTGGCAAAAGCTGAGGTCTTCCAGTTTTAGCTGTACCCAGCAGCTAATTCCTGTTGTTAATTTTCTCCCCTGACCTTAGAATTGGATATTTTATAAGCCTGTGTGCTAAACAGAAAATAAAAATCAACCAGCTTCTTTTAAAAAACTTAGAGGTTTGCTGTGCTATGCTTCAGCGTTAAGAAGCAGAATGGTTAACAAACATTTAGAACGCTACACACAGGTCCTAATATTCATTTTGTGTTTCATTGTGTGGCTTCTAACTTACCTCACGTTGCTTCCCCTGGTGACTTTTGGTTGGAGACAGTCTTGGAGAGTAGATGACAAACTCTTTAGATTTTATCTGTGGCAGTTGATGGGAGCTGTTTGGGCCTATATGTATAGCAGGAGTTTTCTTATTATTCATCGTCCTTTACTATACCCAGTGCTATGGCAGTGCAGGAGATGAGTCCAATCCTGGCCTTTAAGTAAGACCTAGTGTAGGCTCTTTTGCTCTTCTCTCACCCTACCCATAGGGTATCCTGCTAGAGTAACGATAGTTTTGGCTTCAGCTTCTTCCCAAGCAAAGGCCTCAGCATACTGTTCAGCCGGAATTGATTCAGGACTACAATCAATTTCAAAAGCCCATGAAAGGGACTACGGCTCTCTGCCAGGACTATTGGGGCAGGCTTGCTGCACTGGCCACCTGGGCTAAAGATGAAGGGTGTGGCTGACAACACTGCTGACTTCCGGGTCAGGCAGGTGCTCCAGGGTTGGTCTTGGGGATCCCTGGTGCCTCCAGACTCCAGAGCCCTTCTGCTGCCAGACATATTGCTGGGTTTACGGGCTCTGTGGCCTTCCTTGGGTACCTCACCACATGAGGCTTGGCAGTTTAGTGAGGTGCAATTTCCCCAGCGGGTGGTCTTTATTCTATTGAGGAAGTCCAAAATTGACCAGGTTGGGAGTGGGGTTAGCACATTGCTGTTCCCAGCCCTGGTGCTAGACCTTCGTCTGGTCACCACCTTGGGGGCCTTTTCTCTAGGTCTGGGGGAGTCTCCCCGGCCCCTTCTTCTGCCCTAGTGACTCCTCTCCCCTGACCAAACATCAATTCTGGGTAGTCACTCTGTGGCCTTGAAGGCGTTGGGTTTGCGCCACGTCTCTGGGGCTCACATTGGACAAAGTCGGCAGGTGGCGCTCCAAGGCATATCGGGCCTCCGCAAGGCCACTGCTGGGCCTTTTTGGACATGAGGACACTGGTGTTCACATGTTTGTCTCTTGTTCTTTCAGATGTCCGGAGTGCAAGGGAACCAGTACGGGTGTTCATCTGGGGGCACAGCATGGTTCTCTGGGCTAGTCGGAGTGCCTCCTCAAGTGGCAGAGCCTAGCTGGGGCTCAGCTGGTGTGCCACCATCCAGTGGTTGTGCAGACGTGGCATGTGTTGGAGCACCTCCTGCCCACATTCTTCCAGCAAGGGCTGGTGAAGGTTCCCCCGCAGATTCTGGTTCGGCACATGGGGGGAACGATTTATGCCTGCTGAAGGGGATTCTTCAAGCCTGAGATTTACGGCTGATTTGGTGTCACTGGTCTGGAATTGCCATCATTGGGTCCAACCTGCTGCCGAGAGGGCCATGGAATGATGGTTGGGATCCCTGAAGATGGTGGTCATCTCTGACCTAGGCAATGTTTTCTTGTTGGTGGATCTGCGAAGGGGCATCCTTGAGTGTTAGGTGGGGGGGAGGGTGACTAAGCAGAGGCTTGTCGCCCTCCTGTGGTGGTTCCGGGTGGGCACTCCACTGGGGGAGAGGACAGGTGAGCATTCGTGGGCACCACTTCAGGTGACTGGTAAGGCCCGAGGCTCTCGGCTCCAGGTTTTGTGGCCCTGCGTTGGGAGATATGGCTTACCACTGAGGACAACCCTCCTCACCCACTCGGGTTCCGTGGCTAAAGGGGTGGTGACAGGGGAAGGTCTCCCAGCCCAGAATTGGGTGGATTGATCTGCAGGGTGGCTACGGTAGATGCCATGCCTCAGACGATGAATGCCTCACTTGATACCTGTCATGATGACTTGTTTTCTATGTGCCCACCGGTGCTTCCTTCGCAGATTGTAATATTAGGGATGTACGAAAGTCACTTACCTTTTCGCGGATTCTGTTCATGGTGGGGGGGGAGGCGTTCTGTCCCTCCCCCCGGAATCCTCGACAGGGGGGGGAGGCAATCTGGTCCTCCCCCCCGGAATCCTCGACGGCTGGCTGTGCTCCGCAGCAGCTCTGTGGAGCAGCTGGCCAGGCTCAGGCCAGGGCTGTCCGCAGCCGGATTTCCGGCTGCGGAGGGCTCTAGGTAAAAAAAAACAAAACGCGTACGCAAATGGTGGCAGCTACGGCCGCTGCCATTTGCGTTCCTTATTTTTCGCCATCTTAGTCTACGTCAATATTTACGTAGACTAAGATGAAGAAAAGAAAGGGGAATGCAAATAGCGTAGTGGGTGCTATTTGCGTTCCCCTTTCTTTTCTTCGTCTTAGTCTACGGAAATATTGACATAGACTAAGACGGCGAAAAATAAGGAACACAAATGGCAGCAGCCGTAGCCGCCACCATTTGCATACGTGTTGTTTTTTTTAAAAAACCCAGACGTGATAGGCTATGTAAGTCTTTACGTAGCCTATCACATCTATGGGGGAAAAAAAGAAAAAGACCAGACTGCAAATGGTGGCGGCAGCGGCAGCTGGTCAGAAGACCAGCCGCTGCTGCCGCCACCGCTGGAGCCGCCACTGTCCGGAACATCCGCCCCAGGTAAGTCTCGTCCCGGGGGGGATCCGCGGGGGGCGCAGGGGGTGGCAGGCCATTTCGCGATGGAGTTTGGGGGGCTGAATGCACTGGCATTCGGCCTCACCGAGATCCGTCGTGGAATTCTCTGACATCCCTATGTAATATGTCAACAAATGTGGCCCAGTTTTATCCCAACTGTATTTGTGCTGTCTCGTCATTTCTCCCCCCTATGCACCTGCAAGTAAAATTCCAAAATCCATATAAGTGTAATACCTTTATTAGGCCAACCAAAAGATCATAAATATTGGGCAAGCTTTCGAGATCTCCAGAACTTACCAAAATCCATAAATTTCTTCATAAATGGGAAAGAAATAACTTGAGATGAAAACAAATTGAATGCGGGAGAATCTAAAATGGACAGGTTCATCCATCCAGGCCCTGAGTCTCTGGGTGCTTTCCTCCTAACAGTTTGGCTTTGAATCCCTGTGCATCCACTTATGCCTGTGGTCCTGAATGAGGGTTGCCACCTCTTTTTCTGATAGGCTCCTCACCTTTAACAGTTATATGGCAGGCAGGCACCTCACAGTCCTTTCCATGTTAGCTGTACCTTTTGAATTTGGCAAATGCAGATGAGCAAGAATTTCCTTTAGTTTCATTTTCATAAGAATTTACCAAAGTCCCCACATTTTGCTATATGTGTGATGGAAAAAACTTGAGACTTAAAACATGTAAACATGGGGAAAAAGCGAAACAGATGCACCCATCCTTACTCTGAAATAGCTGAGATGAGGCTCCACTTACTTTCAGCCAAGCTCAGATCCCAATGCTGGTTTGGGCTGCCCCAGGGGCTTCCCACTACCACTTTTGTTTTTGGCCACCTCTTGATCTCCTGCCACCTTCAATCTATCCCCTGGGCATCTTGAGGCTTCCATCTCCCCAGTACCTAGTTCTCCAGAAAGACCCCAGGAGATAGCTCTCCTGCATCCATTACCACCCTCAGACTCCTGAGGACTTGGGGCAAGAGGAAACTAGCATGCTACAGTCACTCCCACATCATTGCAGATTGCTAAAACAGACCTGGCACCTTTAAGAAAAAAAGCCTCAGTCAGTATGGAGGCTGGGCCAACCAGCTTAAATGTGACTACACTCTTATTTAAACCTCAGTCTTGCTCTGCTCCTTGTTGGAGCAACATACAGCCAACCCAGCCTGGCTTCTAGCCCCAGCACCATTTGGAGATTTTTGTGGTTCTGATCCATTACCATCTCGCTTCCTTTAGAAACCTGGCCTCTGCTCAACATCTGATCCATAGCAGAACCCTGCAGTGCAGGCTTCAATGTGCATGTGCGGCCCTGGGCCAACACCAGATATGGATCTTGTGACTGAACAGCCTGTGTACTCATGTTCTAGTCCCTTAGCAGGCTAGGCATTTTTTCCTTCTATCAAGTGGATAGTCAGAGGAGGGACAGATCACTCTACCCCTCCTCTACCAGTCTGCTGCATTTTGTCCTGGTGATGGAGGAAGGTTCTTTTCACTCCTCCTCTACCAACCCTCTCATGCCCCTGAGTGGAATCCCATAAACTTGCCAGCATGGAATTCCAGTTGCTTATGGCTACCAAGTGTGGGGTTGAATACAGGGCTGCTCTGTACCTTCTTTGACATACAGAGCTGATATGTCCTTCATACCACCCTCAGTATTTCCTTCCCAGATCTCTTTATACAGTTCTCATCTAAGGAAAACTGAGTCCCACTGATTCTGTCCACTTTACACCCACACAGTCTGTGTTCTTGTTTAGCATCACATACTCCAGCTTCCTCATCTTGGCTTGAAGTCTTCTAACATTAGCATAAAGCCGGGTCTAAATCCCCACCCCCCCAGCAACTTTCTCCAGTTTGTAACCAATCACACTAGTACAGCCTAGTTCCCACCAGGCTGACAACCCTGTAGCCATGTTGATTAAAAGAGCCATTAAGGGTGCAATCCACCAACATCTGGAGCACATGATACAACATCTGGATGATGCAAAACATCCCCTCCAGCACTGCATTAGCAGATTTTCAGCCATGAAGGCAGAAATTTTGCTTGCCTTGCAAGTGATAAAGGCATAGGAACATTCACTGAGGACAAAAAGGGTAGTGGGAGGGCCTTCCACTCCTCTTATATGCATTGGCAACCACTTCTGCTTATTTGCTCTTATTAACAGAATTCTGCTTGAGCTGGAGGCAGCAAGACTGCAGGGTCTTTCTTTGCTGTAAGGTAAGAACCACGTAGATGGAGAAGATTGGTTGACAAGTCAAGGAGTTTTCCTCCTTGACTTAGGATGGCCAGATGGAAAAGAGGCCAAGGCTCCTGCCGCCTTAATAGCTGTATAGCAGAGGGAATATGTGTAAAAGAGGGACATGCTACACCTGCTTAAATTCCCTCTTCTCTACAATGGTTAAAGGGGTAGGAGCCCAGTCCTCTTTTCCATTTGGCTAACCTATCCTTGATGGAGGCTCTGTGCCTTTAAAAGTCCTGGGACGGGCAAAAATCCTCAAAGATACTTGAGTTCTCTCAGGGGCTTGATCTGTCAATAGGGTTGCTATTCGTCTGTTTACTGCCCCTACTCCCAGGTGCTGCATTTATACCTCTCATTGCAGCTTTAATGGCACAGGAGAGCAGCCCGGAAAGGACTGTGGCCAGAAACAGTATGGCATAGCAACTGAACTGACTAGGACCAGGGAGACCTGAGTTCAAATCTCCACTTAGCCAAGGCAAGCTTACTATCTGCCTAACCTTCCTCAGAGGATTGGTGTGAGGACAGAATGGGCAGACCAGGGAAAACCCTGCATATTAAATATAATAATAATAATAATAATAATAATAATAATAATAATAATAATGATAATAATTGTCCTTGGCGGATGGGCACAATCAGAAAGATAATACATTGATAAACTCAGTGATAAACCTTCATGGCCTTCGCCCCGCCTTCTTCTGCTTCTCTCTCTTTAAACTGGACTTGGACTTCAAATAGAGGATTTGATTGTGGTGACAAATACAATCGATGGAGTGTCTGCTGTAATGTGGCCACTTATGCATCACCAAAAAAGACGATAAAAATATATAGGTTTGAATAGAATGTATATATACTGATGCACATCTAGAAATAATTATTATACTTTAAACAGAAATGCAGTGGTGATCAGGTGACCTGTGCCTGCCTGTTCAATCTGCTACCCAGCGCTAATACCCAGGACCACCTTCATGCCCTTTGCTCCCCCTTCTTCTGGTTCTTTCCCTTTAAACCAGACTTGGAGTGAACAATGCTTCAAACAGAGGATGCCTTCATGCAGACAAGTGTCCTCTGACAGCCCTTTAAATAGAGGACTGCGCTCTGTAAAATGGGACTCATGGCCATCTTAATTTCTGTTGCTGTTTTAGGGAAGCAGAAGTAAATGGTTAATTCCACTGAGTAATGAATGCACCAAAAGTGGACCGGAAAAGTTAATTCTTCCCTTCCTTCCCCAAATCTTTGGCTGCATGTACAAATGCATAATATGCTGTGAGGGCTGAGTGGGGGGTGAAGATAATACAAGGAAATGGGGATTCTCTGCTGTTCTGTCTCATCTGTTGGGTTGAGGGGGTGGGAGGGCTGTGGTTGCACTGTGGTGAAGCAGGACATGCCTTCTTCATGTGATCAGAGAGATTTTCTGTCTACTGTCTTGTTACTTCATCTGTTCTAGGAGTGAATAAGACTCCCTAGCAGTGGAGGCTGGTGGCTCCGATGTCAGTGAGGTGGTGAATCTGCCCTGGGTCTCTAAATACATTGTACCTTGGATAGCTCCTTTAGAGTTCTGACTGAACCTGGAGCAGCTTTACTGCCCTACTGACATTGGAGCCACCAGCCTCCACTGCTCCCTAGCAGAGTCTTAGAGGCCAGGCCAGACACTGAATCATGCAGAATCATTGAGTTGAAAGGGACCTTGGGAAGTCATCAAGTCCCATCCCCTGCTTAAGGCAGCATCTGGTTTGCAGGATGCAGCCCCGGTATCCAGCCTCATTGAAATAGCTGCAATGAAGGAGAACCCACTGCCTCCTGAGGCAGTCTGTTCCACTTCTGAACAGCTCCTGTCATTAACAAATTTCTCCTAATGTTCAGCCAAAATCTGCTGCCTCGCAGTTTCCACCCATGACTTCTAGTATGGCCCTCTGGAGCAATGGAGGACAAGTCTGATCCATCTTCTCCATGACAGCCCTTTAGGTACTTGAAGACAACAGTGTGTGTGTTCCTGTGTATATGTATAGGTTGGGCTCATATGAGCAGTGGCATCATCAGGGAAGGACTTTGGGGCAGACACCAGATTGGCTGCAGGACACTCTGAGTTGCAGCAAATTCTGGAGCAATCCCAAATTTAAGGCAACTAAGCTGGTGAGCGGGCATGCACAAAAGTTCCAGTCCAATATGGGATCAGGCAAAGGCAGTTGTGGTCCAGATACAGTAATTCTTACTCTTATCATCCTGTATACTAACAGCGATCTCAGTTCTGTGAGTGTGAATACCGATGTCAAAATGCCAAAATCCATGCGAAAAGGGGAGGTATCATCAGGCTTGGGGGAACCCAGAAGTTTGCATAAGTGCCAGCCACCCTTGGGAAAATCTCCTAAGGAGGGGGACACCCCCCCCCCGGCCAATAAAGGCTGAGAGCGCTCAGTGGCCAGAGAATATTAGCTGATATTTATGGGATTCTTTTTATATGAACTGCATTTTGCGCACTGCCCAGAGAAGAAAGTGATTGGACAGCCTTATAGATATACAGCCAATCAATAAAAATGAACTAAATAACTGCTGTTGGGGCTCCTGGGCCTTTAGCAGCTGCAAAACAGGAAGGAGGTTGACAAGTGATGGTTTTTCCCAGCAGGGAAAGTGTCTTCACCATTTGAGTGTTTTCCTGTGCTGGTAAGACAGAGGGGCTACAGCAGAGAATATGATGGCAACTGTCACTGTGGACGAACAGCGCACGGCATTCTGCAAGCATCCCCCCACCGACCCTTGCTGCCATTTTCACTCTTCTTGTGCAAAGAGCAACACAGAGTCAACAACTCTTTCCTGTCTTGGTTAATAACATGTATCGTGTCTCCTTGTTCTTCATCCTGTCCACACACCCAGTGACAGAATGGCAGCTTTGAAAGGAAAGAGAACAGGGGCTGAAGGGTCTTGACTCTGGGGAGCGGGGAAAGGAGAAGATCCTGAGCATTCTCTTTGACTGGTTGCTACCATGTCTCCCACCAGGGTTCTTCTTGCTATGCCTCTCACCATGGCCTCCCCCCAACCCCTGCAGTTAGTGCCTGCTTAGACAAACAGGGCTACTACTTTGTTCCAGAGGAGGCCAGAGGCAAGGCAGGTTGAGCAACAGATTGAGACACCAGGCAGGAAGTGCAGTGATGGCAGAAACATCTCCTGTTGCAACAAGAGAACTAGAGATGACAAGGATTTTCCGGCAATGTTCTGTGGCATGACTGGTGTACCTGTTGCTGTATGGATGCAAAAGGCAGCTGGGTGCTGAGCCAGGCACTGAATGCTCAGGACACATTCAGGGTGTGTCTACGAGGAAATGGAATCTCCAGATTAAGAGTATGGAATCTCCACATTAAGAGGCACGGTGTTTCTTCTTTATTTTATTTTTTAAAATATATAATGTTAATACTATACAAACACCAAATGTATGAAAGCCATCTTATCCTCCATTTTCAATCATATGTACCAATACAACAATTCCTCTCAGGTTCTTCACCCCAGGCTAAACTTCCTATTATCGATTGATCCATAAAACATTGAATTTCTCACTGTATTCATTCATTTAATCTAATTCACTCTTAAAGGAGAATCTTTCTTAGAGTAACACCCTTTTTTGTCTAAATGATTTATTTTTTCATGTATACTTTATCTTTCCCTAGTCTTCATCCAGTACATTAATTTGACAGATTTAATCTAGTATTTCTGCTTTCCCCCCACTGTTGAGCTACCAAAGTCTTAGCTGCCATTAACCAATCATAAATTAATTCAATAATCTCTGGATTGGATCCAATTCATTCCAAATAGCTCAGTAAAATTATTCTGGGATCCAATGGAACTTTCCCCCCACCTCTTAATCTCTTCAATTTGTTGTTGTTGTTATTTGTAACCAAAACATTTGTATAACTGGGCAGCTCCACCATGTGAGTAGCATGTCTGCTTTTTGACACTTAGAGGCAAGGTAAATAGTACCTTCTGGGAACAAGGAACCTGGGAAGCCCATCTCCATCTTCTCCTGTTTGTGAACCTCCAGGGGCATTTGGCTGGGCTGCTGTGGTGAATAGAATGCTGAGGTAAATGGACCTCAGCCTGTTCCAACACACCAGTTCTTATCTTCTTATTGTTTTGTTTCTTCCAGGCAAAGAGAGAAGACACGAGTGAAGGACAGTCTCTGCAAAAGAGAATGGAGACCCTAACTGTACCAACTCTTCCCATTTCCCACACCAATTCTAATGTCTCAGTTCCTCCTGAAGATTATGACTATGCATATTTTGAGGAGCAAGATGCCTTGAGGAAAAGGATGACCATTGTCTCTATGGTAATCTACAGCCTGGCCTTTGTGTTGGGGGTCATCGGTAATGGGCTGGTCATTTTCATCACTGGTTTCCGTATGAAGAAGACGGTCAACACGGTCTGGTTCCTCAACTTGGCCATTGCTGACTTCACCTTCACCTTCTTCTTGCCATTGAGCATTGCCCACGCAGCCCTGGAATTCCATTGGCCATTTGGCCAGGCCATGTGCAAGATCAACAGCACCCTAGCCTACCTCAACCTTTATGCCAGTGTTTACCTCCTCATGGTCATCAGCGTAGACCGTTGTATTTCTGTGAGGTTCCCTGTGTGGGCTCAGAATCACCGGACACCCCGGCTGGCTTCCTTTGTGGCCTTGGGTGTTTGGATCCTGGCTTTGGCATTGTGTTCTCCAAACATCCATTTCAAGAGTGCAGTAGCACATCCATATGATGAGAGCGTGATCATCTGCTATAGTGATTATGGTGACACTGAAGAGCGAATGAAGTTCAGGCACCGTGCTATGGTCATCAGCCGGTTCATCTTTGGTTTTGTCATCCCCTTCGGCGTCATTGTTGCTTGCTACGGGGCAATTGTTCTGAGGTTGAGGAGGAACCGGTTGGTCCAATCGAGCAAGCCCTTCAAGGTAATCACAGCAGTGATCGTGGCCTTTTTTGTCTGTTGGTTCCCCCTTCATGTTTTCTCTTTCCTTGAGACAGAAGCCAGAGAGCAAGAACATCTGCATTTCGTGTTGGCTATTGGTGTTCCCTTGACGTCTAGCTTGGCTTTCATCAACAGCTGTCTCAACCCCATCTTGTATGTTTTCATGGGGCAGGATTTCAAGGAGAGTCTGAGACGCTCCCTCCTCTCTGCCTTTGAGGATGCCTTTGCGGAGGAGAGCAGCCAGACTACAGCAAACACCAAGACCAAGTCTTCAATTGAGCTGGAGTCCCAGGACACATAAATCCTGCTGATCTCCCAGCTTCCCAAACTCCCCCACCTTCAGTGCAAAGACATCGCATTCATTCATTCATTCATTCATTCAGAAGCTTCCCTGCATTACCCATCTGTTGGGCATGATTGTCACTTGCTTTTAGTTGTGGTTCTCTCAACCACATTTGAGGATGTGCAACAGTTGTGGTGAAGTGAAATGCCCAGATTCAGGAGGGGAGATAGTTGCATGCAGCTGACATGGGCGTGCAACCGCTTGGGCCTGTGCCTTTCATTTCGATGCTCATCTGGTCCCAGGTGAAATTAGGTATGTGGACTTCCATCAGGGGGCACAGTTCAACTAAGCAGGAGTGGGGCTGGAGCAGAACCAGCATCTGCTGCAAGCTGATTTCCAACCCAAATATTATTATACTGTAAGCTAGTTTACAAAGCGCAAAAAGAGCAGCAGCGCTTAAGTCAGTGAGGATTGGTGCCTCTGATTTTGGTGGAGCTGAGGTTCCACTCTGGGTTTCAGCCAGAACCAGTCATAACACAAAAGGAACTATCCAGGATGTTGAACCTTTAGAGTTCTGGCTGGTTCTGACTGAAATCCAGAATGGATTTATGGCCCAACCAAAATCGGAGTCACCAGCCTTCACTGGCTTAAGTTATATATCTATGTAAAAGACGGTTCCTAGGATTTCTGTCACACTGTAGTGTGACAATGAAACAGAACTTAGGGTGGCCCATGCAGATGGGAGCAGGCTTGATTGGGGCACTGGGGCCTCACTTTAGTGGTGTCTCTTAAGTGTTCCCCTTTACTGTCTCCCCCATAAGTGAATGGTTCCCATTCATGCCTATGGGGAGAAATGGAAGGCTGCATTAGGGGACACTGTTGGCAGGGAAGGAAAAGGCTGCTTTCCCTCACTGACTGGGATAATATAGGAGGTTTTGTGCCATGGTGAGTGATACAATTGTCATACCGCCTAGATCCTTGCCATGTAAAAGTCTATCCATCGCCATGCCCCCAGTTGCCAGTTTGCTTGTCAATATTATACCAAGTTTGTAGCAATGAAATCTTGGGCAGGATCTACCTGGCAACGGAATGACAAGCGTGTCAGGGATTATCTGGATTTTCCTGAGATTGGCTTTGGCCCATCAGGCAAGAAAGCAAGAAAAGTGGAGTATACAGCACCGAAAAATGCCTTTTCCAGTTGCACAGGGCTTGAAACTTTGGGGTTGGGTGAGCGAAGTCTGGGGGAGAGCTGAAGGTTAGCAACCCAGGAAATGCTGCTCAGCGAATGAGAGAGGCTTGTTTCCCACCTCTAGCTCTCCCGGCTCTTATGAATCAGAGAGCAAGTAATTCCAAGTCTGTAACTAGCCTGTCTTGTCCATTCATCAGACTGCTATGCCTCCCTGTCAGAATGGCGTTTACCTGAATGAAACTAACTAGCCTGCCTTGCTCATGCATAAAAGCACCACAGCACTATTCCTCCTCATCAGAATGGCGATTTACCCTAATAAGACTAATTAGCCTGCCTTGCTCACGCATAAAAGCGCCACAGCACTATTCCTCCTCATCAGAATGATGATTTACCTCAATGGGACTAACTGCCTTGCTCACGCATACAAGTGCCACAGTGCTATTCCTCCCTGTCAGAATGATGATTTACCTCAAAAGGACTTGCCCCCCTCGGAGGATGGGGGATTGTGGCTTCTTCCTCCCCTGACCAATTTATGAATGAGAAACAGCAGAGAGCTGCTACTTCGCTCCCTGACTCCACCATCCCCGCTGCCTCTTGCCTGCTTGCTCCCTCCCTCCCTGGCTCACAGATTACTCCAGAAAGGCAGGCTGCTTGTTGTGAATGGGCGACGAGGCGACAGCGGGAGGTGGTAAAGGAAGCTTCCAAATGACGCTACTGCAAATGGGGAAAAAAGGGAATGGGGGGAGAGGGTGGCATGCCCAGGATTTAATGTGTGTGTGTGTGTGTGTGTGTGTGTGAGAACGGGACACACAGCAGCAGGACTGCTTGGGAGCTGCTATAACGTAAAAAAATGGAGTAAAAGGAGTTTCTGAAAATGCAGCTTTTCAGGACAGAAGGTGCTGGATGGCGGCAGACTGGATATGATGGGCTCCTTTACACAGAGCTTTTATCCTGCTGTTGAGATTGCTCACTCACAGGTCCTTTTCATAACATCGTTAACCTCCAGGGCACAGCCAGAGTATTTCCTGGTTATTCCATCACAAAGAGATCCGGAACTAACAAACTATCTTTTAAACTCAGAATGTTACGCAATTAAACCAACCACTAGATGGCACTGTTCCATTGAGTTCTAATGGAACCTTGAAAATTGAACACTTCCCCTTTCAGCAATCACGTGGTCATTGTCTGGGAGCCCGCAGTAAACGTGGAAAGGTTCCAGAACGGGAGGACTGCAGGGTTTTTCTTTAGTGTAAAGGCAGCCCAAAGAACCAGCAGGATAAAAGCTCTGTGTGAAGGGGCTCACCGTCATGTGATGTGAACAACCTCAAAGTGCTCCCACTCCTCATTAAATTGACTATGAAGATGGCCCCTTGGACAGTGACTGGCTGAGTGGAACTTTCGAAACGGCTTGGGAACAAAGCGGTTAGAATGTTTACAGACATTCTGGGGCCTAAGATTGGACACCTCTGGTGTAGGGGAAGCTTAAGCCTTCTTTCTGCAGCCATTATCCAGATAAAAATGACCTCTGTTCTCTGAAATTAGTATGTGTGAGAGAGACAAGCTCCCATTGGTGCCAGGTTTGCAGTTTTGCCCTTAGTTCGTATGCTTTATTTTATTGTTTTCTTTTCTTTAAAAACATTTTGTTCTATGTTTGCTAGAACATAACTTTAGATTGAAAGTGTGGGGTATAAATTATGTCTATACATACATACATACTATGTAGTCTTACAAAATGTATGCCTCAATAGATGGTGGGTGAAATGCAATAAAACAGCATCTTGTCAGGTTTTAATTCTAAGATCTATGCACCATGGATTATATTTTCCCCTTATAATGTCTCAATTATCGTCCTCAAAATTTATGTTAAAGTACATCGATCTCTTTCATGGTACTTACTTGTGGCACTCCCTGTCTACAGTTCACATATATTATCATTCTGTGACATGTGGTTTAATGGTATGTCATGTGTGCTTCTTCTAGTTTTCAGTGAGATAGCTATCTTTCTAAAGATTTTAGGGACTGTTGTTTTACAAAACAAGTCAGCTTTAACTCTTAAGTTGGTATTCCATTCCTGTATCTGAATAAAAGTATTTGTTATGATTTTGTTGTTCATGGTTTTAATTTGTTCTGTGTAACACTCCGCCCCCCACCTCAAACAAAAGGATGTCCTTTAAAGTAGTGGTTTTTAAACTTTATAATTTCAGGGGATCCTTACCCATAAAAATGACCTACTGTAGTACTAGTTGGACTGTCATTTTGTTTTCCCCAGAAAGCCCTTTTCTGATGAGTTTTTTTGGGGGGAGGGGTAATTTTGGGAAATTCAAAATGGCTGCCACCCTAAAAAAATAATCTGACTCCTTTGCCACTCACTGGGAGCTGCCATTATAGAAGACGGCAGTTGAAGAGCTACAGAAAAACACACATTTTGATAGAGTCGGAAGATTGTTCCTCCAACAGCTCATTTTCGTTGAGAGATGCAGTACAATTAACTGTCCAAAGAAAGGGCAGGGACTGAAGTAGGATTGTTAAAAGTATAAAATCACCCTATTCAATGCAACCCAATTTCTGAACCTGAACAAGTAGGGAAAATGGTTTTTTTTTATGTGTGGATGTTTTTAAAATGTAAGAAAGTCTTGCAAAACCAAAAAACCAAAGATGCTTTATTGAAAAGCAGATGCAAATGTTTAAAAGGTGTCCCGTGCTGGTTTTTTTTGTGGGAGAAGAGGGAAATTAGAGATTAATAGCACAATCTGGCGTATGCCTCATCAGAAGTAAGACAAAGTGAGTTTAATGGGACTTACTACCAAATAAAAGGTGTTGAAGAATCAGCAAAGTGATTCAGAGAACCAAAGGGGGAGGGGCATTTCACAAAACTATTTCTCCTCAAATTACTGGTTCAGTTTCATGGATTTGTGGTTGAATCACTGTTTCCCCCCAGCTTTAGTCTCCACAGACTGCTGGGGCTGACAAAAAGACTACTGAAGAGACTAAGAGGGATTTGCTCCCAGGTCAAAGGTTAGAACAAAACAACGGGCTTTAGAGAAAGGAGAAAAACAGTCTGTAGTTTCCCTTAAGTGTATGTTTTTTTTAAAAAATTTTTTTTAAAGAAAATGAACATGTGAACTGGGTGTGAGTAAAAGGAAAGGATGACATTGTAGAGTAAAATAAGGGGAAGAAAATGGGGAAATATAGTGCTGTTTTTGTACTTTCAGCTGCTTCTGATCGGAAGCAGTAGGGACAAGGGTGGCCTAGCTGCTGACCTCGGATGATAGAATTATTTCTCAATTAGTAGCCGTTTTGCTGATTGCTGGAAAAGAAAAGTCTACCGGTGCATAAAAGTAGGAAGCTTATATACTAGAGATGTGCACAAATGGCCTCTCGAAGTTCCCCACCACTTCTGGGCAGAGAAATTGGAGGCCAAATTTCTCCAAATTTCTCTAGGGGGGAGGAGACATTCTCTGACAATTTCTCACAGGTAGGGCAAGGGTTGTAGCACAGCTTCTTTCCTCCTCCTCCTCCTTCTTCTAGCATTTCTGGTTCCTTTGTGCTGCCACTGCAAGTGGCAACAACATCAGCTGAGTTGGCAGGCTGGCCACCATTTTGCATCCCACACAATGCAGGTGAGAGGAGGGCAGTGTTGTGTCTAGCTTCAGGGAAGAGGTGGAGCTAGCGCTGTGTCAAAATCTGTCCTCCAATTTCCTGAAAGTTTTCTTCCCTCATAAAAGAGGCTTCCATTGTTCTGCCTCATTCTCAGGGTGTTTTATTGTGTATTTGTGTGGTGTTTTTGAGCTTTTACCTCATCAGTGCAAGGTGGCTGAGGGTGCTGTATGTGTGTTTTCTTTCTATTACACCTCTCTCCATTGCTCTGCAGCCTCCAAGGCTGCCTGCACTTCCTGAGCTGAAATAGCCCTAAGGGAGGAATTACTGTACCTTACGATGCATTGGAGGTAGGTGGCTCTGATATCCATGGGGCAGTGAATCTGTTCCAGGCTTCAGTCAGAACCAGTCAGCGCTCTAAAGGAGCTCCTCATCTTGGACAGCTTCTTTAGAGTTCTGATTGGTTGTAAAACCTGGAGTGGATTCACTGTCCCACTGACACCAGAGCCACCTGCCTCCACTGTTATGATGTCTTTCCCTGGGCTTTAATTGAAGTGTGGGAAGCTGAGGAGGCTACCGGCTGCTGGAGAGATGATTGTACAATGAAAGACACACACACACACACACACACACACACACACACACATAGAGTCCTTGGCTACCTGGTAAATAAGGTAAGCACATGAAACCCAAACCCAACCCATGAAGATTTTCTTCACCATGGAATTCCTTTTCAAAAGCAATTTCTTTTCTGTCAACGAGAATGAGAATGGCTGAAAAACACACGGGAGAAATACTATACACATCATTTATATGCAACCTAAAATCAATAGCAGTGACCAGCTTTGGGTAATCTTTTAGGGTGCTTTCTGTGGTTGGAGAGAGATGAATGTGGTATCAGAATAAATGGTGCCATCAGTGCAGGACTTTGAGCTAGAAGTCCAGGGCTCTATTCAGTTGAAAGGGTCGGAAGGTCACCAAATGCAGCAGGGTTGGCTTACTACATTTTGAGGTGAGTGAAGTCATACCCAATACTATCTCAAGAGGTGGAGGGGGCAGCTGTGAGATCTTAAAGTCCAGAGTCTAAAATTACGTAACTGCACATAATTGCTCCCCTGATGCATATAGTTTTGCAGAAAGAATAGTGGTTAAAAATAGTGGTTTTGCTCCTCCATTAGGTGAATTCAACAAAAGGAAAAAGCAACAACAACAACCTCTACCGTTACCACAACTCTGAAGTAATTATAGGGTGCAGTTTTTGAGATCATTCTTACAATTGGATATGAGAGTTCTGGCTTCCAAGAACTGAAACAGTCCCTTCCCAGGCATAATTTCAGCCACTGATGTGCTATAGAATGTTCATAAACATTCCAACTGCTTAGATTTTTTTTTAAAAGCTTGAATCCAAGTATTACAGATAAGTGGAACTGTGAACTCTTGACGAATTGAAAGTATGTAGCCCTATCATAACAGTAGCCAACAGTAACATCACTTGAAGTAGAGATAGAATAAGGTTATTAAAAAAACGCATCTGCACATTCTTGTAGGTCTCCGCATTCATTTATATATTACACACCGTAAGTGTCATCTTTCGAGGATCAATGGATATCCATCAAAGAGCCCTGAAATTGCGCAACTTGTTCACATAACTGGATGGCAATGGAAAGCCTGCTAAAGTTAACTGAAGGTGCTCATGGACCTTTGAATTTGAATTCTCAAGTCCCCTTCATCCCATATGTTTTCAAAGCAGGCTTTAAGCCCATATTGTTAAATGGGTAGGACAGCAGACACTCCAGCCCATGGGCTGGCAAGTAGGTGGCTGACTGGTAGGCAGATGGCTGGCTAACACACACACAGGCAGGCAGGGAAGGGCTGCAGCTTAGCAATGTAACACATGCTTTGAATGCTAAAGGTCCCAGGTTCAATCCCCAGAATCTCCAGATTGGGTGGGGAGTGACAGCCAATGCAGACAATACTGACTTAGATGGACCAATGCTCTGCTCAGTATAAGACAATGTCCTGTTCCTAATAGTTGGTAGGTGAACATCAATCCGTCAGGTGTGGTTTCGCTAAGCAGAGTTACCCACAGAGAGAGTGAGAGACAGAGAGAGGCACACCTGGGGGGTTTATATCAGATAGTAGTATGGCACTGATCAGGATGAATCTGTCTATTTCATTTTCTCAGTTTTCCAATCTTAAATTCATCCATACCTTGAGATTTGTTTCTAAAGTGCATGAAGATTCGTATGCATTCTTGTGTGTATTTCCCTTGACCTATGCATTTCTGAACACAGTTTTGCCTGAGATACACATTTTTGCAAGCAGTTTTCCTAGTATTTTTGAACATTATTTTCACTATTTGGGTGTGCACGTTCCCCTAACAGACACATTTTTATATACATGTTTAATTCACATTTTTATAAGCTTTGTAAAAATTTGGAAAAGTGCACATTTCAAAAGATAACTGGGTTTTGGTTCGCATCCTGGTTCAAAAGTGCAAAATTAGGTAAAGTTTACATTACAGTGCCAACCAACCAAATTTCTCCCCCTCACTAGATTGGTCCTCTGGTGTCACCTGATTTCCAGGATCTGGAAGATCCCGGGCTGTGGTGATAATGTCCCAGCATTATCTGGCTGCAGTTCCATCCCTCTGACTAGAAGGGAATCAGGGCCTGAACTATAGGTTTTCCAATGTGAGCCTGACAGTGGAATTTATGAAGCCCATGCTTCAGTAGGACTCCCCAATAGTCAAGAAGTGAGTTTCCATTGCTCATTGTTTATCACCTTACCTCTTTACCCAGCTAAAAGAAGCAGAATAGCATACCTAAAAGACATCATTAATTAATTAAGTATAAACATTTCATTAACATTTATAATTAATTATAAACAATTATAATTAATTAATTAGAAACAATTAATTAGAAACAGTTGCATCCTGTCTTTTCCATACTCCGTGCTTAAGGTGGATAAAAGCCACAGAAACACACCAAAAAATCACATATAAATACTACAAAAAAGATAAGAAGAAGAGACAGAAACAGGAGCCAGTAATATATAGGTAAAAGCCAATAAAAAGTGCAACAAAAATGGACAACCTGGAATAAAACCAACCAACCAGGCAAATGAAAGGCCTGCTGGAACAGAAAAGTCTTTACATCTTGTTAGATGGTTGACAGAGTGGCCGGGTTTGCACAATCTCAGAGGGGGAAATACGTATTTATTTTTATTTATTTAAAATATTTCTTGGCCGCCTTTCAGGGCAAAAGCTCTCCCATGGTGGCATATAGCAATAAAATACATAAAACCGGTATAATATGAAGAATGATACAAACGCCATAAAAACGGTAAGAATGCAATAAAACCAGCAATAAGATCAACTAATGGGTTCTGGGTGGCTTGTTACCCATGGCAACAAGCCACCCTGGCTGTGTTTGCATGACATGACAAGCTGCACTGCTGAGGGTAATTATGCTAATCTGCCTCCACTGGCACATGACAGGCATGCGTGGGGTGGGAAATATGCCACTGTGCCTAATTTTCCTCTCCATGACTGTGTGAACTGGCATAGTGGGTGCTGTGGGCCAGTGGAGGCTGGTGGCTCCAATGTCGGTGGGACTGTGAGTCCATTCTGGGTTTCAGTCAGAACGAGCCAGAACTCTAAAGGAGCTATCCAAGGTGCTGAATCCTATCCCCAAAATACATTCAGCACCTAGGATAGCTCTGTTAGCATTCTGGCTGGTTCTGACTGAAACCCGGAATGGGTTCACAGCCCCACTGAAATTGGAGCCACCAGCCTCCACTGCTATGGGCATCGTTTGGGAGGGAGTTCCAGAGTCTGGGGGCAGCCACTGAAAAGGCCCTTTCCTGCATCTCCCCAAAATATCCATCAAGTATTTAGTTTGCAAAATCTGGCTTGGAGCACAATTTTAATTTCTTTGGTGGCAAGGAACACAGAATACCCAAAGGCCTGCTGAGCATGGGAAAAGACCAATCAAACCATGCTGGACTCTACTCCTGATGTGGAACTAGAGTTTCTGTTGCTGGAAAAAGAGGTTGTGGTCCACTTCTCACTGAACGCCCCTTTAAAGGCTGACACGAAGGAGTGCCAATTAGCCTTTCTGCAGTCTGGCCCGATGAAGGCATATAAAAGGGGGTTGAGACAGCTGTTGAGGCAGATCAGGCTGTTAGCCAATGGCAAACCTATATCAAGGATGTATTTCATTTCCAGGCTGTCATCATCCAGCGTTTCGAGAATGGAGAAGAGGTGGTAGGGGAACCAACAACCGAAGAAGGCCACCACTACCGCCACGATGATTTTGAAGGATCTTCCAAATTGACTAAAGATCTTGCCCTTTAGCTTGATAACAATGGCACAGTAGCAGGCCAGAATGATGTTGAAGGGGATGAGAAAGCCAAGCACAAATTCAGTAGCCACCATGGAACGGTGTGTCATTAGGTCACTAGCACCCTTGGAACCAAAGTTGTAGGTGCACTCTATTGTGCCATCCAATGAGTGTTCTGTGTCACGGAAACTGAAATAGGGGGAGCTGAGGACCAAGGCCATCATCCAGATGATTACAGCCATGAGGGAAGCCCGCCAGAGAGTACGGTGGTTCAATGCCCAGACTGGATGCACCACAGAAACACAGCGGTCCGCGCTGATGGCTGTCAAGAAGAAGACACTGGCAAACATGTTGAGGAAGGGCACCACAGTGTCCAGTTTGCACATCAGCCTTCCCAGAGACCAGCGATCCAGGGCCAGATAGGTTATCTCAGAGGAGAGGCAAATGGCGAAAATGAAATCAGCTACAGCCAAGTTGAGATACCATATGGTGGTAACTGTCTTCTTCATGTGAAAACCAGTGAGGTAGATAACTAGGGCATTGCCTGTGGTCCCCAGGAGCAACGTGATGCTGTACATTGCCATGGAAAACATTTTCATCACCCAGATATGGGTAGTATTTGAGGAAGGACCCATGAACCAGCTTTCATTCCAGCTGCTGTTGTGGACTTCATAATCATATGGAAAGGAGGTGAAGGGATCCATCCCTTCTCAGAATCGTGCACTGTCTACCTTTCTGTGGGTCTGGCCTAAAACAAAACAAAACAAAACAAAACAAAACATGCCGTTATGTTAGAACAGAACTGAAATGAATAGGGAAGTTCTGAAATAAAATGAATACGTTGTGGGGGGAGGTCCAAATGGTTAGATTTCAGATATTAATGAAAATAATCCCAGTTTCTAACTCCATATTTTGATATGGAAATGTGAAACTTAGACTTTTGTTTCGAGTTCTGAATTAAAATTGGCCTCAGTCCTACAAACAATCACCTCCATAGGGCATGATTGTTAGGATACAACTAAAAGTGTGATTGAACCTTTAACTAAGGGCACACACCTTTTAGGTTCAGGGAAGGCAGGTCTAAGGTTTAAGACGGTTAGTCCATAGTAGATACAGGCAGTGGTCGAGAGAGCAACCTGTTACCAGTTCCTAACAAATACTTATTTAAATACGTATTTAAATACTTACAAATAAATATTTAAGACCTATATGTTTCTGTTGCATGGAGTGACCATTAAACAATGCACTCATAATCACAGAGCAACAAGCATTTGGGATTTTACAATAGCCCCTCAGTGAGACGCTGAAATTAAGGAAATGTAGTGCTGGAGAACTAGGGAGGTCATATGTTCTCTTTTACAGAGGGCTGTCCTCTATCTGAAGGGCTGTCATTTCCAATTCCAGTTGAAAGAGAAAGGAGCAGAAGAACTATTGCCAATCCACAGTTAGCATTTGAACAGCAGACTGAGCAGGCAGGCGCACAGGTCACATACTATGGTGAGATGCACTGAATTTCTATTACAATTCCAAAATTTGCATCTATACCTATAAATTAACATATGCAGATTGTTTGCAAATCACTGTCCTCTTTTGTCCTCTGTTCTGATGGTGCATGTTCTCCGTTTTGGAGATTCATAAGTGGCCACCATATGGAAAACTTAGGAAACAAAGCCGGGAGCAATAGATTACTCAGCAGTCCCTAGCAAAACTCTCAGTCAAGAGCTGTCTTGCTCCGGCTTCGTTGGCTGTGAGTTGTGCTTTAGTCATTTCTAAACTGAAACTTTAAAGGGCTGGATGTGCCTGATGTCGTCTGATCTCAGAAGCTAAGCGGGGTCAGCCCTGGTTAGTACTTGGATGGGAGACCACCTGGGAATCAGGCTTCCTGCACTGAGCAGGGGTTTGGACCCAATAGTCTTGTAGGCCCCTCCCAACCCTATGATTCTATGATCATCTGTCAATGCACAACTGATCAGATACCAGGCGTCAAGCTTTGAAGCTGTGCCCTTTGACTTAGAAGTCTCTTGCTGTGGTTACTCCGCAGGCTGGCCATGTGTCCTGCGTTAGAGGGGGCAGTTCTCTGTTTGAAGGCATGCTGTGTTTCAGGAGCTGCATTCCAGTGGTAGGTGGGGCTGAAGGCAAAAAGGGTGGGGGCCAAAATTACCCAGTGTATATTAGTTTAAAACTCTTAACTGCCAGTAACTAAGCCTTAGGAGAGGCATTTTGACCTTTTAGAATGGGGGAAAAAAAAATACTCCAAAGCCGGGAAACTACCAAATGATCAGCTGGGGGAAAGGGGATGAGGGCAGAGCAAGGGGGTGTGGCACTCTGAGGAATCCCAGAGGGCCAGATTGCAACTTCAGGTAGGCTGGGTTTGGCCCATAGGCCCAAGGTTTGACACAGGGCTGGCCCTACCATGAGGCAAAGTGAGGCTGCTGCCTCAGGTGACAGATTTAAAAGGGCAGCAAATCGTTAGCTATCCAGTTTGTTAATACTGTATTTGTACTGCAAGAGATGAGGAAAGGCACTTATGTGATTTTCTGCCTAATGTGCCCAAATAACATGCCTGCCTAGCATCCTATGCACCTTGACTTGGTTGGCTGAGGGGTACCATTTGCTGCTCTGCCTCAGGCAGCAAAATATCTTGGGCCAGCCCTGGTTTGATGCCCCTGCAATATTGGAAGGGCTGTCCAGTCCAAATCTGGTTTAAAGATAAAAGAACCATAAGCAGGAAGGGAGAACAGGGGCCTTGATTAGCCCATTCGCAGTTAGCACCTGGACAGCAGACTGAGCAAGCACAGACTGAGCACAAGTGGTATTGTATTTCTATTTAAATTATACTAATTATTTCCCAATTGGCAGCTGTATATATAAATGAGGCCATGAAAATGTTTGGCAAATCTGTGTCCTCTTTTTTGACAGTGAGGAGAATGTACTCTGCACATGCTTAAGATATGTTATCTTCCTTATTACTATTTTTACAATGTTCCTAGCATTCGGAATGTAGGTTCTTGGTGAAGGTTTGGCTGAGGCCATCACCAGAAACATTGTGGAGGTGTGGTGGTGGTGACGGGGGCAGGGAATCACCGCAGGTTACCCAGAGCATCAATACAGGTAGACTAGTATGTTTGAAGTTATTTACTACTCTCATGGCATCTTACAATGAATGATTGGGTATAATTTTGCCTGCATGCCTGTCCTCAAACCACTACAAGCAAAAGAGATAAAGACTTAGTATAAAAAAAGAAAGAAAGCTGAACATGCCTGGAGGCGGAGGGGCGTGGATTATCACAGAGGGAATTAGGTCTTACAGTTCCCTGAACTCAATGGTGTTGCAGTCGCAGAGTGTGCATCTTTGGCACCCCCACCAGGCATCCAGCTTTTGAATACCTTCTTTTCCAGCCCATTTCAAGACTTTGATTGCACGCATGATTTATCTTTGTCAAATTGCATGATACATTTGCATTCTAGGATTTGTAAAACTGTATTTATTCAGGTCAGATGAATAGTTTGCACCATTTATTCCAGCTTGTTGAGGTGATAGTTAAGTAGCATCCCAGACAATCAAGTTGCTTTTGTCACAGGCCCTTAAATCTTGCCCAGAAGCCATGGCTTGGGCTCAGACCCAGGCCAGCTATTGCCTCCTGCTACGTGCCTACATTTTGGGCACTCAGAACACCTCACATGGGTGTTTGCTTCCTTCCCTGCCCCTTCCCAAAGACTTTACTCCAGCCTTCCTAACCCTGGTGTTTCCC
Organism: Heloderma suspectum; assembly: GCF_057233095.1. Classification (NCBI taxonomy): domain Eukaryota; kingdom Metazoa; phylum Chordata; class Lepidosauria; order Squamata; family Helodermatidae; genus Heloderma; species Heloderma suspectum. The sequence continues at coordinate 15,411,851 of NC_139467.1, forward strand.
TGGTGCTGGCTGGGGGATGCTAGGATTTGTAGTTCAACACATTTGAAGTGTACCAGGTTAGGAAAGGCTGCTTTAATCCCATACATTAGAAACCTTGTTTGATACATTACTCACCCGCTTTTAAGTTGTTTTGTCTGGCTTGCCAAAGTCTTTTGCAGTTCTGTTTTCGTACCCTACTGGGTAGTTGTACTGACTCTCCATCCAGTTCCTTCCTGTCTTTCTTATCGCTCTTGTGTCTTCCTTATCTCTCTTGTCTTCGGCTGTCTCTGCTGCCTTTTTGAAAAATGTGCCACCACAATCTTCGTTATCTCTCTTGTCTTCAGCTGTCTGTGCTGCCTTTTTGAAAAATGTGCCACCACAATCAGGGCAACCACTGCTGAGGGAGGCTGTAGTTGCATCTGCAGAGGGGGCTGAGGCACACGTTTTTCTGTGTGAGTCCTTGGGAATAGTCAGAACTAGGGATGTCAGAGAAATCCATTTGGGGGATGGAGTTTGATGGGTTTTCCTAGGCTCAGTCCCCTAGACTTCATTTGGTTCCTGCTTCAGCACTCGACTTGATCTGCAGTGAGTTGGGCCAGTTCGTGGATTCTCAAGGAATTTTGCACAATTCTTTGGGAAGGTTCTACAATTCGTGCAAATTGAGGAGACGTTTGCACAAAATTCTAGCTGAATTTGTGCAAATTACACAAATCATGGTCAAATTTGCATAAGTTGCAGGATCTAGCCATAATTTGTGCAAATTTGGCCATAATTTGCACAAATTATGGCTGAATTTGTGCAAATTGCCCAGGAATTTGTGCAAATTGCAGAACCTTCCCCCCTTCAAAAAAAACACCTGCACAAAATGTTCCCAGAGTTTGGGGAGCAGCCCACAGCTCAGTCCACAGATGCAAGCAAATCGTACATGCTGTAGAACTTCATCGGATCAAAAATGAAATGGATTTCCCAGTGACGGACATCCCTAGTTGGAATATACTACATGGAGGAAATTAATCTAAGACTGAACTAGCCTTAAGAGAATGAGATGATGATAATGATGATGATCATAGAATCATAGAATACTGGGGTTGGAAGGGGTCTATAATACCACTGAGTCCAATCCCCTGCTCAATGCAGGAATCCAAGTCAAAGCATCCTTGACACATGGCTGTCCAGTTTCATCTTGAATTCCTCCAGTGTGGGAGAGCCCACCACCTCCCTAGGAAATTGTTTCCATTGTCGTATTGCTCTAACAGTCAGGACGTTTTTCCTGATGTTCAGCTGGAATCTGGCTTCCTGTAACTGGAGCCCATTATTCCATGTCCTGCATTCTGGGATGATCGAGAAGAGATCCTGGCCTTCCTCTCTGTGATAATGATGATGATGATAATTCCTATATCCCAGCTTTTCCCAACCTGGATCCCTCCAGCTGTGTCGGACTGCAGCTCCCATCAGCCCAGCCAGCATGGCCAATGGACAGGGATGTTGGTAGTAGTAGTCCAAAGCAGCTGGAGAAACTCAGGATGGGGAAGGCAGCTAACCACTGTTTTTATGTTTTTCCTATATGCCAATAGTGAAGTTCCTTCTCTGAATGTGGATCATTTTGTAGCCGAACGGGAACCATCCAGGCACAGGGCGGAGGTATCAGTAGGCTTGGGGAAAACCCAAGGCTTGCAGAAGTACAAAAAAAGCCCTTTTTAAAAACAAATGAACAAACAAAAGTGTAACAGTGGTGGTGGTGTTGAGAAATCCCTAAACAGCTGAATGATGGTTGACTATGTTCAGGGGCCAAAGAAGACTGATTAACTGCTAAAAGGAAAAAAAAAGAAAAGAAAATGATGTGTGCATGTGTGGAATAGTGTATTGTAGAAAAGGGCATGGAACCCTGAACAGTAACACTCCATATGGCAGTATTTTTTTATTGTTGTCCTATGCTGTTGTTGTTGATAATATCATTGCTGTCCAGTGTCGGTATACCACTGGAGGGCGGAGGGGGGGGGAGATACTGATTTCCTGAGGCAGGGAGTTCCAAAGAGTAGATTCTGCAACTGAGAAAGCTCTCCCATGCATTCTCACCATCTGCAATTCAGATGTGGGCATGACATGGTTCCAAACTGTTAAGGCCATAAACGGTGATTACCAGTACTTTGAATCACAGCCAGAAACAGGTCAGATGCTCTCTCTCTCTCTCTCTCTCTCTCTCTCTCTCTCTCTCTCAATCCAGCTGAATTCCAGTTCCAAAAGGCAATCTATTTAGAACTCAGAAACTCAAAATATAACATTTTGACTGAGACTTCATCAAGACGGTTTCCACATAGAGATTAATATGTGAATTAATTAAAACCCATTTCTAAGCAGGTTTATCCAGAAAGAATTCCCTTTGATTTTGGTGTGAAACTTACTCTCTAGTAACTGTGCTTAGCTTTACTTCTTAACAGTGCAGTCCTAGACATGTCTACTCAGAAGCAAGTCCCATTGAATTCAGTGGAGCTTACATCCAGGTAGCTGGGTATAGGATTGCAGCCTTAGTGAGTTTTCTTCTCCTGTAAGCCCTGTGGCTACAGGCTTAAACTGGTTGAAACATCATTTGCTTGGATCTCTAGTTCTGATCTGTGTGTGCATTTATGTGTGCTGTGTGGGTGTCAGGCACCTCTAACAGAGAATTCTGGGCTCCCTCATCAAATTGCAGTTCCCAGAATGCTTTGTGGGAAGTCATAAACAGTTGTAAAAAGTGGTGTAAAATTAGTATGAAGGTGTAGTGCAGAGATAGGTGTTTTTCAGTTTCTCCCCTTAAATTGCAAAATTGGGGTTATGATTCTGAAAAATTCACTGTCACTGATAACACTGCACGAGACTGTCCAGCAGCTGTGCCCACATGCCTCTGTATGTGCAGCCCTCCTCAGATGTTCTGTTTTAGGGTAAACATGAGAGGAAGGGGAGTATGTGAGTCTTGCCCCTCTGCGTGTGTTGCTGTCACCCTCTCTACACATGGAGGGTGCCTTTCTGAAGGGGAGACTGCTTTGCCAGAGAGGTTCTTCCTTGGATTCAGAGCAATGACTACACAAGCTAGCAAGAGTCAAAAAGCTTTATTAACTATAGCAGGCAGGGTATTCCAGTTAAGCATATGTACAATTGCGCTCATTTCACATGCCAGCAAGGTTATGCTCAAAATCCTACAAGTTAGGCTTCAGCAGTATGCGAACCGAGAACTACCGGAAGTACAAGCGGGGTTTCGAAGAGGCAGAGGAACTAGAGATCAAATCGCCAACTTTCGCTGGATCATGTGGAGAAAGCAAGAGAATTCCAGAAAAACATCTGTTTCTGCTTCACTGACTATGCTAAAGCCTTTGATTGTGTGGATCACAACAAGCTGTGGCAAATTCTTAAAGAGATGGGGGTACCAGACCACCTTACTTGTCTCCTGAGAAACCTGTACGAGGGTCAAGAAGCAACAGTAAGAACCAGACAGACATGGAACAACCGATTGGTTCCAAATTGGGAAAGGAGTACGACAAGGCTGCATATTGTCGCCCTGCTTATTTAACTTATATGCAGAGTACATCATGAGAAACGCCGGGTTGGATGAATCACAGGTTGGAATTAAGATTGCCGGGAGAATTATCAGCAACCTCAGATACGCAGATGATACCACCCTAATGGCAGAAAGTGAAGAGGATCTAAAGAGCCTCTTGTGGAGAGTGAAAGTGGAGAGTGCAAAAGCTAGTTTGAAACTCAACATTAAAAAAAGAAGATCATGGCATCTGGCCCCATCACTTCCTGGCATATGGAAGGGGAAGAAATGGAAGCAGTGACAGATTTTATTTTCTTGGGCTCCAAGATCACCGCAGACGGTGACTGCAGCCATGAAATTAAAAGACGCTTTCTTCTTGGGAGGAAAGCTATGGCAAACCTAGACAACATAGTAAGAAGGAGAGACATCACCTTCCCGACAAAGGTTCGTATAATCAAAGCTATGGTTTTCCCAGTAGTAATGTATGGCTGTGAGAGCTGGACTATAAGGAAGGCTGAGCGCTGAAGAATTGATGCTTTCGAACTGTGGTGCTGGAGAAGACTCTTACGAGTCCCCTGGACTGCAAGGAGGTCCAATCAGTCAATCCTAAAGGAAATCAACCCTGACTGTTCATTGGAAGGACAGATGCTGAAGGTGAAGCTCAAATATTTTGGCCACCTAATGCAAAGAGAAAACTCCCTGGAAAAGACCCTGATGCTGGGAAAGACTGAAGGCAAAAGGAGAAGGGGACGGCAGAGGATGAGATGGCTAGATAGCATCACGGATGCAATGAATATGGACTTGAGCACGCTCCGGGAGAGAGCGCAGGACAGGAAGGCCTGGTGTGCTATGGTCCATGGGGTCACGAAGAGTCGGACACGACTGAATGACTGAACAACAACAACAACATACGATATTATAAAGCAAACTAAGCAAAATTTCTTACTCCTCCATTCTGCTGTTGGGAGCCCCAGATAACGACAGCAGGGAGACTCCAGTCAGCCGATGCAGCACCTCCATGCTCCTGGTCTGCACTGAAGCTCAACTGAGTGATGCTCTGGAGGGTCTTATATACTTGAAGTCCCCTGTGTCCATGTGCTGTTTTTCACAGCCCCCTTAATCAATGACACCTGTTGATGGGCAAAACTTTCAGTCTCATGATGATTATGCATTTTTTTATTCTACCCAAGAGATAAGTGCTAAGGCAGGTGGACCATGGCCAAAGAGAACCTCCTGCATTCCAAGATCGTACCAGCCTGACCATATTCTGGGAAAACAGGAGTCAGGCCAAGAGGGCTCAGGCCAAGAGCTAGAAGGCTCTTAAAGAGGCCCAAGAGACTTGGTTTTTAAGGTCTCACAGGAGTTTCAGGCATAAAAGAAGCAGTTGTAGCATGTCACACAATCTCCTCAATATAAAAGTCTTCCACTACAGAGACTCTCCTCTGCCCATGCAGACTCTCCATGCTGAAAAACCAGTGCTCAAAATCATGCGAGGAGCCCCCACGGATGGATGAAGCTCTCCCCTTCAGAAATCCACCTTCCAAGAATAGAGAGCCATGGAAATGAAAGTGGAAGGGGTTGGGCTAGCACACGATCCCTCCTCACATGTTTACTCTACCCTAAAACCAGTGGAAGCTGGTGGCTCTGAGGTCAGGGGGGCTGTGAATCCACTCTAGGTTTCGGTCAGAACCAGTCAGAACTGTAAAGGAGCTATCCAAAGTGTTGAACCTATTTTGGGGGTTTGGTTCAGCACCTTGGATAGCTCCTTTAGAGTTCTGACTGGTTCTGACTGACACTCAGAGCATATTGAACGCCAGAAGAAGGCTTGTGTGTGCATGTATACGCATACAGGTAAGTGAAGAGAAACCTTTCCCAACCTGGCGCCCTCTGCGATGGACTACAACTCCAGCTCCCATCATGGTCAGAAGGCACATGATGCAGTCACCTTGATGAAGCTAAACAGGTCTGGGTTTGGTCAGTGCTTGGATGGGAGACCACCTGGGAACCACATGTAGCCACCTTGAGTTCCACAAAGGAAGAAAGGTGGGATATAAATGGAATGAATGAATGAATAAATAAATAAATAATTTCCTGCCTGCATGGTCACTGCTCGTCAGTGTAGCCAGTACTGAGATAGACAGACAGATTGGTATAAGACAGCCTCCTATGTTTCCATGTTCTTTGCTAAGGCAACAACAACCAAAAAACCAACCAGGAGAGAGAGAAATAGGGAGGGAGGGAGGGAGAGAGAGAAAGAAAGAGAGAAATTCAGTAGATACCCACCACCACCATCAGTCATGTGTGTTGTTCATTCCTTCTGCCCTATTTTCAAGGCTGTGAACCTTTTCAGGGGGCTGAGTTATGAGATTGCATGCCTGCAACTGGAGTTGATTCGGGGCCTCACTGGTCCCTCAGAGTTCTGAATGCTGATTCTGTGCCATTTCTCCCCTGCCCCACCATCCTTGCTCCCTTCTCCCCGCATTGTGAAAGTGGTGTGCATCCCCGTCCTGCTAGCAATGGTGTTTGGCCACACAGCTTGGTTCCTAACTATCAGCCCATCTCATCAGTGTCTCTGATCTCTCCAGCTGTTCAAACAGCACATGAGACTAAACCGTTGCAGTTTATCTTGGTTTCCTGTAGTTCTCGCATTGCCTCCGACATTTCAAAAATGACTTCAGGAACACTCATGTAACGCTCCTATTGTCATTCCGCAAGATCATATCAAAGCTTCCCTGCATCCACCAGTATACATTCCTGAAGGTTCAACGCTGCCTGCTTTACTAATTTACTCTGCATTCACCTGTCCTCCACAGATTTAAAAACTAAAGCCAATCGATATATTGCCCCTACTTTTTCACGCAACACTGACACTTTTGGATTAGCAGGGACATTGATGTCAGTTGCCAACCCCCCTCAGAATATCCTGTTCCCTCTGAGTTTAGCTGCAATTCTCACAGTAGCAAGTACGATGGGGGTAGATGAATTATTTCAGCAACAATATATAGTTGTGAGCTATTCCTGTTGTAATGCAAGGTCATTTGTGCATGTGTGTGGCAGGGGGGAATTAAGGCCCATTAGCTTTGCAAAAGACCTGCTCCCTGTAGAGATGAACATGGCTAGAACTGGTTTGTTGACATGGATCAACTCAGTTGCTTGCATTTCTGGACTCTCTTGGGGGTGTAGCTATGGGACCTGTCATGATGGACAGCTGCACTCAAAATTTGCCACGACTCCACTCCTTTTTGCAAGGCCATGTCCCCCCCCCCAAAAAAGTGGCTGTGCATGTCACGTTTACAGGGGACCATCCTTACTTTTTTATCCCCTGAAATGAACTGACCAGTACACTTTGTTCAGCATCTAAGGTCCTCTTCTGAGTGCCTCCTCAAAGGAAACTTGGAAGGCAGCAACAAGGGAGGGGGCCTTCTCAGTGGTGACCCCCCATCTGTGGAACAAGCTCCCTGATGAGGTCCGCCTGGCACCAACATTGTTGTCTTTTAGGCTCCAGGTTAAGACCTGTCTCTTCTCCCAGGCATTTGGCAGCACATGATGAATTTTAATCGGTCCTGGATGTGTCTTTAGTTATGACTGACAGTTCAAAGTTGTTTTCAGTTACATGTTATTTGTGTCTATTGCCTGTGTGCTTTTATGTGCTTTTTTGTAAATGGCCTTTAAGCTTTTTATATTGTATTTAATGTTTTGACTTCTGTCAACTGCCCAGAGAGCTTTGGCTATGAGGCGGTATAGAAATTCAACAAACAAATAAATAAATATCTCTGTCCCTCATAAATCATTTTCCCTAGTTTCCCCTTTGGGGGTGGGGAGGATGCCTTGTTAATATTGTAATTGGAGAAAGCAAATGTTACACAAGCCCTTCCATTAAAAAATGATGTAAAAACTCCCCCCCTCACACACAAACAACCACTTATAAAAACTGTAGGTAGGCAAGCAGACGAGAAGAGGCATTCCCTCCTGGTTTGAGGGGGAAAGAAGAATGCTTCTTCTGAAGTGGTGCCTGCTGCTGAGAAATGTGTGTGTAACTAACTAAAGAACAAAAAGAAAAAAAACGTGGAAGTTTGCTTCAGGACTCTTGCTCTTATGCAGATATGCAGCACAATCTTATAAAGTGGAGGTGAGGACCTTCCAGCCTGTGGGCTAAATGAGGACCTTCAGACCTCTCAGTCTGGACCTCTGGACTCTCTTCAGGCCACGCCCCTCCCTTCAGCCATGCCTCTCAGGCCACGCCCCTCTGGTTATTGATATTATTTGCTTTGTTCTCCGGCTACAAAACAGGAACTTTGCACAGCTCGAGGAAGGAGAATGTCTAGATGCAAATGTCTCCCATTGCATAATGAACAAAAGTAGGAGTCACATTTGTAACTCCACCCACTTTTGACTCTGCCCACCCCCACAGATGGAATGTGGACCCCCAAAAAGCTTAGGCTGAGGTAATGAGGACCTTGACAGGAAAAAAAAAGCTTCCTTACCCCTGCTTTAGAGCCCTTATTTTTCTTCATATGTCAAATTTATGGCAGTATACAGCGGAATCCTATACAGGTTTACCAGGCAGAGGTCCCACTGAGTTCAATGAGACCTACTCCCAAGTAAGTATGCATAGGATTGCACCATGGCTGGCTAGAACATGCTGGGAGTTGTAAGACATTTTTCTGTCTAGTAAATATGCATAGTGTTGTGCTCGGAAGGAGCAATACGATGGCTCCTAGACATTGTCCAACCTTGGAAGCGGGAATCAGAGGTCTCCCCCGCCCCACCGCAGCCAGTGCAGAAAGAACCATGCCAGCTGTCCTGCAGTTGACCTCAGAGAGGGGGAAAAGAGGGTGTTCCGGTGGGCAGGGAGGGGAGGAGGCCAGGATGCAAGCTATACTGACCCTTTGACACCCTCCTTCCCTCCCCCTCTGAAGTGCCATCTCTTGACAGGCCAAAAAGTGAAATATGGAGGGCGGGAGGACGGGGAGGCGAAGATCACCTCCGCCACTCCTCCTGCCCTACGATGGATGATCGGAGCCTCCGAGTTGGGGGGATTCCAATCATCAAGGGCGCAATCTATAGGATTAATTAATTGATTAGTTTAGTGATTAAAAATACAATTAATCAACTAAGATTTCTTTAATTGCAAGACAGCCCTAAACGAAATACGCAATTGTCTTCAAAACATAGACAAACTCCCAAACGTAGTTTCATAGGTGTATATTGTGCTACACAGGTAGGTGTTAGTATTGCAATGTTTTTAAATGTTTCAATTATTTATTATTTATATCTTGTCTCTACATTGTATTTTAATGTGAACTGTTTAGGGATTTTAATATATAAGTGGTATAAAAGTATTATAAATAAATAAAGAAGTGTCACACCTTTCCACATTCATTTTTTTACAGGCAGGAATCTCACTTCCCCAAATGGTAAAACCTCCAGATTTTCAAAACAGGGTTGCCTCCCTGCTGCATCAGGTCAATTGTGCCTTTAATGGCTGTGCGTTTAGTAGAAATTCAGACAGTGAAGCATTTTCTCCTCCACTCCAGGAAAAGCTGTACCTGCTGAATTTCTGCCTGTCATATCTGTAAAATGTATCACCTTAAGGAGTAGAACCTTGCTTATTCCCCGTGCCCCTTAGAACCTTGAGTTCCGATTCCACTTTTCTGCTCAGCCTTGTATGGGTAATTATGGCAGGCCTAGTTGTAAGGTGTTTCTGTGCACATCAGATCCCTACAGAAAGGTCCACACAGTTCTAATCTGCAGTTTGCCAGGAGGCCAAGAGTAAGAGTGACCCAGCATGTCATGATGATCATGGCCGCCTTTCTCTTGGCTTTCTTTCATTAGCTTAACTCAGAAGGTGGCTTTTTGTTCAGAGCAGCCCCGGGGTCCCAGTGGATAAAATTCATCCTTTTGCTTCAGGCCTAATTTTTCCACAGATCCATCTGGAAGGGGGGAAAATTGCTATGAGTATTGCATGCACCATTTACATTCATCCTCCAAATTGGCTAAAAGCGGCAGGAGATTATTGCAAATGTAAGCGTAATAGTCTCTGTGATTGAGAGAGAGAGAGAGAGAGAGAGAGAGAGAGAGCCACAGCGGCACCGTTCCAAGAAAATGATGCAGACAAAGGAAGCAATATGCTCTGAGTGCCTCCCGTGCGGGCTGGTGATGCTGGTGGGCTCTGAAGAGGTGGTGAGCTCATCAAATGACCAGCAAAAGCAAGCAGGCATGAGCTCTACTACGGCTGACGTGATGGACCCACATTCACTTAGATTAGCGGTAGGAACACATAGCTACTTAAATCCATGACACCTTTGGCTTCTGAATCAGATGGATTAAAAGGAGATCTCAGCTCTCTAAGTCAATTGCAGTGGACAGCAACAGTCTGGTTTGGTGTCCAAACTTCAGCTCTCACTCAGAGCTGTCTGATGTGCTAAATGGCTCCTGCATTGTCTGCCACCAGTGACCTTGTTTACCTGAAGATGCTACCTGCTCTCTGCTAGAAATCAATTCTTCCTTGTTGATAGGCGAGCTGAGATTCAATGACAACCCTCGCCTATTTTTTGCACATTAAGCAGCCGATCTGGAAAGCCTGCGTCCTCCCATAACCATATGGTTTAGGAAGGCTTCGTACACCCCTAGGAACATGATCTAATACCACTGGTAGGGAAAGAAATTCCACTCCCTATGGTATTGTTTTATTTCCTCCTTAAAACAAAACATTATTTCTAGATTTTTACTGACCTTATTGCAAAGCTCAGAGGCAGCTTACAAAATGAAACCATTAAGAAACACGATATAAACTTACTGTGCAGTCCTGTGTATGCCTACTCAGAAGTAAGACACATGGAGTTTAATGGGGCTTACACTCAGGCGTGTGTGTGCAGGATTGCGTGCGTGCACAAAGTCACACACAGAGAGGGCAGAAAAGAGGAGAGGCCAGGATACACCATACTGTGTGTCCTCTCCAATCCTGGTCCCACCCCCAGCAGTGTGACCTCTCTAGACGGGCTCAGAAGCCCTTCTAGAGAAAAAAACTAACAACAAGGAGGATAGGGAGGTGAAAATTGCTTCCATCGCTCCTTCTGCCTACAGAGCATAGGATATTCTGAGCACTCCGACATCAGAGCACTCTTTCGGAAAGCATAAGGTTGCTTTCCTGTAATCTGTAATCCCATACACACTTACCTGGTAAACCCTATTGAAATCAGTGGGACTTACTTCTGAATAGACATGCACAGGATTGCACTGCATAAATATAATCCATAATGTTAACCTGGGTTTGAATTTGCATCCCAATGGGTAAAGATTAGAGCTGTGCACAAGTGGCCCCCTCTCCCAATTCCCCACCCTATCTGTGGGCAGAGAAATTGGGGGAGCAATTTCACCTAATTTCTCTGGGGTGCGGGGAGAACTTCTTCAGTTTCTCCCAGGCTGACAAGGGTTGTTGCATAGTTTCTTTTTCCGTAAGGGGTTTTCTTGGGTGCTGAAACATCAACTGTGTTTGTAGGATGGCCCCCATTTTGCATCCTCCACAATGCAGGTGTGATGGGGGGAGTGTTGTGTCTAGCTCAAGGGAAGAGGTGGGGCTAGTGCTGAGCCAAAATGTGTCCTTCAGTCAATTTCCTGAAAGCTTTCTTCCCCCATGAAAGAGGCTTCTGTTGTTCTACCTCATTCTCAGGGTGTTTTATAATTCATTTTGTGCTGTTTTTGAGCTTACGTAATCAGTGGCTTAGTGGCTAAGATGCTGAACTGCAGACTGGAAAGTGGGCAGGACAGCAGTTCGAGACCCGAGTGCTGCGTGACGGAGTGAGCTCCCATCTTCAGTCCCAGCTTATGCCAACCTAGCAGTTCGAAAGCAAGAAATTGCAAGTAGATAAACAGGTACCGCTTCAGCGGGAAAGGTAACAGCGTTCCGTGCACCTCGGTGTTCAGTCATGCCGGCCACATGACCACGGAAGCGTCTTCGGACAGCACTGGCTCTTCGGCTTAGAAACGGGGATGAGCACTGCACCCTAGAGTTGGACACGACTGGTTGGGGACACCTTTACCTTTAATCACTGCTAGCCTCCCAGGCTGCCTGCACTTCCACAGCTGAAAATACCCTATGGGAGGAGTTACTTCATTATGCCTTCCCCTGGGCTTTAATTGAAGCATAGGGAGTGAAAGAGGCTACAGGCGACCAGAGAGATGATGGTACAGTGAAAGACAGGGCACTCATGCACATTCCTTGGCCATCTCCTAAGTAAGGTAGGCACAAGAACCTCAACCCAACCTCACGCAATCCATGAGAATTTATGTCAGGGATGAGTCCCAGTGCACTGAGATGTCTGACAGCTTCGACTCTGAAGCAGATGATGGTGTTAAGGCAACAGGTGAAATAAGCCAACAGCAAAGCTGAATTGCACCAAATGTGTGGGAATGGAGAGCACTGGTCAGGGGGGTTTGGCCATATCAGCAGGAGGCAGAGAATATGATATGGAAGCCAGCACAGAACAAACGTTAGGACCAAGCAAAGGGGTGTTTGAAGAGCTTCAGTGAGCAGGTCAGCTCACCTGCGCAGACAAGCAAAGCCAGTAAGGACAGGAACGAGCCCAGGAAATCATCAAGGATACCAGTTGTCATGATCCTTTTGAAAATGCTTTTTATTCTATTTTTTTATCTTTATAAAAGAAATAAACAGTACCAACAACCTAATCAATAACTACAATTTCCCAACAATACAGTATTCTTAGGAGGACACAGCAATAACGAAAGAGGAAAAGAAAAAAAAAGGGGGGGGAAGAGAGATAAAAAGAAAACAGAGAAAGGAGCAGGAAGAAAAACACACACACACACATATATATACACACACACACACATATATACACACACACACACACACACACACATATATGAGCAATTATCTCTGGCCTAGCCTGAATCTTCCAGAGTAAACATAGCCAATTAGCAAAACATGTTTGTATATTCCAGTTCATGGTGGTGGAGCAGAAATCTCATGCGATTTTCCATTTAGCCACGCCTCCACCATTTCATGATTCAGAAACTTCTTCATCTGGCCTTTAGAAAAAATGCAAAATGTAGCAGGATATTTTAAGTGGTATTGTAAGTTCATTTGTTTTGCCAGATTTTTCTCCTTGGTAAATTGCCTTCTTTTATCAGCAACCTCTTTGGTGTAATCCAGAAAAAGCATAACTTTATCTTCTTTCCAAAAAAGGTTTCCACCCTCTTTTGCCAAACACAGGATATAATTTTTTGTGGAGATTCTTGCATCGTATAACCAGTCCCTTTGGCATTTGACACATGGAATGCCTGCTCAATATCAAATGAATAATCAGATGGCACAGGGAGTATCTCATGCAGGAACTTATCTACAAAAGTAGACAAATTTATATCAGTAGGTAAATTTTTAATACCAATGCTACATACATTTGCCCTGTGTACAGAAGCCTCCAGTTGAGAAATTCTGACAGAGAAATTGTTGAAAAAAGCTTGTAATGTTGTCTCATTCCCTGCCACCTGATCTTGCAGCTCGTTAATCTTTGCCTCCATTTTTTTCCAAGAAGCGTTGATTAAATCCACAGCCCCTTGCAGGGCAGTGATAGAATTTTGAATAGTGTCCAGTCTCTTAGCCTGTTCTGCAAATTGCAAGGACAAAGTTTTTATCAAAGCAAGTAACTCCTCTGTATTTTCGCTTGTCGGAGACTTTGCCAAGGGAGGAGTGGGGGGGAGGGTAGGCGGAGAACCTTTTTTTCGCCTTAATGTAGTCATCCTTCTCTTCAAACAAATCTTGCAGGTCCTCAAATATTGTTGATATATCTTAATCCATTCCTCAAATGTTGCTGGTGTCCCTTAATCCATAAACTACAATGGAGCACGTCAGCCCTATTTTCTCCTATTTAGATAGGAGGTTCAAAACAACTTTGAGTGATGATTAAGCTCTGGCAGACTGGCTCCGGAGTCTAGCCCCTCTGCTAATACGCAGAGATAGCTAATCTTCCAAAACTTCATCCAAAGCTGCTCCTGACCCCCTTTTCATTCCAGGGAAGAGATGAAAAGGTTTTTCAACCTTTTAAAAAGCTGTTTGAGATAACGTCCCGCGGAAGCTCCACAGCATGCTGCAAGGGCGACATTGGCTCCGACCGGAAGTCAGTTGTCATGATCATTTTGGACCAGTTGGCTTTGAGGAGACAAAACAGCTCAAACACTTCCAAAAGCTCACGATACCGTATGCTGAAGCCAATGGACAGGACCCAGATGGCCAGAGAAATGAGAGTAGCCATTGGGAGCGCACAGGGTTTCTCAAGCCATGCAGGGAAGGCCATAGAGAGGCAGGAGCTGATGGTGAGGGCTGCCAGGAGGAAAGCCCTGGAGATCAAGTGGAGTGCAGTACCAATGCTCCTCGGCTTCAACTGGACCTCCAAGAACGGAACCAGTCTGATGGGCAGGAGTAAAAGGAAGACGACATCAGTAAAGGCCAGATTGAGTGTCTGTAGAGTGCACTGCTGACCTTCCTCTCTTTGTGGCACACATTGATGAAGAGAATGTAGGTAGGTAAGGACAGCCCGATGAGGAAGAACAGTCTAATGAGCATCCAGACTAAAATAGGATTCAGCTGCCTATTTAGTAGAGGGGGCATGAATAACCTTTTTTTCCTCTAGGGCTCTGGGGGCAGGCAGTGCCAACCTTGTGCTGAACAAAATGAAAGAAAATGAAACAAAATAAAACAAAGAGAACAATATAGGCCAAGAAAGGTGCTGTAAGATGACCTAATGCTGAGGGTAATTATAGACAGAGTTAATGGCCTGTCTAAGCACATGTCAGGGCCTTCTCCATGGTGGCACACATGGTATGGAATGCTCTCCCCCATGGTATTTGGGAAGCACCAACTGTGACATGTTTTAGGCACCAGTTACAGACCCATCTTTTTACCCAGGCCTTCCCTCATTGAGTGTGCTGCCCAGTTCGCTTGCTAATGATGGTGCTTTGAGTATTTGGTTTAAATGTTTTTGTAAATGTGTTTGATAAATGTTTATGTATTTATTATGATGTATTTTAATGTATTTTAATCATTGCTTTGTTAACAGCTTAAATATATACATATTTTTTAGATATTGGAAGTGGTATATACATCCATTAAATAAATAAATAAATAAATAAATAAATAAATAAATAAATGATGATGACGACAATGATGATGTAGTGTTGCAAGGCTCCATTTGGTTTTGAGCTGGCTGTGAGATGGATCCCCTGTGTTCTGTGCCTTTATTGGGTTTGCTATGCTCTTTGTTCCATCCCTCCAGGATTCCAACAGAGAGCATTTTGGAAGCATCCTATGTGTACCTACTGTGGGAGATGTGCACATGCACCAGGCACATGCACATGATGAGGCAGAGTTTCAAGACTGCAGTCTCAAAAGGTGGCCAAGGAACACATTCAATCAATCAAATAAAAGATAAATTAATTTCCAACCCATCTCCAAAGAATAAAATAAGTGAAATGGGAGGGTATAGCATTCCAAGCAACCCCCTAAGGCCATTTGCACAGTTGACACTGAAATCTGCTTTTGCATTAGCTGTGTCAGTAATTCAAATATAAAAGTTAGCCTACATTTGGCTAGGATGCCAACTTGATTTCAAATTGGTTCTCTTCTGCTCGCAAGTCTCTGATCCTGCATTAACATCATTCCCAAGCGATGCATCCTGAGCAAAGAAAGCATTCCTGTTAGCATCACTTGTAAAAATGTTCTAAGCAGTGAATGCTTCTCCGTGCCACCTGTAGGCTGTTACAGGACAGTTGGCTTGTTTTAAAGCCCCCACAGGAGTTTCTCTGTCACAGGGGAAGTTCCCCTCCACTCTTGCGTTGCCAGGGACAACCTTGGAGCCTGGAGGGTTGATAATGAGGAAGCATGGAGTTGACTAGAGATGAGATCTAAGAGTTGGAGCTACTTTGGCAAAGAAAAGAGGGTAACATATGGCACAAGGAGTGGAGAGAATGATCAAAGTAATTATGTTCTGCATTATGTATAACTAATTTACTAACTTGGAATAGGCTGTTGTCACCATAAGAGTACCAAAGTATAAAAGAAGTTATAAGGTAATGTGATGTTTCACTGGATCAACTTCCATTGGTGTTGGCCAGGAGTGGGCAGCTTTTGTGGCTTTCCAGATGTTGTGGCCTACAAGTCAAACTGTTTGAACACGTTTAGCTTGGCCAATCCCCACTGTGTTAGACCATTGGATCTTAAAGGCCAGCAAATACCAGAAGGGTGGCCTCTTCTCCCCTATCCCTAAGGCAGGTATGGGGTATGTGTGGCCATCCAGATGTTGTTGGACTGCAGCTTCCATCATCTTTCACTAGGGATGTTGGAGGAATCTGTCCAGGGGGTGGAGCTCACTGAGTTTTTCCTCAGCTCTGCCCCCTTTCTTTCGGTTATTTTCCCTGTGAGCGGGCCCAACTCAATCTGCATGGAGTCTGGCCAGCTTGCCGATGTTTCCAGGTTTTTAAAATGTACGTAAATAGAAATGTGTGCAAATTGTGGGGTGCAATTTGTGTGACTTAACACAAATTACAACCATAATTTGCAACCAAAATGTGCGTAAATCACTCAAATTGTGGCTGAAATTTGTGTAACAAATGGCACAAATTGCGAGGCACAATTGCCTCGCAATTTGTGCACATTTCTATTTATGTAATTTTTTTTTTTAAGCGGAAAAAATCCCCAGATTTTGGGAAAAGCCTAGCAGCTTGGCTTGCAAATGTGAGCTGAGTCAGCTGATTGCTGGGAATCTGTTGAGCCCCAAAAGCATTGGATTCCACAGTGATGGACATCCCTATCTGTCACCATTGGCTATGCTGGCAAGGGCTGATGGGAGTTACAGTCTGAGAACATCTGGAGGGCACAAGCTGCTCACATCTGCCCTAAGGAATCTGCTGAAACAGAGGTCTGTGTGTAAGCAAGAAACCAAAGGACACATGGGCAGTTTTGGGGGAGGGTCGGAAAGACATGCAAACAGAGCTGGGTTGCTGTCTATGGGAATGCCATGGCACTAGTGTTTCCCCTAGTCCAGGGGTAGGCAGCTTCATGACTGGGGCCAAATCCTGCCTTCAGAGTTCCCCAGATAACCATGGCCTCTTTCTCCCAGCCATGGATAGCTTGGTGGTTTCCTGGCTTTTATGCAGTTTTTCCTCCTTTCTAAAAAGGTACAAAAATGCCTTGCCTAAGTGCTTTAAGCTACAGTGTACTAGAATTTTTAGTATTTTTGGTAATACTATTTTTTTCTTGTAATTTGGCCGGACCTTTTTGTCTTTGGCCCTGCTCACCACTGGAATGCGGCTCTCAAGAATTTCTCTGAAATCGAATTTAGCCCTTGGGCTGAAAGCGGTTCCCCTCCCTTGCCCTCGACATCTGATGTGGAGCTGTGCTGGTTGGAGGGTATTAATGCTGTGAATCTCCATCTTGTATTCAACCTTTAGAGTTGTAAATAAATGCAAATATTATAAAACACTGGTCAGTCTCCAGCAAGCTCAGGGCCAGGATACCTAACAAACCGTCTTCCTGAGTATACACCAAATTGACCCTGCGATCTTCTGAAGAGGCCTTATTAGTTGTCCAATGACCAACATCAGTGGGCCTTCTCAGTAGTGGCACCCCTCCTCTGGAACACTCTCCCATTTGTGGTCTGAGAGGCAGAAACTGATGCAGTTTAGGCACCTTTTGAAGATGCACCTGCTTACTCAGGCTTTCCCTGACATGCAATTGCACTGCTCTGTTTTATTGTTTCTGTAATGTTTCCAAACTATTTATTATTTTATATTCTTTTGATATATGCTTCTATATAGTATTATATGTCTTCCTTATGTAAACCACTTAGAGATCTTATGATATCAAAGGGTATATACATAGTTTAAATAAATAAATAAGTTTCATGGAAACAGAAGCCCAAGGAAATGCTTGCACCCCTGGAATTCTCACAGCTTGGAGAACTGGGGTGCAGAGGATATAACAACATGCTATGGTAGCTTACAATTGCTTATTTAGGGCACAATCCTATGCATGTTTAGACAGAGAAAAGGCCTACAACTCCCAGCATTCTCCAGCCAGAGCTGGTTGGAGAGCTGGCTGGAGAATGCTGGGAGTTGTAGGCTTTTTCTCTGTCTAAAAATGCATAGGATTGTGCCCTTAATTGCTACATTTGTATACTTTTCTTCCAAATACCTCAGGGGTATAGAGTTGATGAAATGATCCCATTTTATCCTTATAATGACCCTATAAAGGAGAGTTTAACAGCTACATTAGGTTGTTTTTTTTTTTTTTAAAGGAATGGGAAGATGGAATCACAGATCTCCTGTACCGTGTTTTGGCAGTTATTCTTCCTGAAGGGTGGTGGTGGTGGCTATTCAGTGGTGGCTATCCAGTGCCAGGTCCAGGTACTGGAGGGCCCGGAACAGCTTACACTGTTAACAAGGAGAGATACATGTGAAGGAGAGTGGGTAAATTACCCACTATATAGACAGTTTGCACTGCTACATGAATGAAGCTAATTTTGTGAAATAATTTACAATGGCGTCTCACACTGCAGATGGTTAAGTCTTCTAGCATTCTTCCTTGCCAGCTAGATGTTAAGGAGTCTCTGGAGGGACTTTGCTGGCATCCTCCAAGGTTGGTGTACTGTAAATACAAAGTTCTACTGGCTTCAGGAGCAGTACTAGGTATCTAAAAGATCTGGAACTCAGGCCAGCAATTGGCTGGGCAAGTCGTCTCTGCAGAGCCAGGCACACTCTGAGAAAGAGTGCTGTCAGAGGTGCTGTTAGGCAATTTTGGACTCTGAACTTAATGAAAATAATGAGTAGACTGCGGAAGGAAAGGTGGCAGTCTCCCCTCTAGTTTAAAAGTAGGGCTGTGAACCCGCTTCAGAGGCCGATTGGAAGCCACCTTGGCCCAGTTCAGATCAGGTCGGACCTGCTTCAGACTCCAGATCTGAAGTGAGATTCAGACATCTGCTTCAGGCCCAGCTGAACAAGCATCCCTGCCCTGCTCCCCAGCCACGCAAGCCCCTTTTTATGCCTATAATGGGCCATTTACACCTGTAACATTGTGTACATGACAGCCCTTCGGCTGCCATTTGTATGAGATTTTATTTCCGGAAAAGTCGAGCTGCCATCTTAAAAGAAAACGGTGACTCCCACGAAGAGGGTGATGGCTGCGGGCACTCCCCATGGGTCCAGGTAAGGAGCAGGGGGCTCACACGGCTGGTTGGGCGGCTGTTTGGATTGGGCCCGAAGTGCTTCAGATCGATCTGACCCTCTTCAGGCTGATCCCAACCCCCTCCAGATCCAGACCAAAGCAGTCCGAATCAGTCAGCTTTGGCCTGGAATTTAGATCCAGAGCCGAAGCAGTGCACAGCCCTGTTTAAAAGGCTGGTGCCTTCATGCTACGCTCTGTCGATCTGCTAAGGGAGTGAGTTCTAAGGTGTCCCAGTGACTACAAGGCCACTGAGTTCAGAGGGAAGAAGTAGGCTTGTATTAAGGCAGGTGATGGCAATTGGGGCAGCTCTAAAGAGCCAGGGCACAGCTCAAAAAAGATCCAAAGCCCACATCCAGGTGAGCCCTTTTCTGACACCACCAGTGACTGGCCTGTTATCCCATATTTATGCCCTTCATTAGAGCATGAGAACACAACAACTCAAGGGGGCATGACAGATGCTTCTCAAGGCCTGTATGGCATAGAAAGAGTTCCCCTGCTATCACGTTAGAACTCAGGGTCAACCAGTGAAACTGGTTGTCAGCAGATTCAGGGCAAGCACAAGACAGCACTTCTTCACACAGTACATACTTAACTTATCTCACAGCCACAAGAAGGCACGGCCAGGACCACCAACTCAGCATTCCACAGGGCTTAGACAAGTTCATGAAGGACCAGTCTATCAATGGCTACTAGTCATAACGGCTACGTCGAACCTCCAGGTGCAGACACAGGTGCCTTTGAATACCAGGTGCTGGGTTGTGGCAGGGAGTGGTGGACAGCCACTGGCAGCTCAGCGTCAGGCATCAGCATGGTCTCCGGCCCTTCCTGCTGCCCCTGCCGACATTAACCCTACTGTGGCCATCACCATCACAGCCGCTGCAGCCCCTCCTCTCCCACAGGTTTCCCCAGTGGGTGGTGCTGGCAGTGGCGGCTGCTGAATGGGAGCCAAACAGGGCCAGTGCTTGGCTCTGTGCTGGTTGGCCGCCAGGTTAGATGAGCCAAAATGTAATGTGCACCCTGACATCAATGGCTGGCCCTGTCCTGTTGCCCTTGTGCCCTTCTTGGGGGCTTCCCAGTGGCATTTGGCTGGCTACTGTAGGGTGTAGGATGCAGGACTGGATGGAACCTTGGTCTGATCCAGCAGGGCTTTTCTGAAATATTAGCTGCTACCATTATTTCTAACTCATCAAGCTCTTGCCTTTGTCTTCATGGTGCTGAAGAGGGAATTGCTATACTGGGTGCTGACAGCTCATACAGACTCCTGCTCGGGGCAGGAAGTGGCTGTATGAGACTTCCTCCAAAGGGGTCTGCTGGGGATGTTCAGAGGCAGAGGGGCTGCATCTGTGAAACCGTGTAAGCCAGACTCTTCCAGGCATTACATGTGAGCCCACTTCATGGAAACCCTCAGACAGTTTGACCCAACCATTAGACTGCTTCGCTGTGAAGCCTTTGCATTAGGCTCTGCAGGGCTTACTCTGGCACGCTTCACAGGATCAAACAGAGGACTTCTGACTCACTATGCCAGTGGCTGGGGTCAAAATGACAATAAGTGCAAATGTCGGCAGATTTTTCAACATTCAAACCATGAGAATTTGAGGCAGAGCTTCCCACCCCAGATGCATTCAGAGTGCTAGCTAGTAACCACAGGACAGCTGCATATCTATCAATCATCTATCTATCTATCTATCTATCTATCTATCTATCTATCTATCTATCTATCTATCTATCTATCTTTGAAATACAAACCACCATAAGAGAAATATAGAATTAATCATGCAACAATAGATAATATATGATCATATTAATCAATTTTCTCTTAAATTTATTTTGCATTGTTTTGTATCATTTTTTGGTCTTATTTTTGTCTTTAAAGGTTCGACTCCTAAGAGCAGCCTAAAAATGATTTTAAATAAAATAAATACATCTTACATATTTTAGCCACTTAGTGCACACAGCAGATTGGTAGTGGGTTTACAACTGGGGCTGTGCACCACTTCGGTCCGAGGCCCGAACCCTGAGTCTAAGCGGGCTGCTTTGGGTCACTTTGAGCCCCTTCCGAGGCAAAGCGGAGAGGGCACGAAGCAACCTGGAACGGGTCAAGGGCTCTCCAAAGCACTTGGTGTGCTTCAGAGCTTTGGCACTCCCAGCCCAGCCGCGCCAGGCCCTTACCTGAGCCCCTGCCACTGCCTCCGTCACCACACCACTGTCCTCCCTGTGACCTCTGCCATCGCCACCACCATCCTTGCCACCACCTCTGCTGCCGCCTCCATTGCTGCTGCCATCGCCATCCTTGCCACTGCCACCACTATTGCCATCTTTGCTGCCTCCACCGCCGCCGTCCTCACTGCCTCTGCCACCATCCTCACTGCCTTCTCTGCCACCTCCATCCTCTTATTGCAGGGAGTTGTCATTGCCATTTTAAAAATGGCAATGCCCTTCAATAAGAGTCAGTGCACGTGTCCAGGCCTCAGGAGTTGGTGGCGGAGAAGGCAGCCAGGAGAGCAGCAGCAAGGGTGGCGGCGGAAGTGGAGGCAGCAACGAGGATGGCGGTGGAGGCGGTGATGATGGCGGCGAGGATGCTGGCAGTGAAGGCGGCGGTGGTGACAGCAAGGTAAAGGGGTTTGCGCGGGGGCATTGGAGGGGACCCAAAGCAGGGATTGACATCTGAATCCCATTTTGGGTTCAGGGCTGAGTCGGGTTGGGCCCCCCGAATCTGCCCAAGCCGTATCAGGCATGTCTCCGAAGCCACGAAGAGGCTTCTGAGTTGGATGGGGGGGGGGGATGTCCCTGCACAGTCCTAGTTACAACGGTTTAAGAGAAAGAATGAGGGGACGATCCAACCAAACTTAAGCACTTTTAAGTCCTATTGATTTCAATTGGAGTGCTAAGCACATGCTTAAATCACTCCCACTGAAAACAATAGGACTGCTGACATAAGATTCACTTTGCCTGGAGTGTCCTTTAATGCACCATCGTCATCACCACCACCACCACCATCATCAAAAGTTAAGTATCAATAACAGAGCAATAACAACTTGCAGAAATTTTAAGAGCTGGGTGTGGTGTTTTCTACTGGAAGATTTGAAAGTCAGAAGAATGAGTCCATACAACTCTCTGAATTTCCTCAGCACAGATTGTGCTGCTGGAAAGTTTCAGTGGGGAAAGCACTAGCTTTAGGAATGGAGAGGCCATGCTGGCTGTGGCTGATGGGAGTTGAAATCCAAAACATCTGGAGGGCATCAGGTTATGTGTTCTAGCAGATAAGGCACCGAGAGGCCTGGACTATTTTCTGGGCTCGTAGTTCTGTGATGAGGGAGCTCTTATGATGGAGCAGTGAGGTGAAAACTGCCTGATCCACATCTCATGGGAAGTTTTGTTCAGTCTGGGATAGTGAGGGAGGAAGGCAAAGGTGAGAAAGTTGCCCCATTTTTTTTGCTCCCTCTGTGTGGATGACACCGAGAGGACTTGCTGTGTCATCAACAGCTGTACACCAGCTAGCAAATTCAACAGATGAAGCTTTCCCTATTGCTGCAACTGCATGCTGGAAAAGATGCAAGCTGTTGAAACTGTGCCAGTCACGCAGATAAGAGTAAAAGGAGGGAGGAATTTACTTGTACCACTTGCTGACAAGCAGATTGCCGGTGAGCAAGGAGGCATTGTCATCTCCTGCTTCTCCTTCTCACCACCACGTTGCCTGGGCCAGAGAGAGAGAGGCAGGTGAACAAGAAGATGGCAAGGGTGAAGAAGAGAAATAAGTCCAGGGGGCTCATGTCCGTGGGCTCCTTTTGGGATGTGGGCCCTCAGCAGGTGCCCGACCATGCCCACCCTTGACACCAGCCCTGCCTGATGACACCACTGCCCTAATGGGTCAGGCAGATGTCTCTGAGGGAGGAGGAAGTTTTAACTTCAGGGAATGTCTTTTTTGGTGGTGGTCGTTCTTATTCAGGAGGATAACAAAGGCCACTTGTGATTTTATTCCCTGCTGAGTCTGTATTGGTGTTCTATGATGTCTTTAGGATCTGCACTGCTGTTTTTATGTTTTTGTTTGTTTTACCACTGTTCAGAATTTTGGAACTATTTATTTTTGACCATTCATTGGGGGGTGGGGATGGGGGCGGGGAGGAGGGGTGAAAAGAAATGGCACCTGAAAATTGTGGGAAGGGGTGAGAATTTCAGAGAAATTTCTCTGGTTGCAGGGCTTCAGTGCTTACCATACTATAAGGTGGTGCCTCAGGGGTGTGTGTGCTCTTTCTTTTACCATTTTTCCAGAGGCTTTCCACAGTGCTGCTGCCGCTGAATGCCTGAAAGCTGTGAGAGTCCTCCTCGTCCTCTCTCAAAGGACTTTTAATAACAACAAAGCAAAACCAAAAATGTCTCACTCAGCTTTCAGGCCCTCAGCTGGCAGCAGTGAAGGAAAGCCCCAAGGGAAGAAGTCTTGGCTAAGTCCTCTAGGAGGCTTTCCCAGAAGCTCAAGCAGCCAGAGATGCTGCAAGGACAGAGCTGGGGAAAATAGTAAAAGAAAGAGCACTCAAACCCTTCGGCCACCTCCTTGCAGTAAGGTAAGCCCTGAAGCCCTTCACCTTGAGAAATGTCTCCAAAATTCTCAACATCCCAATGAAAGAGGCAGAAAAATGACTGCCTCTTTCGGAGCAAGAAAGGGCAGGTGGGGTTTTGGCACAGCACTAATTTGTTTTAAATATAATAACTTTCTTTCAGTTCCTATTTCGCAAGAAAAGCAAGAGTTGCATTTTGAGATGGACAAATTAAGTTTAGATTCACCATAAGGGTGGGGGAATTCCACATTAAGAACCCTTGCTTTTCACTTCCCTTCTTTCCTCAGCTACTTGTAAAGCTCCATTAGACAGCCACTTTGCTTTCTTGCATTTCTTTTTCTTGCTGCCTCCTGAACAATGTTACGGACCCTCTGTCCATAGTTCCTCAGGCAGTCTGTCTATCAGGTCTAATCCCTTAAATCTATTCCTCACCTCCACTGTATATTCATAAGGGATATGATTTAGGTCATACCTGGTTTTCCCTACGTTCTTCAATTTAAGCCAAAATTTTGCAACAAGAAGCTCATGATCTGAGCCACAGTCAGCTCCAGGTCTTGTTTTTACTGACTGTATGGAGCTTCTCCATCTTTGGCTGCAAAGGACATAATCAATCTGATTTCCATATTGACCATCTGGTGATGTCCATGTGTAGAGTCGCCTCTTGTGCTGTTGGAAAAAAATGTTTGCTATGATCAGCGTGTTCTTTTGACAAAACTCTATTAGCCTTTGTCCTGCTTCTTTTTGTACACCAAGGCCATGCTTGGCTGTTATCCCAGTGATTTCTTGACTTCCTACTTTAGCATTCCAATCCCCTATGATGAAAAGGACATCTTCTAGAAAGTGTTGTAGGTCTTCATAGAACCGATCAACCTCAGCTTCTTCGGCATCAGTGGTTGGGGCATAGACTTGAATTACTGTGATGTTGAATGGTTTGCCTTGGATTCGTACTGAGATCATTCTGTTGTTTTTAAGATTGTACCCCAGTACTGCTTTTCCCACCCTTTTGTTGACGATGAGTGCTACTCCATTTCTTCTAAGGGATTCTTGCCCACAGTAGTAGATACAATGGTCCCCTGAATTAAATTCGCCCATGCTTGTCCATTTTAGTTCACTGATTCCCAAGATGTCGATGTTCAATCTTGCCATCTCATGTTTGACCACCTCCAGCTTACCTTGATTCATTGATCTGACATTCCAGGTTCCTAAACAATATTGTTCTTTACAGCATCGGATTTTCTTTTCATCACCAGACACATCCACAGCTGAGTGTCCTTTCGGGTTTGGCCCAGCCACTTCACTCTTTCTGGCGCTTGTTGGAAATACCCTCTGCTCTTCCCCAGTAGTATATTGGACACCGTCCAGCCTGAGGGGCTCATCTTCTGGCGTCATATCTTTTAGCCTTGTGATACGTTCCATGGGGTTTTCTTGGCAAGAATACTGGAGTGGGTTGCTTCTCCAGTGGACCACATTTTGTCAGAACTCTTTGCCATGACCTGTCCGTCTTGGGTGGCCCTGCACGGCATAGCTTATGGCTTCACTGAGTTACGCAAGCCCCTTCGCCACAACAAGGCAGTGATCCATGAAGGGGTGGTTTTATTTACTCTTGTGTAAATTGGGGCCAGCATGCACCAGGAAAGGAGGATTAAACCTTCCCTTCACCTGTTTTTTCCCTGAAATCACATGCACGCATGCACACACACACAGTGTTGGGGGGGGGGGTTAAAAAAAGAGAAAAAGACACAGACACACACAAAAGGAGTTTGCAGGCTGTATGTTGCTCATCCCTGTTTTAGCTGCATGGTTGTAGATTTCTTTGTTTAGTTAATGAATTTATATGCTAGCTTCAATATAAAAACATTTCCAGGGTGGTTTACAGTATAAAGGAAAAAACAAAGACCAATAAAACAAGAACAAAACAAGATAAACCATAAAAAGAAAAGAAGACTCAGTTCCTTGACAGATTACAAAGGCTGTGGAAATAGTATCATCTTCACCTGATACCAAAAAGACAGCAATGTAGCTGTGGGGCGACCATCCCCGGGGAGAGCATTCTACAAATGGGGTGCCGGTACTGAGAAGTCTTCTTAGCCCTTCTGTGACTTCAGGGCAGTTGCCTGTATCTTAGGGGAAATTGCATGCAAAATTGCATACAAATTTCCATGCAGACTTTAAAAGAAAGCATTGTAAACTGATGCAGAAATGAGACAGAATGAACTTGCGCTTGGAGTAAAAAAGGACATAGAAAATGAAACAGTTTCATCCATCCCTAACCATAACAAGTGCTCTAAAAATACATTGATTGGTCTCTGTGAATCATTCTATGAATTGCAGCCACTCTGAAATCTCTCCTCTCCTTCAACCAAAGCCTCCTAACTTTTCAGACTCTGCTTCCAGAAAGACGAACTAAAGTTCAGTTTGAGGCAGGGCTGAATGGATCTGTGTTTGATGTCTACTTCAATTCCTTTGGGAAGGAATAATAAACAAGAGTGTCCCAGAGCACATGCAGAGTGGTGCTGATTTCCCAGCAACACAAGAGTTTCCTTGATCCTACACAGCAATTCATCATCTGGAGGGCCCATTGAAGGAGAGCAGGATAAAATCCTTAATAGAAACCAAGAAGGGAAACAAACAATGCGATAGACCACTCGGATCCAGCATGGTAGGAATTTTAAAGGAGGATAACTGTTGGATGGGCTGTTGGGTCAGAGCTGTGAATAAATGTTTAAAGGAACAATGATGAGCAAAAAAACCAACCCTGACTAAAATACTCTGGCTGAAAAATGAACTGATTTCATCAAGATGCTTTCAGCCACTAGGTGGTGGTGTACAGTCAATTCTGACAATAGCTGCCTGCCTGCCGGCCTGCCCCCTGCTTCCTGCACTCTCTCTGGATATGATGGGATTGCATAAGAGCTGTTAGGAGAGGATTAGGGGGTTTGTTGAGCTGGCATTTTCAGGAGAAAGTGCAATAATGATAGTGGCCTTTGCCAAGGAAGCTGGAGGATTTAGGGCTGGGGAAGAGGGAAGAGCAGCCAGCCAAGTGTGCAAGTGAATGCACTGTGGTGCATGAGTGATCAGAGGGACCAGCTGTGATGTGAGGAGGACCACAGGGAATGGAGTACCAGAGAACCTCCGACTAAAAATTAGGGAGATCAGGCTATACGGGCAGAGGGTGGTTAAGATGCAATGAAGTCTGCTGGAGTATGGAAGCAAGCTATGATGTTTATTAATGCGGCGTGATTGGTAGGGATGTCAGAGAATTCCGCGATGGATCTTGGTGAGGCCGAATGCCAGTGCATTTGGCCCCCCGAAATCCATTGCGGAACGGCCTGCCCCCCTGCCCCCCGAGGATCCCCCCCGGGACGAGACTTACCTGGGGTGGATGTTCCGGATGGCGGCAGCTTCGGCAGCAGCGGAGGTGGTGGCTAGTCTTCCGAACGGCTGCAGCCGCCGCCATTTGCAGTCTGTGTCCTCCCCCCCCCCATAGACGTGATAGGCTACATAAAGACTTACATAGCCTATCACGTCTGGGTTAAAAAAAAAAAATGCGTACGCAAATGGTGGCGGCTATGGCCGCCGCCATTTGCGTACGCGGTTTTTTTTGGTTACCCAGAGCCCTCTGCGGCCGGAAATCCGGCTGCGGACGGCCCTGGCCTGGGTCTGGCCGGCGGCTCCATGGAGCCGCCGCGGAGCACAGCCAGCCGTCAAGGATTCCGGGGGGGAGGACCGGATTGCCTCCCCCCCGTCGAGGATTCTGGGGGGGAGGGACGGAACGCCTCCCCCCCACCATGAACAGAATCCGCGAAAAGGTAAGTCACTTTCGTACATCCCTAGTGATTGGTTGTTGAATACAGGTACTTGATTGTTAACACATGTTTCCTCCTTGAGTCTTGGCTTGGTCCTGATTGGCTCTGGCTCAGTTTATAAGTGGTATTGCAGCATACTCTTATTTGTAACTGAAGGTGGTGTTTTATACTGAAACATTTACATTTCAAAATCTGTATGTATATATGTATGTATGTATGTATGTGCGTGTGTCTTTTTAGAAAATTTATAATTGATAATTTAAAATTGTTTAAAAAAATATAAAAATAAAATTTATAAACTGCATGTGCTATTGGTGGTCATTTGTTTTATTTGGAGTGCTGAATAAGTATAATAAAACAAAAGACAGGAGAGGCATGAACTGGGAGACTCTGCAATTCAGAAGGCCAAAGCATGAGATGAGTTGGTTGGGTCTCTGCAAGATCCAAGATAACCCCAGGATTCCTTCCTCCCCTATGCCTTCCCTATAAGAAATTATTCATTTGAATATTCATTTATTCACACACTGTGTGTGTGTGTGTGTGTATGGGAGTGGAGGGGTCAAATTGCTTGGAAACCAATTCTCTGTCTCACTGATGAGAGAAGAGCACTCTGTACATGCCCAGAGACATTCTTTCTAGGAATGGGGGGGCAATCCTGGTTAATGCATTAGGAGATGGAATTTCAACAATCCAACAGTGAAGAGCACCAAATGAAATTTAAAAAAATACTCACCTTTCCAGAAGGCCTGTGCGAGGCACAGACTCTGAAGCTGTCTCTCTCCCACGAGGGCACAAACAATGAGAAGGTAGGAGATCTACACTGCTATCTGACTCTAATTGGGCTTTTGAAAGGTATGTGACTAATTGCATCAAGATATAGCTGGGATGTGAATTCAAATGTGCATCCCATTCAACGCAATTAACAGTGCAACCCTATGCATGTCTACTCAGAGGTAAGTCCCACTGAGTTCAAGGGGACTTACTCCCAGGGACGTGTGTACGGGATTGTAGCCTGAGTGTGGATAGATGGTAATCCATGGCTGGATGTGCATTTTGATAAGCATTCTGATGCACATCAGTTGTAACATCTGTAGCTCCTGATCCAGATGTGTGTAGAAGCTGCTTATGTACCTGGATCACCTTACTAGCTTGCAGGCGTCCCCTACAAAGCTCATACTGAAGATCTTCTTTGGCATTTTTGCTCTAATTGACCTAATGTGCAATATCCCCACAATGAGAGGATGGGGTTCTAACTTGCCTAGATGTCTAAAGAGTAGTGCTGAAATGAACTCAATGCACCCACTCAAAATCTGGCAACATTCCAGAATTTGAATGTACAAAGCTTTTGAATTCTCCTTTTGAGCTTTGATCGGAGAGGCCTAGGCCAAAGATACAGCTCTGTCCCATGCGGGTTTGCCAGAAAGGAAATCCCATTGATGGACAAAATGGTGGGAGATTTATGACTGGATGCCCCACAGTTTTTTTTTTTTAAAAAATGGCAAATGCAGTTACAGGAACTACAGCACTGGACTGGTGATGGCGAGGTTAGCCCTTTCCACTGTACCACTTTCCCAGGTGAAATTTATTTATTTATCACATTTCTATAGTGCCCGATTGCCTCACCACAGCTGCTACTAGGGTCAAAATGTGGTACCCATATATTTTGCTTTGTAAGAAAATGAGTGGCTTTAAGAGGGGGGTGATCACAACTGTGGAAACCTGCGGGAAGAAAGTATTAACTCCCTCCTCCCCCAGCACCATGGTTCTGATCTGAATTGACCCTCCTTTGGCTGCATTAGCCATTTAAAAAAAAGACACCCCCCCAAGACAGGGAGATCCAATAATCAGTCTCCCATCATCTCATCTAGTTGCAGCCTTATTTCAATGGGTCTTACTCCCAAAGCACATGTGTATAAGATCTGTGGGTGTAACCCATGGAAGCAGTCTCCTATATAAGCCCAAAACAAAAACATAGCTGAAAATAAGACCAAATTATGTTGGTCTTCCATTATATTTGTCCCAAACGATAAGGCTATTCACAAGTGCTGCCCATTTCAGTCTGGGTTTCGTTCTGGTTACGGGACTGAATCAGCCTTGGTCGCCCTGATGGATGACCTTCAATGAGAGAGGGACAGGGGGAGTGCAACCCTGTTAATTCTGCTCGATCTCTCATTGGCCTTTGATACCATTGACCATGGTATCCTCCTGGATCGACTCTGTGGGATGGGTATTGGAGGCACCGTGCTACAGTGGTTCTGGTCCTACCTACGGGGCCGATTCCAGAGAGTAACATTGGGTGACTATTCCTCGGCCCCTTGGCAATTGAGCTATGGGGTGCCGTAGGGTACCATCCTGTCCCCAATGTTGTTAAACATCTATATGAAGCTGCTGGGAGTGGTCTTTAGGGGATTTGGAGCTAAATGCCATCAGTATGCTGATGACACACAGCTCTGTCTCCCTGTGACATCTGAATCAGGAGAGGCTGTGCAAGTCCTGAAGCAGTGCCTAGACTCAGTAATGGGCTGGATGAGGGCCAATAAACTGAAGCTGAATCCTGGCAAGACGGAAGCCCTGTGGGTGAGTGGTTTCCAGGTCCGGGAGATAGGCTCATTGCCTGTTCTGGATGGGGTTGCACTCCCTTTGAAAGATCAGGTTCATAGTCTGGGGGTACTCCTAGACCCATCATTGTTGCTGAAGTCCCAAGTGGTCACGGCAGCTCGGAGTGCCTTTTACCAGCTTCGGCTGGTTCGCCAGCTATGGCCTCTCCTGGACAGGGATAGCTTGATCACGGTGGTACAGGCATTAGTAACCTCAAGACTGGATTACTGCAATGCACTCTATGTGGGGCTGCCCTTAAGGCTGGTCTGGAAGCTGGAGCTAGTGCAGAATGCAGCGGCTCAGCTGTTGTCGGGAGCTGCCCCTTTGCAGCATGTAACTCCTTTGCTGAGGGAACTGCACTGGCTGCCTATTCGCTACCGGGCCAGGTTTAAGGTATTAGTACTAGTGTACAAAGCCCTAAACAACTTGGGACCAGGATACCTGAGGGAGCACCTCCTTCCCTACCAACCTGCCCGGTCACTGAGGTCATCAGAGGGCATGTTCCTGGTGGTTCCACATGGACCTATGGCCTGGTTGGAGTCCACCAGGAGAAGAGCCTTCAGTGTGGTGGCCCCCTTCCTGTGGAATTCCCTGCCTTTAGAGGTCAGGCAGGCACCAACATTGTGCTCCTTCCGGCGCCTCCTGAAGACGTTCTTTCAAGAGGCCTTCCTTGCATGACCAGCTGTGGTTTGCTGAACTCCACTTTGTTGGGATTTGTCTTTTTTAAAAAACGTTTTAACTCTTTTAACCATTGTTTTATTCTTTTATCATGTTGTTCATGGCTCCGAAATCTTCTGATGAGGACCGGTATATAAATATTGTAAATAATAATAATAATAATAATAATAATAATGATGATGTGCTCACAGTATGCGAGGAGTGGGGCTGCACTCATGACATCAGCATCTCTCCTGGCCCCACCCCCGAACATTCAGTGCATTATCGGAACAGGGAGCATATTCACATGCAGTGGTATAGATGTGGGCTTTGCCAGGTGACTGGGAACCCAAATTTTTATTTTGTTTTTATTATTTATTTATTTACGATATTTATATACTGCTCAACATCATTACAGATACTGGAGTGGTGAACAAGATAAAAGGAATAAAATACCATATTAAAAGTTTTTAAAAACAGAATACCAATAAAAACTCTGGCTGCTCAGTCGAGGAAGGCTTGTTGAACTAAAGATGTCTTCAGCAGGTGCCGAAAACAACACAACATTGGTACTTGCTTGACCTCCAGAGGCGGGGAGTTCCAGAGAAAGGGAGCCACCACACTGAAGGCACTACTCTGGGTGGACTCCAACTGAGCCACAGATCCATGCAGAATCACCGACTGTGCAGCATCCCTCCCTGCATGGAGGAGTCTACAGACACAGGCTCCCTGTTTCGCCCTTCCACCAAATGCACAGAGGTCAGGGAGGCAGAGATGGCTGATACACTGAGAGTGGGACAGGGCTGATGGGCCTCTAGCCATAAATGTATCTAGGAGACCAGGTCAGGGTGGTGGGCAGCTCCACTTGAATCTAGACCCAGAGGGTTTGTTTTCAAGGTGGCCACTTAAGAATCTCCAAAGAAGAAGAAGAAATGCATCTCCAAAAAAGAGGACACAAATTTGCATACATTTTGCGTATGCTAATTTATATGTAGAGATGCACATTTAGAAATAATTATTATAAGGACAACTCACCATAGCGTGGAAGAGTGTGACCAGATGGTCAATGTGCCTGCCTGTTAAGTCTGCTATCCAGGTACTAAATGTGCATTGGCAACTGTTCTTCGGGTACTTTATGTCCAAACTGGAATTGGATGGGGCAGCCCTTCAAATAGAGGACCATCCTCTGTAAAAGAAGACACATGACCATCCTTGTTCTCCAGCACCTAGTCTTTGAGACCAGTGATTTGAGTTGAAGGTCCTCCTTTGTTGTCCAGGCAAAGTCAGAAGGCCAGGCTCCTTACACCAGGCCTGGCCAATCCCGAGGCTTCATAACGGCTGCCAGTCACAGAGCCTGATTTTGCACCCTGCTCTTCCCTTCAGCACCAGTGTGGGGCTCTAAGGCCTAAGCACACACAGCCACACTAGTTTGCCACAATTGGTCCCAACTAGGGGTGCTGGAGAAATTAGAGACTGACTAAAACGAGTTCGGATTTCTTAGAACCCGACCTGCGGAATATGCTGTGAACTGACCCCCTCAGGCCACGCAGGGTCTGTGGACTTTCAGATCTTTTTTTGTTACTTTCCCAAAATTTATGCAAATTTATTTGTAGGAAAATATGCCAGTTTCTGCTGAGACTGGTTAATATCCGCAAGGAAAAGTTGAATGGAGTGGGGGAGCAATACACTAAATGTAACATACTAACATAAATTATGTAAATGGTTGCATTTTTTCTGCATAAGAAAAAAATAAAATAAATTTGAATCCATCTGTGAATGGATACTGGAATGAATGACACCACACAATCCATGGAATACACACAGGATGGATTTCACAAAGTCCAGACATCCTTACTCCCAACCTCATATCCCAAGGTTCCTACTAGTTCAAGCCCCAGTGCCCCAGTAGAGCCTTCCTCAACTTAGTGTCCTCCAGACGTGTTGTACTGCAACACCCATAATTTCCACCCAGTATGGCCATTGCCTAGGAATTATGGGAAATGCAGTCTGACACATCTGGAGGGCACCAGGTTGGGGAAGGCTGCCCATGTAGCATTTGAGTTGCATAAGCATTTTCAAAATGGTACACAAGCATGTTCAAAACAATTGGGAATGGGTTGAAGTAGGGTGGGGAAGAAAGAGAAGCAGCGACAGCATTTGGGAAATGATGCAGCCAAAGCAAAGCATCTTTGAGTCCTGTTGATTTCAACTAGGGATGCTGGAGAAATCTGCAGTGGACTGGTACCCCCTTACCAAGCGCATCTGCCATAGTTCGCGGGACTGCTCTTCGGCTGTCTAAAAGTGCTTCGCAGCTGTAAATGCTTCCTTCTACATAAATTGTGGCGTAAAAGGCCACAATTTACACAGAAGGAAGTGCTTTACAACTGCGAATGCCGTAAACTACGCAATTTACGGCAGTAATTTTCCCGCGGCTGCCATTAGCCTATTGCACCTTTTAGACAGCCAGAAAGCTCCTCTATGAACTATGGAGAATTTGCCAGGGCTCTGGGGAAATCTATGGGGCCCTAAGGGGCTCAGATTTCCCCACAGCGGACCCCTTCTGGACTGAATGTCAGGGGGTTCACTCATCCCCAATTTCAATAGCAGGCTTAAACACATGGTTAAGCCTCTTCCACTGAAATGAATGGGACTCAAAAGGCAGCTTAATTTTGGCTGCATCGTGCCTTTGTTGCCCCCGATCTGGATTTATTACTTTGAAGAACAAGGCTCTGGCTGTTGTGATTTCACTAGGAAACTTCAAAAATATAAACCCACAGTGATCTGCTTGAACCTGCAAAGGGGTACATCTTGAATGGCAATTTTGCACATATTCACAAATTTCCAAAATTTCTAATTCAGAATGTATTGAAGTCCTGTGGCCAAAGAAGAAAAGAAAACAACAACAACAAACATTTGTCACAGATATGTGAAGAGTGATACATATATAAACATCTTGGTCAAAATCTGACCCTCTTTCCCCAGATTAACTCTGAAATGTATTTTTTCCTATGCAGAATTAGAATTCAGATTCTGTGCTCCAGAGCGCTTTGCAGGGCCAGCCCAAGACATCTTACTCCCTGAAGAACAGGATAGCGCCCCACCCATTCCATGTGCAGCTGGACTGACAGATCAATTTGTCTTCAACATTGATGATGGGACAGCATTCTCCACTGAACCTGAAGGCAGCAGGCTAACTTAGGAGGTGCAGAGATGGCTGTGTGGCAAACAGATCTCTCCTCTAACATCTTGTTGCCACCTCCCAGCATCTGTTGCCTGAGGCGAACGCTTCACTCTGCCTCATGGTAGGGCCAGGCCTGTTGCTTTGGGATCTAGCAGAAAGCCTGAGAGACATAGACTACAAATAAGCAGAATCAAACGGGGAAGCTTTACTTGGGCTCTTATCATTTCGGAATGCAAAGGTCTATGTGGGTGGGTGGAATTCCATGTTTGGATTCTCCCCAGAGAAAAATCTCTGTAGCGAGCTTGCATTTAGACTCCATTGAAAACTTGTGTTTGGCTTCCCTTTCTTCCTGATCTAGGGGGGCCACATGCACATCGCCCCCCAAAAGATGACACAGATTTTCATAAAATGTGCAATATGCCAATTGATCTGTACAGATACAAAATTTGCATATGCCAAGTGATATGTCTAGATGCACATTTAGAAATGATTACTACCACTTGAAATAGAAACACAATGTATCTCATTGCAATTGGAAAGACCGTGTCCAGAAGACCGTGTCTGCCTGCTCAGTCTGCAGGCCAGGTGCTAACAGCTGAAGGGCAAGTTCGAGGTTTCTGTTCTCCCTTCCTATGGTTCTTGATCTTTAAACTGGACAGCCCTTCAAATAAAGAATACCTATAAACAGAGGACTGCCCTCTGACAGCCCTTCAAGTGAGGGCTGTAAATTAGAACATATGGCCATCCTTGTTGTTGTTCAGTCATTCAGTTGTGTCTGACTCTTCGTGACCCCATGGACCACAGCACGCCAGGCCTTCCTGTCCTCCGCTTTCTCCCGGAGCATGCTCAAGTTCATATTTGTTGCATCGGTGATGCTATCTAGCCATCTCATCCTCTGCCGTCCCCTTCTCCTTTTGCCTTCAATCTTTCCCAGCATCAGGATCTTTTCCAGGGAGTTTTCTCTTCGCATTAGGTAGCCAAAATATTTGAGCTTCACCTTCAGCATCTGTCCTTCCAATGAGCAGTCAGGGTTGATTTCCTTTAGGATGGACAGATTTGACCTCCTTGCAGTCCAGGGGACTCGTAAGAGTCTTCTCACCACAGTTCAAAAGCATCAATTCTTCGGTGCTCAGCCTTCCTTATAGTCCAGCTCTCACAGCCATACATTACTACTGGGAAAACCATAGCTTTGATTAGATGGACCTTTGTTGGCAAGGTGATGTCTTTGCTTCTTACTATGCTGTCTAGGTTTGCCATAGCTTTCCTCCCAAGGAGCAAGCGTCTTTTAATTTCATGGCTACAGTCACCGTCTGCGGTGATCTTGGAGCCCAAGAAAATAAAATCTGTCACTGCTTCCATTTCTTCCCCTTCTATATGCCAGGAAGTGATGGGGCCAGATGCCATGATCTTCATTTTTTTAATGTTGAGTTTCAGACCAGCTTTTGCACTCTCCACTTTCACCCTCAACAAGAGGCTCTTTAGATCCTCTTCACTTTCTGCCATTAGGGTGGTATCGTCTGCATATCTGAGGTTGTTGATAATTCTCCTGGCAATCTTAATTCCGACCTGTGATTCATCCAACCCGGTGTTTCTCATGATGTACTCTGCATATAAATTAAATAAGCAAGGTGACAATATACAGCCTTGTCGTACCCCTTTCCCAATTTTGAACCAATCGGTTGTTCCATGTCTGATTCTTACTGTTGCTTCTTGACCCTCGTACAGGTTTCTCAGGAGACAGGTAAGGTGGTCTGGTACTCCCATCTCTTTAAGAATTTGCCATAGTTTGTTGTGATCCACACAATCAAAGGCTTTAGCATAGTCAATGAAGCAGAAATAGACATTTTTCTGGAATTCTCTTGCTTTCTCCATGATCCAGCGAATGTTGGTGATTTATGGCCATCCTACCTACCAGCTACTTTGTATGTATTGGGAATTGTGTTGGTATGGTAGTGGATCATTCAATATGTAACACTCCCTCCTGTAACCTGAGGTGGTACAGCCCAGGGAAAACATTCTTGGGAAAATTCTTTCACATGCGTTTCCTGTTTGAAATAAACTGACACTGAAAAAACAGCTGTGAGAAGGGAAGACTTTCTCTGTTATGCAAGGGGTAGTCCACAGTGCAACTTGCCATGCAATCCTATGCATGTTTAGATAGGAAAAAGTCCTACAACTCTCAGCATGCCCCTGCCAGCAGAATATTTTGCTGCTTGAGGTGAAGAACCAGATGATGCCTTCTCCCATTCCATGTACAAAAGCTGACTAGACAGGCCATTAAAGCTTTCTATAACACTGGTGATGAGACAGCATCCACTGCCATACCTGAAAGTAGCAGACCAGCTTAGGGGGTGCAGGGGCAGGCTTTGTGGCACACAGCTCTCTCCTTCTGCCGCACTCTGCCTAATGGTAGGGCCAGCCCTGGTTGTAGGGCTTTTTTTCCCTTTAAACATGCATAGGAATGCATCCTTAAGGAGTGTCTCTCAAAGTGTGCTATAATATCTAGGTGATCAAAAATCACTTCGACATTGGCTCAACCTCAGGGGTTGGTATGGGTGGGCACGTGCCAAGGCCCATGCCTCAGCGGGGGGTGGGGGCTGAGGCATTGTTGCTGCTCCTGTTGCTATTGAAGTGAGTGAGTGACAAGACCAATGAGAAAGAGCAGCAGCTCCCTCTGCCTGCTTTACACACCTGCCCCTTCTGGGCAAGTGGTCAATACTGGGTCCAGAAACAGGGCATGAGTGAGTGGTCAATGGCTCGGTGGTGGAGGAGGGAAGGCCCCTGAAGTCACCTTGCTTGAAAGCATCCCAAAGCCTGGAGTAACAACACTAGGTATGAACAAAGTCACAGGTCAAGAGTTAAAGCCAAGCATTAAGATGACCAGTTCTCTTGCTACAACCACGACAACTTCCATCTTTTTCTGGAGGTGTGGAAAGTGCCCAGGAGGCTTGCTGATTAGGTCAACCCTTTGTAAATGGAATACAGAAGTCCAACCTTCCTCTGGGCCTTACGTCTTCTGACTAAGGCTTCGTGATGTTTCTGCCCCAGTAGAGCCTTCATCCTCTTCAGTTAGGGCCTTGCGGAAGAGCCCCAAGAAGGACACTCGGCGGTGGAGTTGCCGGCTCCGGACACAGCCCACAAAGCAATATAGCACAGGGTTGACACAGCTGTGGAGGTATGCCAGAGCATTGGACAGCTTCAGCCCAATCCCCCAGGAGTTCTTTCTGCTCGATACGGTGCTGAGAAGCACAAAGATGTGGTGGGGCAGCCAGCACATGAAGAAGAGTGTCACGATGGTGGCCACCAGAGTGAAGGTCCTATGGGAGCCCTCCCAGCGCCGCCCACGAAGATTGCAAACCAGAACCAAGTAGGCCGAGGTAATGATGATGAAAGGCACAAGGAACCCTCCCAAGAACCTGCTCAGCCTCAGGGGCAGTTCCGATGACATCATGAGATCTTTCCGGTAGACACAGTAGGATCCTCCATTTTTGTCTTCGGTATGGCGGACCACCAGGTAGGGGATGCTGAAGGCCAAAGCTAGGACCCATGCCCCAGTGCACATCAGGGCTTGATAGCGTGGCCCACAGTGGTTTCGGGCCCAGACGGGCCGTGCAATCAACAGGCAGCGGTATACACTGATGACAGTGAGGACAAAGACGCTGGTAAAGACGGTGAGGTAGCGGGCGAAGGTATGAAGCTTGCACAAGGCCAGGCCAAAGGGCCAGCAGTCATACATTATCTCCTGTACAAGGGCAGGGATACGGCCAAGAGAGAAGAGGAAGTCTGCTACAGCCAGGTTGAAGTAGCAGATGGAGGTGAAGGTCTTGTGCTTCTCCCGCCTGGCTACAACCCACATTACCAACCCATTGCCAGAAACCCCCAGGACCAGGATGATCACGTTTGTTACGATGGCGATCTGGCGCATAGCATCTTCCACAGCAGTGGTGTTGAGGTGTCCACAGGAGGCATTCATAGTGTCTGCAAAGAGGAACCCAGCTAAATTTAGTACCTTTCCCCTGCTAAAGCTCACACCTCCTGTAAGTGGCAATCTTGTAAAAGACATTGAGAATACACGTTTGAGGTCTGTGAGGATTTGTGGGGAGTCTTAGCCTCCATTTCTTCCTGAAGGGATTACTGGGGTGGGGGGAGGGAGGAACTGGGTAGGTGGATAACAGGAGCAGCCCCAGGTTCAGTGGTACATTGCCCCTCCTCTCCCCACTGGACAATTTCTTTTTCCTGTCATTGATCTTTCCTCCCCCTCTGAAAGAGCAGGTCCTTCTTTTGAGACTGTGATGGACATTTGGTGGCGACTCAAGAGAGGGCCTTTTTGGTGGCCACTCCCAGGCTGGGGAACTCCCTGCTGAAGGAAGCTAGCTTTGCTCCCTCTCTGCTCTCCTCCAGCTGACAGGCAAAGACTTCTTCACACAGAGCATAGTTAAACTATGGAATTCGTTATCACAGGATGTAGTGATGGCCACCAATTTGGATGGCTTGAAAAGGGGCTTGGACAAATTCCTGGAGGAAAAAGCGATCAATGGCTACTAGTCCTGATGGCTATGTGCTACCTCCCGTACCAGCAGCAGTGAGCCTATGTACACCAGTTGCTGGGGAGCTTGGGTGGGAGGATGCTGTGGTGCTCATGCCCTGCTTGTGAGTTCCCAGTTGACAGCTGGCTGGCCACCGTGTGAACAGAATGCTGGACTCGATGGACCTTTGGTCTGATCCAGCAGGGCTCTTCTTATATTTTTAAAGACTACAATATTCAAGAAGGCATTTGGCCTCTACGTGGGTCTTCTGGGTTGGGTGCTGTTTTTTATTTTCTTCTTCTGTAATCGTTATGTTTTTATTGTATTTTCAAGTATTGTTTTATTGTTTTAATCGATTTTGATTGCACCTGTAAGCCGCCTTGATTGCCATTTTTTGATAGAAAGGCAGGGCACAAATTAAATAAATAAATTGTTGTCTTTATTCATGGGAATGGGGCAAATTCGCTCTCTCCATCCCCCCCCCTTCATTTTGTCACTCTCAGGATTGTTAACTGGTTTTAACATTCTATCATTCTCTCTAATGAGCTTCCGTCGTGCATTAAAAACGTTGTTGTTCAGGCAGGCATTTGGGGGGGGGGGGTTAGGGTATTTTAGAAAACGTTTTTATGGTAGAATTTTATTGTTTTAAACTGTTTTTATTGTATGTTGTATATCGCCCAGAGTGGCTGGGTGACCAGCCAGATGGGCGATTAATAAATTTAATAATAAAATAAAATAAATATCCCTAGGGCAGAGGTGCCTCAGGCAAAGAGTCCCAATCCAGCCCGCCTGGGGTCCCAATCTGGCCCTCCGGAGTTCCCCAGAAGGTCACAGCCCCTTGCCTCTCCCAGCCCCCCCCCCCAACCACTGATCATTTGGTGAGTTCCTGCCTTTTGTGCAATTTTTCCCCATTCTAAAAGGTTGAAATGCCACTTCTACGGTTACTTTAGAACTTTCAGCTAAAATATGCCAGCAGTTTGGCCCCTCCTCTTTTACTTCCAGCCCTGCCAACCACTGGAATATGGCCTGGGAGCACTCCCAAAATGGAATTGGGCCTTGGACTCAAAGAGGTTCAACACTCCTGCCAGAAGGCTTCTGAGAACACACTACACTTATCAGGAGGCCTTTCCCCCCTCCATCCCTCCCTCTCTCAAATCTGGCCTCCAGGCTGCTCAAAGAAGTTCAGTCCCATGATTTAGACTGAATATCTGTAAGAGCTCACCATGCATGTGTCTCTCATGAGGTGCAACCATGGCACCACCAGGAATGTTTCTGATGTCACCATTCATGTCTGCCTCTTGCTGAGATTTC
Organism: Heloderma suspectum; assembly: GCF_057233095.1. NCBI lineage: Eukaryota > Metazoa > Chordata > Lepidosauria > Squamata > Helodermatidae > Heloderma > Heloderma suspectum. Next base: position 15,451,211 of record NC_139467.1, read on the forward strand.
TCTCCAGGCATCCAGTGCCAAGCCTGACTGGCTTTTGTTTCCCCTGAGCCCTTCCTTCCCTCCATGCCTGGTGCAACTTAGCTCCTGGATGGCTGGTTGAGAAACCTCTCAGTAACTGTGAGCTCAGAAGTGACCACAACTTCCCTGTTGGGGCTGCTGAGATGGCAGCTTCCCTATCTGTTTCAAACAGAGGACTTGCTCTAACACAGGTCCGAGAATGTCTGCAGGCCATGCATGTGGCAAGGCAAACGTTTATCCATGCCTGTGTGGGTAGCCCCCGGGGAGAGAGAGAGAGACCTGTAGGCAAGATGATTGCTCTCAGCCTAACTTTCCTGACATGGTCCTTACAAGGATATCGTGAGAGATGTCCCCAAAGGAGGCTGGTGGCTCCAATGTCGGTGGGGCTGTGAATCAGGTCTGGGTTTCAGTCAGAACCAGTCAGAATTCTAAAGGAGCTATCCAAGGCACTGATTGGTTCTGACTGAAACCCAGGACTGATTCACAGCCCCACTGACATCAGAGCCACCCGCCTCCATCAGGTGTCCCTGAATTCTACTCCTGGTTAAGAAAAAGAAAAGCAGATGTAATGGCTTTATTTTAGTCGCTTCCTTTAAATCAGGAGTACTGAAAGGCTGGATGCACCTGATCTCGTCTGATCTTGGAAGCTAAGCAGGGTCAGCCTTGGTTAGTACTTGAATGGGAGACCACCTGGGAATCTGGCTTCCTGCACTGAGCAGGGGGTTAGACTTGAAGGTCTTGTAGGCCCCTTCCAACCCTATGATTCTATGAGATTCTATGAAATATAACTTCAAGACCAGAGCCTACCTGAGATCCCTAGAGAGCAATATCCCCTTCCCCATGGTCCATCCCGTATCTCCCAACTGGTGATCATTTCGTGGTTTCCTGGCTTTTGCGTGCCCCCCCCCGTTGTAGTTCAACTACTCTGCGTTAGGAGATACACTTGGGGACTTGCTATCTGATCTCTCAAAGTCCCTGCTCTAAGGCAGCAGGTCTCATTCCCTTCTAAAATCTGGGGACTGCCCTCTATTTTTTTCTAAGCATGAGGAGCATCACCCAAAGCATGAGGTAGAACCCACGGGCGTTGATTTCCTGTCCTGTCCTCCTGTGGCCTCCAAACTCACCTGGCCATGAAGGAAAAAGGAAGAGCTCGGATTGCAGAACCAAAGAGTCAGAAGGATCACCTCTTGTTCAATCTACTGTCCAAAGGCCAAACTGCCCTGTTGCCCAAATTGGCCATTCCCAAGTCAACCTATGCAATTGGGACTACAGTGAGATGTGGACAAGAAGCAGGTGTCTACAGAAAAAAGTAAGATTTTCCCCTAAGCTAGCCTTCTCCAATCTGGTGTCCTCTAGATTTTTTGGACTGCATACTCCCAGCATTCCTGGTTGTTGGGCATGCTGGTCTCAAACATCTGGTGGGTACCAGGTTGGAGAAGGCTTCCCTAAGGCCAAAGAATTGTGTGTGTGTGTGTGTGTGTGTGTGAGCATTGGAAGGGAGACACGTTAGGAGTTTATAGGATTAGAAAGGGTGTGGATATGGTGGAACAATTTCTGTCCCTTTTATCAGAACATATGAAGTCACCTGCTGGATCAGACCCAAGGTCCATCTAGTGAAGTCCAAGCTCCTTCCCAGATGTGTCTGGGAAGTCTGCAAGCAGGACTTGAGTGAAATACCACCCTTTTTATCATGTTCCCCAGTAACTGGTATGCAGAGGGATATTGCCTCTGATATTAGAGGTAACGCATAGCCATCCTGATAACCCACACTCAGTGGTTGAATGTGGGTTGTTTGTTGAACTGTGGGTTAACGTGTTGTCCAAACCCAGGACATTTTCCACAAGGTGACATATTAATCATGTAGTGTGGCTTATTTTTCTCAAACAAGCCACCCTGAGAACCCATGGTTTGTTGTTGGGTTGTTCAGGGTGGTTAACAAGCCACCCTGTGGAAAATGTCCTGGGTTCGGACAACATGCTAACCCATAGTTCAACAAACAACCCATGGTTCAACAACAACCCACACTCAACCACTGAGTATGGGTTAGCATGTTGTGTGAACCCAGCCCATAGAATTATCTTCCATGAATTTCTCTAATCCCCCTTTAAAGTCATCCAAGCAAGTGACCATCACCACATCTTGTGGGAGTGAATCCTGCAGATTAATGACACACTGTCCTGAATCTCCCATCAATCAATTTCATTCTAATATTATGAAACCAGGAGGGAAAAAACCTTCCCCCTATTAACTTACTCCATGTTATGCTTTTATACACCTCAATCATGACCCCCTCCCAGTCCCCCCTCCCCCGGCAAACTAAACTCAGAAGCATATAGTGAAATTCGTTGGAAGTTGGTCTAGGGAAGGCAAAAGAAAGCATTTCTTCAAATGGTGCATAATTAACCTAGGTACGCCAAGATGTGGTGACAGCCAGTACTTCCACGGCTTTAAAAATTTATTATTTATAAATTATTTAATTTATTTATTATATTTCTATACCACCCCATAGCCAAAGCTCTCTGGGCAGTTCACAACGTGATTTAACATATTCATGGAGGGCATGTCAATCACAGATGTTAGCCATGATGGTTCAATGGAACCTCCACATTCGGCCATGGTATACCTTTGAATACTAGATGCTGGGGGACTGGGGGAAAATAGCAGCTCTTACATTCATGGTCTCTGCGTATGGGCATCCCAGAAGCATCCGGCCAGCCACTTCTGGAAACAGGCTGTGAGACTAGATTCCACCTTGGTCTGATTTAGAAGGGCAGTTCTGATGTCCTGGACTCTGCTATATGGCTCAGATGTAACCAACAACCCTCCAACCCCACTAAGCTACAGCTTCTGGAAACTCTGTGGCATGCCTTGCACATAACTTTGCTCACCATGCACAGCTCCAAAATGCCTTCAGTAAAATGCTGCAATGCTCCAAGCTGGTTCCAGGATAGCGATGTCTTCAACAGCTGCCTCACCAATAAGTTCTAAAAGGGAAAACGAAGAAGAACAAAGAAGGGTGCAGGAAGGGGCAAAAGGAACACGATTGCAACAACGGCGGAGTTCATCACAGTCCTGCCTTCACTTTGCAAAATCGCAGTGCTACAACCAATGGTGTGCAGAAACCATACTTCGTAACATCCGCTCCCCTTAAGATTCTTGCAGCAGTTATCAGAGCACACTGAGCGCAATCAGTGGAGGCTGGTGGCTCTGATGTCAGTTGGGCAGTAAATCCACGCTTGCTTTCAGTCGGAACCAGTCAGAACTCTGAAATGGCTGTCCAAGGTGCTGCAACCATGTGGGGGATAGAGTTTGGCATCTTGGAGAGCTCCTTTAGAGTTCTGACTGCTCCTGACTGGACCCAGAGTGGATTCACAGCCCCACTGACATTGGAGCCACGTCGTGCCTCCACTGGCCACAATCCTTTGGTGATGTCCACAGGCTGGAAGGGGAGTCTGTTCTTTATGTAACCATCAGGTAATTCACAGTAGTTCCTCATCCAAGAGAACCATCATTTTTACTGAGCTGAGAAGCCCTATCAGGGGGTTTGTTACTGATGTGATCCCAACTGTTTGAGGGGGAAACCGTGACTCCATTCGCTGGCTCCACACTGAATCCTCACCAGCTGCTGCACATGGAGGTCAGGAACTGAGCGGGCTGGGGCCAGCACATATGAAGACATTGGGGGTGGGGCTTGCAGACACAGTTCCATCCCTCGCCCTCACATTTGGGTTGAACTACAAGTTATGTTAATTGAGTGGCATGTAGCTGAGCAAGAACATTTTTTTTAAAAAACTTTAGAGTAAGTGTGCGTGGCCCAAATTTGGAATGGGACCAGTGTAGACTGGAGGGGGGGATTAAACTTTTTCCCACACCTATTCACTTCCTGAAATTCTGCTTGCTGTGCAGGGATTAGAAAAAGAAGAAAATCTCTGCATGGGTGTGCGTGGAATTTCAGGAAACAAACAGGTGGTGGTGGTGGTGGGACAGGGGTTAATACCCCACTCTTGGTGCACACTGGTCCCAATATGAATTGGGACCATGCTCACTTACTCTAAAGTAAAAAAAGAAGAAAGAATAGATTCAGCTACATGCTATGCAATTAATGTAACATGTCATTTGAGCCTTACTCAACTAAGGATGTTCATCTCCAGGAAATCCATTTCACTTTTGGCTCGATGGAGTTCCACAGTGTGCTTGACTCAGCTCACATTTGTGGGCCGAGCTGTGAGTTTTTCCTGAACTCCTGGAACTTTGTGTGTGTGTGTGTGTTTTAATTTGCACAAATTGTGGCCAAATTTTGTGTAATTTGCAAAAATTGCTGTTGAAATTTGCACAATTTGCACAAATTATGCACATTTGCACAACATTCAGCTGTAATTTACGCACATTAAAAATACAGAATGTCTATGAACTGGCCTGACCCGATGCAGATTGAGTTGGGCTCCATGGCAGAAAATGGACCAAAGTCCAGGGAGCCGTACCAAGGGAAGGTCGTTGAGCTGCAGCCCCCAAATGGATTCCTCCAACATCCCTATGCTATACCCCATTCAGGCATAATGCCTGAGTAGTGCTTCAAGGTCTGCTGTATCTGGCCACTCTACTGCACTGGGGCACAAGGTCTGAAGTGGGGAGTCTAGTCTTCACATGGTGGCTCCTGATGTTATTCAGAATGGTTCTACAACATGGGAAGAGCCCACGTGTCTGGAGTAGGCTCCCCACTTCAGACCTTCCACCCCAATGTGTGGACGGTCCAGGTTGCATCCTGAAAATTAAGTGTAAAAATGCATGTCGTAAAAGAGTAATTCTATGAACATAGACCTGAACTGACACAGAACAGTTTTATTTCTGCGTCAAGTTCTGTGTAGTTGACTATTGGGCAACTCAGGGGGTCAGGGAGGTGCCACCATAACTGTGGTCATGGGCAGGGGGAGGTATGGCATTGGGGGATTAACAGGCCAGCTGAGGAGAAGAGGGGCTAGATACCTTATAGCTGTCCCCTCTTCTGGTTCTTCCCCCAACCTGATGGTTCCTGGCAGCCTTACCAGTCTGCCCTCGGGTCTGGTGGTGCTGCTGCTGAATGCCAGGTCGGCCCAAAATAAAATCTCCCTCATCCATGGTTTGATTGTGGATGAGGGGGCTGACCTGGCATGTATCACTGAGACCTGGGTGGGGGAACTGGGAGGGGTCACTCTCTCCCAGCTGTGCCCTGCTGGGTACTCGGTGCAGCACCAACACCGACTTGAGGGTTGGGGAGGGGGGGTTGCCATGGTCTATAGGAATTCAATCTCCCTCTCCAGGCTTCCTGCTCATTCAAGTGCAGATCTTGAGTGTTTGTACCTTGTGTTGGGTACCCGGGACAGATTAGGGATTCTGTTGGTGTACCGCCCACCCTGCTGCCCATCAGACTCCCTGCCTGAGCTGACAGAGGTGGTCTTGGTGTTGAGGACCCCCAGGATGATGGTCCTGGGGGATCTCAACTTCCATGCCGAGGCCGCTGTATCCAGGGCAGCTCAGGACTTCATGGCCGCCATGACAACCATGGGGCTGTCCCAACATGTCATCGGCCCAACGCATATAAAAGGACACACACTTGATCTTGTTTTCTCGACTGGGCAGGAGGATGGTGATCTGAAAGTGGAGGACTTAACATCTGTCCCTTTGTCATGGTCAGATCACTTCCTGCTGAGGTTTAGACTCCTGGTGGCCTTTCCCCTCTGCAAGGGTGGGGGACCTATTAAAATGGTCCGCCCCCGGAGATTGATGGATTCCGATGGATTCCAGAGGGCTCTGGGGGATTTTCCTGCTGGTATGGCTGGTGCTCCTGTTGAAGCCCAGGTCGCTCTGTGGAATGCAGAGATGACTCGGGCGGTTGACACGATCGCGCCCAAGCACCCTCTCCCTCTGAGCAGAGCCCAGCCAGCTCCTTGGTATACCCCTGAGCTGAGGGCAATGAAGCAAGAGGGGAGACGGCTAGAACGCAGGTGGAGGAAAACTCGTGCTGAGTCTGACCAAACACAGGTAAGAGTCCACTATCAAGCCTACTCTGTGGCGGTGAGGGTGGCAAAGAGACAGTTCTTTTCCACCAGCATTGCGTCTTCTCAGTGTCGTCCAGCGGAGCTTTTCCAAGTGGTTCGCGGCCTGTTACATTCTGGGCCAGGGAGAGAGACGGTGGAACCCTCGGTGGCATGCTGTGATGAGTTTGCACGGCACTTTGAGGATAAAGTCGCTCAGATTCGTCATGAATTGGACACCACCATTAATGCAGTTCCATTGGTAGAGGCGTTCAGAGCACCATCTGGTCCAGTTTTATTGGATGAGTTTCAGTTACTGAGGCCTGAGGATGCAGACAAGGTGCTTGGCCAAGTCCGATCGACCACTTGTGTGCTTGACCCTTGCCCTTCATGGCTTATTAAATCAAACAAGGAAGGGATGTCCGGCTGGGTCCAGGAGGTTGTAAATTCCTCCTTGAGAGAGGGAGTGGTGCCTGCCACTTTAAAAGAGGTGGTAATTAGACCACTCCTGAAAATGCCTAACCTGGACCCAGAGGATGTTAACAATTATAGGCCAGTGGCCAACGTCCCCTTCCTGGGCAAGGTGCTTGAGCGGGTGGTTGTAGGACAGCTCCAGGCACTCTTGAATGAAACGGATTATCTAGATCCATTTCAATCGGGCTTCAGGCCTGGTTTTGGAGCGGAAACTGCCTTGGTTGCCCTGTGGGATGACCTCTGCCGGGAGAGGGACAGGGGGAGTGCGACCCTGTTGATTCTCCTGGACCTCTCAGCAGCTTTCCATTCCATCGACCATGGTATCCTTCTGGATAGGTTGTCTGGGTTAGGAGTTGGAGGCACTGCACTGCAGTGGTTCCGCTCCTACTTGGATGGCTGATTCCAGAAGGTGGTGCTGGGGGATTATTGCTCTGTGCCATGGCAATTGTGCCATGGGGTTCCACAGGGCTCTATTTTATCCCCCATGCTGTTTAACATCTACATGAAACCGCCGGGGGGAAGTTATCCGGAGGTGTGGGCTGAGGTGCCATCAATATGCAGATGACACCCAGCTCTACCTCTCTTTCTCATCAAAACCAGATGAGGCAGTGGCTGTTCTGAATCAGTGCCTGGGCACGGTAATGGGCTGGATGAGGGCCAATAAACTGAAACTCAATCCAGACAAGACGGAGGTACTGTTAGTGGGTGGTTCGTCTGCCCGGCTAGGTGATATTCAACCTGTTCTGGAGGGGGTTGCACTCCCCCTAAAGGATCAGGTTCATAGTTTGGGGGTGCTCTTGGATCCAGAACTGTCACTTGAGGCACAGGTGAACTCAGTGGCACGGAGCACTTCTTATCAGCTTAGGCTGGTATACCAACTATGCCCTTATCTGGACAGAGATAGCCTAGCTACAGTTATCCATGCTCTGATAACTTCTCGTCTGGATTACTGCAACGCGTTATACGTGGGGCTGCCTTTAAAAACGGTCCGGAAACTTCAGCTGGTCCAAAATAGGGCAGCAAGATTGTTAACAGGGACTGGCCTGTGAGCTCATATTACGCCAGTACTTTTCCAGCTGCACTGGCTGCCAGTCCATTTCCGGGCCCGATTCAAAGTGCTGGTGTTAACATTCAAAGCCCTTAATGGCTTGGGGCCAGGTTACCTGAAGGATCGCCTCCTCCCATATGTGCCTGCCCGGACCTTAAGATCATCATCAGCGGCCCTTCTCCGTGAGCCCCTGCCAAAGGAAGTGAGGTGGGTGGCTACTAGGAGGAGGGCTTTTTCTGTTGTGGCACCCCGGCTCTGGAATGAGCTCCCTAGTGAGGTTCGCCTGGCACCTACATTGTATTCCTTTCGGCACCAGGTGAAGACCTTTTTATTTTCCCAGGCATTTTAGCTTTCTAAATTTTTATCTTTGTTGTTTTAAATCTGTATTTTAAACTCCTGCACTGCTGCTAGGTTTTATTGTGGTTGTATGGTTATATTGTGGTTTTAATGTTCTATATATTTTAAATTGTTTTATTGTGTGTTGTTTGGTTTTAATTTTTGTGAACCGCCCAGAGAGCTTCAGCTATTGGGTGGTATAGAAATGAAATAAACAAACAAATAAATAAATAAATAAATAAAATTATTTTGAGCCTGCAGTGTCGAGTCCCTTCATGAAGAATGTTGTGGATGCAGAATGTGTCAGCCTATCTTGAAGATTACGTTTTCCCATTTCCACCCAGGATTTCTGAGCTTGTTGCTTTTCATCTCCTTTCCCCTCCCACATTCCCTCTTCTTCAATCTCATTTCCATTTTCCATCCGGACAGGACCCTATGGAGGAAGGCAACACAACTCTCCTCTTTGGGGTGGGGGGGACGAATGCCAGCACAAGACACTCCCAGGTAGACATCCCCCCTTGCTCAAACCCGGCTGTTGCCTGCATTATCTTGGTGTCTTTCCTGGTGGGGACAGCTGTGAGTGGGCTGTTCCTTTGGGTACTGGGAGTGTACGGTCAATATCCTCCTCTTTCTTCATCTGACACTAGCCCTATGCAGTTATTCACCCGCTTGCCTGTAGGGATAAAGTGGTGTAAAGAAGCAGGGTGATGCCATTTTCTATTAGGAATCCATTTTATGTAGCAAACCCTTGTGAGCTGTTTAGCCCTGTGATAGGCCCAGGGAGGAGAGCTGGCTGGCACACAGGCATATGACCACCACCTGAAAGGAGGGTGGTCTGGCTTATCACGAAGAAATGGCTCTACTGTTGCTGGCCTCAAGATCATAAAACACCTAGCTCTGTGTGGGGGAGTAGAGTGCTTTCAGCGGTGCTTGTGTGAAAACTGTCACCTCTCCCTTCAACCTTCCATTCCAGAGGGGAGCGGGTGGGAGCACCAGGGACTGGCATAGTTAGGGTATGTAGCTGGGGAGAGCCGCCATGCGCAGTGCCTTTCTCTCATCTTGCCTCCGGAAAAGGAGGCATCACGTTTGTTGCAGCTTATGAGAAGGCCCATACTTAAAGGTATGCTTACGTCAGCTAGGAGTCTTTTTATTGTTCTAGCCTGTATTTTGGTTCCCAACTGTTTGTACTTGTATCAATCTGTTCTGTGCGGTTTTGGCTTTCTAACTTCCAATCTTGTACCAGTTTGGCTTTGTAACTTCCAGTCCCCCTTTCCCTTCTTGTAAATACATTTTCTACCTCTTAAAGCTGTGCATTCTTTCCAGCTTGGGACAGCATGACTCTGTGGCTAGTGCTACTAACTTTAATTTTGTCCTTGGCTCTGGGGAATCGAGGGTACTGGTTTCTTTTGGTCCCTGATCCAGCATAGTTAAGGAGGCAAAGCAGAGTTTCCTCCATCTCTGGCTGGTAGCAGAGGGGGCTGTGGCTGGGGTGTCACCTTTCCATTAGAAGGGGTTCAGCTTTGAATCATGTTCTTTCCTCTGCTTTCCTTTACAAGTGGGGAGGGGTGTGTGGCTGTGCCAACGTCCTCACATGCCCGGCTGCCAGTTGGATCTTTGTGGATTGAGTGCAGAGGTTCTGAAAAGCACTTACACAGCTCCCGTGACTGGAAACCTTGATAATTCAGGGTTTGCACAGTCTCTATGCTGGTCCTCACATTAGGTGTCTAGGACTCTGAGTCTGTGGCTTTGCACAATAATTCCACACTGCCCCCAGGATTAGGGATGTGTGGATTTTGTTAAATCCATTCTCTCTGTGTTTCGTGGATTGTCTGGCATTTTTCATTCCATCGTCCGCTCATTGATAGCATCAAAGACTTTTTTAGGGATGCACAAGAATTTCATTTCACTTGCACAAGTGCACATTAGCGCTAATGTGCATCCGCACAAGTGTGCATTAGTGATACTGTGCATCAGCACAAGTGCGCATTAGCATTAATTTGCATTAGCACAAGTGCGCATCAATAATGCGCATTAGCGCAATTGTGCTCTTGCACTAATGTGTATTAGCCTAAATGTAAATGTGTACAAATCCCCTCTCCCTAATGTACAAAAGAAGTTCTGCAAGTCCTTGGAATCCGCACAACTCAGAAAAAGTCGGTCTGGTGTGGAATCCGCTGGTTGGATTCATAGAAATCCAAACTCATTTAAAATCTGTTGCAAATTTCTCTGACATCCCTACCAAGGATGCTGTTCCAACATAGCCCCTTTAAATGAAGAGTCCCGTGGTACCAGAAAGACTAGCATTGTGGCATAATCTTTCATGGACTATATCAGCCTTTACCAACCCGGTGCCCTCCGGATGCTTGGGATTACAACTGCCATAATGTTTTACCATTGGCCATGCTGGCTGGGACTGATGGGAATAGATGTCCAAAACATCTGGAAGGCATCAGTTTGGCAAAGCCTGGCCTACATGGAGGGGGAGAGAGTGAATTAGCCTTCCTGAGAGAGAATTACCCTTTAAAGTATGCTGGAGTTGAGCATTATGCCTGAGGGAGATGCATGTTGTGATGAACTCTCCTTCCCATGCTATACTCCCACTGCCATAGCATAAAGCACTCAGGTTCAGGGCTTTAGTATTATATAGCACAGTGTGGGGAAGGTTTCAGGAGAGTGGCAAAGTAAAAAGCTCCTGCCCCAAGCTGGCTGGAGCTTGGAACAAGACCATGCTTGTTAAAGGCTGGGAATATATTGCAACATTTTGTTCTGGATCCCTGCCTGCACTGCTTCCCTATATTAGCAAACTAAGGGCACAATCCTATGCATGTTCAGACAGAAAAAAGTTTTACAACTCCCAGTATGCCCCAGCTAGCCATGCTGGCTGGAGCATGCTGGGAGTTGTAGGACTTTTTTCTGTCTAAACATGCATAGGATTGAAACCCTAAGATGTTGGAGTTTTGTTTAATTTTAAACATTATTGACATTGGATTTCTTTTTTCCATTGCCATATATTGATTGTAAGATGCCTTGAACACATGGGAACGCATGCCTGGAACAGATGGAAAAGTAAGATAAACAGATTCTAAATAAATACATAGATATGTTTATTTTTAAAAGGAAGAAGTGGAGCTTTTACATGCAGTTTTCAGGGGGTCCAGGCAAGGGGTCCTAGTGTCGTGGGACAGGAAGGGATATTTTTTGAACAAAATTAGAGAATCAGGGGCACCGGGGCACACTCCACTAGCAGGGAATGTGGGTTCTGCAGCCATACAGGTTTGTTGAACCAGGCTTGGCCTTCACACTGTAGAACCCAGACAGAGGAAATTGAAATATATCCAGCAGAAATCCCAAACAGAATACATAAAAAATCCTTCTCATTGTCATGAACCTTTAAAAAAACAAAAAAGGGTTGGGTATCATACATATGGGTTTGACTCTTCTATGTTGCAGAAAACTGCTGGCAAAGCTTCTATCACACCTTACCCTTCCTTGAACAGCTCTTCATGAAAATGTCTTGTTCTAGGTGAGCTCCCCTTGCCTCTCCTTCATCCTGACTTAATTTATACCATCACCTTACCACTTTTCAACAGCAGGACTGAAAAATCCTGGGAGGAAAAATATCTCTGAACATGTGCACAGTGCCTTTCCCTCATCATTGAATAATATGGAAGGAAGCATCTGTCAATGTTGGCTTCTCTAAGTTTCTAATTTTTGCCAGTCCTTAGTCTGTCCTGTTCCATTTCCTCATCAGTCTCTCACCTAAATAAAGAAAGAAAGAAGACCGGATGAAAAGCTCTACACATTTTTGTGCACATTTCTCCTAACAGATGCATTCTTGCAAGCTGTTTCCTCTTACATAATGCTTCTTCATATGGAATTCTGATGAACATATGCATTTGAATGTGCACACTTTTGCCTAATAAATGCATTTTTTTTGCAGGCATCTTTTTGTCTGGAGAATTGCATTGCAAAATTCTGAGAAGTGCACATACAGAAGGATAACTGTGTGTCCAGTTAACATATTGTTTCAGGAAGTGTGAATTTGGTTAAGTTCATATCAAAATGAGAACTGAAGGAAATCTGCCACTGTAATCCCTGCTGAATAACTGCCTCCCAGCCTGCTTAGAAGTCAGGAGCACATAGCTTCTGACCATGTGGTTGGACAGCCTTTCACTGTAAACTATTCCTGGTTTGCTCTCCCACTCCCTCCCTCCCATTGCTCCAGCAGCCAAAAATGACGTCCCCCCCCCCCGCCTCGCAAAACTTACCAGCCAGTGGAAGACTGTGGTTTCCCTCTGTCACCTCCGCTGTCAAAGCTATGCATTGCAATTTGCGAATTCTCTGAGGCAGAGACTTAGTGCTAACGCTAACATGAAATAGTACTAGTGCTTCACTTGCCTCATGCTACACACTCACTTGTCTCGTGCCACACGCTCAAGGCCTCACCTCTGCTGAAGGGGAAATATCCGTCCTACTAATAGCATCTTTTGAACCTTGGTAATACTTACGATAGCCTGGAGGAAAGGGAACAATGAGAATTAAATCCATTCCTAATGGTCAGGCCCTACCTTAGTCTAACCACCATTCTGTTCTGTTCTGTTCTGTTCTGTTCTGTTCTGTTCTGTTCTGTTCTATTCTATTCTATTCTATTCTATTTGTATCCTGTCCTATCGTATGAGCCAACAGCACTTCTAAAGAAACACAGATTATTATTATTATTATTATTATTATTATTAACATTTCTAGCCAGGGAGTTTCAGAAAAACATCTATTTCTGTTTTATTGACTATTCTAAAGCCTTTGACTGTGTGGATCATAACAAATTGTGGCAAGTTCTGGGTGGTATGGGGATACCAAATCATCTTGTCTGCCTCCTGAGGAATCTGTATAACTACTAAGTAGCAACAGTAAGAACAGACCATGGAACAACGGACTGGTTTAAGATTGGGAAAGGAGTACGGCAGGGTTGTATACTCTCACCCTACCTATTCAACCTGTATGCAGAACACATCATGAGACGTGCTGGGCTTGATGAAGCCAAGGCTGGAGTTAAAACTGCTGGAAGAAACATTAACAATCTCAGATATGCAGATGATACCACTTTGATGGCTGAAAGCGAGGAGGAGCTGAGGAACCTTCTGACGAAGGTGAAAGAAGAAAGTGCAAAAGCTGGGTTGCAGTTAAACCTCAAAAAAACCAAGGTTATGGCAACCAGCTCGATTGATAACTGGCAAATAGAGGGAGAAAATGTGGAGGTAGTGACAGACTTTGTCTTTCTAGGCACAAGGATTACTGCAGACGCTGACTGCAGCCAGGAAATCAGAAGACGTTTACTTCTTGGGAGGACAGCAATGGCAAATCCTGATAAAATATTGAAGAGCAGAGACATCACACTGACAACAAAGGTCTGCATAGTTAAAGCAATGGTATTCCCCATAGTAACCTATGGCTGCGAGAGCTGGACCATAGGGAAGGCTGAGCAAAGGAAGATAGATGCTTTTGAACTGTGGTGTTGGAGAAAAATTCTGAGAGTGCCTTGGACTGCAAGAAGATCAAACCAGTCCATACTCCAGGAATTAAAGCCAAACTGCTCACTTGAGGGAATGACCTTAAAGGCAAAACTGAAGTACTTTGGCCACATAATGAGAAGACAGGATACCCTGGAGAAGATGCTGATTCTAGGGAGAGTGGAAGGCAAAAGGAAGAGGGGCCGACCAAGGGCAAAATGGATGGATGATGATATATACTCAACCTTGGGGGAGTTGGGGGTGGCGACGGCCGACAGGAAGCTCTGGCATGGGCTGGTCCATGAAGTCATGAAGAGTCAGAAGCAACTGAATGAATAAACAGCCCCCCCCCCCAATAGCCAAAGCTCTCTGGGCAGTTTACAAAGATTAAAAACATTAAAAATACAGTATACAGATATTAAAATCCATTTACATAAAAAACACATGAACAGACAATATACACAAGAGAACATATATCTAAAATGACTTCAAACAAGCAATCTCAAGCAAACAACCATAAGACAATCCCGGATTGATTAAAACTTATCATATGCTGCCAAGTGCCTGGGAGAAGAGAAAGGTCTTAACCTGGTGCTGAAAGGATAATCATGTTGGTAACCAGGGAGAAAGGTGCCTTTGTCCCTGTAGACTTGCCACATTTTCCTTATTTCAAAGAATGGTTCATTATTTAGTAACCCTCAGTTTGAATACTTAATAAGAAGCCATTCATCCTGACAATACAGAACCATTGGTAGGCCGACTGATGATCTAAAGCAGGGGTGTTGAACTTCTTCGAGCTGGAGGGTCAAATTCCATTTTAGAGAAGTTCTCAAGGGCCAGATTCCAATAGTGGGAGGGGCCAAAATTGGGTGGGGCCAAAGGCAAAAGGGGCAGGGCCAAATATGTATTAAAAATACCAGCATATTTTAGTTTAAGACCCTTCCAGTAACTAAACCTTAGGAGAAACATGTTCAACCTCATAGACTTGGGGCAGGGGTGGGGGCAGGAAGGCATAAAAGATGGGTGGCACCAAAGTATAGGCTGTTCGGGGAAATGGGGTGGAACTAGAAAGGGGGCATGGCCCTCTGGGGAACCCAGGCGGGCTGGGTTGAGACCCTAGGCAGGTTGGATTTGTCCCCTTGGCCTGAGTTTCTGTACTCCTGATTTAAAGGAAACAACTAAAATAAAGCCATGAGATCTGTCTCTCTCTCTTTGTAAACCAGGAGTAGAACTCAGGGACACCCTTATACAAGATCTTCTCTTGGTTACCAACTGATCAGAACAAAGACCACCAGTACAAAGAGAGAACAAAAGATCAGAACAAGGAGAGAACAAAAGATCAGAACAAGGAGAGAACAAAAGAGCAGAACAAAGAGCTGGGGTGTGCTACAGCCAGGGCTGGCCCCAGGTTTGAGGGGACCTGGACAAAGAGCTCTCTGCTGGTCCCCCTCCTGCTTATAGGGCACCAACACCTGGCAGCTGGGTCCAGGAGCCATCTTTTAAATGGCCCCGGTGCTCCCAATGTAGTGTGATTCCGGGTCCTTGTGGGACTGGCAGCTCCCAAGTGCACCCGGACAGATTTTCAGAGAAGGGAGCCACAGGACTGGTGTCAATGGTGGGCTCTGTTGGGGAGCTCTGTTGGGTGGGCTCTGTTCCAGAGCTGCCGAAAGATACCATGCTCTGATTCTGGGCCTGAGCAAGGCCTCCCCGCCACCCCAAGGAAAGAAAGCTCCAGAGAGGATCCCATCTTCTGGGTCAACTGTGTGAGCTGGGAGTGGGGGGAAGGGATACTGCATTGCAGTGGTTCTGCTCCAACCTGGATGGCTGGCTCCAGAAGGTGAAGCTTGGGGAATATTGCTCGACTCTGTGGATTCTGCAGTGTGGGGTTCCACAGCTGTTGGTTTTGTCCCCCACCCCCACCCCATGCCATTTAACATCTACAGGAAATGGTTGAGTGGGGTCATCAGGAGTTTTGGAGTGTGTTGCCATCAGTATGCTGATGAGATGACACGCAGCTCTATTTCTCCTTTTAATTGTCATCAGGGGAGGTTGTGCATATGCTACATCGGTACCTGGCTGCGGCAGTGGACTGGATAATAATAAACTGAAGCTCAATCCAGACAAGACCAAGATGATGTTAGTGGGTGGTTCTTCTGATCGGATGGAGGGTGTTCCACTTGTTCTGGATTGGGTTGTGCTCCCCCTGAAGGAGCAAGTTCGTAGCTTGGGATTTTTCCTGGAGTCACTGTTGTTTCTTGAGGCTTGGGTGGCTTCAGTGGCATGGAGTGCCTTCTACCAGCAGTGGATGGTGACCCAGCTATGCCACTATCTGGACAAGGATGACCTGGCTTCGGTAGTGTATGTTATGGTAACCTCCATGCTAGATTACTGCAGTGCATCTATGTGGGGCTGCCTTTGGAGATGGTTCAAAAGCTGCAGCTTGTACAAATTGCAGTGGCCAGATTGATAATTGGGACCAGAAGGTTCAAACATGTAACACTGATTATCTGGCCTGCTTGCACTGGCTGGCTATATGTTTCCAAAACCAATTCAAGGTGCTAGTTTTGACCTATAAAGTCTTACATGGCTCAAGACCACCATGCCTGAGGGAGCGCCTCTCCAAATATGAATTTTCCTGCATACTACAATCAACATCTGAGCCCCTATTCTGAGTGCCTCCTCTGAGGGAGGCAACAAGGGAGAGGGCCTTTTCAGTGGTGTCTGCTTGATTATGGAAAACTCTCCCCAGCCAGTCCCACCTGGCATCAACATTGTTACCGTTTCAGTGCCAGCTTAAGACTTTGCTGTACTCCCAGGGATTTAAAGGCATATGATGGGACTTTTTTATGGTAGTTTTTCATCAGGTCCTGGTAGGTTTATAGTTAATTGTTTTTAACTGTTTCAAATGTTTTCATATTGAAGGTTTTATATAGGGATGTTGTGGATGTCCAACTGGGTCCGGGAGTCCGACGCCCCCTGCGCAACCCTCGGACTGCACCCGCCAAGCCCCTGCCCTCGCTCACCCCCACTCATGCCCTCCCAGACTCACCCCGACCACTGAATATTAGAGGCATAATGCCTCTAATATTGCACATATTAAGCTTTCTTGGCCTAAACTGCACATATTTAAATATGCATGATTTTTAAGCTCCCTTTTTTCTGTAAAAGAAAAAAAGGCGGCAAAATGGTGGGTGCTCACTGGATGGGCCCGGGGTGAGTGCGGGTAACTCACCAATATCATGGGAGCTCTGGTGTGGGTCCGGGGAGGGGAGTGGGGGCGGTGCTTCAGCGGGCGTCTGGAGTTCCCGAGCTGGGGTGGGTTCACACATCCCTAGTTTTATATTATCTTTGATCATGTTGTAAGCTGCCCAAAGAGCTTTGGCTATTGGGCAGTGTAGGCCTGTGTCAGGGTGGACACTGAACCCATAGAATCCCAGAGTAGTTCTGATTCGGAGGAAGAGCAGTCGCTCCTGGGAGAGGAGCGCGCCCCTTTTTCCCAGGGCCCACAGCTGACAGAGATTCCTCCCACCAACATTCCTAGATTAGAAAGCAGTCCAGGGAGTGACCCAGCACCAATAGCAGACTGGTTGGATGCGCGGCACAGACGCAGAGAGCGGCGCCAAATGGAGAGCGCGGAAAGGAGGCGTAGCGCCCGGTTGGCGCTCAAAGAACGGTTGCGCCCAGAGGATCCAAGGGAAAAGGGGAGGGATTCTCCCTAGTCCTTATTTCAGGGGTCTGCCAGTAACTGCTTTTCAAACGGGGACCAACTGTTCTAACTTAGGGCATAGGGATGCTGCTGCTCAGATCTAGTTGCTACCTGTAGAGCTGTTAAGTTGTAAAAGAAGAATAAAGCTTTGAAAAGAATCCCTTTGTCTGTGTCTGGACTTGGCTACTGGGTTAGACTGAGAGCCCTCCAAGGAGCCCTTGACAGCCTGTAATGAATGAATGAATTTATGATCCCGGAGTAGGTTGACCCAGAAACATTTCCCACCCTGCAGCAGACTCCAAACTCACTCTGCTAACCATGGAACCTGCAGAGAGGGAGAGAACATAGGTGCTCTTGGCTGCTCCCCCACCCTGTCTCTACTTCAGGCAGAGTTCTTTCACATCATTTGCTACTTGATCCTTTAAAAACACACACTGGAGGCACCAGGCATTGAATCTGGGAGTCTCTGCATGCAAGTAGCTGCTTTACTGCTGAGGCACATTCTGTCTCCATACGACTACATGCAGCTGCAATGGCTGCTTTGGGTTTCAGAGGGTAGGGTACACTTGCAAGGGGTCCAAGTGTAATATGTGAGAAAGACTGATGGATTCCCTCTGCCAAGTTCTGCCAGAAATAGGGATGTGTGAATCAGCAAAATTTGAGCTCACTGATCTTCTCCAAATCCCATCTTGAAGCTTGTTCCAACCTGAACCCGTATCAGATTGCCAGCTTTGTCTTTTTCATTCCACATAAAAATCTGTCCCCCTTCATGGATCAATGCCTTGTTGTGGCAAAGGGGCTTGCGTAACTCAGTGAAGCCATAAGCTATGCCATGCAGGGCCACCCAAGACTGACAGGTCATGGCAGAGTGTTCTGACAAAATGTGGTCCACTGGAGAAGGAAATGGCAACCCACTCCAGTATTCTGGCCAAGAAAACCCCATGGAACGTATCACAAGGCTAAAAGATATGACGCCGGAAGATGAGCCCCTTAGGTCGGAAGGTGTCCAATATACTACTGGGGAAGAGCAGAGGGAATTTCCAAGTAGCGCCAGAAAGAGTGAAGCGGCTGGGCCAAAGCCGAAAGGACACTCAGCTGTGGATGTGTCTGGTGGTGAAAAGAAAATCCGATACTGTAAAGAACAATATTGTTTAGGAACCTGGAATGTAAGATCAATGAATCAAGGGAAGCTGGAGGTGGTCAAACATGAGATGGTAAGACTGAACATCGACATCTTGGGAATCAGAGAACTAAAATGGACAGGCATGGGCGAATTTAATTCAGGTGACCATCATATCTACTATTGTGGGCAAGAATCCCTTAGAAGAAATGGAGTAGCACTCATAGTCAACAAAAGGGTGGGAAAAGCAGTACTGGGGTACAATCTTAAAAACCACAGAATGATCTCAGTACGAATCCAAGGCAAACCATTCAACATCACAGTAATTCAAGTCTATGCCCCAACCACTGATGCTGAAGAAGCTGAGGTTGATCGGTTCTATGAAGACCTACAACACCTTCTAGAACTAACACCAAAAAAAGATGTCCTCTTCATCATAGGGGATTGGAATGCTAAAGTAGGAAGTCAAGAAATCACTGGGATAACAGGCAGGCATAGCCTTGGTGTACAAAAGGAAGCAGGACAAAGGCTAATAGAGTTTTGCCAAGAGAACACGCTGATCATAGCAAACACTCTTTTCCAACAGCACAAGAGACGACTCTACACATGGCGTCACCAGATGGTCAATATGGAAATCAGATTGATTATGTCCTTTGCAGCCAAAGATGGAGAAGCTCTATACAGTCAGTAAAAACAAGACCTGGAGCTGACTGTGGCTCAGATCATGAGCTGCTTCTTGCAAAATTTCGGCTGAAATTGAAGAACGTAGGGAAAACCACTAAACCATTCAGGTATGACCTAAATCATATCCCTTATGAATATACAGTGGAGGTGAGGAATAGATTGAAGGGATTAGACCTGATAGACAGAGTGCCTGAGGAACTATGGACGGAGGTCCGTAACATTGTTCAGGAGGCAGCAACTCAATCTATCCCAAAGAAAAAGAAATGCAAGAAAGCCAAGTGGCTGTCTGATGAGGCTTTACAAGTAGCTGAGGAAAGAAGGGAAGCGAAAAGCAAAGGATAAAGGGGAAGATATATCCAACTGAATGCAGAGTTCCAGAGAATAGCAAGGAGAGACAAGAAGGCCTTCTTAAATGAACAATGCAAAGAAATCGAGGAAAACAACAGAATGGGAAAGACTAGAAATCTCTTCAAGAAAATTGGAGATCTCAAGGGAACGTTTTGTGCAAAGACAGGCATGATAAAGGACAAAGAAGGCAGGGACCTAACAGAAGCAGATGAGATTAAGAAGAGGTGGAAAGAATACACAGAAGAACTATACAGGAAAGATCTGAATGTCCCTGATAGCCATGATAATGCAGTCACTGAACTTGAGCTGGACATCCTCGAGAGTGAAGTCAAGTGGGCCTTAGGAAGCATTAGTAACAACAAAGCTAGCGGAGATGACAGTATTCCAGCTGAGCTATTTAAAATCCTAAAAGATGATGCTGTTAAAGTGCTGCACTCAATATGCCAACAAATTTGGAACACTCAACAGTGGCTGCAAGACTGGAAAAGGTCAGTTGACATTCCAATTCCAAAGAAGGGCAACGCCAAAGAGTGTTCAAACTACCGCACCATTGCGCTCATTTCACATGCCAGCAAGGTGATGCTCAAAATCCTACAAGCTAGGCTTCAGCAGTATGTGAACTGAGAACTACTGGAAGTACAAGCTGGGTTTTGAAGAGGCAGAGGAACTAGAGATCAAATCGGCAACATTCGCTGGATCATGGAGAAAGCAAGAGAATTCCAGAAAAACGTCTATTTCTGCTTCATTGACTATGCTAAAGCCTTTGATTGTGTGGATCACAACAAACTGTGGCAAATTCTTAAAGAGATGCGGGTACCAGACCACCTTACCTGTCTCCTGAGAAACCTGTACGAGGGTCAAGAAGCAACAGTAAGAACCAGACATGGAACAACCGATTGGTTCAAAATCGGGTTGGATGAATCACAGATCGGAATTAAGATTGCCAGGAGAATTATCAACAACCTCCGATATGCAGACGATACCACCCTAATGGCAGAAAGCGAAGAGGATCTCAAGATCCTCTTTTTGAGGGTGAAAGAGGAGAGTGCAAAAGCTGGTTTGAAACTCAACATTAAAAAAACGAAGATCATGGCATCTGGCCCCATCACTTCCTGGCATATAGAAGGGGAAGAAATGGAAGCAGTGACAGATTTTATTTTCTCGGGCTCCAAGATCACCGCAGACGGTGACTGTAGCCATGAAATTAAAAGACGCTTGCTCCTTGGGAGGAAAGCTATGGCAAACCTAGACAGCATAGTAAGAAGCAGAGACATCACCTTGCCGACAAAGGTCTGCATAATCAAAGCTATGGTTTTCCCAGTAGTAATGTATGGCTGTGAGAGCTGGACTATAAGGAAGGCTGAGCACCGAAGAATTGATGCTTTCGAACTGTGGTGCTGGAGAAGACTCTTATGAGTCCCCTGGACTGCAAGGAGGTCAAATCTGTCCATCCCAAAGGAAATCAACCCTGAGTGCTCATTGGAAGGACAGATATTGAAGCTGAAGCTCAAATATTTTGGCCACCTAATGTGAAGAGAAAACTCTCTGGAAAAGACCCTGATGCTGGGAAAGACTGAAGGCAAAAGGAGAAGGGGACGGCAGAGGATGAGATGGCTAGATAGCATCACCGATGTAATGAATATGAACTTGAGCACGCTCTGGGAGAGAGCGGAGGACAGGAAGGCCTGGCATGCTATGGTCCCTGGGGTCACGAAGAGTCGGACACAACTGAATGACTGAACAACAACAAAAATCTGTCCATATTTTCATGTGTATTTTTCCAAATGTATGCATTAATTGTGCACATCTTTGAAATGTATGCATTTTTCTCCCATTGATTAAAGCGTACTTGTGCACATTTTTTTCATGCACATTTTCCAAATTTACACATGCTGTCGGATGCATTTTTTTGTGGTCCGCAGATCACACTGCAAGCTCAGAAAGGCATGGACTTTGACCAGAGATTGCATCTCAGTCTATCTTTGGTCTAGAAGGTGCTAACTGAGTAAATCCTCATCAAAACTGAAATAAAACTAATTTCCCATACATCCCTAGCCAGAAACCACTGATCTCTGTCCCCTGTCTCCACCCCCAAACCAGTTTTTTTCTTTTCACTTTGAGATGAAGCAGATCTGAATTCCTACTCTTGGGGTGCAATTCTAGGGTCACTACAAAGTGGCTAGACAGCCGTAGGCTTGTTTAGTTTTCAGGAACCAACCTCAGAGCCTGCGCTCCAAGGTCGGTTCCCGGAAAACTGCCTCCCCTCCCTTCCCCTGCCACCTTGTAGGTGGTGTAGATCATCCCAGGGCTCTGTGCTGGGAAAAGCAGCATGGAACAGGACAAAAGGGGGTATTCCCAGGGGCTAGAAGGGGTGGGGAGTGTGGAAGTGCCGGTATGGCACTTTGTATGTGTCCTCCAGCCTCCCCCTGCACTCAGACGTCCCACAGCTAGACAGCTGAAATTGGCCGTCTAGCCACAAACACAGGGCAGCCAGAGCACAGAGGAGAAGATCCCCTCCACGCTCTGCCCATCCTGCATTGGATAGGCAGTCGCCTCCAAGTTTGAAGGCGGACGCCTATCCCGATAGGATTGCTCCCTTAGGGAAACATAATCAATTGTGGTAAATAGAAGAGCCTTTTCCATGGTGTCCCCAAGACTGGGGGTGAGGGTAGGGTATTTGCATGTGGAGGATTTGTCAGCGTACCTCTCTTCTAGCCTTCAGGAACACATGCAAAGATCAATATTTTAAAATGGCTTTTTGAGGGGGTGGGATAAAGCTGTTGTCCCCCCCCCTCTGGTTTGGATATGAATAGGTTTTTGTGAATTTGGATGCAACCCAAGAACTGTTAAACACTTTCAAGTCTGACAGTCAGTCAGATTTGAGTTTGAAAGGGCCTGCCCCCGTGTCTTAGCTGGAAGGGTGCCTTTTCTTTTCAGTGTCCTGATAAATGATTTGATGCATTTTGTCATTCTGAAAAAAATGTTTTGGCAAGCTGCCTCAAGTTATGACTCCCCCCACCCCTGTTTTTATATTGTCAGCCTCCATGGGAACACCATGGTCTTGAAAGCCAGCTCAGGAATAGCTTAAACAACCAAACAACTAGGATCCCATCCTATTGATCCCTATGCTAGGTAAAAGAACAGATCCCCAGAATCCTGGCTCCATTACTCACAGAAGAAGTAAACTATAAACAAGATGATTCCCAGTGCAGAGAGGGTCCCAACTGTGATCCCAAAAATATTCCAAGAAGTCATCTTCAGAGGAGACCCTGAAAGCATATTTAAACTTTGATGACCCAGAAAACTCACAAAGTAACAGTAGGGAGGCTTGGAAGCCCCCATCCCCTAGGCATTGAAAGGGCTGTAACCCTAGTCCTGCCCCTGTGCTGATGTACCTGGAGGCTACTTCCTGACCCAATCAGGAGCCCCTTTGCATTGAGAAGCTCTACACGTGTCCATCATCACATCATCATCATCCTGCAGATTTATATACCACTTCCCAAAGAGGTATCAGAGTGGTGAACTCAAAATATAATCCTATCAAAACAGCAACAGCAATAAAACAACGTAATAGCGACATTGTTAATCTGTAGTACAACTGCACACTCCGCTGTGTGTTACAGGCGATGGCTGGTTGGGTGGGTCACAGTTAGGGATGGCTGTCGCTGTGGAATCCAGCCCTTTGGGGGCTTGGTGGACTCCTGGCAAGCACCTGACTTGGCTCACATTTGCGGGCCGAACCATGGGGCTTTTCCTGCAGTCTGGGAACTTTTCCCATTTTCATTTGAATTTGCATAAATAGAAATGTGTGCAAATTGTGGGGTGTCAGTTGTGTGATTTATGCAAATTTCAGCTGCAATTTGTGTAATTTATGTAAATTGTGGCAGCAAGTGGTGCAAACTGTACAAATCATGGGCGAAATTTGAGCAAATCATGCAAATTGCCCCTTGCAGTTGATGCACATTTCTATTTACGTAAATGAGAAAAAACCTGGAAAAATCCATGAGTGGGCCTGATTCGATACAGATCAGGTTGGGCCACCTTGCAAGGAAATGAGCTGGAGTCCAGGGGGCTGAGATGAAAGCTCAGTGAGCTCCACCCCCTGGATGGAGTCCTCCAATATCCCTAGTCGCGGCTCAGTTCCACGTGGACCTACGGCCCAACTGGAGTCTGCCTGGAGAAGAGCCTTCAGTGTTGTGGCTCCTTTCCTATAGAACTCCCTGCCTCTGGAGGTCAGGCAGGCAGCAACACTGGGTTTTTGTGGCAGGGCTGTGCACCGCTTTGGCCCGAGGCCCAAACCCCGAGTCGAAGTGGGCTGCTTTGGGACATTTCGGGCCCCTTCCGAGGTGAAGTGGAGGGGGTCTGAAGTGACCTGAAGTGGGTTGGGGGCTCTTCAAAGTGCTCAGGGCACTTTGGCGCTTCAGCACTCTGACCCAGCCGTGCCGGTGCCTCCAGCTCCTTAGCTGAGGTGACTTACAGGAGTCGCTGCCGCCTCGGCTGCCACCACCACCTGTGTCACCACCGTTGCCGCTATCACCGCCACTGCTACCACTGCCCGCTGCCGCCCGCTCCTGAGCCCTGGATGCACATTGGCTCTTTTTGGCAGGTGAACAAGATCACGATTGGGACCAGCAAGAACTGGCCATGTCCAGGGCTCAGGGGCTGATGGTGGTGGGCAGTGATGAGAGCAGCAGTGACAGTGGCGGCGGTGACAGGGGAGGCAGCGGTGGAGGAGGAAGAGGAGGAGGTGGTGGCGGCAGCCCAGCTAAGGAGCTGGGGGTTTGCGTGGGGGCGTCACGGGGGCAAAGCAGTATTTGGATGGCCAAACCCCACTTCAGGTCCAGGGCCAAGTTGGGTCAGGCCCCCGCCGAATCAGCCTGAGCCGAATGGGCCCCCCCTCCAAGCCATGAAGTGGCTGCTGAGTCGGATCAGGGGGTCCCTCCACAGCCCTAGTTTTTGGCGCTTCCTGAAAACGGCTCTTTTCCAGGAAGCCTTCCTTGGTTAACCAGCCTCGGTTTTATTGGCACTCCATCTTTTAAAGAATCAGTTTAATATTACGTTTCATTCTTCTTATATTTTGTTCACTTTATCTCGTGTTGTTCACCACTCCGGAATTTGTTTAGATGTGAAGCGGTATACAAATGTTGTAAATGAGAGCCAGCGTGGTGTAGTGGCGAGAGTGTTGGACTGGGAGCCGGGAGATGGGGGTTCTAGTCCCCACTCAGCCATGGAAGCTCACTGGGTGACTTTGGGCCAGTCACAGACTCTCAGCCCAACCCACCTCACAGGGTTGTTGTTGCTGTGAGGATAAAATGGAGAGGAGTAGGATTATGTATGCTGCCTTGGATTCCTTAAGGAGGAAAAAAGGCGGGATATAAATGCAATGAATGAATGAATAAATAAAGGCTGTATGAAGAGATGGGTCTTGAGGAGATGTCTAAATTTCAGATCTGTGGGGCTCTGTCCAGTGAAGCATCCCAAACTCTGTACTGCAAATGTTCCTGGGCAAGTATGCACAGAAAGCCCCTTCTGACAGTGTGGAAGTTGTAGGTGTTGGGGCTGGGGCATCCAGGTGGCCCCACAACCCCTCTGAGGCATTCTTTCTATGCTGTGGGGAGTGTCATCTGAATAAGAGATATCCACAATAAACATTTCATAAACATCACAGAACTAAGTAATACCACTACATTCTTTCATACCCCAATTTAGGTCACAGTTCGTAACCACTGGCCTTCCGGATACCCACAAACACAACACAGCCATGAGTTTTATCCTGAAAACCATTTCACAGCACACTCCTATGCATGTTTACTTGGAAGCACGTCCCACTATCTTCAGTGGGGCTTATTCCCAGGTGCACATCTGTAGGATTGCAGTCTCAGTCTTAAATCACTCCTACGTCCACCCCTTACTGTTTTGCCCATGAATTGGGTAATGGTCCTTAGGAAAGATTCTTCTGTCAGAGGATGTGAAAGAAGGTGGTCATAACCTTCAGACAAACCCATCAGAACTTCCAGTTCTCTGTAGCAATTGCTGCACTTCTTATAAATCTGAACCCACAACATTTGGACTGTAGTTTTCAGCAGACATACTAGCAACTGCTTGCATAATCCATTTAGTGCCACTTTCATCCACAATCATCCAGAGGCATCTCATGAAGATCACATTTTAAGGATGCAGAACATTAAAAAACACACTTTTATAATCTCTTCCTTGATAATTGCACCCATGAAGGTTTGCACATAACATTAAACCATGGTTTAGTGTGATGAGGACAAGTTGCAGTGAGCCTTGGGTTTGCATGTTCTCCTCAACTCTCCTGTTCGATCATGGCCATGAGGAGGAGATAAAAAATGTCAGTTTCCCTGCTTTGATTAACCACAGTTTAGTGTTATATCTAAAGCCTAAACTGTGATTAACCTTAATTATGGTTTGGTGAAACAAGCCAGTAGGGCTGTGCACGAACCCCCCGGTCCACTTCAGATGCTGCTTCAGATCCTCAGAAGCGACCCCTGTCTGCCTCAGATCAATTTGGACCCCCTCTGCCCTGACTTGGATCTGAATCTGAAGTGAGATTCGGATATCCAGATCACCTGTTTTTGGTGTTTTCCCATTGACTTACATTGGAAAACACAAATGGCTATAACATTTTTAGTTTTTATGATACAGGCATGAAATTTGGGAAACTCTCCACACCCCCAGAGTTACTTGCAAAAGTTCATACAGTTTGGCCCAGTGAATTTTGTGCTAGGTGGAGTTAAAATCTGATGTTTTCCACAGAAACTCTCAAAGCAAAGAGCTGTAACTTCTCCCCATTTCCACTCACAGGTGTGACACCTTGGCCTCTCCCAGCCCCCCTTGAGGGCATGACAACCTCCAAAGCCCAGGCAGTTTGGCCTGCTGGCTTGTGTGCTAGGCACAGGTGAAATTTGAATTTTTCCAGGAAACCTGCCAAAGCAAAGAGCTGTAACTTCTCTCCACCTCTGCCCCTGCCAACACCCCAAAGATGCCTCATATTGTGCTGGATTGCTTTGCCACACAGTGGAGTGTTTTTGAAATAAGAAGGTAATTAATATATATACTATGTATCTCATGCTTTTTCAACATGGCCCTGAAATTTGGATGTATAGTGTTTTGGTGGAACAACAACCTAGCATGCACACACACATGGACACAGACACACAAGAGCTAAAGAAAAGCAGAACTAGCTAAGCAAATGACGGGTGTCTTTGATTTATTGTTTTATATTTCATGTTCTTTTATGGAAGGCAGGGTAACTTCAAGAAATACAGGACAGCACAGGTGATAAGATAAGAGCCAAGAGAAATCAAACAATAATTAAAAAAACCCTCTTCTTTAATTTCTGTTTTTGGAGGATCAACACAGAGAAGATACAGACAGTTCAGTTCAGCATGGGGGGTGGGGGACACCAAATACTACACATATAGGCTGCTATAATTTACCTTTCTTTAAAAATTTAGAAAGGAAGAAAAAACTAAATGCTTGCATATGACTTAAAAAGGGGGGGGGCATGCCCAGAAGTCAATGTTTGCTTTTAAAAATAAGACTGGGTTTTTAAAAATCTAAAAGAGACAGAGTTTACAGACAAAAATGACAAGGAAATAAAATGGAGAAAGCAGAAGTGACAGTCGACCTTAAACAACAAACACAGCCTTTTCTGGAGTCCAAAACTGAGATAAACAAACAAACACAGGAATGGTGGGGGAGGGGAGAGTGGGGGAGGGGCAGCAACAAGTGAGGAAAAGCTATGTTAGTTTGAAAAAATATGGAAAGGAGAGATGGATCTAATCAAATACAAATAAGGAGGTAGAAAGAAATAGGAGAAGGAGGCTGGAAGAGGTGCTGCAAAAGATACCATCCCAAAGAGGACGGATGAGCAAGGAGCGAAGGAATGCTCCCAGTAAACCAAGCTGTTTCCTTTTAATTTAAATTTTGAGGAAAGCCTAAGGGTGATCAAAATCTAATAAACTGAAGGAACAACTCCTAGGAATGCACGTGCATGCACACACACCATCATCTACCCACACCAGCCCTCTCCCCAAGATACAGTTAGCACAATAACCGAACACAGCCTTTTGCTGAAGAATATATACCCCCTTCCTCCATCACTGTCTCTGACTGGAGACTGCTAGCGTCGGTTGTGGTTGAGAGTTCCTATTCTCAAAAACACATTCCCTCTTCCTCCTGCACTTGCTTTCCTGCCACCCCCTGCTTTCCTGTGTCCGCTCGCCTTCTCCCTCCCTCCCTCCCTCCCTCCCTCCCTCCCTCCTCCTCCTCCTCCTCCTCCGCCCCCGCCCCTCCACGAGAGTGTTCAGAAATTGATACATGTTGGAGACAGCCTGTCTGGACTGCTCAGGCATTAAGTAGAGCTCCGAATATATGAGGCGGAGGAGGCGCATCATGGGAGGGGGGTGTTTTGCCCCGGGGCACCTTGGTACTGCTCTGACCCACTTCGCATCACGAGGATTTTGCTCCGAGTAAGCTCGCTTCACCTCGTTATTCGGGCTTCGTGATGAGGCGGTGCACAGCCCTACCAACCAGCTTCTTAAACTATGGTTTGAAGTTGGCCTGTTTCAATAAACCATACTGAATTTTCGAGCGCTCAGCTGCTACACCAAGCCATATCTCCTCACCAGAATTTGCCTGCATGTTAATTCTCACAAGCAGGGGTGGCTTTGCAAGTGTAGCTGCTCTCTAACTAGGAAGAGAATGTATGTAGACAGTAAAAAATAACCTGTCTCTTTGAGATTTTTCAATGTTGGCAGGGTATGCACACAAGGTCAAGAATGAGGGGCTCTCACCTCTTCTGATCTGAGGAGGCCGGACCAACGTGTTGTACCCAAAAGGATTGCTTCCAATGCAGATTAGGGAGTGCTCATCAGCTTTAACTGGGCTTCCTGTCCATTTCAGGGAGCTCTTGACCTCATTCCCCTTGGCATGGGAAGTGACCTTCATGTCTTCTGTGGTACTGGTCTCAGTGAGGTTGTTCCCATCCACTTGCCACTGGATACGGGGTGGGGGCCAGGAATGGAAGGTACAGGTGCATATAATGCCATTGTCCTCAGGTCTACATTTTATCTTGAGTTGGGTGTCAGGGAGCTGTGGAGGATCTGGAAAGGGACAAAAACCAGCGTGAATGAACCAAATCCGGGAATATTAACTTTCAATTCCACAATACAGCATGAGGCTGCTGTGGGATCTTATGCCAGATCTTATACAGAGACTCTGTTGAGATGCCTTCTGGAGGGGTGATCCTGTTATTCTCTTGTAGGGATGGACAAATCTGTCTGTTTTGCTTTCTGCCACTTTCAATTTTTTTGCAACCACAAATTTATTCCATGCAAGCCTATCGCGGAAAAAACACAGACGCAAATGGCGTAGTGGATGCCACTTGTGGCCATAAAGCCCTCAGTTTAACCTAATTGCAGCCATTTTCGGCTCTATTTAGGTAAAAAAACCCAGGGCTTTACGGTCAGAAGTAGTGTCCACTACGCCATTTGCAAATGTATTCCTCCCAGCAAAATGGTAATGGCGGATGCCATTACTGGATCGCCTGTGCTCCAGAGCTGGTGTGCCGCTCCGCATTGAATCCTCTTGGAGTGGAGGTAAGTGAGCTGTTCTGCTGTGAATTCCAGAGGCCGGGTTCCAAAGAATCCAGCCTCATTTGAGTCCGCAGTGGAATTCTCCGCCATCCTTACCTACAACTCCCATCATTCCTCATCATTAGCTATGGTGGCTAGGGCTTATGGGAGTTGTCGGCCAAAACATCTGGAGGCCCACAAGTTGCCCAACCCTGGTCTTGTGCATTGCTTAAAGTGATAGTGGTGGGGAATGGAAGTGGAGTGGTCTCACAAATCAATGGAGGGAGCAATCCTATGTGGATAGGCGGCCGCCTCCGAACTCAGAGGCGACCCCCTATCCAATGCACAGCAGGAGGAGTGTGGAGGGGATCCCTTCCTTCATGCTCCAACCACTCTGCATTCGTAGCTAGATGGCCAATTTTGGCTGTCTAGCTGTGGGACGTCAGAGCGTGGGGTGGGGAGGCCGGATGACACATCGTAAGCATCGTACCAGCACTTCCACACTCTCCGTCCCACCCCACCCCACTCCTGGGAATGCCCCCTTTTTCCACGTTCTGTGCTGCTCTTACGATCACAGAGGCTGGGGACAATCCACACCCCATGCAAGGTGGTGGAGGAGGGGGGGGAGGTGGTTCTCTGGGAACCGACCTCAGAGTATGGGCTTCCAGATCGGTTCCTGGAAACCAACCAATCCTACGGCTGTCTAGTCACTGTCTAGTGGGCATAGGATTGCACCCTTAGCCTGTGTTCCACTCACCATCTTTATAACAATGTGAACAATTTGCTAACAAGCTTGAATGGGTACATTCACATTTGGAAATGATTTGATCAGGCATTACCATGAAAAGGACAAGAGTTGTTATAAAAGAAGTCAAAATAGAGACGTGGCTTTTTAAAAATCACTTTCCCACTTCTGAAACTCCACTCCCCCATCCCGAGGCCTGGACAGAACTACAAGGCTCATGTTCAAGGTCTGTTGAAGTTCTGAACGGGAGCATTTCTCTTAGGTCAGCAGTGCTGAATGTCTTCCACCCAAGGGATGAGTTCTATTTCGTGGACGTTCTTGGGGGCTGCACTCCAGTGGTGACCACCCTATGGCAGTCCCTATAGCTGTACCCCCAAGGAACATCTAGATATGCAGGCAGCTGTGTTGATTCATATCAGCAGACCAGTTCCAGCTCTTTTCATCTCCACAAGCAGTAGGTCTTTTGTAAAGCTAATGCCCATTACAAGACCAAGTCCCCCCGCCCCCAATACTTTACATTAAAACAGGGATAGCTCACAACAATATATTGCTGCTGGGAAAATCCATGATGCCCCCCAGCTACTGTGGGGATTGCTGCCATAGGCATTGTTGAACTGCACCTACCTGGGCATAGGGATGGTGGAGAATTCAACCACGGATTTCAGTGAGGCTGAATGCACTGGCATTCGGCCCCCCGAAACCCATGGCAGAATGGCCTCCCACCAGCTGCCCCCCCCCCCGCGGATTCCCCCCCTGGGACGAAGCTTACCTGGGGTGGATGTTCCGGCGGCGGCGGTGGCGGCGGCGGCTGCGGCGGCGGCTGCGGTGGCGGCTGGTCTTTCGACCAGCTGCCGCGACCGTCATTTGTGCCTGCTCTTTGCCGTGATAGGCTACATAAGTATTTACATAGCCTATCACGGCAAGCAAAACAAAAAACAAAAAACAGTGTATGCAAATGGCGGCGGCTACAGCGGCCGCCATTTGCGTTCCCTGTTTTTCGCTGTTTTAGCCTACGTAAATATTTACATAAGCTATTACGGTGAAACTAAAGGGGAACGCAAATAGTGTAGCGTTCCCTTTACTTTGCTGTAATAGCTTACGTAAATATTTACGTAGGCTAAAACGGCGAAAAATAAGGAATGCACATGGCGCCCACTACGCTTATTTGCGTTCCCTTCCCCCCCTGCCGTAATAGCCTACGTAAATATTTACATAGGATAAAACGGCGAAAAATAGGGAACCCAAATGGCTGCCGCCATAACCGCCGCCATTTGCGTACGATGTTTTTTTTTTGTCCAGCTGTGATAGGCTGCGTAAATACTTAGGTAGCCTATCACAGCAGCCTTGTTGGATGCAAATGGCGTCCGCTACGGCGTCCGCCATTTACATCCGCAGCAGCCCAGCCGTGGCCAGAACTCTGGCTGCGGCCGGCCCTGGCCGGCTGCTCCGCGGAGCCGCCACGGAGCGGATCCAGCTGGGCAGGATTCCGAGGGGGAGGACCGGATTGCCTCCCCCCCCATTGAGGATTCCGGGGGGAGGGACGGAGCGCCTCCCCCCTCACCGCGAGTAAGTGACTTTCGTACATCCCTACCTAGGCATGGTCCCTGGATCTTCTGTGCTGCCCCAGTTTCCATCATCTGCCTTAATGCAAGCCAGCTTCTTTCCTCTGAGCTCAGTAGCCTTGCAATTACTAGGAGGCTTTAGGATTTGCTCCCTTAGCAGACCAAAAGCAAGTGTAGTGTGAAAGCATCAGCCTTTGAAACTAGAGGGGAGACTGCCACCTTTCCTTCCACATTCTGCTCATTGTTTTTTCTCTCTCCACCGACTTTTCTGGTCTTACACGCTCACTGCTGGGAGCTTGCTTGCAATGACATTTTGATTTTGAAGAGGGTGAGGGAGGAGCAGGTAGAGTTCGTTGTGAAATACTGGTATTTCACACAGCATCTGATTTTACTGCCCCAAGCTGGAAGCTTTGGCTTCTGCTGAAGTGTAGTAGCTTCAGCTCAGCAAAGAATTCAATCACCTTCCACAAACTTCTTTCTCCCACTCCACTTTAATTTCTCCGAAATAGCTGCAGGCCTCAGATTATTCCAAAAGGAGGGTTAGGACTATCTGATATCATGATTGAGGAATTGCTGGGGCTTTTAAATACTTTTACAGTTTTAAAAAAGCGAGAAAAATTACTCAGCCACCTCACCTCATAAAGTTAATTTAAGTATGTGCAATCCATACAAATGCTCTACAGCTTCCTAAATTCTTCTGAAGTGCTACCTCTCTGAAATGGGGCATTTGGCTTGTGGTTATTCTCTCTCCCCACCACTCCATTTCCAATCACCATTCTTCTTTTCTTCTTCTCTCCCCCTATCCTGGTCTGTCTTTCTCTTCTTTATTCCACCCAGAGCATATCTTGGGGAATTCTTAATGAGATTTCCATTTGGTTGGCAAGGGCAGTTCTGAAGGGTATTTGATTTTATCCAATTAGACAAGAAGTTTTGTTTTTCTCCTCCTCACTGATGTCTTCAAGAAAAGTAGGTTCACATGGCTGCAGAGGAATGAATCTGGGGCTGTTTTGTTTGTCAGTTGCCATTATCCAGCAATAGGAAGGGCTGTATCTTAGTGGTAGAGTACATGCTTGGCATGCAGAAGGTGATGGTCCCAGGTTCAATCTCTGTTATCTCCAGGTAGGGCTAGGAAAGAATCCTGTCTGAAACCTGCCAGTCAGTATCAACAATACTGGGCTAGATGGACCAAGGTTCTGACTCAGTATAAGGCAGCTTCCTATGTTCCTATGAACAGAAAGCTGTAATAAAAATAGGAGTTGTTTTTAAGTGGAGGGGAGATAAATGCTGCTTACTTATACAACCCTATGAATGCCTATTCAGAAGTAAGCCCCATTATGTTTAAAGACTCTTACCCTTAGGAGAGTGTGCATAGGATTCCAGCACAAGTTATTTCTACAGGGAGGTTTGCAGCCTGATCTTCTGCATGTTTACTCAGAAATAAATCCTCAGTTGTGAGCATGGTACTGCAGGCTTAATACATGCCCAGCCAATTCCAGTCTAATGAATTGACTACCCTTTCAGCCCATTCCTATGCACGTTTTGTCATTTGTGTTTTTTCATTTTGCATGAACTGTAGCTTCAGTGGTGAAGGAAAGGCATTTAGTAAATGCTCAGAGTTTCTCCATAACTTAGCCCTAGTTTTGAAAACAGACTCATTGGCCAAATCCTGGTGAAATCTTGACACAGATGAAGCTATGGGGAGGAAGATTCAATGACAGCTTGAGTATAACAAGAAGGAGGTAGAGGAGATTTGCACAAAACAAGACATTTGTTTTTATGAAGAGTTGCTGGAGGATGTTAGAATGAGGAGTGATTGTTGTATGGAGGATTTAAGTGCTTAGTGGTGAAAGAAAAACATTCTGCATATGCTCAGAGGCACTCTATTTAAGAACATAAGAAGAGCCATACTGCATCAGACCAAGGTCCATCTAATCCAGCATTCTGTTCACACAGTGGCCAACCAGCTGCCCATAGGAAATTCACAAGCAGGGGATGAATGCAAAAGCACCCTCCTACCCATGTTCCCCTGCTGCTAACATTGGTGATATGTAAATAAATTCTTGTTGTTGTTGTTGTTGTTCAGTCATGTCCGACTCTTCATGACCCCATGGACCATAGCACGCCAGGCCTTCCTGTCCTGTGCTCTCTCCCGGAGTGTGCTCTAATTCTAAATTTGCACGTATATATATGTTCACTGAATTCAGACCAAGTCTGAAGCCCAAGTAGAAGTGAGCAGTCTTTATGTCTCAAAATAACACATTTTGCTTTAGTTTTGCTAAGAGTTGAAAAGAAGGGACAGAGTGTGGTTCAGTGACTTACAGGTCCACCTTCTAATCCTAGGGCTAGGGGTGTGTGAAACATTTATCCCCATTCCGTCCGGCAGGCGATCCGTCTCTCCCCCCCAGAATCCTCCCCGGCTGGCTCCACTCTGTGGCAAGGCTGTGGAGTTGCTGGCCATGGCTGGCTGCAGCCAGACTTCTGGCTGCTGCCGGGCTGCGGCTGCAAATAGCGGCCACTATGCCAGCCGCCATTTGCATCCCTGCCAAGCTGTGATAGGCTATGTAAGTATCTACGTAGCCTATCACAGCAAAAGACAGGGACGCAAATGGCATAGCAGCCGCCATTTGCGTCCATGCCTTTTGCCGTGATAGGCTACGTAGATACTTACGTAGCCTATCACGGCTTGGCAGGGATGCAAATGGCAGCTGGCGTAGCGGCTGCCATTTGCGGCCACAGCCCAGCAGCAGCCGGAAGATGACCTGGAGCTGCTGCTGGAGCCGCCGCTGCCAGGTAGGTCCGTTCTAGGGGGGGCGGGGATTTTGGGTGGTGGTGGTGGGGGTAGTCCATTCTGCCATGGACTCTGGGGGGGCTGGATTCTAAAGAATGACCTGTGCATTTTCATACAAATTTACCCCAAACCATTGTGGGGCTGATGGGAGGGGAAAGCAAATAACCCCTTCCCTCAAATTGGAGAACTCCCCTTCCACATGAACTGCTACACCTACCCTCCTGAAACTTTGCTGGTTTCTTACTTAGGGACACCTCTAGGCTGTCTCTAATTTTCAGAACAATGGTCCATAAGGAACATAGGGAGATAAGTATGCCCTCTTTTGGAGACCCTCAAAATTCCAAGGCCACCCTTGCACAAGACCCCCTATGTCTATCATTCTAACATTTGACTGATATGAACTCCGATGGGGCAATGAATCCTAAAATTTCCATCCAATTCTTCCAAGGAATAAAAATGTTATTGGCAGTTGCCTTTAAAAGAAAAAGAAAAAAATAGAAAGGCATGTAGCACAACCCCTCCCCCCACCCCCACATCTATTTTTCTGACATTGAGCAGGGGTAATCCCTCTTAAGGGGTACTATGCCTGCAATTGTCATCCAATTATGACCAAGATAAAAAAGTTTAAAAAAAATTTTTTTTGTTTAGTTTCCCATGCTAGTCAACAGAAGCATAAAGACTCAGTTTTCCAAACCTTGACTCAAGTTTGGTACTGAGCTGAAGTGGACTGACTTCAAATTGGCCTGAGCAGAGGTGGGATGTTATCCGAACTGCTGAATCGGGGTCTGAACTGAAGTGTGTGTGTGTGTGTGTGTGTGTGTGAGAGAGAGAGTGCATGCTTCTATATGTATATATGTATTTACACAGACATATGGTGTGCGCTGATCCCCCTCCTCCTGGTTTGACTTGTGTGTGTGTGTGTGTGCACGTGCGCCCATGCAAATTTGTGTATGGGACTGTGCCCTGGATCTTTGAAGATCCTAGCAATGCCTGTGGTTGCAGCTAAGCTCAGAAGAAACAGCAGAAGCCCAAGGGGGGGGGGAGGTGTTAGATTGTGTCATTGTCCCTGCTAATCAAAAATCCCCAGGACTTCGACCCTTCCATCCCTGGCTCCACTATACCTGTCAGGAACTGGGGAACCCAAGGATAAAAAGGAGAATAGTTCACAGGGTGGGGGAAAAAAGGCAACACAGAGTTAAGAGAGCTACTCACAGCCCATGGCAAGTTGGATGGTATTCTGGACGCTTTTCCTTATGGCTGGGAACAGGACATGGCAGGTGAGAACTCTGCCCTCATCAGGTAGGGATGGTATGAAGGTGATATTAGTTCCATAGACCCAGCTCCATTTGCTGTGTTGCTGCTTCCACTGGGACGTGATGGCATTTTTTGACTTGTTAGACCAAGTAATTTTGGGCTGGGCCCCCAGGCAGATATCTGGGATCATGCAACTGAACGTTGCTCGCTTCCCCCAAACAAACTCAGATGGCTTCTGGATCATCGGTTTCTTCAAAGCTAAACAAGTGAGAACCCCCCCAAGAAAGGCATTAGAAGGAATCCACAGGGCATTGAGCCAGAGACATGAGACCTAAATTTAGGAGTGACTGCAGGGTCACTCTCCCACTTTGCCACTCTCACTCCTGCCAAGAGCCAAACTGGTACCAGGTGGGCCTCACTGGGAAGATGGTTCCATAACCATGGGGCCACCACTGAGAAGACCCTCTCCCTTGTTGCCACCTCCTGAGCCTCCCTTAGATGGAGGAGGTCCTTAGATTATGAGCATAGTATATGGGTTCATGCCAGGAGAGGTGCTCCGTCGGGTATAGTGGTCCCAAGCTGTATATAGCTGTATAGGTCAAAACCAGCACCTTGAATCAGGCTCAGAAACATACAGGCAGGCAGAGCAAGCAGGTCAGAACTGGTGTCATATGTTCTAACCTTCTGGTCCCCGTTATCAAACTGGCCACGGCATTTTTCACAAGCTGCATCTTCTGAACAGTTTTCAAAGGCAGCCTGACATAGAGCACGTTGCAGTAATCTAACTTGGAGGTTCCCAGAGCATAGACTACTAAAGCCAGGTTATTCTTGTCCAGGTAGGGGTGTAGTTGGGCCACCAACTGAAATTGGTAGAAGGCACTCCATGACACTGAGGCCACCTGGAGAGATGGCTCCCGGAGAACCCTCTGCCATGAACCTGCTCCTTCAGGGAGAGCACAACCCCATCCAGACCAGGCTAAATGACACCCTCCATCTGGTCAGAAGAACCACCCACTAATAGCATCTTGGTCTTGTCTGGATTGAGCTTCAGTTTATTAGCCCTCAGTCAGTCCACTGTCATAGCCAGACACTGATCTAGCACATCCACAGCCTCAGTTGATGAAGAGGAAAAGGAGAAATAGAGCTGTGTGTCATCAGATGCGTACGGGTAGATAATTTTTCCTAATACATGCATGGTGTACAAAACCTGAACAACTTGGGACCAGGACAGTTTAGAGAGTGCCTTCTCCCTAAGTAGCCTGCCTAGTCACTGATGTCACTAGATGAGGCACTCCTGGTGGTTCAGCATGGACTTGTGGTCCGAGTAGAGCCTTCAGTGTATTGGCTCCCTCTTTGTGGAACTCCCTGCCTGTTGATGTCTGGAAGGCACCAACATTGTTTCATTTTTGGTACCTGCTGAAGACATGTTTATTTAAACAAGCCTTTCCTGACTGACCAGCCATGGTTTTATTGGCATACATAATTTCATTTTAAAATTTTTAATTCTGTATTTTGATTCCTCCCTTCCTGTTTATTGCTCATCACTCAGGAATTTTATTGGACGTATATAAATAAATAAAACATGCATTTGTGTACACAATTTTGCCTAATACACGCATTTTTATCTATTTTTTATTTGTGATATTTATATACTGCTAAATATAATAAAACCCCTAAGCCATTTTTTGGGCAAGCAATTTTCCTAATATAATGCATTTTGGACTGCACTTTCCCCCCAAACATACACATTTTCTATGCATTTTTTGATTGGAGAACTCCATTGCAAAATCAGGAGAAGTGCCAACATCAAAGGATAACTCAGCTTCAGTGTGCATATCGCTTTGGGAGTTCAAAATTAGATAAGTTCACATTAAAATGTGAATGGAACAAATTTCTCTGCTATCCTGATCTTTGCCCCTGAAGTATTGAAAAAAAAGGGGCAGAACAGTCAAGAACAGAATATAAAGGTACAGAAACTCACCTCCTGTCACCACCACATGAGGGCTAATGTGCATTTCTGTATGGGTAGAAAGAAAAGCATATCTGTACTTATCTCCTTTATCAATTCTAAGGTAGTACCTCCCTGAGTCACCATATGCAGGTTTAACAATGCAGAAGGAGCAGTCGCCTTGTTCTGGGTCCCCTGTTAACTCGAAACTGGTCTTGTCCGCTTTCTGCCTTTTGTCGTTGGTGGCCATAAGTTCACCCATGACCCAGATGTTGATCCAGAGCAAATAGTAGCGCTTCTTCTCAACCTTAAACCAATAGATATACATTGGCTGATAGCTGGTGTTGTACCAAGCAGGGGTAGAAAATTTGCAGGAAACCTGGACACAGGAGCTTTGATGTACAATGACAGAGTCTGGCACTGTGAGTGTATAGCCCGATTTCTGGGTCAGCATACCTGCCAGAAGGGAAGGGGTGGGGAAGAGAAAGACTTAATTGGCATCCAGAGATGTCTAATTAAACCTAGCCTGATGTTCTCCTCTACTTAGGGTCCTTGTTCTGCTAACTGGATCATGGATTGCTGTAGGAATTAGCCAGTGGCCCTCATTTCACATTTCAGTAGGGGGAAGCCAAAGATTTCATGCCAAACATAGGCATGTTGTTGTTGTTCAGTCGTTAAGTCATGTCCAACTCTTTGTGACCCATGGACCATAGCACGCCAGGCCTTCCTGTCCTCTGCTGTCTCCTGGAGTAAACATAGGCATGCCAAACCCTTATATCACATCAGCTTCTTTGTCCATCTAGCTCGGAATTCCCCAGGCTGAACCCCCAGATGTGTTGGACTTAGTGATGTCCAAATCGGCAAAACTGGAGCTTGGCAAAATTTTCCAAATTCCACCTTGAAGCTGTTTCCAACCTGAGTCCATATCAGTTCACGAGCTTCATATTGCTTCTTTCCCCATGAAAATCTGTATGCAGTTTCAGGTAAATGTACACATCCATTGTGTGCATCTTTGAAAAGTACACATTCCTCTCCCATAGATTAAAGTCCATTTGTGCACATTTCCCAAAAGTACATATTTTTGTGCACATTTTTCAAATGTATGCATGCTGTCCAATACATTTTGTGGTGTATGTGTGTGTCTGGGAATCACATTGTGAAATCAGAAACGTGTGGACTTTAACAGATTGCATTCGAGTCCATGTTTGGTCTGGAAGGTGCAAACTGGGTAAATCCTGATCAAAAACAAAGAGAAATACATTTCTCATACATCCGTAGGTAGGCTATAACTCTCATTATCTGAGATAACTGACAGCCAGTATGGCGTGGCAGTTAAAGTGTTGGACCAGGACTCAGGAGATCTGGGTTCTAGCCCCCACTGGCCATGAAGCTCACTGGGTGACTTCAGGCCAGTCATTGACTCTCAGTCTAACTTACCTCACAGGGTTGTTGTGAGGACAAAATGGGCAGGAGGATTATGTAAGCCACCTTGGGTTCTTTGCAGGAAAAAAGGCAGGATATGTGGCCCCCACTCTGTGGGACTCCCTCCCTAGGGAACTCCGTCATGCCCCCTCTTTAGTGAGCTTCCACCATGCATTGAAAACTTGGTTGTTCAGGCAGGCATTTGGGGTGGGTTAGGGTATTTTTAGAAATACGATGTTTTCATGTGTAATTTTACTGTTTTAAACTGTTAGTACTGTTGTACATTGCCCAGAGTGGCCGGGTGCCCAGACAGATGGGCAATTAAATAAATAAATAAATAAATAATTGGCCTTGCTGGCTAGGGATGATGAGGGTTGCAGTACTACAGATCTAGAAGGTTCCCTTGGTCGGGGAAGTCTGGTCTAGCCCAGTACTGACTGGGTATTAGCTCCACAGAGTCTCAGGTTGAGAAGCATCTTCCCTATCACCTGCTTCCTGGTCCTTTTAAACTGGAGATGCTCGAGACTGAAAATGGGACCTTGTGCAAAGCAGGTGTTCTACCACTGATCTATCAGCACTTCCTTGTATGTCCGCAAGGTCCAAGCGCTGCATTTCCTTTCATTGTTTTATTTCTAAATATAGATCATAATAATTATAATGACACCATGGACACAAAAACAACAATTTCTGTAGCAAAAGGTGAACCACCTAGAAAACTTCAGCTACTGGGTGGCATAGAAAAGGAACCAGTGAATGAATACAATTAAAGGCATCAGTAGTGCTAGCCTTGCTTTGTATCAATTGTGCTTTATCTAGTTGTGAGGGATCAGTGGGGCTTGCCGTCTCTTACTCAGAATCCTGCAGGCCCATCACAGCATTGCCAGGGTGCCCCTCACCCTTCCCAAGGCTGGTGGCTATGCCAGGGCAGTGGCAAGCTGCAGCAGTCCAAAGGAATAGCAATGCTAGCCAGCAGATGCTCAAGGCCTGGGCTAATCACTCATCATGTTCCCTTGGCCCCCTCCTTTCTCATGCACACACACAAGAAGAGAGGCTTCAGTCTTATGCCTTTAATTCACCATCCACAGGTTCATTACAGATGCAAATCCTCAAAAGACTCTCAGCTACAAAGGAATGACAACAGGGGATGCAAATAGGAGCTGCCACATTGCCAGCAGTTTGAAACAAGAACTTGCTGCCTAGAATAACTTAGGGAGGGATGCCCCTCCCTTCCTCATGCATCACCAACCGGGTCAACCATCTGAACTATGCTTCTAACTTTTCCTGCTTTGCTCTGAGCCGCAGTCTTGCATCCCTCAGGTCACACCCTGCACTCTCCTCCACCTCCTCCTCCTCCTGGGTTCTCATGGAGGAGGAGGGGGGGCTTTGTCAAGGGCTCCTTGGAGGCCTCTCTCAGTCTAATCCAGTAGCCAAGTCCAGACACAGACAAAGGGATTCTTTTCAAAGCTTTATTCCTCTTTTACAACTTAACAACTCTACTGCTAGCACCTAGATGTGAGCAGCAGAGTACCTATGCCCTAAGTTGGAACAGTTGGTCCCCATTTGAAAGGGAATCACTGAAAGACCCTGAACTTAAGGGCTAGGGAGAGTCCCTCCCCTTTTCCCTTGGATCCTCTGGGCGCAGCCGTTGTTTGCATGCCAACCGGGCACTACGCCTCCTTTCCACGCCCTCCATTTGGCGCTGCTCCCTGCGTTGGCGTCGCGCGTCCATCAAGTCTGCTTCCCACACTCTGTCACTCCCAGGACTGCTATCTAAGCTAGGAATGCCGGTGGGAGAAATCTCCGTCAGCTGTTGGCCCTGGGAAAGATGAGTGCGCTCCTCTCCCAGGAGCGACTCCTCTTCCTCAGAATCAGAACTACTCTGGGATTCTATGGGCTCAGTGTCCACCCTGACAGGCTTCAGGCCCAGCCATCTCTGTGTTAACATCCTGAGTTGCATGCCTATCCATATCTGAACTCTCTTGGGAACTTGCCTCCCCCCGGTTCTGGCTGTTCCCCTTCTGAATCTGAACTGCTATCTCCATATGCTCAGAATCAGTCCTGACATCACTGTGATAAGATTCACCTGGAAGAGGGGGGAGGGGAAGAGAATGATGTGTGTGTGGGGGGGAAGCAGGCAGACACTGGATAAAAAGCAGGAGAAAATGATAGAGGGGGAGGGGGAGGAGAAGAGATGTGGAGACAAACAGAGACCCCGACAGCAGAACAGAGAGAGACGCAAGCCAGGAGTGAGGAACAGTGTTTTACCTGGGAAATGCCAAACTCCGCTCCTCGGGGGTGGCCTAATCTATCAGGAAGAGAAGATCTCTACCCCTTTCTTTCATTGCCCCCTTAAGAGCAAGCTACCAAAAGGCTACACTGGACTTTCCCACTCAAGACTGGAGGAGTCAATGTTTTCCCCAGGAAAGGTACTGGGATGTAACAGCAGATAAAGATTTAGCAGCTGTGAGTGCTGCATTTGGGAAAGTCAAACTGTGGGAGGATTATTTATCTGCCTGGTATCAGTCCCAGCTGTAGGTGAAGGTGGAAAGAATTCTACTAATGAATGAGTGGTTCCCCAGCTGTTTTACTTTCAGTCGGAAGGCTACCAGTGTTGTAACTAGGAGCGACTTTCTTATTAAACTTTTGAGTCAAAGCATATTTCTAGCTGCTGTGCCTCTTTTCAGTGTCCTGATAAATGATTTGATGCATTTTGTCATTTTGAAAAAAATGTTTTGGCAAGCTGCCTCAAGTTATGACTCCCCCCACCCCTGTTTTTATATTGTCAGCCTCCATGGGAACACCATGGTTTTGAAAGCCAGCTCAGGAATAGCTTAAACAACCAAACAACTAGGATCCCATCCTATTGATCCCTATGCTAGGTAAAAGAACAGATCCCCAGAATCCTGGCTCCATTACTCACAGAAGAAGTAAACTATAAACAAGATGATTCCCAGTGCAGAGAGGGTCCCAACTGTGATCCCAAAAATATTCCAAGAAATCATCAGAGGAGACCCTGAAAGCATATTTAAACTTTGATGACCCAGAAAACTCACAAAGTAACAGTAGGGAGGCTTGGAAGCCCCCATCCCCTAGGCATTGAAAGGGCTGTAACCCTAGTCCTGCCCCTGTGCTGATGTACCTGGAGGCTACTTCCTGACCCAATCAGGAGCCCCTTTGCATTGAGAAGCTCTACACGTGTCCATCATCACATCATCATCATCCTGCAGATTTATATACCACTTCCCAC
Organism: Heloderma suspectum; assembly: GCF_057233095.1. Taxonomy (NCBI): domain Eukaryota; kingdom Metazoa; phylum Chordata; class Lepidosauria; order Squamata; family Helodermatidae; genus Heloderma; species Heloderma suspectum. Next base: position 15,493,031 of record NC_139467.1, read on the forward strand.
AGAGGTATCAAAGTGGTGAACTCAAAATATAATCCTATCAAAACAGCAACAGCAATAAAACAACGTAATAGCGACATTGTTAATCTGTAGTACAACTGCACACTCCGCTGTGTGATGGAGTCCATGGACCAAGGAGGTTTTGTGGTGCCTTTGCCCCCAGACCCTCTTACACTAGTCCACACACTATTGTGCATTGTTCACTCCTGGTTCATTAACACATTAATTCAGAGGGGTGTGTATGTATCACTTCAATGCCCCATAGAGAGTGCTGTCTGGTTCTTTTATTTCCTTCTCAGTGTGGGCACCTCTGGTTAGGGATGTTGGAGAAATCCATTTGAGGGGTGGAGTTCAACAGGTTTTCCAAGGTTCTGTCCCCCTGGACTTGGTTTTGGTTCCTGCTGAGGCACCCCAATTGATCTGCAGCAAGTGGGGCCAGTTTGAGCATTTTGTGCATCTTTTCCCCCACAGCTTCCACAATTTGTCCAAATTTCTGAGCACATTTGCACAACTTACAGCTGAATTTGTGGAAATTGGCCATCATTCATGCAAAGTGTTCAGAAAGTTGCGTGAGCTGCAGATGCAAATTTCAGAGCACACAAATTGCAGCCGGGCATGCCTCGGAACTCCATTGAACCAAAGAAGAACCGGACTTCCTAGCAATGGACATCCCTACCTGTGGCATGCATGATCTGGTTGATGGTGGGTGGGTGGTGGGTGGGTCTTCCATGTAAACAATGCATTGGGAGAACAGGAAAATGACTGAGCTGGGGATCTTGCAAGCAGCCAATCGGGGCACTTGGAAAGGTTTGTAAGCAGGATCCTGCAAGCTGCCTCTGCTGCCACTGACTCAGTTGTTCCTTAGGGATGTACAAAAGTCACTTACCTTTTACGAAATTTGATTCGCAGTGGGGGGGAGGCACTCCATCCCTCCCCCTGAAATTCTGGTGGGAGGGAGGCATCCTGTCCCTCCCCCCTGAAATTCTGGCCGGGGGGGAGGCGCCCCGTCCCTCCCACCGCGAATCCTGGCCGGCCAGGTCTGCAAATGGCAGTGGCTATAGCCGCCACCATTTGCATTCTTGCAGTCAGTCGTGATAGGCTACATAAATGTTTATGTAGACTATCACGGCTGAGTTAAAAAAAACAACAACAACTGTGCGTACGCAAGTGGCGGCACCCATGGGCGCCGCCATTTGTGTTCCTTGTTTTGGCATGTCTAGTCTACGTAAACATTTACGTAGACTACGGTGAAAATAAGGGGAACGCAAATAGCGTAGATGAAATAGGTGCTGCCATTTGCATACACGCGTTTTTTTTTTTTAAACTCAGCCATGATAGGCTACGTAAAGATTTACGTAGCCTATCATGGTATTTTTTAAAAATCTAGCCGTGATAGGCTACGTAAATCTTTACGTAGCCTATCACTTTTTTTTTTTTTTTTAAACTTAGAAATAGTGGCGGTGGCAGCCGGTCGGAAGACCGGCCGCTGCCGCCGCCCCGCCGCCGCCCCGCTGCCGCCGCCGCCCCACCGCTGGAGCCGCCGCTGCCAGGGAAATTCGCCCAAGGTAAGTCCCATCCCGGGGGGGGGGGCGGGGGGGCAGACCGTTTCACCACCGATTTCGGGGGGCCGAATGTGCTGGCATTCGGCCTCCCCGAGATTCGTGGCGAAATTCTCTGACATCCCTAGTCCATGGCTCTCCAGAAACATCACTTGGGGCAGGGAGGCTCGCAGGGGCAGCTTCCACTGATCCCAACCCTTGTGCAGTGTCCTTTCCTGCCAGGGAGCGGTCTGGAACTCTGAATCCCAACATCCCCAGTGGGAAAAAATGATGCCACACACATGACTCCCACCAAGGAGACATCTCCCCTGGTACAGAACATAGTTTTCCAACGGGGGATGTGGGGTTGTAGCCACAGTCCACTCATGTTCCTTTGGGGCTAGGCGTGACCAGAATGGCCACCACTGCCTCCCCCTGACCCAAAATACATTTTGAGGGGCTTTCACGTTAGGGGAGGGGAGACACAGCAATGGATGCTTTGCGATTATTCACTTGGAATGCTCACAAAATCCTCACAAATCCCCACTGGATACGTATGTGCTGATCAGAATGGTGGCACAAATGAAACTGTGCAGGAGTTTGCATCAGGTGCCAGCAAGCCACGGCCACAATGTCTGGGCAATGCAAAATACAGCCTGACTCCATTGCTGGATGCTGGCTCCAAGCTGAAAATTGCCACTGTCCCACCATTAGCCCAGTGAAGCAGCAGTGGTGGCTGTCATCCTTTTCAAGAACCAGGAGCATGGAGGTCCAGGGACTGAGTCTGCCCCAGAAGCTGAAGCTGTGCAACTAGACTGTATTGCGAGCTTCTTTACACATATACTCCTTTCTCCAGGTGCCACAGCTGCTGCTATGGGCAGAAGGAATAGGGAGGTATTGTTGTTTTTAAAGGCAGGGAACCATATGAATCTGAGACCTCCCCCCATAAGTCAGGATCTCCATGGACTGGAGCCCCTAAGTTGGACCCCACTGAGTAACCAGCAACCCTTCCCTCCAGGGCCTTACGGGGCAAATCTGCTCACCACCACAGGCAGTGGCACATGGCAAGAACCTATGGAGTAGGGGTGTTGTGAGAGTCCACAAAGGGGGAGGAGTCAAATGGACTCCCCCATGCTCGGACTCCCAGACCTTGTTTGCCAAGCTGCCACCACTTACCTGTTCTCAAGTGCCTGGCAGCCACCCGTCCTCTTAGCAAGCCACCATTTTGTGTAAAAATGGCAGCTCCAGGTTTTCTGGACATGTCATGTTACAAATGGTGGCCTTAAAGGGGTCATTTATGCAACATTACACAGGTGCAAATGGTCCATTTATGCCTGTAATGTTGCTTAAATGGCCCCTTTGGCTGCCATTTATGTAACATTACAGATCTGGAAAACCCCGAACCACCATTTTTACACAAGAAGGAGGCTCGCTAAGAGGACAGGTGGCCCTGCAGTGTTTGCAGGGCACTTGTTGGGTGCTCCAGCAGCTCGTGTGGCGTGGTGAGCAGGGGCGGCTGGTGCCTCGGCAAGCCCCCAGCAAAACTGGATGGAGGTGGGTCCGTCCATCCCTACTCTGGAGATGAAACCCAAGGCCAGGGTTCAGCCCAGGGTCCTGTTCCTTTAGGGATCTCCTTTCTTCAGCAAGTTGGCAGGGCCTGGGAAAGGGTGGGAGAGGCTGAGGAACCATATAAGGGCTCAGTTAGCACCCAACACTCGGAACAAGACATCTTTTACCTGGGACCTGTCCAAGGTCCTGATGTTCCTGAGCCTTGCTTTCTGCTGGATCTTTGAGAGGATATACCAGCCTCCCTCAATCTGGTGCCCTCCAGATGCTTTGGACTACACTCCCAGCATTCCTGGCCCCTATCATGCTGGTTGGGGCTGATGGGAGTCGAAGTCCAAAATACACGGAGGGCACCAAGTTTTACTGATTTATTACATTTATATCCTGCCTTTTTTCCTCCTTAAGGAACTCAAGGCAGCATAAGTAATCCTCCTCCTGTCCATTTTAGCCTCACAACAACAAGAACCATCTGAGATAGGTTGGGCTGAGACTCTGTGACTGGCCCAAAGTCATCCAGTGAACTTCCCTGGCTGAGTGGGGACTAGAACCCTGATATCCTAACTCCCAGTCCAACACGCTAGCCACTACACCACACTGGCCCTCAGGTTGTGAAGGCTGGGGCATACACTCTCTGCCTGTCAGTTCCCTGCTCAAGCAATCTGTTCTCTAGACTGCCAACTGACCTGCTTCTTCCAGACTCTACAGTGGGACTGGACAAAAAGAAATGCACACCAGTGAAATTAACTAAGCCTTTCCCCCACCTTGTCAGTTTCACTGCCCAACAAAAGAGGGAGAACAGTGATGGGAATACCAGTCAGGCAGGAAAGTAGGGAATATGGGAAGGCAGTGGGGTCACTGAAGGTGTATGTTGACCTGGAGACATTTTACTCCAGGGGTGTTGAACTTCTTCCAGCCCATAGGCCAAATTCAATTTTGGAGAAGCTCTTGGGAACACATTCCAGTGGTGGTTGGGGCTGAAAGCAAAACAGGCTGGCTTCAAAACACAATTTCAACTGTTTAGAATAGGGAAAATGCTGCAAAAAATCTGGGAAACCATCAAAAAATAGGTGGCTTGATTGGGACCCCAGGCAGGCCTGATTCAGCCTGACGTTCTGCACCTCTGTTTTACAGAGTTCATTTCTATCCATCACTCTTACCCTCACAAAGCAGGACAAGGATCAGGGCTGTCACTCTCACTAGAGAGGTCACACCTCCAGCCTTTGTGGAAGGATCTGTACATTGCCAGCTCCTCTCTCCCTGCATCTTCTTCCACCTACAGTGTCATTCCCATGGAAGACAATCTATGAGAGAGAGAGAGAGAGAGAGAGAGAGAACAATCTGACCTGGGACAAGGAGACCATAACTACAGGCCATCTGGTGGGCTCTGATTGTGCTGGGCTGCCCTTCACCAATGTGTTGTACTCCAGATGTTTGGGACTCCCATCATCCCCAGACAGGTGAGATGTTCATCTGGGCCCCCTTGAACCTTTCCTGACATGGCAGAAGTGATGAAACACTGGAAGAGTCCAGTAAGGCCCCAGAAGGCCAAAGCCCCACCCTGTAAGGCCAGCAATGTCTGACTGCATTACAGTCACTTCCAGGAAGTTCAGACTGCTGGGTTATTCCTTGGAGGGCGGAGGCCCAAGCAATGGAGGCTGGTGGCTCCGATGTCAGTGGGGCAGTGAATCTGCTCTGGGTTTCAGTCAGAACTCAAAGGAGCTCTCCAAGGTGTGAAGCATCTTGGATAGCTCCTTTAGCATTCTGACAGTTTTGCCTGAAACCTGGAGCAGATTTACCACCTCACCGATATCAGAGCCCCCAGCCTGCACTGTGCCCAAGGCCTGTGCAGCCCACATCAGCAAGTTCCCCTGCTCTGGGGGTGGCTGTTCTGAGCCTTACTTTCCACAGAGAGTCTGATGAAATGCTGGCAGAGTTCTCCAAAGCTCAATCATAGAATTGGAAGGGGCCTACAAGACCATCGATTCCAACCCCCTGCTCAATGGAGGAAGCCTGATTCCCAGGCGGTCTCCCATGATCCCATCCAAGTACTAACTAGGGCTAGTCCTGCTTAGCTTACAAGATCAGAGGGACCCCGCACCATAAGGTCAATATCTGGTTGCATTACAGCCACTTCTGAGAAGGTGTTTCGATTGCTGGGAGATAACCAAATATGTAACCAAGAACTAGTGTCTGAGTTTATTTTTTTCCCTTCTCCTGCCCAATCTCTTTTTGTCTTGTGTGTTGTGTCTGCTGGATTATAAACTAAGGGCAGGGACTGTCTTTTCTTTAAGGTGCTCTGGGAGCCATTTTGGCTGATGGGGGTGGGTGAGTTTAAAATAAATAAATACAATTTGTAAAGAATAATTACTGTTGAACTGAACAATGAACAGATATTAACTTAGTAACCAATAATCCCCATATAACATTTCAGAAGTAGCTAAATGTAGTTCCAGAGACTATAAACAATAGAAATGCCTCTCTTTCTATAATCTCCTTTCTCACTCACCTCATTGTTCCTCATTCATTCTGAACTGGTTCTAACTGCCTTGGAATATTCTTGTCCATCAAATAGGAACCCCATAGCAACATTCTAAAAGGGTTAGAATGGTTCTCTTCTCAAACCATTTTTTTTCTTCTGTGGACCACTTGAAAATTGCTTGGAGTGTTGATGAATCACTTAATAAGCACTTTTTTCTTCTACAAATCAAAGCATGTACATAACTCTTATTTTAGTAACCACAGTTCTGCCTTATTAAATGTGATGGCTGTGCTTCTGGATTAAATATGAAGGAAACATACATTTTTCTTCAGTGGCAGCTCCATCATCAACATCTCCTACATCATCGGTAACATCATAAAAGCCAGAAGCACATTATGAGAATCATGGGCCCTAGTTTAGGCTAGGGATGCTGGATCATGGCATCTGGCCCCATCACTTCCTGGCATATAGAAGGGGAAGAAATGGAAGCAGTGACAGATTTTACTTTCTTGGGCTCCAAGATCACCGCAGATGGTGACTGTAGCCATGAAATTAAAAGATGCTTGCTCCTTACTATCCTTATGGCATAGTAAGAAGCAGAGACATCACCTTGCCGACAAAGGTCCATCTAATCAAAGCTATGGTTTTCCCAGTAGTAATGTATGGCTGTGAGAGCTGGACTATAAGGAAGGCTGAGCACCGAAGAATTGATGCTTTCGAACTGTGGTGCTGAAGAAGACTCTTACGAGTCCCCTGGACTGCAAGGAGGTCAAATCAGTCCATCCTAAAGGAAATCAACCCTGAGTGCTCACTGGAAGGACAGATACTGAAGCTGAAGCTCAAATATTTTGGCCACCTAATGCGAAGAGAAAACTCTCTGGAAAAGACCCTGATGCTGGGGAAGACTGAAGGCAAAAGGAGAAGGGGATGGCAGAGGATGAGATGGGTAGGTAGCATCACCGATGCAATGAATATGAACTTGACTCTCTGAGGCTGTAAAAGCAACCTTGGAGAAGGGGTAGATGGGGCATTCTGGTGGGCAGGGAGGGGAGGGAAGGGGACTGAAGAGGCCAGGATACAAGCTATACTGAGGCCTCTCCAGCTTCTTTCCCACCCCATCCGATGCACCCCAGCTAGACAGGCAAAAAAGCTGGTCTAGCTGAAATGCAGAGTGGGAGGAGTGGCAGAAGCAATGATTTCCGTCACAGTTCCTCCCTCTCTGCACTGGATGCTCATAAGTCTCCGAGTTTGGAGGCTGACCAGCATTGGGCAAGGAAGTAATAGGATTGCACCCAAAGAAAAATAATTAGTGCATTTCATTGTTCCTTTGGTGATCTTGTTTTATTATAATGTATGTTCTTCCTTTTGTTGCCTTTATTTTGTTTCTTTAATTGTTTCTTTAGTGTTCTGGTTATATTATAATGTTTCTTCTTCTTCTTCTTCCTCCTCCTCCTCCTCCTCCTCCTGTTGCCTTTATTTTGTGAACTTTATTTCATAATAAAATAAAATTTCATGAGAAAAGAAGAAGTGGTATAGTCCCGACAAAGAAGGCATAAGGTTGAGGCATAATTCTGGGATGGGGCCTAGAAATACCTATTTCAGCTACCTTGACAGCAGACCAGGCCCAGTTACCAGCTGTGGGACAAGCGAGCTCCTGTTCAAACCCTAAACAGCTGGGCTTGTCTGTTGTTGTTGTTGCTGCTGCTGTTTTCATGAAATTTATCTCATATAGTATAACAAGATAACTAAAGAAACAAATGCATTAGCTAATTATAATTCTTTGTCTATAACTGATACGCTTGTGGAAGATACACATTAAAATGACCTAAGTAGCAGCTCAGAGCACCGCCACAGACAGTTGGCAGTGAATAGCTGGGGTGTGTGTGTAAAAATGTGGGGAGACTGGCCATTAACTGGATCCAGTCAGAGCCTAGCAGATAGCAGTCCACTGGGACAGCATGCACATTGTTGGAACTGAGCCCAGAGATCCCCAAAGCAGCTCTGTTTCTGAGGAAGAGCTACTACCCGTGGGACACATCTCTCAGAGGTGCAGCTGCAGGGAGATGCCCCCGCAGTTCACATTCCTGAGAGAGATAGTGACCCTGGCAGCGAAAGAGTGGGAGAGCGGTTGCTGCTAGATGCTAGGCAGCGGCGCAGAGAGAGGCGTGAGGTGGAGGGCGCCGAGAGGAGGCGCTCAGCCCGCTTGGTGCTATGGGAATGGCTGCATCCCAATGCCCCATGGGTAAGGGAGGGAGCCTCCCCTCCTAGCCCATAAGTTTCAGAGCTTTTCCCGCCCTTCTCCAAATGGGGACCAACTGTGCACATGGAGCTTAGGTTACTGTGCTATGATGATACAGTTCCTTGCTTAGTCACTGGCAATTAGCATCTGAAAGAGTCATTAGGATGTAAAGGAATAAAGCCTTGGAAAGAATCCCTTTTGTCTGCGTCTTGTTTTGGCAACTGGAGGGGACTTTAAGAGGCAGCTAGGGTGCTCCTGACATGCATCTAGGAACAGTTGTGGGGTGAAACTCACCTTTTGCTAGGCTGCTGAGTCGGAACTGCAGACAGTAGGTCCCAAAAGGGTTGGACCCAAGACAAATGATGGTTTGGTCCCTTTTAGGACTTCCTGTCAAATTCAGGGCACTGGGGTGACCTCATCTCCCTGGACCTGAGAAGTGTAATGCAGGCTGCCTCCAGTGCTGTTTCCGCTGAGGGTTTCTCCTTGCAGTTGCCACTGGATCTGGGAGGAGGCTGAGAGTGCAAGGAGAGGCCATTGTCCTCATGCCAGCACATAACATTTTTCTGCTTGCTGCTGGGCCTGGGGCCATCTGGAAATAAGCAAAAAGAGCAAGTGCAATGAATCGGAGCAAGGAATGGATGCTCTGCTTGCAATAGAGCACAGGAGCACCAGAGGGTACTGTGCCAGCGAAACAAGCACAGGTAAAAAAAGATTATTTTTTGCTGAAATCACACATACATTTTCAAGGACATACGTTTTCACTCAGCCATCTGAAGTTGGAGAAATCCATTTGGGGAGTGGGGTTTGACGAGTTTTCCTAGGCTCGGCAACTTGGACTTTGTTTTGATTCCTGATACGGCACATGGCTCTGTCTCCAGCGAGTCAGGCCAGTTCATGGATTTTCTGGGAATTTTGAGCATTTGGGGGGAAGGTTTTGCAAGTTGCACAAATCTCTGAGCAATTTGTGCAAATTTGGCTGTAATTTGTACAAAACACTCAGAGATTTGTACAAACTGCAGAACCCCCCCCCCCCAAAAAAAAAGTTCCCGGAGATTGGGCAACAGCCTGTAGCTCGGATCGCAGATGCAAAACGGGCCATACAAGCCATGGAACTCCCTTGAGCCAAAAAAGAAATGGATTTCCCAGCGATGGACACCTTTACCTGTGGGCTTCCAGATGTTGCTGGATTCAAAGTCCCATCAGCATCAGCCAGCATGGTCAAAGGCCAGGAATGATGGGGTTTGTAGTCCAACAATATCTGGAAGGCCACAGGTTCCCCACCCCAGGTTTGCGCTGACTGGCAACAGCTCTGTGCGGTCTCAGGCAGATGTCTTTTCAAGTCCTACTTGGATGTGCCATGGATTGTACCTGGGTTCTTTTGCATACAAAGCATGTGCTCTACCACTGAGCTACAGTTCTTCCTCACAGCCTTCTACTGAGCCAGACTATTGGCCCATCTAGCTCAGTATTGTCCTCATCAGCCTTCCCCAACCTGGGTCCCTCCAGATGTTTTGGACTTCACCTCCCATAATCCTTGACCATTGACCATGCTGACAGGGAACAGTGCAGGCCAAATCATCTAGAGGGTCTCAGGTTGGCCTACACTGACTGGGCACTCTGAGGTTTTAGCTGGAGGCTTTCCTGGTTCTACCTGGAGATGCCAGGGATTGAACCTGGGACCTTCTGCATGCAAAACAGGTGTTCTACCACTAAGCTACAGCCCTTCCTTGTAGGGAGCTGCCTTATACTGGGCCAGACCATTGGTCCCTCTACATGGCAAGATAAATGGTCTATTTACACTGACTAGCAGTGGCTCTCCAGGCTTTCTAAGCCCTACCTGGAGGTGCCGGGGATTGAACCTAGGAACTTCTGCATGCAAAGCAGGTGCTCTGCTGCTGAGCTATGATATTTATGTAGTGCTCCTGCTGGGGACGATGGTACTAATACTCCAGCTCACCCCACCTACCAGGAGTTTGCATCAGATGTTGCACTTCATACTCCCAGCTGTGAACTCCTCAAATGGTTATGAATTGTCCAATTGGCCTCCTTTTGAACTCTTTGTAAATTCTCCAGTTTCTGAAAGTGAGTTGGGGACTCAAAGCTTTCCAGGATTGGTGTGACAGGCCTTGGGGATGTATGTGAATTTCATTCCTGTTTGCAAACCATATGTACCATTTGCAACCCTGAACCCAAGCAGGAATGCAATTCTCAGGAAATCTTTTTGCAGTTCTGAGAACTTGTGTCCACGTTCGAAAGTGCACATATGCACATGTGTGCACTTCCAAAAATGTACATGTGCGCAGTTGCACATGTGTGCAAATTCCCCCAAATCTGCATTTTCACACTTTAGCATATTGGGGAAAATGTGCATTTTCGATCAGGGAAAATGCACATTTTTAAAAATGCATATTTTTTCAGTTGTATGAAAAAATGCACATTTTTCCCAATCAAGAAGAAAAAAGAGAGAGAGATGCTTGCATTTAGGAATGTAAATGATGTGAAACAAACAAATCCACCACTCTCTAACTCAAGGCAGGATTTTTCACACATCAGTCCCCCCCCCACCAGGTCTACCCACACATCTCTGTGGCAGGGACTTCCAGGCTGCCATGATAGGCTACCTAAGTATTTATGTAGCCTATCACGGCATGCCCCCCCCCCCATGGTTTTCCAATAGTAATGTATGGCTGTGAGAGCTGGACTATAAGGAAGGCTGAGCACCAAAGAATTGATGCTTTCGAACTGTGGTGCTGGAGAAGACTCTTACGAGTCCCCTGGACTGCAAGGAGGTCAAATCAGTCAATCCTAAAGGAAATCAACCCTGAGTGCTCATTGGAAGGACAGATACTGAAACTAGGGATATACGGAAGTCACTTACCTTTTCATGGATTCTGTTCATGGTGTGTGGGAGGGAGGCATTCCATCCCTCCCCCCGGAATCCTCGATGGGGGGGAGGCGATCTGGTCCTCCCCCCCGGAATCCTTGACGGCCGGCTGTGCTCCGCGGCGGCTCCGCGGAGCAACCAGCCAGTCCCAGGCGCTGGCCGTCCGCAGCCGGATTTCTGGCCACGGAGGGCTCTGGGTAAAAAACACACACACAAAAAAACGCGTACGCAAATGGTGGCGGCTATGGCTGCCACCATTTGCATTCCTTATTTTTCACCATCTTAGTCTATGTCAATATTTACGTAGACTAAGACGAAGAAAAGAAAGGGGAACGCAAATAGCGTAGTGGGCGCTATTTGCGTTCCCCTTTCTTTTCTTCGTCTTAGTCTACGTAAATATTGACGTAGACTAAGACGGTGAAAAATAAGGAACGCAAATGGCGGCAGCCGTAGCCGCCGCCATTTGCGTGCGCATTTTTTTTTTTAAACCCAGACGTGATAGGCTACGTAAGTCTTTACATAGCCTATCACATCTATGGGGGGAAAAAAAGAAAAGGACCATACTGCAAATGGCGGCGGTGGCAGCCAGTCGGAAGACCAGCCACTGCCACCGCCACCGCCGAAGCCGCTGCTGGAGCTGCCGCCATCCGGAACATCCACCCCAGGTAAGTCTCATCCCGGGGGGGATCTGCGGGGGTGGGTGGGGGTGGCAGGTTGTTCCGTGATGGATTTCGGGAGGCCGAATGCACTGGCATTCGGCCTCACCGAGATCCGTCATGGAATTCTCTGACATCCCTAACTGAAGCTGAAGCTCAAATATTTTGGCCACCTAACGCGAAGAGAAAACTCCCTGGAAAAGACCCTGATGCTGGGAAAGATTGAAGGCAAAAGGAGAAGGGGACGGCAAAGGATGAGATGGCTAGATAGCATCACCGATGCAATGAATATGAACTTGAGCACACTCCAGGAGAGAGCGGAGGACAGGAAGGCCTGGCATGCTATGGTCCATGGGGTCATGAAGAGTCGGACACGACTTAACGACTGTACAACAACATTGCCTGGCTTTGCACAAAACGTTCCCTTGATATCTCCGATTTTCTTGAAAAGATCTCTAGTCTTTCCCATTCTGTTGTTTTCCTCGATTTCTTTGCATTGTTCATTTAAGAAGGCCTTCTTGTTTCTCCTTGCTATTCTCTGGAACTCTGCATTCAGTTGGGTATATCTTCCCCTTTCTCCCTTGCTTTTCACTTCCTTCTTTCCGCAGCTACTTGTAAAGCCTCATCAGACAGCCGCTTGGCTTTCTTGCATTTCTTTTTCTTTGGGATGGATTGAGTTGCTGCCACCTGAACTATGTTACGGACCTCCGTCCATAGTTCCTCAGGCACTCTGTCTATCAGGTTTAATCCCTTCAATCTATTCCTCACCTCCACTGTATATTCGTAAGGGATATGATTTAGGTCATACCTGAATGGTTTAGTGGTTTTCCCTACGTTCTTCAATTTCAGCTGAAATTTTGCAACAAGAAGCTCATGACCTGAGCCACAGTCAGCTCCAGGTCTTGTTTTTACTGACTGTATAGAGCTTCTCCATCTTTGGCTGCAAAGGACATAATCTGATTTTGATATTGACCATCTGCTGATGGCCATGTGTAGAGTCGCCTCTTGTGCTGTTGGGAAAGAGTGTTTGCTATGATCAGCGTGTTCTCTTGGCAAAACTCTATTAGCCTTTGTCCTGCTTCATTTTGTACACTAAGGCCATGCTTTCCTGTTATCCCGGTGATTTCTTGACTTCCTACTTTAGCATTCCAATCCCCTATGATGAAGAGGACATCTTTTTTTGGTGTTAGTTCTAGAAGGTGTTGGAGGTCTTCATAGAACCGATCAACCTCAGCTTCTTCGGCATCAGTGGTTGGGGCATAGACTTGAATTACTGTGGTGCTGAATGGTTTGCCTTGGATTCGTACTGAGATCATTCCATCGTTTTTGAGATTGTACCCCAGTACTGCTTTTCCCACCCTTTTATTGACTATGAGTGCTCTTCCATTTCTTCTAAGGGATTCTTGCCCACAGTAGTAGATATAATGGTCACCTGAATTAAATTCGCCCATGCCTGTCCATTTTAGTTTACTGATTCCCAAGATGTCGATGTTCAGTCTTGCCATCTCATGTTTGACCACCTCCAGCTTCCCTTGATTCATTGATCTGACATTCCATGTTTCTAAACAATGTTGTTCTTTACAGCATCGGATTTTCTTTTCACCACCAGACACATCCACAGCTGAGTGTCCTTTCGGCTTTGGCCCAGCCGCTTCACTCTTTCTGGCGCTACTTGGAAATACCTTCTGCTCTTCCCCAATAGTATATTGGACAGCTTCCAACCTGATGGTCTCATCTTCCGGCATCATATCTTTTAGCCTTATGATACATTCCATGGGGTTTTCTTGGCAAGAATACTGGAATGGGTTGCCATTAGGGATGTACGAAAGTCACTTACCGTTTTGTGGATCTGCTTCGCGGTGGGGGGGGAGGCACTCCGTCCCTCCCCCTGGAATCCTCGATGGGGGGGGAGGCACTCTATTCTTCCCCCCGGAATCCTGCCCAGCTGGCTCTGCTCCGTGGGGATTCTGTGGAGCCGCTGGCCGGCTCCACTGGCAGCCGGACATCCAGCCGCTGGGCAGCAGGGATGCACATGGCGGCGGCTGTAGCCGCCGCCGTTTGCGTCCCCGTACTCAACCATGATAGGCTATGTAAATATTTATGTAGCCTATCACGACAAAGTAAAAAATCCCATGTACGCAAATGGCGGCGGCTACGTCAGCTGCCATTTGCGTTTGCTAGTTTTCGCCTTTCTAGCCTATGTAAACATTTACGTAGGCTAGAACGGCTAAAAATAGCGAATGCAAATGGTGGCTGCTGTAGCCACCGCCATTTGTGTACGCTGCGCCCAGCTGCGGCCGGCCAGGAGACCAGCCGCCACCGCCCCCGCAGCCACCGCTGCCCCTGCCACCGCCTCCGCCGCCCCCGCCGCCCCTTCCGCCGTTGTGCCGCTGCCGCGCCACGACCGCCACACCGCTGCCGCCGCACCTGCTGCCGCATCTGCCGCATCCACCCCAGGTAAGTGCTGTCCCGGGGGGTTCTGCAGGGCGGGTGGGGGGGGCAGGAGGCCGTTCCACCACGGATTCTGGGGGGCCGAATGCCAGTGCATTCGACCTCACTGGAATCTGTGGCGGAATTCTCCGCCATCCCTAGTTGCCATTTCCTTCTCCAGTGGACCACATTTTGTCAGAACTCTCTGCCATGACCTGTCCATCTTGGGTGGCCCTGCACAGCATAGCTTATGGCTTCACTGAGTTATGCAAGCCCCTTAGCCACAACAAGGCAGTGATTCATGTGGGGGTAACAGGAGAACATGAACCCCCAAATGATGGTTCACTTTAAGAAGAGCCATGCTGAATCAGACCAAAGGGCATCTAGTCCAGCGTTCTGTTTATACAGTAGCCCATCTATTGCCTGTGGGAAGTCCACAAGTGCAATCAGTGCAATAGCACCCTCCCCCTCATGTTCCCTAGAAACTGGTATACAGAGGTGTACTGCCTCCAATACTGGAGGTAATATATAGCCATTGTGCCTAGTAGCCCCTGATAGTCTTTTCCTCCATGAATTTGTCTAATTCTTTTTTAAAGCCATCCAAGTTGGTGACCCTCACTACTTCTTGCGGTAGCAAATTTCATACTTTGATTACGCACTGTGTGTCCTCCTTTTATCTGTCCTGAATCTCCCACCAGTCACCTTGATGGGATGACCTGGACTTCTAGTATTATGTGAGAGGGAGAAAAACTGATCTCTATCTACTTTCTCCACACTGTGCATAATTCTGTATACCTCTATCATGTCTCTCTGTACTTGCTTTCTTTGTAAGCTAAACAGTCCCAGACATTGTAACTTTCCTCAGAAGGGGAGTTGCTCCAGCCCCTTGATCATTCTGGTTGCCTTTTTCTGCACCTTTTCCATCTCTACAATATCCTTTTTGAGGTGCAGCGACCAGAGCTGTAAAAATTATTCTAAGTATGGTTACCAGTGGAAGCTGGTGGCTCTTATGTTAGTGGGGTGGTGAGTCCGTTCAGAGGTTCAGTCAGAACCAGTCAGAACTCTAAAGGAGCTGTCTAAGGTGCTTCACATGAACGATAGCTCATTCATTCATTCATTCATTCATTCATTGCATTTATATTAGGGCTGTGCACAGACTGCCTGCTTTGCTTCAGATGCTGCTTCAGACCCTCCTAATCAGCCGTGCTTTGACTCAGACTGATTTGGACCCCCTCCACTTCTACTCAGTTCCGGAGCCGAAGTAAGATTCGGATATCCGGATCACTTGGTTTGGGCATTTCCCCATAGACTTGCATGAGAAAACACAAATGGCCATAGCTTTTTCAGTTTCCATGATAAATACATGAAACCTGGAGACCTCTCTGCTGACATAGAACAGATCCCATGTGCCAAATATCAGACAGTTTGGCCTAGTACCCTTTTTGCTAGGTGCAGATGAGCTTTGCGTTTCCCCAAAACCTCTCAAAGCAAAAAGCTGTACCTCTCAGTGCTGCGCTGCTGCCCCCCCTCCCCCCAACCTGCTCGGCTGTCTATGGCTGTGTTTCCATGACCGCGGAAGGAGAAGCTAATGGAGGAGTACCAGATTTTAATTTAAAAGGGATCGGCTTTGCTGCAACGTGGTCCATGCAGGGCCCCACGAGCAGGTTCTTCGCACCAGGAAAAATAGCTTCACAGAACATACTTCCTGGTGGGGGTGGGAGTTGGAGTGAGTGTCACCTGACTGGCAGGGGCTGCTCAACCAATAGGAGAGGCTTCCCCCCTCTCCGCCCCTTTCTCCTTTCCCCTGACAGTCCAGTTGCACCTGCATTTCAGGAGCAAGCCTCACTAAGCACAATGGGAGTTACTTCAGAGTAGACAGACATATGCTTGTGCTGGGAAAGAGAGCAGCAAACACAAAGGGGACTGGGTAAAATGAGGATCCAAAAACTCAAAAAGGGATCCTCCTGATTTCATATCATTTTTCAAGGGGAGAGCCACAAAACCACCACCCAACCACAGAGCACATCTGCCTCCATGGACTGAAGCAGAAAGATCATGGATCTGCCACTCATGGGTGCAGCCATGATGGAAAAAAATGGATCTGAGGAAGGGGTACTTAGGGATCCTCATGATTTTTACAAGAAAGATACCCCCAAACACGGTCATATCATGGAGCACATATATGCCCATGGACTGAATGACAAAAAACAGATTTGGGGGCTTCATGTTATAAAGTCTCCTTGGGACTGCAGACTCTGGCCTCATCCATCGGCTAAAGAACCGAGGGCCACTGGGGGCTGCACCTCCTGCCTCCCAGGATGAACATCATCACAGCGGGGAGCCCAACCTGGTCCTATACGTCGGTCATTGGTGTATTTGCTTTCCTTCCCCTCCTTCCTCCCACTCCCTTTTCCTTTTGTGTCATGTCTTTTAGATTGTAAGCCTGAGGGCAGAGACTGTCTTAATAATCATCTGTGTAAGCCACTCTGAGACCCTTTTTTGGCTGAAGAGTGGGGTAAAAACACAATAAATAAATAAAGCCATGGATAAGATGACAACATGGATCCTCTGAGTTTTTACATTGGGTCTCCCTTGCCCAACCACCCCATCAAAGCACAGAACTCATCTTTTGTCCAAGTATGCACACTAAGAATCCCAGATCTGCTGCTTCCCAGCAGATCTCAGATCTTCCGCTTCACCTCAAATGGTGTGGAAAATCATATGAAATCAAGAAGATCCCTGCCTCGGATCCCTGTTTTTGAGCCATGGCTGTGCCCATGAGTGGCGGATCCATGATTTTTCTGCTTTGGTCCATGGAGGCAGATGTGCTTTGTGATTGGATGGTGGTTTTGAAATATAGAAAAACAAAACTGGAAGGGTGCAGCATCTGGTACTGGCAAGTCATCGTGTGACTTAAATGTGAGTGGAAAAGGGGATATAGCAGGATGGGAATAGTGGCCCCAGCACAATCAAATTCATCATGTGTGTAGATGCCAAAAGAACTCAGGGAAGTCCAACATAGTCACACTGAATTTAGAAAGAGGAAACGTCTCAAAACTGAGGGGATCCAATAAAAGGATGTTGAAAGGGAGGGTTCAAGAGGGTCAAACCTATCCAGGATGCCTGGAGTAGATTTAAAATATCAATAGAAACAGAGAAAGAACATACAGCGCAGTTTAGGGAAGCTATAGGAAGTCCATGAGTAGGGCAGTGTGGTTAACAAGTTGGGTCAAGGAAGCAATACATGGCATGCGGGCTTCCTTTAAATAGCGGAAGACTTGTCAAAGGAGAACAAAAAATGCACACATTCTGGCAAAAGAAATGTAGCTTGACAATTAGAGAAGTAGAAAGAAAAGGAGTTTGAGGAGCAGATTGCTGAGACATTGAGAGAATCAATGAATATTTTAGGGATGTGCGAATCAGCCAAACTAGAGCTCACCAAAGTTCTCCAAATTTCTTCTTGAAGCTTTTTCCTACTTGAGTCCATATCAAATTGCAAGCTTGTTTCATACTTTTTGCATTAAACTCTGTGTGTATTTTTGTGCATGTTTTTCCAAATGTTTCCATCAGTTGTGTGCATCTTTGAAATGGACACATTCTTCTCCCACTGATTAAAGCATACTTGTGCACATTTTTCAAAAGTATGAATTTCTTCATGCACATTTTTCAAATGTAGGCATGTTGTTAAACACATTTCTTGGTCTGCAAATCACACTGCAAGCTCAGAAATATGGACTTTGACAGCAGATTGAATCCAAGTCCGTGTTTGATCTGGAGGGTGGGAATTGGCTAAATTCTGATCAAAAACAGACTGAAATGAATTTCTCATACATCCCTAAAACATTTTCCCCAATATCTCAGGAGCAGATAAGCTGATCAGATGGGTGACAAAGACAGGAACAAACTGTTGAAGGAGAATAGGAAGTTTTCAGAGAAGTGAAATGAATTCTTTGTCTTAGGCTCCACTGTGGAACATGCTGGATTGATAGATATTAGAGCTGTACGCAAATGGCCTCTCAAAATTTTCCAGCCTACTTGAGGGCAGAGAAATTGGAGGGACAATTTCACTGAATTTCTCCTAGGCTAAGGGGAGGAGAGATTCTACAACAGTTTCTCACAGATAGGGCTCACTATTGGCAGGGGCTGTAGCACAGGTCCTTTCTTTTTTCCTAAGGGTTTTTGGTTTATTGCACTGCTCCTGCAAGGGGCAACAGCATCAGTTATGCTGAGGCTTCCACTTTTCTGAGGCAGAATTTTGAATTTCTTTTGGTTTTTGAGCTTACTTAATCACCGTGAGGTGGCTGAGAATGCTGTGTGTGCTTTCTCTCTATGTTTCACATCTTCCCGTTGCTCATCAGCCTCCAAAGCCACCTGCCATTCCTGAACTGAAAAGCCCCATGGGAGGAATTACCTCATCACGATGTCTTCCTCACGACAGCTTTAATTGAAGTATGGGAAGCTACAGGAGGCTACAGGCCACAGAGATTATTGTACAATGGCAGACAGGACACTCATGCACACTCCTCAGCCACCTCACAAGTAAGGTAAGCACAAGAACCCCAAACCCAGCCCATGATAATTTCACCAAAATTTCTGCTCTTTTGAATTTCTTTTTGAAAGCAGTTTCTTTTCCAACAAATTGTATGAGAATGGTTGAAAAACATGTGGGATTTTTTTTTGGCACAGCACTAATAGATATGCTTGAGTCAGTTTGGGGGAGTGGGTGATCTAGGGTGTCAACTTACAGGAAAAGCTTGGCAGAGTGGTTTGGATTGGGTGACAGAGGGCACAGGTAAGGCATAAGGCCTTTTAGGCACAACATATATTGTACGATATGTCACTTTCATAATCACAGTCTGTAGGTGGATGGTTATTATTCCCGTGTTACAGGTGGGGATCACTGCCTTGTTCTGGCGAAGGGGCTTGCGTAACTCAGTGAAGCCATAAGCTATGCCATCCAGGGCCACCCAAGATGGACAGGTCATGGCAGAGAGTTCTGACAAAATGTGGTCCACTGGAGAAGGAAATGGCAACCCACTCCAGTATTCTTGCCAAGAAAACCCCATGGAATGTATCACAAGGCTAAAAGATATGACACCGGAAGATGAGCCCCTCAGGTCAGAAGGTGTCCAATATACTACTGGGGAAGAGCAGAGGGTATTTCCAAGTAGTGCCAGAAAGAGTGAAGCGGCTGGGCCAAAGCCAAAAAGGACACTCAGCTGTGGATGTGTCTGGTGGTGAAAAGAAAATCCGATGCTGTAAAGAACAATATTGTTTAAGAACGTGGAATGTAAGATCAATGAATCAAGGTAAGCTGGAGGTGGTCAAACATGAGATGGCAAGACTGAACATCGACATCTTGGGAATCAGTGAACTAAAATGGACAGGCATGGGCAAATTTAATTCAGGTGACCATCATATCTGCTATTGTGGCCAAGAATCCCTTAGAAGAAATGGAGCAGCACTCGTAGTCAACAAAAGGGTGGGAAAAGCAGTACTGGGATACAATCTTAAAAACGATAGAATGATCTCGGTACGAATCCAAGGCAAACCATTCAACATCACAGTAATTCAAGTCTATGCCCCAACCACTGATGCCGAAGAAGCTGAGGTTGATCGGTTCTATGAAGACCTCCAACATCTTCTAGAACTAACACCAAAAAAAGATGTCCTCTTCATCATAGGGGGTTGGAATGCTAAAGTAGGAAGTCAAGAAATCACCGGGATAACAGGCAAGCATGGCCTTGGTGTACAAAATGAAGCAGGACAAAAGCTAATAGAGTTTTGCCAAGAGAACACGCTGATCATAGCAAACATGCTTTTCCAACAGCACAAGAGATGACTCTACACATGGACATCACCAGATGGTCAATATGGAAATCAGATTGATTATGTCCTTTGCAGCCAAAGATGGAGAAGCTCTATACAGTCAGTAAAAACAAGACCTGGAGCTGACTGTGGCTCAGATCATGAGCTTCTTGTTGCAAAATTTTGGCTGAAATTGAAGAACGTAGGGAAAACCACTAAACCATTCAGGTATGACCTAAATCATATCCCTCATGAATATACAGTGGAGGTGAGGAATAGATTTCAGGGATTAGACCTGATAGACAGAGTGCCTGAGGAACTATGGACGGAGGTCCGTAACATTATTCAGGAGGCAGCAACGAAATCCATCCCAAAGAAAAAAATGCAAGAAAGCCAAGTGGCTGTCTGATGAGGCTTTACAAGTAGCTGAGGAAAGAAGGAAGCGAAAAGCAAGGGAGAAAGGGGAAGATATATCCAACTGAATGCAGAGTTCCAGAGAATAGCAAGGAGAGACAAGAAGGCCTTCTTAAATGAACAGTGCAAAGAAATCGAGGAAAACAACAGAATGGGAAAGACTAGAGATCTCTTCAAGAAAATCAGAGATCTCAAGGGAACGTTTTGTGCAAAGACGGGCATGATAAAGGACAAAGAAGGCAGGGACCTCACAGAACCAGATGAGATTAAGAAGAGGTGGCAAGAATACACAGAAGAACTATACAGGAAAGATCTTAATGTCCCTGATAGCCATGATATCATGATATCAAGTTCAAGTCACTGAACTTGAGCCGGACATCCTTGAGAGTGAAGGTAAGTGGGCCTTAGGAAGCATTAGTAACAACAAAGCTAGTGGAGATGACAGTCTTCCAGCTGAGCTATTTAAAATCCTAAAAGATGATGCTGTTAAAGTGCTGCATTCAATATGCCAACAAATTTGGAACACTCAGCAATGGCCGCAAGACTGGAAAAGGTCAGTTGACATTCCAATTCCAAAGAAGGGCAACGCCAAAGAGTGTTCAAACTACCGCACAATTGTGCTCATTTCACATGCCAGCAAGGTGATGCTCAAAATCCTACAAGCTAGGCTTCAGCAGGTGCATCATGGAGAAAGCAAGAGAATTCCAGAAAAACGTCTATTTCTGCTTCATTGACTACGCTAAAGCCTTTGATTGTGTGGATGACAACGAACTGTGGCAAATTCTTAAAGTGATGGGAGTACCAGACCACCTTACCTGTCTCCTGAGAAACCTGTACGAGGGTCAAGAAGCAACAGTAAGAACCAGACATGGAACAACCGAGTGGTTCAAAACTGGGAAAGGAGTACGACAAGGCTGCATATTGTCACCCTGCTTATTTAACTTATATGCAGAGTACATCATGAGAAATGCCAGATTGGATGAATCAGAGGTCGGAATTAAGATTGCTGGGAGAATTATCAACAACCACAGTTATGCAGACGATACCACCCTAATGGCAGAAAGTGAAGAGGATCTCAAGAGCCTCTTGTTGAGGGTGAAAGAGGAGAGTGCAAAAGCTGGTTTGAAACTCAACATTAAAAAAACGAAGATCATGGCATCTGGCCCCATCACTTCCTGGCATATAGAAGGGGAAGAAATGGAAGCAGTGACAGATTTTACTTTCTTGGGCTCCAAGATCACCGCAGATGGTGACTGTAGCCATGAAATTAAAAGACGCTTGCTCCTTGGGAGGAAAGCTATGGCAAACCTAGACAGCATAGTAAGAAGCAGAGACATCACCTTGCCGACAAAGGTCCATCTAATCAAAGCTATGGTTTTCCCAGTAGTAATGTATGGCTGTGAGAGCTGGACTATAAGGAAGGCTAAGCGCTGAAGAATTGATGCTTTCAAACTGTGGTGCTGGAGAAGACTCTTACGAGTCCCCTGGACTGCAAGGAGGCCAGATCAGTCAATCCTAAAGGAGATCAACCCTGAGTGCTCATTGGAAGGACAGATACTGAAGCTGGAGCTCAAATATTTTGGCCACCTAATGCGAAGAGAAAACTCTCTGGAAAAGACCCTGATGCTGGGAAAGACTGAAGGCAAAAGGAGAAGGGGACGGCAGAGGATGAGATGGCTAGATAGCATCACTGATGCAATGAATATGAACTTGAGCACGCTCTGGGAGAGAGCGCAGGACAGGAAGGCCTGGCATGCTATGGTCCATGGGGTCACGAAGAGTCGGACACGACTGAATGACTGAACAACAACAACAGGTGGGGAAGCTGAGGGTGGGAGGCAGTAGGGGGCTCAACTGCTCCTGATGGGTTGAAAAAATGCTTGAGGGTTTCTGGGCCACATGGCATAGCCACACCCTTTGCTGCTGACACACCAGTCCCCCCCCTCCAATTCAGAACATGTTAGGAAGTATGTACTGATGTATGCACACAGAGCTTCTCAGATGAGGGGTGGCGTGATTGGCCCAGGGTCCCTCTCACATGGAGGAGTTCTGCATGCAAACACAGGTACCGGCATACAGAGTCTTCCAAAGAGTTCTGAATGCATGGGATGAGGCTACCCTTTGCAGCCCTTTGACCCCCACGTGTTCTTCCAATGTATGGGGACTGGGTTATGCAAATCCCATTAGTGACTTGCCCAAAGGCATTCATGGCCAAAATGGGATGTGGATTCAACTCCAAAGTTCAACAAGGTCTTAGTGGTTCACATTTGCTCACACACATGCACAAAAGGGGACAGAAATCTAATGCATAGAAATCTGATCAATGTTAGCTTTGCAGACATTTCTACAAAGCATGGTTCTGGAAGGCTAAGGAGGAGATAACTCAGAGATGGGAAAGCAATGGACCTTAGGCAAAGCACCAAGGGACAGCTGAAGCTTTGATTGAAGAGCCAACATAGCTGAAATTGGCAGGGTGGGATTGGTTGGCAATGGGACATATCTTGAGGGAGAGGATGGGAAAGGGATGCAAGCTTAGCTGAGCTAGGATAGCGATGGGTCTGCAAGCTGGTTGCCAACTGACCAGAAAAATTATCATGGCCTGTGCTTGTGTCTTTCACAGCAGTTTGATAGGCAACATTTGAGAGGTGACTTTTTCAGGGCATGTGGCTGAGCATTATCACTTGCTAATCCCTACAGATCAAGTGCAGGTTAAAGGCACTGGTGAAAAATAACATAAAAAGCAGTTCATTTGTTCCATTTTGAAAGGCATCAGGAAAGCTAGGGACAGGAACCCAAGTTTAGACACAAGGAAGCTCAAATATACCAGTGTGAATGTGATTTAGGCCCTCTCCTCAGCTTATTGTCATTCTTCCAGCGGATGCACTAATGTGCATTACCCTAATGGTGACTTTATTCCCTTGCACCAAGGAACTGACCTGCAGGGCCCCTCTGGAGTGCTTCCACTGGGGGTCTCTCCTTGCACTTTCCACTGGACCTGGGATGGAGGCCAAGAGTGGAAGGAGCAGGTACAGAAGAGGCTAGTGTCCTCATGCCAGCACATGGTGCTGGGCTGGGAGCTGCTGAGTCTGGGCCCATCTGGAAAAGAGCAAAAGGGAAAAGAGAGCGAGAGCGAGTGAGAGAGGGTGAATGGATCAGGCCCAGGAAAAAAGAAACTCTGCCCATCATTGCACAATAGAGTGCCTGAAGGCAGCGCCATGGAAACAGAGAGAAATAGCCCAGTTATATGGGTCCCCAAAAGGCCCCTCCCCAAGGTCTTACATAGCACATGCAACTGAAAGGACTTCCTGATAGTTCCACATGGATACTTCACTTGGCACTGATACTCCCCAGCATCCTGTGGTCCAACCTTGAGCAACAAGTGTGTGTTCAGGTTGTCCCACTTGGGGTCATGGAGGGGATTCTGCCCCTTCATCCAGGTCAGAGTGGGATCAGGTCTGCTATCAGCCCTGCAGTGGAGTCCAACATTGTCACCTTCCTTGGCCATCACAGGATCAAAATCCCTTTCTGTATTTTCCGAGTACGAGGCTACAAAGAAAGCAGGATTAGAGTTGCATTTGGATCCTTGCTTCAATGCAACGTGAGATGACACTGATAACCACCTTGTCCATTTCACACCATATTTCCCTTCTCTATCCACAGAACAGCAGCAGCACAGCTGTTATGGCAAGGATGGGCAACCTCTAACCCATGGCTGAATGAGGCTTGCGAGGCCTCCCCATCTGGCCTGCTGTGGCCCTGGTGAGGAGAAGGGTGGTCCAGTCTGGTGATGGAGGAAGAGAGAGAGTCTCTTCATCCACCACCCAGATCATGTTCCTGTCTCTGTGCACAGAGAAAAAGCACTGTCTTTTTCTCCATTTATGGAGAGTCACTATCACCAGTGATAGGTCCCAGAGCCCTGTAGTTCAAGAGTCACGTGTGCATTCCAATGGACACCTGCCTTTCGTCGCTTGCCACACATGGGCTGGTCCTTTTGCCCAAAGTGCATTATGATTTGAAAGGGGGCTGGTGTTATGGTTGGAAGAATGCTTTCCCAGCTTTTGTGTGTTCAGTTCAACCATAACTCATGAACCACCAGAGGCTTTGCCACTGATACATAGCAGGTAGGTGTGCGTGTGCACGTGTGGGGTGTAGGTATGCTGAGCTGGATCAAGACTGTGGCATGTGGGAAATTTTTCCTTTTAACCTTTTGCCCCTTCCATGGTCCCGCTCAGAATTGGGCCCCCTGTGCCTTCTATTTGGGATTCTTTTGGGGAGCACCAAAACGTTGTCAAAAGCAACAAGCAGTTCTCACAACATGGTTAATATAACATTTAGTGGTAGCAGCAAAGGGAGGAGTTCAAAATCTTTCTAACACCAGTCTTATTTCATATGAAATTCTAAAAAGGTTTTTAAACATTTAAGAAATATCCCTGCCAGTCCAAATTCAGATATACTCCGTTCTTCCCATATTTCATGTTCTCCAGTTCATTCCTCTATTTTCATTACTTTCTCACAGAAAAGAGTGAGAAATGAATGGGGGAGCATTTATTTTGTCTTCCCTTCATTTTCTGTTGTGTTCACCCTGCTTGGCTTGTTTCGAAGCAAAATCATAGGAGGTTTTTGCCATGGTGGCATCAAATTCAGTGGTGGTGGGTCAGGGTGGGGGAGTGCAAAATTGCCCAGGGGTCCCATATGTGTCCTGCAAACCTTGTGTTGCCTACCATCCCTGATTTAGGGGTTCATATCTCACCAAGTTGTCCATGGCTCATCACATTCACTGTGATTTCGAGGAGCTGCTTCGACTCTTCAGATAGGAAAGAGAAAAGTGAAGAGCAGTGGAAGGAGAGCTGAACAACCTGGAGGCAAAGGACTGAGGGCTTATGCTTCCCAGGAAGGGGAGAGATGATCGCAGCTCTTGGAAAAAGAAAAGAAGAGCTACAGGAGCTACAGGAGCTACTCCCAATCCATGACCATGTGACCATGTGCACAAGCATCTGGGTAAAGCTCTATGCTGTTTGGCTAGGGAGGGTGTGAAAGTGATGCCAGCCCCGTAGGTCCATCTATCACTGGGGTGTGGTAATTATTTGACACAATGGTCCAGGAAATTTCAGTTCGGGTCCCTGAACAGCTTCCTGGTGCCTGGTAGGCAAAAGGGACTAGCTCCCTGCAAAGCAGCTCAGAAACCTTCAAGATCTCTGTCAGCTTTGAGCAAACAAAGGAAGAAAATAGAGGAACCTCCCCGCGCACCTCTCACAAGATATATGAGACACGTATTATGGATGGTGCCCGTTACTATGTTCCTGAGGCCAGATTCTCCATGTTTGGGGGATGAGGCCATGGGCTCTGGGAAGATGATGGTGTAGGAGAAGGCATTTCTCTCAGCTTTGTCCCCAGATGATCCCACTTCCCTGGAGGCCCTGATGCAGAAGCAGGGCAACAGGTTCCCCACCCCTGTTCTAGACTGAGCTCCACTTGGTGTACCTGGGACCTGAATTCATGCCATCTATTACCTTGTACCTGAACTCTTACCTTGAATCAGGACTCCTACTAGAGACCCTGCTTTGGCTGGAACCCCCATCTGGCTGTGACCACCCCCTTGAATCAAACACCTGTGTTTCCTTTCTCTTCGCCCTCCAGCCTCATCGCCCCCCTCCAGTAAGACTACCCTTTTAATGTTCCTTTGACAATAACTTTAATTTCAGACTAGGGATGGTGGAAATATCCACAATGGAACCAAACTAGGTAGTATTTTGATGAATTCCACTGGGCAGGTTCTGCCAACATGCAGACTGTTTTTCTCACTCTCTCAATTTTGTGCAAATTCCATCATTGAAAAATATGCAAAAGATAAAAAAAGAAATGGCAAAAAATGTGCATTTCCCCATAGGCAAAAGCATGAAAATGCACATGGGGGGGGGGGATTTTGCACATTTTGTGGGAATGTGCACAATTTCACATGTGTGCCTTTGTGCAAATTTGGGAACTAAAAAAAATCTTATTCTGTTGATGGGTGAACTGCGGAATGAATGGTGCCTGACAATCTGCGAAGCACAGATAGAACAATTTTACCCAATCCGTACATCCCTAATTACAGCAGACATGTGGTAGAAATAGCTATGCACTTCCATGCACCTTAATGTTAATCAAATAACTCCACTGCACTGTGGTGCAATCCATGAATGGAAGCCTGAAGATTGCCAAGTGATGTGTTAATGAAATGTGAATAGCTTTGATGGAGGTGTATATGACTGCTGCTAAGGCCATAGTAGCTTTCGGTGGTGGATGTAGGGGATAGATTAATAAGGGGAGAAATAAAACCCCCAGGAATTGGTTCACTTTAGATGTTATGCTGATGCAAAGAGAACAGGAAGTATAAGTGACTTGCATGTCTTGTTTCTTTTCCTCCTCAGCTTCATGTCTGTCCCAAGGCTTTTCCTTCCTACAATAAGAGATGTGAACCATCTATCTTTGGCATTCCAATAATGTTAGGAATAGGAAGCAAGAGACATTTATGTTTCCTGTTCTTTACACATCATCACAATGCCTATAGCCACTGATGTAATTATAGGTAGCACAGTTCTCAGATCTAGAGGGAGAAAGAGAACAAAATAGCCAGGGGATAAACAACAACAACAACAACCCTTGCCTGTCACAAAAACTTGAAGCATTTTATGAACATAACTGTATTTTAAAACCAGTCCTCCTTCAACTCTGAAGTAATACAATGCCTGGTCCTGTATTTGGGCATCAGTGATACTGAGGGAGCAGTTGCCTTGACCTAAGTCTCCAGTTAACAGGTAACGGTTCTTAGCGGATGTCTCGATGGTCTGTCTCTGGTCATTGGTGGCCACAAGAAGACCTGGGTGACGTCTGCTGGAGGCATAAAATATGTGCCTTGACCCTTCCTTATTCTTAAACCAGTAGCCATATAATTTTTCAGAACCATTCCCATGCTGATGGTTATAAGTGAACTGGCAGGGAATGTGAACACAGAGACCTCGCTGCACAGAGACAGAAGCAGGCACTCTCAGTGTATAACCTGGATGTTGGCTCAGTGTACCTGCCAGAGGAAAGATGGAAGCTGTTAGGTTAGGTGGTCTGGGGACAGATGAATATGTCAGTCCAGGTCTGGGCTGACCCTCCTATCAGTCTACTGAGGCCATATGGGGCTGTTTCACACACTGGACATTGAAAATTGTTCAAGGTACCTGGAGATTAGGGATGTACGAAAGTCACTTACCTTTCCGCGGATTATGTTGATGGTGGGGGGGGAGGCGTTCTGTCCCTCCCACCGGAATCCTCAACCAGGGGGGAGGCGATCCGTTCCTCCCCCCCGGAATCCTCCATGGCCGGCTATGCTCCGCGGCAGCTCTGCGGAGCAGCCGGCCAGGCCTAGCCAGGCCAGAGCCATCCGCAGCCGGATTTCTGGCCGCGGAGGGCTCTGGGGAAAAAAACGAACAAAAAACTTCGTACACAAATGGTGGTGGCTACGGCTGCCACCATTTGTGTTCCTTATTTTTGGCTGTCTTAATCTACGTAAATATTTACATAGACTATGACAGCAAAAATAAAGGGGAACGCAAATAGCGTAGCAGGCGCTATTTGCATCCCTTTTTGATTCACCGTTTTAGCCTACGTAAATATTTACGTAGGCTAAAACGGCGAATCAAAAAGGGACGCAAATAGCGCCCGCTACGTTATTTGCGTTCCCCTTTATTTTCTCCATCATAGTCTACGTAAATATTTACATAGACTAAGACGGCCAAAAATAAGGAACGCAAATGGAGGCAGCCGTAGCCACCGCCATTTGCATACGCAGTTTTTTTTTTTTTTAACCCAACCATGATAGGCTATGTAAATCTTTACGTAGCCTATCACGTTGTTTTTTGTTTGTTTGTTTGTTTTTACAAGACTGCAAGTGGCGGCAGTGGCAGCCGGTTGGAAGACCAGCCGCCTCCGCCGCCGCCTGGAAGATCTGCCCCAGGTAAGTCGCGTCCCGGGGGGGATCCACGGGGGGCGGGGGGGCAGGTCGTTCCGCCACGGAGTTTGGGGGGCCGAATGCACTGGCATTCAGCCTCACCGAGATCCATGGCGGAATTCTCTGCCATCCTTACCGGAGATACTGCTAGGTGGATGCAGGGGGGTCCCCATCATACCATCAGTATTATTATGTATTTGATTTATTTGTTTATTGCACTTGCATAAGCTGCCTTAACATTGTTCTCTGGGTGGCCCACAACTGTACAATAATAAAATACAATATGAAAAAATACAATATACTCAGGCAAGCTAATTGCAGCATACGTCTCTCTCCCTCTCTCCCTCTCTCCCTCTCCAGAAAAACAAATAAAACCAATTTCACAGCATGAATAAAAATAAATGATATATAAATAGAGCTTTATCATTTGAACATGGAGATCACAGATCTTACCATCCTCCTTGTACCAGACTGCTTATGTCTTAATCAGCCTCTTCTCCAACTACCATTGGTACCTCCAGCTCTCTTGCCTGTAATTCTGTCTAAATGGGCTCTGTACAGCCATCATTTGTGCAAAATCGGCCTTTCCGTCAAATGCTGAACTGCCATTTTTATGCAAAATGGTGGCTTGGTGAGGGATCAGGGATCCCTGCGCTTGCCCGACTTGGAACACGGTTTGGCAAGCATGGGGATCTGTGGACTGGCATCTGGGGGGCCGAGCCAGCAAGAAATTGCTGAGCTTCTTGCTTCACGCCCCCTGCCCAGCATTGTCTATTAAAGAACATACCATCTGTACATCACTGGATCTAGCATTTCCCAACACTGCTCCAATTCATTGGCTGCCACTTGAATGCTGTGACATCTCTCATCACATGTATTTTTTATTAGTGATGTTCTGCTATTGATGTTTTATTATTTTTTTTTTTAAAAACCAATGTATTGTTGGTTTATTATACTCCATTTTCTTTTTATTGCAAGCAGCTATGACTATTATCATAATAGAAAGCAGAATAGAAAGAATAAATAAACTAAGGGTGCAATCCTATGCATCTTTAGACAGAAGAAGTCCTACAACTCCCAGCATTCCCCAGCCAGTAACGGTAACTGGAGAATGCTGGAAGTTGTAGGACTCTTTTCTGTCGAAACATGCATGGGATTGCACCCTAAACTTTTTTAGGCAACAGGGGGAGTTGAGGGGGATATTTTATTTAGCTAGTAGCTAAGGTGTAATTACTTATGTCTTTATTGATTAATAACAAGGGATTTGCTTGCAAAATGTTTCTCTTGCTAGAACATGAAATCAAGCTAGTATGACAGAATGCTAGACATTATAAATATTTGCTTGAAGAGTTTTCTGATTTCTGTATGTCATTCATTCATGCTGATCTTTGCAGAGAAAGGCAAAGATCAGAACAGCAAGCACCCTAACAGAGATACTTTTAGTAGAGACAAAGAATAGGGGAAGTGAGGGGGAGATGTGTTCCCTGTCATGCCTGGTTCAGCCTTCACTGACCAGTATCGAGGTGTTCCTTGCAGAGTGTTTCACTTGCTAGAGCATGAAATCGAACTCACGTTACATAGTACCAAACAATATGAGATATTTGTTTTTAATGAATGTGTTGATCTCTGGACTTCCACACCAACCTTTGTAGAGAAAGGAAAGGATCAGAACAATCAGTGTTTCCATAGAAGAGGTCAGATTCTTCCCTCTCCAGGGGGGATCCACAATGCCCTCCTGTAACTTGGCATACTGATAGCATTGGTGCTTTCTTTTCAGGGGCAGCAACGCTGTACCAGAGAGTGAGAGAAGCAGCCTGAGTATGAGCAGACAAGAACCAAATGAACACCAAACTAACAGGGGGCTTCTCCACATGGGGCTTTTCTTCTGCGATTGAGATTGGTTACTCATGGATGTTTGCAGGTTGTTTACATGATGTTGTCAACTTCCAGCACTTCTCCCATGCTTTCTGATAATTTCCGCAGCTTCATTTGAAATGGAAATAATGAAGTAATAAAAAGACGCAGTTTGAAGAGGTTTGAATTTGCCCGTGTAAAGAGGAAGTGATGCTATAACAACAGTGTCATCTAGTGGCTGTTTAATGAAACATATAGAACTTGCAGATAAAGCCAATCCTCCAAAACAGAAACCCAGAACCCAGGAAGTGTGTGTGAAGGAGCCCATCTTAGGAGCAAAGAATCTGGAAGCAGAAGCCCCAGTAAAGTTGAGGGATAAAAAATCTGATGTGGAGAAGCCCACTGACTGACTGCAGAGGTCTTCATAGCTCATAGAATAACCAAACCCAAAGAATAGGAGTATAGAATCATAGATTCATAAAATGTTACAGTTAGAAGGGACATCTAGTATGGGCATCTAGTCCAACCCCCTGATCACTGCAAGAGGCCATCTAGTCCAACCAGTGGAGGCTGATGTCTCCAATCTCAGTGGAGCAGAGAATCCAGTTCGAGTTTCAGTCAGAACCAGTCAGAACTCTAAAGGAGCTCTCCAAGGTGCAGTTGCCCCGCTGACATTGGAGCCACCAGCCTCTGCTGAGTCCAACTCTCTGCTCTGTGCAAGATCTGCAATGGAGAATGCATCCCTCTCAGATAGGATGGTCATAAATAAATCCAGTGATGGAGAGTTTACCTTCTCCTAAGACAGTTTGTTCCACTGTCAAGCAAAATCTCTTACTGTTGGTTACTAAACATTTCTCTTGATGTTTAGTCAAACCCACTCATTAAATAATCAGAAAGTCCCTGGTTCAAATCTCACTCACACTCAACTTCGATTAGGTAGGCCTCCATCTCTTGCCTCAGCTGGCTAAATGTAATTGGATGATAATGCAGAACCATCTTAACAAAACTGGCCTAAGGCGTTTTGGCATCTAAGATGGACAATCTAAATGCTGCTCCCTTCCCTGCTCCCATGCTAAAAATATATGAACTTCAGCTGGTCCAAAACAGGGTAGTGAGACTGTTAACAGGGATTGGCCATCCAGATCACATTACACGAGTACTTTTCCAGCTGCACTGGCTGCCAGTCCATGTCCAGGCCTGATTCATAGTGCTGATATCAGCTTTCAAAGCCCTAAACAGCTTGGGGCCAGGTTATCTGGAGGATTGCCTCTTCCCATATGTACCTGCCCAGACTCTAAGATCATCTTCAGAGGTCCTTCTCTGGGAGCCCCTGCTAAAGGAAGTGAAGTGGGTGACTACCAGGAAGAGGGCCTTTTCTGCTGTGGCACCCCAGCTGTGGAATGAGCTCCCTAGAGAGATTTTCCTTCGCACCTATGTTGTACTCCTTTCAGCGCCAGGTGAAGACTTTTTAATTTTCCCAGCATTTTAGCACTCTAGTACTTCAGCTCTGCTGTTTTAAATTTATATTTTAAAACTCTGCATTGCTGGTAGGTTTTATTCTGGTTGTATTTTTATGTTGTAGTTTTAAGCTTTCATATTTTAAATTATTTTATGTTGTAATTTATGGTTTTAATTTTTGTGTCCTGCCCAGAGAGCTTCAGCTATTGTGGGACATAGAAATGAAAACAAACAAATAAATAACAGACAGTTTGAGTGCTGCCGAATGGCACCTCAAATTGACACCTAAGGCAGCTGCATAATTTCATGGGTAGTCCAGCCTTGTCCGCAGAGAGGAGTTGTAAAGTTTTCTGAGGTAATTTATGTAAAGAGCTTTCAGTCTTAGCAACATGGTAAGTATTGTTACAAAAACAGCAGGCAGTGGTTATGAGAGAGCCAAACTAAATTTGAGTGGTTGGGCAATTTGGAAAAAGTCAGGCATTTTGTCTCAGAGGCCATCACCTCCTTGCCACACAGAAGTATGACGGAACTGAGAAAAGGAAAAGCAGGAGAAACCACAGTTTAGCTGTTAAAATTTGGTTCCTCTTGCTGTGGTTAGTTCCCTGAAAAGCAGAAATGGTAGTAGAAGCCAGGCCATGACGGCAGAGTCCGGGATCGCATGGAGAGTTCTACTCGCGTTCAAGAGCAGAGCCCCTGTTCAGACTTTGCTGATTCAACATGACGAGGTCTGAACTGAGGGGCAGGGTTAATAAACCCAGAGATGTAGGGGGCACTACCCGTCCATGGTCCAGCTCTCTACCAATTTTAAACCCTCATGCCTTCAGGAAAATGCTGTCAAGGGCTCCTTGGAGGCCTCTCTCAGTCTAATCCAGTAGCCAAGTCCAGACACAGACAAAGGGATTCTTTTCAAAGCTTTATTCCTCTTTTACAACTTAACTCTACTGTCAGTAACTAGATCTGAGCAGCAGAGTACCTATGCCCTAAGTTGGAACAGTTGGTCCCCATTTGAAAGGGAATCACTGAAAGACCCTGAACTTAAGGGCTAGGGAGAGTCCCTCCCCTTTTCCCTTGGATCCTCTGGGCGCAGCTGTTGTTTGCGCGCCAACCGGGCACTACGCCTCCTTTCCACGCCCTCCATTTGGCGCCGCTGTCTGCGTCGGCGTCGCGCGTCCATCAGGTCTGTTTCCCATGCTCTGTCACTCCCAGGACTGCTATCTAAGCTAGGAATGCCGGTGGGAGGAATCTCCATTAGCTGTTGGCCCTGGGAAAGAGGAGCGCGCTCCTCTCCCAGGAGCAACTCCTCTTCCTCAGAATCAGAACTACTCTGGGATTCTATGGGCTCAGTGTCCACCCTGACAAACACCTGAACAGGTCTTTAGCGGGTACATGTTTTGGGTTCGGCTGGCTATACACCATATCAGGCTGAAAGGATATTAATTTAAGTTCGTTTCTATTTCTTGTGTATTTGCATTTCCAGATGATGCTCAATTTTCTGAAGTGGTAGGAAGTTCACCATAACATTCACTGGGTCAGTGTCCTTTGCAAGACAGAATGCCCAGAAGAATCTTGCTGGGTTTTTTTTTGTAACATTCTTCTCATTTGCAAATCTGTTGTCTGAGCAGGTGTGACAGGGGTGCAGAAGAAAGCACACAGGATGTGTTAGTGGAAGGATGGGGAACCTGATCAGGCCTGTCCTGTGTAGGTTCCCCAATCAGCCTGTAGAACCACCTTGGATTCCTCCAGGGGCACGGCCTGGCCTCCAAACCCTGCCCTCCACTGTTATCTCCAATCTGATATCAGAGATAACAGCAGGGATCCTGCTCCGCACTACTCCCCCTCCCAATTTGCAGAGATAATGGTAGTGAGGAGATAACAGCAGGAATCCCTGGAGCCCTGCTACCCTGGAGGAATCCTAGGAGGCTCTGCAAGCTGGACAGGGATACTCTGTGGGCTGGATTGGGCTGTGGGCTGTGGGCTGGAGATTCCCCATCTGTTCCCTAACACATCTTATGTGCTTGCTTCTGCACCCCTGTGACAACTGATCAGTTAGCACAATCGCAAATGATAAGGATGTTACAAAAACACCAGAAGCTGCCAGTGCATTCCATCTTTGGATAGGTACCTTCTGATATATGGCTTTTCGTGGTTGGTAAGCATCCAGTACCACAATTATTTTGTCCAGGATGCACCTTGTTTCTTAGCACTCCATTCTCCTTTTCCTATATGTGCCCAGTGTCCTGATTTCCCATGGATAATTCTGTTTTCCTGTGCCCCTCAGCATGAAGAAAAGCAACATGTTAGGTGTGACATCAGTGGCTGTGGCCATGCTCACCGACATCCTCTGGCCCATGGAGGGCCCAATGGGGGGAAGCTCAGCCCCGATTGAAAACAAATTCCTCACCTCTTTATTAGGGTCACTACCATTTGGAAACCATATACACTGGACTCAGTGTTGCAATGGCTTCATGTGGCAATTGCTCCAGGCACCACCATGAGCAGGTTGATAAGCAGATCATTCAATCTATATGGAGAACTTCCCTGCCAACTATCCATGTGAGCAGGACAAACCATGTGGTGAGTCACTGCATACAGTGTTTGCTCCTGATTTTGGAGGAGGGGAGCCTAGGGATGTACAGATTGTGTGAAATCTGTTCTGTCTGTGTTTTGCAGATTGTCTGGTACCTTTTGTTCCGTTGTCCACCCATCGACGGAATCAGATTTTTTAAAAATTTCTGCAAATGTGCAATTGCGCAATTTTACTAACATGCACAAATTCCCCGAAAAGCACATTTTAACACTTTAGGCTATGATGGAAATGCACATTTTTGGCTGTTTTTTTTTTAATTTTGCATATTTTTCTATGCTGAAATTTGCACAAAATTCAGGAAAGTTAGACAATCGGTCTGCAAGTCGATGGAATCAATCTGACAGGGAAAAAGCTGGTCTGAGGTGGAATCTGTGGGTCAGATTCATGAAAATCCAAACTCATTTGGTACTGTTCTGGATTTTTCTGACAGCCCCAGGGAAGCCATTGGGTAAGATGCCCCCACTGGACCCTCTCCCTGAGTGAGTGTCCCTCACTGCCGAGGTGGTCAGTCTGTTTGTGGTGGGCTTAGGGCAATGACCTTACTGCCCTGGTGCAATGTTATCAGTCACAATGTTGCATCACCTCAACTACAAATCAAAGTTTACAGGTCAGCGACCTAGAAAAATGAAACTGCAAGGGTGCAGCATTTGTGCCTTGAAATTTAGGAAGCAAAACTGGAAAGGTGCAGGAAAGTCATCTGGAAAGTCATCGTGTGAGTCAGATATGAGTGGAAAGAGGGATATTGCAGGATGGGAACAGTGGCCCCAGTGTGATCAAATTCAACATGTCTGTAAATACCAAAAGGCAAACCTAGACAGCATAGTAAGAAGCAGAGACATCACCTTGCCGACAAAGGTTCGTATCATCAAAGCTATGGTTTTCCCAGTAGTAATGTATGGCTGTGAGAGCTGGACTATAAGGAAGGCTGAGCGCTGAAGAATGGATGCATTCGAACTGTGGTGCTGGAAAAGACTCTTACGAGTCCCCTGGACTGCAAGGAGGTCAAATCAGTCAATCCTAAAGGAAATCAACCCTGACTGTTCATTGGAAGGACAGATACTGAAGCTGAAGCTCCAATATTTTGGCCACCTAATGCGAAGAGAAAACTCACTGGAAAAGACCCTGATGCTGAGAAAGATTGAAGGCAAAAGGAGAAGGGGATGGCAGAGGATGAGATGGCTAGATAGCATCACCAATGCAATGAATATGAACTTGAGCACGCTCCGGGAGAGAGCAGAGAACAGGAAGGCCTGGCGTGCTATAGTCCATGGGGTCACGAAGAGTCAGGCATGACTTAATGACTGAACAACAACAAATACCAAAATCACTCAGGAAAGTTCAACATGGTCACATTGGATTTAAAAAGAGGAAACTTCTCAAAACTGAAGGGATTTGATAAAAGGAAGTTGAAAGGGAGGGTTCAAGTGGGGTCAGGATGCTTGGGGGGGGTGATTTAAAACACTAATAGAAATTGAGAAGGAGTGTACAGTGCAGTTTAGGGAAGCTTCAACAAGTCCAAGAGGAGAGTAATGCGGTTGATGAGCTGGATCAAGGAAGCAATACATGGCATGCAAGCTTCCTTTAAATAGCAGAAGCCTTGTCAAAGGAGAAAAAGAAAAAGCAAAGAACAAAAAAGGCACACATTCTGGCAAAAGAAATGCAAGTTTCCAATAGGGTCGATTTAAAAAGCAGGGGTGATGAGAAAGTCATCTCCCCACCTCCTCAGGTACATTCTTGGGCTGCGATGTTGGGGAGCCACTTTCAGCACATTTGAGGGCATAGTGGAGAAATTCAGATGACTTTCTTGGGTGGGGGATTTACATCCTAAGCCTTTACTATTATTTTGGCCCCTCCCCTTTGAGCCTCTTTGTACTGGAGGCTGGCCCGAAGGGCAGTCTGGGGATTCTGCTTGTGTACCGTCCACACCGCTGAACGACTGACTTCCTGGCCGAGGTGCTTGAGGTGGTCTCTGATGTGCGTGTACAGTTCCCTAACTTATTGGTGTTGGGGGACTTCAATGTACATTCAGAGGTCATCCTCACAGGAGCACCTTGGGACTTCATGGAGACCATGGCTTCCTGGGAGCTGCACCATATTCTAACTGGGCCCACCCATGTAGCTGGTCATGCACTAGAGCTTGTGTTTGTTTCTGGAGAAGCGGGGAGTGATCTGGAAGTCAGGGGTATAACCACCACCCCCTTGTCATGGTCAGATCACTATCTGGTGACATTAGACTTCTCGGTTCCACAACCCCTCCGCAGGGTGGAGGACCCATGAAAATGGTCCACCCCAGGCGTCTTATGGATCCAAATGGATTCCTGAACATGCTTGGGGATTCGCTGGAGCACACCAACAGCCACTCGGTCGAGACCCTGGTGGGTGGCTGGAATGCCGCAATCACTGGGGCATTAGATCGGGTGGCTCCAAAACACCCTCTCCCCCTGAACAGGGCTTGGACTGCACCATGATTCAATCTGCAGTTACGAGCTCTGAAACAGGAGGTGAGACGGTTAGAGCGCCAGTGGCGGACGTCTCGCTCCAAAGACGATCAGACACGGGCTAGAGCTGTATCTTCAGCCTATCACGTGGCGGTGAAGGCAGCAAAAAAGGAATATTATGCTGCCTCCATCGTGTCTGCAGAGTGCTGTCCCAGGAGGCTGTTCCAAGTGGTCCGGAGCCTGTTCGGTCCTGTGGCTCCGGAACTGCTGGAACATTCTAAGTCCTCCTGTGAGGCCTTGGCAAGGCACTTTGCAGATAAAATTGATCAGATTAGGTGTGTTACTCCGCATGCTATGGATACAGTTAGTGAGCAAGAGGTGGCCTGTGGAAAACCAGTTTTGTGGGATCGGTGCCAGCTTCTTGCTCCTGATGAAGTGGACAAGGTGCTTTCATTTGTAAGGCCGACCACCTGCTTACTTAATCCTTGCCCATCTTGGCTCATCATGGGCTGCAGAGAGAGACTGGGTGAGGGGATCAGGGCAGTGGTGAACGCCTCCCTTGAGGAGGGAGTGATGCCATCAGCCCTCAAGGAGGCAGTGATAAGACTACTCTTAAAGAAGCCCTCCTTGGATCCCCAAGTTCTGAACAACTTTCGCCCAGTCTAAAATCTGCCATTTTTGGGCAAGGGGATTGAGTGGGTGGTGGCAATGCAGTTGAAGGCACACTTGGAAGAAGCCGATTATCTAGACCCATTTCAGTCAGGCTTCAGGCTTGGGCATGGGACAGAAACGGCCTTGGTCGCCTTGGTGGATGATATGAGGATGGCTCTGGATAGGGGTGAATGCTCCTTCCTTGTTCCCCTTGACCTCTCAGCGGCTTTTGATACCGTTGACCATGGTATCCTCCTGGACCACCTGGAGGAGTTAGGCATTGGAGACACCGTATTGCGGTGGTTTCGGTCCTTCCTCTCCGGCAGGTACCAGAGGGTAGCACTGGGAGAGGAGGTTTCAGACCCGTGGCCGCTCACTTGTGAGGTGCCACAGGGTTCCATCCTCTCCCCGATGCTATTTAGCATCTATGTAAAGCCGCTGAAGGCTATCATCAGGAGGTTTCGGGTGCAGTGTCATCAGTATGCGGATGACATGCAGCTCTACCTCTCATTCAAATCTTCACCAAGGTTGGCCATAGAATCCCTGTCCAAATGTCTGGAGACAGTGAGTGGCTGGATGGGGAGGAATAAGCTGAAGCTGAACCCTGACAAGACCGAGGTACTTCTGATGGGAGACAAGAGGAGGCTGGGGGATGTTGACCTGGTGTTGAATGGGGTACAGCTACCCTTGAAAGACCAGGTCCGCAGCCTGGGGATCATTTTGGACTCCCAGCTGTCCATGGAGGCTCAGGTGTCAGCTGTGAGCCGGACAACGCTGTATCAACTCCATCTGATACGGCGGCTGCGCCCCTTCCTTCCCAACCATCTGCTCCCATTGGTAGTACATGCCCTGGTCTCCTCTTGTTTAGACTACTCTAATGCACTCTACGTGGGGTTACCCTTGAAGACAGTTCGGAAGCTGCAGCTGGTACAGAACGCGGCGGCTCACCTGATTAAAGGCAGCTGCCGGCGAGATCACATCACTCCAGTGCTGAAGGAGTTGCACTGGTTACCAGTTGTTTTCTGGGCCAAATTCAAGGTGTTGGTTTTGACCTTTAAAACCCTATATGGTTCCGGCCCAGCCTATCTTAAGGAGCGCCTCCAGCAACACCAGACAGGCCGCTTAGCAAGATCAGCCTCGGATGGCCTTCTCTCTGTCCCATCAGCCAGGACAGCAAGACTGGCGGGGACGAGGGACAGGGCCTTTTCTGTGGTAGCTCCCACTCTGTGGAACTCCCTCCCTAGGGAACTCCATGCCCCCTCTTTAATGAGCTTCCGCCGTGCATTAAAAACATGGTTGTTCAGGCAAACATTTGGGGTGGGTTAGGGTATTTTAGAAAATGTTTTTATTGTAGAATTTTATTGTTTTAAACTGTTTTATTATATGTTGTACATCACCCAGAGTAGCTGGGTGACCAGCCAGATGGGTGATTAATAAATTTAATTTAATAAATAAATTGCCCCCACCCACCACTGGAATGTGGTCCCTGAGAGCTTCTCCAAAACTGAATTTGTCTCTCAGGATAAAAGAGGTTCAACGCCCCTACTGTAGAAATTTGAATTGGACAAGGATGGCAGAAAAACATTTTAGCCTGAGCTAAATGGGTTACAGACTCAGAAAGGGGGATTTGCAACAACTGCTCTCTGGGAATGTATTTGCTACTTGCCTCTACTTATGCTTTGCTTGCACGTTAGTTAGCCAAGCAAATATTACACATGCACCTTAAGTCGCCTGGGCTCTTTCAGCAGAAGGAAGTGAATCTTTGTACAGTCAGTCAGCTACATTTTTGTACGGCCTCTCTGCCAAAGCCCTCAGTGCAGTTTACATTTTAAAATAATGGCTAAAGATTGAAGGCAAAAGGAGAAGGGGATGGCAGAGGATGAGATGGCGAGATAGCATCACCGATGCAGTGAATATGAACTTGAGCACACTCTGGGAGAGAGCGGAGGACAGGAAGGCCTGGTGTGCTATGGTCCATGGGGTCATGTAGAGTCAGACACGACTTGATAACTGAAAAACAACAACACGAGAGAAGATACAAAAGGAAAAGGGGACAGGGAGGGCAAAGGAAAAAAAACAAATTCCACTGGTAGCCCATCACCTTCAACTTCTCATTGAGTGAAGTGGACTGCATAACATATTCTATAAAGTCTGCTGAAAGGAAGTGCGAATAAGGAAGTTGGATTTACTGAGAATTTATTTGCACACGTAAATTCTATTTACAACATCTGTCTCAACCCTACCACCATCACTAAATAACCTGCACTCTGCCACCTCTTTTTCACATCAGTCCTGAAACTTCTGGGGACAACCACTTCTAGCAAAGAAGATAGAAGTCACCCAGTGATTACCAGCACACTCCTAAGACTGGATGGGATTTAAGCTCATTCTCCTAGATTCTGTGCACAACTGAGGTCTTAAGTTGGGGAAAGGTGGGAGTCTGGGTGATGGTGGAGAATCTATTAGAATTTGGAATGGCAAGAAAGTCAACTAGGACTGGTGAAAAATGACAGAGACCATTTCTCCTCTGTTTCACCAACAGTTGAAACAGGCTGTTTTGTTTCCAGTGTGTTTGGAAGGGGGAGGCAAAACTCCTTTGAGGGGAAGAGAATCAGAACAACATTCAAATGCAGAGAGTTTTCCAATGTAGATAGGTCACATGGATAAAACATGCCAGACATTCTGACTATTAACAAGTTGTTAATAGCTTTCAGGACATTAATAGCCTTGAGTTTTGTTATGTAAAGGGGGATGGGAGGAAAAAGAAAGAAAGGCCTACCTATTAATAATATCAGCATTGCTAGGTACCACTGATCTGAGTCATTTACACATTCAAGAAGCATGAATAGAGAGCAGGACGGGCTCCTCCTGTTCATACTAACAGAAGAAACCCCTTGCAAGTGCAACCCATTCTGTCTTGGTGGTCAATGGGTCCCAACCTTTTTGGTGAGCAGATTTGGAAATTTGAAAGATTGTCCTGGGCACCTCCCCCCAAAGCTACTCTGGGGGAGGGGAGGGGTGATCACACAACATTGGAAGTGCCCCACCGATCAAGGAATGTCTGCAGAGGTGCAATGTCTCCTGAGCTGCAACACCAATCCTATTATATCATCTTCCCATGAAAAACGGAGGCCTTTTGAAATAATATGCTGGGGAAATATTCAGCATGGCAGGGGCACGTGCTTCCTCGGCAACTCCATGAAACCCTATACGGTTCCGATCCAGCCTATCTTAAGGAGCGCCTCCAGCAACACCAGACAGGCTGCTTAACAAGATCGGCCTCGGATGGCCTTCTCTCTGTCCCATCAGCCAGGACAGCAAGACTGGTGGGGATGAGGGAGAGGGCCTTTTCTGTGGTGGCTCCCACTCTGTGGAACTCCCTCCCTAGGGAACTCTGCCATGCCCCCTCTTTAATGAGCTTCCACCATGCATTAAAAACGTGGTTGTTCAGGCAGGCATTTGGGGTGGGTTAGGATATTTTAGAAAACGTTTTTATTGTAGAATTTTATTGTTTTAAACTGTTTTAATATACACTGTACATCACCCAGAGTGGCTGGGTGACCAGCCTGATGGGCGATTAATAAATTTAATAAATAAATAAATAAATAAATAAGAGTGCCCTGGAGTGTGACGTTTTCCTATTTTCATGTCTACAAAGAATTCCTCAGACTATTGCTCCTCCAACTGCTTCCCATCTCCTTTTCCCTTCCACATTCCCTTCCCCCTTCCTCTGCCATCAACTCAGTCTTTTTTCCCATCTTCATCCAGGGCCTTATAGACAAAGGCAACATGGCCTTCCTCTTGGGAAATGCCTCAACCACTAGAATGAATGCCAGCACCAGCCACTCTCAAATAGGCATAAACCCCTTGAACGCAGCCATTGCCTGCTGTATTTCAGTGGCCTTCCTGTTGGGGATAGGCATGAATGGACTCTTCCTCTGGGTCTTGGGGTTGAAAATGAAGAGAACAGTGAATACGCTCTGGTTTCACCACCTCATTTTCACCTACTTAATCTCCTCTTCATATATGCCTTTCTTAGTTGCCAGCATCCTCCTTGACTCACACTGGGCCTTCGGCATAGCTATGTGCAAGCTTCTCAATTTCTTGGGTTCTCTGGGGATGTTTATCACAGTCTTTCTACTTGCCATCATCAGCCTGGACCGTTACCTCCTCACCTGACACCCCATCTGGTCCCAGCATAACTGGACCGTATCTCGGGCACAGAGACTGATAACAAGATTATGGCTTGTTTCTGTCATCCTGAGTGCTTCTTACCTAGCTTTTTGGGAGACTTGAGAGGTGGAGAAGGGCAGGATCATGGGTGTCAATAATTATGCCTTCTCCAGTGACTGGGATGGGGCCCAAACGTGTTCGTGTTCACTTGGCCTGTTTTGTGGTTCGATTCCTGCTGGCCTTCCTGCTTCCCTTCATCATCATCATGGGCTGCTACTCTTGGATTGGTTGGGAAATGAAGAAGAAAATGCTGGTGAGGACTGGAAAGCCTTTCAGAATTCTTGTGGCTTCTGTGGCATCATTCTTCATCTGCTGGCTTCCCTACCATCTATACTCTGCTTCAGTGCTACTTGGGGCATCCAAAGTGATAGTAAAAGCCCTGGAAGTAGTCTTTACCATTGGAACCTGTTTCAATTTCTGTTTCACCCCCATTTTCTACCTCTTCGTTGGGGAGAAATTTCAGCAGGTCTTAAAGACGTCCATTCTTGCTCTGCTTCAGAGAGGTTTTGTGGATGAGCCCATGGTGCATGTTAACAATAGATACACTGTTGAGGTGGGAGACCCCCCAGCAGGAGCAGCTTGGAGCTAAGGTCTCTGAACTCACTGTTGAATTGGGAGACCTAAAGCTAGAGCAGGTTGGAGTGATTCAAGAGAGCGATCTGCTATTTCCCTGAAGAATTAAGCTTGGGTCAATGCAAGGAGGTCAAATCAGTCAATCCTAAAGGAAATCAACTCTGAGTGCTCATTGGAAGGACAGATACTGAAGCTGAAGCTCAAATATTTTGGCCACCTAACGCGAAGAGAAAACTCTCTGGAAAAGACCCTGATGCTGAGAAAGACTGAAGGCAAAAGGAGAAGGGGACGGCAGAGGATGAGATGGCTAGATAGCATCACTGATGCAATGAATATGAACTTGAGAATGCTCCGGGAGAGAGCAGAGGACAGGAAGGCCTGGTGTGCTATGGTCCATGGGGTCACAAAGAGTCGGACACGACTGAACAACTGAACAACAACAACAACAATGCACATTGTGAAAAATGTGGTTTCTATGTTGGACTCGCCTCCATCCAGGGACACTGGTTGTTCGTGAAGCTGCCGCCATCTGTACTCACCCATCACATCACGAGAGCTCCTAGACAGCTCGGCAAGCAACTGGTGAGTGCTGTGGGTCCACCTGCTACTTTGTTACACAAAATGGCATCTCAGGTCTTTTTGGAAAACTAATATTGCCTAGATTGAGGCTGTAAAGGGGCCATCTACACAACATTACAGGTGTAAATGGGCCATCTTGCATAACCATGGAGGCTCAGGGAATAAGCAGGCAGCTGACCCCCGTTCATGGACCACACAAGTGCTTGCCGAACGGGTCCAGTAAGTTGCATGTGGTCTGTGAATAGGTGTCCAGGGGACAAGTCTGTTGGACTCCACCCCCATATTTTCAGGGTGGAAACTGAGCCCATAGAGCCCCAGAGCAGTTCTGATTCTGAGGAGGAACAGCAATCCATGGGAGAGGAGCTCGCTCATCTCTCACAAGCACAGCAGCTGGCAGAGATTCCTCCTGCCAGCATTCCTGGGATAGATAGTGACCCTGGCAGTGAGAGAGCACTGGAGCGGGGCTTGCTGGACACTCAGCGCAGATGCAGGGAGCGATGACAGATGGAAGGTGCCGAAAGGAGGCGCTCTGCTCATTTGGCGCTAAAACAACGGTCGCATCCCGAGGACCCAAGGGTAAGAGGGAGGATCTCTCCATAGCCCATAAGTTTGGAGTCTTCCTGTGGTTCTCCTTCCAACGGGGACCAACTGCCTTACCTGGAGCTTAGGCTACTCTGCTATCTTTCCCCAGTGCTGTTCCTTGCTTTGTCACTAGTGATTAGTATCTGAAAGAGTCATAAAGTAATAAAGGAATAAAGCCTTGGAGAGAATCCTCGTCGTCTGTGTCCTGAGTTGGCTATTGGAGGGGACTGCAAGAGGCAACTAGGATGTTCCTGACACATATTAGGTACTAGCAAGCAAAGTGGCTATTTCTATGCTTTATCCATTTTAACCCAGTGAACTCCCATGGGAACCACATAATTGGATGTTCGGTCACCAGGATATTAAGTATACTTTCCCAAAGGAAGAATCCAGTTTGTAACTGGTCAGTGCTAAGGGGGATATGACATGTTATAAGTCTGGAATGTTTCATCATGACCTGCTTCTACACTGATGCCCTGTCCTGCTCCTGAGGAATTGCTTTTCTGCAATTAGGTGGAATTACAGAATTATAGCGGAGGTTCCACACAGCGCTTTAATATATTATGCCTAGATCCTCCTCTAATATTTTTACTCAGAAATAAGTCTAATTCATCAAATGTCCCTGGCAACTTCAATTAAATGTTGTACGCTTATTTTTTTTTTCATAAAAATAAAACGCTATTGCACTACAGAGCTATTGCACCATAGGGGAAAAAAATGAAATGAAATCTGTAATTAAAGCCTCCTCTGCTACATTGAGAACAGAAACTGAAACTGGAGCAATTCAAAGAGGTTCTTTGTTATCTTTTCATTGTACATTGTTATCTTTTTGGCACCAAGTTAAGATTTTCATCTCAGGCATTTCTCAGTGTATGATAAGGTTTTTTATTGTTGATTTTTAAAAGTGTGTGTGTGTGTGTGTGTGTGTATGTGATTATGTAAACTGTTTTTACATTATGTACAACATTGTATTTTTAAGGTTTTTAGTCTTTGTAAACTGCCCAGAGAGCTTTGGCTATTGGTCAGCAGTGCAGAAACGTTATAAATGAAATGTTATTTGCGGGACAATAAATAGGCTTTTCATCCTTAATCCTCTGGCCTTGATCAACAAGAAGGGATAAAATAGGCTGTGCATTCAAAGGGACAGAGTTAATTTAAAGCAGGGAGCCTTTTTTTCCTGTTGAGGTCAATGTTACCATGGAAGTAATCTGTCAGGGTTCTTATTCCAGCAGCGCTTGGGGTCAGAACCAAACCTGGCTGGGATCAGAGCATGACATACTCACACATATAGGAACATAGGAACATAGGAAACTGCCTTATACCAAGTCAGACCCTTGGTCCATTTAGCCCAGTATTGTCAACACTGACTGGCAGTGGCTCTCCAGGGTTTCAGGCAGGATTTTTTCCTCACCCTACCTGGAAAAGCTGGGAATCGAGCCTGGGACCTTCCGCATGCAAAGCATGTGCCCCATCACACTGAGTTATGGCCCATTCATCCATCCATGAAAACACACACACACACACACACACACACACAAATATACACAAACTCCCCAAGCAAGCAAAGTGGCTTGGTTCCCCCCCACCCCTTCTTTCTGAATTTCATGGTAGAAAAAATAAGAAAAATCAATCAAACTTTGACAGACTTCCTTTTAAAGGCTGCAATCCTGTGCACACTTAAAAGAAAACCTATTTGAAGGCAGTCAGAAAGG
Organism: Heloderma suspectum; assembly: GCF_057233095.1. Taxonomy (NCBI): domain Eukaryota; kingdom Metazoa; phylum Chordata; class Lepidosauria; order Squamata; family Helodermatidae; genus Heloderma; species Heloderma suspectum. The sequence goes on from NC_139467.1 coordinate 15,537,687, forward strand.
AAGAAAATGAAGCTAAATGTGTTTGTGAATGAGAGGAAGGGGAGGGAGGGATAAAAGAGAAAATACATTCACCAGAAGAACACAAAGTTAAGGCTGCAACCCTCTGCAAACTTACTTGGAAGTAAGCCTCACTGAACTCAATAGGAATTATTTCTGAGTAAACACGCAGAGGGCCGCAGCTGTTCAAGAAGAAAGGAGAAGAAAAAGGGCCTGGGAAATGGAGAAACAAAATTAAGAGAGAAATAGCGTGCTTCCATGTGAGGCTTTTATGTCGCCATTGTCCCTGCCTCATACACATCAGTTTATGGGGTAAACAGAAGTCATTTTCTTCTACTTAGAATCATAGAACAGGAGGGTTGGAAGGGGCCTATGAGACCATTATGTACTTGTAATCCTCATGTGTTTTCCCACCACTTATTCCATCTTTTTTCTTAAAACAGACATCCAGTAAAGAAAGGAACAGCTGCACAATGCCTTCTGGTTGCTAGCACTGGAAGCATCCATAGAGGGAGTGGACAGGCATGTAGTTTTACTGTTGGGTGGCTCAGTTTGCCTCTTAGGACTTCTTCACACAGAGATTTTATTCTGCTATTGAGTTTGCTCACTCATAGAAGTTTGTGGGCCCTTTAGATGACGTCGTGAACCTCCAGGGCGTCTCCTGCACTAAATGACCTGTATTCCATTTTTTTAATAGATCGGAGATAATGAGATATCAAATTCCCCCACTTGTGTTCCCTCTGTGAAAAAGGAAAAGCCTCAAGAAGAGAAGCGAGATCAGTGAAACATATGGAGGACTCAGATTAGGGAGAGAAGGAGGGGGAAAGGGGAGGGGGGAAAGGAAATACGTGTAAAGGGAGTCCATTGTGATCCTGCATTTAAAATGGAAGCAGAAAGCCCTGTTTTAAATGTGGGATTTTAGGCTGATGTAGAGATGCTCTTAGGCAGTGAGGAAGGTGTTGGGAATATTGCAGCCTCACCTGCAAGTTAATGGAAGGGGGCAGTATTGCAGTTAGTTAATGCATGGGAATTTAGATCATAGCAAACCTTAGGATCGCTATAGCCTACAATGTGATTTCCTATGATTTCTTCCTTTTCCTCCTCTCCTTTCTTCCTTGGCCTCTCTCTCTCTGACCTCCTCCACTGGTGAGAGCACATATGTTTGCTCTCTTGATCTTGCCTGTCCAATGGAACACAGAATGGACTGAACAAACTCTGTTTGAAACTCTACGCTGTACCTGCATTTTATATGCAAGATTAGTTGTGAGTAAAACCATTTTACCTTTTCTTCACCAAAGAAGGGTGCAGTCTCCTTTTATTCTTATAAGATAGCATGTGGACTGGTAAACACTCATTCTGTTTTGCCTTATTTCTTTTTTAAAGTCTGCTAATGGCCTTTCTAACAGGAGGCATCATTACCACAATCCCATCAAAAGGTGGCTGCACTGGGGTGTACTCCAAATACAGGCAATTGGGGTAGCTGGTTTGGAGAGGTGATCTCATAGGTGGGTTCTTCCCTTGGGTTTTACCTTCTCTAGCCTCCACCCGATGAAACTGAGTAGACACCCCCACACACACCTGCCTCCATTGGGTCAGCTGTTCTCACTGACACCAGGCTTCACCCCTTTTACTCTTTGGATTAAAGAGACACCCCAGTATGCCTAATTGGTTCCTTTTACCCAATACAGGAGAAGTAACAAGGAAATATATTTTCTAATTGTAGTGCAATAAGGCAAACCAACATGTGGGATTCTGTTGTCAAAATAAAACAAGTAAAATTTTATTTAATAAAAGAAGAGTTATATATTAACATTAATCAATCTATGCTTGGTCCTAACCGACCTGCCTGCTGTACCCCTTCTAAATCTTATTCCCCCAGCCCCACTCACTAGATGTAGCTTCTTTAATCCCTATGGGCCTATCTGACTTGTGACTGTCAGATCATTTCTTTTATAACTTCAGAATCCTCTCTCACACACAGGGCCCTCCCACTTTTCACTCACTCTGTGTTAATCCTGTTTTACCTGGGTCACATATAACAATGCAAACACATACATTAATAAAACAGGCATACGTTTCAGTGGGGCTTAAGGGCGGCTGCTGCTGCTGCTGCTTCTTCTTCTTCTTCCCTCTCTCAGTAAACAGGCACAAACACCTGAGGGAAGGGAGGGAAGTCACAAGAACTTCCTCCCTTGGCTGCACACGGATTTTCCCTGCCACCACCCAAAACACTTTTTTTTTTTTTGAGCTCCTGGGAGATGGCAAGCTCCTATTTTCCCTTATGAGCTTCCGCTGGGCTTTAAAAACCTGGTTGTTCAGGTGGGCATTTGGGGTAGGTTAGGGTTTTTTTTTTTAGAGCAGTGTTGTTTTGTTATGTTGTTTTGTTCAGTTGATTGTGTAAATTTGTTGTATTTCATGTTATTAGTACTGTACGCCACCTAGAGTGGCCAGGTAGCTGGCCAGATGGGCAGCTAATAAATCTAATAAATAAAAAAATAAACAAAATAAAAGAGGATGCCAAACCCGTGGTGGTGCTGATCCCCCTGAGATCTGTCCACGGTTGGCAATTGAAATTGCACGAATTATATGCAGACGCTCGCCACTCCAAAGAAGACATGTTGCAGCAGCACAAAGCAAAAGCAGTGGGGGTAGAGGCGGCAGTGGGAGGAGAAAATGTTTGTTTGAGGCAAACTTGACAGGGGACTGTGCTAGCTAACTGGGTGTGTGAGAGAGAACAGCCATGCACAGCGCCCTTGGGAGCTGCTTTCTTGGGATGCTGCTGCCGGGATAGCTAGAAAAGGTGTAGTGTTGGTGGAAGGGCATGTTTGGAAACATGGGGGGAAAACATTGACCCCAGAGAAGGGTAGAGCGGATCTATAGATTAGAGCTGTGTACAAAGGGCCTCCCAAAATTCTCCAGCCTATTTGTGGGCAGAGAAAGGGGGGGGGATTTCTCCGAGGGGAGGAGAAATTCTCCAACAGTTTCTCACAGAGAGGGCTCACTGTTGGCAGGGGTTGCAGCACAGCTTCTTTCTTTTTTCCTAAGGGTGTTTGGTTTACTGCACTGCTTCTGCAGGTGGCAACAACATCACAGCTTCCTCTCTTCTGAGGCAAAATTTTGAATTTCTTTTGGTGGTAGTTTGGAGCATACTTAATAACTGTGAAGTGGGCAAGGGTGCTGCGTGTGTTTTCTCTCTCTACTACACATCTTTCCATTGCTCTGCAGCCTCCCAGGCCACCTGCACTTCCTGAATGGGAAAAGCCCCATGGGAGGAATTGCCTCATGATGTCTCCCTCATGATAGCTTTAATTGAAGCATGGGAAGCTGAGGAGGCTACAGGCTGCCACAGAGATGGCTGTACAGTGACAGACAGGACACTCATGCACACTCTCAGCCACTTCACAAGTAAGGTATAAGCACAAGAATCCTTAACTTAACCCATGAGAATTTCTCCAAAATTTCTCCTGCTTTGAATTTATTTTTGAAAGCAATTTCTCTTCTATCAAATTGAATGAGAATGCTTGAAAAAAATGTGGGAGAAATTTTTGGCACAGAGCTAGTATAGATGCAAAGGAGGAAAGGGATTCTCTGCTTTTAATAATTCTGTAGGAGAGAGAATTCTAGCCAGGGCTGCTTTTCCCACCCAGCAGTATGAAGACATGACAAAAAACAGCAGATGAAATTTTGCACAGCATTCCAGAAGCCCAGCCTTGTATTCCATCAACACCCAAGCACCTTACTGCAGGGTGGGGCAATGAAAGTGTGGTTCAGGTGTTTGCACCCTGGGGAATGATGGATTAGTCTATTTCCAGGCTGTGTCAGTTTCACAAGTCTGTGTTTCATAAGTACGTTCTGTCCAATTTCCACATCAGTCTGTATTTCTTCTCCAAAACATCTGTATGCTATTTTCCTTAACATACTCATTTCAGGATGCCTAATATACACCGTTTTGTATGCAATTGTCCCTAATATATGCAGTTTTGTATGCAATATTTGAGCTGAGAAAAAATATCTGTCTGGCCTGCTCATGCGTCTTTAATTGCAGGCATGGAGATAGGCAAATTCATCTGCTAATGTCTGTAGATCAAATGGCTGACAAAAACACAACAGTGCTTTTTGTGGGCAGTGCCAGAGAGGGACATTTTGTCAAACAATGAGTGAACATCAGAATTCTTCAGCAGATCAAACCTCATCTTGGATGGAGAGTGTGAGTTTTGGACAGGAGATGAATGTCTGGGGGAGGAGATGAGCCATTGTTCAAGATGTAGTCAAGCGAGGAAATAGAGGGGTGCTACTTTTCAGAGTTACAAACATTCTGGAGCTATGAACAAGAAGGAAATACAGCCAAAATTATTTGATGTGGACAAGCCACATCACTCATTTAAGCACCACAATCTTGTAAGTATCTCTTAGGGCCCAACTTCATATTGACATGTTCTTGCTCTACAGGCCAAGGGGATCAAAGCGTGTACAGCTTGGTGTCATGCTATTGCTTTCCCTGAGCAAAAGAACTCCAGTAGACCCAGTGAGCACTAACATTGTCATTTGCATATGTATTTATTTAAAATATTTATACCCCATCTTTCCTAGTATGGTTCAATATGACTTACAAAAAAGTAAAATACCATACAATAAAAATGATACATAAAAGGAGCAGCAGCATCAAACACCAGCAATAAAATAATCTGAAAGCAAGTGAAGTCAAAAACACAAAACATTATATGCCAGTGTAAAAATAAAAACAAGGATTCTACAGAATTATGTCAGGTGGCAATACAAAGCAAACAGGCTCTAAAGGCCTTGTTAAATAGGAAGGTCAGCAAAAGGCCAAATAGGAGGGGGCTATATGCACCTCTCTAAATAAGGAATTCCAAAGTCTTAGGAATTGATCAGAGGTCCTCTGGAGATGGTCTTAATAAGTGGGTAGGGTCATATGGGAGAAAGTAGTTCATTAGGTACCTTTGTCCTAAGCTGTGTAGGATTTTAAATGTAGTACAAAACTCCAAATCTCAATTTGATACATCTACCCTCCCAATGATTTCATCTGTCTTTTCCAGCCAGGGCTCTGTAACACATATCAGGTCAGCCAGTTTGCCCTGGCTTAAATCCTGGATGGCAGGTGTTTTTCCTTTAACTGACTTGGCATTCAGCAGCACGGCTATCAATAGCTATCAGGCTATCAATGGCGCCTTGTCATTATGGCTATTTATTAACTTGTCAAAGAACTTGTCAAGTTTATCCTCTACTTTGGGGCTTCCCGAGCAAAGGGCGGTGAGGAATTGACAAGTTATTTGACAAGTATGGGCTCATTTAGCCCAGAAGTATTTAGCTTCTGGGCTAAATGAAGTAGTGTGTGGAAAGGATGAAACTGACAAGGATATTTACAAGAGGGGAATATGCCTCTGAGGGGCTATATACCGGACAGGCAGTCTTGCGACCGTGCATACTTGTGCAAGATCGCGCACGTGTGTGTGTGTGTATGTGTATGTGTGTGTGTGTGTGTGTATATATATATTTACACACCCTACAACCCTATTTGCACAAATTTGAAGATCCCCCCACCCCCTAAATGATCCAATTTGCACAAATTACCATTTGCATAAATGGTGGGACTAAAAAAAAAAAGTACAAGACATTTCTGGATCCCCTACTGTCTACCACCACTTACCACAATAGAAATGCAGTGGAATCCCATTGGGCTTAAATGGAATGGAATTCCCAGAATCAAACATACCTATTCCAGAGTCATCTGGTTGGCCACTGTGGGAACAGAATGCTAGACTAGATAGAAATTTGGTCTGAATCAACACAGTTCTTTTTGTATTCTTAAGTCCTTGTGACTTTCGAAACCCTGAGGGTTGTCACTAATGTGACTGAGGATTCGTTGGTAGAGAGATGACCCAGAAGGCAAGACGACTGAATCATGGTCAGGGTGCCTTCCCCTGTAGCATCTTGGCCATCTCCCAGTCAACATTTATCCCCATGTCCACTACTCTTCCAATAGAGACATCTAGTCCCCGTTCTTTGATTCCTCCCAAATTTCAAATTCAAACTTTCAAAAAGTCACCTCTTTTGGGGAGGAAGTTATTATGCCACTTTTATTGATAGATTGATTTGATTTGTATCCCACCTTTCTATCAAGACAAATAACACAAGGTGGCTTGTTTTGCACCCATTTCCCCCTAATATATGTCTTTTTATGTGCAATTTCCTCAATCCACACTTTTTTTTTTTTCAATTGGGAAGTTATTTGGGAAGAGTGAATTGTGCTTTTTCATATTAAAATGCAAACCAAATGAATTTTGCTCCCATCCCTAATCACCTCCAGGTAATGCCTCTGCCAATAGGCTGGACTTGGGGGCTAGACAGCACAATTCACCCCTGTGCTAAGGTTACTCTTACTGATGCTGTTCTTCTCTCTCCTTCTGGGGCCACAGGCGATTGTGCCCTCTGGTTACTGTTTGTCTCTTTCTTTCTTGATGGAGCCTTCATCTGGGATGAAAACCAAAAGGTGGAGAAAAAGAAGAAAAAACAAAGCAAAGTCCACAAAGCAGATTGTAATGCAAAACAATCTGCTTTGGGGATAAAGTAGGAACTCAAACCAATACATGAACCAGAACTCAGTTATCTTTTGAAATTGGTACTTCTCTGAATTTTGCAATGGAGTTCTCCAATAATAATAATAATAATAATAATAAAAATGCTTATATTAGGGGGAAATGTACACAAAATGCACATATTACTGAAAATAACTTTTAAAATGTATTATATAATGAAAATTGTTTGAAACAAATGTGCATATTAGGCAAAATTGTGTAAAAAATCAGTCGAAAAGACCCTGATGCTGGGAAAGATTGAAGGCAAAAGGAGAAGGGGACAGCAGAGGATGATATGGCTAGATAGCATCACCGATGCAATGAATATGAACTTGAGCACACTCCGGGAGAGAGCGCAGGACAGGAAGGCCTGGCGTGCTATGGTCCATGGGGTCACGAAGAGTCGGAGACGACTGAACGACTGAACAACATTAAGAGGAATGTGAACAAACATACATACAAATTTAAATACAATGTGTTCGTGTTTTAAAAAAATCTCCAAGTGCAAGATAAACTTAATGGGATATTAGAAAATTTTCAAAGTTTGGGATGAACAAAATGTATGATTGGAAAAATGAGAAATCGAGAGAAACTGAAATTTAAGGTTGAGTGAACAAGAGATTTTCACCATCACTGAGGTTCTCCAAACACCACCTTGAAGCTCACCTTGCCTTGTTTCCCATGTTCAGTTGTGCTCTTCTTTTTGTTGCTGTTGAAATGGGAAAAGTGTGCATTTCAAACAGGAAAAATGTGCACTTTCCCCCAATAGAATAAAGTGTGAAAATGCACATTTTTTTTTTGCAAATGCACATTTTCCAAACATGAATGCAAGCTTGGGAATTGGAGAACATTTTCAGAGAACATGCTTTCCTGCTCTCATTCATGTTTGGAATTGTGGATGGGACATGCTCACAAGATTAATGAACATAGACAAAATTGTCATACATCCCTACTGAAACTGACAGCTTTGTCCATCACTAGGCAGGGCAGCCCCCTCCCAACCTCCTCCCTTGGGGCTATCATCCATCCCATTCAGTCTGCTGGTACTCCAGCTCCATCTGCTGTGCTCTCTTATGTCCAATGGCTCAGTATAAGAGAGGACCATATGTACTTCAGTGGATAACTCTGTTATGAAAAAGAGAGTAAAGGTGAATGGGTGCATTGTGAGACAAAGGAGGAAATTGAGTCAGAAAAGAGGGAGATGAAGATCCCCAGATATAATTTCCACCACAGGAGGAAATCTGTGTGCACACATAGGTGTGTGTACATGCATGTGTGTGCCTCACTAACTGTACTCTTGCAGCCCTTTTAGGTATTACATTTTGCCAAAGTAACTGATAGTTGTATGACATCTTCCCTGTGGGAAATGCAAAGAAGGGCACATAGGCTTGAGAAAGACCTAGAAGCTATGCCCAGCAATGCCCAATTGCAGTAAGATGTTCTAAGGTAAACCCCCAAATTCCCTGCTGTCCCTTGTGGTGGACCCCAGTAATACCCCTTTACAGAAATAGGTTGCTTGGGTCATCGAATGAAAGGGAATGGTTCAGGACAGCTAAAAAGAAGGACTTCTTCACACAGTACATAGTTAAACTATGGAATTAGGTACCACAAGGTGTAGTGATGGCCACTAACTTGGATGACTTTAAAAGTGGATTGGAGAAATTCATGGAGGATCAGGTTAACAATGGCTACTAGCCATGATAGCTATATATTACTTCCACTGTTAGAAATAGTATGTGGCTCAATAAAGGTTTCAGGGGAACACAACTGGGAGAGCACTCTTGCACTCATGTACTCCATGCTGGATGAGATAGGCTTTTGTTTTAATCCAGCATGGTTGTTCTTATTCTCTTATGATGAGCTTTGGCTATTGGGCAGTATAGAAATAAATAAATAAATAAAATGAGCTTCAATACCACTTTGACTACTGTTATGTCCCAGCAACATCTCTCTGACAGAAGCCTAGTTTTGCTTTGCTTATGTATTATGTTGATTTGGAAGGTTGCCTTGGTGAAGCCCTCTCTGTTCTGTGTCCAGCACTTGTATTCGCCTGCATCCTGCAGCTGTACACTGGAAAGCTTCAGTTCATTATCTGATGTGATCTCAAGAGACCCAGGGAATTTTTATTCCTTTTTTCAAATTAAGCTGGGCAAGGGGTTGCCCTCTGCCTCACAGCACAACACGATAGAGTCACCTTCCTGTGCTCTGATCTGGAAGAGTTCTGTGAAGGTCTGTGAACCTGCAAGATCTGAAAGTGCAACTGAGCTGCAATCACAGATCTCAAACTCTGGCATGGCTACCCACCCCCTCTCCAGCACAAGAAAGGAATAACTGTCTACAAATATCCACAGATGTAGGAAAAAGCAAGAGAATTAAGTTTGCAGATGTGACAGTTGAATGCAAGTCTTTTGTTGATCCAATTGAATATTCTATTCAATGGACCACACTGCTTTTCAAGACACACATTTTTACCTATGGAATTGTTGGGGTGGTTTTTTTTTTATGTTTATCGCTATTTACCTCAAAGAGATGTGGATTAATCAGCCATCCTTACTTTAATGGTCTCTATAATTGTGTAGTTGTACAAATACATGGAAAACTTACTTTCTTTGGAGGAGGATATACGCTCCCCACTGATCTGTGGCATCTGGGGTGGGTCTGTAAGACAAGAACAAGCCCATTGGGTGAGTGATCTGCTGTGGTGAGGATTCAGCAGTGGATTGGGAGAGAGTCTGATCGCAGACTCTCTCTGTCTCTGTCTCTGTCTCTCTCTCTGTCTCTCTCTGTCTCTCTCTCTCTCACACACACACACACACACACACACCCTTTCCTCCGATTTGGTCCAACACCTCAGCCAAACCATGGCCTCTTTCTCCTCTCATAGTATTGCCTTTGAGCCCCTCTGCTGCCTCCAGCTGCTTGAGACGCTAATGATCCACTGCCTTTTTTCTTTTTCTTTCTATATGGGCATCTCTGCACCAGCCTAAAATCCTGCATTTAAAATGGGGCTTTCTGCTTCCATTTTAAATGCAGGATCACGACAACTCCCCTTTTCACGTGCTTCCTTTCCCCCCCTCCCCTTCCCCTCCTTCTCCCACTTGTTCCTGCGCCGGTGCCTGGTGTCCCGAAGCTCCAGTTGTCCCTCCCCCTGCCTGCCAGGGTTGCTACCACCCTGAGGAATGTGAGCAGGGAGGGGCTTTCTCTCTGGCGGCACCTCTGAACAGCATGCAGGTTCCTCTCCCACGGTTTCTATCTCTTCCTCAGAATCAGAACTGCTTTGGGGCTCTATGAGCTCTGATCCAACCCTGAAAACTATGGTCTGTCACTGGGGGTACAAATTGAACACAGAGTTTAAACTTTGGTGCCATTCGGCAGCACACCAGAGATCCCGGATGTGCCGTCTTCAGAAATGCCTCCCCAGGTGATGTTTGGAGGCATCAAAGCACAACTCCCTGAGGCTGTGCAAGCGATATTCATTGGATGTCCTGCCCAAAGCTCTCCCATTATCTGTACTTCTGGGTTTTCCTGTTCTAAGAAGAGAGCAGAAGAGTCAGTATACATCTATCTCCAGCTATTCCAACCAGCTCTGTATTCCCTCCGCACCAGCTGCACTTCATTTCAGACAAACTAGAAGCACCAGGCTGGTTTTCCCAACCTAGAACAGAGAATTGGATCCATTTTGTTCTCTGTCTCAGCTGCCAACAGTGAGGTTCAGGGCCCTTCAACCTTTCAGATCTGATGCTGAAGCTAGATTTAGTTATACTTAGGGCAATCAAGGGGATGTAAGTTTGTCATGTTTAATTTATATTCCATTTATTTCAATGGATCTATTCTTCTTGTTGTTGTTCAGTCATTCAGTCGTGTCCGACTCTTCGTGACCCCATGGACCATAGCATGCCAGGCCTTCCTGTCCTGCGCACTCTCCCGGAGTGTGCTCAAGTTCATATTCATTGCATCAGTGATGCTATCTAGCCATCTCATTCTCTGCCGTCCCCTTCTCCTTTTGCCTTCAGTCTTTCCCAGCATCAAGGACTTTTCCAGAGAGTTTTCTCTTCGCATTAGGTGGCCAAAATATTTGAGCTTCAGCTTCAGTATCTGTCCTTCCAATGAGCACTCAGGGTTGATTTCCTTTAGGATGGACTGATTTGACCTCCTTGCAGTCCAGGGCACTCGTAAGAGTCTTCTCCAGCACCACAGTTCGAAAGCATCAATTCTTCGGCGCTCAGCCTTCCTTATAGTCCAGCTCTCACAGCCATACATTACTACTGGGAAAACCATAGCTTTGATTAGACGGACCTTTGTTGGCAAGGTGATGTCTCTGCTTCTTACTATGTTGTCTAGGTTTGCCATAGCTTTCTTCCCAAGGAGCAAGCATCTTTTAATTTCATGGCTGCAGTCACCGTCTGCAGTGATCTTGGAGCCCAAGAAAATAAAATCTGTCACTGCTTCCATTTCTTCCCCTTCTATATGCCAGGAAGTGATAGGGCCAGATGCCATGATCTTCGTTTTTTTAATGTTGAGTTTCAAACCAGCTTTTGCACTCTCCTCTTTCACCCTCAACAAGAGGCTCTTGAGATCCTCTTCGCTTTCTGCCATTAGGGTGGTATCGTCTGCATATCTGTGGTTGTTGATAATTCTCCCAGCAATCTTAATTCCATCCTCTGATTCATCCAACCTGGGATTTCTCATGATGTACTCTGCATATAAGTTAAATAAGCAGGGTGACAATATGCAGCCTTGTCGTACTCCTTTCCCAATTTTGAACCAATCGGTTGTTCCATGTCTGGTTCTTACTGTTGCTTCTTGACCCTCGTACAGGTTTCTCAGGAGACAGGTAAGGTGGTCTGGTACTCTCATCACTTTAAGAATTTGCCACAGTTTGTTGTGATCCACACAATCAAAGGCTTTAGTGTAGTCAATGAAGCAGAAATAGATGTTTTTCTGGAATTCTCTTGCTTTCTCCATGATCCAGCGAATGTTGGCGATTTGATCTCTAGTTCCTCTGCCTCTTCGAAACCCAGCTTGTACTTCCGATAGTTCTCGGTTCACATACTGCTGAAGCCTAGCTTGTAGGATTTTGAGCATCACCTTGCTGGCATGTGAAATGAGCGCAATTGTGCAGTAGTTTGAACACTCTTTGGCTTTGCCCTTCTTTGGAATTGGAATGTCAACTGACCTTTTCCAGTCTTGCGGCCATTGCTGAGTGTTCCAAATTTGTTGGCATATTGAATGCAGCACTTTAACAGCATCATCTTTTAGGATTTTAAATAGCTCAGCTGGAAGACTGTCATCTCTGCTAGCTTTGTTGTTACTAATGCTTCCTAAGGCCCACTTGACTTCACTCTCGAGGATGTCCGGCTCAAGTTCAGTGACTGCACTGTCATGGCTATCAAGGACATTACTATCATGGCTATCAAGGACATTAAGATCTTTCCTGTATAGTTCTTCTGTGTATTCTTTCCACCTCTTCTTAATCTCATCTGCTTCTGTGAGGTCCCTGCCTTCTTTGTCCTTTATCATGCCCGTCTTTGCACAAAACGTTCCCTTGTTTTCTCGAGGATTATGTTCCTGATCACGTTTGCATTCAGGGTTGTGAATGGGAAATGTTTGCATGATTTGCGAACAGGAACAAAATTCTTATATATCCCTAGGTGCAGGGGCAAAGAATCGGTACATGAATGAGTCTGGCTGGATAATCAGGCCTGTGCCTTCCCTCTTTTCCTTGCATGCAACATTTGCTTCTGTTTTCCTTGATCTGAAGCAAACCATAGTTTTCCAGTTCAGGCAAAACAGCCAACTATGGTTTGCCTCAAAGCAGGGAAAAAAGGAGGGAATTGCCAGCACAAGGTGAGGAGGAGGTAGAGGTAGCCGGGAACATAAGCACAAGTCTGTGGCATGTAATACCATTCCATGGCTTGGTGTTACATCTGAATCATCCCAGTATGTCATTTGAATGTCTTTAAATGTTTAAATGAAACATTTATGAATGTCTAAGCATACATGTAAAAAAATGCATGCTCTTGGCTAAGTGAGACTTCAGCCATAATGGAGTTAGCTTTTGCTCGCTTGACATCTCTGTATATACTTTCTTTAAAGAAACCAACAGATAGGCCAAATTGCAGGGAGTGGATTGTGGGCAGCAAATATGTTTCACACAGTTATTTGTGGATATCACAAGTGGTTTTCACACCGGAGACAAGAATATAGCCAAAGGATGGTTGATACGTCAATGTCTTTTCCTGAGGGGTAATTTCTGATGAGAGTGTTTAACTGCAAAATTCATTATGTCTATTTGCAAGGTAGGCTTTCACCTCAAAGTTTAGAAATCACAGGGTCCAAAAGACTTTACAGTGCTATCCTATGCATTTTTGTTGTTGTTCAGTCGTTCAGTCGTGTCCGACTCTTCGTGACCCCATGGACCATAGCACGCCAGGCCTTCCTGTCCTGCGCTCTCTCCCGGAGTGTGCATCCTATGCATGCCTACACAGAAGTAAATCCCATTAGTTTCTATGGGGCTTCCTCCCCATGGTAAGTGTGTTTAGGACTGCAGCCTTAAAAATCCAGTCATATGAGAAATGTGATACCTTCTGGTAAAGGGGAAATAAAACTGAATGTCTTGGCCAGCATCAGCTGACATTTGTAGATGTAGCTAAAGGAAGGTGTGGAACCCAAGATGTAAATCGGAGAGAACAAGATCATGTTATCTACAAAGGTGTGAAATTAGCAATTGTAGTTTGGGGCCTTAAAAGAGGGTCAGTCAAATGTTCCTTGTATTCATCTCATCTGAAGCAAATGAAGGGAGGGGAAAAATATTGCAGCTCTTAATATGGTAAGTATAACCTTTCTTGGGCAAGATTGAAGAGTAGAAGATTGTACAAGTTCCAACCTTTATAGTATTTTAGATTAAAGATTTCTGTGTTATTTTTTGGTTTATTATATATAACCATTGCTTTGCATATTGACTATTAATTGCTAAGAGATCCTTTTGACACAAACTACCTTAAATGCTTTCATTTGTATTTTATTTTTGGATTCATAGACACTAATAAGGACTGCATTTATTTCACATAATTTCATTCTCAATGTATTGTAATCAATGGTCTGGATTGGATAATACCAGTCTCCAGATCTGTTCCAGCTTAGAGAAAAGGTGAGTGAGAAGAAACATGATAGAGGTGTACAAAATTATGCATGAATGTGGATAGGGAGATATGTTTCTCCTCTCATAATACTAGAACCCAATGGGGTCATCCCTTAAAGCTGATTGGTGGGAGATTCACGACAGATAAAAGGAAATACTTCTTCACACAGCACATAGTTAAGCTATGGAATTCACTTCTGCAAGATGTAGTGATGGCCACCAGTTTGGATGGCTTTAAAAGGGGATTGGACAAATGTATGGAGGATAAGGCTATCAATGGCTACTAGTCCTGATGAGAGAGGGAGGGGACCAGGACAATTACTACCCCCACCCCCAAAACAAGGAAGGATTAAAAAAGAAAAGAAAAAAAAGGAACTGGCTAGTTGACAGAGACTGCTGAGCTGGAAGTGGCGAGGGCAATTATTTTTATCCTTGAGAAACATCTGGGGCAATTCATATTGCCCCTCAGGGTGCTCAGACCGCCACCCCTGAGGGAAACAGCACTATTAATTGTAATTCCCACCTCTCTTCAAGACTGAGGAGGGGTAGAGAGATCACGGACTCCCCCTCAAATTACTATTGGGGCAATAGTATAATAAGCTCCTTTTATTATTATTTTTCCTTCACAAAATACCCCCTTGAGCTGAACCTAAGGAAGGTGTGGGGAGGGAAGAGGTTTGGGCGAGGCACCCCTGCAGGTAACCCCCCCCCCAAAAGGTGCCTTTTTGAGTGGAGAGGGACTAGGAGATTGTCCCCCTCCCTATACTGGTCATAGGTGGGACCTCTCCTCTTTCAGGGGTATGTAGGAGTGGGAAGGACCCTCCCTCCCAACTGCTCTCTTCTGAGGGTGGTGGTGGTGGTTCTCTGATTTACTGATTTATCTTATTTTTTACAAAAGCATCAGGCTTGTCTCTGGGTCTTGTCTTATGGTGACAAATCTGAGGAGTTGTGAGGATCCATGGGTAGTGGGGGGCGGGAAAAGGTCAGTGGTGAGGCCAGCAGGCTTTTCGTGTGTGCTGCTGTTCCTGTTGCCTGCTGCTTCTGCTGCAAAGAAGGAAGAGAACAAAGAAGAGGGAGAGAGACCCTCACACATGCAGGCAAGGCACCATTTGCTGCTGTTCCTCCACCTTCCCCGGCTATTCAGAACATACTGAATAGTCCTGCAATCATTTTGGACAACTCCATACTCAGCTGTGGTCTACCTGCAGTTTCTGGAGAAGGGGTATGGTTTTGCACTTCTCCCAAGGGAGCATATGCTGAGCCAGACACAGTAAATTCATTCAGAGAACAGCTATCCCCCTACCACTCAGCCCACAATGAACATCCTGTAAACTGGCATCTGGTTAGTGGTCAGGGTGCCTGTCTGGTTTGAACAGATCACAGATCACAGAAGTGCAGCCCAGGGTTTCCACAGAGTGCAGGCTCTGGATAACAGCATTCTTCCTGGCCATTCAGCGTGTGCCCAGAGCCAGGCAGGTGGGAATGACAGCAGGCTGGCCCTCTGGGATTGCAGCTACAGCAAGTGCAACAGCAATTTTGAAGTAGTCGATGGAACCCTGAATCCAGGAGCCATCATGGATGGGATCACTGAAGTGACCAATGTTGATTATCCACGCAGCAATGCATATAAGTTAGATGACCTTCACCAGCTGCTCTCCAAACTCATCTAGCTTCTGCTAAAGTGGGGTCCTTTCCTGCTCAGTAGCCACCATTTCATCATGAATTTTGCCAGTTCAGGTGTTCACACCAGTTGCCACACACATGGCTTTGCCTGCAGATTTGTACCAGATTCACCTGTGAGAATTGACTGGTCTACTGAATAGGAAGAACAAATTAGAGAAGAAAGTAGGGCACATACTCCTCAACCCCAGCTAAGGATGATGTGTGCATACATGAGTGAGCATGAGAAAGAAAAGGGACAAACTAACCACAGTTAAACATTTTTGAGGGAGAGGCAGTAATAGAGGGAGATGCAGGGAAAGAATAAGCTCTGGAGGCATTTTGGAGAGTTCACTCTCTCTTTGGAGATCTGATATGCAATTTGGCTGACAGTTTTATCTGTGTCTGGTGTATTTTTGTAAATAAACACAAATACTGCAAAATACCTAGAAGTCTCCCGTGACCTCCTTCTAAAAGAAACATAACTCAAACAGGTGCTGCACCCTGGAAATGCTCACTGCTCAGAGAAGTAGGGAGAGTGTAACAATATAAACTGACTATAGCTGATTGCTTCCTTACAGGAAACCCCCCGCTGAACATAAGTGTGCGTGTGTGTGTGCGTGCACGGGCATGCGCATGCACACTCTAAAAGCAAGCAGATTCTCTGTATAAAATGTAGTACCTCTGAGACACAGTTTCCCCTATTTCTTCAAAAGTTTTAAGAAATTTAGATCCCTGCTTTATTATATTATTTGTTCTTTGTTTCCATTTCCATTTGAAAGAACTAATGTCTCTGAGAATTGCATAATTACATTGCAGGTGTGCTTGTGTGTGTGACGGGGGGGATACTTTCTGTATTCTGGGATGCCATACCAAATGATGCAGGAGTTGGAAATAGCTATGTCACACTATTTTTGACTGATCCATTAAACTAAACATCAAAGATCATATGCAAAGGTGGGACAATAACCCCCAGGAATGCTGCATTGTATATGAGACAAGAAAGATCCATAAAGCATTGCATAGAAAGAGGGCTGACAGACTGAGGTGATGAAGAGTGGCCCGACAGAACCTTTTGACTGTGGGATTACAGTGAGTCTAAACCTGTCACCCTTTTGTATAAAATATACAAAGGGGTTTAAGACAAGATTTCTGGAAAGCAGGCTTTGGAATGTAATACCTACCATAGTTTGGGAAAGCAATATCTTCTAACCAGTGGAAGAAGGCAGGGAAATAATTCAGATCCAGTTTGAACTGGAAGAAGAGAGAGTGGAGAGTTCACCTAGAGTTAACTGAAACTGGGGTGCATCTTTGTGGGGAAGGAAGGGGTTGATGACTGAAACATTTGGTCTTTTGGAATCTGATGCAGTCAATGAATTTGATGCCTGCTGCAGGAGCCCTTGCTTGCCTCCATTATGTTCTGCTTGCTTACATGTAAATAAAGCATATATTGCAAAGAAACCTTATGTTTCCAGTACAAATGTTAATGAACCCTGGAGTGCTGTCCCTTAAACTTTGCACCCTACAGGGTAACAATGCTTCCTATATCTCCTTTAAGGAACCGGGAATAAGGAACCGGGCTAGGCAGAGGAAGAACTGGTGTGAAGCATAGGTCTTTCATTGTCCACTAGAATACTGGTTGCAACTTTGGTGTGTTTTTCCACATCATTTGGAGCTAAGTGCAAAAGTGAAAGTGCTAAGTGCATCATTCCTAAATGCTGAACCAGAAAGTAGAAAGCTATGAGGACAACCTTTTCTTGGCCAGTGGATTGCAATAAACAAGTTAGCGGGACACACTTTGTGGAAGGTGTGGGTCGAGGGTGCTCTGTCTACAACCCAAAAAGGGGGTGATGATCGGGGGGGGGGCAGGCACCAATCATAAACTTGAGGGAGGTCTGGGTAAGAGAGGGAAGTGCTGTTTGCCCTGCTTTGGCTGGGTCATGCTCAGCCCTGGGACAAACTAGGGGAAAATCTGTGTAGCAAAGCCAGTAGGCAAGCAAAAGGTCCAAAGCACAGTATTACCAGTCCAGAAAATGGATAGTCCAAAAGTAGGATCTTTCCAGGAGTCAGCAGCATGAGAGATCAGTCAAAGGAGAAGCAAGGCTTTAATGTACTGGGAGCTAAAATAAAGGTGTTGTTCCAGCAGTACATCAGAGGATTCTGGAAGAAGTCCACCTTGTGAAGAGGTCCTTTACTCATGTGGAATCTTCCTTTGGAGATAACCACACCTTCTCACAGGGGTTGTTCTGGCCTGCCTCTTGAAATGCTGCTGCTTGTGTGGGCTAGGTGGTCACTCAACCTCTGTCTGAGAGGTAGGGATGCTGGAGAAATCTGCAATAGATTCAAATGAGTTCAGATTTCCATGAACCCATCCTGCAGATTCTGCAGTAGATTGGCCTTTTCTGAGTCACATGGATTTTGCAGACTTGCGGAGTGGTTTTTCACTTGGGGGGGGGATTTGCACTAATACACATCAGCATTAGTGCTCATTAGCACTAATGTGCATTAGTGCACGTAGAACAAAATTCTGGTTAAAAAAAATCTGATTCTGTCAATGAGTGGACGATAGAAAGAAAGACACCTGATGATCTGCGAAACAGAAACAGGACAGATTTAAGAAAATCCATACATCCATTCAGAGGCAGATTTCCCCTCCTCCAGAAAATCTTAAGGACTGAGTAGGCTTGTATGGGAGAAGATAGTTCAGGTAGCCTGGTCCCAAGCTGTATAGTAGGGATGTACAGACTGTGTAAAATACTCTCCATCTGTGTTTCACGGATTGTCAACACCTTTCGTTCTGTCGTCTGCCCACAGACGGATGCGAATATTATTTTTTCATCATGCAGAAAAATACACAAATAATTACGTAAATATTTATGTAAGTATTTACATAATTTACCTCAGTATGTAACATTTAGTGTATTGTCCCCATTCCATTCAATGTTCCTCGGCAGAAACTTACATATTTTTCTATGGATTTATATGCATAAATTTTGGGAAAGTAAAAAAAATAATCTGAAAGTCCGCGGACTCCATGTGGCCACGGGGGTGGGGGCACTCCGCAGCAAATTCCACAGGTTGGATTCTTAGAAATCTGAGCTCATTTTAATCTGCCTCAAATTTCTCCAGCATCCCTACTGTTTAGTGCTTTCTAGGTCATAACCAGCATGTTGAATTCCTCCTGGAAACACATTCTCTCTCTCTACCCACCCCCAATGCACCTGCTTTCACTCACAGCTCTTGCAGTTCTCATGGCCACCAGGGGAACCACTGAGAACAGTGTGGAATCTCCTCAAAATGGTGTGGGGGACACAGCAGAGATGAGCATCAGGCCTTATGTGTGTCATGGAACATCTCTAGGGGTGCAGTGGTGCCCACAGGTACATGTTTCCAATCCTATTAGCAGAAGTGAAGAGGGAAAGAGCACCATAGATTGACCAGTGATGGTCTCCAATCCTATTAGATCATGTGCCCAGGTGAAATGGAGACCTTGTGCTAGGAAAACATTCAAAATGGCAGGGAAATATGCTTCTTCGGCAACACTGTGCAGAGTGTACTGGAATTTCAGGCCTTCCTGTCTCCATACCTATGGATAATTGTTCAGGCTATTGCTTCCCTAAATGCATCCCATCTCCTTTTCCCTCCCACATACCCTTTTCCCTTCCTCTGCCATCAACTCACTCTTTTTTCCCATCTTCCTCCAGGGCCTTATGGACAAAGGCAACATGACCTTCCTCTTGGGAAATGCCTCAACCACAGGAGTGAATGCCAGCACCAGCCACTCTCCTGTAGGCATAAATCCCTTGAATGCAGCCATTGCTTGCTTTATTTTGGTGGCCTTCCTGCTGGGGTTAGCCATGAATGGACTCTTCCTCTGGGTCTTGGGGTTGAAGATGAAGAGAACAGTGAATACGCTCTGGTTTTGCCACCTCATTTTCACCTACTTAATCTCCTCTTCATATATGCCTTTCTTAGTTGCTTACATCCTCCTTGACTCACACTGGGCCTTCGGCATAGCTATGTGCAAACTTCTCAACTCCTTGGGTTCTCTGGGGATGTTCACCACAGTCTTTCTACTCACCATCATCAGCCTGGACCGCTACCTTCTCACCTGCCACCCCATCTGGTGCCAGCATAACTGAACGATATCTCGGGCACAGAGACTGATAACAGGAGTATGGCTTGTTTCTGTCATCCTGAGTGCTCCTTACCTAGCTTTTCGGGAGACTCGAGAGGTGGAGATGGGCAGGATCACGTGTGTTAATAATTATGCCTTCTCCAGTGACTGGGATGGGGCCAAAACCCAGGCCCTGAGGGATCGTGTTCACATGGCCTGTTTTGTGGTTCGATTCCTGCTGGCCTTCCTGCTTCCCTTCATCATCATCATGGGCTGCTACTCTTGGATTGGTTGGGAAATGAAGAAGAAAATGCTGGTGAGGACTGGAAAGCCTTTCAGAATTCTTGTGGCTTCTGTGGCATCATTCTTCATCTGCTGGTTTCCATACCATCTCTACCATGCTTCACTGCTACTTGGGGGATCCGAAGTGATACTAAAAGCCCTGAAAGTAGTCTTTACCATTGGAACCTGTTTCAATTTCTGTTTCACCCCCATTCTCTACCTCTTCGTTGGGGAGAAATTCCAGCAGGTCTTCAAGACATCCATTCTTGCTCTGCTTCAGAGAGGTTTTGTAGATGAGCCCATGATGTATATTAACAATACACACAGTGTTGAGGTGGGAGACCCCCAGCAGGAGCAGCTTGGAGCTGATGGTGACTCAAGAGAGTGATCTGCCATTTCCTTGAAGAAATCACCTTGGGTCAAGGAAGGAACATTCTGAGAAATGTGGTTCCTCCAATGCTTTACCATTTTTAACCCAGTGAACTCATAAGGGGGCCACATAACTGGGTGTTCAGTCTCCAGTATATTAAATATAATCTCCCAAAAGAAGAATCCAGTTTGAAATGAGTCAATGGACTAAACACTTTTTGTTGCTAACAAGCATATTTATTATATGTTCTATAATGTAATGGAATGTTTCATCACAACCTAGTTCTATACTAGAGCCCTATAGCACTGCTGAGGTACACAGCTTTTCCTCAATCAGCTGGAAGCAGAAAATGAAAATGGAGTTTCCACACTGCACTTTAATATACTGCCATTATGGAACAATGCTATAAGACTGTTTCATCAAGATTTGCTTCTACAATAGAGCTCTGCAGCAGTGTTGCAATATTTCTTTTCTGCAATCACCTGGAAGCATAACTACAACATAGTTCCACACAGCATTTTAATATACCACTATGCTACCCAGCAATATATTATGCAGCAACACCCTTTCCCCATGGCCTAGATCCTCCTCTAATATTTACCAACAAATATGTCCTGTTCAGGAAGTCAAACATGTTTGTGCTTTTTACCTCAAATGAAAATAAATAAAAATGCAGTGCTATTGCATTATAGAAAGTAAAAAGTGATTAAATGAAATTTGCAATTGAAGTCTCCTTCCCTCCAGCAGGGACAATGAAATTGGGGGCAATTCTGAGGGGGCATTTGAGGGCAATTAACAGGCTGTTAATCTCTACTCCTTCAGCCTCGTTCAACAAGAAGCAATATAGTGGGCTGTATCTTTCAATAGGCAGTTAGTTTAAAGCAGTGGTAAGGAACCTGTTTCCTGCCAAGATCCACATTACCATGGATGGAACCTCTCAGGGCTGGTATTTCAGCTCTGGGTAAGACCAGAGCCAAATGTTGGTGGGTCAGAATGGGATATATTCACCCATACACATCCATCCATGACAGCATACACACATGCACACTTCCCAAAGTATACAACCTTTGTATACCCCCCCATCCTGAATTTTGATGATAAAAAAGAAAGTAAAACCAGTCAAATCTTTGACAGTTTCCCTTTTAAAGGCTGCAATCCTGTGCACACTTAAGAGCCAGCATATTTGAGTGCAGCCAGAAAGGAAGAAAATGAAGGTAAGTGTGTGTGCGCAGAAGGGAGGCAGGGGAGGGAGAGAAAAAAAGAGAAAAGACATTCACAGAAATGAGAGGAACACAAAGTTAAGGCCCCAACGGTCTGCAGATTTACCTGTGAGTAAGCCTGACTGAACTCAGTGGGAATTATTTCTAAGTCAGCTGGAGAGGCTTGGGTTGCAGCAGTTCAAGAAAGAGGAAGAAAAGGTGCCCAAGACATAGAGAGGGAAACGGAGGTGGAGGTTTGTGCATTTACTGGTGAGTGGTTCAGTTTGCCTCTTAGGGAGTGAGAAAGGTGGCTGTGCTAGGCTGTTCCTAGGGAAGTGGGAAAGCAGGTTTGGGGAGGTGGTCTTGTAGATGGTGCTTAAGGGCTTCTTCATCCTCTCATCCTCCTCATCAGTGTCCCTCTCTCAGTAAATACAGCTTGGAGAAGGGAGGGAAATCAGGGCTGCCCATTCTCTTTCTGCATTGGTGCCATTCTATTAGCTTTGCAGAGCTACTCCTCTGCTGGCTGCACACTTTCCTGCCACTATCCGACCAAACCACTACCTTTTCTTTCCCTTTCGTTTAACCTCCTGGGAGATGACAAGCTCATAATTTCCCTTAGGGGGAAGGGAATGCTGTGCAAAGACAGGGCTGAATGGTCTGTTGCCGAGATCTGTGAGCAGTTGATAACTGAAACTGCAGTCAGGAGAAGTGCAGAAGCTTCCCCAAGAAAGCCCAGGCAGAGCTTGTACTCTCAGCGATGGGAGGAGAAGCATTGCAGACAATATCCGTGGGGGACTGTGCTAGCAGTTTGGGTGTGGTACAGAGAAGACTATTATTATTATTATTATTATTATTATTATTATTATATTTATATCCTGCCTTTGTTCTCTCTAGTGAAGGAGGAACACTTACATTTGTTTTTTTATGCAATTTCCCCTAACACACACACTTTTGTACACCTAATATATACGGTTTTGTATGCAACTTTTGAATAGTATATTATGGTTTATTTATTTATTAATTAGATTTATTAGCTACCCATCTGGCTGGCTACCCGGCCACTCTAGGCGGCATACAATGTTAATAACAACATGAAATACAACGAATTTACATAACCAACTGAACAAAACAATAATAAAACAACACTGCTCTAAAAATCCCTAACCCACCCCAAATGCCTGCCTGAACAGCCAGGTTTTTAAAGCCTGGAGGAAGCTCATCAAAGAAGGGGCATGGAGAAGGTCACTAGGGAGGGAATTCCACAGAGTGGGAGCCACCACAGAAAAGGCCCTCTCCCTAGTCCTCACCAGCCTAGCTGTCCTGGCTGATGGGACAGACAGAAGGCCTTCCAAGGCCCATTTCATTGAGCAGCATCCCTGGTGTTATTGGAGGCACTCCTTAAGATAGACTGGGCCAGAACCATATAGGGTTTTAAAGGTCAATGCCAACACCTTGAATTGGTCCTGGAAAACAAGTGGTAATCAGTGCAACTCCTTCAGCAGTGGAGTGATGTGGTCTCACCAATGGCTGCCTTTAATCAGGTGGGCCACTGCATTCTGCACCAGCTGCAACTTCTAAAACTGTCTTCAAGGGTAGCCCCACATAGAGCACATTACAGTAGTCTAGGTGAGAGAGACAAGGGCATGAACTACTGATACACACACACACACACACATACACACACACACACACACACACACTCTATCTGGCAGTGTCTTTAACTGCAGGGCATGGAGATAAGGAAATTCATCTGCAAATGTCTGCAGATCAAATGTCCAGTAAAGCACAGCAGTAGGGGATGTGGGGAAGAAAAGCTACTCAATTGATAGTCCATACAGGGATGTAGAATCACAAATGCAGCAGACAGAAGCCAAAGCTAGAAGACAAGGGCAGAGCTGGAATCTGATGGAGGCATCACTGGGCACCTTAGGGGGCCCATTCCCCAGCCTCCTGCCCTTGCTGCTCCACCTCCTTTCTGTCACTATTTGTTCCCCTGCCTTCTCCGAGTATGCAAGCTGTACCAAGAGGGAGAAGACAGAATAGCATCCTTCATTTGCCTTGTGCTCTCTCTTTCTCTCTTTGGGCAGTTGTACAAATTGGGTCCAGACTGACAGGGCAACGGAATGGGCAGCAAAGAGGAGCTGGACCCACTCAGGTAGGGGGCCCACTGAAGGCATCTTTTCCAAGCCTCTCCCCCCCAAATCTTGAGCTGGCACTGTACAAGGGGCTCCAAATGCACTAATGTAAACATAACTGAGCCCATCCTCAGATGTTACCAATCTTGCCCTATTTCCTTTTCTACATGGCACATCTGTTAATAGGGATGGCGGAGAATTTCTCCACGAATCTCTGGGAGGCTGAATGCCAATGCATTCGGCCCCCTGAAATTGGTGGTGAAACTCTCCGCCCCCCCGTCCCCCCCCCGGGATGGGACTTACCTCCTTCGAATGTCCCTGTTGGAGGCGGGTCCCGGCGGTGTTTCGGCGGCGTTTCGGCGGGGGCGGGGGCGGCGGCGGCCGGTCTTCTGACTGGCTGCTGCCGCTGCCATTACAAAGTAAAGTAAAAAAAACCCCCAAAACACGTGATAGGCTACGTAACGATTTACGTAGCCTATCATGGCTAGATTTTCAAAGTCAGCCGTGATAGGCTATGTAAATCTTTACGTGGCCTATCACGGGCGACTTTGGGGGAAAAAAAAGCGTGTACGCAAATGGCGGCGCCCATGGTCGCCGCCATTTGTGTTCATTGTTTGGGCAGGGGTAGTCTACGTAAAGATTTACGTAGACTACGGCGAAAATAAGGGCAACGCTATTTGCGCCGTAGTCTACGTAAATCTTTACGTAGAGTACCTCTGCACAAACAAGGAACGCAAATGGCGGCACCCATGGGCGCCGCCATTTGCGTACGCGCTTTTTTTCCCCCCAAAGTCACCCGTGATAGGCCACGTAAAGATTTACGTGGCCTTTCTTGGCTGACTTTGAAAATCTAGCTGTGATAGGCTACGTAAATCGTTACGTAGCCTATCACGTGTTTTTTTTTTTACTTTACTTTTTTTATTTTGCGGACAGGGAGACGGGGCGCTCCCCCCCGGCCTGAATTTCGGCGGCGAGGGATGGGGCGCCTCCCCCCCGGCCTGAATTTGGGCCCGGAGGGGCAGGGCGCCTCCCCCCCGCTAAGAACTTCAGGGGGAGAACCGAAGCACCTCCCCCCCACCGCGAAGCAAGCTGCGGGACCAGGTAAGGGACTTTCATCCATCCTTACATCTGTATAGGGATGTACGAAAGTGACTTACCTGTTCGCGGATTCTGTTCATGGTGGGGGAGGCACTTGGTCCCTCCCCCCAGAATCCTCGATGGGGGGGGAGGCCGATCCGGTCCTCCCCCCCAGAATCCTGCCTGGCCGGCTCTGCTTCGCGGTGGCTCCATGGAGCAGCTGGCCAGGTCTGTCCGCAGCTGGATTTCTGGCCACGGACTGGCTGGTGCGGATGCAAATGGCGGCCGTTGTAGCAGCCTCCATTTGCGTCCAGCCAGGCAGCCATGATAGACTACGTACGTCTTTATGTAGCCTATCACGGCTGGGCAACCCCCCCCAAAAGGCGTACGCAAATGGCGGCGGCTATGGCAGCTGCCACTTGCGTTCCCTATTTTTCGCCGTTTTAGCCTACATAAATATTTACGTAGGCTACTTACGGCGAAAAAAAGGAGAATGCAAATAGCGTAGTGGGCGCTATTTGCGTTCCTTTTTTATTTGCCGTTTTAGCCTACATAAATATTTACGTAAAATAAATGGGGGGGGGAAGGAACGCAAATAGCGCCCACAACGCTCTTTGCATTCCCCTTTGCCCCCCGCCGTAATAGCCTACGTAAATATTTACGTAGACTAAAACTGCAAAAAATAAGGAACGCAAATGGCAGCCGCCATAGCCGCCGCCATTTGCATATGCCTTTTTTTTTTTTTTTGCCCAGCCATGATAGGCTACGTAAAGACTTATGTAGCCTATCATGGCAAAGACCAGAATGCAAATGGCAGCTGTGGCAGCCGGTCGAAAGACCAGCCGCTGCCGCCGCCACTGCCGCTGAAGCTGCCGCTGGAGCCGCCGCCATCGTCCGGAACATCCGCCCCAGGTAAGTCTCATCCCAGGGGGAAACTGCTGGGGTGGCGGGGGTGGTGGTGGTGGCAGGCCATTCCACCATGGATTTTGGGGGGCCAAATGCCAGTGCATTCAGCCTCACTGAAATCCATGGCAGAATTCTCCACCATCCCTACATCTGTATCATGTTTTTGTCAGGAGATGTATCTCTTTGAGGAGGAATGAGTAAGAACTGCTGGTTGTAGATCCCAAAAGCATTGGTCCCAAGTAGGGATGTCAAAGAAATCCACAAAGGAAGCAAATAAGTTTGGATTTTGATGAATTCCACCCGTGGATTCCGTAGCGGACCGACTTTCTCCCTCTCAGGCGGATTCTGATGACTTGCGGACTGTTTTTCTAACTTTCCTGAATTTGCACAAATTTCGTAGTAAAAAAAAAAACTGTCCAAAAATGCATATTTCCCGCATACGTTAAAGCATTAAAATGCACATTTGGGGTGGAATGTGTACATTTTTGCATGTGCAAATTTGTGCAAGTGTGCATTTGTGCAAATTCAGAAATGAATTCGGAAACAAGTTCAGTAGGGATGTATGAAAATCACTTACCTGTTCATGGATTATGTTTATGGTGTGGGGGGGAGGCGTTCCGTCCCTCCCCCTGGAATCCTGGATGGGGGGGAGGAGCTCCGTTCCTCCCCCCCGGAATCCTCCGCAGCCGGCTGTGCTACGCGGCAGCTCCGCGGAGCAGCCGGCCAGGCCCAGCCAGGCCAGAGCCGTCCACAGCCGGATTTCTGGCCGTGGAGGGCTCTGGGAAAAAAACAAAACAAAACCGCGTACGCAAATGGCAGCAGCTATGGCTGCCGCCATTTGTGTTCCTTAGTTTTGACGTCTTAATCTACGTAAATATTTACGTAGACTAAGACGGCGAAAATAAGGGGAACGCAAATAGCATAGCAGACGCTATTTGCGTTCCCCTTATTTTCGCCGTCTTAGTCTACATAATTATTTACATAGACTAAGATGGCCCAAAATAAGGAACGCAAATGGCAGCAGCCGTAGCTGCCGCCATTTGCGTACGCCTTTTTTTTTTTTTTACCCAGAAGTTTTAGGCTCCGTAAAAACTTACGTAGCCTAAAACGACTGGGTAAAAAACAAACAAAAAAACCCGTAGCCACCATTTGCATTCACTTTTTTTTTTTTGCTCAGTCGTTTTAGGCTACGTAAGTTTTTACGGAGCCTAAAACATCTGGGTAAAAAAAAAAGGGGGTACGCAAATGGCGGCAGCCGTAGCCACCGCCATTTGCGTACGCCTTTTTTTTATCCAGATGTTTTAGGCTATGTAAAAACTTACCTAGCCTATCATGTGTGTGTGAAAAAAAAATGCAAATGGAGGCGGCAGCAGCTGGTCGGAAGACCAGCCGCCGCAGCTGCCACCGCCGCCGCCAGTGGAGCCACCACTGCCCGGAAGAACCACCCCAGGTAAGTCTCGTCCCAGGGGGATCTGCGGTGGGGCGGTGGGGGGGCAGGCCATTCCACCACAGATTTCGGGGGGCCAAATGCACTGGCATTCGGCCTCCCCGAGATCCGTGGCGGAATTCTCTGCCATCCCTAAAATTCAGAAACCTCCGATTCTGTGGATGGGTGGATGAAGGAATGAAAGGCACCTGACAATCCACAAAACATAGATGCAATGGATTTTACGCAAACTGTACTTTCCTAGTCCCACGGCTGGTAGTGCTGTGTTTCCTATCTAGGCTTCATCTCCAGTGTCGGGAGCTGGTGTCTTCATTCCCCTGGACTCAGGAAATGACCTGCAGGGCTCCTCTGTGTCCTGCTCCATTGGGGAATCCATTGTCTGCTTGGGGGGGCAGCTCAGGTGAGGATGCATGATGTGAGACAGGAGGCTGGATCACATTTGGGATCTGAGTTAATTTCAGTACCTTGGACAGCCATCGCGGAACTACAGAACTGACAAACTGCTGCAGCACTGGCCAGGAGCAACTGCAGAGTTTTATAGTCAGGTCAGGAGAGTCTTTCTGGAAGCTCCACTGCTCAAGCGCTGTGTTTAGCTGTTAAAGGGGCCAGCAGCCTTTTCCTGTAGGTGTTGGCTTCTTTCAGGGAATGAAGTCTGAGGGAGTGAGGAGCCAGCTGGAGACTGGCTCCTCCGAGGAAAGGCCCAATCATTGAATGATTGGACTAGCCTCAGACTAAGCAACAAGCTCACCAGTTTTTAGGGCCAGCAGTGTTTGCCCTATTTTGTCCACCAGGCCAAGCCCTTAATGGTTTGGCTAAAGAAAACGGTTCCCAATCAAGTAAAGTGGACCGCAGGAGCTGAAGAGGCATATATACTCCAAGGACACCGTGACTCCAGACTTGGAGCTGTACGCACCCAAGAAATGGAAGGAGTGGAATGTCCCATTGCTTTTCTTAGTCAAAAACTTAAACTGCCTTAGAAGGGCTATCCCACCATAGAGAAGGAGGCATTAGCTATTAAACTGGCAATCACGAGATGCCAGTATTGCTCGGCTGGGCTGCCCTTTGTCATAATTACAGATCATGCACCCTTCCAGTGGTTGCATTCTACAAAGAGTGCAAACTCACATTCATTGCAATGGTACTTAGCCCTTCAGCCTTACGCTTTCACTATCACTGAGCAGGGCTAGGCCACTGGAATGCAGACACACCCTCCTGGATTTACAAGGCTGCTCTTAGCTTTGTTTCGGGGTGGGGGGAAGTGTAGTGAAGAGGTGGAATCAGTTCCTTCTTCCCCTTTAACCCAGCCCTGGCAACTTGCTGGGTCAACTGAGGGAGGTGACTTGACAGCTGGTGGAGGCAGGACGGGTTCCAGAGCAGCACCCCTCCCCCCAATGCTCTAGCCCTGTCCTCCTCCTGAGGAGGTCAGGCTGCAGCACTGTGGTGCTGCTGAGGCCCCTCCTGCCTAAGCCAGTTGTCAAGGGCTTCTTTGACAGTTGGCAGAGGCAGGATGGGTCCCAGCACAGCCAACCCCCAGCACTCTAGCCCTGTCTTCCTCCTGTCCTCCTCTAGCCACCTGCCCCAACTGTTGTCAAGGGCTCCCTCAACAGCCAGCAGAGGCATGATGAGTCCTCCTCAGTGGCACTTCCAGCCACTCACTGAGCTCCAGGACACTCAGGCAGCGGCTGGGTCCTTTGGCACCCCACAGCCTGGTGAGCAGGGTCTGGGAGGCTGAACGGATGGGAGTCCAACAGACTCCACCCCCTTCTCAGACTCCCACGCCATCCATAATTATTTATTTAATGCATTTCTATCCCACCCTTCCTCCAAGGAACTTAGGGCAATGTACACAGGGAAGGGGCATTTTAATCTTTCAACTAGTGCTGTGTAAAACATTTCTTCCACGTTATTTTTTACTAGTATTCTCTCATTCAGTTTGATAGAAAAGAAACTGGTTTTGAAATGAAACTCCAAGGAGAAGAACATTTTGGAGAAATTCTCAATGTTGAATTCACAGTTCTTGTGCTTACCTTGCTTTTGAGGTGGCCAAGGAGTTTGCACGAGTGTCCTGACTTTCATGGTACAATAAACTCCATGGCAGCCTGCAGTCTCTTCAGCTTCCCATACTTCTATTAAAGCCCATGGGAGGACATCCTGAGGTAATTTCTTCCATGGGGCTTTTTCACTTAAGGAAGCCTGGGCAGCTTGGGAGGCTGCATAGCAATGGAAAGGAGATGTGCAATGGATTTAAACACACAGACACACACCACCTTTAGCCACCTTGCAGTGATTAGGTAAGCACAAAAACAGCACTGAAAGAAATTCAAAATAAATGATAAAATCCCCTGAGGATGAGGCAGAAAAGTGGAAGCCCCTTTCATGTGGCTAGACACAATACTCAGAAAACATTCAGGAAATTGGAAGAGAGATTTGGGCATAGCAATACTCCACCTCTTCCCTGGGACTAGACACAACACTGCTGGCCCCCTCACACCTGCACTGGGGGATGCAACCTGGGGGCCAGACTACCAATGCAGCTGATGCTGTTGCCACTTGCAGTGGCAGTGCAAAAACCAACCAACCAACCAACCAACCAACCACAAAAACCCTTGGGAAAAAAGAAAGAGGCTGTGCTACACCAACTGCCAGTGATGAACCCCATATGTGAAAAACTGTTGGAGAATTTCTCCTCCCCCTGGAGAAATCTGGTGAAATTTTCCTCTGCCCACAAATAGGCTGGAGAATTCTGGGAGGCCATTTGTGCACAACTCTACTTTCAACATTCATTTGGCTTAGGATTGATAGATAAGTCTGTGGTGGAGTGAGGATTTGTACCCAGGTCTCCCACTCTACCAACCTAACCACTAGGGGTGCACGAACCCCACTCACCAGTCCGATTCAGGGCATCTGTGGGGGGGGGAGGCGATCCGGCCCTCCCCCCGGAATCCTCCCTGTTCGGCTCCACTCTGCGGCAAGTCTGCGGAGCTGCCGGCCAGGCCCGTCCGCAGCTGGACTTCCGTCCACTGCCAGGCTGCGGACGCAAATGGCATCCAGCATAGTGGATGCCATTTGCATCTGCAACCTGGCAGCGGGCAGCTGCGGGCTGAAGAGGATGGATCCGGACCCGGCTGGCAGCAGGTAGGGCCCGTCCTGACAGAACTTCGCAGGGTGGTGGTGGGGGGGAGTAGTCCATTCTGCCACGGACTCTGGAGGTCTCATTGGAGTCCATGGCGGATTTCTCCGCCATCCCTACTAACCACTAAATCACACACACTCACATTCCCTTTCATTTGGAATCAAACAGCATCATCTTAAATATGTCCCTTAAGGCTCTACTGTGTCTAGACCAGCTTTCATTCGATGGGCCAAGGTGATCCAGGGGTGCACAGCTGTGTGTGATGTCACTGCTTTCCCAGGGCAAAAATTGCAGTAGACCCAGTCAGCATTTTCCTTCTCATTTGATTATTTGTTTAAAATATTTATATAACCTGCCTTTTCCCTCTATAGCAGCCTACAGGCATAATAAAACACAAAACAATAAAAACAGTATATAAAAGGAAAAGCAGCAATAAGATCCAGCAATAAAATAGTTTGAAAGCAACTGCTGTTGAGAACTTCGTATGGTATTGTAGAAGGAGCTGAAATGATCAGAGAGATACAGCAAGGGTTGTGGGGAGGAGAGACAGAACTGCAGCACCCTCACTGTATGGCGCCCTCACTGTATGGCATGGGATTAAATATTGGCCTGACAAGACAACCCTGATGAGGAATGCACGTTGCTTCCTGCTCCTGAAAGTGTTCTCCCTAGATAAAGCAATCGTTGGGGGAAGGAGAGACAGGACTGCAGACTCACTGTGGTATAGGTGTTACTGCTGGTTGAAACTGTATTTATTTAAATGCTGGAAGCACTTGTTTATTCTGGCATCATTGTTATATGTATTGACTTCCCTTTCTTTATTATCTGCTTTCTGTACTTACCCTTTCCTTTATTTTATAAATTTGTGTTAAACTTGCCCTGTTGTTTAGATCTAATTACATTTCTAGGAGCCTGAGGTGTGCCACAATACAATATAAGGAGGATTTTGTACAATTATGGCACGCAGCAATAAAAAGCCAGCCCCTAAAGGCCTTCTTAAATAAGAAGGTCTTAATGCTGCTGCAGAAGTCCAAAAACAAAAAAAGGAGGTGGTGGTGGATGAACCTTCGTAGGCTGGGGGTTCCAAAGTGTGGGTGTGGCAGCAGAGAAGTCCCCCTCCCCTGTCTCAACCACATGTGAGTTAGGAACTGACCAGGGGATCTCCAGAGATGATCCTAACAAGTAGGCAGGCTTATGTGGAAGAAGGTGGTCTGTCAAGAACCCTGATCCTAAAATCTTTAGGATTTGAAAGGTCATAACCAGCAGTTGGAATTAGGCCCAGACACAACTAGGAAACCAGTGCAATTGTTTCAGCAATAGAATGACCAGCCCTCAATATCTGATTCCAGTTAACAACCTCACTGTTGCATTTTGAATAAGCTGAAGTTTCTGGGAACTTCTCAAAGGCAGCCCCACATAGAATACACTGCAGTAGTTCAGTCGTGATGTAACTTAAGTGTGTGTCACCATGGCCAGATCTGCCTTCTGCAGAAATGGGCATAGATGGTGTCGCAGCCAAAGCTGGGAAAAGCCATCTCTGGCCCTGGGAACCCAGGATCCAGATGAACCCCCAACTACAAATCTATGCTTTTAGAGGGGGAGCTACCCCAACCAGAACAGGTTGGACCCCTCTTTCTGGTTTGCCTTTTCTACTAACTAGAAGCAACTGTGTCTTGTTTGGGTTCGGTTTACATTGGTTGGCCTTCATGGAACCCATTACTGACTCCATATACTGGTTCAGTTCTTCCACAGCTTCTCTGGACTGTGTTGGAAAGGAGAGCTAGAACTGGGTGTTATCCACATACTGGTGGCACCAGAGTCCAAATCTCCATTCATCTGCTTCCCACGGTTTCACTGTCCCTGACAAGCAGGTCTACCATTTTACTGATTGATTGATTGCATTTATATCCTGCCTTTTTTCATGTAAGGAACTCATATCCTCCAGATTATCTTGGATTAACTCCTAGATGGCAGATTTTTTTTTAGTGGACCTGGCATTCAGCAGCCTGACTTTTTTTTAAAATACTTTTTATTCTATTTTTTATCTTTGTAAATGAAATACACAGTACCAACAACCTAGTCAATATCTACAGTTTCCAACATTATAGTATTCTTAGGAGGGCACAGCAATAACGAAAAAGGAAGAAAAGAAAAACAAAGGAAGGAAAAGGAAGAAGAAAGAAAAAGAAAAAATAGAAAAAATAGAAAAAGTTACTTAAAAAGATTAAATTTAAACTCCATTACACACAAACTTCAAATATCATTCTACTTAAAAGTTATACCTATAACATTGCCAATATTACAATTCAGTACAGCATAGATAATCAACCTTACATTTCAATAACGTATCATCAGTCTTATGGCAAGGGAACAAGCCTACAATTCATTTCCAATAACCGATGCCCTTCAGTTAACATATAATAGGAAAGCTTAACAATTTAACCAGCCAAAAATATTACTAATCACAGTCTCATAATAATGATAATAATAATAGTTAAAAAAGGAAGGAAATTAAAAAGGATAAGTAATAATAATAACAAATCACTAATAAATTTTATGCTATCTATATTTTAGATAGCATCATTTCTAAATCTATATAGACTTATATAGATTTATAAGTCTATACAGATTTATTCATGAGAAATGCCGGGTTGGATGAATCAGAGGTCGGAATTAAGATTGCTGGGAGAATTATCAACAACCTCCGATATGCAGACGATACCACCCTAATGGCAGAAAGCGAAGAGGATCTAAAGAGCCTCTTGTTGAGGGTGAAAGAGGAGAGTGCAAAAGCTGGTTTGAAACTCAACATTAAAAAAACTAAGATCATGGCATCTGGCCCCATCACTTCCTGGCATATGGAAGGGGAAGAAATGGAAGCAGTGACAGATTTTACTTTCTTGGGTTCCAAGATCACTGCAGACGGTGACTGTAGCCATGAAATTAAAAGATGCTTGCTCCTTGGGAGGAAAGCTATGGCAAACCTAGACAGCATAGTAAGAAGCAGAGACATCACCTTGCTGACAAAGGTCCGTCTAATCAAAGCTATGGTTTTCCCAGTAGTAATGTATGGCTGTGAGAGCTGGACTATAAGGAAGGCTGAGCGCCGAAGAATTGATGTTTTCGAACTGTGGTGCTGGAGAAGACTCTTACGAGTCCCCTGGACTGCAAGGAGGTCAAATCAGTCAATCCTAAAGGAAATCAACCCTGAGTGCTCATTGGAAGGACAGATAATGAAGCTGAAGCTCCAATATTTTGGCCACCTAATGCGAAGAGAAAACTCCCTGGAAAAGACCCTGATGCTGGGAAAGACTGAAGGCCAAAGGAGAAGGGGACGGCAGAGGATGAGATGGCTAGATGGCATCACGGATGCAATGAATATGAACTTGAGCACGCTCCGGGAGAGAGCGCAGGACAGGAAGGCCTGGCGTGCTGTGGTCCATGGGGTCACGAAGAGTCGGACACGACTGAACGACTGAACAACAACAACAACAACAACAACAGATTTATACATTATAAATCTGTATACATATCTCTGTACACACACAAACAGGAATTTTATTATACAGTATATCATGTCTAATGTAAAAAAAGCAGCCTGACTTTCAAACCTCAAGGGCTGTCACTAATGCAACCACAGGTTCGCTGGTTGAGAGAAGCCCCAGACAGCAAAGTGACTGAGAGTGCCTTCTCCTGTAATGTCCTGGCTCCCCCAGCCCACCCCGGCACAGTAGCCACATCCTTGATCCCTCCAAAAATATACGATGTCAAATCCCTCACCCCCACAGGCTATTAAAGACATCCCACCCTGCTCAGCCCTGCGGCTGCCACAAGTAAATAAATCCCAGTCAAAAATGAGCCAGACTTCCTCCTCTGCCAATCCCTCCACTGGGAAGAGAGGAGAATCACTTGGGGCCATTTGAAAATCTTCCTCAGTTTATGGAATCCACCAGATCCCAATCCAAAGCAAAGAAGTCTTTTGCCTCAGAGATGTACCCAGCTGGCCCAAAGTCATCTGGAATTTCTTCACCATAGCCAGAAGTAGTTCTGCATCAGTTCCAAGGTAATGTCTCTGGCAATAGGCTGTGCTTAGGACCAGAAAGGAAAACTCACCCCTGGGCCGAGGTTACTGTTATTGCTGCTGTTTTCCTCTCTCCTTCTGGGGCCACAGGTGATTGTGCCCTCTGTCTACAGTTTGTCTCTCTCTTTCTCAGTGGATCCTTCCTCTGGGCTGAAAACCAAAATGCGGAGAAAAAGAAGAGGGAACAAAACAAAGCCCTAAAAGAAAATTGTAATGCAAAACAAGACAAGAAAGAAACAAATATACAACGTTGTTAGTTGAGGGATGGGGAAGATGAAACCCCCTTTTCTCATTTCTCCCATTTCTGTCCTGCTTTTCACCCAAACTGGCTTACAGGGCAGATACTGAAATGAAAAGAACAGCTTACTTGATCAAGCACATGCCTAGGATGAAGGCAATTAATGAGCTCCAGTGGCTGGACTCTGTGGGGACTAGAAGAAAAAAGAAACTCCAAATTACTACAGATTTGAGATTTCTGACTCCTGCTTCCTTCCCTCTCCCCCACCATCATATCAAGAAGCAAAACCAGCCAGTGTTAAGCTTTTTTGGTGGGTAAAATGCCAAATTAGCACAGACACACTTGTGCATTTGAACCTTATTTAAGATGACGATTTTCACATCATGCAGTGTGTGAGTGTCATCCTGCAATGATTGAACTGATTGGCTGTGATGTCACTTTGGGCTCTGCAGGCAGAGCTGTTCTATCCCTGTGGCTGCCAATGGCTTGATGACCCTAGGGATGTCCGTCACATAAAAATCTGGTTCTTTTTTCACTTGATGAAGTTCCACGGTCTGTACCACTCACTTTGTGTCTGCTAGCCAAGCTGTGAGCTGTTCCCTGAACTCTGGGAACCTCTTTGCGCACTGGGGGGGGGGGGATTCTGCAATTTGCACAAATCATGGCTGAAAAATCATGGAAAATCCACAAACTGGCTGCAGATCGAGCTGGGTGCCGCAGTGGGTACCGAAATGAAGTCCAGGGGCTGCTCCTCAGGAAGAATTGTCGTACTCCAGCCCCCAAAGAGATTTCTCTAACATCCCTTGTGGGATATACTCTAGAGAGGGGGGTAGGATAAAGGAGTGGTTGGAAGTCAATTCTAGATTCTGTTCCCAAATACACAGATTGAAGTCTTGATGTGGAGAAAGGTGGGAGTTTGGAAATAATCCAATGTTGAAATAGGACAGTATGCAACCTCTTAGTGCTTTTTAATGTTATGCCAGATAATTTGGGAATGGGGTTAGACAGAGAGTGTTCAATATCATAGAATCATAGAATAGTAGGGTTGGAAGGGGCCTATAAGACCATCGAGTCCAACCTCATATCTGAGCTAGTGAATGAGATGCAGGGAGTGAAGAGGGCAAAAACTGTCTCTCTCAAATGTGTGTGTTTTTGTGGGGGGGAGGCACAAATGTTCAAAAGGGAGGTTTTCCCTAGAACTCCTTACTGCAATGGGACATTTGCTGGGCTAAACATCTAGCTCTTCCTCAAGCCAAGGACTCCTTCCATTCATTTTCTAGAGGAAAAGGCTACCAATGTCTACTAGACCTGATGGCTATGTGCCACCTCCAGAACCAGAGGCAGTGAGCCTATGTACACCAGTTGCTGGGGAACATGGGAGGGTGCTGTTGCACTCATGCCCTGCTTGTGGGTTCCTGGTCAACAGATGGTTGACCACTGTGTGAACAGAATGCTGGACTAGATGGACCCTTGGTCTGATCCAGCAGGGCTCTTCTTATGTTCTTATGAGGTGAACAATTGAGTACTTACAATGACGAGGTGGTCCAAAGACTGCCTTTTCCTCCCACTCCTCAAGACTTTAAA
Organism: Heloderma suspectum; assembly: GCF_057233095.1. Classification (NCBI taxonomy): domain Eukaryota; kingdom Metazoa; phylum Chordata; class Lepidosauria; order Squamata; family Helodermatidae; genus Heloderma; species Heloderma suspectum. The sequence goes on from NC_139467.1 coordinate 15,573,649, forward strand.
AAGCCAAGCCACAGCTTGGATATGGCCTTGGCAACCTGGCTGCTGAGCAAGTTGCAAATCTAGCTCTTAGTGCCCCAGGAACAATGCTGCTGCAAGATGCGTGTGTGTGTCCCTCACTAATTGTACTCTTGCAGGCTTTCTGTGTATAGAATTCTGCCCAAGTAACTGACAGCTGGGTGAAAGCTTCCCTGGGGAAAATTTACATAACAGAAACATGCATTAATTGCATTCACACAACTAACCTCTGTCTCATACATACATGTGTGATTTGCAAGGTGATTTTTGTCAGAACCTTGGCAGGGCAACAAATAGTTACAAAAATTGAAAATCTCTCACAAACAACCACTGGAGGCTGGTGGCTCTGATGTCAGTGGGGTGAATCTGTCTGCTCTGATTTCAGTCAGAACCAGTCAGAACCCTAGGAGCAGTCCAAGGGGCTTCCGCATCTTGGATAGCTCCTTTGGTGTTCATCTGGTTCTACGATCGCAGCAGTGGGGGCTAGTGGCTCCAATTTTGGTGGCTCCATGAATCCATGCTAGATTCATAGCGTTCAGCACCTTGCCTAGCTCCTTTAGAGTTCTGGCTAGTTCTGACTGAAACCCAGAGCGAATTCACTGCCCCACTGACATCAGAGCCACCAGCTTCCATTGCACTCAGCACTCATCTTTCCTCGGCATCTGTCCAAAGACAAACAGTTGCCACTTTCCCTCCTCCCACGGCTATCACCTTGAGCCTCTCTGCTGCCTCCAGCAGCTGGAGATGCTAATGATCAGCTGCCATTTTTCTATATGACCCCTTGCATGTGTGTTGCTTTGCTGGAACTGAAGACCAAAGAAATCAACCTTGTCCAGCATTCTGTTTCCTCCAGCAGCTGGCTCTGAAAAGCCAAGGAAGATACAGTGTAGGTAGGACACTCCTAACTGATTCTGCCATGGTGAAACAGACTCTATAAAGCCAGCCCTTGATGAGGATGTCATGTTTTAGCATGTTTTTCAGCCACAGTAGTGCTTTATGGCAGAACAGCACTTTGCAGCACATTGATCAGAAAAAGACTTGCTGCTTTCAGGCAGTAGTTAGTTCCTGTTTCATAATCTTAAGGGCTGAGCCTGAATGACAAACTGAGGAAAGCCTGTATTGCACCAGTCTACATTTTGCCCTGGATTTTCCAGTTCATAAGGATACATATTTTCTAGTTAAGCACTCTAAAGTGCCTCAGATTGACTTGTTCCTCCCACAATGAAATAGACAAAGATTCCCTCTGTAAGGGGGTGATCTTGGGTCCCCAGGGACAACAGCCAGACTAGGGACCCACCCTCTGATGCAAGAGAGTGAGTGAATGACATGCCTGCCTCCCAAATACTCCAAACAGAATTGATCTACATTGTTCTTGAAGTCTTTCCAGCAATTCATTTCAGTTCCAGCTAACCCAGACTTGAAGATCAGCACTGGTAAAAGTTAACACCAGTTCCATTTTCATAGAATCATAGAATAGTAGGGTTGGAAGGGGCCTACAGGACCATCAAGTCCAGCCCCCTGCTCAATGCAGGAATCAAAGTCAGAGCATCCCTGACAGATGTTCTAACAGTCTGGAAGTTTCTCCTGATGTTCAGCCGGAATCTGGCTTCCTGTAACTTGAGCCCATTATTCTGTGTCCTGCACTCTGGGATGATCGAGAAGAGATGCTGGCCTTCCTCTCTGTGACAACCTTTCAGGTACTTGAAGAGCACTATCCTATCTCCCTTTAGTCTTCTCTTCTCAAGGCTAAACATGCCCAGTTCTTTCAGTCTCTCCTCACAGGGCTTTGTTTCCAGTCCCCTGATCATCTTTGTTGCACTCCTCTGAACCCTCTCCAACTTGTCTGCATCCTTCTTAAAGTGCAGTGCCCAGAACTGGAGGTTAAACACTGAAACTTCAAGGTCAGAACTGGTAGGCTGGGCCCACTGTTCAAATTAACTCTGTCGGCTAGGACCTAGGGTGGCCATGTGTCCTCTTTTACAGAGGACAGTCCTCTATTTGGAAGCTGCCAGAGGACCATCCTTCATGTGAAGGGCTGTCCTATTCAATTCCGGTTTATCTTTAAGAACCATAACATTTGTTGTCCATCCTCATTTAGCAGCAGACTGGGCAGGCAGGCACACAGTTCACCTGGTTATAGTCTTCCACACTAGGGTGAGATGTACTGTATTTCTATTTAAATTATAATAATTATTTCTACATTTGCATCTATACATATGAGTTACCATATTCAAATTATATGCACATTTGTGTCCACTCTTTTTTTGGTGTTGCATTTCCTCTTTTCAGGTGATTACTAAGTGGCCACCCTAGCCAGGCCTATTAGGACCCAACTTGAATTCCACCCCTGATTAGGTCCAACAACATCTCATTTCCTTCACGCTCTGCATATTTTCCTACCCAACTGTTCATATTTGGTTCAGGGTGGGGGGCTTCCATTTTGCACATCACATCAGAATTAGAGGCTTTGGAGGCTCTGTCTTCTCCGTCTATTTATTTGTATTGTGTAACCTTGTGTGGCGTAGCTCCCTGTGGGATGCCTAGAGCACATCCCCTTCTAGCCCCTAAGAAGCTGTCTCAGGGGCTGAGGGCTTCCCACTGAGGGCTGAAGATTGGAGAGAGGACAGGGAGACTAAGGAGGACACACACGGAGAGGTGGGGAAGTAAAAAGAAACCATCCAGAGAAGACTGTGCAGGACAGATCAGCAGTTGCCTTCTGATCCCACACAACAGCCTCTGCCAGGGTGTATGACAGAGCCTGAGGCCTACCTTTGCATCCCCGGACAGTGAAGCCAGACACCAATCAGAGAGGATCTAAAATTTAGGGGCACCTCAAAAGGGAGAAAGAGAAGTGGGGTGGGGTGGGGTGGGGTGGGGTGGGGGGAGAGAACAAAAGAAAATGAGAGAGAGAGAGAGAGAGAGAGAGAGAGAGAGAGAGAGAGAGAGAAGGAGGGGGAATTGAGAAGAGAGAAAGGTGTGGTTGAAAAGAGGTGATGGTTCAGAGATCACCCAGTTAGCTTCATGGCTAAATGTGAACTTGAACCCACATCTCCAGTTCTTAGTCTGATACTCTTTTTACACCACACTTGTTCTACAGCTAACCCCGAGGACCTTTTCTGCAAAGTCCCAAAGGGATCTGTTTTGGATGTCCTCATTCTTTTCAGTGTCTGCATGAGGCCACTAGGCAACCAATCTCATCAGCATGCCCATGATACCGAGCTCCACTTGGCATTTTCAGCTGACTCATGTCCTGGAGTCGTGGCTGGCTAGAGGGATCTGGTGAGCTTCCTTGTCCATCAGTGGATCCTGTTGGGCTTATTTAGGGGTGGTGGCAGCAGGACTCTGAGCAGCACTCCTTAGTTAGGTCTAGGCTCCATTTTAATGTTTTACAATTCCTCCCTCCCCCCATGTAGCGTCACTCCGGATCATTGTGGGAAATGTAAAGGGTGGCTGGAACCAGGTGCCCTCTATTACTCAGAGCACCTGGCCAGAATTATTTTTAAGGGGCCCCCAAGGCAAATGTCACTAGCGGGCCCCGCCATGGTGCTGATGTCCTAGCGGCTGCCCAGGGATGCCAGATGCTGATGCCTGTTCCTGCCTGGAGTGTAGCAGCTTTCCTGGTTATTGGCTGTGATGAGGACTTGGTTGAAGCTGAAGTGAACCCAGATGTGACTGAGGGAATGACTGTCAATGGGCCTTGTGACTGGGGGGCAGGATGTGTGAACATCATAACTGTAATATTGCAGGAGTTCTGGGCATTGAATTTCACCTGAGCAACTGATATCAGTTGGTATGAAGCATCTATGGACTTAGGTTTCACCTTATTCAGCAAAAAAACTCCTGTTCTGTGCCTGTTGGATGCCACAATATCTCTTCAATAAGGGTTTGTCGTAGTAGGCTAATGGGTGGAGGTCTAACACAGCTAATGCTTCTTTTAACCATATGTTTTGGCAATGCCTAATAGTTGCCTCTTTTGATGAGGAGGTTATTATATGGGTAAACCTAGTACTGGAACACTCTTTAATATTTACAGACCACTTAAATTATCTACCTGCTTCCTGGAAGGTAATGCAGGATCAGCGCAAATGGATTCTCCACGCCCTTCTAAGAGCTAAAAGACTGATATTACAGCATTGGAGGGATAAACGCTCACCTCATAATGCAGTGGACTGAGATCCTAACAACGCTTTCAACATTTGGTATACAGACACCACTTGTGAATGGGTACTTATATGGATATTTGGTCTGCTTTTGTTGAAGTTTATGCATAATTCTTAGACATATATATATATATATATATATATATATATATATATATAATGGCGATCACTCGTAACCGAGTAAGATTGTCTTCTGGGGTAGAGTCATAGCAGTGGGTCTGCAGGTGGCTGTGAAGGCCAATTCTGGTCTGGATCCACACAGCCTCCCACAGTGAGGACATAGGTTTCCGGGTGGAAGGCAATCATGGTGAGGATTTGCTTGACGTTAGGGATGGCGGAGAATTCTGCCATGGATTTCAGTGAGGCCAAATGCACTGGCATTTAGACCCCCCAAACCCATGGCAGATTGGCCTCCCCCCGCCCCCCCGGGGAATCCCCCCCGGGACAAAGCTTACCTGGGGTGGATGTTCTGGCGGCTGCGGCTCCGCCGGCGGCCGCAGTAGCTGGTTTGTCGGACGGACGGCTGCTGTGAATGTAAATGGCGGCCGCCCAGGCTGCCATGATAGGCTACGTAAGTATTTACGTAGCCTATCACGGCAAAGGCAGCCACGCAATACTTACGTAGCCTATCATGGCAAACTAAAAAAGAAAAACCGCATACACAAATGGCGGTGGCTATGGTGGCCGCCATTTGCATTCCATTTTTTTCGCTGTTTTAGCCTACGTAAATATTGACATAGGCTAAAACGGCAAAAAAAAGGGAATGCAAATGGCGGCCGCCGTAGCCGCCGCCATTTGCGTCTGCTATTTTTTTTTTTTGTGCTTGCTGTGATAGGCTGCATAAATACTTACGTAGCCTATCATGGCCTCTGCAGGGACGCAAATGGCATCGCTGCGTTAGCCGTAATAGGCTATGTAAGTATTTACGTATCCTATAACGGCTATGATGAGAAGCAAATGGCGGCCGCAGCGCGGCTGCTATTCGCAAGTCAGCACGGACGGCAGCAGGTAAGTGCTCCGTTTCATGCGCTTTTCGTGGGGTGGGGGGTGGGGGCTTCATTCCACCACGGATTTCGGGGGGCCGAATGCACTGGCATGCGGCCTCACCGAGATCTGTGGCAGAATTATCTGACATCCCTACCAGGTTGGGCATGACAGGTACAAAGAATAATTCCATGGCTTGAGGGAGTCAAGAGAGCAAACCCCAATCATGTTTTCCATGCAGTTCAGGGCAAGGGGTCATGGTAAAATCTTATATCCTTCGCAGCAAAGTACCAGGCCAAACCCCCATATTCACCACAGTTGTGAACTCCAAGAATGCCCCATTGCAGCAAGGAGTTCTAGAGTATGCTCCTGTACTCTCCATAATACTCCCTTGTAGTGTGAAATTCAAGGATGAGTTCTTCTAAGAACATATGAAGAGCCCTGCTGGATCAGACCAGCTACGTAGTCCAGTAGTATCCAGTTCCCTGCAGTGGCCAACCACCTCTCTCTGTGAATCCCACACGCAGGACATGAAAGCAACATCCCTCTCCCTCTTTTGTTCTCCAGCAACTGGAATTCAGAAGCATGCTGCCTCTGATGTGAAGGTAGCATTTAGCCTTCATGACTAGTAGCTATTGATAGCCTTCCCCTCCATGAATTTGTCTAATAGCCTTTTAAAACTAGTGGGTTTTGCCATATCTTGTGATAACAAATTCCACAGTTTAATTCTGTGCTGTGTGAATGAGAACTTCCTTTTATCCATCCTGAATCTCCCACCATTCAGCTTCACTGAGGGCTTTTTTACATAAGGCTTTTAACCCGCCACTTTACCGAGGCTTCTGCTTCTGGATTCTTTGTGGGATTAAGATTTTTCTGCCAGTTTTTTCCTCTCTCTTTCTATGTGTTCCATAACACAATCACTAGGTGGTGCTGTGGTATAGTGAAATTGTGCAAATACACCAGGGTTTCATAGTGCTATTCACAAAAATACCAGACTTTCCTCATTAGGAAAACAACACACACACACACAAACATACACACACACATGCTATAATGGTTGCAAACGACAGGAGAGGCTATGGAGGCTGAGGCCATCGTGTAAAGCACCTGCAAACTACCGTGTGTGAGGAATCACAAGCACACAATAAATGCCTCATGTAGAAAGGTTCTCTGAATGACCTGGGATCTTTTGGGGTGCTTCCAAATGAGATTTTTACCACTCTGCCTGATTCACTGAATTTTACAGGTGGTCCAGACGTCGTCGCTATCTACTTGGAACTCTCCCGTGTTTTCCCACTGCGTCTAGCATCTGGACCCTTACTGCAGAGAATCCATTAAGGAGAAAAAGATGGGATGGAATTGCTGCAGTGTCCCTTCTGGTTGTTAGCTCTAGGACCCCTTCCTCTGGAAGCAGCCTTTTGACAGCCATTATGTCTCGGCAATGTCCCTCTGAACAAATCCCAACACTGCCTCACTTACGTGCTAGGGAGAGCCAGATGGTTTCCTCAGTGGAGCCTTCTGCATTTTTTGCCAGGCACTTGTAACTGCCCACATGACGCTGCTCCAGACCGGAAAGCTTCAGTGGATTATCTGATGCGTGCTCAAAAGTCCCTGAGGATTGTGATTCCTTCACCCAAGTCACGCTGGGTAAGGGGTTGCCCTTCACCTTGCAGCATAGCATGACAGAGTCGCCCCTGTTTGCATGGATCTGGGAGACACCTGTAAAGGTTTGCGCAGCTGCAAGAATCCAAAGAGACAGTGAGCTGCTACCGTGGTTCTCAAACTCTGGCATGGCCAACCAGTTCACCCCAGGTCAAAGAAAGAATACCTGTCCACAAATTTCACCAGATGCAAGACAAAGCAAGAAAATTACGCTTGCTTGTGTGTTGACCCTCCAACAATCCCAAATCGCCTGGGATTGTGGTGAATACCTGTTGATCATTAGGGCTGATTTGCTATCCTGGGGAAAATCATGAATTTTTCCCTTCCTGCTACCAGTAGTGTAATTTTAGATAGATTCTGGACTTAACAGTCTTACGGGGGTGGGGGCACTCTTAAGAATAACACTCCACAATCAATTCACCCTCCTTTCCCCTGAGAAGTTACTGGGAAAAGTTATTTCCCTACAGATTGAGATGAAGTGTTTTTTTTCCACTTTAACTGAAGAATGGTTTGGTTTGTTTGGTGGTGCCAACTTATTGGCTTGGGGCTTTAGCCCTTTGGGGAGACACCAGGCAAGGCAAACAGAGAGCAAACATCCCTCCCACCACTATTAGCTGCCCTGTCTACTGCTGCTGCCCTTGCTAGACCTTGAGAATGCAGTGTGAAATTTCACTTCTAAAGGCACCGGCAGTCAAGTCTCCATCCAGTTCCATCCTCTAACATGGGAGGCTACTTTCTCATCCACCCCCCCCCCCCGGATTTGCAACACTCACTGGACCACACCGTCTTTCCAGACACACACTCTTATCTATGGAAGGGTCCGAGGTATTTCTAAAAAAATCTTTGCCTCAAGGAGATGTGGATTAAGCAACCATCTTTATTTTAATGGTCTATATAATTTGGTGGCTATACAGAAACATAGAAAACTTACTTTTATTTATGGGTATAAGCTCCCCGCTGAGCTCTGGCTTCTGGGGTGGATCTGTAAGACAAGAACAAGCCCTTTTGGTGAGTGATGCCCTCCCATTAGGATTCAGCAGAGGGGAGGGAGAGTCACATCCTAGGATCTCTCTCTCTCTCTCTCTCTCTCTCTCTCTCTCTCTCTCTCATGTGCTTTTCTACATGCTCACACTCAACCAGTGCAGGCTGATGGCTCTGATGTCAATAGGGCAGTGAATCTGCTCTGGTTTCAGTCAGAACCAGTCAGAACTCTAGGAGCGGTCCAAGGGGCTTCCACAACTTGGATAGTTCCTTTAGGGTTCAGCTGGTTCTGACTGAAGCCCAGAGCAAATTCACTGCCCCACGGACATCACAGCCACCAGCTTCCACTGCATTCAGCACTCATCTTTCCTCTGCATCTATCCAAAGCCAAATAGTTGCCACTTTCTCTCCTCCCACGGCTATCACCTCGAGCCTCTCTGCTGCCTCCAGCGGCTGGAGATGCTAATGATCAGCTGCCATTTTTCTATATGACCCCTTGCATGTGTGTTGCAGCTTTGCTGGAACTGAAGACCAAAGAAATCAACCTTGTCCAGCATTCTGTTTCCTCCAGCAGCCGGCTCTGGAAAGCCAAGGAAGATACAGTGTAGGCGGGACACTCCTAACTGATTCCGCCATGGTGAGACAGACTCTATAAAGCCAGCCCTTGATGAGGATGTCATGTTTTAGCATGTTTTTCAGCCGCAGTAGTGCTTTATGGCAGAACGCTTCAGGCCAGTGCTTTACAAAAGTGGCTTTACAGCACTTTGCAGCACATTGATCAGAAACAGACCAGCTACTTTCAGGCAGTAGTTAGTTCCTGTTCATCATCTAAGGGCACAGGAAGGGCTGAGCCCAAATGACAAACTGAGGAAAGCCTGTATTGCACCAGTCTACATTTTGCCCTGGATTTTCCAGTTCATAAGGATACATATTTTAAGCACTCTAAAGTGCCTCAGATTGACTTGTTCCTCAATAGACAAAGATTCCCTCTGTAAGGGGGTGATCTTGGGTCCCCAGGGACAACAACCCTCTGATGCAAGAGAGTGACTTGCCTCCCAAATACTCCAAACAGAATTGATCTACATTGTTCTTGAAGTCTTTCCAGCAAGTTATTTCAGTTCTAGCTAACCCAGACTTGAAGATCAGCACTGGTGAAAGTTAACACGCAAAGTGGCCCCTTTGGGACAGGGGGATGGATCTAATGAGTCACTCACAGTTGACGTTCAGCTGGACAGTCTGTGCCATGTACACAGAACTGGGCCCTTTTCCATAGCTGACATTGCAAGTCAGATTCTGACCATGGTCTGCCACTGAGGGCACGAAGTTGAACACAGAGCTGTAAACTTTGGTGCCGTTCGGCAGCACGCCAGAGATCCCGGATGTGTCGTCTTCAGAAATGCCTCCCCAGGTGATGTTTGGAGGCTTCAAAGCACAACTCCCTGGGGCTGTGCAAGTGATATTCACTGGATGTCCTGCCCGAAGCTTTCCCAGTATCTGTATTTCTGGGTTTTCCAGTGCTAAGAAGAGAGGAGGGGAGTCAGTATCTAGCTATGCCCACCACCTCGCCATTCCCTCCCCACCAGTTGTGCTTCATCTCAGACAAACTGGAAGCACAGGTTGGTCTTTCCAACCTAGAATGGAATAAGGGATCCATTCAGTGCTCTATCCATATCCCATAAGGCTAGCTTTTTAGATAGCAGCTCCCAGGAGTGAAGTTTAGGGGCCTTCAACCTGTCAGACTGAGGTTGAAACCAGATTTAGTCATATGCAGTGCGGACCCATTGGGTAGTCATGGGTAATTTATTGAATAGTCATGGCTAATGTCTGTTCCACTGATTTCAATGGGTCTCCTGTAAGGATGACTAAATCTGGATGCTATCTCTGTGATTCATTTTCAGCTCCATCCTTCAATATGGACCCACTTTTATTTTTCCTTTTTTACTATATACATTCTATTGCACTCTCACTCTCTCTCTCTCTCTCTCTCTCTCTCTCTGCATGTACTCTTGTCTTCCGCTTTAAAACATCCCCAGCAGCCTGAATAGGAAAGAGTTACAAAAATTGAAAAGAGGGTGGAGCCGCTAGCGCAATGGACTTCATGTGATCAGGGCATGAGCCGGTTGTGGCTCTTGACTCACCAGTTGAAGACCAATGACATCTAAACTGCATGTCACAGAGGGAATGCCGTGAAACTGCATTAATACTAGAACTGCCAGCTTGCAAACCAGAGCTGCCCAGAGAGTTCACCACCAGCCTGGTGGATAAAGCAGTGGCAACTAACGCCTCATGCCTGTTTTTGCTGGACCTGCAAAGCAGCCCTTAGAAACATATCCTCAAAACATATTAAAGTATTCGACAAAGCAACAACAAAAGTTGTGTATGGTAAGATCAAAACAAATAAAAAGCACTGGGGGGTCGCAAAAACATTAGAAAAAGACAATCCAGTCATTCCAAGTACAATATTCCACATACAGTGAAGTTTATCCAAGTTTATCCTTAATCACGTAATGAAGAAGGAACGGCCCAGTCTTACAACATTCAGTATCTTTCACTTGTCACTTCGGAATGTTTGCATTTGGCTCTTGGATATTATTTTATTGGATGAAATCTTGATGTTAGTTTATCAGATATGTCAAATTCTCTCTCTCTCTCTCTCTATATATATATATATATATATATAGAGAGAGAGAGAGAGAGAGAGAGAGAGAGAGAGAAAGAGACAGAGAGGGGTCTATTTTTAAGGCTTGCCTTTTCCCCAGTTTATTTGTTCACATCTTCAGTTTTGGTTGGTAACCCTGTACTCAAAATTTCATGTACAATGCAGCTTACCCTTCCCCTGCTTGGCTTGTTTATTTTTCCCTGGCACATTTCATCCTCCCCAGCCTGCAATGCAGCCCACTTTGAGTCCCGCTTGATATGGCACAGGGAGCAGAGCGATGGACCATCCAGAGGAGAAGAGAGATGAGAGAAGCCAGAACCGCCTCAGGAGACGAGGCACCAGCAAATTTAAATGGAGAGGGGGAAATCTTTGGGTTGCAACTCGGATTAATAAGCCAATCCCTCTGTCTATATGCACAAAGAGTTTTGCAGGGCAAGGGACTTCAAGCACTCATGCATGTGCACAGTTATCTTCTAAACACATGAGCTCTTCTCATCAGATACATGTAGGAAGGCACCACACACCGCACAAATGAAGGGGCTGTAGATGGTAGTTGTTGTCACTTCAGAAAAAGGTGTAATGGGTTTCTGATCCTTTGTTGTTGTTTAAACCCATTGCTATATTTGTTATGTTGGAAACTTGACATATGTCCTTACCTTTGTAGGTCAGGGTCTCTGGTGCAACAGGCACCTTTATGGAGAAATGTGGCATTTTGAGCAAGAAGCGGGGCATGGAAATTGGGCATTGGTAAGTTATGATGTGTGGGAAAAGAAGCTGAGGAAAAATCTGTGATGGTTCCATGGGCCCAGGAATGAGCAATATTAGCTGCCTTTTAGATTAGAGATGCATGGATTTGAGGACCTTTGTCTCAAAAATGGTCATTTTGAGCTGAACGTTTTCGTCAGGCACTTGCAAAGCTCAAGATCTTTACAGGGGTGGGGTGGGGATGCTCACAGAAATGCAGTGTTTGTCTCACCAGGGACTATAACTACCCATTCAAGACTGCGGAGACATTGTGCCTCCATTGACTTGAATAGGCAGAGTTAAACACTCTGCAGCCCTGAAAATAGTGTGTGTGGGGGGGCGGGGGGAGAAAGCACCCACCACTGAAGACCCTTGGGCCAAGATGGTCTTCACCAGTGGGTTGATTTTTGCCCCTGCGCAGCCATTTTTGGAGCTGCACTCTTTGCAGCCTGAGATCTGGTGGAGGCTGGTGGCTCCAATTTCGATGGGCATGTAAATTCATTCCGGGTTTCTGTCAGAACTAGCCAGAACTCTAAAGGAGCTAGGCAAGGTGCTGAACCCTGTCCCAAAAATAGGTTCAGCACCTTGGATAGCTCCTTTAGAGTTCTGGCTGGTTCTGACTGAAACCTGGAATGGATTCATGGAACCACCAAAATCGGAGCCACCAGCCTCCACTGGTGTGATCCTGGGTGGGGACAGCAGCCCTGACTTCGGGCTGAAAAACTAAGGCAGTCAGGGCCACTGTGCAGGAAGGGGGATGGGCCAGGGTGTGGTGTCTGCAGAATTGAAGCAGGGGAGGTTGCCTGAATGTGCTGTGCTCACCTGGATGCTGTTGGCAATCTTTCAAGCAGGGGCGTTCGCCTATCTGAGCTTCCCTGCATCAGATGCCAGCCCCACCTCTACTTCATATACAGTTGAAGAATGATCTTGAACACACAAGAGGAACCAAGGACTTGACAAGGATAAAAAGAGGGACGGGGCAGATCTTTCAAAGATTAGTTTGAAGGAATCAGGGACGTCCCATCAGGGACAATGTGAGAGGTGCTGAGCCAAAGGATTTCCGAGACTCCTTTGTTGGTTTTGCAAAGAGCGCCTCTACACCAGCCTAAAATCCCACATTTAAAATGGGGCTTTCTGCTTCTGTTTTAAATGCAGAATCACGACGGACTCCCTTTAGACGCGCTTCCTTTCCCCTCTGCCACTTTTCCTCCTTATCTGAGTCTTCCATACGTTTAATTATACAGCCGCTAGATGGCACTGTGGTCTAGTGCCTCTTATTGCGGCTTTTCTTTTTTCATGAGGGAACTCAAGCGAAACTCAAACGCTGTAATTTGATAGCTCATTCTCTCCCATCTTTTTAAAAAATGGAATAAAGGTCATTTAGTGCAGGAGATGCTCTGGAGGCTGACGACATCATCTAAAGGACCTGTGAACTTCCATGCATAACCAATCTCCATAGCAGGATAAAAGCTTCGTATGAAGAAGCCCAAAGGCACCCATGATCAGAGGCCAAGAGGGGCATCTTTCCTTCTTGCTCTGGAGCCAAGAGAAGCTTTTTGCTCCCAAAGCATCTCACTGCACCTTGTTGCTCCTGTGTCTGTTGCACACTGTGGATCATATTGCATGGAGGGGGGGGGGTGATCCGGTCTCATGCTAGTGGCCTTATTCATGTGTTTTAGTATTTATTTGTTTGTTTATTAAATTTCTATACCACCCATTAGATGAAGCTTGGTTTTATTGTTGTCATTTATAGCCCACCCCACCCCAAAGGCTCAGGGCAGATGGGGGCTTCAGCAGAGCCCAGGCATCCTTGCAAGCACTCACGTGTTACGCTCACAGATGGCTGGACAAATCTGCTGTAACTGAATTTTGCTGCAGGTTCTTTCTCCATTCTGAAAAAGTACTTCCTTCCATCGCTTTCCTGGGCATCATTGATGCTGAGGGAACAGTCGCCTTGTTCCAGATCCCCCGAGAGATGAAAGCGATTGCCAGTGTCATCTGCTATGTTTTTATTCCCATCATTGGTGGCCACTGCAGGACTGATGCCAAATCTGCTGCCTTCCTTGTACCAGTATCCATACAGTGTGGCAGTGCTATTGGCATGTAATGGTTCATAAGTGAAACTGCAGGGGATGATGACACAGAGCCCCTCCTGTACTGACACAGCCTGAGGGGCATTCAGTCTATAATTCAGGTTCTGGCACTGGACACCTGCAAAGAGGAGAAGGCAAGAAACTCAACCATCCAGGTAGAGAACAACAGTCCCCTCCCCACCCCATTACTGAAAACAACTGGAGAATCCAGGGAGTAGTGTTTGTTCCCATAGCTCTCTGCCTTCTCCTAGTCCTTACCTTCCCAAAGCAGGCAGGTTGAAACCAGACCAAGACTCAAGACCTCAAGGGAATAGCCCATCTTCTCTTTTCTTCTGCTCCCTGAAACCTCAGCAACTCTGCTGTCAGCTGTAGGATCCTAAGAAACAGAAATAGTGAGGAGGGAAAGGTGGATACAGAAACAGAAAGTAGACAATTTTGAAGCCAGGACACTATCAGACTGTTGACATTTGGTCTGGGATATTAGACTACTTCTTTCTATCAGTCTAGTCTGGAGGACTGATTTTACTCAGCATCTGAATAATTTGACATTTTCACAACAGCAAGACCCAGCCAGGACAAAGAGATGGCCGAGAGAAGATTAAATTATTTAAAACCACACAATAAAAATAACATCTAGTTTAGTCCTTGGTCTCAGAAAATCACAGAAGTGGCTAGTTCGCCACAGGAAGTCATTGTCCTTCTTCAGGTCTTTATCCTGGTGCCCTTGCTATACATGCTAGTTGCCAGTGACCACTAGGCTAGCTGCAAGCAGGCCACACACATATTAACTGGGCCATTTGTCTGGATTCCATATTCCATTGTGCTCTGCAGACTGTCACCACAATACACCCAGTTTTGCATTGCTTGAGTTTTTGGTACTTACTTCGGAGAAATGGCCTTCTCTCTTTCTCTGTATTCGTCCACTTTGGCAACCAGTTCATGCATCTGACAAACCACGTTCTGATCCAAGAGAACTTCTGCTACAATAGAACTGTTGGACTTTGAGGTGCCGCAAGACTGTGTTGTTTTTGCTGTACTGGACTTCACACAGCTACCCTCAGAAACACCCATCAGCAGGGCCAGTGTCATGGGTGGTGCGGCAAGTGTTCTTTAACCTCACCGCTAATGTGTGGTGTGAACCCCAGAGTGGCAACACAGTTATAAGAATGCATTGGCATCACCATAAGATGTGCAACAGATGCTTAAATAATGGGCTCAAGTTACAGGAAGCCAGATTCCGGCTGAACATCAGGAAAAACTTCCGGAGTGTAAGAGCAATACGACAATGGAACCAATTACCTGGGGAGGTGGTGGGCTCTCCCACACTGGAGGCGTTCAAGACGAGGCTGGACAGCCATCTGTCAGGGGTGCTCTGACTTGGATTCCTGCATTGAGCAAGGGGTTGGACTCGATGGCCTTGTAGGCCCCTTCCAACCCTACTATTCTATGATTCTATGCTTGTGCCTGTGTTAAAGTCTTAACCAGAGTTACTCCATGTTTGTTCACTAGCTCAACCTGTCTTGAGGTTGACAGGTATTTAGCAATCTGCTAAATACAGTCTGTATTTAGCAGATTGCAGCCTGTCAGATTGCAGCCTGTTCTGGGAATTGCGAGGGAGTGAAAGTTCCTCCCTGGGGTGTCACAGCTCACAGCCTGTGCTGCTAGCTGATAAGCATTGTACTCCGTGCAGCAACTCTGGATCAGCTGTTGGCACAGTCTCCCTACCTCCGGGAGAGAACGTCCAGCTTCTTTCCAGATAACAGAGTATGTGTATGCCTTCAGGTGATGTGTTGAGTGGAACGTGCTAGAGCTCTGCCTTATGTGTGACGTATTTAGCTGTATAAAAGTCTGCCCCACTGAATATTCAGGGCTCTCTGCTCCTTTGCTGACAGAGCGCCTGCGAGCCTCGTAATAAAGTGCTTTTAGATCCAGAAGTCTTACCCGTGTCTTGTGTGATCCATTGTCCAGCTAGACAATGAACAAGGAGCGTGTTCCACTCATACAACAGTAGGCATGCTCTGGCTCCTGCCAAGGGACCACCCCCCAGCGGGGGCCCACTGACAAGAGCCCCCTGGAGTTTAATAAATTTAATAAATAAATAAATAAATAAATAAATAATCGCCCATCTGACTGGTCACCCAGCCACTCTGGGCGATGTACAACCCACCATAAAACAATTTAAAACAATAAAATTTTACCATAACATTTTTTTTTTAAATACCCTAACCCACCCCAAATGCCTGCCTGAACAACCACGTTTTTAATGCACGACGGAAGCTCATTAAAGAGGGGGCATGACGGAGTTCCCTAGGGAGGGAGTTCCACAGAGTGGGGGCCACCACAGAGAAGGCCCTCTCCCTCGTCCCCACCAGTCTGATGGGACAGAGAGAAGGCCATCTGAGGCTGATCTTGTTAAGCGGCCTGTCTGGTGTTGCTGGAGGCGCTCCTTAAGATAGGCTGGGCCGGACCATATAGGGTTTTAAAGGTCAAAACCAACTCCTTGAATTTGGCCCGGAAAACAACTGGTAACCAGTGCAACTCCTTCAGCACTGGAGTGATGTGATCTCGCCGGCGGCTGCCTTTAATCAGGTGAGCCACCGCGTTCTGTACCAGCTGCAGCTTCCGAACCGTCTTCAAGGGTAACCCCACGTAGAGCGCATTACAGTAGTCTAAACGAGAGGAGACCAGGGCATGTACTACCGATGGGAGCAGATGGTCCGGAAGGAAGGGGCGCAGCCGCCGTATCAGATGGAGTTGATACAGCGCTGTCCGGCTCACAGCTGACACCTGAGCCTCCATGGACAGCTGGGAGTCCAAAATGACCCCCAGGCTGCGGACATGGTCTTTCAAGGGTAGCCGTACCCCATTCAACACCAGGTCAACATCCCCCAGCCTCCTCTTGTCTCCCACCAAAAGTACCTCGGTCTTGTCAGGGTTCAGCTTCAGCTTATTCCTCCCCATCCAGCCACTCACTGTCTCCAGACATTTGGACAGGGATTCTACGGCCAACCTTGGTGAAGATTTGAATGAGAGGTAGAGCTGCGTGTCATCCGCATATTGATGACACTGCACCCCAAACCTCCTGATGATAGCCCCCAGTGGCTTCACATAGGTGTTAAATAGCATCGGGGAGAGGATGGAACCCTGTGGCACCCCACAAGTAAGTGGCCACGGGTCCGAAACCTCCTCTCCCAGTGCTACCCTCTGGTACCTGCTGGAGAGGAAGGACCGGAACCACCGCAATACGGTGTCTCCAATGCCCAACCCCTCCAGGTGGTCCAGGAGGATACCGTGGTCAACGATATCAAAAGCCGCTGAGAGGTCGAGGAGAACAAGGAAGGAGCATTCACCCCTATCCAGAGCCCTCCTCATATCATCCACCAAGGCGACCAAGGCCGTTTCTGTCCCATGCCCAGGCCTGAAGCCCGACTGAAATGGGTCTAGATAATCAGTTTCTTCCAAGTGTGCCTTCAACTGCACCGCCACCACCCGCTCAATCACCTTGCCCCAAAATGGCAGATTTGAGATTGGGCGAAAGTTGTTCAGAACTTGGGGATCCAAGGAGGGCTTCTTTAAGAGCGGTCTTATCACTGCCTCCTTGAGGGCTGATGGCATCACTCCCTCCTCAAGGGAGGCGTTCACCACCGCCTTGATCCCCTCACCCAGTCTCTCTCTGCAGCTCATAATGAGCCAAGATGGGCAAGGATCAAGTAAGCAGGTGGTCGGCCTTACAGATGAAAGCACCTTGTCCACTTCATCAGGAGGAAGAAGCTGGAACCGATCCCACAAAACCAGTTTGCCACAGGCCACCTCTTGCTCACTAACTGTATCCACAGTGTGCAGAGTAACACACCTAATCTGATCAATTTTCTCTGCAAAGTGCCTTGCCAAAGCCTCACAGGAGGCCTTAGAATGCTCCAGTGGTTCCGGAGCCACAGGACCGACCAGGCTCTGGACCACTTGGAACAGCCTCCTGGGGCAGCACTCTGCAGACGCGATGGAGGCAGCATAATATTCCTTTTTTGCTGCCTTCACCGCCACGTGATAGGCTGAAGATATAGCTCTAGCCCATGTCTGATCGTCTTTGGAGCGAGACTTCCACCACCGGCGCTCTAGCCGTCTCACCTCCTGTTTCAGAGCTCGTAACCGCGGATTGAACCATGGTGCAGTCCGAGCCCTGTTCAGGGGGAGAGGGCGTTTCGGAGCCACCCGATCTAATGCCCCAGTGATTGCGGCATTCCAGCCACCCACCAGGGTCTTGACCGAGTGGCCGTTGGCATGCCCCAGAGAATCCCCAAGCGCGTTCAGGAATCCATTTGGATCCATAAGACGCCTGGGGCGGACCATTTTAATGGGTCCTCCACCCCTGTGGAGGGGTTGTGGAACCGAGAAGTCCAACATCACCAGATAGTGATCTGACCATGACAAGGGGGTGGTGGATATACCCCCGACTTCCAGATCACTCCCCGCTTCTCCAGAAACAAACACAAGGTCTAGTGCATGACCGGCTACATGGGTGGGCCCAGTTAGAATATGGTGCAGCTCCCAGGAGGCCATGGTCTCCATGAAGTCCCGAGGTGCTCCTGTGAGGATGGCCTCTGAATGTACGTTGAAGTCCCCCAACACCAGTAAGTTAGGGGACTGTACACACACATCAGAGACCACCTCAAGCACCTCGGCCAGGGAGTCAGTCGTGCAGCGGGGTGGACGGTACACGAGCAGAATCCCCAGACTGCCCTTCGGGCCCAACCTCCAGTACATGCACTCAGCAACCTTGGTCTCCCGGAGAGGGGGTCTGGTGAAGACCAAGGACTCTCGGTAGATAACAGCCACTCCCCCTCCCCGATCCCCAGCCCTCGGCTGCTGTGCATACGAAAATCCAGCTGGACACATGGCTGCAAGGGTTGGAGCAGCAGCCTCGGCCAGCCAGGTCTCCGTAATACATGCCAGGTCTGCACCCTCATCCAGGATCATGTCATGGATGAGGGAGGTTTTCTGGGTAACAGACCTGGCATTGCAGAGCAGCAAACGAAGGCCAGAAGATGGGGTCACGCCTCCCCCAGCCATCCTTTGGCTCTGGACAGGCCCGGAGCAGGGGACAGATACTACACATCTCTCTCTTGTTCCCCTTACCTGGCATGGCCTGCCCCTAGCGCTCCGCCAGCGCCTGCCGCCCAGCCTCGGTATGTTCTGGCCCCCAACACTCCCCCCACTGCCTCCATCAGGTGGACACATGCCCCCTTGCTCCCGCCTATCAGGCAGGCTACCCACCCCTAAAAACACAACAAAATCCCCCCCAACAAAATAAAACAAACAAACAAAACAATTAAAATCCCCTTAAAAATGCCAGGCAGGAGTCCACAGGGAAGGCCTGGTGGCGGTGGTAGTGGCGGCGGCGGCAGCAGACCCAGCAGCAGCAAGCACGCCTCTTCCCCAGTGGTGGTGGTGGTGGTGGTGGCTTCTCCTGCAGGCCCTGGCTCTCCCAGGCCACCTCAGCCAGCCAGCTTATGTAGCCCCTCCAGGGAGGGGCAGGTGGAGCAGCACAGCTGGCTCGGTACCTGGGGGCCTGGTCCTGCAGGGACTGGCGGTCTGCCAGGCAGAAGTCCACAAGGAAGGCCTGGTGGTGGTGGCAGCGGCGGCAGCAGCAGGCCCAGCGGTGGCAGCAGCGGGCCCAGCGGCGGCAGCAGCGGGCCCAGCGGCGGCAAGCACACCTCTTCCCCGGTGGTGGTGGTGGTGGCTTCTCCTGCAGGCCCTGGCTCTCCCAGGCCACCTCAGCCAGCCAGCTTATGTAGCCCCTCCAGGGAGGGGCAGGTGGAGCAGCACAGCTGGCTCGGTGCCTGGGGGCCTGGCGGAAGTTGTTCTTCCTCTTCACCACTGCAACCTGCTTGTTCCCCTGCCTCTTGCTCTGGCCTAGACAACAGTGGTGGGGGGGAGGAGAAGCTGGAGATGCCTCTGCCTGGTTGCCTGCTGGCTCTCTGCCTGTCCAGCACAAATGTGTTAGCAATGATGAGAAAGAGGATGAGGAGCGGTGGCAGCTGGTGGCAATGGTGGTGAGAAGGTACATTCACTGAGGGAGAGGGCCCATTGAAGGGGTCTTGCTCACAGTCATAGGAACATAGGAAGCTGCCTTATACTGAGCGAGACCATGGGTTCATCTAGCCCAGTATTGTCAACACTGACTGGCAGCAGCTCTAGGATTCCTTCCTAGCCCTACCTGGAGAAGATGATGATTGAACCTGGGACCTTCCGCATGAAAAGGAGGGGCTCTCCCACTGAGCCACAGCTTCCCACATCCCTGGTGGAGGTGCTGCTGAAGCCACCAGTTTTGCCTGCTCAGCTTCCCATGGGCTTCCCTCTCAGCAGAAGCTCTGTCATGGACCTGGAGTTGAGTGGCCACCCAGCTCCTGCCCCATGGCAGCACTGTTCCCAGTTCAGCTTGCTCGCTCACAAGGGAAGGGGCAGCCGCCAGGCTCACAGTTTCACTTGCACATGGGTTGGCCTGGTAGATGCAGGACTATTATGGTCTGGGAGCTTGGCAACTGCCCAGCTTCCACCCCATTACAGCACCACCAATTTCCTGGAGATGCTCTGGGAAATCCTGCTTGCAGGGAGGCACACAAGAGAGGCTGGCAGCTGCAGCAGCAGCACCGCTGGGGGCAGGGGGCAAGTGGAAGCATCCAAATGGGGGGAAGAGGTGAAGTGTCGACCCTGATGGGCACTGCTGGCATCCATGGGCCCTCAGCAAATGCTCCAGCATGACAGGTGCCAACAGCAGACCTGTCCACTTGGGTTATGGAATAATCCAATGGCCTTCAGCTCTTGGATTACACTGACCTGTGAAGGTCCAGTGGAAGGGAACATCTTCTCTTCCATAAGCATCCTATGCACACTTTACTACATTAGGGCATTAATGTGAAAATTGTCCCTCAATTGGCAGATAAACAATCCCATTAAGACAAAAGATATGGACAAAGTTGATCTGTGGTTGATGAAAAAGAGGAATGGTCTTACTGTGCTTACTTCTCTGTGTAATAATTGTAAGTATCAGGGTAGTTGCTCAAACCTTTTAAATGTGGGTTTCTCTGACAGTTACCCAAACAAGTTCACAATAATCTGAAGCCTGGGATGAATGCAATTAGAGCTAGTCATCTTCAAAAACCATTTCCACCCACCCAGTTAATCCGCTCCTTCCCACCCACCATCCATCCAGTTAATCCGCTCCTTCCCACCTACATACCCACCACCCACCCAGTTAATCCCCTCCACATTCTTCCTTCTCCCTCTTCCAACTGTCAACTAACATATTCTCACCAAACCCCAACTGACATTCCATGCCCCCTTCAACTCCCCTCTCCCACTTGCCTTAACATTATCAAAGCCACTATGCCTTTGTACACCAGTTGCTGGAGAACATGAGCAGGAGGGTGGTATTGCACTCATGTCCTACTTGTGGGCTTCCAATTGGGGCAGCTGGTTGGCCACTGTGTGAACAGAATGCTGGACATTATTTATTTATTAATTAATTTATTATTTAAATTTCTTAATTGCCCATCTGGCTGGTCACCCAGGACTAGATGGGCATTTGATTTGATCCAGTGTGGCTCTTATGTTCTTATTCCATACTCCAAGTGATTTCCCCCCATGCCCTCTCCTCCAAACACAAATCACAAAATTGGTTCATTAGAGATGCAGACTTGGAGAATGAATTTGCTATTAGTATACAGAGTGAGCTCTTCCTTGAAATAATTTTGAAATACACTCTCTGATGACTAATCTTTTGGACAAGATGTTACAGGAAATCCATCAATGCTTTCAATAGGGACTGTATCTTTTTATCAGTGTGGAGGAGTATTTTTACTCAGGATCTAAAGAAGTTGAGGTTCTAAGTGGGTCCACATTTCATCAAATACAGCAGAATGTCATAGATACCAACTGTAAGATGGGAGGTTTTCTAAAATCCAACTATCAGGTGGCCAATATTTTGGGGACTTGGCTGCTTACTGATGATCTGTTGATGGACATGAATGTCTGGATCTCTGGAGCTTGAGGCCTTTTCAGACATTCTGTGTAAACTGCACATCTGTGTGGGATTAGGTGGCAAAACCTCTCCATCCTCTACACACATTCATTTGAGTTTGAGACAGAGCTGTCATGCATACTAGTGTGCACTCACCTAGGTGTCTCTCCACATCACCCTTCCCCAACCTGTTGCCCGCTAGATGTATTGGACTACAATTCCCATCAGCCCCAGCCAGCAGACAATGAACAAGGACTCTGGAGATCCAGATTCATATCCCCCCTTGGTCATCAGGTTCCCAGAGTGAGCCTGGGCCAGTCATCCCAGGGACCATAGGAAGGCTCACTAAATCCCCTCCTCCAGCCTCCTTCCATCCCCCTCTGAAGCGCCCTCAAAGATGGTCTGAAAAGCCCATATAGTGAAAATAAAGGAGATCAGAGGACGGGGAGGCTAAGATTGCCTCCACTGCTCCTCCTACCCAGCCAGGTTCAGCCTGGCAGGGCATAGGAATCTCAGATGCCTCTGAGTTCAAAGGCTTCCAAGCAGTGAGGGTGCAATCGATAGTATTCCGCCCTAAAAAGCCTCATTCAGCCAACGTTAATCACTTTAAAATCCTGCAATCCTAACACCTACCCCATTGAACACAGGCTTATTTTCCAATGAACATGCATAGGGTTGAGCCATTAGCCCTTTGGAGCTCAGCAACACCCATTTGAAATGAAAGCACTTAGAAATTCCTTACTTTGACTGGATTGTGCCCCATGATAAGATGAATAATCTTACCCCCTTGAGATGGTGGGAGCGTTCTCCCAAACCTTCCAGGGCTCTCTGTGCCAACTTGCTCATCCTGCTCTTATTAGCAAGACCAGAAATGCAGGAAATCGTCTGCCGGAAATGAGGGCAAGAGAAAAGCAGAAGTGTTCCCCAACCATGCATGCAAAGAGCCATCTTTAAATTGCAACATCAATGAACAGTTCAAAATTTGGTAGGGATGGGTGGATTACTCACCCGGTTCCAGTCTGGGGCATCCACTGGGGGGGGGGGAGGCGATCCGTCCCTCCCCCCTCGGATTCCTCCCTGGCTGGCTGCAGCCAGACTTCTGGCCGCTATTGCTGCACTGCGGATGCAGATGGAGGCCGCTGCGCCGGCCACCATTTGTGCCCATGCCTTAGGCCATGATAGGCTACGTAAGTATTTCCGTGAATTTCCGTGGCGGAATTCTCCAACATCCCTAAAATTTGGTCTACAACATCTTATGCTATAAGAAGTGTTAATCCACAAGATCTTATGGTGTAGTAAATGTAGTAGACTTTAAGGTGCCACAAGACTCTTGGCTGTTTTTGCTTCAGGAGATGGTACTCGTACTCCAGTACATCTGGATGGCACCAGATAGGGGAAGTCTAATTTATGGCATCTCATAAAGTATCATCATCTGCTAGTGGGGCCATATGATTTGCAGTGGTCCAAGGCTTGTGCTGGCATATAAACCCTGGTTCCTAATCTTCACTCATTTGTTTTGGCCTACACACATGATGATCATCCTCCCCATCAGTGAGTCTACCCTCTCACTGCCATTCTCACCAGCTACTCTTGCTTCTCATCCCCTTTCTTATCATTGCCATCATTTGCTTGTTTGTCTGGCATACAGCCATTGAACAAGTATGCAGCAGCATCACCTCCTCTTCCTTCTTACCACCAGTATTGTTTGGGCCAGAGAGAGAGAAAGAGAGAGAGAGAGAGGCAGGTGAACAAGCAGGTTGCAAGGGTGAAGAGGAGGAGCAAGTCCAGGGTTTTTTTTGTCAGTGGGCCCCAGTTGGGTTTTGGGCCCTCGGCAGCTGCCCAGCCATGCCTACCCTTGCTGACAGCCCTGAGCCTGAATGTGGTTTAGGGCATCTCCTCAGCTGATCTTCATTCTTTCGTCTACCAATCTTGCCCCTTCCTAATCCTTCCCTTCTCTCTCCTCGTAGGGCTAACTGCATGCTTCTTCTTCTTCTTCTTCTTCTTCTTCTTCTTCTTCTTCTTCTTCTTCTTCTTCTTCTTCTTCTTCTTCTTCGTCATCGTCTTTCCTGACAGCTATATGCCTTTAACAGCATAACAGGCAGAAACTTAGTAGATGCAGGGTTGTTTTTTTTTCATAGAATGGAGATGCGATGATGGAGGAAGTTGAACCTGACAACTTTCTGTGTGTCATGCAATCTGTTGAAAGAGCAGATCCTCTGTAGGGATAACAGTGGCAACAACCCATCCTCACAATCTAGGTGTACTGAAGTTAGAGTACAAGGATGAGCCCTGCTATGACTCTAGCTCCACCCTGTAAACTGACATCTATCTAAAACTGCGAGGATATTAATACAGAAATAAGAAAGAAAAGCACAGGGAAAAGCTTCAGTAAAATTTATTTCGGGGTGGGGGAAGTTACTATATATTCCCGTCTCAGCTCCTGAAGTTTTAATTCAGTAGGAGGAGCTTTTTCTGAAATCCCATGTTCGTGGAAGTAAATGCTGCACTTTGTTTTGTCAAATGGTTGTTAAAGACACAGCAGCCTTGTCAGGGGGGGAAAAAGTGATAGCTTCATACAGAATGTACCAGACTATGCCTTGATGAAGAGATCTGTGCATGCCAAAAGCTTGCAGATAGCAACTTGTCCCCATCTAAAAGATAACACATTATATTCTTGTTTGAAAGTCATTAGTAACTAAGCTGAACCCCAAAGATTCTAGTCTTCAGCGAGCAGCAAAGGAGACTAGTGAGTGGGTTAAGATGACTAATTTTGAGGACTGAGCCACTCATTGTGAGGCAACTGAAACCATGCTGGTCTTTAGTAGCTGATCATGTAGCAAGGGATGCTTTACAATGTGTAATCTGCCACAAATTTCCATTTAGTCATGGAGGAGGAAGAGTGCATTTATGTCGTGATGCTTAAGATAAATGACTTCCCTGCATTCTACCTGCCAGATGATGTCTTGTGTAATTTTGCTTGTTGATGCCACAGTTTTAGAAGCAATGTCATTCTCTCACAATTATCAAATGAAAAGATGCTGCTATATTTTAATTAAAATACATTCCAGCCCCCTAAAATTTGAATATTGTTTTTAGAATAATGGGGAGCCTCGTAAATGAACGTACATCAAATAGTGAGGTTCCTATTAGAGAAATTCTGCCTTTGAAGAAAATACACTGTTTTGTTGTTGTTGTTGTTGGGCAGATTTTGGAACATGCTATGCACTTCTGAACATTTTGTATGCTCATAATTAACATATTCTGGCATTTATTACAGACAAAACAGATGCATCTTTCAAATCAATAGATATGAATTGGTTCACATGTCACTTCAAATCATGGCTCGGTGTTACATGAAAAACATTGGCTGGACTGCAGGTCCATGCCTTCCCTCTTTTCCTTGCATGCAACAACTCCTCCCCTGTCTCCTTGATCTGGGGCTAGGCATAGTTTCCCAGTTTGGGCAAAAGTTGCAAAAACAGCCAACTATGGTTTGCTTCACGTAATGAAAAGGAGGAGGAAAATGGCAGCACGAGAGATGGAGACAGGGGTAGAGATGTAAAATGCTCACAAACAAAAGGTTTCTGTTCATTCCTACCTTTCTTAGCTGTCCATGCCCTCCTTGGATATCACTGAGTTTTTGGCACAGTTATCTGCAAGCTTCTCAATGCTTTTGGTTCTCTGGGCATGTCCACCATGGTCTTTCTACTCACCATCAGCAGCCTGGACCACTATCTCATCATCTGCCATCCCTTCTGGTTCCAGCAGAACCACACGATCCCCTGGGCACAGAGGCTGGTAGCAGGGGTGTGGCTTATTTCTCTGATCTTAGTGCCCCTCCCTGGCTTTCTGAGAGACTTGAGAGTTGGAGAAGGGCAGGATAATCTGTGCCAATAATTATGCCTTCTCCAGTAACTGGGATGGGGCCAAAGCACAGATCCTGTGGGATCATGTTCACTTGGCACTCTGTGGTTCATTTCCTGCTGGCCTTCCTGTTTCCCTCCTTCAATGTAATTGGCAGATGGGTCAGGAAATGAAGAACAAAAAGTTGGTGAGGAAGAAAGGGAAACCGTCCAGAATTCTCATGGCTTTTGTGAAAGCAGGTGAAAGTCTTCACCTGCTGGCTTTCCTACCATCTCCTCTATGCTTGATTTCTGGTTGGGGAAATGCCTGAAGGAACAGAACATATTTTGTGGGCAATCGTGGCTTGTGCAGTTTGCTTCAATTTCCGTTTTACCCCCATTCTCTACCTCTTTGTCGGGGAAGGATTCCAGAAAGTCTTCAAGACATCAACTCTTGCTCTGCTTCAAAAAGCACTCGTAGATGCGCCCATCTTTTCAGTAACCCATGCAGACAGTGTCGAAAGGGGAGACCAACAGGCAGAGCGCCTTGGAGAGGAAGGTGATGCAGTGGAGTTACCAGCCATGTCCCTGAAGTGAAGGGGTAGCCATGGGACATACATAATGAAAAGTGTGATTTGTGCACGTTCTAAATATATTTCACCTATGACCAGCCAAATGTTTGGATATTCAATCTTCAGTGTATGAAGTATAATTTCAAATACCCTCCCCCTGCCCCAAAGGGTTCATTGTAGGGCATCATCACCTCTTTAGGTCCCAGGCTGTACAGAAGTTGGTGGTAGGATGCTGAAACCCTTCTGACTCACTTCCAGCCATCCAGGGGCTTGTGCATTCCTAGAAGACTCAAGCAAGTGAGCGTCTGCAGCCATCCAATCCTTCCTGTTTAAGGGCTTAGGCCAGAGAGGCAGATCCACATTCTGATGGCTAGGTACTTTTTTTCTCCTAGGCTAGGGAAATGCTTATTTTATAGGGTGCAAAACTCCAGACTTTATTCCACATATAAGAGTAAAACAGGGGTGGAGAACTTTGGGACAGGTGCCCAAATCTGCCCTGCTCAGAAAATCGCTCACCAAGGAGTCAGTCCACTTGAACACAATGGAATTTACTTCCTGGTAAACATGCATAGGTTTGCACTGTAAGCCAGGCAGCACTGCCCACTGAACTCCAAAGTGGGAACTAGTGCATAACACGTCATATATACTGTGTTCTAAGAAACTGAGAATAAGGAGTTGGGTTTTACAGACAATCTAGCTCTGTCATTTCTTTCACTTTCCAATAAATTATCCTGTACTATTGGAGTCTTTTTATCAGTCCTGAATGCTGAACTTCACAGTAGAGAGCTGTGAGAATACCCATTGCTTGACAAGCAGATCAAAGCAACCAAGTGAGTGGGGCAGACTCTGAGGAAGGCGGGGAGGGGGAGTGTTTGAAAAGCAGCCCTCCCAGAGCAGGGGCAGCAATTTGTGGCCCTTCTCTGTTCAGCTTTAGGCAGGCTGTTAAATCCCTTTTGTTCCATATGGCTATTCTTATTTTAAATCTTGTAGCGACACACACTGCGAGATTTTCACCTCTAAATTCCTGCTATGGTGTTGTTTAATGTTTTAAAATAGTTTTTAAAGTAGATAGGTAGATAAATAGGTGTGTGTGTGTGTGTTTTAAAGCTTTTAAATTATTGCAAGTTTTAATTGTAAATCACCCCATGGGCCCTATTTAGTACTTCCTGGGATTTGGAAGCGATGCTTCTATTAATGCAGCCCAAAATAGCATTTGCCTTTTTTTGCAGCCACATCACATTGTTGGCTCATATTCAGCTTGTGATCTACAACAATTCCTAGAACCTTCTTGCTTGTAGTGTTGAGCCACGTAGCTGACATCTTGTAACTGTGCATTTGGTTTCTTTTTCCTAGGTGCAGAACTTGGCATTTATCCCTATTAAATGTCATTCTGTTGTTTTCTGCCCAGTGCTCCAGTCTATCCAGATCACTTTGAATTTTGTTTCTGTCTTCCAAAGTATTAGCTATCCCATCCAATTTTGTGTCATCTGCAAATGTGATCAGCATTCCCTGCACCTCCTCTTCTAAGTCATTAATACAAATGTTGAAGTGCACTGGGCCCAGGACTGAGCCCTGCGGCACCCCACTCATTACCTCTCCCCAGTTTGAGAAGGTCCCATTGATAAGCACTCTTTGAGTCCGATTCTGTAGCCAACTGTGGATCCACTGGATGGTTGTTTCATCTAGCCCACTTCGAGCTAGTTTGCTCATCAGGATATCATGGGGCACTTTGTCGAAAGCTTTGCTGAAGTCGAGGTATATGATGTCCACAGCATTCCCACAGTCCACAAGGGAGGTTCCTTGATCAAAAAATGAGATCAGATTCGTCTGGCAGGATTTGTTCTTGCCAAATCCATGTTGGCTTCAAGTAATCACTGCATTGTTTTCAAGGTGCTTCCAGATGGATTGCTTTATAATCTGCTCCAGAAATTTCCCAGGGACTGATGTCAGCCTGACTGGTCTGTAGTTCCCAGGTTCCTCCTTTTTACCCTTTTTGAAGATAGGGACAACATTAGCCCTCCTCCAGTCATCTGGCACTTCCCCTGTCCTCCATGATTGCTCAAAGAGAATAGACAGTGGTTCTGAGAGTTCTTCTGCCAGTTCCTTTATTACTCTAGGATGCAGTTCATCTGGCCCTGGAGATCTGAACACATTCAAAGTAATTAGGTGTTCTGTGACCATATGCCTATCGATCTCAAGCTGCAATCCTGCCCCTTCAGCCTGTACTTCGCCTTTGCCAGGGGGGTCATAGACCCTCTTTTGGGAGAAGACTGAGCCAAAGTAGGAATTGAGCACCTCTGCCTTTTCTTTGTCATCTGTTATCATTTTGCCATCCTTATTTAATAGCTTGATTTCTTTCCTCTGTCTTTTACTATTCACGTATCAGAAGAAAGCCTTTTTGTTGCTTTTAGCATCCCTCGCTAACCTCAGCTCATTCTCAGCTTTAGCCTTCCTGACGCCATCCCTGCAATTCTGTGCTACCTGCCTGTACTCTTCCTTTGTTACTTGGCCTTCTTCCCACTTCCTATATGTGTCCTTTTTTGTTTTTGTTTTCAGGTCATCTCTAAGCTTTTTGTGAAGCCACATTGGCTTCTTCTGTTGTCTTCCACCTTTTTTTCTTGTTGGAATTCTTTGTAATTGTGCCTGTAGAATTTCCTTTTTTAAAAACTCCCACCCATCTTGGACTCCTTTTCTCATTAGAGTTGCTTGCCATGGGACCTTACTGATCATTGTTCTGAGTTTATTAAAATCAGCCTTCCTAAAATCCAGGGTACGCGTTTGGCTACATTTGGCTTTTGCTTCCTTTAGAACCAAGAACTCATGTATAACATGGTTGCTTTCCCCCAGAGTTCCTGTAACTGCTTCTTTATCCACTAAGACATCTCTGTTGGTTAGGAGCAAGTCAAGGATAGCCAATCTTCTAGTTCCTTCCTCTACTTTCTGAAGGAGGAAGTTATCTGCCACACAAGTCAGGAATTTCCTGGAGGGCCATGTTTTGCAGAATTTGTCTCCCAACCAATATCGGGGAAATTGAAGTCCCCCATTACTACTACATCATGCTTCCTTGAAACATTGGCTATTTGCTTTTCAAAAGTTTCATCCTCGTCTTCTCCTTGATTGGGTGGCTGGTAGTAGACTCCAACCACCAGGTTCCTTTCATTCTTTGCTCCATTTATTTTAACCCAGATGTTCTTGATGGGGCTACCAAGCTCATTCTCCTGTATTTCTGTGCAGAGATATGTATTTTTCACATATAGTGCAAACCCACCCCCCTTTCTGTTCCTCCTGTTCTTTTTGAACAAGTTATATCCTCCAATTGCTGTATTCCAGTCATGGGAGTCATCCCACCAAGTCTCAGTTACACCTTGTTGTTGTTCAGTCGTTCAGTCGTGTCCGACTCTTCGTGACCCCATGGACCATAGCACGCCAGGCCTTCCTGTCCTGCGCTCTCTCCCGGAGTGTGCTCAAGTTCATATTCATTGCATCCGTGATGCTATCTAGCCATCTCATCCTCTGCCGTCCCCTTCTCCTTTTGCCTTCAGTCTTTCCCAGCATCAGGGTCTTTTCCAGGGAGTTTTCTCTTCGCATTAGGTGGCCAAAATATTGGAGCTTCAGCTTCATTATCTGTCCTTCCAATGAGCACTCAGGGTTGATTTCCTTTAGGATGGACTGATTTGACCTCCTTGCAGTCCAGGGGACTCGTAAGAGTCTTCTCCAGCACCACAGTTCGAAAGCATCAATTCTTCGGCGCTCAGCCTTCCTTATAGTCCAGCTCTCACAGCCATACATTACTACTGGGAAAACCATAGCTTTGATTAGACGGACCTTTGTCGGCAAGGTGATGTCTCTGCTTCTTACTATGCTGTCTAGGTTGGCCATAGCTTTCCTCCCAAGGAGCAAGCGTCTTTTAATTTCATGGCTACAGTCACCGTCTGCGGTGATCTTGGAGCCCAAGAAAGTAAAATCTGTCACTGCTTCCATTTCTTCCCCTTCTATATGCCAGGAAGTGATGGGGCCAGATGCCATGATCTTAGTTTTTTTAATGTTGAGTTTCAAACCAGCTTTTGCACTCTCCTCTTTCACCCTCAACAAGAGGCTCTTGAGATCCTCTTCGCTTTCTGCCATTAGGGTGGTATCGTCTGCATATCGGAGGTTGTTGATAATTCTCCCGGCAATCTTAATTCCGACCTCTGATTCATCCAACCCAGCATTTCTCATGATGTACTCTGCATATAAGTTAAATAAGCAGGGTGACAATATGCAGCCTTGTCGTACTCCTTTCCCAATTTTGAACCAATCGGTTGTTCCATGTCTGGTTCTTACTGTTGCTTCTTGACCCTCGTACAGGTTTCTCAGGAGACAGGTAAGGTGGTCTGGTACTCCCATCACTTTCAGAATTTGCCACAGTTTGTTGTGATCCACACAATCAAAGGCTTTAGCGTAGTCAATGAAGCAGAAATAGACGTTTTTCTGGAATTCTCTTGCTTTCTCCATGATGCAGCGAATGTTGGCGATTTGATCTCTAGTTCCTCTGCCTCTTCGAAACCCAGCTTGTACTTCCGGTAGTTCTCGGTTCGCATACTGCTGAAGCCTAGCTTGTAGGATTTTGAGCATCACCTTGCTGGCATGTGAAATGAGCGCAATGGTGCGGTAGTTTGAACACTCTTTGGCGTTGCCCTTCTTTGGAATTGGAATGTAAACTGACCTTTTCCAGTCTTGCGGCCATTGTTGAGTGTTCCAGATTTGTTGGCATATTGAATGCAGCACTTTAACAGCATCATCTTTTAGGATTTTAAATAGCTCAGCTGGAATACTGTCATCTCCGCTAGCTTTGTTGTTAGTAATGCTTCCTAAGGCCCACTTGACTTCACTCTCGAGGATGTCCGGCTCAAGTTCAGTGACCGCACTATCATGGCTATCAGGGACATTCAGATCTTTCCTGTATAGTTCTTCTGTGTATTCTTGCCACCTCTTCTTAATCTCATCTGCTTCTGTTAGGTCCCTGCCTTCTTTGTCCTTTATCATGCCCGTCTTTGCACAAAACGTTCCCTTGAGATCTCCGATTTTCTTGAAGAGATCTCTAGTCTTTCCCATTCTGTTGTTTTCCTCGATTTCTTTGCATTGTTCATTTAAGAAGGCCTTCTTGTCTCTCCTTGCTATTCTCTGGAACTCTGCATTCAGTTGGGTATATCTTCCCCTTTCTCCCTTGCTTTTCGCTTCCCTTCTTTCCTCAGCTACTTGTAAAGCCTCATCAGACAGCCACTTTGCTTTCTTGCATTTCTTTTTCTTTGGGATGGATTTCGTTGCTGCCTCCTGAACAATGTTACGGACCTCCGTCCATAGTTCCTCAGGCACTCTGTCTATCAGGTCTAATCCCTGAAATCTATTCCTCACCTCCACTGTATATTCATCAGGGATATGATTTAGGTCATACCTGAAAGGTTTAGTGGTTTTCCCGACGTTCTTCAATTTAAGCCGAAATTTTGCAAGAAGCAGCTCATGATCTGAGCCACAGTCAGCTCCAGGTCTTGTTTTTACTGACTGTATGGAGCTTCTCCATCTTTGGCTGCAAAGGACATAATCAATCTGATTTCGATATTGACCATCTGGTGACGTCCATGTGTAGAGTCGCCTCTTGTGCTGTTGGAAAAGAGTGTTTGCTATGATCAGCATGTTCTCTTGGCAAAACTCTATTAGCTTTTGTCCTGCTTCATTTTGTACACCAAGGCCATGCCTGCCTGTTATCCCGGTGATTTCTTGACTTCCTACTTTAGCATTCCAATCCCCTATGATGAAGAGGACATCTTTTTTTGGTGTTAGTTCTAGAAGGTGTTGTAGGTCTTCATAGAACCGATCAACCTCAGCTTCTTCGGCCTCAGTGGTTGGGGCATAGACTTGAATTACTGTGATGTTGAATGGTTTGCCTTGGATTCGTACTGAGATCATTCTATCATTTTTAAGATTGTACCCCAGTACTGCTTTTCCCACCCTTTTGTTGACTATGAGTGCTACTCCATTTCTTCTAAGGGATTCTTGCCCACAATAGTAGATATGATGGTCACCTGAATTAAATTCGCCCATGCCTGTCCATTTTAGTTCGCTGATTCCCAAGATGTCGATGTTCAATCTTGCCATCTCATGTTTGACCACCTCCAGCTTACCTTGATTCATTGATCTGACATTCCAGGTTCCTAAACAATATTGTTCTTTACAGCATCGGATTTTCTTTTCACCGCCAGACACATCCACAGCTGAGTGTCCTTTCGGGTTTGGCCCAGCCGCTTCACTCTTTCTGGCGCTACTTGGAAATACCCTCTGCTCTTCCCCAGTAGCATATTGGACACCTTCCGACCTGAGGGGCTCATCTTCCGGCGTCATCCCTTTTAGCCTTGTGATACGTTCCATGGGGTTTTCTTGGCAAGAATACTGGAGTGGGTTGCCATTTCCTTCTCCAGTGGACCACATTTTGTCAGAACTCTCTGCCATGACCTGTCCGTCTTGGGTGGCCCTGCACGGCATAGCTTATGGCTTCACTGAGTTACGCAAGCCCCTTCGCCACAACAAGGCAGTGATCCATGAAGGGGCAGTTACACCTATCAAGTCATAATTTCCCTCCTGTATTAAGAGTTCGAGTTCGTTCTGTTTGTTTCCCATACTCTGGGCATTAGTATATAGATATCAAAGACCATGTGCTTCATAGTTTGGCTTTCTTCCTACATGTTTGTGAAGACTATTATTGGGCGCTATCAGAGCTGTTCTCTCCATTGCAGTGCATGTGCCTACGTCCATTGTTACCCCCAACATTACATCTCCCTTCCCCATAGGATTCAGTTTAAAGCCCTCCTGATGAAGTTCTTCATGCTGTGGCCAAACACATTCTTCCCATCCTTTGTGAGGTGCAACCCATCCCTTGCCTACAGTCCATCTTCCAGGAAGTATAGCCCGTGGTCCCAGAATCCAAATCTCTCTTGTCAGCACCACCTTCATAGCCAGTCATTCACCCGGAGTATTTTTCGTTCCCTTTCTATCCCTCTTCTAACTACTGGAAGGATGGATGAGAAAACTATCTGGGCCCCAAAGTTCTTGAGTTTCTTTCCCAAAGCTTCAAAGTCTGACGTGATTTCTTCGTAGCTCCACTTGGCAGTATCATTTTTGCCCACATGGATGGGAAGAAAGGGATACCTGTCAGTGGGCTTTATGAGTACAGGCAACCCTTCAGTCACGTCTCTAATCCATCCTCCTGGGAGACAGCATACCTGGAGAGTCCATAGGTCTTCGCGACATACTTGGGTTTTGATCCCACGCAGCAAGGAGTCTCCCACTACTCCTCCTCTTCTTTTCTCATTGTTGTAGACCTTGGTTTCATTGCTTCTGCTTGACTGACCTTCAGCCTCTTGCTCACCCTCATGCAGATTCCCTGTAATTCTTCCTCTGGAGGCTGCCCTCCAGTTTCTTCCTCAGGTACCTGGAAAAGGTTCCATAGCTCCACTGCCTCCACTGGTGCAGAGTGGCTTCTAATTCTTCTGCTCCTAACTAGGGAGCCGCCGCCATTTGCATACGCTGGGTTTTTTTTTTGGGGGGGGTAGCCATGATAAGCTACGTAAATACTTACGTAGTCTACTACAGCTGCAAGGATGCCAATGGCAGCCACAGCAGCCTGGCCATGGCCGGCCAGGAGACCAGCCACCGGAGCTGCCGGAGCCGCCGGAGCCACCGCCGCTGAATCCGCCGCATCCACCCCAGGTAAGTTCCATCCCTGGGGATTCTGCGGGGGGATGGGGGGGCAGGATGCCATTTCGCCATGGATTCCAGGGGGCCGGATTCTAAAGAATCCAGCCTCACTGGAATCTGTGGCGGAGTTCTCTGCCATCCCTACTCCTGTCACCCTTTTCCAAGGAGTATCCTCTACTCCATTTTTCCACACCTCAACATTTCCCACTTCTGCCTCAGCTTGCTGTTGCTCTTCAAGCTTCTGTTCTTCACTTTGCTGCTGTAGTTCCACCATTCTGTCCAAGGAGACTTCATGTTCTCTTATTCCCTGGGAGGGTCAACATCTGGTGACGTTGGACTTCTCGGTTCCACAACCCCTCCGCAGGGGTAGAGGACCCATTAAAATGGTCCGCCCCAGGCATCTTATGGATCCAAATGGATTCCTGAACATGCTTGGGGATTCTCTGGGGCATGCCAACGGCCACTCGGTCAAGACCCTGGTGGGTGGCTGGAATGCCGCAATCACTGGGGCATTAGATCAGGTGGCTCTGAAACGCCCTCTCCCCCTGAACAGGGCTCGGACTGCACCATGGTTCAATCCATGGTTACGAGCTCTGAAACAGGAGGTGAGATGGCTAGAGCGCCGGTGGCGGAAGTCTCGCTCCAAAGATGATGAGACACGGGCTAGAGCTGTATCTTCAGCCTATCACAAGGTGGTGAAGGCAGCAAAAAAGGAATATTATGCTGCCTCTATCGCGTCTGCAGAGTGCTGTCCCAGGAGGCTGTTCCAAGTAGACCGGAGCCTGTTTGGTCCTGTGGCTCCTGAACCACTGGAGCATTCTAAGGCCTCCTGTGAGGCCTTGGCAAGGCACTTTGCAGATAAAAATTGATCAGATTAGGTGTGTTACTCTGCACGCTGTGGATACAGTTAGTGAGCAAGAGGCGGCCTGTGGCAAACCGGTTTTGTGGGATCGGTTCCAGCTTCTTCCTACTGATGAAGTGGACAAAGTGCTTTCATCTGTAAGGCCGACCACCTGCTTACTTGATCCTTGCCCATCTTGGCTCATTATGGGCTGCAGAGAGAGATTGGGTGAGGGGATCAGGGCGGTGGTGAATGCCTCCCTTGAGGAGGGAGTGATGCCATCAGCCCTCAAGGAGGCAGTGATAAGACTGCTCTTAAAGAAGCCCTCCTTGGATCCTCAAGTTCTGAATAACTTTCGCCCAATCTCAAATCTGCCATTTTGGGGCAAGGTGATTGAGCGGGTGGTGGTGATGCAGTTGAAGGCACACTTGGAAGAAACCGATTATCTAGACCCATTTCAGTCGGGCTTCAGGCTTGGGCATGGGACAGAAACGGCCTTGGTTGCCTTGGTAGATGATATGAGGATGGCTCTGGATAGGGGTGAATGCTCCTTCCTTGTTCTCCTCAACCTCTCAGCAGCTTTTGATACTGTTGACTAGGGTTGGCGGAGAATTTCTCCCCGAAACTTCAGGGGGCCGAGCGCCAACGTGTTCGGCCCCCCAAACAAGTTTCGGGGAGAAATCCTCCGAACCCCCCTGCCCCCCGCACCCCCCCCCCGGGACGGGACTTACCTTCGCCGAATGTCCCTCCTGGCGGCGGGTCCGGCCGGCGGTTCGGCGGGTGTTCGAGTGGGGCGGGAGCGGCAGCCGGTCTTTCGATCGGCTGCCACCGCCGCCATTGCAATCAAAGAAAAAAAAACAAACGCCCCCTGATAGGCTACGTGACGATTCACGTAGCCTATCACGGCTAGATTTGCAAAGTCAGCTGTGATAGACTACGTCAATCATCACGTAGCCTATCACGGGTGACTTAAAAAAAAAAAAAAAGTGTGTACGGATAATAGTGGCCCCCATAGGGAGCTGCCATTCCCGTTCCTTATTTGGTCGCTGTAGTCTACGTAAACATTTACGTAGACTACAGCGAAAATAAGGGCAACGCTATTTGCGTTGCCCTTATTTTCGCCGTAGTCTACGTAAACATTTACGTAGACTACAGCGACTAAATAAGGAACGCGAATGGCAGCTCCCTATGGGGGCCGCCATTAGCGTACACGCTTTTTTTTTTTTTTTAAGTCACCCGTGATAGGCTACGTGACAATTGACGTAGCCTATCACGGCTGACTTTGCAGATCTAGCCGTGATAGGCTACGTGAATCGTCACGTAGCCTATCAGGGGGCGTTTTTTTTTTTTTTAAAAAAACAACTTTCACGTTCGTGGCCAGGCGAGGCGGGAAGCCTCCTCCCCGGCCTGAATTTCGGCCGGGGCGAGGTGGGAAGCCTCCCCGCCGGCCTGAATTTCAGCCGGGGCGAGGCAGGAAGCCTCCCCCCCGGCCGGAACTTCGCGGGGGGAGCAGCGAAGCGCCTCCCCCCCACCGCGAACGTCCTTCGAGAACAGGTAAGGGACTTTCGTCCACCCCTACCGTTGACCACGGTATCCTCCTGCACCGCCTGGAGGGGTTGGGCATTGGAGACACCATATTGTGGTGGTTCCAGTCCTTCCTCTCTGGCAGGTACCAGAGGGTAGCACTGGGAGAGGAGGTTTTGGACCTGTGGCCACTCACTTGTGGGATGCCACAGGATTCAATCCTCTCCCCAATGCTATTTAACTTCTATGTGAAGCCGCTGGGGGCTATCATCAGGAGGTTTCGGGTGCGGTGTCATCAATATGCGGATGACAGGCAACTCTACCTCTCATTCAAATCTTCACCAAGGTTGGCTGTAGAATCCCTGTCCAAATGCCTGGAGACGATGAGTGGCTGGATGGGGAGGAATAAGCTGAAGCTGAACCCTGACTAGGGATGTCAGAGAATTCCGCCACGGATCTCAGTGAGGCTGAATGCCAGTGCATTTGGCCCCCCAAAATCTGTGGCAGAACGGCCTGCCACCTCCCCTGCGGATCCCCCCCAGGATGAGACTTACCTGGGGCAGATCTTCTGGGCGGCGGTGGCAGCCGCCGCCATTTGTCTTATAAAGAAAACAAAAACAAAAAATGACGTGATAGCCTATGTAAAGATTTACGTAGCCTATCATGACTGGGTTAAAAAACAACAACAAAAAACGAAGTGATAGGCTACGTAAATCTTTACGTAGCCTGTCATGGCTGGGTTTAAAAAAAAAAAAACCACGTACGTAAATGGCGGCGGCTATGGCCGCAGCCATTTGCGTTCCTTATTTTTTGCCTTCTTAATCTACATAAATATTTACGTAGACTATGACGGCAAAAATAAAGGGGAATGCAATTAGTGTAGCGGGTGCTATTTGCGTCCCTTTTTGATTCACCGTTTTAGCCTACGTAAAGATTTATGTAAAAAGGCTAAAAAGGTGAATCAAAAAGGGACGCAAATAGCGCCCACTACGCTATTTGCATTCCCCTTTATTTTCGCTGTCATAGTCTACGTAAATATTTACGTAGATTAAGACGGCCAAAAATAAGGAACGCAAATGGCAGTGGCCATAGCCTCCGCCAATTGCGTATGCGGTTCCCCCCCCCAGAGCTCTCCGCGGCCGGAAATCTGGCTGTGGACGGCTCTGGGCTGGGCTGGGCCTGGCCGACTGCTCCACAGAGCTGCCGTGGAGCACAGCCGGCCGTGGAGGATTCTAGGGGGGAGGAATGGATCGCCTCCCCCCCCGTCGAGGATTCCGGGGGTAGGGACGGAACGCCTCCCCCACCACCATCAACATAATCCATGTAAAGGTAAGTGACTTTCGTACATCCCTAACCCTGACAAGACCGAGGTACTTTTGGTGGGAGACAAGAGGAGGCTGGGGGATGTTGACCTGGTGTTGAATGGGGTACGGCTACCCTTGAAAGACCAGGTCCACAGCCTGGGGGTCATTTTGGACTCCCAGCTGTCCATGGAGGCTCAGGTGTCAGCTGTGAGCCGGACAGTGCTGTATCAACTCCATCTGATACGGCGGCTGCGCCCCTTCCTTCCCGACCACCTGCTCCCATCGGTAGTACATGCCCTGGTCTCCTCTCATTTAGACTACTCTAATGCGCTTTACGTGGGGTTACCCTTGAAGACGGTTCAGAAGCTGCAGCTGGTACAGAACGCGGTGGCTCGCCTGATTAAAGGCAGCCGCCGGCGAGATCGCATCACTCCAGTGCTGAAGGAGTTGCACTGGTTACCTGTTGTTTTCCGGGCCAAATTCAAGGTGTTGCTTGGTTTTGACCTTTAAAACCCTATATGGTTCTGGCCCAGCCTATCTTAAGGAGCACCTCCAGCAACACCAGACAGGCTGCTTAACAAGATCAGCCTCGGTTGGCCTTCTCTCTGTCCCATCAGCCAGGACAGCTAGACTGGTGGGGAAGAGGGAGAAGGCCTTTTCTGTGGTGGCCCCCACTCTGTGGAACTCCCTGCCTAGGGAACTCCACTATGCCCCCTCTTTAATGTGCTTCCGCCATGCATTAAAAACGTGGTTGTTCAGGCAGGCATTTGGGGTGGGTTAGGGTATTTTAGAAAAAGGTTTTATTGTAGAACTTTATTGTTTTAAACTGTTTTATTATACGCTGTACATCGCCCAGAGTGGCTGGGTGACCAGCCAGATGGGCGATTAATAAATTTAATAATAAATTAATAAATAAATAAATAACAGTCACTGCTCCAGTCCTCTTACTTCTTCTTCCAGCAGTGTGATCAACTTGCACTTGTTGCACATGTAGGCCATGATGTTTTCAGGCAAGAAAACAAACATTGCATGCACCTTGCAGGTCACCACCACTGGAGAGTCTTGTCCTTCCATAGTCTCTTTTCCTTTTTATGTCTAGCTTTCTGATTGTTCTAGAGTTGCCTGTGCCTGGTCCTCTACTCACTGGAGGTTAAAAAAAGAGTCCCACTCTTTGCCTTTGTCTCCTTTGTCTCTTCTTCCACTGCAACTCCCCTGGCCAACTCCTGTTTGCTCCCCCTGTTTGCTCGCTCCTGCCCACACTGCTGCTGGGAGTACTCAGCCCCCCCACCATTCAGTTGGAGCTCTCAGGAGTTTTAAAATAGGTTTTAATGTAGATGATAGATGGAGAGAAGGCGAGAGAATGAGAGGAGATAGATGATAGATAGATAGATAGATAGATAGATAGATAGATAAGGTGTGTGTGTTTTAAAGTTCTTAGATGGTTGCAAGTTTTAACTGTAAGTCACCTCATGGGCCCTATTTAGAGAAAAATGAGGGAATTTCTACACCAGCCTCAAATCTTGCATTTAAAATGGGGCTTTCTGCTTCCATTTTAAATGCAGGATCACAACTGACTCCCTTTACACACGTTCCCTTTCCCCCTCCCCTTTCCCCCTCCTTCTCCCCATATCTGAGTCTTCCATTATCTATCATTGGTCTTTCTCCTCTTCTTCCCACTTTAACTCTTTTGACTGAGGAAACTGAAGCGGGGTAATTTGATAGCTCATTATCTGCGATCTATTTAAAAATGGAACAAAGGGCATTTAGTGCAGGAGGGTCACGCCAGGGTCATTGCGTCATGTAAAGAGCCTGCAAACTTCTGTGAAGGAGCCATCTCAATAGCAGGATAAAAGCCTGGTGTGAAGGAGCCCCAAGACTCATACATTTACATTTTTTTTAAATGGTTTGGCCTAGATGTCCCACCAGCCCTTGCCAGCATTGGCAATCATGGAGGATGATGGGAGTAGTAGGCCAAGACACCTGGAGGAGCACAAGTTGTCCACCCCTGTCCTAGGGTCTGTTCACAGATATGAAAATGGTATTTTGAGATGGAGAAAGGTGGGAGCTGAGATATCAAGGATTGAGACCAGGGCTGGTGTGAAGGGAAGCTATGATTGGGCAACTGTTAGGAGCCCACTCCCCAGCATGGGCACACTGACAAGAGTCTCCTGTACTTGCACCTCCTCTTCACCATGGCAACCTGCTTATTGCACCTGCCTCTTGCTCTGGCCCAGACAGAAGTGGTGCTGAGAAAGAGGTGGAGTAGATGCCACTGTCTACTTGTTCCCTGGCTCTCTGCCTGTCAAGCACGCAAGTGGTAGCAAGGCTGTGAAAGAAGTCAAGGAGCAACAGCAGCTGTTGACAAGGGTAGTGAGAAAGCAGCCTCACTGAGCCCGTTGATTGATATCTGGCCAGAGGTCCCTCAAAAACCTGGAGCCAGCACTGATGAAGACAATGTCGGGTTTGTAAATTAGAGCTCTAAACAATATTGAATTTCATCCCTCAAAGGGAAATGGATTGAGTGGTTACAGCTGTGAAACTGAGAAATAGAATATAAAGGTCTAAATTCCCAGCTCTTACAAGGCAGAAAATTATCTGTAATTGTGCAATTGAATAAAACTTTGTTAAATGGATACAGCAGAGTTTTCATGGAGGCCAAAGTGCTAAATTGCTTAGGTTTGCCTTTTGGTCATACTGGGTGCATGTCATGCATACTGAAGCATCATGTTTTCCCATTCCTGATGTTCTCAGCCTACGGTGTGAACACGCTGGAACTTTGGATGGGGAATAAATTAGTTTACTTACTTAAACTTAGTTAACGTCATGCTTTTGAATTAATACAGAAACCAGGATCCAGTTATCCTTCAAAATTTGCACTTTTCTGTACGTCGCAGTGGAGTTCTCCTGTAACAAAATGCAAATGTTGGTGGAAAATGCACAAAAAAGTGGGAAAGTAATGAAAAAAGGGGCCGCGGTGGCTTAGTGGTTAAGACGCTGAACTGCAGACCGGAAGGTCGGCAGGGCAGCAGTTCGAGACCCAAGTGCCGCGTGACGGAGTGAGCTCCCGTCTTCAGTCCCAGCTCCTGCCAACCTAGCAGTTCGAAAGCAAGAAATTGCAAGTAGATAAATAGGTACTGCTTTGGCAGGAAAGGTAACAGCATTCCGTGCACCTTGGTGTTCAGTCATGCCAGCCACATGACCACGGAAGCATCTTCGGACAGCGCTGGCTCTTCGGCTTAGAAATGGAGATGAGCACCACACCCTAGAGTCGGACACAACTGGTTGGGGACACTTTACCTTTTTTTTTTTTTTAAATGAAAAAAGGCATTTTATGAAGAAAACTGCTGTGATTTATTTATAATGTATTTATTTAATCAATTTATCTACTGTTTACCATAATAAAACTACTTCTAAGTGTTTTACACTATCATAGATTAAAATACATTATAATAAACACAAAAAGCCATCAGCTGAAGTGTTGAAAATATTTTAAAGCCAAGTTAAAAGCACAATAATTAATAAACTACCTGGGAAGCACAATCATTCAGGGAAGGGTTGAGTAAAGAAATGGGCATTAAGCAAATCTGCATACAGAAATACATGAATGGCATATGAGTTTTCATGCAAACTTTTTAAAAAGTATCTCAAAGTACAGGACAAACCAAACTTAAGAGTGTCAAAATGAGAACATGAGCGAAAATGAAAGTGACACATTTGTCCATCCCTAACTGGAACTAACAAGATGAGACACACAGGGCTGGTTCACACTACACAAAGGTGGTTATGAAGCCACAGTGGCTCATTAACCACCCATGTGCAGGACATGTGCCAGCCCCGATTTATATATTTACCCTTGCGGGGCACGGCTTCTCATACTGTATGAAACCAGGGAGGGTGGATTGCTGGGGTGGTTAACAAACCACCCAGAACCCATGGCCTATTGTAGGAGTGTGGGGTGGTTTGTTAACTGGCTCCAGATGACATGAGAATCTATAGCAGGGGGCATGACTTCTCAGCTTGGCACCTGAAGACACCACAGCCCACTGTGTCTTAAATAAGCCACGGTGGGCTGTGGTAATAGTGCAAACCAGGCCATAGGGTTTTGGGTAACTAAAACCTGAATTTATTAACTTATTTAAAGCAAGATATGCAGTTCTAAGATGTGCAGGGAATTATTTCAGTAGCATGTTGGGTTAGGCGTAGTTGTTCCCTGCCCACCCCAATCTAACTGCTTGCCCCTGCTGTAAAAGGCATAGATTAGGCAACAAAGAAACAAATCCTCAAGCAAGGCTGGCCAGTCTGCTTCTTGGATAACACCCCTCTCCCATTCATCCCTAATAAACGTCAAGAGGAATCCACACACTGTTTTAATGGGAGGGAAGGCAAGTGTTGGCCTGAGAGGAAAAGGGCCAGGGGTAGAGTGGGGCAGGATTGAACAGCACAACATGCCTCATCCCATCACCTGGAATGCACCATGTGCCATGCGCAGCACACTAGCATATGCTGCCTAACTTCCAGGCTCACAGAAATTTGGTATTTTGTATTGTTTATTTATTTCATTGCTACACCGCCCAATAGCCAAAGCTTTCTGGGTGGTTCACAACCAGGGGTTGGAGGCCAGTGGGCTTCTTTTTCTAACTGATTCGAATGAATGAATGAATGAATGAATGAATGAATGAATGAATGAATTAATGAAATTTCTATACCACCCCATAGCCAATGCTCTCTGGGCAGTTCACAAAAAAT
This sequence comes from Heloderma suspectum, assembly GCF_057233095.1. Classification (NCBI taxonomy): domain Eukaryota; kingdom Metazoa; phylum Chordata; class Lepidosauria; order Squamata; family Helodermatidae; genus Heloderma; species Heloderma suspectum. Next base: position 15,615,524 of record NC_139467.1, read on the forward strand.
TCTCATCCACCTTTTCACCCTTATTCCCTCTTCTGTACATCTTCCTCCAACTCATATTTATTATTTCCCATCTTCCTCCAGGGCTATATGGACAAAGGCAACATGATGATCCACTGGGAGAATACCTCAATCACACATATCAATGAGACCCACCCTCCAGTAGACATAACCTCTACAAACATCGCCATTGCCTTCCTTATCATGGTGTCCTTCCTGGTGGGGATGACCATGAATGGGCTCTTCCTCTGGGTACTAGGGGTGAAGATGAAGAGAACAGTGAATACTCTCTGGTTCCTTCACCTGATTCTCACCTACTTAATTTTCTGTTCATTCTTACCTTTCTTAGCTGTCCAAAGCCTCCTTGGAGATCACTGGGTCTTTGGCACAGTTATGTGCAAGCTTCTCAATGCTTGGACATCTCTAGGGATATTCATCATGGTCTTTCTACTTACCATCATCAGCCTGGATCGCTATCTCATCACCTGCCATCCCATCTGGATCCAGCAGAACCGCACAATACGCAGGGCACAGAGGCTCGTAGCAGGAATGTGGCTCATTTCCCTAGTATTGAGTGTCCCCTATTTGGCTTTCCGGGAGACTAGAGTGGTGGAGAAGGGCAGGATAATCTGTGTCAATAATTATGCCTTCTCCAGTGACTGGGATGGGGCCAACACACAGAGGCTGCGGGATCGTGTTCACTTGGCTCTCTTTGTGGTTCGTTTCCTGCTGGCTTTCCTGTTTCCTGCCTTCATCATCATTGGCTGCTCCTATCGGATAGGTCAAGAAATGAAGAAGAAAAAGTTGGTGCGGAAGACGGGGAAACCTTTCAGAATTCTTGTGACTTCTGTGGTATCCTTCTTCATCTGCTGGCTTCCCTACCATCTCTACTCTGCTTCATGGCTGATTGAGGAACTGCCTGAAGCAATAGACCATGTTCTGTGGGCGATCATGGCTGCTGCAGTCTGTTTCAATTTCTGTTTCACCCCCATCCTCTACCTCTTTGTCGGGGAAAAATTCCAGCAGGTCTTCAAGACATCCATTGTTACTCTGCTTCAGAAAAGTTTTGCAGATGCTTCAATCATTTTTGTTGACAATGCAAACACTGTGATGAGGGTGGACCAACAGCCAGAGCATCTTGGAGGTGAAGTTGGCCAGTCTTGTCCCTGAAGAAGTAACCTTGGGCCATACATAGTGAATAGGATGGTTTGTGCACTCTATAAATATAAATCATTTTCTCCTATGAACAGCCACATGGGTGGATGTTCAATCTCCGGTGTATGAAGTATAATTTGCACAAATTGCAATCCAGTTAAAACCAGGACAATGACCCCCACCTCTCTACTTTCCCTTTTCTCTTTTCTTTTCCCCATCCCCTTTCCCCTGGCCATACTATATGACAAGAAATGCATATTTCAGACAAAATAGGTATAGAAATGCACATTTTGTGAAAAAAATATGTTCAAAACTACATATTGAAGCTATGTTTTCTTTCCTTTTCCTTTTTTTTCCCTGAGAACAATATTATAACAATGCTATAAGACTGTTTCATGAAGTTTTGCTTCTACAGTAAAGCTCTACAGAGGTGCTGGAAAACTGCTTTTCTGCAATGAGTTGGAAGCATAATGAAGACATAGTTGCACACACCATTTTAATATACCACTATGCTATACAGCCATACCCTTCCAAGATCCTCCTGTCCTGTTTATTCACAAATTAGTCCCATTCAGCAAATGGCAACACCAATTTTATGCTTATTGTGTGTGTTTTTTCTTTTTCTTTTAAAAACACTGTTATTATACTATTATACTATAGTATACTGTTATTATAGTGTTTTAAAATACTATTTTAAAAATGAGAAGAAATCTGTAATTAAAGCTTTCTTGTTCCCTGTGGGAACAGAATTGATAGCAGAGCAATTCAGAAATATTATTCAAGGGGCAATTCACAGGTTGTGCATCACTAATGCCCCTGCTGGGAGCAACAGGAAACAATAAAAGTGCAGAGAGAAAGGTTTGGTCTAAATGCACAGAAGCTTGGAAAAGTCCATTCACAGTTGATAGACTGGGGCTTTTATTATTATACTAGCATCAGTAGCAGCAAAGGCAGCCGTAGCAGAAGCAACAAGGGCAACATTTCCAGTCGCCACAAACCTGCTCTGACAAACATGATGAAACAGAAAACACCTTTTTTTCTGAAGCAATGTCATCTGGCTGCTCTATAAAAAGTGAGCAAAGAGTTCCAGAGAAAGGGGTGGATGTGGAGGCAAGTATAGTTGACCACGGACCACCATATTATTTATTTATTTATTTATTTATTCATTCATTCATTCATTCATTCATTTTATTTAAAACATTTGTATCCCGCCCTATATCATTAAGATCTCAAGGTGGTGTACAGATAACATCAGTTTAAATGGTATGAAACAATGAATAATTTCATTTCAACATTTAAGCTAAAAGTATATTAAACCATTAAACAAGCTAATACCAATTGGAAAATCTAAAACAATAAAATAGTTACAACAGTGCACAACTTTAGGGAATTCAATTAGCTGTCAAAGGCTTTGGTAAAAAGTCATGTTTTAACCTGGCGCCAAAATGAAACCAGTGTCTGCTCCAATTGGGCCTCCAAGGGGAGGGCATTCCATAACCAGGGTGCCACAGCAGAGAAGGCCCTCTGCTGAATGAACGTATGCAACCTTTTCTCCTTCCTGGCCATTAAGGGGCACTTATATTTTGCAGGTGATGGCCTGTATTCATTTCATGCTTGAAGCAGGGGTGGGTGGGTGGTTTCGGCTCAGAGGAAACATGTCCTCGTTGCCATGGCCAGCCCTCACCACACCACCTTTAAAGAGGAAGCCCCCATGCACCTTCCGTGGTTTTTGAGGTGAGGATATGTGCCAGAGGAGTCCAAGCCCAACCTGCACAAGGACCCTTTATGCTGCAACTGCATCCCCTGAGGCAGCCCTGGCATCACCCCACTCCTTCCAATGGCATAAAGGGAGTCCTATCCCCACCCCTCACCATGAAGGGCTCACTGAAGGGCATCCTCCCTACAAAACCTTTCAGGTCCCAGGCTGAAAGGAAGCCAGTAGTACGGTGCCCTTCCCACACATCTTCAGCCAACTGGTCACTTGGGCATCCCTGGAAGACTCAGGGAAGCAAGCGTGCACATCTCTCAGTTCCATCCTTTTTTAGGGTTTGGAATGGAGAGCCAGATCATCATTCTAATGCCCTGATATTTTTCCCCTAGGCTTGGGAATAGCTTCTTCTTAATAGGGTGCAAAAATTCAGACTCTATCCCACATATAAGAGTAAATCAGGGGTGTAAAACCTCAGGCCCTGGGTCCATATCTGGCCCTCTGTGGTCCTTTCCCCTGGCCATACAGTATGACAAATGTGCATATTTCTGACAAAATACGTTGAGAAATGCATGTTTTGTGAGAAAGCATGTTCAAAAGTACATATTTATATAACAGTTAAATACCCCTTTTGTGCAGATTTAAACTGAACAATCACTGATTAATTCAATGGGATAGAGCGGATTTATGAAGGGATGCATGCACAAGTGATAGAGATCAGAAATGCTTCGTGATGTAGCAGTCACTGCTTTCCTCCACTGTTTTCTGCTTGTATATTTTCAAGGAGAGCAAGCAACTATTACAAGGACAATTGTAAGCAGTGCTCAAAGAGGGTTAGGGTGCCATCTCACTTCTTTTAAGGCTGACCTGACCATCCCACGTTTGTTCAACAGACATTAACTGAATCTAGCATACTTGAAATGAACCATTACCACTTCCTATCTGAAACAAACCATCCCACTCCTTTTTTTAATCCCACTTTGAACACTGACGGTAAGTGCTCGTCGTTTATGCTGCGAACTAAAAAAAAGAAAAGAAGCCACCACCTGGGAGTAAGCCCCCTTGAACACAATGGAATTTACTTCCAGGTAAACATGGGTAGGCTTGAGCGGTAAGCCTTGTAGCACTGCCCATTGAACTCCAATAAGTGGGGAGTCCATAACACATCACACATACTCTGTTCTAAGTAATGGTGAACAATCAGTGGAGGCTGGTGGCTCCGATTTTGGCAGGGCTATAACTCCACTCTGGGTTTCAGTCAGAACCAGCTAGAACTCTAAAGAAGTTCTCCAAAGTGCTGAACCCTATCCCCAAAAGGGGTTCAGCACCTTGGCTTGGATAGCTCCTTTAGAGTTCTGGCTGGTTCTGACTGAAACCCAGGATGGAATAACAGGCCCAATGAAATCGGAGCCACCAGCCTCCACTGAGAATAAGGAAGTTGGTTTTCTGGATAATCCATTTGTATAATGTGGAGGCCTTTGACTTTCCTCCAAAACATTCTGTACTACTGGAGTCTTTTTATCAGTCCTGAATGCTGAACAGACAACTCTGCGGATAACTGCTTGACAAGAAGATCAAGCCCAAAGAAGTGAGTGGGGTAGACTCTGAAAAATGTGTGTGTGTGTGTTTGTGTGTGTGTGTGTCAGGGGAATGATTGAAAAGCAGCCCTCCCAGACCACAGGTGGGCAACCTGTCGTCCTTCTCTTTTCAGTTTTAGGTAGGCTGTTAAACCCCTTTTTCCCATATGGCTTTTTCTTATTTTAAATCTCTTAGCTCCACACTCTGTTTGCTAGATTCTCTCCTTCTAGAAATATCTGCTGTTGGTGCTGTTTTAAAGTTTCAGAATAGTTTTTAAAGTAAGTAGATAGATGATAGATGGATGGAGAGAGAGAGGGAGGGAGAGATGATAGATAGAGATAGACAGCCAGACAGCCAGACAGCCAGACGTGTGTGTGTGTTTTAAAGTTTTTCAGTTGTTGCAAGTTTTAACTGTAAGTCATCTCACGGACTTTATTTAGATGAAAAGGCAACTCATACATTTACAAATAAAAATGTTTTGGCCTAGATGTCCCATCAGCCCTGGCCAGCATTGCCAATGGTGAGAGATGATGAGAGTTGTAGGCCAAAACATCTGGAAGATCACAAGTTGCCCACCCCTGTCCTAGGGTCTGTTCACAGATACGAAAAATTGTATCAAGGACCGAGACCAGAGTTAGCGCCAAGGGTACATAGGTTTGGGCAACTGTCAGGGGCAGGGCCACCCCTGCCATTAGGCAAAATGAGGCAGTCATTTCAGGCAGCAGATGCTGGGAGGTGGCAGCAAAGTGTTGAGGGGAGAGAGCTGTGTGTGCCATGCAGCCTGCCTGCACTCCCTAAGTTAGCCTGTAGCCTTCCACTGTGGGGAGGATGCTGTCCCATTGCCAGTGTTGAAGAAAGATTCAAGTGCTAGTCCAGTTGTCTTTTGTGCATGGAATGGGATGGGGCACCATCTTGTCCTTCGCTTCAGGCATCAAAATGGCTTGGGTTGGCCCTGGTCAGGGGCCTACCCCTAGAAAGGGCACACTGACAAAAGCTCCCTGGACTTGCTCTTCCTCTTCACCATGGCAACCTGCTTATTGCACCTGCCTCTTGCTCTGGCCCAGACAACAGTAGTGGTGAGAAGGAGGTAGAGTAGATGCCACTGTTTACTTGTTCACTGGCTCTCTGCCTGACATGCACGCAAGTGGTAGCAAGGTTGAAAAAAGAGGCTGAGTAGCAACAGCAGCTGGTGACACTGATGGTGAGGAGAAAGCCTCTCTGAGGGAGGGGCCCACTGAGCATGTCTGGCTCAAGAGCCCTCAAAAACCTGGAGCCACTAGACAATGTGGGGTCTGTTAGCTGAGCGCTGAACAACATTGAATTTCATCCCTCAAACAGAAATTGACTTGAGTTTACGGATGTACGAATCCCTTACCTTCAGTCTGCGGTGGGGTCCGCAGGGGGGGGGGAGGTGATCCGTTCCCCCCCCCCGGAATTCTCGCTGGCTGGCTCTGCTCCGCGGTGAGTCTGTATTTACATAAATATCTCCATAAATACAGATGCATAGCCTATCGTGAGAACAGGCATGCAAACGGTGTAGCAGACACCTGTGGGGTGCTGCAAGGTTCTATCTTGTCCCCCATGCTTTTTAACATATACATGAAACCACTGGGGAAGTGATCTGGGCTGAGATGTCATCAATATGCAGATGATACTCAGCTCTACCTCTTGTTTCCATCTGCACATCCCCCAGGGAGGGAGGCTGTGGAACTCTTGAACCAGTGTCTGGAGGCTGTTTTGGGATGGATGAGGGGGAACAAGCTGAAACTTAATCCAGACAAGATGGAGGTACTGTGGGTGGGGAAATCAACTACTTCAGATGGAGGTTTACAACTGGTCTTAGATGGGGTTGCACTCCCCCTGAAAGACCAAGTGTAGAATCTGGGAGTCCTCCTGGACTCTGAGCCAACTGGGGAAGCCCAGGTGGCTGTGGTGTCCAGGAGTGCATTTTACCAGCTTAGGCTGGTATGCCAGCTGCAGCCCTATCTGGACAGGAAAGACCTTGCCTCGGTTATCCATGCACTAGTCATGTCCAGGCTGGACTACTGCAATGCGCTGTACGTGGGGCTGCCTCTGAAAACAGTTCAGAAACTTCAGTTGGTGCAGAATGCAGCCGCCTGAGTATTGGTGGGGGTGAGGCGATTTGATCACATAATGCCTATACTGCATCAACTGCACTGGTTATCGGTGTGTTTCCCAGCCCAATTTAAAGTGCTCGTTTTGACATTTAAAGCCTTAAACAGTTTGGAACAAAGTTACTTGACAGACCACCTTCACCGATACCGGCCTGCCTGCACCTTAAGATTTGGGATGTCAGAGAATTCCGCCACGGACTCCAGTGAGGCCGGATTCTTTAGAATCCAGCCCCCGGGAATCCGTGGTGGAATGGCCTCCTGCCCCCCGCCACCCCACAGAATCGCCCCGGGACGGAGCTTACCTGGGGCGGATGTGGCGGCGGCTCCAGCTGGTCTCCCGGCTGGCTGCTGCTGGCCTGCTCCGGCTGCAAATGATGGCCATCGTAGCAGCTGCCATTTGAGTCCTTGCAGGCAGCTGTAATAGGCTATGTAAGTATTTACGTAGCCTATCACAGCAAAGGCAGCCATGCAAATGGCGTAGCAGCTGCCATTTGCGTGGCTGCCTTTACTGTGATAGGCTACGTAAATACTTACATAGCCTATCACAGCTGCCTGCAAGGGTGCAAATGGTGGCTGCTATAATGGCCACCATTTGCAGCTGCAGCAGCCCGGCCGCAGCCGGAACTTCAGCAGTGGCCGGAGAGGATTCTGGGGGGAGGGACGGAGCGCCTCCCCCCCACCGCGGATGCCCCTGCGTGGAGCCAGGTAGGTGTTTCATACATCCCTACTTAAGATCAGAAACAGAGGCTCTTTGCATTTGCCCACCCATGAGAGCAGTTAGATGGGTGTTCACACGTGAGAGGGCCTTCTCTGCAGTGGCCTGCCCCACACCTTTGGAACAAGTTGCCATTGGAGGTCCGACATTCTCCCTCATTGTAGGCCTTTAAGAAGGCCTTGAAAACGTATTATTTTACCATGGCCTTCTCTTGATATAACTGCTGTTGTTGCTGCTGTTGTTGCTGGATTTATTGTCAGTTTTTATTGTAGCTTTTATTGCTATTTTATTGTGTTTATGTTTTTATCTTAATATTTTAACTGTTTTTACGTATTTTATTGCTGTGAACCACCTTGGGAGGACTTCTGCCCTGAAAGTTGGCCAAGAAATTTAAATAAATAAATAAATAAAGCCTGAATTTATTAACTTATTTAAAGCAAGACAGGCAACTCTAAGATGTGCAGGGGGTTATTTCAGTAGTAGAGTGTAGTTCTTCCCTGCCTACTTCCTAGGTGGGCACCAGGGTCAGCCCAAGACATTTGGCTGCCTGAGGTAAAGAACAAGATGGTCCCCCCCCCCCGCCCGTTCCATGTACAAAAGCCAACTGGACTGGCTGATGAATCTGTCTTCAGTACTGAGGATGGGACAGCATCCTCGGCTGCGCCTGGAGGCAGCAAGCTAGCTTGCAGCAGGCTGTATGGCTGTGAATGGACCATTCACACCTCTAAACTTGTGTAAATAGTGGCTTTATGGCCACCATTGGTGTAAAAGACCTTTTACACAGAATAATGAGCCACCATTGTTACGTAAAATGGCGGCTCACTAAGGGGCTGGGCAGCCCCGCAGCACTCACCAGGTGCTTGTGAGCCATCCAGCAGCTTGGCAGAGCAGCGGTGGTCTGCAGACTAGACCAGCAGGCCAAGGGGGGGAACTCCATCAGACTCCACCCCCATATCAGACACCCACAACATCCCTAGAGAAGGATGTTACGTGCTGTTGTTTCTCCAAGATTTGCCTCTATAATAGAGCTCTACAGCACTGCTGCGATATTGCTGTTCTGCAATCAGCTGGAAGCATAATTAAAACATAGTTCCACACACATTTCATTATGCCACTATGCCATCCAGCAATTCCCTTCCCCATGGCCAAGTTCCTCCTACATTGTTCATTCACAAATTAGTCCCATTCAATAAATGGCAATATCAGTGTTATGCTCCCCCCCTTTTTCTTGTAAAAATACTGCTACTGTACCATTCTAAAAATGAGAAGAAATCTGTAATTAAAGCTTCCCTGCCCCCTCTGGGAACAGAAATGGACAGTGGAGCAATTCAGACACATTAATCAAGGAGAAATTCACAGGTTGGTCATCACAAATCCCCCACTAGGATCAACAGGAAACAAAATTGCAGAGAAGAAAGGTTGATTTAAATGCACAGGAGCCTGGGAAAGCCTTTTCACACTTGACATACTGCTTTTATTATTATTGTAGCATCAGCTGATTGTTATTTTTTGGGTTCTTACTTTCAATTTTCTTTTTTACTTTTTAGTAACTTTGAAGGCTTTTTCTGGTTCAGTTAGTATAATTAATATTAGGCTGAAACTTTCTGAAATTATTAGATCTAAATGGATCATATTAATGATGTATCTGTCATGTTACTTAAACGTAGGTATCCTCTGTAAAACTGGTAAGATTTGTTCGTGTGGAGAGGAAATTATTTGGTTTTTTTTTTCTTTTTTGGTGCTCAGTGTGACTTCATGGAATGTCAAGGGGGTGTGAAATTTAAATAAGCAGAAAAGAGTGCTTTCTAAGTTAAAAGAGCTTACGCCTGCCCCTAAGATCCAAATAGCTGTGAGACTGGCACTCCAGGCTTACATGTTGAATTCAATTTGTTTGATGCTTAGAGAATTTTGTATCCTGTTTATAGACAGTAAACCTTCATTTCACTTGTTCATCATAATTGCTTTAGATTAGATTATTTTTTGGTTTCTACAGCCTTGCTACATCAAATAACAGTTTCTAAGATTGATACACTGGAAGTATATCAATACTACCAGTGATACACACACACGCCCATGCCCGCCCGCCCCAGGTCTGTGGTGCCTTAATGTTTCTCTTCTTAATGACTAGATGTTTAAAACTCAGATTTCTGCTGAACTGACTATTTTAAAACCAATGTGGGTATGTCTGGTTTTTGCACCATCAAGTAGGTGGCTAGTAAAACTTCTTAAACAGGGCCAAATTATTGCCTATGCGTCTACCAAGATTTTTAACTTAAAAATGCAAAGGATTGTGCCTTTAAAGATGTCTTTAAAGGCACAATCCTATGCAGATAAACGTCCACCTCCAAACTTGGAGGTGACTGCCTATCCAGTGCAGGGCAGGAGAACCACAGAATGGATGATTCCCTCCGCACTTCTCCTGTCCTGCATTTTTGGCTAGACACCAGATTGCGGCTGCCTAGCTGTGGGGATAGGGGTGAGCAGGGGAAGAGGCTGCTGTATGACACATTGGATGTGTCGTACAGGCATTTCCGCCCTCCCCACCCCAGAACGCCCCCCAGGAATGCCCCATTTTGGCCGCTCCATGCTCCTCTTGCAAACGCGGAGCATTGGGCTTTTCCGCGCCGCCTGCAAGGCAGCGCAGAAGTGGGGGAACCCCAAGGTCATTTCCCAGAAAACAAGATATCCTATGGCTGTCTAGCCGCTGACTAGCGGCCATAGGATTTCTCCCTAAATAAGAAGTTGAAATCTCTTATAACCCAGTTTGCCATTTTCCCTACTGCACAACTTTATCAGGAGCTGCAGAATGCTAAGCTTGAGCGGAATAATATTCTTTCACAGCAGGCGGAATTTGCTCTGACCTGTTTATGACAAGCTTATTGGGAAAATGGTGACTGTCCCAGTAAGATCCTTGCACAGCAAAAAACATTGAAACGCTATTTCAGCTATTAAAGATGAGAGAGACATGATACACACCTCTCCTATAGATATTAACTCACAGTTCTTAAAGTTTTACACTGATCTGTATAGTACTGGTAAGTGACATATCTGTCACATTCCTTCGTCCTCTCCCTTCACAGTCAACACACTCCAAGATACCAGGCTTCAGGCTCACTACTTTATTAGTGAATGACCAGGTTCTTTACAAATGCAAATTCTCAGGTCCTTCCTTCTTTAGCATTTGGGATGGAGAGGCAGATCATCATTCTGATCTGCTGACATTTTTCTCCTAGGCTAGGGAACTGCTTCTTTTTTATAGGGTGCCAAAATCCAGACTTCATTCCACACATAAGAGTAAATCAAGGGTGCAGAACAACAGGCTTGCAGGTCAAATTTGCCCTGCCAAGCAGCCTGGTCTGGCCCTCTATGGACCCTGAGGTGGCCCCATCCCACCCCCTTTCCCATACTGTCTAGCAAAAATGCATGTTTATATTTATGCAAAAAAATCCCATACTGTCTAGCAAAAATGCATGTTTATGTTTATGCAAAAAAATCCCGTACTGTCTAGCAAAAATGCATGTTTATGACAAAATAAGTTTAGAAATGCATCTTCTGTGAGAAAAGATGTTCAAAACTCCATTTGAAATAACAGTTACATAATTCTTTTGTGCAGAATTAAACAGAACAATCACAGATTAATTCAACGGGATAGAGCAAGCTTGTGAATGAACACATGTGGGAATGGCACAGACCAGAAATGGACTGACCCATCCAGGTGTAACCACAGGCATGTGGGTTGTTTCCCTGCCTCCACCTGATTTGCTAGGATATTACAAAGGTAGAAATGGGCAGGATCAAGGGTATCGATAATTATGTTCTCTCCAGTGACTGGGATGGGGGCCAAACACAAGCCCTAAGGAATGGTGTTGACTTGGGTCTCTTTGTGATTCAGCTCTTGCTGGCCATCCTGCTTCCTCTCATCATCATATTGGGGTGTTTTTATTGGATGGTTCAGGCTGTGTTGGCTGCAATGATGGGAGTTGTAGTCCAACACATATGGAAGGCACCAGGTTGGGGAAGGTTGACTTGCTATCTCAGCCATGATCGACTGTTGCTCTGGGAAGTGCCTGAAGTACACTAGATTGTGCAGGTAGTTACGATGACTGGCATGTGTTTCACTTTCTGTTTCACTCCCATTCTCTATCACTTAATGTAAAGCTTCATCTTTATGTTAAGTGATGGGGTGGAAGTCAAGGACTCAATGACAGAAGGAGACTCCTGAGTAAAGGCCGCCTCCTAAAATTCTCCACCCTATTCTCCACAGTGGCAGTAGCGACAACTGTGTGCCAGCCTGGGCATCATTTTGCATCCTCCATAATGCCCTGGACCTAGAATTATTCTGGGGCATTGTGATGTGGCAGCAAGTTTGGGATCAGAGGAGAATGGCCTCCACAAACAATGGTGGATAATATTTGGAAAACCGATCCTCTTTTTCGTGGGGCAGGTGGCAGGCAGTAAGAAAAAGACGATGCTCATATGATCTCAGAGAAGTCTCCTCTGAAACTTTTTGGCTCAACTCTAGTTGATGTTCCTGGATAGCTGGAAATCCCTCTCCAGTCTTTGGAATGTAACGCCTTTCAGTTTTTTTTAAAGATGACACCCTCCAGCTGATGGGAGAAGGTGTGTGTGTGTGTGTGTGTGTGTGTGTGTGTGTAATCCTCCATAGATAGAGGTGCATTTTGAATCTGGAAAAGAGAGGTGAGGGGTTAGCTACGGTTCAGTTGGCTGAAACTGGTGGGGGAGATTGGAAGGAGGCGCCAAAGGTGGTTTCTAGGGATCTTTTGCAAGCAGAGTGATTCAGTGCATTTACTGCATACTGGAGCAATTACGGCTTTCCTCCACTGTGTTCTGCTTGTATATCTTTTAAGCAGAGCATGCAAATAGTACCAAGACAATTGCAAGTAGTGTTCAAAGTTTGTTGGATAGAAATCTCACTTCCTTTCAGGCTGACCGGACAATCCCACTTTTGTTCAACAGACATGACTGAATCTAGCCTCTGTGAAATGAGACATTCCCACTTCATTTTCAAAGCTGGAAGCAAAACCAGCGCACTTCCTTTTCTCTCTCTCCCTCTTTGAACACTGGGCAATGCTCTGTGGTTAAGCTGAAAGCAAAAAAAACAAAAACACTCACTATGGAATAAGCCCCCTTAAACAAAATGGAATTTACTTCCAGGTAAACATGTGTAGGCTTGCACCATAAGCCACGTAGCACTCCATGTTGAACTGCCTGTTGAACTCCAAAGAAGTGGGAACTAGTGCATAACATGTCATAGATACACTGTTCTAAGAAGCTGAAAATAAGGAATTGGGTTTTACAGATAATCTAGCTCTGTCATTTCTTTCACTTTCCAATAAACTATCCTGCACTATTGGAATCTTTCTATCAGTCCTGAATAATGAACTGCACAGTAGAGAGCTGTGAGGATACCCATTGCTTGACAAGCAGATCAAAGCAACCAAGTGAGTGGGGCAGACTCTGAGGAAGGCGGGGAGGGGGAGTGTTTGAAAAGCAGCCCTCCCAGAGCAGGGGCAGCAATTTGTGGCCCTTCTCTGTTCAGCTTTAGGCAGGCTGTTAAATCCCTTTCGTTCCATATGGCATATTTTAAATCTCTTAGCGACACAATCTGCGAGATTTTCTCCTTCTTTAAATTCCTGCTATTGGTGTTGTTTAATGTTTTAAAATAGTTTTTAAAGTAGATAGATAGATAGATAGATGTGTGTGCGTGTGTTTTAAAGTTTTTAAATTGTTGCAAGTTTTAACTGTAAATCACCCCATGGGCCCTATTTAGGTGAAAAGGAGACTCAACTTAAAAACAGATCTCAAAGAAGAGAAACAGGTTCTCAGGCTGCAAGAGAGAATTTATTATAAGAAGCACAACACGTTTTGGCCTTTTTTCTTATTTTAGGCCTTCTTCAGGGGGTTACTAAAGAAAAAAAGTCTGCAGAATCTTTTCAGCACAAGATTGTCCCTGTGTCAATCTACTGTCACCAGTCACCACTACTAAAATAAGAAAAACAGCCAAAATGCATTGGACTTCTTATACTAAATTCTGTCTTGCATCCTGAGAACCTGTTTCTCTTCTTTTGCGATCTACTTTGGATGCTCACCTCCTTCTTTTGTCTCACTTTAAAAATAAAGAAATGTTTTGGCCTACATGTCCCATCACCCCTTGCCAGCATTGCCAGTGGTGAGGGATGAAGAGAGTTGCAGGCAAAAACATCTGGAGGACCACAGATTGCCCACGCCTGTCCTAGAGTCTGCTCACAGATATGAAAGATGGTATTTTGAGATGGAGCATGGTAGGACTTGGGATATCAAAGACCAACACCAGAGCTGGCATTAACGGTAGGTCTGGTTAGGCAACGTCAAAGGCCCACACCCCAGCAGGGCCACTGACAATAGGCTCCTGGACTTGCTCCTCCTCTTCACCATGGCAACCTGCTTGTTCCTCTGCCTCTCGCTCTGGCCCAGACAGCAGAGGTGTTGAGAAGGAGGAGAAGTGGATGCCACGGCCTACTTCCTCCCTGGCTCTCTGCCTGCAAAGCAAGCAAGTGGTAGCAATGATGAGAAAGAGGATGAGGAGCAATAGCAGCTACTGACAATGGTGGCGAGAAGGTGGCCTCTCAGAGGGAGGGGTCCCATGGAGCATGTCCAGCCCAAGGGCCCTCGAAAGCCTGGCACCACCACTGATTTAGACAATCTGGGGTCTATTAGCTAGAGCACTGAACAATATTGGATTTCATCCCTCAAAAGGAAATGGGCTTGTGTGGCTTCAGCTGTGAAACTGAGAACTGGAACACAAAAGTCTAAATCCCCATCCCAGACAAGGCAGGATATTATCTATGATTGTGAGACTGTATAACACGTTGTTAATGTTACATAGGATATTTTCCAGTTCCAGATTTTCTTAGCCCATGGTGTGAACACGCTGGGGTTACGGATTGGGGAAAACAGTTTGGTTTACAATTTAAGGCAAACTTACTTAGGAAGCAATCCTGTGGGTTTACTCAAGCTTATGAGCATGCAGTGCAGAGTGGAAGGACTGGCGGAGGTGATCGTTGCCTCTGCCACTGATCCTCCTTTAAATAAGTTAATTTATTAACTTATTTAAAGCAAGACAGGCAACTCTAAGATGTGCAGGGAAATATTTCAGTAGCAGTAGTTCTTCCCTGCCCACTTCCTAGGTGGGCACCAGGGTCAGCCCAAGACAATTGGCTGCCTGAGGTAAAGAACAAGATGGTCCTCCCCGCCCATTCCATGTACAAAAGCCAACTGGACTGGCTGATGAATCTGTCTTCAGTACTGAGGATGGGACAGCATCCTCCGCTGCGCCTGGAGGCAGCAAGCTAGCTTACAGCAGGCTGTATGGCACACAGGTTTCTCTGACATCTTGCTGCCTCCCAGCACCTGCCACCTGAGATGACTGCTTCACTCTGCCTAATAGTAAGGCTGGCCCTGGGTGCCACAGCCTTTAGGTGTTTGAGAAGGCCTTCTTGGACCTCTCCCCTGCAGATCCTCAGCTCTGGGCGAGTGCAAATAGGTCCGCTCCAAGAGGACCCACACCCCAGCCCAAGTCCCAAAGCACTGAGTGGTGATGCAGCAGGCCCTCATCACCTTATAGGTGCCTCTAGGCCTCACCAAGTCCTTACCTATCTTGCCTTACTCTGCAATGCCCTGCCAATTGTGAACAATCCACTCTTGTTTCACTTTGCCAGCCAACCACATGGAGAGCCGATTAGCAGCCACAAGGTGTAGACCATGGGAGATTCCCCATCTGGCCTGAAGTTCCTTCCTAGATTCCTCCAGAGAGCAGGGTGTGGCTTCCAGCTCCCACTCACTGGAGGGATCCCGACTGTTATCTCCGATATGCAATCAGAGATAACAGTGGGAGATGCTGCTGCTGGACTCACCTGCACAACATCTTCCCCGTTGGGAGGGCACCATGAGTGCAAAGCATCCTCGACTGAGGCAGCGATTGTAGTGCCCTTCCAGCCACCAGCTCAGTCAGGGTGGCTTCACTGTGTACCAGCATCCCCCAATGGAGTGTCAGGGCACCCCTGTTCCCTACTGAATTTTCCAATAGCCAAAATCAACACTCAGACAAAAGGGCTGCTTTCCAAGGCTTTAATTCCACTTACCCTAATGAGGCATACAGATGCTAATTGCTTGAGACTCAGAGAACCTACAAAGGAACAGCCAACTGGGGGTTTCTAAGGGTTAGGACATCAGTTGATCTCCATCTGGAAAAACACAGCAATTCTCTGAACTTAAGGGGTGGGAGGGGAAGATCTCCCCCTCTCCCATGATGCTTCTAGGTGCAGCTGTTGACATCGAGCCAATTGGCCTGAGTGCCGAAGCTTGGCTCCTGCGATCTCCCGCTTGTGCCTGCGTCTGTGCCTCGTGTCTAACAGTTCAGGTTGTCCCTCCCTTTCTACGCCTGGTTCACTGTTGCTCCCAGGGATGTGAGAAGTGGGGGCTCCCCCTCCAGCTGTGCCCCTGAAGTCTGAGAGCATTCCTCCCTCATGAGTTGTCTCTCCTCCTTAGAATCAGAGCTGCTTTGGGACTCTATGGGCGGCTCAGATCCAACCCTGACATGGAGGAAGATGACACACAGTGAAGCAAGGTCCTGGGACCTACACCAGCCACACCGTGTGCCAGGCAAGAAGCAAATGACACCAGGGTGTGAGGCCCCAAGCCCTGACTGATATCATTCTGCCTATAGAGGGCTGTGTTGGGGATCCATCCAGCCCACCCATCCCAACTGAGCTGCCCACCCCTGCCATAAACAGTGTAGATAAGGTGGCGGTGGGATACCCAGGAAAACTGGGCCAATCTGCATCCTGGCTTAAAAACAAAAAACAAAACTTTACACAACCCTCAGAACAGCCATGTGGAATCCACACACTATTTCAAAGGGTGGGCAGACAGGTGCTGGCCTGATGGGGAAAAGGCCAGGAGTAGGGTGGGGCAGGCTTGAATAACTCCACATGCCTCACCTCTTCCACCTGCAATGCAGCACACAGCACCCTAGCGTGGACCGCCTCACTTCCAAAGTCTGCACATGCCACCCTTGGCCTGCATCTGAGGGCCAGGGGACCAGCTGCTCAGGGGGCTTCTTTTTCTAACTTATTCTCATCTACTATTTCACCCTTACTCCCCCTTCCATACATCTTCCTCCAACTCACCTTCCTTTCCTATCTTCCTCCAGAGCTGCATGGACAAAGGCAAGATGATGATCCACTCAGGAAATGCCTCCATCACACATATGAATGAGAGCCGCCCTGCAGTAGACGTAACCTCCACAAACATAGCCATTGCCTTCCTTATCTTGGTATCTTTCCTAGCGGGGTTGACCATGAATGGGCTCTTCCTCTGGCTGCTGGGGGTGAAGATGAAGAGAACAGTGAATACTCTCTTGTTCCTTCACCTCATCCTCACCTACTTAATCTCCTGCTTCCTCCTGCCCTTCTTTGCTGTTTACATCCTCCATAATTTCCACTGGATCTTTGGACCCATTATGTGCAAGATTATACTCTCCTCCTTTTCTGTGGTGATGTTCACCACTGTCTTTCTGCTCACCATCATCAGCCTGGACCGTTACCTCTTCACCTGCCATTCTGTCTGGTCGCAGCGTTATCGCACAACACCCCAGGCACGGAGACTGATTGCAGGAGTGTGGCTCTCTTCCCTAGCCCTGAGTGCTCCCAGCCTTATTTTCTGGAGACTCAAGAGCTTAAGGGCAAGATGAAGTGTGGCTATAGTTTTGCTTTCTCCAGTTATCAGGGTGATGTGCGCATTCACCCAGTTTTCTTTTCCATTCGGTTCCTGCTGGCCTTCCTACTTCCGTTCTTCATCATCATGGGCTGCTGTTGTTGGACTGGTTGTGAAATGAAGACAAAAAGGTTGGTGAGGACTGGGAAGCCTTTCAGAGTCCTGGTGGCTGCTGTGGCATCATTCTTCATCTGCTGGCTTCCCTACCATTTCTACCACACTGCACTGTTGCTTGGTGGAGTACCTGAACTGACAGTACAGATTCTGTGGGGCCTTGCAGCTATTGCAGGCTGTTTCAATATCTGCTTCACCCCCATTATCTATCTCTTTGTTGGGGAGAAATTCCAGCAGGTCTTCAAAACCTCCATGCTCACACAGCTGAAGAAAGGTTTTGTGGATTATCCCATCAGTCCTGGGGACAATATGAACACAGTTGAAGGGGCTGACCAGACCCATGGCGAGAGGACTCAGGAGCCAAAGGTGACTCAGGAAAACCATCTGCCATCTTTCTGAAGGAACTACTTTGGGTTGCATGTAGAGAAAAAGGTGGTTTCTTCTATGCCAGGGGTGCAGAACCACTTTTAGCCTGAGGGTTGAATTCCATTTCAGAGAAGCTCTTAGGAGCTGCATTCCAAGGGTGGGTGGCACTAGGGATATACGAATCCCTTACCTTGCTCCACTGATGGGCATCCAGACTCCTGCCCGGCCGGCTCCACTCCGCAACAACTCCGACTTCCATCTGCTCAACTCAAATGGCGGCTGCTATGCCATTTGCCCCCCTGCCTTTTGCCATGGTAGGCTGTATAGATACTTATGTAGCCTATCACGACTTGGCAGGGACACAAATGGTGTAGCGGCCTCCATTTGTGTCCCTGCGGACGCCGTGATAACTACATATATATTTATGTAGCCTATCACGACTTGGCAGGGACACAAATGGTGTAGCGGCCTCCATTTGCATCCCTGCGGATGCCGTGATAACTACATATATATTTATGTAGCCTATCACGACAAAAGGCAGGGGGGCAAATGGCATAGCGGCTGCCATTTGTGTTCCTGCTTTTTGCCATGATAGGCTATGTAAATATATATGTAGCCTATCACAGCCTCCGCAAGGACGCAAATGGTAATTTGTTTTTCAGTCCTTTTCTTCTTTACGAATTTTAGGGCACAATCCTATGTGATCTGCCCTGTGTACTCATAAAGCCTCCAAACTAGGAGGCTTTTGAGGTACCCAATGCAGATCAAGGAAGTGTCTTGCGCCTCCCACTCTGCATTTTAGCTAGATGGGTGATTTCACCCAACTAGTGGAGGCTTCAGGGAGGGGGAAGAAAGGAGGATGGGGATGGCTGGAAATACCTTGTATTCCCACATCCCCAGTCCCTTCCCCTCTCCTTGTCCTCAGGAAAGCCCCTTTTCATCCCCTATGAGCTCAGTTTTGCAAACCTGTAACAGCGGCTAGGGCAGTTCTCTCTGCACTGGCTGCAAGGGGGAGGGGAGGGGAGTGCAGTTTCCTGGCTCCAAGCTCAAAGCCAGGAAACCAAAATATCCTATGTCCCACAGATGCTGTCTAGGGGGCACGGGATTGCTCTCTTAGCCACTTTGCTGTTCTCCATATTGTCCTGTCCAGCTTGGTTCAAGGCACCCAGGGGGGCTAAACCCAGCAAGGTATGTACAGGCAAGGACCTGGCAGGTCAGGTCATGTCCAGTCAAGATGAGGCAGGTCCTGTCAAGGCGAGGCAGGTCCACTCCAGTGTAAGGGTGCTGAATATCCATGCATGTTAGAGCAGGGCAGCAGGCAGAGTCTTCCAGGACCTTGGGTAGCTCCCAGTTAGCTGAGATTTGGGCAAAGAGAACTGTTGACTCAACAACAGACAAAGGCTATCTGAAGCCTTATAAAGGACAGAAGCTCAAGACGTGCAGTTAACTCCACCCCCTCAGGGAAGTCATTTGTTTCTTAAAGGGCTACAGCCTGATTTGTAGCCACTGGCTCCTACAGGGTGGGGGTGGTGAAGGCAGTATTGGGGGAGTGTCCTCTGTACCAGAGGAGTCAGGTAGAGGCACATCCTCTGGTCTGGGAGGCCCTGGCCCAGCAGGGACTGGATTAATGGAGAGAGTCCCCTCTGCCTCTGAGACCTCTTTGGAGCCAGAGGACAGGTCAAGGCTAGGGAACATGATACATATGAAGGGTAAATACTTTGATGTAAATTGACATTCAACATACCATAACCGTATAATGACATCAAAACATCATAAATATGCAAAGGAAATCAACAAATGTTGCACACATTAAAATCACTCCCAATATTAGTAAAGTGGGGTGATTGTGTCTAAATGGGAGGGGTGGGATCAGAGTCAACCCAGGAGTCTAAGGGCACAATCCTATGCATGTTTAGGCCTAGGAAAAAAGTCCTACAACTTGGGAATGCTGGGAGTTGTAGGACTTTGTCCTGTCTAAACATGCATAGGATTGTGCTCTACATGAAAAGGGGAGGCCAGAGTAGGAGAGGGATCTAGAGACCTTGTTTTTGGATAGGAGGAGCCTCTTGGTGAAGTTATGATATGATGGAGGAGAATCAACATGGTAACCCATTGGACATAGACTCAGTTCTTCATTCTCCTCCCCTCTCTTCTCTCCAGCTCTTATAGAACAGAGCAAGATAGCCAGACACATAAGTGATGTTTCTGGGCAGCACATTCACCAGTAAGCAGGGTCAGCCCAAGACATTTGGCTGCCTGAGGGAAAGGACAAATGTTGCCCCCTCCCATTCCATTTACAAAAGCTTACTGGACTGGGAGATAAGTCTGTCTTCAACACTAATGATGGGGCAACATTTTTCACTGAACTTGAAGGCAGCAGGCTAACTCAGGAGACACAGAGTAGGCTGCAGGGCACACAGTTTTCTCCTTGAACCCACTGCTGCTGCCTCCTAGCATCTGCCACCTGAGGCAGCTGCCTCACCCTGCCTAATGGTAGGGCTGGCCCTGCCAGTGACAGCAGACATCCAACCTGTGTATTCATTTTGGTTTATTGAGGTACTGGAACAGCAGAGAAAGGAAAAGGGGGGGGGAGTTGAGACAGACCATGTAAAAGGAAAGAAAATCATACACATAATCTTGCCATGCATTTGATAATCTGGCAGGTGACATGAACTTCAGAATCACAAATCCTATATGAGGGGAAATAGTCTTTAAGTCCAAAGTAGATGACATTTGTATGAGCAGAATGTGCCCCTCCCCCATTTTTGGTGCTTATGGAAGGGGGAGTGAGGGGAAAAACAGCTTGTCCAATCAGCTCCTGGGAGGTGGATATAAGGTGCAGGATTGCTGCGTCTAGTTCTAAGGATCCAATGGAAGTGAATTATCCCATGGCGATGTGGGGAGCAGGGGGTCTTTACATAAATAGGGCAAAGGAAAGAAGAAGCATGAATCCCTCCTGAGGAAATGGCCACTGCTAAACATGACACTTCCTTAGCAGGGTCAGTTTATGAGCATACGGTAAGCAGGTGTGAAGATCCTTAGGTTCAGCCAGAAACAGCGGAGCGTTTGCTCAACTTCTGGCCCCTCACACCAGCTCACGTCGATTTTACAAGCTCTCCATTCAAGCACTCGCAGAAGGCTTGCAGCTGCTCTAAGGGTCTACCACAGCTGCCTTCTCTGCTGCTGATCTCCCCCTGCACGTCCTGAACCATTTACCATGGGGGGCACAGGAAGGTGGTGACAGAGACTGCAGGAGGTGTTCTGGAGCCTGGAGGAGCACAGTTCTGGGATGAGGCTACCAGTATTATCTTCCCCAATGCAGAATTGATGCTGTTTGTGTCATTCATTTCTGATGGGGAGAAGGTGCTCCAAGGGCCAGACAGGGCTGCTGGAGAAATTCATTTACTCTGTGTTTTTAAAGCAACCAGCCTAATTAGCACTTCCTGGACTAAGATGTGGATCAGAATGCATTGGGTCCTACTGGGGATGGTAAAGAAGCTGACAGAACAGATGCATGGGGTGGGGATGGGAAGAAAGGATTGGTATTCTCCTTCAGCTTGGGTCAAGTTGGGAGCTGGAGAAGAGTTTGGGAGGTTGTTAAAGGTCATCTAGGTTCTGAGGTTGGAGCTAGTGAGCCCCTGAAGTTCATTTCCAAGTCAGGCAAACCTCGCTTACATCCCTGCCCAAGGGTAGTAGTTATTTCAGTTTCATCAGATATCAATGGGCATGAGCTTGTACATATGCCTTAGGGTTCCTCTACATATTGGCATGCTTTCATACCATGGGTCAAGTGGATCCAGACAGTTGCCTTCCCTGGGCAGAAGAACTGCAGCAGATCCCCTCTGTGTCACCCTTGTCGATGTCCTTATGCCAATGGAATCTTCCTCCAGTTCGAATTAGGGATGTCAGAGAATTCTGCGACGGATCTCGGTGAGGCCGAATGCCAGTGCATTTGGCCCCCCCAAAACCATTGCGGAACGAAGCCCCCACCCCCCCAACCCACAAAAGGCGCACGGGACAAAGTGCCCACCGCCCCCACCCCACGAAAGGCGTGTGAAACGGAGCACTTACCTGCTCCCGTCCGCGCTGCTGTGCGAATGGCAGCCGTCCTGTGGCCGCCATTCGCTTGCTCCTCTTCAGCCGTGATAGGCTACGTAAATACTTACGTAGCCTATCACAGCTAATGCAGGGCCGCCATTTGAGTCCCTGTGGAGGCCGTGATAGGCTACATAAGTATTTACGTACTCTATCACGGCAGGGGGGGGGAAACCCCAGCGTATGCAAATGGCGGCGGCTACGACAGCCACCATTTGCGTCCCTGCAGGGCTGCCCAGCGGCTGGATGTCCGGCTGCGGGCGGCCGGAGCCGGCTGGCGGCTCCGCGGCTTGGCCGTGGAGCGGAGCCGGCCGGCCAGGATTCCGGGGGGAGGCACAGAGTGCCTCCCCCCCGTCAAGGATTCCAGGGGGAGGGACGGAGCACCTCCCCCCCCCAGCGGAACCCGGCGGAGCCAGGTAAGCGGGGTTTCGTACACCCCTAGTTCGAATACCCAAAGGCAAGGAAATGAACAAGGAACCAAACAAGACCCTGGAAGCAGAATTCAAGAGAACAGAGCTGTTAGCCAAGGGGTGGAATGGATGAACCTCTAAAAGCAGATTCAAGGAGAGCTGATGGAAATCTGGTTGCTGTTTTTATATACATGCACCCTTGTTTATCTTGCTTTTCAGCCAAACTAAGTCCCAAGGCAGGTATCAGAACCAGCAGGAGGCAAACCACTTACTTGATCAGGAAAAGGCCTAGAAGGAAGAGAATGGCTGTGCCCAAAGACCCAAATAGCTCAGTACGGATGTCATTATGGGCTGCTGTAATGATAAAACAAGCTTGGAAAGAAAAAGAAAAACTGAAACATCCCAGTAATGTATAAAGCGTATGTTCTTAAAATATAATATGTTTATCTCTTGGGTATTACTAATACCAAGTTGTTGTTTTAAATGGAACAATACAGATATACCAACTTCTCCTTCACTCCTCTGCATCCCCTATAATATTCTTCCTCTCAAAAAGCAGGCCTTCCTCCCCCACTGAATTATTTCACCCCTCTCCTTTCATTTTGCTTCTGGAGTTCAGCTGACAAGACCCCCCAACCATCCAACCACCCCCACACACATTTGGCCAAACTTCAGAAGTGAAATGAAAGGAAATGAGCCCTAGTAAAGAGTAAAAAAAGATAAATTTGATTTGATACAGACCAATATAGAGCTCTGTAACATTATTTTATTACATGACAGATACATTCGGAAAAGCAATTAACTCATTAATACTAAATATCTGATTTAGATGTTTAGAGTTTTTTGCGGAATGAGTCAATTTCATAAAGTTATATTTGGATGAAATGAGGATGAAACTAGTGGGTTGTCTCAGGTCAGGGACAGCAACCTACATCTGCGTCTTCGAGATTTTTCAAATGCCAATAGCTATGCACAAGAAATCTGGAAAAGAGGAAAACGAATGATGAATCTGATCCATATTCTGCCTGTAATGCCACAATAGAACACTAGGGTGTACAGTGCAGGAAAACCCAAGCAAAGGTAAGGAGGAAACCGGGTTCTTACACAGTGATGCTGCTGTAACATTGGTTCTATCTTACGGATTAGCTCTATACTTGTGTGAAGAAATAGTAACCCTTCTCCAGCTGAGTCCATACTCTCAAATTCTGACATAGGTGAAAGCAGTGATGGAGGGGGTTGGGAGGGTTCATGTGCTGAATTTCTGCCTGCTTTGCATCTATTCCAAGCAAAAGAGGCCTACCAGAAAAACTCGGCAGACCTAAGAGAAGTGCTCGCAGGGAGAGTCAGAGTTGGGGCTCAACATGGGTAGCTGGCCCACCCCTGAAATGCCATGCCCGAGGATGAACAGCAGCGGCCACATGCCTGTTCTCTCTGGGCTCTCAAAATATGGGGTGGGAAAAGTGGGTAGGGAGGCATTTTTCTCCCTCTCTCATAATACTAGAATCCGGGGTCATCCCATGAAGCTGATTGGTGGGTGCTTCAGGACAGATAAAAGGAAGGACTTCTTCACACAGCACGTTGTTAAACGATGGAATTCATTTCTACAGGATGTAGTGATGGCCACAAATTTAGATGGCTTTAAAAGGGGATTGGACAAATTCCTGGAGGATGAGGCTATCAATGGCTACTAGCCCTGATGGCTCTATGCTACCTCTAGTATCAGAGGCAGTATGCCTATGTACTCCAGTTGCTGTGGAACATGGGTGGGAGGGTGCTGCTGCATTTGTGTTCTGCTTGTGGGCTTCCTAAAAGCAGCTGGTCAGTCACTGGACTGGACTAGATGGACCTTGGTCTGATCCAGCACGCCTCTTCTTACGTTCTTAACATTTTGCACAGCAAAGTAAAGTTACATTCACATAAGTCAGCCTCTAAGTATTGCAGTATCAGCTGCTTGGACATGTGTTCTGTTGAATATCTAGTAACAATTATATTTTAGCAAAGTTGGGCCAATCTTCACAGCAACAGAATGAGAAGTGCTTTCTTTTTTATCTCATTTTCCATGAAATCGGCTTTGGCCCATTAGGTGCACACGAAGCAAGAACAGTGGAGTATACACCACTGGAAACCCCACTTCCACAAGTCACACAAGAGCACTGGAATCCACATTCCTTTGGGATTGCGAGGGCAGACTCCCACAAGTAGAACTGAATTTCATCAATCAGGTAGACGTGCTCAGTGAATGAGACAGGCTTGTCCCCAACCCCTGTTTGGGAGAGAGGAGGAAAAATAGAAGAAGCTAAATTCAGGCACCAGTTCTTCACTTCAAAAGCCTTGTAGGTATTATTTCTGGCAGGGAAGGGCAGAACAAGCACCCTGCAGCTGTTCTTCCTCTGGACAATGTGTGGGGCTAGGTTGATCTCCCTCTTGCCATGATGTTTATCCTGGGAGGCAGGGGAATGCAGCCTCAAGTACCCCTTGGTTCTTTGGTTAATGGAGGAACCCATAGTCTGCAATCCCAGGGAACTCTCAGCTGTATCTGTGTGTTCCTTCTGGCAGGGAGGGGTGAAGCAAGCTCCCCGCAGCTGCTCCCTCTGTGGCTCACGTATGGGGACAGGTTGGACTCCCCCTTGCTGTGATGTTCTTCCTGGGGAGTGGATCACACTTCCAGAGAAAAGGACTGTGACTGATTTGTGACTGATCCATAGTTGGATGGAGATTGGAACCCAGGCATTAAGATCAAAGGTGTACCTTGAACCTGGAATCTAGCCCCTGTTCCCCATTATATTCGGGTTGTCTTCCTCTCCTTCCTTCCCTTCTTCTCTGGATAGGAGGGGCCTCTTGGTGAAGGTGGAGGCTGTGATACCACAGAGGAGAATTCTGTGGTCAAGACTGCTGGCACCCATTGGACAAAGACTTGGTTTAGCCTCCTCCTTCCCCCTTCTCTCGAAACCTTGTAGCATAGAGCAAGATGGCCAGACACAGAAGGCACTTTTCTGAGCAGCAAATTTATCAGCCAGAGCAGACATCCAAATTAAGCATTTATTAGGTTTATCGTGATAATGTACAGCAGAAAAAGGAAAAGGGGTTCAAGATAGACTGTGTGAAGAAAAATAACATGAACTATCTAATCTTATCATGAATTTGATAATCTGGCATGCTAAAGGTGGAATCCTATGCATGTTCAGACAGAAAAAAAGTCCTACAGCTCCCAGCATTCCCCAGTTGTTGGGGAGTTGCAGGACTTTTTTCTGTCTAAACATGCATAGGATTGCACCCTAAATAAACTTGGTAATCACAGACCCAATGTGATAGAAAGCAATCTTGCCTTACAAAACTGTAGATTTTTTTAAAAATATATTTTTTATGAGCAGAATGAGCTTGTTCAGTCCACTCCTGAAAGGTGGATATGAGACTCGACAGGGGATATGCACCTAATTGTAGGGATCCAATGGAAGTGAATTTTTTTTATGGTCATGTGGATCTCAAAGAAAAAACCTCTGGGAGGTGTCTTCATCTCTCTCTCTCTCTCACCACACACACACTCACACACACAAACAAACAAGCTGTGGAACTCCCTGCAAGGGAAGCTAGGTTCATTCCTTTTCCACTGTACTTTAGCTGGCAGGCAAAGACCTTTTTAGTCAAGCAGTCCTTTGGCGTGTAAGTGGGTCTGTTGGGTTGGATGCTATTTTTATTCTGTTATTGCTGTGTTTTTAATTGTGTTTTAATGCATTTGTTTTATTATTATTTTTAATCACTACATGGATTTGAAAATATCATTTTCAATACATGGCCATGAAGTGTGTGTGTGTGTGTGTGTGTGTGTATACAAACAAATATGAAAATACACCTTTTAAAGAATTATTTATAAACTTCAACAAAGGCAGACCAAATATCCATATTTGCATCCATTTGCAAGTAGCGTCTATATACCACCTGTTCAAATGTTGAACGCGTCATTAGGTCCTCAATCCATTGCATTATGGGAGGTAAGAGTTTACCTCCAATGTTGTAATAGCAGTATTTTAGCTGTCAGAAGGGCACAGAGAATCCATTTGCGCTAATCAGAGGAGGGCAACAGGGATGATCAGGGGATTGGAAACAAAGCCCTATGAAGAGAGACTGAAACTGGGCATGTTTAGCCTTGAGAAGAGACGACTGAGGGGAGATATGATAGAGCTCCTCAAGTACTTGAAAGGTTATCACAGAGAGGAAGGCCAGGATCTCTTCTCGATCATCCCAGAGTGCAGGACATGGAATAAAGGGGCTCAAGTTACAGGAAGCCAGATTCTGGCTGAGCATCAGGAAAAACTTCCTGACTGTTAGAGCAATATGACAATGGAACCAATGACCAAGGGAGGTGGTGGGCTCTCCCACACTGGAGGCATTCAAGATGAGGCTGGACAGCCATCTGTCAGGGATGCTCTGACTTGGATTCCTACACTGAGCAGAGGGTTGGACTCGATGGTCTTATAGGCCCCTTCCAACTCTACTATTCTATGATTCTATATGATCATGTGTTAACCTCCAGGAAGCAGGTAGATAATTTAAGAGGACATGTACATCAGTAAATATTAAACAGTGTTCCAGTTCAAAGTTTATACATATAATAAACTCTTCCCCAAAAGAGGCAACTATTGGGCATTGCCAAAACATATGGTTGAAAGAAACTTGAGGTGTGTTACACCTCCAGCAATTAGCCAACTTAGACAACCCCTTATGGGATGTTGTGGCATCCAATAGACATGGAATAAGAGTTTTTGCTAAATAAGCCATAACCTGAGATCCACATATGCTTCAGGTACAGATGCTAAAGCAGCGATCCATTGATTAGGCAAAATGGGACCATCCAGTTCCCGATTCTATTCCTGCTTAAGACCCTGTGTATCATATTTATTCAACGATAATAAGTATTCATAAACATGGATCATGGGTCAGTATAACTGGCCAGCCTCAATAAGTGCTTCCAATTGCAAAGGAGACCCTGAAGCTGTAAAAGTGGCAGGGCCAAACCTAGATTCTATAAAATACTGCAGTTGCAAGTATTGCCACTGAGCTGTAGCAGGCAAATTTGGCGTGCAAAGCCAAGAATGACAAAAACTCATAATCAGAACCCACTAGTTGATCCAAGGTAAAAATCAATGTATCCATCCAGGTCCACCACAAAAACATTTTCTTACCAATGTTTAAATCTGGATTTCCCCATAGACTTACTTTAGCATGAGAAAATGGATCAAAAATGTAATTGTATTTTTTTCCTCTTTATAGTTTTGTTTTGTTGACATTTTATAATAAAACATTAATTTAAATATGTTTTTAATTATGTTTTAATCAAATTTTATTTATGAGGGTAAGCTGCTTTGAGTGCCATTCTTCTAGGGAGAAAGGGTACAAATCAAATAAAAAAAATCATAAAAGGCGTGAAGCAGCTCCATTAGATTGTATTGGTGGGAGTGCGGGGTTAGAGAGGTGCTGCAGGAAACTCCCTACCATCCAAATTTGCCCCTGCATCTCTTGTCTAACCTCCCATACAAGATTTGATCTTGTATGTATGTGTTTTAAGCTTCTTCTCCATATTTTACGAGCATTCTCTGGGCCAAGGCGATCTAGGAGTGTACAGCTAGAAGTGACGGTCTTCGCTTCCCTGTGCAGACGAATGAGTTCAGCCCAGTCGGTGTTTTGCCCTCTTACATCAACGAAGCCTTCCTCTGGTTCAAATACCGAAAGGTGCAGAAGAAGAAGAAACAAAACAAAACCCTTAAAACAAAATTTCAAGAGAATAAAGACATTAGCCAAGTGGTAGAATGGATGAATCACCTATAATTAGTCTCAAAGAGGGCTGAGGGGAATCTAAATAATTTACAGGGCCGGTCCTACCATTAGGCAGAGTGAGGCAAACACCTCACATAGCAGATGCTGGAAGGCAGGGAGTGGTGGCAAGTTGTTGGGAGGATGCCCTGCAGCCCCTCAGCTAGCCTGCTGCCCTCAGGTGTGGTGACGGATGCTGTCCTGTCAACAGTGTTGATAAAATAAGATTCAGCTGCCGGTCTGGTCATCTTTTGTACATGAAAGCTCTTTAATGAGCTTCCGCCATAAAAACATGGTTGTTCAGACAGGCATTTGGGGTGGGTTAGGGTATTTTTAGAAAAATGTTTTTAATGTTGTATTTTATTGTTTTAAACTGTTCTTTTGTTGTACATCGCCCAGAGTGGCTGGGTGACCAGCCAGATGGGCGATTGATTGATTAAATGAATGAATGAATGAATGAATGAATGGGAAGGGAAGGGAAGGGTGGGGGGAATGCAGATTTGGGCCTTTACCGCAGGAAGCAAAATAACTTGACACAGCCCTAGGAAATTATGGCTACTGTTATCATTTCTTGCCTCATTTTTCCTACTTTTGAGCCAAATCAGCTCACAGGGCAGGGACCAGAATTGGAAAGAAACCCACTTACTTGGCCAGGACCAGCAGGAAGAAAACGGCTGTGTTGAAATGCCCAAATGCTGCAGTGAGGTTCTCATTATGGGCTCCTGCAATAGTAAAAGAAGATGGGGGTGGGGGGAGTGGAAACAAGGCAGCCCAGTAAGCTCATGTTCTTAAAATATCATAAGTAATTTTAGATGCTGGTAATATGAAGTCATTTAAAAAAAAAAATAAAGGAATAAAGCTGATGTCCCAACTCCTTCACTCCTCTGCTTCCCCTACAACAGGGACAGGCAACTTCTGGAGGTCCTGGGGCCATTTTCACACACCCCTGGGACTCCTGATATTGGCTGCAGTCCAGGGAGTGCCCCCTAAAAAGGGCCAAAACCACTTCTAGAGCCACAATAGTTAAATTTAGCTTGTTTCCAAGCCAAAGGTTTGGCTACGGAGTGCCAAAAGGGCCAAATTTATCTTGCAGATTTGTTGTTGTTCAGTCGTTAAGTCGTGTCCGACCCTTCATGACCCCATGGACCACAGCACGCCAGGCCTTCCTGTCCTCCGCTCTCTCCCGGGGTGTGCTCAAGTCCATATTCATTGCATCAGTGATGCTATCTAGCCATCTCATCCTCTGCCGTCCCCTTCTCCTTTTGCCTTCAATCTTTCCCAGCATCAGGGTCTTTTCCAGGGACTTTTCTCTTCACATTAGGTGGCCAAAATATTTGAGCTTCAGCTTCAGTATCTGTCCTTCCAATGAGCAGTCAGGGTTGATTTCCTTTAGGATTGACTGATTTGACCTCCTTGCAGTCCAGGGGACTCGTAAGAGTCTTCTCCAGCACCACAGTTCGAAAGTATCGATTCTTCGGCACTCAGCCTTCCTTATAGTCCAGCTCTCACAGCCATACATTACTACTGGGAAAACCATCGCTTTGATTATATGGACCTTTGTTGGCAAGGTGATGTCTCTGTTTCTTACTATGCTGTCTAGGTTTGCCATAGCTTTCCTCCCAAGGAATTTTAATTTCATGGCTACAGTCACCGTCTGCGGTGATCTTGGAGCCCAAGAAAGTAAAATCTGTCACTGTTTCCATTTCTTCCCCTTCTATATGCCAGGAAGTGATGGGGCCAGATGCCATGATCTTAGTTTTTTTTAATGTTGAGTTTCAAACCAGCTTTTGCACTCTCCACTTTCACCCTCAACAAGAGGCTCTTTAGATCTTCTTTGCTTTCTGCCATTAGGGTGGTATCATCTGCATATCTGAGGTTGTTGATAATTCTCCCGGCAATCTTAATTCCGACCTGTGATTCATCCAACGTGGCGTTTCTCATGATGTACTCTGCATATAAGTTAAATAAGCAGGGCAACAATATGCAGCCTTGTCGTACTCTTTCCCAATTTGGAACCAATTGGTTGTTCCATGTCTGGTTCTTACTGTTGCTTCTTGACCCTCGTACAGGTTTCTCAGGAGACAGGTAAGGTGGTCTGGTACTCCCATCTCTTTCAGAATTTGCCAGAGTTTGTTGTGATCCACACAATCAAAGGCTTTAGCATAGTCAATGAAGCAGAAGTAGACGTTTTTCTGGAATTCTCTTGCTTTCTCCATGATCCAGCGAATGTTGCCAATTTGATCTCTAGTTCCTCTGCCTCTTTGAAACCCAGCTTGTACTTCTGGTAGTTCTCAGTTCACATACTGCTGAAGCCTAGCTTGTAGGATTTTGAGCATAACCTTGCTGGCATGTGAAATAATCGCAATTGTACAGTAGTTTGAACACTCTTTGGCATTGCCCTTCTTTGGAATTGGAATGTAAACTGACCTTTTCCAGTCCTGTGGCCTCTGTTGAGTGTTCCAAATTTGTTGGCATATTGAGTGCAGCACTTTAACAGCATCATCTTTTAGGATTTTAAATAGCTCAGCTGGAATACTGTCATCTCTGCTAGCTTTGTTGTTACTAATGCTTCCTAAGGCCCACTTGACTTCACTCTCTAGGATGTCCGGCTCAAGTTCAGTGACTGCACTATCGTGGTTGTCAGGGACATTAAGATATTTCCTGTATAGTTCTTCTGTGTATTCTTTCCACCTCTTCTTAATCTCATCTGCTTCTGTTAGGTCCCTGCCTTCTTTATCCTTTATCATGCCCATCTTTGCACAAAACGTTCCCTTGAGGTTCCCTTGAGATCTCCGATTTTCTTGAAAATATCTCTAGTCTTTCTCATTCTATTGTTTTCTTCTTTGCATTGTTCATTTAAGAAGGCCTTCTTGTCTCTCCTTGCTATTCTCTGGAAATCTGCATTCAGTTGGGTATATCTTCCCCTTTCTCCCTTGCTTTTCACTTCCCTTCTTTCCTCAGCGACTTGTAAAGCCTCATCAGACAGTCACTTTGCTTACTTGCATTTCTTTTTCTTTGGGATGGATTTCGTTGCTGCCTCCTGAACAATGTTACTGACCTCCATCCAGAGTTCCTCAGGCACTTTTTCTGTCAGGTCTAATCCCTTAAATCTATTCCTCACCTCCACTGTATATTCATAAGGGATATGATTTAGGTCATACCTGAATGGTTTAGTGGTTTTCCCTACGTTCTTCAATTTCAGCTGAAATTTTGCAATAAGAAGCTCATGATCTGAGCCACATTCAGCTCCAGGTCTTGTTTTTACTGACTGTATAGAGCTTCTCCATCTTTGGCAACAAAGTACATAATCAATCTGGTTTCGATATTGACCATCTAGTGATGTCCATGTGTAGAGTCGCCTCTTGTGCTGTTGGAAAAGAGTGTTTGCTATGATCAGCGTGTTCTCTTGGCAAAACTCTATTAGCCTTTATCTGCTTCATTTTGTACACCAAGGCCATGCTTGCCTGTTATCCCAGTGATTTCTTGACTTCCTACTTTAGCATTCCAATCCCCTATGATGAAGAGGACATCTTTTTTTGGTGTTAGTTCTAGAAGGTGTTGTAGGTCTTCATAGAACCGATCAACCTCAGCTTCTTCGGCCTCAGTGGTTGAGGCATAGACTTGAATTACTGTGATGCTGAATGGTTTGCCTTGGATTCGTACTGAGATCATTCCATCATTTTTGAGATTGTACCCCAGTACTGCTTTTCCCACCCTTTTGTTGACTATGAGTGCTACTCCATTTCTTCTAAGGGATTCTTGCCCACAGTAGTAGATATGATGGTCCCCTGAATTAAATTCGCCCATGCCTGTCCATTTTAGTTCTCTGATTCCCAAGATGTTGATGTTCAATCTTGCCATCTCATGTTTGACCACCTCCAGCTTACCTTGATTCATTAATCTTACATTCCAGGTTCCTAAACAATATTGTTCTTTACAGCATCGGATTTTCTTTTCACCACCAGACACATCCACAGCTGAGTGTCCTTTCGGCTTTGGCCCAGCCGCTTCACTCTTTCTGGCACTACTTGGAAATACCCTCTGCTCTTCCCCAGTAGTATATTGGACACCTTCCGACCTGAGGGGCTCATCTTCTGGCATCATACCTTTTAGCCTTGCAGATTTAGTTTGCCACTATTGTCACCATTTTTTATATTTATTTGGGGAGGGCAGTGGGGAGGTAAGGGCTGCACCAGGACTGCATGTTGCCCACCCCTGCGCTACCATATCCCTCATCTCATAAAGCAAATCTAGTCGATTTTATATACCACTATTTAGGCCAGGGGCAGACAACATATGACCCCTGAGTTGCATGCACACACACACACCAGTCTTTTGTGTGGCCCCCACTTCATTTGCCACTTCTGCAGCATCATGACAGACAGCCGTGGGCACAGCCCTTGGTGGGGTCCAGGGGTGGGGGGATTGGATCCTGGACTCCCTGAAATTGACCACCCCTGATTTAGGCTATTCTAATGCCTCCATTGTGCTGCTGAATTTTATTTGGTAAGAGCACATGGTTGCAAAGCACAGGAGGGGCCCTGGCAGATGACGATGTTGTGTAAAAGCCCTGCAAACTACCATGAGTGAACAATTATGAGCACACACAAAAAGCCTCCTGTAGTAAGGCTCTATCTCTTGTCCGGGCAAAATGTAAAGTGTAGGATTTCCTGGCCCATCTACCTCTTCGGAATTTTCCAGTCTTGGCAGGTGAGTGCAGGAATCTAGAATCTGGTGGAATATCACCTGTTTTCAAGAAGCTGAGCAGGAACTGCATTATGTGGACTCAAAAAGAATTGTTCCAAAAGCAGGTGGTGTGGACTAAAGGGAGGAGGCAGGTGGGCAGCAAGGAGGAGGGGGCACACTCAGGGAGGGAGTCCAATGAGCACATCTTGCCCAAGCTCCCCCTGCCCCCAGCAAGACCTGGACCTAGCACTGCCTCCTTGCAAGTACATCTCTGCAAGTTTATCAAACAAAGCATGACAAAAGGTCACAGGCTAGTTAGCTAAAATTACACATACAGACAGACTGCAGACTGCCATAAATGAGACCAGGAACTCTCTTTATTTTGCCTTTCAAATAAATACCGGGACTGTGATCTGAATGAATGCAAGGATGAAGATGCCTGATCTAGTTTTAATTGGGTTCACTTTCAGAAAGGATTGAAGGGGTGGAGCTTCTAAATCTAGGGGAGAAGCCTAAGGCTGAACCCCTAAGCACACAACCCATAGGTACACATCCAGTGCAGTGGGGCCAGTGTGGATCAGGGCCACAATGGGGGTTTAAAAGGTTGAGGCCCCTTTCCCCACACCATGGTTCTGATTAGGGATGTTCCAGTTTGCATACATCCATTCCGTCTGCATTTCATGGATTGTCAGGCACCTTTTGTTCCATCATCCACTCATCGACAGAATCACATTTTATTTTCTGAATTTGTGCAAATTTGCATTTGCACAAATTTGTTTTTCCAGAAATTTGCACTTGCACAAATCCCCCCAAAATATGCAAATCCCCCAAATGCGCATTTTCAAGCTTTAGCCTATATGGGAAATGTGCATTTTCAGCTCCCCCCCCCCACATTTTGTCTATTTTTCTATTAATACATTTGTGAAAAATTCAGGAAAGCTAGAAAAACGGTCCACAAGTCCACAGGAAAAGTCAGTCTACTGCAGAATCTGTGGGTTGGATTCATAAAAATCTGAATCCCTTTCATTCTCTTCCAGATTTCTCCAACATCCCTAATTCTGATTGAAGTTTTCCACCCCTACCCCCACCCCCCCACCATCCCATGCTAACTATCTGTAAAAGAAAACATCTATGGAAGTAAATAAGACTTACATGCAAGTGAAGTGTGCTTAGGATTGGGTGTGAATTTACCTTTTCTGAATTTTCCAGTCTTGGTAGGTGAACACAGGCATCTAGAATCTGGTGGAGACTCACCTGTTTTCAGGAAACTAAGTGGCAACTGCACTGTGTAGACTCCAAAAGGGTTGCTCCCAGAGCAGGTGATCCTGTGATCCCCATCCAAGCTGCCGGTCCAGTTTAAGGAGCTGGTGACCTCACACCCCAGGACCAAAGAAGTGACCTTCAGGTTCCTTTTGCTGCTACTCTCAGTTATTGCCTCCCCATCCACTTGCCACTGGATGTGGGATGGAGGCTGAGAATACAGGGAGCAGTTGCAGAGGAGGCCATTTTCCTTATGCCAACATGTTGTTTTTCTCTGGGAATTTTTGCTGAGCCTGGGGGCATCTGAAGAGGCACAAAACCCCAAGGTGAATTCATTCAGATCCAGGAATGACAGAGCTGGTTGCAATACTTCAGTGCATGCACTCAGCTGAAGGCTGCCAAAGAGCCCCCCCACACACACACACACACACTTACATTGTACAATGACCTGAAAGGTCTTCCTGACTGAGCCGAGGTGATTTTCTGCCTGGCACTGATACATCCCAGTATCCTCTGATCCGACCTTGGCTAGCAGAAGTGTGTGCTCCTTGCCCTGCCTGGGGTCACTGATGGTCTTATTCCCCTTCCTCCAAGTCAAGGTGGGATCAGGCCTGCCGTTGGCTTGACAGAGCAGGCTGACAGTGTTACCTTCATGAGTCACCACAAGATCCAAACCTCCTTCCCCTTTCTGCCCTCTTAAGTCTGCAAGAGAAATGGAACTGGTTACAATCATTTAATATAAATTACATTTCTATACCGCCCCATAGCCGAAGCTGTCTGGGCAGTTTACACAGATCAAAAATCATTAAAATACAGTATACAAAGTTTAAAAACCATTTACATTTTTTTAAAAAATGCACACAGATAGTATGCACAGAGACAACATATATCTTAAAACTGAGGAATCAAGCGTAACCATAAGACAAATCCAGGACCAATTAGAAACTCATCATCTGC
Organism: Heloderma suspectum; assembly: GCF_057233095.1. Classification (NCBI taxonomy): domain Eukaryota; kingdom Metazoa; phylum Chordata; class Lepidosauria; order Squamata; family Helodermatidae; genus Heloderma; species Heloderma suspectum. Next base: position 15,650,282 of record NC_139467.1, read on the forward strand.
TGCCAAATGCCTGCGAAAAGAGAAGGGTCATAACCTGGTACTGAAAAGATAGCAATGTTGGTGCCAGGCAGGCCTCATCGGGGAGATCATTCCACAATGGGGGAGCCATGACTGAGAAGGCCCTCTTCCTTATTGCCACCATGCAAGCCTCCCTTGGGGGAGGCACCCGGAGGAGAACCGTAGAAGCTGAGCCTAGGCTATGGGTAGCTTCATGTCGGGAGAGGCGCTCCATCAGGTATTGTGGTCCCAATCCATGTAAGGCTTTATAGGTTAAAACCAGCACCTTGAATTGAGCTTGGAAGCACAATCATCTTGGGATGACACCTGTTGTTAACAAAGCCTTTCCTAATACTGAGAAGCACTTGTGTCTATTCTGGGACTGTGCTATACACCAGGCCTACATGGCCAGTGACCCACTAAGGCAAATACAGTCCATCACCCTGCCAGGTCTTGACCAGCCATGTTCTTGATTCTAGCAGGCAGCAAACCCAGGAGCTTTCTGGGGCAGCTTTCTTTGGGATCTTTATGAACTGCCCTTCATCAAATGATATCAGGGTGGTAAACAATGAAGATACAGTGAAAACAATAAATACTATCATAAAAACCCCAAAGGCAGTAAACAACAACAACGTGAAAAAGAACTGGCCAACTTAAAACGTCTGGGACCACAAAAAAGTTTTGACCAGGGGAGGAAATCATAGACTCATAGAATCATAGAATGGTAGGGTTGGAAGGGTGCCAGAAGGGGCCTACATGATCATTGAGTCCAACCCCCTGCTCAATGCAGGAATCCAGAAATGATCGTGAGGTCTGCACCAGTTGCACTGCCATCGGGAAGGTTTTCCAGAAACAGGGTGCCATAACAGAGAAGACTCTTTCTATAGACATCACACAAATGAAAAAAGCACCTTGAGAAGAATCAACCCTGCAGATTGCAAGACGTGGGAAGGCTGATACAGGGAGAGGTTGTGCAGGCCTGGTTTTTGGTATAACCCCACACCAAGCTCTCAGATGTAGACGCTTTAGGGGTTTGTGCACAATTTATTGGAACCTGCTTTGGGAACCAATCTTGGCTGAAAAGTGGTGTATGACTACGACATGCAACAAATTATATCTGAAGCTACTACATGATAGTTGGTGTTATATGACTGATGCACAGACTGGCTACTGAGGACATAGCTTCCTTATCTTGGGATCATAGTACCTGTCAAGAGAAGGAACCTAATGGAGTGATGATAACCTTATTGTTTGAGACCAACATCCTACGTTACTGGAATCAGATCCCAGTAATGATGATTAGATACCAAGGAGAGAAGAACCCAGACCAATTTGGTAAAAAGCATCCTCACTTCAGTTCACACCTTTCCATTTCACAAGTGGAAATATTTCAACATTCCAAGTTGTAGGGATGGATTTACATGTGTGTGTGTGAGGTTAGCCAAAAGCATGTGTGTCAGGGCTGCTGTAAGGAATGACATGTTATAATGACACGTATTTGCTGTTCCTTCCCAGCTACTTCCTGTTCCTGCCCATTCTGTCACATTCTGTCCAGCCAGTCCACCCCTAGATACCAATCCACTCTAATCACCTGTTCCACAGCATACCTACCCCCATCGTCTCCACTTTGAAGTCCTTGAGCAGAATTCTCCAAGTGGAGAATACTGATTTCCCCTAGATCATTTCAGAGTACTGGAGGTGCCTTGAAATTATCTAGGAGAAATCACTATTCTAAGAATGGGGTGGCTGGGATATCCAAAATGTTTTAGAGCAGGTGTGGGGAATCTGTTTTCTGTTGAGAGTTTAGTTCCCTCAGTGGGAAACTGCTAGGGCAGCATGCCAGTGCTAGGCACAGTTACCCCTTTTCTCACTCTCTCTTTCTGCCAGCTCCTTCTCTCACTCCTTCTGACACCCCAATTCTCTCTTCCTCTCTCTTCCTCTCTGTCCATTGGGCTGCCAGGGTAGGGACAGGACATTCCTGGAAGAGAGGATCTGAACTGATCATTCATGGAAGACATTTGAAATTAGGCTTTGGGCCTCTAAGGCTGCCCACCCTTGATTTAGAGTTTCCTATCTTACCACGGTGTCCAAGGTTTTCTATGCTCCCTGTGATTTCAATGTCCCGAGGTTGATCTGAAACATAAGAATGGGAACGGTTAGGACACCAAATGGATTGGTGGGAAAGCTAAGATTAAGAAGGCAGGGCAGAGATTGTGACAAATCATGGGGGATGAAACACTACATAGAACTCAAGGAGCTGCTCACAAGCTAGGTCAAGATGTGTGGTGTTCTGAATGGTTTCCCAGATAGCAGGGTATCAGACCTGGTAGGTAAGGACTTTATCCTGGCCAGCTAGGGAAGGCATGAGGGTGATACCGGGACCACAGGTCCAGTTCCCATTTCGGTGTGGATAGTTCCATGTGGATGGCTCTAAGTCATTTTTTAGACTCAGTGGTCCAAAAGGTTTGGATTGTGGTCTCGGATTAGGTCATAAGAACATCAGAAGAGCCCTGCTGGATCAAACCAAGGTTCCATCTAGTCCAACGTTCCATTCACACAGTGGCCAACCAGCCGCCCATGGGAAATCCAAAGGCAGGACAGCACCCTCTCACCCATGTTCCCCAGCAACTGCTGTACGTAGGCATACTGCCTCTGATACTGGAGGTAGCATGTTAGCCATCAGGACTAGTAGCCATTGATAGCTTCTGCTCCAAGAATTTGTCCAATCCCTTTTTTAAATCCTCATCCAAATTGGTGGCCAACACTACATCTTGTGAAAGAGAATTCTATAGCTTAAATGCTGCTTGGCAGGTGACAGTGACTGGTTTCCCCCAAATTAGCTCATTGTGAGATCTGTGGTTTCTCTGTCATCTCAGAGTTAACAGAAGTCCCATGAAAGAATCAGAAGAAAATTCAAAGGCCACTCCGTGGTCAACAGGATACTGAAAGTGTCCATTATGGATAGTCTCCTGTGTCCCTTCTACAGTTGTTGCTATCCATGCTTCTTCCAAAAACTGTCATTCTTTTGCTTTTCCCTTAAAAAGAATTTAAGTTACAGTGGAGCTGAGGCAGAAATGACTATGCACTTCTGTACACTTCACTGTTACTCAGTTAACTCCACTGCGCTGTAATGAACAGAAGCCATAGGATTGCCAGGCAGTCTGTTAATGACTGAGGTAAACAGCCCTGAAGGAGGTGTATATCATGGCTGCTGAATGGATCCTAATGGAGCTAATGATTACACAGGCACTGTAATACAGCTGAGAACAGGGAGATGGCCAAAATAAGATGCCTTGCGATTGAGTAAGCTTTGAATTCTTCTTCAGGCATTGGTAGGAATCAGAAGATCCTGAATTCAGAAGAGTTACACAAATGTAGAAGCTGTCACTGAATTTTGCAAGCATTGCAGGATTCAACAGGAGTTTCTGCAACATTCCACTAGAGATGTAAATTATTATTTTAGGAAAAAACTTAAATGTGGGGGAAAATTGAAAATTAAGCAATTCTTATTTTTTCTTAGCACTATTTACAGATCTAAATTACTTGGTTGCTTTAGGACAGCCTTTCCTAACCTGGTACCCCCTCCAGATACTCTGGACTTCAGCTCTTATCAGCCTCAGCCAGGATGGCCAATGGTCAGGAATGCTGGCCATTGTAGTCTAAAATACCTGCAGGACACCAGATTGAGAAAGGCTGCTCTAGGAATGTAAGGCAACCTTCATGTTCCTAAGGTTATATTATATAAAATTTGGTTTGCTCATAAAATTATCACTATATTTGAAAACTTTAAAAAGTGAACTCAGTAAATTTGTAATTATTGTCGGACTAACCTATACTTTTAAAATTTAATATATCAAACTTTATAATCTTATGAGCAAACCAAGTTATACACAATATATTTTAGGTTCCTAGTTTATGTCTGACCAAGGAGAACTTCAGCAAGTAGTCCCTGAAACATCTGAATCATCCTAGAAGCCAGAAGAAGCAGGAAGAACCGGAGTCAGAAGAAGACAAGTCCAGAAACACAGGACTCAGTAGAACAAATCCCAAACTGTCAAGAATGTACATTTTCTTCCCTACTGTGATATGATGACTCCATTCACATGTTGGGAAACTGAACATGACTTGGAGCATCCCAAAATGTCTATCAGTGAAAGATACAGTGGATCAATAATTTTAATAAGAAATAGAAGAAATAACAATGCTGAGAATCTTACAGAGAGGATTAAAAAACATTTTCCCACATGGCTTCATTATTTCCAGACATTTTACATCTCTAGACTGTCTATAAGGGTGCAATCCTATGGGATGCTCCCTAGGTACTCCTAAGACTCTGAACCCAGAGCTTTACATTGTATCCAGTGCAGAGAGGGAGGCGCCTTGAGCCTCGCATTCTGCATTTAAGGTAGACAGGCATTTTCACCCATCTAGCAGAGGCTTGGGGGAGGGGATAGAAGGAGGCTGGGGCAGCTATAGGATTTCCCATAAGGCTGCTGTGCCTGTCTCTTCCCCTCTCCACCCCCAATAACTCCTTTTCCCCATCTCCGCGCTCTGTTTTGCAAGCGTGCAGAGGTAGCCAGTGTGGTTCTTTCCATGCTAGCTGGGAGGGGGGGGAGGAAGCATGGTTTCCTGGCTCAGAGCTCGGACCCCTATCTACAAGCTGGAGCCAGGAAACCAAACAATCCTATGTGCCCCCCCCGCCCCCCGACATTGTCTAGGAGACATAGGATTGCTCCCTAAAAGTCTTTTTATTGCATAGTTTTTAGAAATCATTTGAAGGGGAGTAAAGTCTTAGTAACAATATATTAATGCCTTGTCTTAAATTCTAAAAGAAAATATTTCATAATCCAAAGCTGTTCAGTCTTGGGGGGAGGGGGGTGGACAAAAACTGTCCTTGGGAAAAAAAATTGAAAAAAAAAGTTTTCTCCCCCTATTTTTCCCTAGGTTTTTTTTTCCTGACCCTTCACATCTCTACATTCCACCAGTAGACAAAGTTAATCTTAAACTTGGGGACCAGACAGATCCAATGAGCAGGGATTATGTTCCAGATCTTATTTGTGGTTCTACGGCCTCCCGACTCCCTGTTCTTACAAAAGAAAAAAGAGAGGAAACCATTGCAAACTTCAAATCAATATAACATATGGAGCAACTAAATGCAAAGGAGTCCAGGGCTGCAAGAGGCTAATCTATCTTGCCATGAGAAAAGCTGCACTTGCTGAAATTAATTTCTTTTATTATCATTTATTGCATTTCTATACTGCCCAGTAGCCAAAGCTCTCTGGGCAGTTTACAAAGATTAAAACCCTTAAAATTACAATATTGTAACATATTAAAAATTTAAATACAACACATACACACACAATTTGTAACAACCGACCAGCATAAAAGGTACAGGAGCCCTGGTGCATCTGTCTGGTCACCCTAGAAATAGACTGCTTTCTAAACCAATAGAGAAGTCTTGTGTTAATTGTGGACTCATCTTGAATGGAGTGAAGCATAACCAGGGGACATGGAAACCAACATGACTGCCATCAGACTGCTGACAGGGGCCTCAGAAGCAGAGTCTTCTGCTCCTAGAAGTTGTGACGGAGTTGATTTGTGCAGTGTTGCAGACGTCACCCGAGAATGGCTTCAAATGTGGGTAGGGATGTGCGAAACCTCCCTGGGGTTCTCTGGGGCAAGTTCCCTAGTGGCGAGTTTATCATCCCTATACTGTGGAACAGCTGAGAAGGCTGTTGAGAGAGAGAGGAGTCAGGAGATAGCGAACATCACACTCAAAGCTGCAGATAGAATTATAGATAGAACTTTTTCCACCCACGCATCAGGGAAGAAATGTTAAAAGTTGGGGGGGATGATAGAATTAATTAATAAATAAGTAGGAAACCACTTGCCTGTCACAGAAACTTGAGGTGAACTATAGCCACTTCTAAGGGAATAACTGAATCTCAAGACATTGTTAGCTTCAATTCTGAAGTAGTACCGCCCCTCATCTTCTAACTGAGCATCAGTGATGCTGAAGGAGCAATTGCCTTGTTCTGGATCTCCTGTTAAATGGAAACGGTTCTTAGCAGATGTCTCGATGGGCTGTTTCTGGTCATTAGTGGCCACAAGACGACCCGGAACCTGGCGTTTGGGGTTCAGTTCAATAGTGTGTTCAGTTCCTGGCTCATCCTTAAGCCAGTATGCAAACAGACTGTTATTTGCTGACAACTGCCTTCTATAAGTGAACTGGCAGGGAATGTGAATGTAGAGACCTCGCTGCACAGTGACAGAGGATGCTTCCAGCGTATAACCCTTTACTTGTTGGCCCAGTATATCTGCAAGAAGAAGAAAGGCATTTTGGTACATGGTCAGATGACTCAGTGTTGCTCAGATCCTCCTATAGTTTTAGTGCGGCCTTCTACTTTCTTTTAATTTTGTAATTTCCTAAAATAAATAGATTCTAATTTACAATGTTGTCTGTAGTGATGTTTGTCTGTTTGGATTAGCTTGGTTACACACTGAGGTGTTAGAACCAGTTTGGTGTAGGTTCTGAAGTTAAACGTGACTGAATTTACACCAACTTGAATTGCTCCCCCTGAAATGCATAAAACTGGTATGTCTTCCTCAAATGCTGTGTTTCCCATGGTAATATCTAGCTTAAAAAAACCCCACCTACATGTCATCATTGCATTTAATATTTCCACACCCTGCTTCAGTTCAGTGGCGGAGACCAGGATAGAAAGTGCTGAATGCTATGATGTCACGTCACACATTTCTTCTGTTAAATGTTCCTGTTGGAGTAAAGCAACAATGCTAATGATATCATCTGAACCAGTGGGTGGCAAAAGACAAAAGGGAACTTGTTTTCTTCCTCCACTAGTTTCTTCTTGTAACTACTGTTTGGTGTCGGCTTTCTTCACACGGAGCTTTTATCCTGCGATTGAGATGGCTCTGTCGCGGAAGTTTGCGGGCTCTTTAGATGACGCCGTGATCCTCCAGGGCATCTCCTGTACTAAATGCCCTTTGTTCCATTTTTAAATAGATCACAGATAATGAGCTATCAAATTACCCCGTTGTGTTCTGCTTGAGTTCCCTCCATGAAAAGAAGAAAAGTGGCAAGAATGGGAGCCAGATCAATGAATGATAAGGAAGACTCAGACACGGGGAGAAGGAGGGGGGGAGTGGGGAAAAGAAGCAGGTGAAAAAGGGAGTCGTCGTGATCCTGCATTTAAAGCAGAAAGCCCCGTTTTAAATGTAGGATTTTAGGCTCGTGTAGAGATGCTGGTAGATTGCAACTGTCAAGCTTTACTTCCTTCCTTCCTCCTCTTTCATTGGTAATAAGTGTTCCTTTGTTTGAACAGTGCAACCATAATGGCCATGCTCAACCTTTCTTTCAGAAACTATTTGTTTTCCCAGGAGCTATGAATTCCCAATACAATGGTGCTTGCTTTTGAGTGTAGCAGTGTGTGTATGTGTGTGTTTCTTTCTATAGCACTTGCTTTGTACCAGTTGCATGCTGATACTACGTAGCTATAACTTACCAAACAAATACAACTCTTAACAGTTCCTGGAGAAACTCAGGTTAGCATGTAATTGGCTTTCTAGAGCTGTGAAACCATGCCAATGACATTGCACAGAGCCAGGTAAGATAGGATATTTGTTTCCAGAGTTTTCTTACTGTGGTTCATCACACCTACCTTTGCAGAGAAAGACAAGGATTAGAAATGTCAGTGTGGTGAGATTTTTCTCCATCTTCCAGGGGGAATCCAGGAGATGCTCAGATCTCATGTCACTTGGTATCCTTTCAGAACTGGAAAGTTGTTTCTCAGGCTAGAGAACTGGTGGAGAGAAAAGCAGGGTGGCAATGAGCAAACATAGGAATACAAACTGCAGGGATGTATATACATCCTAAATCCTAGGTTCAAAACTCACCTCAGTTATAAATTCACATTAAGAAATTTGTACAGGCGATATCTCATACCTCAGTCTCTCATCTGTAAAGTGATAACAATACAGGCCCATCTTAACAGAAGTGATCCAGGAGGTTTGGGCACCTAAGATGAAAAAAATCAAATAGGATCCCAGCATACCTTAATGGCCCCACTACTTAAAATTTTCTGAGTCCCAATCTTTTAGTAGCCAGTACACCACCACCCAAACACAAGAAGGAGGCATCAGAAGACTCAGGGAACCCTGAGGTTTGCAGAAGTACAAAACAACAACAACCACTACAACAACCTGTAGGAAAAAAATCCCATCAGGTGGTAACCCTCTCTTAGGGATATATGAGAAATTTGCTTCAGTTTGTTTCTGATCAGGATTTACCTGATTCACACCTTCTAGACTGAACTCAGGCACAGTCAGTGGCCGAAGTCCATACATTTCTGAGCTTGCAATGTGATTTGCAGACCCAAAAAAGATGTGTTTGAAAGCATGGGTGCATTTGAAAAATATGCATGAAATAGCACATACTTTTTGAAAAATGCACACAAATACACTTTAATCAATGGGAGAAGAATGCTATTCAAGATGTGCACAACTGATGCATACATTTGGAAAAATAAGCACAAAAATATGCATGGATTTTCATGCAAAAAGAAAAAACACACAGCTCGCAATCTGAGAGAGACTCAAGTCAGAACAAGTTTCAAGATGGAATTCGGGGAATGTTGGTGAGCTCACGTTTTGCACATCCCTCCCCTCTCCCCCGTCACCAGTCACCCCACTGCCCCAAAGCAGCCATGAGGGCTGAGCATGCTCAGTGCACATGGAATACTGACTGATGGGGGTAAATAGAAAAGGTGGGAAGGAGTGGCCAGAATTAGGGATGTACAAAAGTCACTTACCTTTTCACAGGGGTGATTCGCGGTGGGGGGGAGGCACTTCGCTTCTCCCCCTGAAGTTCAGGTGAGGGGGGGGAGGCGCCCCGCCTCGCCCGGCCGAAATTCAGGCCGAGGAGTAGCACCCTGTCTCCCCGGACGCGAAAGAAAAAGTGAAGAAAAAAAAAACCGTGATAGGCTACGTAACGATTAACGTAGCCTATCACGGCTAGATTTCCAAAGACAGCCATGATAGGCTACATTAATCGTCACGTAGCCTATCATGGGTGACTTTGGGGGGAAAAAAAAGAAAGCGCGTACGCAAATGGCGGCGGCCCATAGGCGCCGCCATTTGCGTTCCTTATTTTGGCACGTCTAGTCTACGTAAAGATTTACGTAGACTAGACGTGCCAAAATAAGGAACGCAAATGGCGGCGCCCATGGGCCGCCGCCATTTGGATACGCACTTTATTTTCCCCCCAAAGTCACCCATGATAGGCTACGTGACAATTTACGTAACCTATTATGGCTGACTTTGGAAATCTAGCTGTGATAGGCTACGTAAATCGTCACGTAGCCTATCACGGGTGTGTGTTTTTATTTTGTTTTTTACTTTTTTATTTTGTAATGGTGGCGGTGGCAGCCAGTCGGGAGACCGGCCGCCGCCCCCGCCCCCGCCGAAACGCTGCCGGGACCCGCTGCCGAGAGGGACATTTGGCCACAGTAAGTCCCATCCCGGGGGGGGGGGCGGGATTTCCCCAACACTTTCGGGGGGCCGAATGCCTTGGCGCTCGGCCTCCCGAAGATTCATTGAGAAATTCTCCGCCATCCCTAGCCAGAATCCTGAAAAGGGAGCAGTTCACGCTGCAACATTTTGTTACGGGTCCCACTTGTAATGAATGAAACTGTCTTGGACCATTGGTCTAGCTAGGCCAGTATTGTCTACCCTGACTGGCAGGGGCTCTCCATGGTTGTGGGCAGAGATCTATCCCAGAAGATGCTCAGGACTGAACCTGGGACTTTCTGCATGCAAAGCTACTACTGTTGTGGCCCTTCCCCATAATAAGAAATTATATAACTAACTAGTTGTTGTTGTTGTTGTTGTTGTCTAAATGCCACTTTAAATTGCCACCTAAGGCAGCTGCGTTACTTTAACTCATTGGTCCTCTGGCCCTGTATGTTAGAGAGAAGGTGTAACGTTGCAGAGATCATTTATGTGACAGGTTTACAGAACTTGGTAAAACATTCTCTATAGATATGACTATGATTAACATGGAGGAAGTGGTTCTGTGTGAACCAAAATAACTTTTTAAAATGTGGGTGTAAAATGTGGAAAGAGGTCGGTATTTTTTTTTATCCCTCAGAGGATTTCTGTCCCCTGGTTCCTCTCCACTTCTGAAAATTGAATAGAATTGGCCTTGGGAAAGGGGAAAGTATTGATAAGTCCTTTTGGCCAACATGGCTACCTTAAGAACATAAGATCCCTGCTGGATCATACCAAGAGTCCATCTAGTCCAGCATTCTGTTCACACAGTGGCCAACCAGCTGTCCACAGGAAAACCACAAGCAGGACATGAGTGTAACAGCACCCTCCCGCCATGTCCCCCAGCAACTGGTGTACATAGGCATACTGCCTATGATACTGGAGATAGCATAGAGCCATCAGGACTAGTAGCCACTGATAGCCTTCTGCTCCAGGAATCTGTCTAACCCCCCTTTAAAGCCATCCAACCTGGTGGCCATCACTGCATCTTGTGGAAGCGAATTCCTTACTCTATGTGCTGCGTGGAGAAATCCTTCCTTTTATTTGTCCTGAATCTCCCACCCATCAGCTTCATGGGATGACCCTACTGGGTTCTAGTATTATGAGAGAGGGAGAAAAATGCCTCCCTATCCACATCCTTTCCTCTTTGTGTGCCCAGCTTAACTGTTAACCCCACTGCCAAGAAAATCCATTGTCTTGTTAAGATTTAGCAACCTGGAAGGAAACTCCATTTCATGAGGAGAGGCCTGCATGTATTCGTTAAACCACCTGCATGGGTCATCAAACGTTGTTCTAGTCTCCAGGTCTGTCAAGGCCAGAATGGAACTCTTGCCAAATTACACTGAATGATGCCAGCTGGGCTGTGGTGAGAGCACTTCACCTCGCCACTCCCGTCCTGTAAGCCAAGGAAGTTATCCAGCCCACTAGTGATTAGGCTTGTCTCTGAGGATAATATTCAGTTAGCTAGCCATTGGTTCAGGAGGTTTATCTCTGAAAAAAGTATTTTGCTAGCCAGGGATTGGCTAAGGAGGCTCACCTCACATTTGTTAAGGCCGTGTGTGTGTGTGTGTGTGTGTGTGTGTGGCGAGGGGGGGCAGGGATAAAGCAAAGGGGAGGTACTGCTGCCATTTTGGGACTCCTTCACTTGGAGCTTTTACCCTGAGATTGAGATGGCTCCTCCACAGAAGTTTGCAGGCCCTTTGGATGTCATCATAACCCTCCAGGGCATCTCCTGCACTAAATGACCTTTATTCCGTTTTTAAATAGATCGAAGATAATGAGGTATCAAATTACCCCACTTGTGTTCCCTCCGTGAAAAGGGGAAAAGTGGCAAGAAGAGGAGCTGGACCAATGAATCATATGGAAGACTCAGATGAAGGGGAAAGGGGAGGGGGGAAAGGAAACACATGTAAAGGGAGTCCATTGTGATCCTGCATTTAAAATGGAAGCAAAAAGCCCCATTTTAAATGCAGGATTTTAGACTGGCGTAGAGATGCTCTGAGACTTCATGTCTTCATCTTGCCTTCATCTGTCTACTCTAACTGGCTTTTGGACCTGTGAGCTTTTGGATTCCAAATTGAGTCCTGTTGGTAGACTGTTACTTAGATAATGCATAGGGAAGGATTTGGTATTGCTCTGTTATTTTTGCTGGCAGCATTGGGTTTTCTCTGATATTTGTACACCTTTTTACCACTTTCCCTATGTAAATACACTTAATCTCTACCTTCAGAGCTGTGTGTGCTTTCTTCCAGGTAAGCCTAAGTACAAACTTCAGCATCTTCTGCTGGGCTAATTGCTACTGTGCAAAGTTTCAGACTTGGGGGGGGGGGTTGTAATAGAGGGTGCTATCTGGGACCCTTATTCCTGAGTCCCAAGTCCTCAGTCCCTGAAAGTCTGACAGTCCCCTGGCTCTGGCTGAGGTGGATGCAGTTTGCCCGCTGTCTACACTGCAGGGAGCCTGGGCAACTCCCTTCCCTCCCACCTTCCAAACTATGGAACCTGTTTAGAATGCTTGGACATGTCAAGTCTATGAAAGGTTGCAGTGTCTCTGAGCATGTACAGAGTGTTCACTGCTATGCTGAATAGCCTCAGTCTACCTCCACACTTCTGAGATTAGAGGTAGCAGGGCTTGCAGACTTCTGCAGTCTCTGTTCCCTTTCATTTAACTGCCAGCATTTGGGCTCAGATCTTGGTCTCTTTCTCACTCAGTACAGCACCCTTCTCCAACTTGTGCCCTGCAGTTGTTTTCAACTTCAACTCCCATCAGCCTCTGTCAGCAAGGCCAATGGTCAGGAATGCTGGGAGTTGTAATCCAAAACACCTGGATGGCACCAGATTGAGGAAGGCTGCGGTAGAGCATCTTGAAATAGAGGAAGCAGGGAAAACCTCAGCTCAGATGTCATGATTACTCAGTTCCTCTTCTTCCTACCAAACTCCAAAGGCTCACCAGGCCAGAGATTCACAGATAAGCTGCTGAACACCTGTGGGTGTCAGAAACATGAAGAGAGGCACGAGAACAGAGCACAGTTTGGAGGAAATTGGTAGCTTCATAGTGTTCTCCTGGTATCACAAACCTGGCCTACAGCTCATAGATGGGGCACCTCAGGCAGGGCTGGCCCTACCTTAAGGCAGAGTGAGGCAGTCGCCTCAGACAGCAGATTTGGGGTGTCCTAAAAGGGCAGCCAATTGTTAGTTATTTACTTTGCTTTTACTATATTTCTACTACCAGGGATAGGGAGAAGTGCTTATGGGATGTCCTGTCTCATGTACCAAAATAACTTGGCTGGCTTTGGATACAATGAACCTCAGGTGAGTGGGAAGGTGGGGGCACAATTTGCTGCTCTCTGTCAGGCAGCAAAATGTCTCGGGTGGGCCCAGGCCCTGGCCCCAGGGAACAAAGAAGAGATGGGACACAGAGGTAGATTCTACAAAAACAAACAGAACACCCTCCAAAGAAGGGCACATGGGTGCATGCAATTGTGTAGAAGAAGGAATTTCAGTCAGTGCAGCAGCCTTTTCCATCCTAACAGCATGAACATATGAGAAAATGGAGGTGATTAAATTTTGCACAACATTCCAGAAGCCCAGTCCTGCATTTCATAAGGCATATCAAGCATGCAAAAGCCTGTTCAATCCACCATCCTCACAACCACCCTTTGTGGCTGGGCCATCGTTATCCCCATTTCACAGCTTGGGGACCTAAGCTGGAGAAACGGTAATATCTAAGCCAGGCATTCATATCGAAGATGGGATTTGGTTCCAGACCCAAAGTTGAACTCTATCTCAGTGGATTACACTTGCTTACCCCACACCCCCGATGCAGGATCTATATCCACAGAAGTCTTGCTGATCCATATCCTTGAGGACCACCTGTCCTATTTCTTTGACAGGATGATTTGGGTATTGGCACAACTTTGGAGGAGTGAATTAAAGGATGAGGATGAAAGAGACCTGTGAAAGAAGAGTAAAGGGCAGATGCAGTGTTTGGTAAGAAGCCATGGGATAATCTGGATTGGCCAAGGAAGAATTGGTTGGGAATGAAGAATGTATGGGGAGAGATAATGGGGAAAGGGTTGTAAGCATAACTTTTCTAGATAGCTAGTGGTCTGCTGGATAACTAGGGAGAAAAAAAGACTGGCCTCTTCTTGTGCCTTTAACTGCAGGGCATGGAGATAAAGAAATTCATGTCTGTCTGTCTGTCTGTCTGTCTATCTGTATTTATTTATTACATTTATATCCCACCTTTTTTCCTCCTAAGGAACCCAAGGCAGCATACACAATCCTCCTCCTCTCCATTTTATCCTCACAACAACAACCCTGTGAGGAAAGTTGGGCTGAGAGTCTGTGACTGGCCCAAAGTCACCCAGTGAGCTTCCATGGCTGAGTGGGGACTAGAACCTGGATCTCCCGACTCCCAACACTCTCCCACTACACCACACTGGTATCAGGGTGGAAACTGAGCCCAGAGAGCCTCAGAGCAGTTCAGATTCTGAGGAGGAACACCAATCCGTGGGAGAGGGCCCAGCTCATCCCTCACAGGCTCAGCACCTGGCAGAGATTCCTCCTGCCAGCATTCCTAAGATAGATAGTGACCCTGGCAGTGAGGGAGTGCGGGAGGGGGGCTTCTTAGATGCTCGACGCAGACACAAAGAGCGAGGAGCAATGGAGGGTGCGGAAAGGAGGCGTAGCGCCTGTTTGGCACGCAAGCAGTGGCCGCCTCCCATGGACCCAAGGGAAAGAGGGAGGATCTCTCCTGAGCCCATAAGTTCTGGGTCTTCAAGTGACTCTCTTTCAAATGGGGATCAACTGCCTACTTGAAGCTTAGGCCACTCTGCTGGTCCTTGCTTTAGTCGCTGGTGATTAGCATCTGAAAGTAGGGATGGCGGAGAATTTCTCCACGAATCTCCGGGAGGCCGAATGCCAACGCATTCAGCCCCCTGAAATTGCTGGAGAAATTCTCCGCCCCCCCGCGCCCCCCCCCCCGGAATGGGACTTACCTTTGGCGAATGTCCCTGGCGCTGGCAGCTCCCGGCGGCTCCCAGCGGTGGTGCGGTGGCGGCGGTGGTGGCCGGTCTTCCGACCGGCTGCCGCCGCCGCCATTTCCCAGTAAAAAACAACAACAACAACAAACGTGATAGGCTACGTAAAGATTTACGTAGCCTATCATGGCTAAATTTTCCAAAAACACTGTGTTAGGCTACGTAAATCCTTACGTAGCCTATCACGGCTGACTTTGGGGGGGAAAAAAGCATATGCAAAGCTTGAAGAGCAACAGCAAGATGAGGCAGAAGTGGGAAATGCTGAGGTGAAGAAAAATGGAGTAGAGGATACTCCTTGGAAAAGGGTGACAGTTAGGAGAAGAAGAACTAGACGCCACTCTGCACCAGTGGAAGCAGTGGAGCTGTGGAACCGATTCCAGGTACTTGCGGATGAGACTGGAGGACAGCCTGCAGAGGAAGAATCACAGGGGAACCTACATGAGAGTGAGCAAGAGGCTCAAGGTCAGTCAAACAGAGGCGATGAAACCCGGGCCTACAAGAAGAAGAAGAGTGGTAGTAGTGGGAGACTCCTTGCTGCGTGGGATTGAGACCCAAGTATGTCGCGAAGACCCATGGACTCAGCAGGTATGTTGTCTCCTGGGAGGACAGATTAGAGACGTGACTGAAAGGTTGCCTGCACTCATAAAGCCCACTAACAGGTATCCCTTTCTTCTCATCCATGTGGGAACAAATGATACCGCCAAGCGGAGCTACGAAGAAATCACATCAGACTTTGAAGCTTTGGGAAGGAAACTCAAGAACTTTGGGGCCCAGATAGTTTTCTCATCCTTCCTTCCAGTAGTTAGAAGAGGGATAGAAAGGGAATGAAAAATACTCCGGGTGAATGACTGGCTATGAAGATGGTGCTGACGAAAGAGATTTGAATTCTGGGACCACGACCTATACTTCCTGGAAGATGGGCTGTTGGCTAGGGATGGGTTGCACCTCACAAAGGCTGGGAAGAATGCATTTGGCCACAGCATGAAGAACTTCATCAGGAGGGCTTTAAACTGAATCCTACGGGGAAGGAAGATGTAATGTTGGGATTAACAGTGGATGTAGGTGCATGCAGTGCAACAGAGAGAACAGCTCTGATAGCGCCCAATAATAGTCTTCAGACACATGTAGGAAGAAAGCCAGACTATGAAGCACATGGTCTTCCATGTCTATATACTAATGCCCAGAGTATGGGAAACAAATAGAATGAACTTGAACTCTTAATACAGGAGGGAAATTATGACTTGATAGGTATAACTGAGACTTGGTGGGATGACTCTCATGACTGGAATACAGCAATTGAAGGATATAACTTGTTCAAAAAGAACAGGAACAGAAAGGGAGGTGGGGTTGCACTGAATGTGAAAAATACATATCTCTGCACAGAAATACAGGAGGATAAGCTTGGTAGCCCCATCGAGAGCATCTGGATCAAAATAAATGGAGAAAAGAATAAAAGGAACCTGGTGGTCGGAGTCTACTACCGGCCACCCAATCAAGGAGAAGTTGAGGATGAAACTTTTGAAAAGCAAATAGCCAATATTTCAAGGAAGCATGATGTAGTAGTAATGGGGGACTTCAATTTCCCCGATATTTGTTGGGAGACAAATTCTGCAAAACATGGCCCCTCCAGGAAATTCCTGACTTGTGTGGCGGATAACTTCCTCCTACAGAAAGTAGAAGAAGGAACTAGAGGATCGGCTATTCTTGACTTGATCCTAACCAACAGAGATGACTTAGTGGATAAAGAAGCAGTTACAGGAACTCTGGGGGAAAGCGACCATGTTGTACTTGAGTTCTTGGTTCCAAGGGAAGCAAAAGCCAAGTGTAGTCAAATGCGTACCCTGGATTTTAGGAAAGCTGATTTTAATAAACTCAGAACAATGAACAGTAAGGTCCAATGGCAAGCAATGCTAATGAGAAAAGGAGTCCAAGATGGGTGGGAGCTTTTAAAAAAGGAAATTCGACAGGCACAATTACAAACAATTCCAACAAGAAGAAAAGGTGGAAGACAACAGAAGAAGCCAATGTGGCTTCACAAAAAGCTTAGGGATGACCTGAAAACAAAAAAGGACACATATAGGAAGTGGAAAGAAGGTCAAGTAACAAAGGAAGAGTACAGGCAGGTAGCACAGAATTGCAGGGATGGTGTCAGGAAGGCTAAAGCTGAGAACGAGCTGAAGTTAGCGAGGGATGCTAAAAACAACAAAAAGGCTTTCTTCAGCTACATGCATAGTAAAAGGCACAGGAAAGAAATGGTTGTTCAGCTATTAAATAAGGATGGCAAAATGATAACAGATGACAAAGAAAATGCAGAGGTGCTCAATTCCTACTTTGGCTCAGTCTTCTCCCAAAAGAGGGTCTATGTCCCCCCTGGCAAAGGCGAAGTACAGGCTGAAGGGGCAGGATTGCAGCTTGAGATCGATAGGCATATGGTCACGGAACACCTAATTACTTTGAATGTGTTCAGATCTCCAGGGCCAGATGAACTGCATCCTAGAGTAATAAAGGAACTGGCAGAAGAACTCTCAGAACCGCTGTCTATTCTCTTTGAGCAATCATGGAAGATGGGGGAAGTGCCAGATGACTGGAGGAGGGCTAATGTTGTCCCTATCTTCAAAAAGGGTAAAAAGGAGGAACCTGGGAACTACAGACCAGTCAGGCTGACATCAATCCCTGGGAAAATTCTGGAGCAGATGATAAAGCAATCCATCTGGAAGCACCTTGAAAACAATGCAGTGATTACTCGAAGCCAGACGAATCTGATCTCATTTTTTGATCAAGTAACCTCCCTTGTGGACTGTGGGAATGCTGTAGACATCATATACCTCGACTTCAGCAAAGCTTTCGACAAAGTGCCCCATGATATCCTGATGAGCAAACTAGCTCAAAGTGGGCTAGATGAAACAACCATCCAGTGGATCCACAGTTGACTACAGAATCGGACTCAAAGAGTGCTGATCAATGGGACCTTCTGAAACTGGGAAGAGGTAACAAGTGGGGTACCGCAGGGCTCAGTCCTGGGCCCAGTGCACTTCAACATTTTTATGAATGATTTGGAGGAGGAGGTGCAGGGAATGCTGATCACATTTGCAGATGACACAAAAGTGGGTGGGACAGCTAATACTTTGGAAGACAGAAATGACATTTAATAGGGATAAATGCCAAGTTCTGCACCTAGGAAAAAGAAACCAAATGCACAGTTACAAGATGGGGGATATGTGGCTCAACACTACAAGCAAGAAGGTTCTAGGAATTGTTGTAGATCACAAGCTGAATATGAGCCAACAATGTGATGTGGCTGCAAAAAAAGGCAAATGCTATTTTGGGTTGCATTAATAGAAGCATGTCTTCCAAATCCCGGGAAGTACTAAATAGGGCCCATGGGGTGATTTACAATTAAAACTTGCAATAATTTAAAAACTTTAAAACACACACACACACACACACCTATTTATCTACCTATCTACTTTAAAAACTATTTTAAAACATTAAACAACACCATAGCAGCAATTTAGAGGAGAAAATTTCGAGTGTGTTGCTACGAGATTTACAATACGGAAAAGCCATATGGAATGAAAGGGATTTAACAGCCTGCCTAAAGCTGAACAGAGAAGGGCCACAAATTGCTGCCCCTGCTCTGGGAGGGCCGCTTTTCAAACACTCCCCCTCCCCGCCTTCCTCAGAGTCTGCCCCACTTACTTGGTTGCTTTGATCTGCTTGTCAAGCAATGGGTATCCTCACAGCTCTCTACTGTGCAGTTCAGCATTCAGGACTGATAAAAAGACTCCAATAGTACAGGATATTTTATTGGAAAGTGAAAGAAATGACAGAACTAGATTGTCTGTAAAACCCAACTCCTTATTCTCAGTTTCTTAGAACAGAGTATATATGACGTGTTATGCACTAGTTCCCACTTCTTTGGAGTTCAATGGGCAGTGCTGCCTGGCTTACAGTGCAAACCTATGCATGTTTACCAGGAAGTAAATTCCATTGTGTTCAAGGGGACTGACTCCCTGGTGAGCGATTTTCTTGACATCAATCCCTGGGAAAATTCTGGAGCAGATGATAAAGCAATCCTTCTGGAAGCCCCTTGAAAACAATGCCGTGATTACTCGAAGCCAACATGGATTTGGCAAGAACAAATCCTGCCAGATGAATCTGATCTCATTTTTTGATCAGGTAACCTCCCTTGTGGACTGTGCGAATGCTGTAGACATAATATATCTCATCTTCCACAAAGCTTTCGACAAAGTGCCCCATGATATCCCGACTGATGAGCAAACTAGCTCAAAGTGGGCTAGATGAAACAACGATCCGGTGGATCCACAGTTGGCTACAGAATCTGACTCAGAGAGTGCTGATCAGGAAAAAGAAACCAAATGCACAGTTACAAGATGGGGGATACGGGGCTCAACAACACTACAAGCAAGAAGGATCTTGGAATTGTTGTCAATCACAAGCTGAATATGAGCCAACAATGTGATGTGGCTGCAAAAAAAGGCAAATGCTATTTTGGGCTGCATTAATAGAAGCATAGCTTCCAAATCCTGGGAAGTACTAGTTCCCCTCTATTCAGAACTGGTTAGGCCTCATCTGGAGTACTGTGTCCAGTTCTGGGCACCAAACTTGAAGAAGGATGCAGACAAACTGGAGAGGGTTCAGAGGAGGGCAACAAAGATGATCAGGGGACTGGAAACAAAGCCCTATGAAGACAGACTGAATGAACTGGGCATGTTTAGCCTTGAGAAGAGAAGACTGAGGGGAGATATGATCATACTCTTCAAGTACTTGAAAGGTTGTCACAGAGAGGAAGGCCAGGATCTCTTCTTGATCATCCCAGAGTGCAGGACAAGGAATCATGGGCTCAAGTTACAGGAAGCCAGATTCCGGCTGAACTTCAGGAAAAATTTCCTGACTGTTAGAGCAATACGACATTGGAACCAATTACCCAGGGAGGTGGTGGGCTCTCCCACACTGGAGGTGTTCAAGACGAGGCTGGACAGCCATCTGTCAGGGATGCTCTGACTTGAATTCCTGCATTGAGCAGGGGGTTGGACTCGATGGCCTTGTAGGCCCCCTCCAACCCTACTATTCTATGATTCTATGACACCTGCCAAGGCCCACATGCCCTAGAGGGGGCCCACTGCCAAGTCACCAAGCATGCTGGCCTTGCTGCTCTACCTCTTTGCTGTCACTGCTTGTTGACCTGCCTTCTCCGAGTATGCAAGCTGTACCCAGAGTGAGAAAATAGAGGAGCATCCTTCATTTGCCTTGTGCTCTCTCTCTCTCTCTCTCTCTCTCTCTCTCTCTCTCTTTGGGCAGTTGTACTATTTGGGTCCAGACCGACACGGCAAGTGAATGGGTAGCAAAGAGGAGCTGGACTCACCCAGATAGGGGGCCCACTGAAGACATCTTGCCCAAGGGCCCCCCAAAACATGGAGCTGGCACTGCACAAGGGAGTACAAATGCACTAATGTAAATGTAATTGAGCCCATCCTTTGACAATCTTCATGTTTCTTTTTAACAGTCTTGTCCTGGTTATCCTTCCATCTCTCTGTAGGCCTGCTACCTTTTTTTTCTCCAACAGAGACCTGCCCCCCCCCAAAGACCCCCCCCCCAGCACATTTTGCATTTAACAGCCGCACTTCAGGCAGAAACTAAAACACATATGTGGTCTTTCCCAAGAAGGAGAAGCTTCTTCTGTTGATGGGGAAGCTTCACCTGATGAATTTCTCCCTGGGCAGTATCCAACTGTGTCCTTACATTAGTGCAAATTTATTTGTTTGTTTATTACATTTCTATACTGCCCAATAGCCAAAGCTCTCCGGGCAGGTCACAACAATTCACAAATGATGTTGCACTAACAGAAACTAGCTTCCAACTGGTTGCACAAGTATAATGTGCAACCGCTTATGCAACGGAAAGATCCGGTGGAGTTCCACTTGTGCTGTTTACATTTGCAGAATGACACTGTTGGATACTGCCCCCCTGTCAGGTATCTGTTAAGGAAGGTCCTCCTTTGTCAGGGAAAATATTGTAGAAAACTGAGGTGCAAATTCCTTATAGCAGGATGGTGAGCTCTGCTGTAGCTTGAGTTCTAGCAGGAATCTGATCAACAGCAAAGATATAAATAAAGGGGGGAGGGAGAGAGAAGCAGAAGAAAGAGGAAACAGCTCCTGCCAAACCTGGGTATGTGGAAGGTTAGCATGTGCTGTTATTTTTTCCAGCAAATATATTAATATAAGGGTGCGGGGGGGGGGAGCAAAAGTACAAAGGTGAACCTCAAGAGCCCTTACAGTTGCAAATAGAGTCTCACTGCACACTTGGAAAGATAAACATTCACCACCTATCATTCAATGGTCTGAAGATCTTCCTGCTTTTGTGGCATTTCAACACATATCCTAAAGAGGGACTAAATTACATTCATTCATACCCTCTTGAGTTCTAACCTTGGCTTCCCCCTTCTAGATTTGCTGATGCCCTCCTCCTCACTGGGGACTAGCAGTTCAAGATGTCAAGTGCTTATTTTTTTTTCTTTTTAAAAGCTAGCTGGTTTAAGACCAGAGTTAAGGCTATCTGCTGCTGGCTCAAGTTCTACAAAGCCAGGAAACTGGAAGCTAAGGCTGATGCCTTAACAGACATGCCCCATAATCAGTCATGATGTTGTGCAATGTCACAACTTGTGCTTCCTTACAACTTACTGTCCATGCACCCACCTTTTTCCTTGGTCAGAAACCGGGGGGGGGGGATCAGAAACTAGAAAAAAATATCCTTCCTAGCCTGTTCTTGACTTTCTTGTGTCTTTTAGAACTGGATTTGCAGAAATCAGCAGCTGACGACTTTTGGGGGGACATAGATGTAAGCATTAGTGCCTGCTCGAAAAGGAGCAGGGGGCTGGTTAAAAAGAAAGAAGCACCTGACATCTTGAACTGCTAGTTCCCAGTGAGGAGAGGAGGGCATCAGCAAATCTAGAAAGGGGAAGCCAAGGTTAGAACTCAAGAGAGTATGAATGAATGTAATTTAGTCCCTCTTCTATGCTGATCTTCATTCTTCTGGTTACCAGTCTCTGGTTACTTGCTCTATACTTATACTTTTATTTATTCATATGTGGCATTTATATACCACTGAATATAATTAAATATAATAAAATCTCTCAGTGTTTCTCTCTCTCTCTCTCTCCCCCCCCCCCTTACAGCTCTGTAATTTTAATGGCTGCATTTCAGGCAAACACATGACAGAGACAGCTTTCATACAGTGATGGGAGAAGCTTAAGAAAATTAAGACATGGATTACTTTATCCTATAATACATCTAGTTTTAGGAGCCATTCCTCTCTCAGGGAAAAAGGTTGCAACCCTCCCTCTTGATTTAGATGAATAATTACCTTATAGCAGGATGATGGGTGCTGCTATGACCTGTAACTCTGACTCCTGCCTTTGATGTGAACATCTGGCAAGCCTTTGCTAAAACAGTGAATATATTCATAGAAGGAGCTGCAGGAAAGCAGAAGTGGGACGCAATAGGTTGGCTAAAATATGTGTGCATGGAAGATCATTTGTTGTTGTTGTCTGAATTCCAAAGGATAAGTGTGTTCTGGTTTATATATTGGTTTGTGAAATGCAAATTAGATAGGTTTGCATTAAAATGCAAACTGGAAAAAAAAAGTCTCCCCCATCTCTAGTCCCAGGAGATGCAGTTTTATAATGGGTCAGCGGGAGGTGCAACTTATAAAACTCTCCTCAGGCACAATCATGAATATCAGAATAAAGACATCTATTCAAATATGAAAAAGCAATAACAACGTGGAGTTTACACTGCCTTGCTTTCTCATATGATTGTAAAGTGTTTAGAGACCTATAAGCTACTTAGCTATAGCACCGCAATTTAGAAGCGGGGGAGAGAATACATCATATAGATATACATATAATGCCACAAAATGATAATATATGTAAACTGTAGGTACAGACTGTCACAAATGAGTACAATAAATGCATGAAAACGATCTATGTACTTTAATGCTCATTTGCAAGAGGATAATTGTGATAGTACAAGAAAACGTTTGAGCATAGTTCATACAGCGTGGAATTCAAACCTGACAGGATGCTGCTATACTACCCTTTTGCAAGCATAAGGAGACAAGACACAAGAGTGCTGGGTAAATTAGGACCACCGTTTGTTGATTTCACAACTCTAACAAGCGTGAGGGTTTACTGTCAACTTGTAGATGGGTGAGCTAAGCCAGGCTCTGGGTGAACAGCAGTCAGCAACAACCAACTCTCCCAGCTGCCAGACCTGTTTTTGTTAGTTATTTTATTAACAATTTGTACTTTGGTTTCCTTTTTGGTTGATATGAGAATTCTATTTGTTTTTGTGTGCGGATGGCCTGATTGGCTAAAAAGCAATAAACTGTATCTGTGTGTGTGTGTGTGTGTCTGTGCGTGCGTACGTGTGCATGCTAGGTTGTTGTTCTACCAGCACTATACGTCCAAATTTCAAGACAGTGTGGGAAAAGCACGAGACATGTAGGATTTATATTAATTACCTTCTTATTCCAATAACACTCCACTGCATTGCAAAGCAATCCAGCACAACTAGGGATGTATGAAACACCTACCTGGCTCCGCGCCGGGCAATCCTCGACGGGGGGGAGGCGATCCGGTCCTCCCCCCCAGAATCCTGCCCGGCCAGCTCCGGCAACTCTGCAGGGATGCAAATGGTGGCTGTTGTAGCTGCCGCCATTTGCGTCCCTGTATTGAGCCATGATAGGCTACGTAAATATTTACGTAGCCTATCACGCCAGGGGGGAAAAAAAACCCAGCGTACACAAATGGCGGTAGCCGCCGCCATTTGTGTACGCTGGGTTTCCCCTCCCCTGCCATGATAGGCTACGAAAATACCTATGTAGCCTATCACGGCCTCTGCAGGGACGCAAATGGCATCCCTGTGTTAGCCGTGATAGGCTACGTAAGTATTCACATAGCCTATCACGGCTATGAAGAGGAAGTGAATGGCGGCCGCAGGACGGCCGCCATTCGCAAAGCAGCGCGGATGGGAGCAGGTAAGTGCTCCGTTTTGTGCGCCTTTTGTGGGTTGGGGGAGGCGGGGACTTCGTCCCGTGCGCCTTTCGTGGGTTGGGGGGGCGGGGGCTTCGCTCCGTGATGGATTTCAGGGGGGCGAATGCACTGGCATTCGGCCTCACCGAGATCCGTCGCGGAATTCTCTGGCATCCCTAAACACAACAGAGCGCGGAGGAGGCCAGTTGCAGTGCTCAGAGGTCGCTGTTCGAGGAGGCTGCCAAGGGCAGATGCAGCAGTCATACTTTTGCCCAAGCTGGAGCAGCATCTTCTTCTGCGGTGGAAGAGGGGAGCCCGCTGATGGACGTTAGGCCAGAGGTGTCTGACGTCCTTGGCGTGGTGGAGGGCGAAGAGGAGGCGATCCTCCAGGGTGTGTTGGAGCAGCAGCAGCAGCAGGCAGGGCTCCAGCACCCGACCCCTCTTCCATTGTTCCCCCCACTCGTGTGGTGCGCCCCCAGACTCCAGGCAGGCAGTCTGCATCTCCTCCTCCCCCGAAACGTCAGGGCAGCATCGCGTGGGGCCACTTTGAGCCGGGAGTAGATCGCAGCTCTGCCGTGGGCCACCACTGCATGGTGTCTCTGAGCTGGGGGGAACACCCAGGGCACTGCAGCCTCAGCAGCCTGCTCCTACACTTAAGGAGGCAGCGCCAAGAGGCCTTGCTCAGGGAAGAGGCCCCCACGTCCCAGCAGGCCGGCAGCAGGGGCAAGCATGAGGCTGGTAGCGCTGCTGGAACTCCTGCAAGCTCTCCGTCTCTCACCCCCTAAAAGGAGTAGGTAGGCCACCATGGAGGAGATGGGGCGGGCCCACCAGGTGGAGGTTTCCGGCTTTCAAAAACCAGTGGCTCTTCTGGGCTAGGCACCAACCATGTTCATTCAAAATGCATTCAAAATACACATCTAGTGTGTGCTAGAAATAAACAAAAGCAGATTAAAAAATGCTCAAGGGAGGCGTTCACCACTGCCCTGATCCCCTCACCCAGTCTCTCTCTGCAGCTCATAATGAGCCAAGATGGGCAAGGATCAAGTAAGCAGGTGGTCGGCCTTACAGATGAAAGCACCTTGTCCACTTCATCAGGAGCAAGAAGCTGGAACCGATCCCACAAAACCGGTTTGCCACAGGCCGCCTCTTGCTCACTAACTGTATCCACAGCGTGCAGAGTAACACACCTAATCTGATCAATTTTATCTGCAAAGTGCCTTGCCAAAGCCTCACAGGAGGTCTTAGAATGCTCCAGTGGTTCCGGAGCCACAGGACCGACCAGGCTCCGGACCACTTGGAACAGCCTCCTCGGACAGCACTCTGCAGACGCGATGGAGGCAGCATAATATTCCTTTTTTGCTGCCTTCACCGCCACGTGATAGGCTGAAGATACAGCTCTAGCCCGTGTCTGATCGTCTTTGGAGCGAGACTTCCGCCACCGGCGCTCTAGCCGTCTCACCTCCCGTTTCAGAGCTCGTAACCGTGGATTGAACCATGGTGCAGTCCGAGCCCTGTTCAGGGGGAGAGGGCGTTTCGGAGCCACCCGATCTAATGCCCCAGTGATTGCGGCATTCCACCCACCCACCAGGGTCTCGACCGAGTGGCCGTTGGCATGCCCCAGAGAATCCCCAAGCGCATTCAGGAATCCATTTGGATCCATAAGACGCCTGGGGCGGACCATTTTAATGGGTCCTCCACCCCTGTGGAGGGGTTGTGGAACCGAGAAGTCCAACATCACCAGATAGTGATCTGACCATGACAAGGGGGTGGTGGATATACCCCCGACTTCCAGATCACTCCCCGCTTCTCCAGAAACAAACACAAGGTCTAGTGCATGACCGGCTACATGGGTGGGCCCAGTTAGAATATGGTGCAGCTCCCAGGAGGCCATGGTCTCCATGAAGTCCCGAGGTGCTCCTGTGAGGATGGCCTCCGAATGTACGTTGAAGTCCCCCAACACCAGTAAGTTAGGGGACTGTACACACACATCAGAGACCACCTCAAGCACCTCGGCCAGGGAGTCAGTCGTGCAGCGGGGTGGACGGTACACGAGCAGAATCCCCAGACTGCCCTTCGGGCCCAACCTCCAGTACATGCACTCAGCAACCTTGGTCTCCCAGAGAGGGGGTCTGGTGAAGACCAAGGACTCTCGGTAGATAACAGCCACTCCCCCTCCCCGATCCCCAGCCCTCGGCTGCTGTGCATACGAAAATCCGGCTGGACACATGGCTGCAAGGGTTGGAGCAGCAGCCTCAGCCAGCCAGGTCTCCGTAATACATGCCAGGTCTGCGCCCTCATCCAGGATCATGTCATGGATGAGGGAGGTTTTCTGGGTAACAGACCTGGCATTGCAGAGCAGCAAACGAAGGCCAGAAGATGGGGTCATGCCTCCCCCAGCCATCCTTTGGCTCTGGACAGGCCCGGAGCAGGGGACAGATACTACACATCTCTCCCTTGTTCCCCTTACCTGGCATGGCCTGCCCCTAGCACTCCTCCAGCGCCTGCCGCCCAGCCTCGGTATGTCTGGTGTTCCATTGGTAGAGGCGTTCAGAGCACTGTCTGGTCCAGTTTTATTGGATGAGTTTCAGTTACTGAGGCCTGAGGATGCGGACAAGGTGCTTGGCCGAGTCCGATGGACCACTTGTGTGCTTGACCCTTGCCCTTCATGGCTTATTAAATCAAACAAGGAGGGGATGTCCAGCTGAGTCCAGGAGGTTGTAAATTCCTCCTTGAGAGAGGGTGTGGTGCCTGCCACTTTAAAAGAGGTGGTAATTAGACCACTCCTGAAAAAGCCTAACCTGGACCAGGTGATATTCAACCTGTTCTGGAGGGGGTTGCACTCCCCCTAAAGGATCATGTTCGTAGTTTGGGGGTGCTCTTGGATCCAGAACTGTCACTTGAGGCACATGTGAACTCAGTGGCATTGAGCACTTCTTATCTGCTTAGGCTGGTATACCAACTATGCCCTTATCTGAGTGTTGGACTAGGAGCTGGGAGATCCGGGTTCTAGTCCCCACTCGGCCATGGAAGGTCACTGGGTGACTTTGGGCCAGTCACAGACTCTCAGCCCAACCCACCTCACAGGGTTGTTGTTGTGAGGATGAAATGGAGAGGAGGAGGATAATGTAAGCCGCCTTGGGTTCCTTGCAAGAGGAAAAAAGGCGGGGTATAAATGCAATAAATAAATAATAAATAAATAGCTACAGTTATCCATGCTCTGATAACTTCTCATCTGGATTACTGCAATGCATTATACGTGGGGCTGCCTTTGAAAATGGTCCGGAAACTTCAGCTGGTCCAAAATAGGGCAGCAAGATTGTTAACAGGGAGTGGCCTGCGAGCTCATATTATGCCAGTACTTTTTCAGCTGCCAGTCCATTTCTGGGCCCGATTCAAACTGCTGGTATTAACATTTAAAGCCCTTAACGGCTTGGGGCCAGGTTAGCTGAAGGATCGCCTCCTCCCATATGTGCCTGCCTGGACCTTAAGATCATCGTCAGCGGCCCTTCTCCGTGAGCCCCTGCCAAAGGAAGTGAGGTGGGTGGCTACTAGGAGGAGGGCCTTTTCTGCTGTGGCACCCCGGCTCTGGAATGAGCTCTCTAGTGAGGTTCGCCTGGCACCTACATTGTATTCCTTTCGGCGCCAGGTGAAGACCTTTTTATTTTCCCAGGCATTTTAGCATTTTAGCTTTCTAAACTTTTAGCTTTGCTGTTTTAAATCTGTATTTTAAACTCCTGCACTGCTGCTAGGTTTTATTGTGGTTGTATTGTTATATTGTGGTTTTAATGTTCTATATATTTTAAATTGTTTTATTGTGTGCTGTTTGGTTTTAATTTTTGTGAACCGCCGAGAAAGCTTCGGCTATTGGGCGGTATAGAAATAAATAAATACATACATACATACAGAGTAGAATCTGGATGAAGGCATGGAATGATTGGGTTCTTATGTTATGGAGCTTTGGAAAGTGAGAGTGCAGTGGCATTCATAACGGGACTCCAGCTCAGGTGAGGATTCGGCTTTGGTGTTTCTTGTCTTCTTCTGGCTGCTCTCCTCAGCAAAGCCATCCTCAAAGGCAGAGAGGAGGGAGTGTCTCAGACTCTTTCAGAAATCATCCCCTATGAAGACATACAGGATGGGGTTGAGACAGCTGTTGATGAAAGCCAAGCCAGATGCCAAGGGAACACCAACTGTCAACACAGTATTCCGCTCAGGCTGCAGTTTATCGATTGTCCCAAGGACAGAGAAAACATGATAAGGGAACCAGCAAACAAAAAAGGCTACAATTACTGCTGCCATGACCTTGAAGGGCTTGCCTGATTGGGCCAGCTGTTTCTTCCTCAGCCTCAGGACAACTGCCCCATAGCAAGCAGCAATGACACTGAAGGGGATGGCGAAGCCAAAGATGAACTGGCTGATGACCAGAACATGGTGTGTGGACTTTATTTGCTCCATGGTGTCACCATAAACATCGTAGCAGAGGGTCACCCTGTCATCATCTGAATGTGGTCCTGTATCCCTGAAATGGAGGCCTGGAGAACACAACACAAAAGCCAGGATCCAAACACCCAAGGCACAATGGAAGTCAGCCAGGGTGTCCGATGATTCTGAGCCCACACAGGATGCCTCACAGAAATACAGTGGTCTACTCTGATGACCATGAGGAGATAAACATTGGCATAAAGATTGAGGAAGAGCAGGATGCTGTGGATCTTGCACATGGCATGGCCAAATGATTGCAGGCATGGGAAGAGAGCCCAGGACAAACCAAGGAGCACAATTATACTAATACCATTTCCAACCTGGCTCTTATTGAACTGGGATGACTGCAGCGACTTACGCCATACACCAGTCCCATGAAACCTGTGACAACCACATAAACAAATGCATTCAGGCAAAAGTCATGAGAACAGATTGTCTCTTTACTTTGAAAGGTCAATTAAAATATGTAGAACAGGAATATTTTAATTGTATACAACTGCTCCATTAAGACGACAAGCAATATCTTACCCTTAATGCAGCCTGGACATATGCTAATTGCAGAATGGGGAAAACAGAAGGGACTGCAGTTGTGTAACAGACAGACCTCACTCAAGGGCTGTTGTGCAGTGCTTGGGAGAGGGAGAACATGAATAGAAATTGCCCAGAGGTGGAGGCGAGGCTGAAATTGCGCCCATGCAAGTTAAGCTGGTGGTTCTGTTATGCAAGATTTGGTTTTGCATATGGAAGACTGGCCGACCTTGAGCATTGCTTCATCATCACCAGATCCCAACCCTTACCCATTATTACAGAAATCAATGATCAAGGCAGGGTGATCAGTCTTTACACATCTTGCTCCAGGAGTCCATGGTTTTGGTTTGGTTTCATACCACTCTGAAATCATTAAGAAGGGTAGCAAGCTGCAGCTGCACTGTCTTCTCCTGCCTCTTTGTTTCCCTAAAATTGGAGGGCAGTGTGCACACAGACATACACACAGAGTAGAGTAGAGTTCAAGGGGAAACCCAGTAGTGTTCAGATTCGGAATTGCGTATTTATGCACAGAATGAAACCCCTGATTGATTACTAACTACTAGAGTGACGTCTGAAGTCACATTGTTCAGGAGACAACGCGGGAGTCAAATTTTCAGAAGGGGTACAGTTTAACATTCTCAAGCAGAAGTATTGCTTGGAAGGTATAGAGAAGGAAAGGCACCTCCATTCAGACACAGCAGCATGCACCTAACTCAGTCCCCCTCCCCCCTGCCCTTTCCACAGCCAGGCATGTGACTGAATCTCTGACTGACCATAGTTGATAGACATTCAGTTATATCCCCAGGCAGTCAGCCAAAGAGAATGAATGAGGTACTCAGTCACCTGCCCTGGCCCATCCTTTATCATGGAAATGCATTCTTAAAACAAGGGAGAGGTGATTTTGCTTATTGTCCTCAGTTAGCAAATGAACAGTATTGCTGATCTCTGAGCAAGTGGCTCTTCCAAATTCTTATCCATCTCCACTGCCCAGTCCTAAGCAGCCGCCATTTGTGTCCCTGCTCTTTGCCATGATAGGCTATGTAAATACTTACGTAGCCTATCACAGCTGCAAGAACACAAATGGCGGCCACAGCAGCCTGGCTGCGGCCAGCCAGGAGACCAGCCGGAGCCACCGCCACTGCCGCCGCCACATCCGCCCCAGGTAAGTTCCATCCTGGGGGGATTCTGCAGGGGGGCAGGGGGCGGGAGGCCATTCCGCCACGGATTCCAGGGGGCTGGATTCTAAAGAATCCGGCCTCACTGGAATCCGTGGCGGAATTCTTTGACATCCCTAGTCTCGTGAAGAGTTCCATGTAGTTTAAAAGCTTGCATACAGAAAACAATGCCCATCAATTAAGCTTTAAGTCTGAACATATATTATTTTATATATTAAAATATTTCAGATTCTTGTCTGGGGTCCATTCAAGACTATAACACCCTGCCCTGCACCCTGCAAGATTCTATTTTTTCTTTAACTTGAAGCTCTGTCAGAAGTTCAGAATCCAAAAGCTTCTGTGGACACTGAAGTGTGAGTGTCCACCTATTGTGGCTTCAAGAATTATTGACTTTGTGTTCCCTGAGCCACCCCTCAAGCCCAATAACACAAAGTGGTGCTAGAGAATAACATAATCTTGAAATGATAAAGCAACCAAGATGTATCACCACATGCAGTACAACTGGGATAACTAAAGGCATAATAGAAATAGTGACTAGGTTGTTCTTAATACAATGAAAGTTAAAGCTCCCTCCAACAAAACACTGAAAACAGTCAATATCAACATTTCATATTTATTAAATGACAGGCATGGTTGGCAGAACTTAAGTAATCGTATTTAGCAGGCTTCTCATTCTCCCTGGATCTCTCTGCTCAACCATGCAAAACATTTTCAATATTTATAGCATTCTACCTAACATTATTGCAGGTCCTGTATTTTAAACAAACATCTATGTAACTTGACTCAAGCAGGAGTTGAGACCCAGTCACAGATCCTTCACTGAACTGCAGGAGGACTTTTCCCTGGCATAGCCAGGCTTTTAGCTAACCTCAGGAGCAACTCCTCCTGAGTTAAGAAGCTTTTCACTGTTTCCAAAAACTCACGAGGAGAGCAATCCTACGGTCCCTGGGCAAGCATTCCAGGGATCATAGGATGGCTTGGAAAAACTCTTCCAAGGACACAGACGGCGCTCTGACCTTGGAAGGGGGAACTAGAGATCTACCCATCACCTCCTTGAAGCCAGATGCCCCTCCAAGGACAGTAAATCAACCTCAGAGAGGGAAAAGGGGGACGTTCCATTGGGAGGGGAGGGGACTGGAGAGGCCAAGATATTATTTGTCCTGAGCCTCCTCCAGCCTCCTTCCTTCCCCCTCCAAAGTGCCCTCTCTAGACAGGCTGAAAAGACTGTCTAGCAAAAATAAAGGAAATCGGAAGAGGGGGAAGCAAATAAAATAAAGATCGGAGGATGGGGAGGCTTCACCATGGCAGGGCATAGGAATTTTGGAAGCCTCTTGAGTTCAGAGGCTTCTGAGCAGCAAAGGCACAGTCTATAGGACTGGGCCTGAACCCACTTATGGCAAGCTCCCTTGCCCATGATCCAAGAACCTACTTTGCACCTACAGTTAGTACCCACAGATTATACTGAATTAACCATTCCTATAAAATACAACGAATTCTTATCAACAGTACATGTTATATTCATACTGCGGAACATTCCTTTATGTTTCCTATCCTTCTCTGAGCTTTTTCCTCCATCCTTTACTTCCTCCTCCTTCATCTCACTGGCTCCTGCCTTTATCCTGATTTTCACCTCTTTGTCCTGACTTTCTGTCCCCTCGATCTCCATTTCATCTAATCTTTCCTTCTCATCTTCCTTCCCTCCAGTCTGCCTCCTTTCCTCTGGCTCCTTATTTATTATTTATTTATTTAAAATAGTTCTTGGCCACCTTTTGAGGGCAGGAGCCCTCCAAAGGTGGTGTACAACAATAAAACACATAATAAAACCAACATGGTAGTAAAAACAGTAAAAACTCAGTACCTCCCTCCCCAGTAAAAACAGCAACAGCAGCAAACCTTACCCCTTGTCTTCCCTTCCCTTCCATCCTTTCAGCCTCTTCTAGTTCTCTCTCATCCTCCTTTGTTTGGGTTCCTGCTCCTCCCTCCTTCCAGCCTACTCTCCAAGATTTCTACATGAGGCCTTTCTTGTGCACTCATGATTCCTTCCTCATGTTGTTGTTGTTGTTTTTTTTAATGAATGATCCTCCAGTTTCCTCCAGATCCTCTGGCTGTTTATAGGTGAACCTCCAAACGACCTGTTTTTTAGGAGCACTTTCCTAGGCGGGGCGGGCAGGGTGCTTAGAGTGGGGAAAATGGGGTATTATTTCTAAAAGCAAAGAATAGGTAATTTCCTACATGTGTATTTGATCTAATCTGCTATAGCACAGTGCCACCTAGAGGTTATGCAGTGAAAAAAGCAGGAAAGAAAAAGCTCTTTGTGTAGAGCTCAGATTTCAATTCCGTGATGAAACTGAAAGTAGATAGAGCGATTAACAGCCTCATGTAGAAAAGCTTTCTGTCTCTGCGGCCATTTTAGTGGCCCACTCTTGTAGGTCACCCTGGCTCTCTTGCCCCAATTGACCACAGCTGCCATGATTACAGAGCACCAGGCAAGCTGATGAGTGCACAGTGCCAGAGGATGACATCAATTTGGGGTGGTGCCACGGTCAAGGCAGCCTGACCAGGCCCCTTCTAATTTCCCATCTCCTTTGCTTTTCCTCCCCCCAGCCTCCTTTTCCTACCCCTCACTTAGCTTCCTGTTTCTATTGCCCACCCTGTATTTTTCCTTCATCCACTCTTTGCCTCTGGGTTTCTCACCACATACCCTGTCAAACAGCACCTCAAAGCTCTTCTTATATGTAAGCCACACCTGCATGGGATTTTTAAGACCCAGGTTTTCATAAGACCCAGGTGCTATAGTCCATGGGCTCACAAAGCGTCGGACACGACTTAACGACTGAACAACAACAACAGGATGCTTCTTTTCTGTCTTGCTTACTAACTGACTGCATAATTATGCTTGGGCTTAAAATCAGCTTGCCCTGATTTTGCTGCAGCCGGACTTGGTTACATGTGGCTAACTGGGCTGGCCCTACTATTACGCAGAGTCAAGCAGCTGCCTTAGTTGTCAAATTTTGGGAGTCCAGGACAGGAAATAGTTTTGTTGCTCCACTGCAGGAAGTAAAATGTCTCAGGCTGGCAGCCTGGCACACACTGGTGGTGAGTGGAGCCAGCTGCGAATGCACATCTCCCTCTGCATCAGGGGCATGAGCTCAAAGAGTGCTTCTCAATGGGACCTTCTCAAACTGGGGAGAGGTAACGAGTGGGGTACCGCAGGGCTCAGTCCTGGGCCCAGTGCTCTTCAACGTTTTTATTAATGACTTGGAGGAGGAGGTGCAGGGAATGCTGATCAAATTTGCAGATGACACAAAATTGGGAGGGATAGCTAATACTTTGGAAGACAGAAACAAAATTCAAAGTGATCTGGATAGACTGGAGCGCTGGGCAGAAAACAACAGAATGACATTTAATAGGGATAAATGCCAAGTTCTGCACCTAGGAAAAAGAAACCAAATGCACAGTTACAAGATGGGGGATACGTGGCTCAACCACACTACAAGCGAGAAGGATCTTGGAATTGTTGTCGATCACAAGCTGAATATGAGCTAACAATGTGATGTGGCTGCAAAAAAGGCAAATGCTATTTTGGGCTGCATTCATAGAAGTATAGCTTCCAAATCCCGGGAAGTACTAGTTCCCCTCTACTCAGCACTGGTTAGGCCTCATCTGGAGTACTGTGTCCAGTTCTGGGCACCACACTTGAAGAAGGATGCAGACAAACTGGAGAGGGTTCAGAGGAGGGCAACAAAGATGATCAGGGTACTGGAAACAAAGCCCTATGAAGAGAGACTGAAAGAACTGGGCATGTTTAGCCTTGAGAAGAGAAGACTGAGGGGAGATATGATAGCAGTCTTTAAGTACTTGAAAGGTTGTCACAGAGAAGAAGGCCAGGATCTCTTCTTGATCATCCCAGAGTGCAGGACACGGAATCATGGGCTCAAGTGACAGGAAGCCAGATTCCGGCTGAACATCAGGAAAAACTTCCTGACTGTAAGAGCAATACGACAATGGAACCAATTACCTGGGGAGGTGGTGAGCTCTCCCACACTGGAGGCATTGAAGATGAGGCTGGACAGCCATCTGTCGGAGATGCTCTGACTTGGATTCCTGCATTGAGCAGGGGGTTGGACTCGATGGCCTTGTAGGCCCCTTCCAGCCCTACTAGTCTATGATTCTATGATTCTATGTTCAGTGAGCAGCAGATTAGCAATGGAAGGTGCAGGCGCATCCATATGCTCACAGGCATCAGCTATATGCAGAGATCTGTCTTCCTAGATTAAGGATATATACGAATTTCATTTTTGCTTGGAAAACTTGTGAGCATGCCCCGCTTGAAGCCCTGAACATGAGTGCAAGGACATGTCCACCAGAAATATTAGCAAATTGTCAAACACGTGCTCACGTTCATCTCATTCCCAGTTCCCAGTTCAATTCAAGCAAATCGCCTAATTTGCTCAAATTTCCATGGACTGAATCAACCCTGCTTTAGTCTGTAGAGGAAATCTGACCAAATTTCAGAAGACTTGCACAGATCTCCTATTCAATCACTGCATGATTTGTGCAAGTTTCCTGTTTGTGTAAAGCAAACAGCAGTCATAAATGCAAATGGGATTTGAGCATGCAAACAGTGGCAAGACAACATTTGGAGAATCCTAGTGATCTCAAACATCGCTCATTTGCCCATCCCTATCCTGGATAGAGAAGCGGGCCTGAAATTCACCATGCAAAAATCAACAAGGCAAATCAACATAACAAAGTAGAAGTGAAATGGTACAGACTAGATCATTCATTCATTCATTCATTTGATTTGATTTGTACCCCACCTTCCTATAAAGCCACTCAAGGTGGCTTACAAGATTTTGAATAAACACACTGACCTGGTTTGCATGATCACAGGATGGTTAATAAGTTATGGGTAATAAGTCACCCATGGGTTCTAGGTGGATTGTTACACACAGCAACAAGCCATCCTGGCTGGGTTCGCAGGATATAACAAGTGGTACTGCCATGGGTAACTATGCTAATCCCCCTGCCAAGTGACCAGCATGCACAGTGGGGGAAATAAGTCACCAAGGCTAATTTCCCCAACCATGATCAAGCAAACCAGGCCACTGAATGAGTGGGTCTTCAAAGTGTAGAGCCTTGGAAAGAGGGAGTACAATGGTATTCATGATTGGGGCTCCAGCTCAGATCACTGCTTGACCTTGGTGTTCTGTTCTGGCTACTCTCCTTACAGCAAAGGCATTCTGAAAGGCAGAGAGAAGGGAGCGCCCCAGACTCTCCTTGAAATCCAACCCTATGAAGATATACAGGATAGGACTGAGACAGCTGTTGATGAAAACCAAGCTAGATGCCAAGGGACCACCAATACTCAATACAGTATCGAGCTCTGGCCTAACTTCATATACAGTCTCAAGGAAAGAGAAAGCATGATAAGGAAACCAACAGAAAAAAAAGGCCACAATGATTGCTGTGATGACTTTGAAGGGCTTGCTCAATTGGGCCAACCATTTCCTTCTTAGCTGTAGAACAATTGCCAAGTAGCAAGCAAGGATGACACTGAATGGGATGATGAAGCCAAAGATGAACTGGTTGATGACCATAGCACGGTGCTCTGCAGTGTTGCCGTACTGGTAATAGCAGATTAACACACTCCCATCTTTTGGATGTGGTGCTGTGATCCTGAAAAGGAGAGTTGGAGAATACAACACCATAGCCAGGAACCAGACACCCAAAGCCACAGAAAAAGCCAGACAGGGTGTCCGAAGATTCTGAGCCAACACAGGCCACCTCACAGAAATACAATGGTCTACCGTGATGACCATGCGGAGGTAAATGCTGGCGTAGAGGTTGAGGAAGGCTATGGTGCTGTGGATCTTGCACATGGTCTGGCCAAGTGGCCAGTTCAATTCCAGGGCTAGATAGGCAATGTTCATGGGCAGGAAGAAGGTGAAGGTAAAGTCAGCAATGGCCAAGTTGAGGAACCAGACCGTGTTGGCTGTCTTCTTCAAACGGAAACCATTGATGAAAATGACCAGCCCATTACCAATGACCCCCAAGATGAAGGCCAGGCTGTAGATTACCATAGAGACAATGGCCATCCTTTTCCACAAGGCATGTTGCTCCCCATCATACCCAGAGGGAGTATCAGAGATATTAGACCTGGTGTGGGCAACAGGAATAGTCGTTGACACAAGTGTGTTCTCCATCCCTTTGGGGAAGACTCTCCTTCACTCTTGCCTTCTCCCTGTTCATGGCTGAAACAAAACAACAAGACCATGAGAAATGCCTTGTTGGACCAGATCAATGTGCATCTAGTAGAGCATGTCAGGATTTATTCTGAGCATATGGAGATGGTTAGCAGTTCAGATTCAGAAGGGGAACAGCAAGAACTGGGGGAGGCATCTTCCCCAGCCAGTTCAGATATGGTTAGGTGTGCTTCTCAGGATGCTAGCACCCAGATGGCTGGGCCTGAAGGCCCCCCCCCCCCATGAGAATCCAGGAAGAGGAGGAGGAAGAGAGCGCAGAGCGTGACCTGAGGGATGCTACACTGTGGCGCAGAGCCAAGTGGGAAAAGTTAGAAGTGGAGTTCAGACAGTCGACCCAGTTGGCGATGCGTGAGGATCGATGTAGGGGAGCATCAATGGATGGGAGGGGTTTCCCTCCCTAAGTTATTCTAGCCAGGAAGTCTCTGTTCAAACTGCTAGCAAGCAACTAGGGATGGCGGAGAAATCCTCCACAGACCCCAGTGAGGCCGGATTCAAAAGAATCTCCCCCCTCCCCGAGTCCGTGGAAGATCGGAAGACTTACCTCCTGCTCCTGGAGGAATCCCCGCTGGCTGGCTGGCTCCGGAGCACCAGCGATACAGCAGCCATTGCCGTGTCACTGGCTGGGCGGATTGACTGCGGACGCAAATGGCATCCACTATGCCATTTGCAGCTGTGAAGGTCTTGGTTTAAGCTAAATGCAGCTGTATATGGCTGATGCCACAAATATCACTGGTGCTCTGGAGCTGGCTGGCGGCTCTGCGGAATTGCCGCCTCCCCCCCCCCCTGCAGACACCCCCCGGACCCAGAGGTAAGCGTTCCGCCCATCCCTGCTAGCAACATTGTAGTCCCCATTTGGATTCCGTGCTGTTATTCCTTTGTAGACTGAGAGTCTTCGGGGATTTGCATCTGTAATGAACCTCTTAATACTGAATTAAAGACATGAGACTGAAGCCTCTCTTCTTGTATGTGTGTATGAGGAAGGTGGGGGCCAAGGGAACATGTCAGAACATTCTGTTCACTACAGCAGCTAACCAAATGCGTCTGGAGGCTCACAAACAGGGCAGGAATGCAAGAGCTTATCCCTGTTATTTTTCCCCAGCATGTGGTCTTCAGAAATACCCTACCTCTGAATAGGGCTAAGCAGGTTCCATTTATCTGTTGGAGCTAATAGCCATGGCCCATGGATCAACCCATCCTCCATGAGTTCCCCACCCCCAAAATATCTCTGTATCTTGCTTCAAGTAATACAGCGGAGGCTACTGTATTTAAGGTTATGACATATAGCAGGGATAGGGAACCTCTACTCTCCATGATTTCCCCTGCCCATGCTGCTCAGCTGATCTGAGATTGCAGGTCAGCAGTGGGGAAGGGGAATGACAGGTTGGGTTCTGGGGAGAGCGGTGGGCCTTATCTCCAGAGAGCATAGCAGTCAGGGATGGTGGTACTGTAGACAGCAATGTCTGGAGGGACTCAGGTTGGAGGAAGCAAAGCCTGGAGGGACTCAGGTTGGGGTTAGCTGAAAAATCTAAGACTTTAAGTCACTGTGAGGTTAAACTATGACTAAAAATGCCATAAAACAGGTGGAGGCTTCACAAATGTCTGTACAGGTGGGGGGAGCTCAGGCAGTGATCCTTGAAATTGGAATTGGAATGTTACCTTAATATCTGCTCCTAAAGGCCTTCCAATGTGAGCTGTACAATGTGGGAGAGGTATGGAATGGAAGGAAAAGAGGGTGGGGTGGGAATTTTTAAGAAGATTGTTGGAACCAGGGAGGTAGAGGAGGAGAAGGAAAAAGGACAGCTAGAGAAGTAGCAGAGAATGTCAAGGAAGGAAGAGCTACCTCTTGGTTGGCTGGAAGGTGATATGGAGGTAGTGGTTACCCCTATAACAGTTCTCATGGGTAAAGGGTGGTATGGGATGATGGGGAGGAAAAGCCATTGGAGTGGTGGGGAATGCAGATGGCTGAAAGCCATTTCCATCTCCAATCATCTCCTCATCCCATAGGCTCCTGGTGGGTGGTCTTCTGCACCCTCTGGCCTAGTCATGGTGTTGGTAAATGCCAGATTGCTTCGTAGCAAGATCTCACTCATCCATGATGTGTTCGTGGAGGAGGGAGCTGACCTGGCATGCATCACGGAGTCCTGTGGGAAGGTGAGCTGGGTGGTGCCGATATGATCCATATTATTTGAGCTACCGTAGTTGCGTGGGACTGACCAGATGGATTGGGGAGTGGTGAATGCATCATTGCATGATGGTGTGGGCCCTATTGCCTCAAGGGAGGAAGTGGTGCAACCACTCCTGAAAAAACCCTCCCTGGATCCAGAGATCTATGCCAACTTTCGTCCAGCCACAAATACCCCATTCCTGAGAAAGCTGTTAGTGTCTCAGCTGCAGGTGCCATTGGATGAAACTGATTATCTGGATCCATGGGTTCAAGCCTGGGGATTCATTTGGGGATGGAATTGGCCTAGGTTGCCCTGATGGATGATCTTTTTCAGGAGAGAGACAAGGGGAATGTGACCCTGTTACTTCACCTTGATCTCTCAGCGGCTTTGGATACCATTGACCACGGTATCCTCCAGGACTGTCTGTATGAGTTTGAAGTTGGAGGCATTGTTCCACAGTGGTTCAGCTCTTACTTGCAGGGTCGTTCCAGAGAATAACATGGGGTGACTGTGCCTCAGCCCCATGGCAGTTGAACTGTGAGGTGCCACAGGGCATCATCCTGTCTCCAGTGCTATTTAATATGTGCATGAAGCTGTTAGGAGCGGTCATCAGGAGACTGGGGGCAAGGTGTCACCAGTATGCTGATGATGCCCAGCTCTATTTCCCTGCAACATCCAGATCAGGAGAGGCCATGCATGTTCTGAAATGGTGCCTAGAGGCAGTTATGGCTTGGATGAGGGCCAATAAACTGAAGCTGAATCCTGACAAGACAGAGACTCTTATGAATGGGCAGTTCCCAGGTCCAGGAAGTGAGCTGTTTGCCTGTTCTGGATGGGGTTGCATTCCCTCTGAAGCAGCAAGTACATAGTTTGGGGTGCTTCTGGATCCACCCCTGTCACTGGAGGCCCAGGTGACCTTGGTGGCCCAGACAGCCCATTACCATCTTCAGTTGGTGTGCTAACTATGCCTGTTCCTGGACAGAGACAGCCTGCATACAGGACCAGGACAATGTGGGGCATCTTTGCTGGTACCAGGCACTCCCCATCTGGATTTGGATCTGAAAGACCAAGGAAAAGT
This sequence comes from Heloderma suspectum, assembly GCF_057233095.1. Taxonomy (NCBI): domain Eukaryota; kingdom Metazoa; phylum Chordata; class Lepidosauria; order Squamata; family Helodermatidae; genus Heloderma; species Heloderma suspectum. The sequence goes on from NC_139467.1 coordinate 15,689,625, forward strand.
GTGGGTACAGGGAGGATAAGTTGTAAGCAAGCACAATTTGTGATCTTGCATAACATTATCACTGATCAAGGGGCACATCAGTTAAGGTGTCACCTTTTGCTTCATGAGATAGCCTTAACCCTGGTCTTAAAATGACAGGGGTTTTTTTATCATTGAATTTCCCAGTTTTTTTTAAATGAAAATTCTCCCCAAGGTATTTTTGCATCTGCTTTCCTGTACGTCAACCTATAAGATAAAGGTAAAGGTAAAGGTGTCCCCAACCAGTCGTGTCCGACTCTAGGGTGTGGTGCTCATCTCCATTTCTAAGCCGAAGAGCCAGCGGTGTCCGAAGATGCTTCCGTGGTCATGTGGCCGGCATGACTGAACACCGAGGTGCACGGAACGCTGTTACCTTTCCCGCCAAAGCGGTACCTATTTATCTACTTGCAATTTCTTGCTTTCGAACTGCTAGGTTGGCAGGAGCTGGGACTGAAGACGGGAGCTCACTCTGTCACGCGGCACTCGGGTCTCGAACTGCTGTCCTGCCGACCTTCCGGTCTGCAGTTCAGCGTCTTAACCACTAAGCCACCGCAGCCCTCAACCTATAAGATACACGGCATTAAAAATACTATAGTGGTACACAAATGGCCTCTCAAAATTCTCCAGCATATTTATGGGCAAAGAAATTGGGGGGGGGGACTTCACCAAATTTCTCCAGGGGGAGGAGAAATTCTCCAACAGTTTCTCACAGGTAGGAAAAATAATGTGCGGTGGTGAGCCCTGGGGGCTTTTAGTTTTTTGCATTGCTAGCGCACATGGCAACAGCAGCATCTGCGTTGGTAGCTTGGCCTTCATTTTGCATCCTCCACAATGCAGGCATGTGCCCAGGACTTTTCTCCAGCCTGGCAGGGTTTCTTTTTTTCTGAACTCCCAGGAGACCATGTGACCCCTCCCTCTCCAATAGGCATTCAGGAAGAACTCCCTACTGGAGAAGAGTTCTAGGCTACTGCAAGTGTAGGGTGTGTGTGTTTTAAATTAAACATAGAAAGAAGGCCCCTCAAGAATTGCCTACACTTAAAAAAAATAGTATCTGGAAACCCTGTCCCCCTCCCCAAGGAGAACATTCTCCAAAATTCCCCCCTTCCTGAGAAAGAGGCAGAAAAAACAATGCCTCTTTCGCAGGGAAAGAAAATGTTCCTGAAAATAAGAGGCAGGGTTCAGCACAGCACTAGTTCTGAATACAGTGTTTTGGGTTTAAACGCTGCATTCAAATATGTCTTTAAATGCATATTCTGAGAGAAAATACATATTTAAATATTATTTAATATAAATTTTTGTGTGTGCAGATGTAAAAATCGCAGATGAATGTGGAAACAGGATGATACGTACATATGTGTGTGTGTATATGTGCAAAAGTGAAAGACTGAAAATAGATACATTCATCTATCTGTAACAGAATGGTTGACTTACCACAGGTACAGTGCTCCCCAGTGACTGGCAGACAGAACATCCCTCCTGAGCTGCTGAATTTCATGTGTGACTCACTTACTCTTAAGAACAATCCTTATAAACCAGGGAGGGGCCCTGTGTCAAACAGAAACTTGCTTATGGTTGTTTGTTTTAGGTTTCTGGTTCTCACCTATGACACCTCTGTCATTATATAAACTGAAGTCCCAGTCAGGTTGCTAAGAACATAGAAATTCAAGAGATGATTTGTGATATCTGAGGTGACTGAAATCTAGGGATGTCAGAGAATTCTGCCACGGATCTCGGTGAGGTCAAATGCCAGTGCATTCGGCCCCCTCAACTCCGTGGCAGAACGGCCTGCCCCCCCGCCCCCCCCCCGCGGATCCCCCCGGGACGAGACTTACCTGGGGCGCATCTTCCGGGTGGCGGCGGCTCCAGCAGCGGTGGCGGCGGCTGGTCTTCCGACCAGCTGCTGCCACCGCCATTTGCAGTCTTGTTTTTTTTTTTTTACAAGACGTGATAGGCTACGTGAAGATTTACATAGCCTATCATGGCTAGGTAAAAGAAAAACAAAAAAACACCGCGTACACAAATGGCAGCTACGGCCGCCGCCATTTGTGTTCCTTATTTTTGGCTGTCTTAGTCTACGTAAATATTTACGTAGACTATGTCGGCGAAAATAAAGGGGAACGCAAATACCGTAGCGGGCGCTATTTGCGTCCCTTTTTGATTCGCCGTTTTAGCCTATGTAAATCTTTACGTAGGCTAAAATGGCAAATCAAAAAGGGACATAAATAGCGCCCACTACGCTATTTGTGTTCCCCTTTATTTTCGCCATCATACTCTATGTAAATATTTATGTAGACTAAGATGGCCAAAAATAAGGAACGCAAATGGCGGCAGCCATAGCTGCCATTTGCGTATGCGGTGTTTTGTTTTTTACCCAGAGCCCTCTGTGGCTGGAAATCCGGCTGCGGATGGCTCTGGCCTGGGTCTGGCCGGCTGCTCTGCGGAGCTGCCGCAGAGCACAGCCAGCCGTGGAGGATTCCGGGGGGGAGGAACGGATCGGCTCCCCCCCAGTCGAGGATTCCGGGGGGAGGGACGGAACGCCTCCCCCCCATCAACATAATCCGCGGAAAGGTAAGTGACTTTCGTACATCCCTACTGAATCACACAAATACCTCGCCAAGTCGACACCAACCCTTTCTGTTGCTTGCACTCTCATCAGATCTGAGAGGCGGAAGGTAATGGAGACTTTGAGACATTGACCCAGCTTGCGGAATCACCATGGGTTGTGACTCATGCCGGATGACTTTGGAATATTTAAGCCGCAACCGCAGCTAGTCGTGTCATGCAAACCCAGCAAGGGTGGATTGCAGACATGGTTAACAAAAGACTCACAACCCTAGAGTAGCCTATGGGTTCTGGGTGGTTTGTTTACCATTAGGGCTATGCACTGCTTCAGATCTGGATCCGAATTCCGAGCCAAAGTGGGGTGATTTGGCCCAAATCGGTCTGGATCTGAAGTGGGTCAGGATCGGTCTGAGGCAGTTTGGATCAACCCGAACCACTTCAGAACACTTCGTAAATGGGCTAGTTATACCTATAATGTTGTGTAAATGGCTGCCTTATGGCCCCCATTTGCGCAATATTTGATATACGGAAATAGACAAGTCGCCATTTTAAAAGAAAATGGCAACTCCCTTGAAGAGGCCAATGGCTGCAGGTGCTCGTGATGGGTCTGGGTAATGAGCAAGGGGGCTCACACAGCTTGGCAGGCAGCACTTCGGATCCGGAGTCCGAAGCTGGTTGGGATCAGTCTGAAGCAGGTTGGGGGGTCCATGCACAGTCCTATTTATCATGCCAACCATCCACTCCCACTGAATTTGCATGACACGGCAAGCTGCAGTCATGGATTGGATATTCAAGATGGCCACCCACACACCACATCTGAGCATGGCTCGCATCAAGACCTTAGTTTTATCCCCCTGCCCCCATGCCCCACATCAGCCGTCTTAACAGTAACAGCCAAGAACAAGAAGAGGTTTTCTTCCCACACTGCCTTTAAGAACAAGAAAGGGCCCTTCTTCCCACACTGCCTTTAAGCTGCCCCCTCCTATGACTATTAACTCTTCATTCATCAGAGTCTGTTTCATGCATTTTACCACAGATCCATATAGGTAGGGATGTCAGAGAATTTCACCATGAATCTCGGGGAGGTCGAATGCCAGTGCATTCAGCCCCCTGAAATTGGTGGCGAAACGGTCTGCCCCCCGCCCGCCCCCGGGACGGGACTTACCTTGTGCGAATGTCCCTGGCGGCGGCGGCTCCAGCGGCGGTTCAGTGGCGGTGCGGCGGTGGCCGGTCTTCCGACCGGCTGCCGCCGCTGCCATTTCCAAGTTTAAAAAAACAAAACAAAAAACGTGATAGGCTATGTAAAGATTTACGTAGCCTATCACGGCTAGATTTTTTTAAAAAATAGCGTTCCCCTTATTTTCGCCGTAGTCTACGTAAATGTTTACGTAGACTACATGTGCCAAAATAAGGAACACAAAATAAGGAACACAAATGGCGGCGCCCATGGGCGCCGCCATTTGCGTACGCGCGGGTTTTTTTTTTTCACTCAGCCGTGATAGGCTACGTAAACATTTACGTAGCCTATCAAGGCTGACTGCAGGGACGCAAACGGCGGCGGCTACAGCCGCCATTTGCGTCCCGGCCGGGCAGGATTCGTGGCAGGAGGGATGGGGCACCTCCCCCCGGCCAGAATTTCAGGGGGGAGGGACGGAGCACCTCCCCCCCACTGCGAATCAAGTTTCGGGTTCAGGTAAGGGACTTTCGTACATCCCTACATATAGGTATTAGCACTGACATAATACTGATATAATAGTCCTGCAGTATTTTCAACTTACGGAATGCTTCTGAAACACACACCATTAGCTGGGAACATTTGTGTAAATGAATAGATATGTCTCTCTAGGCTCAGAAGGGTTAACTTCTACACAGGATTTCAGTATGTCCTAGAACATGCCCCTCTATTAGGGGTGGACGAAAGTCACTTACCTTTTCTCGCAGCTTGTTCGCGGTGGGGGGGAGCGCTTCGCTGCTCCCCCCGCGAAGTTCAGGCCAGGGGGGGGAGGCTTCCTGCCTCGCCCGGCCGAAATTCAGGCCCGGGGGGAGGCTTCCCGCCTCGCCCGGCCGAAATTCAGGCCAGGGAGGAGGCTTCCCGCCTCGCCCGGCCGCGAACGCGAAAGTAAAAAAAAAAAAAAACTTCCCCTGATAGGCTACGTGACGATTCACGTAGCCTATCACGGCTAGATCTGCAAAGTCAGCCGTGATAGGCTACATCAATCATCACGTAGCCTATCACGGGTGACTTAAAAAAAAAAAAAGCACGTACGCGAATGGCGGCCCCCATAGGGAGACGCCATTCGCGTTCCTTATTTAGTTGCTGTAGTCTACGGAAATGTTTACGTAGACTACGGCGAAAATAAGGGCAACGCAAATAGCATTGCCCTTATTTTCGCCGTAGTCTACGTAAACATTTACGTAGACTACAGCGACCAAATAAGGAACGGGAATGACGGCTCCCTATGGGGGCCGCCATTATCCGTACACACTTTTTTTTTTTTTTAAGTCACCCGTGATAGGCTCTGTGACGATTCATGTAGCCTATCACGGCTGACTTTGCAGATCTAGCCATGATAGGCTACGTGAATTGTCACGTAGCCTATCAGTGGACTTTTTTTTTTTTTCTTTGATTGCAATGGCGGCGGCGGCAGCCGGTTGAAAGACCGGCTGCCGCTCCCGCCCCGCTCGAACACCTGACGAACCGCCAGCCAGACCCGCCGCCGGGAGGGACATTCAGGGAAGGTAAGTCCCGTCCCGGGGGGGGTGCGGGGTGCGGGGGGGTGCGGAGGATTTCTCCCCGAAACTTGTTCGGGGGGCCGAACATGTTGGCGCTTGGCCCCCCGAAGTTTCGGGGAGAAATTCTCCGCCATCCCTACCCTCTATGTTCAGAAATTCCAGCAAACCCTTTTTCTCAACACATGCCATTTTCGTAAGCAGCAGGATTTTGAGGCTTATAATGGAGGATCTTTCTTTCTTTCTTTCTTTCTTCCTTCCCCTAACTTACTGGTGTTGGGGGACTTCAATGTACATTTGGAGGCCGTCCTCACGGGGGCACCTTGGGACTTCATGGAGACCATGGCTTCCTGGGAGCTGCACTCTATTTCAACTGTGCCCACCCATGTAGCTGGTAATGCACTAGACCTTGTGTTTGTTTCTGGAGAAGCAGGGAGTGATCTGGAAGTTGGGGATATATCCACCCCCCCCTTGTCATGATCAGATCACTATCCGGTGATGTTGGACTTCTCAGTTCCACAACCCCTCCACAGGGGTGGAGAACCCATTAAAATGGTCCACCTCAGGCGTCTTATGGATCCGAATGGATTCCTGAACGTGCTTAGGGATTCTCTGGAGCACACCAACGGCCACTCGGTCGAGACCCTGGTGGGTGCTGGAATGCTGCAATCACTGGGGCATTAGATCGGGTGGCTCCAAAACGTCCTCTCCCCCTGAACAGGGCTTGGACTGCACCATGGTTCAATCCATACTTACGAGCTCTGAAACAGGAGGTGAGACCGACGGCTAGAGCGCTGGTGGCGGAAGTCTTGCTCCAAAGACGATCAGACACGGGCTACAGCTGTATCTTCAACTTATCACGTGGCGGTGAAGGCAGCAAAAAATGAATATTATGCTGCCTCTATTGCGTCTGCAGGGTGCTGTCTCAGGAGGCTGTTCCAAGTGGTCCGGATCCTGGTTGGTCCAGTGGCTCCGGAATCGCTGGAGCATTCTAAGGCCTCCTGTGAGGCCTTGGCAAGGCATTTTACAGATAAAATTGATCAGATTAGGAGTGTTATTCCTTGCACTGTGGATACAGGTACTGAGCAAGAGGTGGTCTGTGGCAAACCGGTTTTGTGGGATCAGTTCCAGCTTCTTCCTTCTGATGAAGTGGACAAGGTGCTTTCATCTGTAAAGCCGACCACCTGCTTACTTAACCCTTGCCCATCTTGGCTCATTATGAGCTGCAGAGAGAGGCTTGGTGAGGGGATCAAGCTGGTGGTAAACACCTCCCTTGAGGGGGGAGTGATGCCATCAGCTCTCAAGGAGACAGTGATAAGACCGCTTTTTAAAAAGCCCTCCTTGGATCCTCAAGTTCTGAACAACTTTCACCCAGTCTCGAATGTGCCATTTTTGGGCAAGGTGATTGAGCGGGTGGTGGCTTAGGGATGTACGAAAGTCCCTTACCTGAACCTGAAGCTTGATTCGCGGTGGGGGGGAGGCACTCCATCCCTCCCCCCGAAATTCTGGCCGGGGGGGAGGCACCCCGTCCCTCCGGCGGCGAATCCTCCTGTCCTGCCGGGATGCAAATGGCGGTGGCCATAGCCGCTGCCGATTGCGTCCCTGCAGTCAGCCATGATAGGCTACGTAAATGTTTACGTAGCCTATCACAGCTGAGTGAAAAAAAAAAACAAAAAACCGGCGCGTACGCAAATGGCGGCGCCCATGGGTGCCGCCATTTGCGTTCCTTATTTTGGCACGTGTAGTCTACGTAAACATTTACGTAGACTATGGTGAAAATAAGGGGAACGCTATTTGCGTTGCCCTTATTTTTGCCATAGTCTACGTAAAAATTTACGTAGACTACCTGTGCCAAAATAAGGAACGCAAATGGCGGCGCCCATGGGCGCCGCCATTTGCGTATACGTGTTTTTTGTTTCACTCAGCCGTGATAGGCTACGTAAACATTTATGTAGCCTATCACGGTGTTTTTTAAAAATCTAGCCGTGATAAGCTACGTAAATCTTTACGTAGCCTATCACGTTTGTTTGTTTGTTTTTTAACTTGGAAATGGCAGCGGTGGCAGCCGGTTGGAAGACCGGCCGCCTCCGCCGCCACCACCGAACCGCGGCCGAACCACCGCCACCAGGGACATTCGCACAAGGTAAGTCCCGTCCCGGGGGGGGGGGGGGGCGGGGGGCAGACCATTTCTCCACCAATTTCGGGGGGCCAAATGCACTGGCATTTGGCCTCCCTGAGATTCGTGGTGAAATTCTCTGGCATCCCTAGTGGCGATGCAGTTGAAGGCACACTTGGAAGAAGCCAATTATCTAGATCCATTTCAGTCGGGCTTCAGCCTGGGCATGGGACAGAAATGGCCTTGGTCACCTTGGTGGATGATATGAGGATGGCTCTGGATAGGGGTGAATGCTCCTTACTTGTTCTCCTTGACCTCTCAGCGGCTTTTGATACCATTGACCACGGTATTCTCCGGGACTGCCTAGAGGGGTTGGGCACTGGAGACACCATATTGCAGTGGTTCTGGTCCTTCCTCTCCGGCAGGTACCAGAGGGTAGCACTGGGAGAGGAGGTTTTGGACCTGTGGCCACTCACTTGTGGGGTACCACAGGGTTCCATCCTCTCCCCGATGCTATTTAACATCTATGTGAAGCTGCTGGGGGATATCATCAGGAGGTTTGGGGTACGGTGTCATCAATATGCGGATGACACGCAGCTCTACCTCTCGTTCAAATCTTCACCAAGGTTGGCCGTAGAATCCCTGTCCAAATGTCTTGATATGGTGAGTGGCTGGATGGGGAGGAGTAAGCTGAAGCTGAAGCTGAACCCTGACAAGACCAAAGAACTTTTGGTGGGAGACAAGAGGAGGTTCGGGGATGTTGACCTGGTGTTGAATGGGGTACAGCTAACCTTGAAAGACCAGGTCCGCAGCCTGGGGGTCATTTTAGACTCCCAGCTGTCCATGGAGGCTTAGGTGTCAGCTGTGAGCCGGACAGTGCTATACCAACTCCATCTGATACTGCAGCTGCGCCCCTTCCTTCCCGACCATCTGCTCCCATTGGTAGTACATGCTCTGGTCTCCTCTCGTTTAGACTACTGTAATGCGCTCTACGTGGGGTTACCCTTGAAGATGGTTTGGAAGCTGCAGCTGGTACAGAATGCAGCAGCTCGCCTGATTAAAGGCAGCCGCCGGCGAGATCACATCACTCCAGTGCTGAAGGAGTTGCACTGGTTACCATTTGTTTTCCAGGCCAAATTCAAGGTGTTGGTTTTGACCTTTAAAACCCTATATGGTTCCGGCCCAGCCTATCTTAAGGAGTGCCTCCAGCAACACCAGACAGGCTGCTTAACAAGATCAGCCTCGGATGGCCTTTTCTCTGTCCCATCAGCCAGGACAGCTAGGCTGGTGAGGACGAGGGAGAGGGCCTTCTCTGTGGTGGCCCCCACTGTGTGGAACTCCCTCCCTAGGGAACTCCGCCATGCCCCCTCTTTAATGAGCTTCCATCGTGCATTAAAAACGTGGTTGTTCAGGCAGACATTTGGGGTGGGTTAGGGTATTTTAGAAATATGATGTTTTTAATGTAGAATTTTATTGTTTTAAACGGTTTCTATTATTGTACATCGCCCAGAGTGGCTGGGTGACCAACCCGATGGGCGATTAATAAATTTAATAAAATAAATGAAGGAAGGAAGGAAGGAAGGAAGGAAGGAAGGAAGGAAGGAAGGGGGAAAGTAATCCCACCCATTTCCTACCTATCTCCTCCCCACTTGAAATTTCTATCCCTGCACTTCTCTACTTTACAACTGTTTAGCCCACATTGGGTTCACTTCTAAGACACAACTCTGGGGCTGTAACATGTAGGGTCATATGAGAATTTCATTTCTGTCATCATGCGAACATGTCCCATTTGCAACCTCAAATGTAAATGCAAGCAGGAATACGATTCTCAGGAAATCTTTGCCATTTCCCAAACTTGTGTTAGTGTCAGGGTGGAAACTGAGCCAATAGAGCCCCAGAGCAGTTCTGATTCTGAGGAGCAACAGCAAACTGTGGGAGAGGAGCTCGCTCATCTCTCACAAGCACAGCAGCTGGCAGAGATTCCTCCTGCCAGCATTCCTGGGAGAGATAGTCCCTGGCAGTGAGAGAGCGCTGGAGGGGGGCTTGCTGGATGCTCGGCGCAGACACAGGGAGCGACGACAGATGGAGGACGCAGAAAGGAGGCGTAGTGCTCGCTTGGCACGCAAACAACGGTCACATCCCGAGGACCCAAGGGAAAGAGGGAGGATCTCTCCCTAGCCCATAAGTTCAGGGTCTTCCCGTGGTTCTCCTTCAAACGGGGACCAACTGCCTTTCCTGGAACTTAGGCTACTCTGCTATCTTTCCCCAGTGCTGTTCCTTGCTTTGTCGCTAGTGATTAGTATCTGAAAGAGTCATAAAGTAATAAAGGAATAAAGCCTTGGAGAGAATCCTCGTCGTCTGTGTCCTGAGTTGGCTATTGGTGGGGACTGCAAGAGGCAGCTAGGATGCTCCTGACAGCTAGCATCCAAAAGTGCACACAAGCACAAGTGCATGCTTTTGAAAACTTGCATACGACAATGTGGGACATCTTTGCTGGTCCCAGGCAATCCCCACTTGGATTTGGACCTGGAAGACCAAGGAAATGTATGAGTGCATGGAGGGTACATTGTAAGCAAGCATAATTTGTGATACCACACAATATCATCACTGATCAAGGGGCACATCAGTTAAGGCACCAGCTTTCAATTCCATTTTCCGGACATTGTGGAGTTTGAGCCAACATGAGATAGCCTTAACTCTGGCCTTAAAACGGCATTTTTTTTTTTTTTTAAACCACTGAATTTCCCAAGTCTTCTTTAAAAGGAACATTTTCCCCTGGGTATTTTTGCATTTTTTTTCCATTAAGTATTTTTTTGTTTTGTTTTGGTTGGGCGCGCGGGAGTTGGCACTTTTTTGTATTGGAATTAGATAAAAGTGTGTAGGACACAAATTGGATTATTTGATGGGGGGGTATTTTCAATTATTGTTTATACCTTTGAGTAATTTTTTAAAAAAATTCTCAGTTTCTATATAATAAAAATTATTCTGATGGTGTTTGAAATGGTTAGCCCTAAATGTAAACTAAGGATGTATTAGTTATACTACTTATGCTATACAAATTTACTTATTTTTTGCAAATCTGGAAAGATGTGTTTGCGCAGAGGGGCAAATAATTTGCTTTTGCTCTTTCAATGCTTAACATGACTTCATGGAATGTCAGGGGGCTGCAAAATGTAAATAAGCAGAAAAGAGTTCTTTCTAAGTTAAAAGAGCTTAATATTGATATGGCTTCTTTTTTTTACAAGAAACCCATTTGATGGCTGTAGATGGACACGTTGCAAAAGGACTAGGTTGGTGAGGTTTACGTTACAGATACTTCAACATGGTGTAAAGGGGTTGTGATTTTAATTCATAAGCAACTTTCTATTTCAGTTCAATGGGTAATTCTTGACACTTGAGGGGAGTTGTTTGATCCTCGTTGAAAAGTATATGGATAAATTAATTGCTATGATCCATGTATATGGGCCTAATATTGATTCCTTGGTTATGTTCCGGTATTGTTTTGCTAAACTGGTTGATATTGCTTATGATTATTTGATTGTGGATGGGGACCTTAATGAGGTCTTAGATCCTTTGTCAGATGGGAGTACACCATCTCCTAAGTTCCAATCTGCTGTGAGACTGGCACTCCAGGCTTCATGATGGAATATGGTTTAATTGATGCTTGGAGAATTTTACATCCTGCTGATAGAAATAAAATTATTTTATTTCACCAGTTCACCATATTTGCTTTAGATTAGATTATGTTTTGGTTTCTACATCTTTGGTATGTCAAATAAAAGACTGTAAGATTAACACATTGGTAGTGTCAGATTCACACCCCAGTATGTTTGGAACTGCAATTTTCTGAAACCCCTAAGGCCCCTGGTCTTTGGTGCCTTATCATTTCTCTTCTCAATGAGTTTAAAACTCAGATGTTAGCTGAATTGACAGAGTATTTTAATACTAATGAGGGTATGGTGGGTTTGTGCACCATTGAGTGGGAGGCCAGTAAAGCTTTTATAAGGGGACAAATTATTGCTTATGCTTCTTACAAACAACTCAGATGTTTTTAAATAAGAAGTTGAAATCCCTTATAACTCAGTTTTCCATTTCTCCTACTGCACAACTTTATCAAGAGCTGCAGAATGCTAAGCATGAGTTGAACAATATTATTTCACAGGAGGCAGAATTTGGTCTGACTTGTTTACGACAGGTATATTGGGAAAATGGTGAACGTCATAGTAAGATCCGTGCACATTGTCTTAAACATCATCAACATCGCAATGTCATTTCAGCTATTAAAGATGAGAGTGACACAAAGTACATACTTCTCTTATAGATATAAAGCCATAATTTCTACAGTTTTATTCTGATCTTTGCAGCACTGGTAGCAAGATATGGAAGCTTTTTTTTTTTCATATTGATTTCCCATGCTTAGATTCTTCACAACAACAGCTTCTTTTGGCTTCTTTATGTTTGGAGGAAATTATGAATGTGGTTATGAATACGAACACTGGGAAATTACCCAGTGGGGATGGATTTCCAATTGAATGGTATAAAACATTCTCCAGCTTTTTAGCTCCAAAGCTGTACTGCCTCTATAACCATATTTTTTAATCAGGCCCCCTTTCTTCATCGTTTAACGATGCTTATATTATTGTGATTCCTATGCCTGGCAAGGATCATACCTATTGTGCTAACAATCAACCTATATCATTAGTATTACTGTGATTCCTAAGCCTGGCAAGGATCATACCAACTGTGCTATCAACCTATATCAGTAGTTAATGTAGATATCAAAATATTAACAGCAATGTTGGCCGATAGACTGCAACAGGTTATTGTAGCATTGGTTAGACCAGACCAGGTGGGATTTATTAAAAAATAAACAGGGGGCAGATAATCTTAGATTAGTTGTTGATCTAGTTGCTTTAAACTCTGAAAGAACTGACCAGGCGGCCATCATTTCCTTGGATGCAGAAAAGGCCCAATTCATTGGAAATTTATTTTTACCACACTGACTCATTTTGGTTTTCCTACAGATTTTTTGAAATTGGTTAAAATTTTACACTTGGCCCCAAGAGTGAGAGTAAAGGCTAATGGTTCATTTTCAGCTTTTTTTCTTTTTACTTGGGTGAGGTATCAGACAAGGTTGTCCACTTTCCACCTTGATATTTGACTTATGCTTGGAACCCATGGTATGTGCTACTAGATAAAATAGTAGTCATGGATTTGTGCATTCTGGCTTAGAATTTAAAATTAACCATTATGCTGATGATGTGTTGTTTATTTTGAAACGCCAGTCATCGGTTCCAGCTTTGATGGAATTGATTAATACTTTCAGTGATTTGTCTGGTTATTTAATTAATTGGTCAAAGTCAGACATAATGGCGATTGGAGATAGGGTTTACTCTAATGTATTAGCCAATTTGCAATTTCGACGGTGCCCAGAGTAGGGATGCTGGAGAAATTCGAGACGGACTAAAATGAGCTCGGATTTCTAAGAATCCGACCTGTGGAATCCACTGCAGAGCGACCCCCTCAGGCTGCATGGCGTCCGTGGGCTTTCAGATTTTTTTTTTTTTTACTTTCCCAAGATTTACGCATATAAAGTCGTAGAGAAATATGTAAGTTTCTGTTGAGGAAACATTATATGGAATGGGGGACAATACGCTAAATGTTATGTACTAAGGCCAATTATGTAAATACTTAAGTGGATACGTAATTATTTGCGTATTTTTCCACATGACAAAAAAAATGTGCATCCATTTGTGAATGCACAACGGAACAAAAGCTGCCTGACAATCCATGAAACGCAGACGGAGCAGATTGTGCACAGTCTGTACTTCCCTAGCCTGGAGTTTATTACTTATTTCGGAATAATTATCCCTAGAGAGATATCTCAAATGATTAAGTTAAATAAGTTGATCAGTATTTCACAGGTTATAGATAGATGGGCATCTTTAAAGTTGAGTTTATGGGGGAAGGTTAAAACACTTAAGATTAATACTATACCTCAAATTGTTTACTTTATATGTGGGATCCCCTTACTTATACCCAGCAAATATTTCCAAAAACTTAATGCTTTGATTCGTAAATTCTTTCAGGGTTCCTTTCTACCAAGAATATCTTTGAATAGGATGCAACTTCCAATTAAAGAAGGTGGGTTTGGTTTTCCAGATCTTGCTACATATCATTGGGCTTATTTGCTGACCTGTACTAAATTTTGGTCTTTTCCACTCAGTTGATTTTCCACCTTGGTCAGTTTTGGAATCTTCCTATCTGGAGCCTCTCTCCAAATAGTTGGCATTAGGTTATCGGCATATTAAGGCAAATAGAGCTCCTCCCACAATTTTTGTGGTTAGAGATGTGTGGTGTAGAATGTCCTGCCAATTATAGTTTGATCCATTTTCCCATGCCAAATTGACTTTATGGGGAAATCCAGATCTAAGAATAAGAAACAAAATGTTTCTGTGGTGGACTTGGACAGATAAGATGATCTTTATCCTGGATCCATTCTTGGGTGTTGATAACGAGTTTGTGCCATTTTCAACTTTGCAAAATAAATTTTATTTGCCCGCTGAAGCTGAATGGCAGTATTTGTAAATGAAACACTTGTTAGTATCTAGATTTGGTCCTGCTGCTTTTACTGCCTCAGAGTCTCCTTTGCTATTGGAAACACTTATTGAAGCTGACCAGGTATATCTACCCACAATTCATGTTTATATATACTTATTATCAGTGAATTAACAGGGTCTATAGCAGGAATGGAACAGGGAATTGGAAAATCCTATTTTGTCTAATCAATGGACCACCATTTTGCTGTCTATATCTGATCTCTCTATAGACCTCCAGTTACGTCTTACTCAGCAAAAACTCTTTTTTGGTTTTATGGACAGGACAATGTCTCTTTAACAAAGGTTTGTCAAACTCCACTAATTGCTGGAGGTATAATCAAGTTAATGCTTCTTTTATTCATGGTTTGGCGATGTCCAATAGTTGCCTCGTTTGGGGAGGAAGTTATCATGCAGATAAACTTTGTACTGGAAAGCTCTTTAAAATTTACGGATGTACATGTTCTCTTAAATTATTTACCTACTTTTTGGAATGTAACACATGGTCAGCGTAAATTGATTTTTTGCATCCTCTTGGCTGCTAAAAGACTGATACTACAATACTGGAAGGATAAAAGCTCTGGAGTTTATGTGTAATCTATCCTTTTTTACTCTCTAGAATGTTGTAATATTTGAAATTGAAGACTTTTGAGTATGTTGTTATACTTTGGTTTGGGGTTTTGTTATGCTTCTGTTTGCTGATTTTGTTTTGTTGAAACTGACAATAAAAATTGATTTTAAAAAATGATTGAATTTCCCAAGCTTTTGTCTTCTTTGTGCTGAATAAAATGGAAAGGGTCTAGAGCTGTTTAATGGAACCCCCCACCTCCTGCAATTTATAATAAAGAGTGTGAATTCCAAATGGAGGCTGCAGTTCTGACTTAAAGGGCAGTAAGTCCCTTTAAACAAAATCCAACTTAAATCGGAGTAAGAAAATATGGGATGGGGGTGGTGGCTCTGGGATCTGATCAAGCCCTGTCAGTAGGGCTTACTTCTGAGTAATCTACATAGGATAATAGTTTATAGCAGCTGCACTTCTAGAGACATAGGACTAAACGTCTGAGTATGGCTTACATCAAGACCTTAGTTTTATCCCCCCCCCAGCCATCTTAACAGTAACAGCCAAGAAGAGGAGGCTTTCTTCCCAGATGAAGAAAACAGAAGGAGGTGAGCATCCAAAGTAGATCTCTTGGCGACAAGTAGATTCGCATGGGAGACAATCTTGTGCTTAAAAAATTCTGCAGACTTTTTTCTTTACCCCGAAGGCCTAAAAATAAGGGGGAAAGGCTGAAATGCCTTGGGTGTATTACACTAAATTCAATTTTGCATCCTGAGAATTTGTTTCTCTTCTTTGTAGTTAAGTTTTTGGAAATATTTGCTGCTGTGACCCTGACGGGCTTGCCTGATGGGGCCAACCGTTTCTTCCTCAGCCTCAGGACAATTGCCCCATAGCAAGCGATGATAACACCAATGGGGATGACGAAGCCAAAGATGGAGCGGCTGATGGCCACAGCAAGCTGTTCTGCAGTGTCAACATAATGGTTGTAGCAAATTATCACGCCGGCATCACCTGGATTCCTGAAATGGAGATTTGGAGAACACAATGCCAAAGCCAGGATCCAAACACCCAAGGCCACAAAGAAAGCCAACTGGGGTGTCCAGTGATTCTGAGCCCACATAGGGTGCCTCACAGAAATACAACGGTCAACACTGATGACTGCAAGGAGGAAAATGCTGGCTTGAGGAAGAGTAGGTTGAGGAAGAGTAGGGCACTGCAGATCTTCCACATGGCACGGCCAAGTGGCCAAGTAAATTCCAGGGCTACACAGACAATGTTCAGGGAGAAGGGGGCAAAGGTAAAGTCAGCAATGGCCAAGTTGAGGAACCAGACAGTGTTGACCATCTTCTTCATATGGGATCCAGTGATGAGGATGACCACCCTATTACTGATGGTTCCCAATACAAACACCAGGCTGCAGATTACCATAGAGCAAATGTTCATCCTGTTGCACAAGGCGTACAGCTCATCATCTACAGAGTCATAAAAACTGAGACATTAAAGTCAGTGTAAGCAACAGAAAAAGCTGGTACAGTTGTGTTCTCCATTCCTTTTGGGGAAGACTCTCCTTCACTCATTTCTTCTTCCTTTTCTTAGCTGAAAGAAAACAGTAAGATAAGAATTGCCTTGTTGGACCAGATCCATGTGGATCTAGTTGAGCCTTCTGATCACCACAGCCACCAACCAAATGGCTCTGGAGACTCACAAACCCGGCAGTAAGACAAGTTTCTTATCCCCAGCATGTGGTGTTCAGAAACATCCTGCCTCCAAAAAGGAGAGGCTCCCTTTATCTGTTGGAGCTTAGCCAGTAACCCATCCTTCATGAGCACCCTTAAAAAAAAAAGATGTCTATATTTTGTTTCAACTATGTTGTGGTTAGAGTGTTGGATTGGGAGTCAGGAGGTCTGGGTTCTAGTCCCCACTCGGCCATGAAGCTCACTGGGTGACTTGCCTCCCCGCAGAGAGGAGCTCTACACGCATGCATCTGCACATGCATTCTGAATGCACAAGGTGGTGGCATGAATGCTGGCTGGAAGAGGATGGGACTTAAAGACCAACACAGCTGGAGGGGCTCCTTGTTGGGAAGGCTGCTCCATTTATATCTTTGCAAATAAGAAAGCAGATGGGGCGGATCTTCCGGGCGGCGGCGGCTCCGGTGGCTGGTCTTCCGACCGGCTGCCGCTGCCGCCATTTCCACTCTTGTTAAAAAAAAAAAAGCACGACATGATAGGCTACGTAAATCTTTACGTAGCCTATCATGGCTGGGTGGGTTTTAAAAAAAAAAACACGTACGCAAATGGCAGCGGCTACAGCCGCCGTGATTTGCGTTCCTTATTTTTGGCCGTCTTAGTCTATGTAAATATTTATGTAGACTATGATGGCGAAAATAAAGGGGAACACAAATAGCGTAGCAGGCGCTATTTGCGACCCTTTTTGATTCGCCGTTTTAGCCTACATAAATATTTACATAGATTCAGACGGCGAAAAATAAGGAACGCAAATGGCAGCGGCCATAGCTGCCGCCATTTGCGTATGCAGTGTTTTTTTTTTAAACCCACCCAGCCATGATAGGCTACGTAAAGATTTATGTAGCCTATCATGTCATGTTTTTTTTTAAAAAAAACCTAGCCATGATAGGCTACGTAAATCTTTACGTAGCCTATCACATCTTTTTTTTTTTTTAACAAGAGTGGAAATGGCGGCGGCAGCAGCCGGTCAGAAGACCAGCTGCCGCCAGAGCCGCTGCCGCCCAGAAGATCCGCCCCAGGTAAGTCTTGTCCCGGGGAGTGATCTGCAGGGGGGGGGCAGGGGTGGGAGGCCATTCCACCACGGAGTTCGGGGGGCCGAATACAATGGCATTCGGCCTCACTGAGATCCGTGGCGAAATTCTCTGCCATCCCTACATCTATGTGAAGCCACTGGGGGCTATCATCAGGAGGTTTGGGGTGCGGTGTTATCAATATGCAGATGACACACAGCTCTACCTCTCGTTCAAATCTTCACCAAGGTTGGCTGTAGAATCCCTGTCCAAATGTCTGGAGACGGTGAGTGGCTGGATGGGGAGGAATAAGCTGAACCCTGACAAGACCAAGGTACTTTTGGTGGGAGACAAGAGGAGGCTGGGGGATGTTGACCTGGTGTTGAATGGGGTACGGCTACCCTTGAAAGACCAGGTCCACAGCCTGGGGGTCATTTTGGACTCCCAGCTGTCCATGGAGGCTCAGGTGTCATCTGTGAGCCAGACAGCGCTGTATCAACTCCATCTGATACGGCGGCTGTGCCCCTTCCTTCCCAACCATCTGCTCCCATCGGTAGTACATGCCCTGGTCTCCTCTTGTTTAGACTACTGTAATGCGCTCTACGTGGGGTTACCCTTGAAGACGGTTCGGAAGCTGCAGCTGGTACAGAACGCAGCAGCTCGCCTGATTAAAGGCAGCCGCCGGTGAGATCACATCACTCCAGTGCTGAAGGAATTGCACTGGTTAGCAGTTGTTTTCCAGGCCAAATTCAAGGTGTTGGTTTTGACCTTTAAAACCCTATATGGTCCAGCCCAGCCTATCTTAAGGAGCACCTCCAGCAACACCAGACAGGTCGCTTAACAAGATCAGCCTCGGATGGCCTTCTCTCTGTCCCATCAGCCAGGACAGCTAGACTGGTGGGGAAGAGGGAGAGAGCCTTTTCTGTGGTGGCCCCCACTCTGTGGAACTCCCTCCCTAGGGAACTCCGCCATGCCCCCTCTTTAATGAGCTTCCATCGTGCATTAAAAACGTGGTGGTTCTGGCAGACATTTGGGGTGGGTTAGGGTATTTTAGAAAACGTTTTTATTGTAGAATTTTATTGTTTTAAACTGTTTTATTATATGATGTACATCGCCCAGAGTGGCTGGGTGACCAGCCAGATGGGCGATTAATAAATTTAATAATAATAAATAAATAAATAAGCAGAGGCTACTGTCTTTAAGCTGATGTTTTATACCAGGGGTAGGGAACCTCCCCTTCCTATGATTTTTCCCCACCTCACATGCACATACTGCTCAGCTGGTTGGAGAGCTGATCCTCAGCAGCAGGAAAAAGGGGCCAAGGACAGTGGGGAAGACCTGGTCCCATTACCTGTCATGCCCTATGCAGAGGAGGATTCATCTGAGGAAGAAGATCAGGGGAGAGCCAGCACAATGGGCCCCAGCCAGAGCTCAGCAAGTAACAGGAGTCCTCCACAGGAAACATTACAGGAGCAACCGGGCCCACCTCGAGCAGGTCCTGAACTTCCCCAAATGCTGGAAGGAGACTCTGCGGGGATTCATCCCTCTGAATGGCATAGAAATAGAATCAGATGCATGCAGCAAAAGAACAAAAGGACGTCAGAGCATGGGGGCCTCCCTTAAAAGTTACACGCTGACCCAACTAGCCAGCTGTGTTGATTAACGATCAGCTATAAATTCAGCTACCCATCTGGATAACGCTTTCAGACACACCCCTGATGGGCCTTGATGCTTGCTAAGATGCTGGTGAACTGA
This sequence comes from Heloderma suspectum, assembly GCF_057233095.1. NCBI lineage: Eukaryota > Metazoa > Chordata > Lepidosauria > Squamata > Helodermatidae > Heloderma > Heloderma suspectum. Next base: position 15,708,719 of record NC_139467.1, read on the forward strand.
TCCCCTGGACTGCCTTGACCTCGCCTCTGCCTGCAAACCCTCCTCGGAACTTCTGTGTAAGACTTTGGACTGAACGTGAACTGGTTGCTCTCTCACTGCTGTTCCTAGGACTATCTGCAACTTGCCCCAGGCCCTCAGCTGCGTTGAAACAGGACATCATCCACCAGCATTTCCAGTGTTGAGGGATGGAGGGAGCCCAGGCAACAACATGTGAAGGCTGGGGAAAGTGGGAAAGCCATGGGGCAGCATCCAAATTCCCTTCCGCCCCACCAATTCCCTTCCACAAGAGATGGGTCCCATCAATTCCCTTGCACAAGCAGGAGCACCACTTAGGTAAGGGAGACTTAGCACTTCCTAAAGGAAGCCCCAAAACAAGCAGAAACAACAATTTCTGGAAGGAAGCAGGTTAGCAGAGATTGGCTGCGCTGCGCACCTTATGGAAGCTTTGCTGACTTGACTCCTTCCACAAAGTAGCTCATTTCGGGTTGCCCTGGGGACCCCTTGCACAATGGAATTGGCGGGGTGGAACAGAATCAGTGGGGGTGTAAGCCCCCCATTGGATTCTGCCCAAAGACTCTAAATCACTGTGTGGTTAAACTATTACTCCAAATGTATAGAGCAGATGGAGTAAAGCCTAGAGTAATGTGTAATAGTGTTTGTGTCCAGGTGGGTGGATACCTCAGGTACTGAACCTTGATACTGTAACTGGAGTGTTACAAACATATCCCCAGGATGGCCATGTGCCCTACTTTACAGAGGATAGCCCTCTATCTGAAGGGCTGATTTAAAGATAAAGAACTGTAGGAAAAGACAACAGGAGGGGGCCTTGAAGTTGATCATCAATAGTGAGCATCTGGACAGCAGACCGAACAGGCACACTGGTGACCTGCTCCCAGTCTCTCCTGCTGTGGCGAGAAGCACTGCATTTCTATTTAAGTGACGGTAATCATTTCTACATTTACATCTTTCCATATAAATTAGCATATGTAAATGTAATGCCAGTCAGTGTCCCCTGTGTCCTCTTTTTCGGCGATGCATAAGTGGCCACCCAACCCCATCTGGGAAATGTCAAAGGGTGTGGTTTAGCAATGTAGACTATTGCAACAGCAGTTGCTTAGCAGCAGTTTAGACTGGGCTATATGTCCCTGTTTTCATCCGTGCAAAGTGGGACCTTAAGTGTCTTTACAAGAGTGCTCATTTTATTTAAAGACAGAAACCAGCTTAATGTTAATGAGAGAGATTTCTTTAAAACACACACAAGGTAGGAGAAATGAGAGAGAGAAGACAGGAGATCAAAATGGCTGAAAGATATGAGAAAAAAAAGAGTCAAAGACTGGAGTATACAGTGAACAGAATAACTGAAATGTTTATGATGCTTGACATAAAGACTTGGATCCAGACTTAGTCATATTTAAGGTAGACCTATTGAAAACAGTAGAACTTAAGTTACTCATGACTAACTTAAATCCCATTGATTTCAGTGGTTGTATGCCCATCTATGCATAGAAATTACCTTGTGTAAAGGTTATGCAACTCTGTGTTCTCTTTTGTCCTCCCTCTTTTCTCTCTCTCTCTCCAATGTGTAAGTGGACACCATGCCCTGTCTTCATCTATGAAATGTCAACTGTTTAGAAATCCAGGCAAATGCAGGAGCAAGGGATAACATGGCTCAGATCTAACGGTTGTGCAGCTGTTTAAATTGGGGTATATCTTCCTATTTTCATCAGGGCTAAATAGCTTCAGGGGCTTTACAAGTGTGTGAACTTTATCTGAAGAACTGAAACAGCCTAACATTAATGAGAATGATTTTTAAAAGTTAAAATTTAAAAAAAAGAAAGAAAAGAAAAATGGGATCAAAAAAGCTGAGAATGATTTTTTAAAAAATACTGAAGAGGGGAATGAAGGCCTGCAGGATGTGGTGAATAGAGAAACTAAAATATTTATGATGCTGGTTGTAAAGAGCTGGATCCAGATTTACTCATACTTGAGAAGACACACTGAAACAAATGGAATGTAAGCCCCATTGATTTCAATGGATTTATGCCAACTAAATCTGGATCCAACCCCAGCTAAGAAAACCAACAATTAAATCATGAATTCAGAAAGAGAAATGGAAAGGATACCAGTAACACCCCCACACACACACACACACAAGCAGAATATTAAAAGTGTTTCACCTTCTCCAGTTCCAATTCTTAGTCTCCACTTTTTCCATAGCTAAGAAAGTAATCTAAAATGGAGAGTTCTCCCAGAAATACTTGAAAAATGAAACATGCAGGATGCATTTGCCCTGGTCCAGCAGGACTTTGCTTATGCACTTAATTGCTAGGGGTATTGGGAAATCTAGCAAGGGGAACCCAAGGTCTGAACACAAGGGAGCCAGAGTGGCTGAGGGCATCTGCTCAGTTGAATTCCATTCTTCTTGTCCCTTTCTCAGCCCTTCCTCCTCTCACCCTCTAAGATGACCAGATTTTATTTTATTTTTGTCCTACAGAGTTCTGTGCCTTTAACAGGTGCCTTTCAGGAGAACCTTAAAAGAGGCAGTTTTTCCCCGTGTAGAGATGCAGTGATGGGCAGAGATGCACCTGATCAATTTCTCCCCATCATTCCTATGATAAGAAGCAGAGCCATTTCTAGGGGAAAATGTAGCAAACATCCCTCTAAAGCGAGATGTACTTACCTTATAAACAAGATGAGGAGCACTTGTGTCTTTGGCTCCTGCCTGAAGTCTGGTATCTTGCAAGATTCTGCTAAAAGATATTAATAGAGGAACAAAACAGATAAGACTCACAGACAGGATGTGGTGATGGCAGGACCTATATTGTCAGGATTGATTCTGAGCGCAGGGAGATAGTTAGCAGATCAGAGTCAGAAGAGGAGCAGCCAGACCTGGGGGAGGCTTTTTCACAAGCCAGTTCAGATATGGGTAGGCATGCTTCTCAGGTTACCAGCTCCCAGATGGCCAGGCACGAAGCTTCCTCCTTACCCCCCGCTGTGAGAAGCAGCAAGCAGGAGGCGCTTGAGGTCTCTGACCGAAGGGCTGCCAGAAAGAGATGCAGAGCTAAGAGGGACACGTCAGGGGTGGAGTTCAGACGGTCGACCCGGTTAGCGATGCATGAGAGGCTACACAGGGGCAGGACCTCCCTCCCTAAGTTAGCCTAGCCAGAAAGCCGCCCTTTCAAGCTGCGGGCAACTTTCAGTGATCCCATCTGAATCCCTGGGAGGCATCCCTTTGTAGCCAGAGAGTCTTCGAGGATTTGCATCTGTAATGAACCTGTGAATAATGAATCAAAGGCTGAGACTGAAGCCTCTCCTTTTGTGTGTTTGTGAGAGCTTAAGGAAAGGGTGGGGCAAGGGAATCGTGACATAGATTTTCTCCCTCTCTGACCATCTGATCTTTTCTTTTCTCATGCGGTGAAGGCCCAGGAGCACTATCAGAAAAATACATTGACAGCCCAACACCAAAGTCATAAAGCTATGCCTGATGAAAGGTTCTATGTAATTTCAGTGGTTGCATATAGCAAAGAAAGCCCATCAATTACATTTTAAGTATTAAAAGATATCATTTTATGTATTAAAATATTTCAAATTTTTGTCTGGGATCCATTCAAAACTGTTACACCCCACCTTCTACCCCGCAAGGTTCTAGTTTTTCCTTAACTTGAAGCTCTGTTGGAAGTTCAGGATCCAAAGGCTTCTGAGGACTCAAGTGTATGACCACCTATTGTGGAGAAATTGCAACCATGCTGATGGTCATCTGAAGCATCCAAGCATGAAGTGTTTCAAGGGTTTTATGATGTACTAGTGAGCAGGCCTGGCTTTGCACTGGTTGGAATAGTCTTTAATTTCATAAAGTGATGCTTTCAAGCAAATTTACAGAGATGTCAGAACTGGATATATTGTGCCCACCCTGATTGACTGAAGCCCTGCCTACGCACAACTCCTGCCATGGTGAACCCCTACAACCCCCTGAGGAGTATGTCCACTGTATTCCCCTGAGGGGTGCTGCCCCACACTAGCGGAGAGGGAGAAAGCATATAATTCTGTCTCTTGGCCTACTAATCTCTCCTAGCTTCAAACTGTATTGATTGCAAATGAGTTCCTTGGAGGAAAAAAGGCAGGATATAAATGTAATAAATAAATAAATAAATGAATGTACTGGTTATGGAAGTCTGGCCCCTAGTGACTGAAGATGTTAGTGGAGGCTTCAACCACATGGATACATTTACCACTTGGAAGCCCCTGAACTTTGAGGATTCTGTGTTTCCTATGCCCTGCTGGGCTGAAGCCGGCAGGACGGGAGGAGTAGCAGAGGTGATGTTCGCCTCCCCATCCTCCAATCTCTGGTATTTTTGCTAGATGGGCTTTTTAGCAAGACAGCTTCAGAGAGGGAGGAAAGGAGGCTCAGGATAACTCATATCCTGGCCTCTCAGGTCTCCTCCCCTCCCCACTCACTGGAATGCCTCCTTTCCCCCCTCTCTGAGGTCAAGTTTCCTCGTCCCTTCACCCGCCTCCAACTCAGTCTCTTTTCCGTTTTCCTCCAGGGCCTTCCAGATGAAGGAAACATGATCTTTCTCTTGGGGAATTTATCAATCACAGGAATGAATGCCAGCCAACCCCGAAAAGCCATAACCTCCACAAATGTGGCCATTCCCTTCCTTATTTTGGTGGCCTTTCCAACAGGGATGACCAAGAATGGGTTCCTCCTCTGGCTGCTGGGGCTGAAGATGAAGAGATCAGTGATGATCATCTGGTGTTCCACCTGACCTACTTAAACTTCTGTTCCTTCCTATGCCCTCCTTAGACTTCACTGGGTCTTTGGCACAGTTGTGTGCAAACTTCTCAATGCCTTTGGTTCTCTGGACATGTTCACCATAGTCCTTCAACTCACCATCATCAGCCCGGGCTGCTACCTCCTCTCCTGCCTCCCCATCTGGTCTCAGCATAACCACACAATATTCAGGTCACAGAAGCTAATAACGGCTGTGGCTGGTTTCCCTAGGCTTGAGTGTCCCCCACCTGGGTTTTTGGGAGACTCTGGAAGTGGGAAAAGGTTGCTGGATCATCTGTATCAATAATTATGCTTCCGTCAATGACTGGGATGGGGATCACATCCAATTGGCTCTCTTTGATTCGGTTCCTGCCGGCCTTCATGCTTCCCTTCTCCATCATCATCGGCTCCTCTTATAGGATCAGAAAATGAAAAAAAGACCAATGAGGACTGGGAAGTCTTTCAGAAGCCTTGTGGCTTCTGTGGCATCCTTCTGCATCTGCTGGCTTCCCTTCTATCTTTGTTACATTTCACAGTAGCACAGGGAACTGTCTGAAACAATACTACAGGTTGTGTGGACAGTTATGGGCACTGGAGTCCGTTTCACCCCCCATTCTCTACCTCTTTGTTGGGGAGGAATTCCAGATCTTGATGTTGTCCCTTGTTGCTCTGCTTAAGAAAGGTTTTACGGATGATCCCATCATACTTGGGGATAATACCAATCCTGGTATTGAGGGAAACTGGACAATTGACTGGGGCTGAAATGATGCAACAGCCTGCTTTTCCATCTCCCTGAAGATGCTACCTTGGGTCATGAATTGAGAGAAAAGTGGTGTCCTGCTCTAGACTGAGTCTTGGTTCTTTGCAAGGAAATACAGGGAGTGATGCAACAGAATAATTGAGTTGGCAGTCAAATGGTCAAGCACATAGGTTTCAGTCCAAGGAGGTTTAGGCTAAGGCAGGATTTACGTAGCCTATCACATCTTTTTTTTTTTTTTTAAACCCACCCAGCCATGATAGGCTACGTAAATCTTTACATAGCCTATCACATTTTTTTTTTTTTTTACCAAGACTGCAAATGGCGGCGGCAGCCGGTCAGAAGACCAGCCGCTGCAGCTGCTGCAGCCACCGCCGCCGCCCAGAAGATCCGCCCCAGGTAAGTCTCGTCCCGGGGGGGGATCCACGGGGGGGGCGGGGGGGCAGGCCGTTCCGCCACAGATTTCGGATCTGAGAGATCCGTGGCGGAATTCTCTGCCATCCCTAGTCTGGGGTACCCTGGGTTTCTGGGGCCTCTGGCTCTTCCTCTCAGGACTCCTCCAGTCAGGGCATGAGAGGTGGTACCTTTTAGGGATGGTTTGTTTTCACTTCTTTTCAGTTTTGGATAAGGATTTAGCAAAATTTGGAAAGCTCTTCAAATTCAGGAGAGAAAACTTGAGATTTTAAAAAATCAAATGTGGGAGAAAGCAAAACTGACACATTCACCCATCCCAAGTAGGGGTGTACGAACCCCACTCACCTGAGTCCAAAGGGAGGTCCACGGGGGGGGGGGAGGCGATCCGTTCCTCCCCCCAGAATCCTCCCTGGCTGGCTCTGCTCTGCAGCGAGTCCGCCAAGCCGCTGGCCGGGTCCATCCGCTGCAGGACTTTTGTTCGGTGCCGGTCTGAGGAAGCAAATGGCATCCGGCGTAGCAGACCCCATTTGCATCCCTGCTCTTTGCCATGATAGGCAACGTAAATCTTTATGTAGCCTACCACAGCAAAGAGCAGGGACAAAAATGGCATCTGCTATGCCGGATGCCATTTGCTTCCGCAGACCGGCAGCAGATGGCAGCGGATGACCTGGACCCGGCCGGCGGCAGGTAGAATCTGGCTGGTGCGAACTCTGCGGGGTGGTGGTGAGTCGTCCGTTCTGCTACAGACTCCGGGGGTTCATTGGAGTCTGTGGAGGAATTCTCCACCATCCCTAATCCCAAGTTCCTACAACTTGCAGAAACTTTTCCTGTGAACTCATCTGTGCCATATGGCTGGATGCAAATGGTAAGATACTCATATTTGGGCTACTCCAATATGTCCCCTCTGCTTTTTGCTCTCATTTACCACTTGCATGTTTGACAGCAGTGTCATGCAGCAACAAGAGGCTAATTTGTTGTGACATCACAGTGGACCTTTGAAGTGAAGAATTGCTAAAGCCCTTGAGGGTGTCCTGGGGGTCCTGATATCAAAGGGGGCTCAGCAGCCTTGGGCCCTGTGACTGAGCATTAGGAAGGACTGGTGAAACCTTAGAATGGGATTCTAGAGTTCACAGTAATAGAAGAAAGCAACCCCGCCCCAAAGTATTAGATTTATGATGCCCCAAATATTGCCAAATATTGTTCTCTGGGCAGATTACAAACAGTTAAAATAATAACATACAGTACAAAAGTTAAGAGAATAAAAGAATAAAATACAAATAGTTAACAGAATAAAATACAATACTGAAATCGATATTTTGTAGTACTTTATCCCACATTACCCTGTCCTAGGGATGTTGGAGAAATCCACAACAGAATCAAATGAGTTCGGACTTCTATGAATCCGACTGGTGGATTCTGCAGTGGACTGGCTTTCCCTGAGTTGCATGGATTCCACTGACTTGCAAACTGTTTTTGTTTTGTTTTTTACTTTCTGGAATGTTATGCAAGTTTAGGCATAGAAAAATACATAACATTAAAAACAACAACCACCCGCCCAAAATGTACATTCCCCAATAGGCTAAAACATTTGGGGGGAGGGGATTTGCACATTTTGGAGGGACTTGCCCATTTGCGCAAGAGTGAATTTGTGCAAATGCAAATTTGTGCAAATTCAGGATATTGAGGGGGGGAATCCAATTCCGACAATGAGCGAACGACGGAACAAAAGGCACCTGACAATCCATGAAAAGCAGGTGGAATGGATTTTACAAAATCCATACATCCCCACCCTGTCCACAGCAAACACAGACCCATATATGGGCTAGGTCACAGGTGGGCAACTTGTGGGCCTCCAGATGATTTGGCCTACAACTAGCCAGCGTAGCCAATGGTAAGGGATGATGGGCATTGTAGTCCAACAAGACCTGGAGGGCCACAAATTGCCCACTCCTGGGCTAGATCAAGACAAGTGCACCACTTCTACTTTCATTCACACACACACACACACACACACACACACACAGATATTATATGTAAGCACTGAAACTGATATATCCAAATCTATCTAGCCACATTTTTTTCTCCCCCCCACTTTCTTTTCTTTGGTTGAAATTTTATAACAAAAATAAGCTTTTCGAAAGGTTGCTAGATCAAGACAAGTGCACTACTGTGGAGAAGCAGTAGATTTTTGAGAAACAGCTTAAATCTTCCTCTTTGAGATTTCCAACCACTGAACCCAGGAACAGGTCTGGGGGGTTCTTGCCTTTGGGGGTGGGGGTGACTAGAAACTGCAGATTGTAAGCTCCCAAAGGATTGATTCCCAGGCAGATGAGGCTGTGATCCTCCTTCAGGCTTTCCATCCACCTCAGGGAGCCGACAAACTCATCCCACTGGATCCAGGAAGTGAGCTGTAGGGCCCCTCTGCTAATGTTTCCCCTGAAGGTCTCTCCTGCCACTGGTGATAGGAGGCCATTGCCCTCATGTAAGCATGTGGCTTTGGGCTGGGAGCCACTGACCCTGGGGGCATCTAGAAAAAAGCAATAAAGCCAGGGAGGATTAGATGTAGGAGGAGAATACCTGCCTGCAATGCCACATTAGAGCACTAGCGGGTACAGTGCAGATGATAGTGAGCATAGATGAAAGACAAAAAGCAGGGATGCTGCTGTGATATTTTGCAGAGCTGTAGCTGCGTTTAGGGATGTCCGGACCGTGTAAAATCTTCCCTGTCTGTGTTTCGCGGATTGCCAGGTGCCTTTTGTTCCATCGTCTGCCCACAGAACGATGCGGATGATGTTTTTCGTCATGCAGAAAAATCCGCAAATAATTACGTTAAGTATTTACGTAAGTATGTACATAATTTACCTCAGTATGTAACATGTAGCGTATTGTCCCCCATTCCAGTCAATGCTTCCTCAGCAGAAACGTACGTATTTTCCTACAAATAAATATGCGTAAATTTTGGGAAAGGAAAAAAAAAATCATCCGAAAGTCCACAGACTCTGCGCTGCTTGAGGGGGTCGCTCTGCTGCAGCGGATTCTGCAGGTCGGATTCTTAGAAATCTGAGTGCATTTTAATCCGCCTCGAATTTCTCCAGCATCCCTAGCTGTGTTAGCGTCTTGCAATGAGTTACTGAGCCAAAAATAAACTTTTTCAGCTCAAAACTGGGGGTAGGGAGGACAGTTTCATAAAACCCACTACGGCATTCATCTTTTCACTGCTGCAGCCACCTGTTTATGACCCTGGCAGCTATAATGAAATCCAATTTTCTCCCACAAGTGAGAGCTTTCCTCCTTCACTCTCATTTGGCTTTATGATGACATCACACAGCCAAAGCAGAGTGAGGAAATGCTTCTGCAATATCACAACAGAACACTACATGGCACAGTGCAGATGATAGCAAGTAAAAGCAAAAACGTTATCCTACAGCAGGGGTGGCCAAATTTAGGTTGCTAATAGGAAGTAATTTCTTTTGATGATCAGTGCTTCAGTACTGAACTTCAACTGCATCTTAGCAAAGGGTAAGTGATGACCTGCAATATGGAGTTCAGTACTCTTCTTCTCCCCGTAGCAGAGATTCCCAGAGGTTAAGCCCAATGATGGCCCGCTCACATGCTATGTAGAGCAGGAAGATCCCCTGAGAAGAGCCTAGAGAGTTACTAGCTATGCACATATATTTGCCCTGATCCTCGAGTCTCAGACTGGTCAGCTTCAACCAGTTATCTTGGAAGTTCTCCAAGGTCCTGCCCGCCTTGACCAAACTTGTTTTGACTGGAGGATTGCTATTAGCGCTGTGCACAAAAGGCCTCTCCAAATTCTCCAGCCTATTTGTGGGCAAAAAAATTGGGGGGGGGGACAATTTCACTGAATTTCTTCTCCTAGGGGAGGAGAAATTCTCCAACAGTTACTCACAGATAGGGCTCACTATTGGCAGGACTTGTAGTGCAGCGTCTTTCTTTTCTCCTAAGTGGCTTTGAATTATTGCACTGCTTCTGCAAATGGCAACAGCATCAACTATGTTGAAAGTTCCACTTTTCTGAGGCAGAATTTTCAATTTCTTTTGGTTTGAGCTTATCTAATCACTGAGAGGTGGCCGAGGGTTTTGTGTGCGTTTTCCCTCTCTATTACACATCTGTCCATTCCTCTGCAGCCTCCCAGGCCACCTGCACTTCCTGAACTGAAAAAGCCCCATGGGAGGGATTGCCTCATGATGTCTTCCTCATGGTAGTTTTAACTGAAGTGCAGGAAGCTGAGGAGGCTACAGGCTGCCACAGAGATTACTGTTCAATTTATTTATTTATCATATGGCACATTCACATCGCGTTACAATAAAAACATAGAGCATAATAAATATGAAATATAAAATATAGACAGGAAGATCACAAACCTATGTCTAAGTTACAGATATAGTTTTTTTGCTTCAGTTGTCACAACCAGGAAATCAGCAAAGTCTCCATTGTAGGCTCAGTTTTGACACTCTGTCACTATGTGTTGGATAGTTTGTTTTTCAGCCCCACAATCACAGTCTGATGATGCTATTTTGCCCCATTTGTAAAGGACATCTGCACATCTACCATGACCCATGAAAATTCAGTTCAAGGTTGTCCATATCGCACGGGGCTGGTCAAATCCAGGTAGTTTTTCCAAGATGCAGGGCAAGCTTTGGCATTGAGGAGGGCAGTTTCCTAGCCAATGTTGTTTCCACGTATTGTGGATATTAAAACCATCTTCTAGAAGAGCTTTAGTGGTAGAAATGGCTGGACTGTTCAATGACACTCATGCACACTCCTCAGCCACCTCCTAAGCAAGATAAGCACAAGAACCCCAAACTCAACCCATGAGAATTTCTATGAAATGTCTCCTCCTTTGAATTTCTTTTTGAAAGCAATTTCATTTTTATCAAATGGAATGAGAACGGTCGAATAAAATGTCGGAGAAATTTTCGACACAGCACTAGTTGCTACCAGCCTTGCAGAGTAGCCATAATGAGCCGACTTCCTGAGCTGTTAACTGAGAGTCATGAGCCACTTTTCTGGGACCATGTGTAATCACAGCAAAGTGTCAGTCACCTCAATGGAAGAGCAAGAACCCCTTTGATGGAACCAGCATCGTACTCCAGAGGAGACAGGGACATCAGATACTGATTTTCACACCCTAAGGCTCTCTGGTACCTTGGATGAGTGCTGAATCTCTCCTAGAAGCCTGGGAGACACCGAACCTCACTGTCCTTGGAGGATCTGGAACAGACACATCAACACCAAATGAGAGAAGAGCCTTTATACTGATGAACTACAGACCCTGTGGACAGTGTCCTGCAAATGTAGAGTCCACCATCAATCTCCCAGTAAATCGTTTTCCCTGGTTCAGTGTGTATTAAGCACACACAGCAAGATTTTACAGCACCAAATTTTGACCACAAAATCTTACGGTTTTAAAATTGTGATCTAGACAATATGCACTCCACAATCCCAACCTCTCCCCAAGAAGATGCAAATTCTGCTCCACATTTTCTACATTCTGAATATATTTTGCAAATCAAATATTGCATATGTTTACTGAAGTGTGCATAATTTATTGTGCTTCCATCATTATTTTAAATCAGGGGTCCCCAACCTTTTTGGGTTGGTGGGCACATCTGGCATTTTGAGTGTGTTGCAGGCACTCTCACAAAATAGCTACCATTGTGGGCGTGTCCAATCACAAAGCACCCATTTCCCAGAAGGCAAATTGGTGAGGCTAAAAGTAACTTGTCGAAGAACAAGGCAGCGGCGGGGTCTGAGTTCCAAAACACAAAACCATTCTTTTGAACCAGTTTTCTGCACCCATTTCACAGACAGCAAACTGACGAGAGCTCAAATAACTTGACCAGGAAACCCATGGCAAGAGCTGGGGTCTGAGCTCCAAATGCTAAATGACATATTTGCCCCCACAATACACTACCTATTTCACAGAAGGCAAACTGGTGGTGCTCAGAGAAACACACACACACAGGCAAAATACCTACCCACAAATAAACTCACATACACACACAGCCCAAGGAAAAACAAACACCACACTTGCCCCCCCCAAACCTAAACCAGGCAACTGTCAAGGGCTCCTTGGAGGCCTCTCTCAGTCTAATCCAGTAGCCAAGTCCAGACACAGACAAAGGGATTCTTTTCAAAGCTTTATTCTTCTTTTACAACTTAATAACTCTACAGGTAGCAACTAGATCTGAGCAGCAGCATCCCTATGCCCTAAGTTGGAACAGCTGGTCCCCGTTTGAAAGGGAATCACTGGCAGACCCCTGAATATAAGGACTAGGGAGAATCCCTCCCCTTTTCCCTTGGATCCTCTGTGTGCAACCGTTCTTTGAGCGCCAACCGGGCACTACGCCTGCTTTCCGCGCCCTCCATCTGGCGCCGCTCTCTGCGTCTGCGTCCCGCATCCACTAAGTCTGCTATCTGCGCTCGGTCACTCCCTGGACTGCTTTCTAAGCTAGGAATGCTGGTGGGAGGAATCTCCGTCAGCTGTTGGCCCTGGGAAAGAGGAGCGCGCTCCTCTCCCAGGAGCGACTGCTCTTCCTCAGAATCAGAACTACTCTGGGACTCCATGGGCTCAGTGTCCACCCTGACAGCAACACACACACACATACATGCATACGAAGAGAAGCCCTAAATAAAACACACACAACAGCAAAACAAACAAGCCAACATACACACAAGCTACATTAAACAGGCAAAACGCATGGAGTCCACAGGCATTCTTTGAAATAGATAGCACTGGATGCTGACACTTCTCTTCACAGAATAGCCCAGGCTCCCTGTTAAAAACATTTTTAATTTTACAGATGATAGATGGATAGATGATTGATAGATACACACACACGTGCGTGAGCACACATACACACACAGAGAGAGTATATATACAGTAAAACAACAACTCAGGAGGGGCAGAGAGGAGGTTTTTGCAGGTACCACATTGGAGACCCCAGGTGTACATTTTCAAATGACTCCACATTACTGAAAGGGTTTGCTGATGGGGTGCAAGGAAGAAAACAGTGTGGATTGATTTCTAAGCTATGCTCTTTTTTGGCACCGTAAGGATCAGCAACTTGCTGTTTTTAGGGACAGGCGAATGAGCAGTGTTTGATCTCGTCAAGGTTCTGTTTTCCATCCTGATGCTCATCTCACCTTGTTCTTGCTCCTGAACATAAGTGTATTTTTTTTTCCCACACAGGGCAAATGTGTATTTCCGAACACACACAAAAGTGTGCTTTTCCAAGTATGCTCCCCAAATATGCACTCTCCCCCCATAAATAAAGCATGAAAATGTAGTTGAGGGGAAAATGCACATTTTTGAAGTTTGCAGGTGTGCGTTTTTAATGCAAGCACAAGGTCGGGAAATTGCAAACATTTGCAGAGAATTACGCTCTTGCTTCTGTTCAGGGTTCCGAATGGGACACATTTGCATAATTTGCACACAGGAACACAATTCTTGAAAATCCCTATCTGGGGGGGGGGGGTGTTGTAAAAACAAGATTAAAAAAAGAGTAGAGATCCTTTGGATTCCAACCAAGATATCAGATTCTGTGCTCACTAAATAGCCCTACAGATAAGGCGTGCTGCATTGACTATGGTGCTATGATATCCTTATCTAGGATAAGGAAGAAGAATTATTTCTCCAGTGGCAGAGGTAGTGAGCCTCTGTACACCAGTTGCTGGGGAACATGGGTGGGAGGGTGCTGTTGTGCTCATGCCCTGCTTGTGGGTTCCCGGTTGACAGCTGGTTGGCTACCGTGTGAACAGAATGCTGGACTAGATGGACCCTTCATCTGATCCAGCAGGGATCTTACGTTCTTATGTACTTGGCAAAAAGTGACTTTCATAGTAGACAAACAGAGCATTCTTATACGATGCCAGATAATTCACATTTACCCTGCTAACAGGATTCTCTTTCCCTTACACCCTGAGGTGGTGATTCCATTGGGGGATCCTCACTGGAAGCTAGGAGAAAAGTGCTTGAAGTGATGGAATGTATGGGAAGATACGGAGTGGGAGGATTCAACTTCCCTTACCCATCCACACTGCTTTATCACAAAAATTAAACACTTCCCTTACCACATAAGCTTAATCCTTCTTAAAAATTGTATAAATATGCCCTCTTGTGGTGAAAAAGACAGAGCGAGCCAAAATTCTCAGACACTAAATATTTTCAGTTATTAAAATGTGTGGTTTCACCACCAGGAGGCACCTACATGCAGTTATTAACAAACTTCTTAGAAAACTCCATAATGTGTAGGGATGTTGGAGAATTCCGCCATGGACTCCAGTGAGGCCGGATTCTTTAGAATCCGACCCCCCAAATTCCGTGGCGGAATGGACTACCCCCCCGCCACCCCCCGAAATCACCCCCCTGGAACGGACCTACTTGGCTCTGGCGGTGGCTCTGGGTCGTCTTCTGGCTGCTGCGGCCGCCATCTGCATCCCTGCCAAGCCGTGATAGGCTACGTAAGTATCTACGTAGCCTATCACGGCAAAAGGCAGGGACGCAAATGGCAGCCGCTATGATGGCCACCATTTGTGGCCACAGCAGCCCGGCTGTGGCCGGAAGTCCAGCTGTGGCCGGCCAGGGAGGATTCCAGGAGGGGAGGGACAGATCTCTGACCCCCTCCCACCGACCCCAGTGGACGGAGGTAAGTGGGCTTTCGTACACCCCTAATAATGCGTAAGCTCATCCTGTGATTGCTGAGGTTGCGGTTACATCTGATGAAGTGGATCAAGCCCACAAAAGCTAAAAAGAATATGGGTGCAATCATATGCATGTTTAGACAGAAAGAAGTCATACAACTCCCAGCATCCCCAGCCAGCACAGGATGTGAAATGTGAAACATTTGTGAAAGAATGCATTTATCACGTGCATCTTTTCACATGTTTGTGAAGGAACGCATTTATCATGTGCGGCAAAAAAATTAGTAAGTGGTGTGATTGCAAGCCAAACCACTTAGCAAAGGATGAATGCCCTCAGCTGAAGGCCCAGGTTCCCCCCTTACATTGCACAATCACCCAAACAGCCTTCTTGGCTGAGCTGAGCTGGTTCTCTGCCTGGCACTGATACACCCCAGAATATTCTGCTGTGATTGTGGGCATCAGGTGTGTGTGCTCTCCTTGGGGTTGCCAATGGTCTTGTGAGCAGGCTGGTGGTGTCACCCACTGGGGCCACCATAGGGTTTAATCTCCTTCCCCTTTCTGCAATTTTGAGACTGTAAGAGAAATAGAACTGGCTTACAATCGCCCTGAGATGGTGCCCATTGTTAAGGAAGCCTCTCTTAATGCCAAGATGCATTTGTGTCTATATTCTGGGATGGTGGTTTACACCAAGTCTGCGCATCTTGTGACCCGCTACGTAGAGGTCCCTAACCATTTTTAGGTCAACGGACACAAATTTGGAGTTTTGAGAGAGGGTTGTAGTCACTCTCATAAAATGGCTGAAACGGGGGGGGGGGGAGGGGGGTCATGCCTATTTGTATAATGGCTCCCATGGTGGGCACAGGCATCCAAAAAACACTCATTTCCCAGAAACCAAACTGGTGAGACTAAAAGAAAGGTAACCTGCCTAAGGACCTAAGTACAAGGGTGACATGGGAGCTGTGTTCCAAAACACAAATCCATTCTTTTGAACATTAAACATAAACATAAACTTTTCTAAATTTTATAAAATAAAATTTAAATATTTTTAAAGTAAAAATAAAAGGGTAAAATTTAAAAATGAAAAAAAATTAAAATCAGGAGGGGCAGGGAGCCTGAAGAGCACCAAGAAAGGAGTCTCTAGGTACACTGGGGCCCATGGGCAGCACTTTGGAGACCCCAGTGCTAAGACAAACATGGCCCAGCAACCATGTGTTATAGATAGGGATGCTGAAAAAATTCAAGGACTAAAATGAGCTCGGATTTCTAAGAATCTGACCTGGAGAATCCACTGCAGAGCGACCCCCTCAAGCTGCATGGAGTCCCTGGACTTTCGGATCTTTCTTTTCTTTTTACTTTCCTGAAATGTACGTATATTTATTTGCAGGAAAATACGCAAGTTTCTGCTGAGGAAAAGTGGAATGGAATGGGGGACAATACACTTGATGTTATGTACTAAGGTAAATTATGTAAATTGTTACAAAACCTCTTACAGAATTATTTGTGTATTCTTCCGCATGATGGGAAAAAAAATCCGCATCCGTCTGTGAGGGGACGACAGAACGAAAGGCGCCTGACAATCCGAGAAACACAGACGGAGGGAATTTTACACAGTCCGTCCATCCCTAGTTGTATCCTGTCTGGTTCTCGACAATCTCCTTTCCCCAGCTGGTAGCAAAAACAGGAGATTTGCAAAGCTTGCTGGGTCAGGTTGCACAGGCCTGGTTTATGCGGTGACTGACACACTGATTGGCCACTGAGGACACAGGTTCCTCATCTTGGGATCACGGAATCTGTCAATAGAGGGGAAAGTCACTGAGTGTTGAGAATGCTACTGCTTGAGAGCAACATCCTACATTACTGGAACGGGATCTCGGTAAGGGTGAATATAGGCAAAGGAGAGAGAAGAACCAAACCCAATTTGGTGGAAAACAGCCTCACATTTCAGGTTCACATACAGAAATGTCTCAAGCACATGTGTGTACTGGCAGTTTGCCCACGTACAATCTGTTCCTCTCCACCTGCTTCCTGTTTCCCACACAGTAAGTCCCCAATCTCCCAATCCACCCCAGATTCCAGTGCGCTTCTAATCAGACTTCCGCTTCCACTCTGAGGCCCTAGAACAGTCTTTAGCCAGCCTAATGAATTCCTCGAGAATCCTCCAAGTTCCTAGAGGAGTTCTGGAATGAGCTGGGGAATCAGTACTTGGGAGCGGAGTGGTACAGGTCAGTGAATGTCAAATCTCACCAGCTTGTCCAGGGCTTGAGATGCTCACTGAATCTGACATCCCGAGGGCGATCTATCGAAGGCGAATGGTGAGGGTAACGTATGGACTGCCAGGAAAGCCAAGAGCAGAAAGAAGGGTAGAGGTGGTGACAGTCTACAGGGGGATGAAAGGCTACCTAGAAGTAAAGGAACTACTCGCAGGTGAGCTCAAAATGGATGGTTTTCTGAACGGTTTCCCAAACAGATTTTTTAGGTAAGGACTTCGTGTGAGTCAGATAGGGAGGGCATGAAGGTGATGCCAGAGCCACAGGTGTGTCTCCAATTGCTGTGTTGCTGTCTCTATCTGGATGGCTCTATGTAGTTTATCACCTCAATAGGCCAGGAGATTTGGATTGCAGTCCTCAGCAGGTCCGTAGTGCCTGATAGGTGACAGTGACTGGCTTCCCTCAAACCAGCTCAGTTCTAGATCTGTGATACCTCTGTCAGCTCTGTGGAAACAAATGTCCCAACAAGGAGTCAGAAGAAAATTCATAGGCCATTGCCTGGGGAACAGCATAGTGAGATGTCTATTATGGATGGCCTCCTGTGATCCTTGTATCATTGCCAGCACACATCCCACCTCCAAAGCCCCTCATACTTTTGCTTTAACAAGAAATTTGTTTACAGCAGAGCTGAGGCAGAAATGGCTATGCACTTCTGTGCACCTTACTGTTAGCCAGTTAACTGCGCTGCACTGTAATGAAGGGAAGCCCTTGGACGGCCAGGAAGTATGTTAATGACTGGGGTAAACAGCACTTAAGGATGTATACCTGGCTGATAATGGGATCTTAATGATGATCCCATTCATGAGGCCCTGTAATACAGGTGGAACAAAGAGAAGGCCAAAAGATGTCCTGACATAGAGTGAGTTTTGCATTCTTCTCTAGGCATTGGTAGGGATCAGAAGATCCTGAACTCAGAATAGTTTGTACAAGAATGTAGAAACTGTCAATGAATGTTGGAGGCACTGCAGGATTCAACTAAAGTTCCTGTGACATCCCATCAACAGCCACAGATTGCTTAATACAGCTTTTTTTCTGTTCTTTTTTTGCATTATGAGGACCAGTTTGCAGTTGTAAAGAGAAAAGGAGCCATATATATTCAGGGATTGCACAACAGCCCAACAGATACATGAGAGGCACACAGCATGGATGGATGGTTAATTGTAGCTATTGCTCGCTAGCTTTTTAACTATTTGTTTATTATAATTTGCATATTACATTACATGGCTGGAACTGCAGTTTCATCTGTTATATGTTTGTAAGCCACCTAGGAAAGACATAGTCCTGTAAGGCACCCTACACATCCTTTACATAAAGGAACAAACTATATTGAAAGCTGCACAACGTGTACACTCATCATGCGATTCCTGAGCTCGTAGTCGAGCTGTGGAATTTTGCATTGCACACTCTAGTGCTACATTCAGCAACATAATCGCAGCCATGCAAATTTCCAGAGGTCCCATTAGCAAGTTGCACGTTTGGGAAATAATCTATTTAAACAACAACAGAACTAAGTTGAGATACTTGCTGGTGTTGATTGCAAGTCAATCCATGTAGCATATGATGAAGACCCTCTAGTGATGGCCCCAAAGGACACGCTCACCTCTTACAATGGAAGGAGGCCCCATCTCTTACATTGCACAGCCACCCAGGCATCCTTCCTGGCTGAGCCATGCGGATCCTCTGCCTGGCACTAATTTTCTCTGGAATCCTCTGAGCCAACCACCACCACCAGGTGTGTGTGCTCCTAGCTGAGCTCTGGGCTGCCGGTACTCTTGTTCTCCTTCATCCATGTCAGGGTGGGGTCCAGTCTGCCATCCACCTCGCAGAGCAGTCTGATAGCGTCACCTTCTCGGGCCACCGCAATGTCCAAATCTCCTTCTCCCTTGCGCACGGATTATCTGTGAAAGAAACAGAACTAGATTGGGGGGTCCTATTTTTAAGGACTTCTGTGCAACTGGGAACTGCGTGGAACTTCCTTACTGCATGGAAGCCCATATCTAGGAGGAACTATAAGCATGGTAGGCTGGTGGCTCCGATTTCAGTGGGGCTGTGCTTCCATTCTGGGTTTTGTCAGACCCAGCCAGGATGCTAAAGGAGCTATCCAAGGTGCTGAACCCAATCCCCAAAATCAGTCCAGCACTTTGGATAGCTTGACTGAAATCAGAGCCACCCGCCTCCACTGACTGTTAATACCTTATCACATTACCTTATCACATTATGCACAGGGTCTCCTTTCACACATTCAACTGGATGTGCCAACATTCAGTGGCCAGCGCATGGTCATACTCCTCTCCTGCCACCAAACATGCAGTGAATATGTGAGGATGTTTTCCAAGAAGGGCCACAATGCACTCCCCTGCATTTCTTGTGCCACCACCAGTTCCCCAATCCCTGTCTTCCCCACACACAGTGGAGGCAGGTGGCTCTGATTTCAGTGGGGCTGTGAATGCACTCCGGGTTTCACTCAGAACCAGCCAGAACTCTAAAGGAGCTGTCCAAAGTACTCAACCTATTTGGGGTGATAGGGTTCAGCGCCTTGGATAGCTCTGTTAGAGTTCTGTCTGGTTCTGTCTGAAGCCTGGAATGGATTCACAGCGCCGCCAAGATCAGAGTCTCCACTGCGCATGAACGCGCACGCACAAACACTTATGTAAACCATAAGGCTGCCACCCTTCTGTTGTTCCTTTTCAGAACACATGTATTCACAGCAAAAGCTACAGCAGAAACAGAAATATCATGTGCCTGTGCGTAGTTGGCTACAGCCTTCCCTGTTTTCCCCTCCCCAATTAAATTAGCTGTTCATAAGCCAGGTGTCGGTGTGCTTACCAAAACCCACCTGGGTTAACACAGAGGTTGTTAGTGCTTCAGCACCTGCTCCCCCCCCATCCAACCCCCCCATTGTGGTTGCCAGGCACACTATTGATTTACATCCCCATCGCACACTGAAGCTAGAGGATTGTCAGGTAATGTGATAAGGTATTAACAGCTCTGAAGGAGGTATAAATGGCTGCTAATGGCACCCTAATGCTGACCCCCCATGGCATTTCATTACATCTATTTTCAGTGTTGCAGCTGAGGGGGCATTCTGAGTGGGGCCAGTCCTGCCTCATAGCAGGGTGGGAGCAACCTGCTTTTGCCAGCACCACGAAAGGGGAGGGGGTCCATAGTCTTTCATTTTAGTATTGATTCTCTCATATAGCCTCTCTGTGCATTCTATCATTTGTTCCCTCCCCCCCCCACGCTGGAGTGTTGCCTCCACCCCATCACGACACCCAAAACAGAGCTGACGTCTCGCTCCAAATAGAGAGATGGCACCAGCTGTTCCTAAATGAGGAAACATGAAAGGTCTATTTCAGGCCCTGCAATGATGCAGAGGAACAGGAAGCACTAGGCTTGCATTTCCTGTGGTTTTCACATTATAACTGTCACATTCCTTCCTCCTCCCTTCGCAGTCAGCAAAATCTAGGAAACAAGGCTTCGGGCTACACTACTTTATTAGTTGACGACTAGCTTCTTTACAAATGCAGATTCTAGGAAACTCTCAGACTGCAATGAAACCGCTAATCCACACATCTAAGAATATCAGTACAGGAGCCAAAGTGGAAGTTAGAGAGGTTGCCAGAAGTTTGGGCAAGAACTTCTCAACCAGACTTGCTTGGCAGGGATGCCCCACCCTTAGGGTGGCTCCCTCCTACATTGGCTACCACGAGTGGCCAACCTGGCACAGCATCTGAGCCCTGCCCCTAACTATTCCCACTATGCTCTGTGACAGACCCTAGAGTCCCTCAAGACACGCCCCTCACACTCCTCCTCCTCCTCCAAATCGTGGGTTCTCATGGTGGAGGAAAGGGGGGGCATTCAGGCTCAGCCATCTGCGTGTCAAGGTCTTGGGATGAAAGTCTTGCCATATCTGAGCTCACTAAGGAGGGTGCCTGCCCCTGTTCTGGCTGTCCCCCCCCCCTTTTAAAATTTATTTATTAATTTAATTTAATTTCTATACCACCCAATAGCCAAAGCTCTCTGGGAGGTTCACAAAAATTAATTTCTTTAATTTGAATCTGAGCTGCCAGACATCTCCAGATGCCCAGATTCATTCCTGACAATAACCATGTTCGAAGAATCTGATAAAATTGTCGAGCAGGGGTGGGAAACCTCTTTCGGCCAAAGGACCGAAGGTCTCGGGGGCAGCATTCCAGTGGTGGGTGAGGATGAAGGTAAAAGGAGATGAGGCAAAAGGCAAAAATGGTGGGGCCCAAACCACCAAAAATGCCAGCATGTTTTAGCTTAAAGCTCTTACTGCCAAGAACTAAGCCACAACTAAGGATGCCTCTCCTGGCATTTCAGCTTTTTAGAATGGGCTAAACCTGCAAAATCCAGGAAGCCACCAAACAATCAGGAGTGTGATGAAAGGGGACCGAGCCATTCTCGGAGTCCCGAAGGAGGGCCAGGTTTGGCCCATGCCCCTGCAGTTCCCAACTCCTGCTGTAGAGACAGCTTTTTCCATCCCTATAGCCCAGTGTGAAAGAGAACATAGGAAAGAAAGAAGCAAATAAAGTAGAAAACCTCTTGCCTATCACAAAACCTTGAAGTGAAGAGTGTGCAACCTTGTTGGTTAAATAAGTATATTTTAAATCTCCTCTCCCCATTCTAAAATAGTACTTATAAATGTATTACATTTATATCCCACTATTCTTCCATTGTGGAACTCAAGGTGGCTACATGTGGTTCCCAGGTGGTCTCCCCTCCAAACATTGACCAGGCCCGGACCTACTTAGCTTCACCATGGTGGCTGCCTCATGTGCCTTCAGACTACGCCCTGGGATCATCCCCTTATCTTCAGGTCGGGCATCATTGATACCGAAGGAGCAGCTGCTTTGCGCTGGATCCCTGAAATGGAAACAAAACGCAGCAGATCTCTCAAGCGTCTGTCTTTTGTCACTGGAGGCCACAAGGCAACCTGGGGTGCAATGGTGGCTCAGGAAGAAATCAAACGAGGAACCTCTCTCATACTTAAACCAGTTTGTTGTTGTTTATTCAGTCAGTCGCTTCCGACTCTTCGTGACTTCATGGACCAGCCCATGCCAGAGCTTCCTGTCGGCCGTCTTCACCCCCAGCTCCCCCAAGGTCGAGCCCGTCACCTCCAGAATATCATCCATCCACCTTGCCCTTGGTCAGCCCCTCTTCCTTTTGCCTTCCACTTTCCCTAGCATCAGCATCTTCTCCAGGGTATCCTGTCTTCTCATTATGTGGCCAAAGTACTTCAGTTTTGCCTTTAAGATCATTCCCTCAAGTGAACGGTCTGGCTTTATTTCCTGGAGTATGGACTGGTTTGATCTTCTTGCAGTCCAGGGCACTCTCAGAATTTTCCTCCAGCACCACAGTTCAAAAGCATCTATCTTCCTTCGCTCAGCCTTCCTTATGGTCCAGCTCTCACAGACATAGGTTACTACGGGGAATACCATTGCTTTAACTATGCGGACCTTTGTTGTCAGTGTGATGTCTCTGCTCTTAACTATTTTATCAAGATTTGTCATTGCTCTCCTCCCAAGAAGTAAACGTCTTCTGATTTCCTGGCTGCAGTCAGTGTCTGCAGTAATCTTTGCACCTAGAAAGACAAAGTCTGTCACTGCCTCCACATTTTCTCCCTCTATTTGCCAGTTATCAATCAAGCTGGTTGCCATAATCTTGGTTTTTTGAAGTTTAACTGCAAGCCAGCTTTTGCACTTTCATCTTTCACCTTCGTCATGAGGTTCCTCAGCTCCTCCTCGCTTTCAGCCATCAAAGTGGTATCATCTGCATATCTGAGATTGTTAATGTTTCTTCCAGCGATTTTAACTCCAGCCTTGGCTTCATGAAGCCCAGCATGTCGCATGATGTGTTCTGTGTACAGGTTGAATAGGTAGGGTGAGAGTATACAACCCTGCTGTACTCCTTTCCCAATCTTAAACAAGTCCGTTAAGTCCGTTGTTCCGTGGTCTGTTCTTACCGTTGCTACTTGGTCGTTATACAGATTCCTCAGGAGGCAGACAAGATGACTTGGTATCCCCATACCACCAAGAACTTGCCACAATTTGTTATGATCCACACAAAGGCTTTAGAATACGCAATAAAACAGAAATAGATGTTTTTCTGAAACTCCCTGGCTTTCTCCATTATCCAGTGGATATTGGCAATTTCGTCTCTAGTTCCTCTGCCTTTTCTAAACCCAGCTTGTACATCTGGCAATTCTCATTCCATGAATTGCTGGAGTCTACCTTGCAAGATCTTGAGGATTACCTTACTGGTATGTGAAGTAAGTGCCACTGTTCAATAGCTGGAACATTCTTTGGTGCTTCCCTTTTTTGGTATGGGGATATAAGTTGATTTTTTCCAATCTGTTGGCCAATCTTGTGTTTTCCAAATTTGCTGGCATATGGCATGCATCACCTTGACAGCATCATCTTGCAAGATTTTAAACTGTTCAGCTGGGATACCATCATCTCCTGCTGCCTTGTTATTAGCAATGCTTCTTAAGGCCCATTCAACCTCACTCTTCAGGATGTCTGGATCTAGCTCACTGACCACACAATCAAATCTATCCCTGATATTATTATACTTCCTATACAGATCTTCCGTATATTCTTGCCACCTTTCCTTGATCTCTTCTGCTTCTGTTAGGTGCTTGCCATCTTTGTTTTTGATCATACCCATTTTTGCCTGGAATTTACCTCCAATGTTTCTAATTTTCTGGAAGAGGTCTCTTGTCCTTCCTATTCTATTATCTTCTTCTGCTTCCGCGCGTTGCTTGTTTAAAAATAATTCCTGATCTCTTCTGGCTAACCTCTGGAATTTTGCATTTAATTGGGCATATCTCCCCCTATCACTGTTGCCTTTTGTTTTCCTTCTTTCTTGGGCTGTTTCCAGTGTCTCAGCAGACAGCCATCTTGCCTTCTTGGTTTTCTTTTCCTTTGGGATGTTTTTTGTTGCCGCCTCCTGAACAATGTTGCGAACTTCTGTCCGTAGTTCTTCTGGGACCTATCTACTAAATCTAGTCCCTTAAATCTATTCTTCACCTCCATTGCATATTCATTAGGAATATTAGTGAGCTAATATCTAACTGATCTGTGGGTCTTCCCTATTCTCTTGAGTCTGATCCTAACTTGTGCAATAAGAAGTTCGTGATCTGACCTACAATCAGCTCCAGGTCTTGTTTTTACCGACAGCATAGATGTCCGCCACCTTTGGCTACAAAGGATGTAGTCAATCTGATTTCGGTGTCGACCGTCTGGTGAAGTCCATGTATAAAGTCATCTTTTAGGTTGTTGGAAGAGAGTGTTTGTTATGCACAGCGAGTTGTCTTGGCAAAATTCTATCAGCCTATGTCCTGCTTCATTTTGTTCTCCCAGACCATGCTTGCCTGTAATTCCACGTGTCGTTTGACTACCCACCTTAGCATTCCAGTCTCCTGTAATGAAAATAACGTCTTTTTTTGGCGTACTATCCAGTAGGTGCTGCAGATCCTCATAGAACTGATCTACTTTTGCTTCTTCAGCATCTGTGGTTGGGGCGTATATTTGGATCACTGTGATGTTAAATGGCTTACCCTGAATTTGAATTGAGATCATTCTGTCATTTTTGGATTGTATCCAAGCACTGCTTTAGCCACTTTATTATTAATTATGAAGGCTACTCCATTTCTTCTGTGGTCCGCTTGTCCACAGTAGTAGATCTGGTGGTCATTTGACGTGAAGTGGCCCATTCCAGTCCATTTCAGTTCACTGACACCCAAAATGTCTATATTTAATCTTGACATCTCCCCAATAACCACATCCAATTTGCCCTGGCTCACAGATCTTACATTCCAGGTTCCTATGGTGTGTTGATCTTTAGAACATTGGATTCGTCGTTCACCACCAGCACCATCGGCTGCTAGCTGTCCTTTCGGCTTTGAGCTAGCTGCGTCATCACATCTGGGGCTAGGACAAATTCCTGGAGAAGTCTATCAGTGGCTACTAGTCTTGATGGCTCTGTGTTACCTCCAGTACCACAGGCAGTGAGCCTATGTACACACCAGTTCCTGGGGGACATGGGTAGGAGGGTGCTGTTGAGCTCATGCCCTGCTTGTGGGTTCCTGGTCAACAGCTGGTTGGCCACTGTGTGAACAGAATGCTGGACTAGATGGACCCTTGGTCTGATCCAGTATGGCTCTCCTTATGTTCTCATGTTCTTATGTTCCCCCTGTTCCTCTCTTGTCTCTCTTGATAAGGAAGAAAAATTACTTCTCCAGTACCAGAGGCAGTGAGCCTATGTATACCAGTTGCTGGGGAATATGGGCAGGAGGGTGCTGCTGTGCTCATGCCCTGCTTGTGGGTTCCTAGTTGACAGCTGGTTGGCCACTGTGTGAACAGAATGCTGGACTAGATGGACCCTTTGTCTGATCCAGCACGGCCCTTATGTCCTTATGTCCTTGGCAAAAAAAAATGACTTTCATAGTAGTTTGCATGGAAAAGACTGAACTCCTCAAGCTCCCCTGCTCCAAGGATCACACGATACATGTGGCAGAAGATTTGGGATCCCTGAATTTGAATCCTTTGGATAATCACCCTGAGCTTGTGACTGATAAAAGGAGCAACAGGAGAAAAATGAGGCGCAAACTTTATTCAGTTGAACATTCGGAGCTAAGAAACTCTTGGGAGGTCATCGAGTCCTTTCTGAATTATGTAATAGTCTGATTTTCTAGAGGACTTGTTGTTGTTCAGTCGTTCAGTCGTGTCCGACTCTTCGTGACCCCATTGACCATAGCACGCCAGGCCTTCCTGTCCTGCGCTCTCTCCCGGAGCGTGCTCAAGTTCATATTCATTGCATCCGTGATGCTATCTAGCCATCTCATCCTCTGCCGTCCCCTTCTCCTTTTGCCTTCAGTCTAGAGGACTACTTATATTCAAAAGTACGATCAACCCTGGCTTAAGAGACAGGGGCGGGGGGGGGGGCAGGGGTTGATGCAGATTGTAAGGCTGTCAAGTGCCAGCTAAGATACTAGCAAGAAGCCAGGGTGAATTATCTATGGATGCAGCACTTTGAACTAGGGAACAGCCATAGAACAACTGTCCACATTACCTTTTGTGACAGTGACTATTTTTGGAACACTATAAAATGGGGTGATTGGGATTATTTAATGGGAATCGGGGGTAGGGGCTGTGGCTTTTATAAATGGGCCCCTACTACCCCCCCTCCGCCAATAATTGGAGTACTGATTAAGAAATATACCAGTGTGAGAGCCCATGTGGCACAGCAGTTAGAGTGGTGGGTTGGGACTCAGGAGGTCCAGGTTCTAGTCCCTACTCGGTCATGAAGCTCACTAGGTGACTTTGGGCCAGTCACCGACTCTCAGCCTCACCTACCTCACAGGGTTGATGTGAGGATAAAATGGAGAGGAGGATCATGTAAGCCTCCTTGAGTTCCTTGCAAGAAGAAAAAAGGTGGGCTATAATTGTAAAAATAAAAATATATATACAGCCCCCCCATCCCACTTGACCCCAGCTATCCACTGTTACATGATTTACACAACATTTATAAGAATACTTTTTTATATTATAAGAATACATAAGAATACAGTTATAAGAATACAAATGTTTTTGAAAATTTCAAACACCTCTGGACAGATGTAGAAAAAGTATCAAGACATAAAGGCTCGGGTTCAGTTTTGGAAATTACTTTCCGCTAAGGATAATTGCTTGAAATATCTCTCTTTCTTGCTTATTTACCTATTACACTTTTATACCAACCTTCCTACAAGCAGCTCAAGGTTGCATATGTAGTTTCCCCACCACCTGCATAATTTTATACTCACAACAACCCTGAGAGGTAGATCTGGTTGACAGATAATGCCTGGTCCAAGGTCACCCATGAACTCCATGGACGGCTGGGACTTCAACACAGCACTTCCTGTCCCTCGTTTGAAACGTGAAAACAATTTCCCCCAACCTGGTGTCCTCCAGATGTTTTGGACTACAACTCCCATCATCCCTAACCACTGGCCATGCTGATGGGCATGGTAGTTTAAAACATCTGGGGGGCATCAGCTTGGGGAAGGCTGCTCTAGAACTACTGTACAACACATCATACCACAAACATGGTTGAATACCCAGGGATCCAAACCCAGACTTTGAAGACTTAAGTGTCAAGAATGGATCATCCTTTCCCTTCGCAACCAGCACCACAATAGGCACAGCTTCAGGCTAATACAACTTTATTTTCCTAGAGACTAGCCTCTCTACAAATGCAGATTCAAGGAAACTCTCAGACTGTCCCAGGCCCTAACAACTAATCAACAATCTCTAAGCAGAGGAGATGAACCAGGGGATAGAGAAGTTACCGGCAGTTTGGGTAGGAACCCCGTAGCCCAACTAGCTTCGCAGGGATGCCCCTCCCTTGGAGTGGCTCCCTCCTACGTTGGCTTCCAAGACTGGCCATCCAAGTGGAGCTTCTGAGCCCTGTCCCTAACTTTTCCCGCTTTGCTTTGTGACGCACCCTAGCATCTCTCAAGTCACACCCCCCCCCCGAAACTCAAATTCCCACAGTGGAGGGAGGGGGCAGAGACTCAGCCTGTGCCATCTGTTTGTCACAGCCATTGGAGGAAACCCTCCCAGCATCTAGGCACTCTAGGGAGGGTCCCTCCCCCATGCCTTGATCTAGCAGTTCCAATCAGAGCTGCAAGACATCTGAAAAGGCTGGGACTCATCCCTGGCATCAAGTACTCAAAATTGTCTTCCTTGGATGGATGAATCTGTCAGTTTTGCTTTCTTTCTTTTTTGAAATCTCAAGTTCCTTCCACTGTTTATTAAGACATTTGAAAATCTTGATAAATTCTTATTAAAAAAAATGAACTAAAAAAAATTCTCACCCAGTGAGGTAAAGATCATAATGAGAGAAGGTTACAACAGCTGGGATTGTTTAGCTTAGAAAAAGGGAGACATGATAGAGGCCTACAAAATTATGCAAGGTGTGGAGAATGTGGATAGGGAGACATTTTTTTCTCTCTCTCTCAAAATACTAGAACCTGGGGTCATCCTATGAAGTGGACTGGTGGGAAATTCAGGACAGATAAAAGGAAATACTTCTTCACACAGTGCATAGTTAAGCTATGGAATTCGCTACCACAAGATGTAGTGATGGCCACCAATTTGGATGGCTTTAAAAGGGGGTTAGACAAATTCCTGGAGAAGTCTATCAATGGCTACTAGTCCTGATGGCTATGTGCTACCTCCAGTACCACAGGCAGTGAGCCTATACACACCAGTTGCTGGGGAACATGCGTGGGAGGGTGCTGTTGAGCTCATGCCCTGCTTGTGGGTTCCTGGTCAACAGCTGGTTGGCCATTGTGTGAACAGAATGCTGGACTAGATGGACCCTTGGACTGATCCAGCATGGCTCTTCTTATGTGCTTATGTTCTCCTAATGAACCGATAGTTCTAGAATGTTTCTGCCTGTAAGCTGTATTCCTTGAAGGGTTGTTTTGGATATTTGTGATATTGTAAGACAAGGGTGTTGAACCTATTCCAGCCGGAGGGCCAAATTCCATTTCGGAGAAGTTCTCGGGGGCTTCATCCCATTGGTGGGTGGGGCCAAAGGCAAAAGGGGCGGAGCCAAAAATACCAGCATATTTTAGCTTCAAGTTTTTACTGCCAGTAACTGAACCGTAGGAGAGGCATTCCAATCTTTTAGAATGGGGGAAAACTGCACAAAAGCCAGGAAATCATCTAAACTATCAGTGGTGGTCAGTTGAAAGGGGGGGTATTGGGGAAAAGGGGTGCCAGGGGAAAGGGTGCATGGTTACCTCTGGAATTCTGGAAGGCCAGCTTGATACCCTAGGTGGGCTGAATTTGGCCTCCAGTTCTGAGGTTCTGCAACCCTGTTGTTAAGGCTATTGTATAGTTATGCAATACTTATTGATTGGTTGATTCCCTTGTGATAGATAAAACTCAAACTTGCCTGTTCTGGATGGGGTTGCACTCCCTCTGAAAGATCAGATTTGTAGTCTGTAGGGATGTATGAATCCCCCTTACCTTTATTTCGCTGGGGGTTGACCGAGGGGGGGGAGGTGATCCGTTCCTCCCCCCGGAATCATCTACGGGGGGGAGGCGATCCGTTCCTCCCCCCCCCCCGGAATCCTCTTCGGCCGGCTCCGCTCCGCGGCAATTCCACAGAGCCGCCGGCTGGCTCCAAAGCCCCAGCGATACAGCCGCCACGGTCGTATCGCTGGGGTAGGTAGGGTGAGTCTCCAGATGCAAATGGCATCCGGGACGCCATTTGCGGCCATCAAGGCCTTAGTTTAAGGCAAATGCAGCCATTTACGGCTGCATTTACCTTAAACTAAGGCCTTTACGGCCGCAAATGGCATCCTGGATGCCATTTGCATCCTCAGTCAGTCCGCGCAGCCAGTGATACAGCCATGGCGGCCGTATTGCTGGGGCTTCGGAGCCGGCAGCAGGGAGGATCCACGGGTGAGGACTTCACCCTGCAGGAGAAGGTAGGAGATCCGATCCTCCACGGACTTTGGGGGTCCAGATTCTATTGGGGTCCGTGGAGGATTTCTCCAACATCCCTAGTAGTCTGGGGTTACTCCTAGATCCAGCACTGTTGCTGAAGGCCCAAGCAGCCACTGTGGCTCAGCATGTCTTTTCCCAGCTTTGGCTGGTTTACCAGCTATGGCTTCTCCTGGACAGGGATAGCTTGGACACAGTGGTACAGGCATTAGTAACCTCAAGACTGGATTGCTGCAATGCGCTCTATGTGGGGCTGCCCTTGAGGCTGGTCCAGAAGCTGGAAGTAGTGCAGAACACAGCAGCTTGGCTGTTGTCAGAAGCTGCCCCTTTTCAGCTTTTTATCTTGTTGTTCACCTCTCTGAAATCTTTGATGTGGAGTGGTATATAAATATTGTAAATAAATACAATAAAACAAATAAAATGCCCTGTGCTTGCATGAGGGAAATGAAGCATTCACAGGGCCTAACTAGACTTCCTGGTTTCTCCCAACCTGCATCTCCCCAGTAACATTCTCAGTGTGACATCATTGCCTTCCGAATGTCCCTGCTTTGCCCCATTTCATTGGCTGCCATTTCCAGGGGATGGGGAAATGACGTCAAGTTTCTTTTATCAGACCGTCCCAAGGAGACGCTAGTGCCTGCCAGTTACTCACCCCCCATAACATGTCCTGATTGATCGATCTCAAGTTGCTTGCTAGAACAGTGAAACTTCATGATAGATCACCAGATCATCTATCAATTTCCAGAAGCTTCTCTTTTCTATTCATCATGCCTACCTTTACAGAGAAAAGCAAGGACCAGAATAATCATCGTGACTGTCAAGGAGACAAGATTCTCCTTCTCCTCCCAGGGGGAATCCACAAGGCACCAGGTTGTCCTGTCCTTTTGGCACCTTATTGGAACCGGTGCTTTCTTTCTTGGGGAAGAAATCTGCAGCAAAGCAACGTGACAAGGAAAAACACAAGGCAGATGTCAAGTCCCTTACTTCGAAAGAACAGCTTACTTTTTGTAGGACCCAAATTGCAGGTTGTTACTTGCAGAAAAGGGAAACCCAGAACTGGAAACAAAAAGGAAAGTAAGCCCAACAGCAGTCCAAGGGTGGAGTCCTTAGCCCCATACCAACATGGTGAACTTAACGTTTAACCCTGTAAGTTCTCATTACCGCAATAGGAACTGCCTTATACGAGCTGTGTCGGCCCCAGGTTTTTGAAGGCATTTAGGCAATACCTCAATGGGCCCCCAGTGAGTCTACCATCTCACCACCATTGTCACCAACTGCTACTGCTCCTCATTCCTTTTGTCACCTTTGCTACCCCTTGCTTCCTTGACAGTCAGAGAGCCAGTGAGCAAGTAGGCACTAGCATCCAGTGGAGCCTGGTTGCTCCGATTTCACTGGGGCTATGAATCCATTATGGGTTTCAGTCAGGACCAGCCAGAGCTTGAAACTTATCCAATGTGCTGAACTCATTTGGGGGATAGGGTTTGGCACTTTAGATAGCTCCTTTAGACTTCTGTCTGGTTCTGACCGCAATCCAGAATGGATTTGCAGCCCCACCACAATTGGAGCCACCAGCCAATGGTGGTGGTTGCAATGGTTGCAATGGTGGAGATGAGAAGCAGCTCTAGGGAGCTCTTGTCACTGGGCCCCCCCACTGGGGTGTGTGGACCTTGGCAGCTGCCCAATGCTAGCCTTGTATTTGAGGCACTTGTCCACTTACCTTAGTATTGTCCACACTAACTGGCAGCAGCTCTTCAGGGTCTTGGGAAGGGTTTTCCCATCCCCTGCTGTGCTGCCTGATCCTTTTAACTGGAGATGCTGAGGGCTGAACCTGTCATCTCCTGCATGGTAAACGTTTGCTCGGCCGTTGAGCTACGGCCCCTCCCCAAACTTCCTAAGGTACCAGACTGCCTTCCCCAAACCCTGACATGCAAGAAAGTTATCTGACCAGCCTTCCCCAACCCAGTGTCTTCCAGATGCTTTGGACTACAACTCCCATCATCCCTGACTATTGGCAATGATGGCTGGGAGTTGTAGTCCAAAACCTCTGGAAGGTGCTTATGTTCTTATTGAAAATCTAAACCTCTGCCCCTTTCCAACTAAACACACATACACACCCACACGAGAAATGAAAATATAGTAAATGTCAGGTGACTCACGTTTTTCCCCCTAGCATCCCAAAATGGCCACTTGAGGTGTCTGTATTACCTTACCTCATGAAATACGTTTGTCCGCTGTATTTTAGAGACAGGTATTAAGCTTTGCTGAGATAATTCATGTAAAGGGCTTCTCGCACTTAGTCAAAAAGCAGAAGTGCTATATAGATAATAAGCATTATTATTTACAAGCACAGGAGAGTGGTTCAGAGCGAGCTGAACTAAATTGGAGCACTTGGGTAATTTGGAAAGAGGCAGGTGTTCCCGACGCTGCCAGCGAAAATCTGACAGAATTGTCCTTGGGAATGAGGAAAACACTTGAACACCCCAGCTTAAGTTGTTATGCCTAAGTTGTTGGGGTGTTTCGCTTGGCTTTATGTTTCTGAAAAAGTAAACCTTCTGATAGGGCCCACGACATACAACAAGGAGTGCTCAATCTCTGGTAAAACTGGAGTGCCACATGGAGGTTTTGAAGACAGTTAGATGGGTTGGAAGAATATTCATTTCTTGAAGCTTATTGCTAGAGCTGTGTGCAAATGGCCTCTCAAAATTCTCCACCCTAGTTGTGGGCAAAGAAATTGGGAGAACAATTTTGCCAGATTTTTCCAAGGGGAAGAGGAATTCTCCAATGATTTCTCACAGGCAGGACTCGCCATTGGCAAGGGGTGCAGCACAGTGTGTTTCATTTTCCCTTCAGGGTTTTCATTTCTTTGTTTGCACTGCCTCTGCAATCGGTAACAGCACCATGTCGGCAGCCTGACCCCCATTTTGCATCCTCCACATTACCCCATACCTAGCATCATTCCAGCACATGAGGTGGGGAGAGGGTGGGCTGGGGGGAATGCAGCCACCACAAAAAATAGCGGTGAAGAAAATTTGGAGAAAATTCAGCAAAATAAGGACTTTACTCCGTGTGAGTGTGCGTTTCTTTTATACATCTCTCCATTGTTCTGCAGTCTCCCAGGCTGCCTGCACTTTCCGATCCAAATAAGGAATTACCTCACAATGTCTTCCCCTGGGAGGGAAGCATGGGAAGCCAAGGAGGCTACAGGCTGCCAGATAGATGGCAGGTACAACAAAAAACAGGACACTCAGGCACACTCCTCAACCACCTCATAAGTAAGGTAAGCACAAGACCCCTGAACCCAAACTCATAAGAATTTCTCAAGAATGTCATCTCCTTTGAAGTTCTTTTCACAAGCAATTCCTTTCCTATCAAATTGAGAATGGTTGAAAAATATGTTGGAGAAAGTTTCGGCACAGCACAACTTATTGCTAGGTATTATAAAATTCCATCATGTCAAGCCGTTAGAACTCCCACACAGCCTTGACAGAGTCAGTCACCACCCCAACCTGGAAGCTGCTGCGGGCCCAGTTCCGCCACCTCACCGTATCCCCCTTTCCTTCTGAGCTGCAACACTGATTCTGCTTCTGTTGTCCACATGCTGCTGGAATCACTGCATCTTCCTCCTCCTGTCTCGCTACTGTGTGTGGGGAGATCTCGCCTACCTGCTCATCCGTTGATGGCAGACTTTTGTAGGATGGAGGGATAAGAGGATAAGAGAGAGGAGCCAGGGCCACCCACTGCAAGAAAAAGGCCTACAGGCATGGTGAGGGGCCAGTGCCAAGGGCCGACGTAAACCTGGCACCAGCCCTATCAGTTCCCCTTGTAAGAAAGGGTCCTGGAGGCTCACGATGTCTTGTCAACCTGGAGTGAGGAACCTCTTTCAGCCAGAGGGCAAATTCAGTTCCGGAGAACCTCTTGGGGGCTGCATTCCAGCGGTGGGCATGGCAAAAGGGGTGGTGAGACAGTGTTTTTCTTAAATATATTTTTTCTTTTAATTTGTTGTTGTTCAGTTGTTAAGTCGTGTCCGACTCTTTGTGACCCCATGGACCATAGCACACCAGGCCTTCCTGTCCTCCACCCTCTCCCCGAGTGTGCTCAAGTTCATATTCATTGCATGGGTGATGCTATCTAGCCATCTCATCCGCTGCCGTCCCCTTCTCCTTTTGCCTTCAATCTTTCCCAGCATCAGAGTCTTTTCCAGTGACTTTTCTCTTCGCATTAGGTGGCCAAAATATTTGAGCTTCAGCTTCAGGATCTGTCCTTCCAATGAGCACTCAGGGTTGATTTCCTTTAGGATTGACTGATTTGACCTCTTTGCAATCCAGGGGACTCGTAAGAGTCTTCTTCAGCACCACAGTTCGAAAGCATCAATCCTTCAGTGCTCAGCCTTCCTTATAGTCCAGCTCTCACAGCCATATGTTGCTACTGGGAAAACCATAGCTTTGATTATACGAACCTTTGTTTGTAAGGTGATGTCTCTGCTTCTTACTATGCTGTCCAGGTTTGCCATAGCTTTCCTCCCAAGGAGCAAGCGTCTTTTAATTTCATGGCTACAGTCACCATCTGCGGTGATCTTGGAGCCCAAGAAAATAAAATCTGTCACTGCTTCCATGTCTTCCCCTTCCATATGCCAGGAAGTGATGGGGCCAGATGCCATGATTTTAGTTTTGTTAATGTTGAGTTTCAAACCAGCTTTTGCACTCTCCACTTTCACCCTCAACAAGAGGCTCTTGAGATCCTTTTCACTTTCTGCCATTAGGCTGGTATTGTCTGCGTATCTGAGGTTGTTGATAATTCTCCCGGCAATCTTAATTCCGACCTGTGATTCATCCAACCCA
Source organism: Heloderma suspectum (assembly GCF_057233095.1). Taxonomy (NCBI): domain Eukaryota; kingdom Metazoa; phylum Chordata; class Lepidosauria; order Squamata; family Helodermatidae; genus Heloderma; species Heloderma suspectum. The sequence goes on from NC_139467.1 coordinate 15,742,957, forward strand.
GCATTTTTCATGATGTACTCTGCATATAAGTTAAATAAGCAGGGCGACAATATACAGCCTTGTCATACTCCTTTCCCAATTTTGAACCAATCAGTTGTTCCATGTCCGGTTCTTACTGTTGCTTCTTGACCCTTGTACAGGTTTCTCAGGAGGCAGGTAAGGTGGTCTGGTACTCCCATCTCTTTCAGAATTTGCCACAGTTTGTTGTGATCCACACAATCAAAGGCTTTAGTGTAGTCAATGAAGCAGAAATAGACGTTTTTCTGGAATTCTCTTGCTTTCTCCATGATCCAGCGAATTTTGGCCATTTGATCTCTAGTTCCTCTGCCTCTTCGAAACCCAGCTTGTGCTTCTGGTAGTTCTCAGTTCACATACTGCTGAAGCCTAGCTTGTAGGATTTTGACCATAACCTTGCTGGCATGTGAAATGAGCACAATTGTACGGTAGTTTGAGCACTCTTTGGCATTGCCCTTCTTTGGAATTGGAATGTAAACTGACCTTTTCCAGGTTTGTGGCCATTGTTGAGTGTTCCAAATCTGTTGGCATATTGAGTGCAGCACTTTAACAGCATCATCTTTTAGGATTTTAAATAGTTCAGCTGGAATACTGTCATCTCTGCTAGCTTTGTTGTTAGTAATGCTTCCTAAGGCCCACTTGACTTCACTCTCGAGGATGTCGGGCTCAAGTACAGTGAGCGCACTATCATGGCTATCAGGGACATTCAGATCTTTCCTGTATAGTTCTTCTGTGTATTCTTTCCACCTCTTCTTAATCTCATCTGCTTCTGTTATGTCCCCGCCTTCTTTGTCCTTTATCATGCCTGGCTTTGCACAAAACGTTCCCTTGAGATCTCCGATTTTCTTGAAGAGATCTCTAGTCTTCCCATTCTATTGTTTTCATTGATTTCTTTGCATTGTTCATTTAAGAAGGCCTTCTTGTCTCTCCTTGATATTCTCTGGAACTCTGCATTCAGTTGGGTATATCTTCCCCTTTCTCCCTTGCTTTTTGCTTCCCTTCTTGCCTCAGCTACTTGTAAAGCCTCATCAGACAGCCACTTTGCTTTCTTGCATTTCTTTTTCTTTGGGATGGATTTCGTTGCTGCCTCCTGAACGATGTTACGGACCTCCGTCCATAGTTCCTCAGGCACTCTGTCTATCAGGTCTAATCCCTGAAATCTATTCCTCACCTCCACTGTATATTCATAAGGGATATGATTTAGGTCGTACCTGAATGGTTTAGTGGTTTTCCCTACGTTCTTCAATTTAAGCCAAAATTTTGCAATAAGAAGCTCATGATCTGAGCCACATTCAGCTCCAGGTCTTGTTTTTACTGACTGTATAGAGCTTCTCCATCTTTGGCGACAAAGTACATAATCAATCTGATTTCGATATTGACCATCTGGTGATGTCCACGTGTAGAGTCGCCTCTTGTGCTGTTGGAAAAGCATGTTTGCTATGATCTTTCTTTTAATACCTATACCCAATTACATCTCTCTCTCTCCCTCCCTCCCTTTCTATGTATCTTTTAGTTTGTTCATTTATTTTCTCTTCCTTTAATTAATCTTTACTTGATTTCTGTCAATAAAGATAATTTCTCTCTAAAGCTTTCCCTTTAAGCCTTTTTCTCTCCCTTTAAGTTTTCCTTTTCTAGACAATTTATAAACGATCTTGTAGGATTGAAAGATGCCTTGGTTAACTTTCCATGATCCCGTTATCGCCTGTGTAAAATTATCAACATTTGTAACTGAATGCAAAATACTGAAAATACCAGCATATTTTAAGCTTAAAGCTCTTAAGCTCTTACTGCCAAGAACTAAGCCTTAGAAGAGGCATTTCAACCTTTTAGAAGTGTGTGTGTGTGTGGGGGGGGGGCAATCTACATTACAACTTTAAACTGGTTTCAAACCGGTTTATCTAAAGGGATCCCACAGTTTCATGAGGGTACTGAGAATTCTTTCCCCTGCCAAAGCGGCCCCTCTTCCTAGAGCCCCTCTTCCCAGGAATCCTGTATTTGGTAGCCGTAATCGCTAAAAACAGGTTTGAAACCAGTTTAAAGTTGTAATGTAGATTGCCCCTGTGTGTGGCAGTGGTGGGGACTGCAAAAAAGCTGGAAGACTGCCAAATGGTCAGAGGTCAGCAGATGGGGGTGTGGCCAGGGCCTGGCTGGAGCACCCCGGAGGGCCGCATTGGGCACCAGGTGGGCCTGAGGTTCCTCACCCGTGTTGTAAACAATCTGATCATTTGCAAATGTGGTGACTGAGCAGGCATCAACCGGGGTGCAGACGCAAGCACACAGGGCCAGCCTGCATGTTACAATGACTAAGTGGAGACCGCTTAAACCAGGCTGCTTGGCGCTGGCTTCACATGCCAATTGCCCTTGCATGCAGTTTGATAAGTGTTTTGTGCCAATCACACAGACTGTTTCCATGCCAGCGCTCCATGTTCTCGGGACAACACAGGTGATGAGCCATTCCACAGCAAACTAAGATCGCCCCTCCAAATAAGGCAAGGGGTTTCAATTGGGCTTCCCCCTTCTTTTTCATTCCCAACACTTTCCCAGTAAGGTGACTGGGTGCAAAGAGGCTGAGTGCCCTGTACTTTTAGTAGCAGACTAGAAAAGGCAATTTTGGCAGCTGCAGCTTTTGCCATTCCAGCTGCACTTATGAAAAAAATCCCTCTACTATGCAACTACTAATAGTACAATAGGACCAAATTAGGCATGACATTAATTGCTTGAATGCCATTAACTTGAAAATGATTTTTTTTAAAAAAATGTAAACAGCAGCTTCGGGGCCAGTTGGGCTGAGAAGGATTTGGACCGTGAGGAGAGGGAGTTTAATCCTCTCCCATCTGCCACACTCCCAACAAAAATTGCTGGATCTATTTGCACCAGAAGGGCAGTTGCCTTTGGGGCCAATGGAGGCCTCCCTCCCAACACAAATAGCAGTTTTGGAGGGGGAGGATTTTCATCAGAACCACAGCAGGATCCCAATCCTTCTCAGTCCCCCACTTCACCTGCTTCTTGCATTTTTTAAAAATTACTATTTAATTTATATTATTTATTTTTTAAGAGATCTACAGCCTGCTTTTCCAGGGTAAAAAAAACTCTCACAAAGCACACGTGAACAACACACACACAATTAATGTCATGCCTAGCACGGCCCACCCTTTTGTCCCCCAGTGCATCTGGACAGCCTGTTCCCTGCCATCTTCAGGTGAAGAAGCTTCCATTAGAATTGGATGCAAGGATCCACGCACGAGTTCAGTGTCACCGCTCATGTTATTTCACCATGGTAACCAGGGCTGCAAAGAAAAGTTTGGTAGTTTAATCGCACAAGGATTAGTCAATGGATCAAACTTGACTAATTGTGCATATGGGTAAAAAACAACCCAGTATTTCTGAAGCAGGAAATCCTCTTGGAAGAGGCGTCCTCCCTGTTTATGAGAGGAGAGAGAAGCCCAGTGGTGGGGTGATAAATTTGGAAGTGCAGGCACTCACCATAACACAGCCCTCCCCAGGAGAATCCAAACTCTCAGGCAGCTGTGTTGATCCATATCAGCACACCAGTTCTAGCATGTTCATCTCCACCAGGAGCAGGTCTTTTGTAAAGTTACTGAGATGGATCCATAGGATATTTTGTCTTTTGTACAGTTAATGAGTCTGAGCCGGAGTCTGTGGGGCCATAGGGTATTTTGGATTCCTGGATCCAAGGTCAGAGACAGAGCTCTGACCTCGGAGCCAAGAATCCGAGCTCCCCTTCCCCTCTCAGCCAGCGTGGAGAGAACCGCGCCAGCTGCCTCTCCGAGGTCGCAAAGGCAACCTCTGGGCGGGAAGGGGAGGGGACTGGGGAGGCCGGCCTATGTCATATCCCCAAGCCTCCCAAGCCTCCTTCCCTCCTGCTCCGCAGAGTCCCAGCTAGATGGCCCATCTAGGTGAAATGCAGAGCGGGAGATGAAGATCGCCTCCACCGCTCCTCCCACTCTGCACTGGATGGCCGTAAGCCTCCAGGTTCAGAGGCTTACAACCACCCCGATAGGACTGTGCCCTTAATTGCCCATTCAGGTCCTGAACACTCCAAAGTACTTTGCATTACAATGAGGAACCATATACTGTTGCTGGGAATATCCGTCCCCCCACCACCCCATAATGCTATGAGGACTGCAGCTAAGCTCAGAAGAACACAGAGTTCCGAGCGGGTGGGAGATAACGTCAGCATCCCCGCTCATAAAAAAGCCCCGGTGTGGCATCCCTGCAAGCCCTGGCTCCACTACATCAGCAGAGAAGCCTGCTTTAGCTGTCCGCCAATGAAGCTTTCCTGTAAGTGTGGAGGGAAGCTGAGGATGTGCGCTTCAGTGCCGTCCCCTCCTCCTGTGGACGGAGAAGCCAGTGGGGGCTGGGGGCTCCAGTGTCATGGGGTCTGTGAAGCTGCTCTGGGTTTCCATCCGAACCAGTCTGAACTCTAAAGAAGCTCTCCAAGGTGCCGAAGCCATCTTGGCGGGAGGGTTCAGCGCCTTGGATAGCTCCTTTAGAGTTCTGACTGCAACCCAGAGCAGAATCACAGCCCCGCTGACATCGCTGCCACCAGCCTCCACTGGGAGAAGGTCTACAAGGGCAGTGTAAGCACATTCAGGTGAACGCACTTACACCGCTCCACACCACCAGAACCCCTGGCTAGTCAGGGTTCCCAGTCGCATGGGGTTCGGTAACCGCATCCTGCCGAACATGCTTAGGGTGCCCTTTGCAGACCTTCCCCCTTTGACACGGGGAGGTCGGGCAGAGTACACATCCCCAGCTCCCTCCACATTTTCAGGAAAGCCTTGTGCTAGCAGGATGGTAGCTACAACACACGAACACAGCCTCCAAAAACAGAGCATGCTTCTTGCTTCAGAAATATTCAGCTGGTAAATCAATGGGCTCTGAGTTAGCCACAACTAAATTAAGTCCCACTGAAATCCATGGGTCCACTTGGAGTTAGACTAAATTAAGTCTCACTGAAATCCATGGGTCCACTTGGAGTATGACTAAATTAAATCCAATTGAAATCAATGGGTCCACTTGGAGTACGACTAAATTAAGTCCTGTTGAAATCAGTACGTCCACTTGAAGTATGACTAAGAGCGCAATCCTATGCATGATTAGACGGGGGGAAGTACTACAACTCCCAGCATGCCCCAGCCAGCCATGCACAGGATGGATGGCTGCCTAAGCATGCATAGGATTGCACTTTAAGGGTGCAATCATGCATGGTTAGATGGGGAAAAAAAGTCATACAATTCCCAGCATCCCTCCAGCCAGTCAGGTTGGCTGAGGCATACTGGGAACTGTAGGACTTTTTTTCTTTCTAAACATGCATAGGATTGCACTCTAAGTCTGGTACTAATCCAGTGTTTTTACCCATGTGCATATTTATGCAAACTCTGCCTTACTATTTAAACAAACATGCTGAGAAGAATGACAGATGAGAAGCACCTCTTAGAAAAGGCATCCAGGGAAAAGAGAGCGCCTCTTGCAGAAAGTGCTTGCCAGCCGCAGTTTTTATAAGCACATTTTTTAAAAAGATATAGATTTTAATTAGCTGACTAAAAGCTGATTAAAGGTTTTTTAATTGGATTAGCTGGGTAAATGTTGCAGCTCTGACTGCAATGAACTATCCATGGTGCGCCACTTCAGCATCTCAAGAAAAGCAAAAGTACAAGAGGTGAGGCAGCTGCATTATAAAAGTTATAGAAAAATCAGATGTGGGAGGAGAAAGCAGCATAGCAGGCTCTGGAAGGGCTTGACACAGCTAAGCAGGAGAGGGCTAATTGCTGCAGAAAGAAAGGATCTAGGGGCACGGAGGAGCCACAGTAACCCAGAATAACCAAGGACGATTGGTAGGGAATGAGTGACACTGCAGAAGAGACTGTGGGAGAGGTTGTCAGCTTAGCTGAACAGACCTACTAGCTCATATCAAGTGCCATCAGCAAACCTAGGAAGGGAACCCCCAAGACTCAAACTCAAGAGAGTCCAAAGGCACCCCTGGGAATGTATTTCATCAGACTGCCAACTTAAAAAATATATATATCTGGCTCTTCTACCGTGCCTTCATTGGGAGCTTTTAAAGCAGAAGCTGGATGTTCACCTATCAGGGATGTTGTAGATTTCCTGCATCAGCAAGGGGTTGGACTAGATGATCCTTTAAGATCCCTTGTGACTCTGTGATTCTATTATTCTATGATCCACAGACATTAGCAGGTGACCATGTTTCTCTCTACTCTGAAAAGCGAGCTTGCCGATCTCTATAGGGGAAGCTACTGTTAAGACACACAAGAGCAAGCAGGTTGTTTCTCTGTTTCTCTCTCTCTCTCTCTCTGAACCACTTGTAACCACTTGTATTTTAAGCCTTCTTCTCAGCTGATTATCATGCTTCTTGTTCCCCTCTCTGGGCTTTCCTCCTCTTTTCTCCTAACAAAGCTTTTGTGCCTTTAACAACTGCATTTCAGGCAGAAATTTAATGGATGCAGCTTTTCCCTTGAAGGAGAGGCAGTGATGGGAAAAACTGCACCCAATAAATTTCTTCTTGTTATGCATCTGTTAAAAGGACAAATCTTCTGTCGGGGAAAAAGATGGCAATCTTCTCAACTTAAATGCAGTTTACCTTACTGCACAATGAGGAGACCTGCAGTGTCTCTGGATCCTACCATAGACTGGGATCTGGCAGGATACCGCTAACACCACAAGGATATTAAGGGTGCACTCCTATACATGTTTAGGCAGAAAAAACTCCTATAATTGTAGGACTTTTTTTTCTGTCTAAACATGCATAGGATTGCACACTAAATATAGGAACAAGGAAGATAAGCAGAAATGACAGGAAACAGTTTATGCAAAGCGTTTCTGTGGGAAGGAGGGTATTATCATTTTGTTTCCCCCATATAAGCTCTTGAGCCTTTAACAGCTGTACAGTTGGAAATTCAACTACGGACGGTTTCTCCAGCAGCAAAATTCCATTCCATGTCACTGAAGGGGGAAAAACTTCTGCCTGCCAAGCAGTTATCAAAGGGCCAAGAGCTCTACCAGAAGAAAAGAGAGTTAGTTTTACATAAAACCCACCAGGCAACTTCTGATGAAGTGTCCAGTGCAGTTCAAAAGTTTACATACAGCAATGAATGCACAGTTATTAAAAGAGATCTTTAATTTCCTCACTGAGATCAGCACTGGGTTTAAGAATGAGATGATTCGACATAATTAATCTTTTATATAGTATTTCCCCCCAATCCCCAAATGTTACATGGTTTCATATAAATTAGACCATTGGCCTTGCAACAACCCTGTAAGGGAGGCTGATGTGATTTATACTCCATGCTATTTTATTTTATTTTAATTTTCAATGTGGTTTCTTATGATAAGCCACCTTGAAGGCTATTTGCAAAAGGCAAGAGATAAATAAATAACATTACCAAGCCTGGTGAGGTCTTGAGGTTCAGGGATAACAATTAACATTTGTTTATGCATCTTTATCTCCCCCCACCTTTTTTTTTTTTGGCTCAAGAGTCCAATCCCTTCAAAAGCAACTATCACTCAGATATTGGACCCCAAGTGAGCTAGTGGCTGAGCTATCCATGACTCCTAGCTCTGAGCTCTAGTTGATCTCAATCATGCTATAGTAACCTTACAAATTGCAGGAGAGGAAGAAGCAGGGTGGGTGGAGGGGAATGAAGGGATGAGTTGTGCTAACACATCCGTGGAGCGCAAGGGAGACACCCCTTCCAATCTCATCGATCCAATTGGGCAGCTGAGTTTCTCTGCATATAGACCAGCTTGCTCCCCCCAGCATCAGCACTGGCTTTCTCTCTCTCTCTCTCTCTCTCTCTCTCAATCTCTCTCTTACATACAAACAAATATATATGCATGCAAGTGAGCCCCAAACCATCTCAAAGGGAACAGCTAGTCCGCTTCTCTCACACTCAGTCCTGGGGCTTTTCTTGATGGACGGAGTGTCATCTTCCCTGCCCACAGAGCTGGGACGCAGGTAGTCTCACTGGGTCTGGATCCAACAGCATTTTCCACTTTTGGGCAGCTGGGAAAATCACCCCTATCTTCTTCTGACAGATGGACAGAGGGGACTGCGATCAAAACCCACTGCCTCATTCACCTGTTGGAGGCAGACAACACCAGTAGTAAGGTAAGACAGTTCGATCCCTAGAGATCCCGTTTCCCTCTTCTTTACAGTCTCCACAGAATTATAATTGCCTTTCTAACACCATCTCCACCTTTTAAAACTTATTATTTTTAGATGGTTTTAGAAAGGCTATTAATACTAATGTTAATAATAACCTTTCTAAAACAACAATACCAGAAATTGCCTTTCTGAAACCATCTCCACAGAAATATTATAATCATTGTCTTTCTAAAACCATACGTAAGGAGACATACAACTTCTTAAAAATCAGCTGCCTCTAATGATGGATTTTGCCCCACAGCCAAAACAGGGGACGGAATAGGTTTGTGCCTCTTTTCCCCCGCCCCCACCGGATTCCACCCACCTACACACATGATCATGCATACACTCACCTGTAAAAGAGAGAGAAAAAAATGGATCATTTAACATACAAGTGTAATTCTGCCTGCCTAGCTGTCCTTTTCTGTTACTCTCTCAGCTATACCGGACTGCAACATGTCCACAAATGACAGGTGGCTCAATAGCACCATTGCATAGTTGGGGAAACTGAGGCAGAAGATAGCATTTAATGGGATCAGGAAAAAGAGACCCTGTAAGAATCATCTTACTAGATCTGACCCAAAGTCCATTTTGTCTAGTACTCAGGGTGCTTCCAGACAGAGGGCTCCGAGCATTACCTGTCAAAAGACATTGTGCAACTGTTCAGTCTTTTGCTCCTTAATGAATTTTCTGTGGTAAGAAAAAAAAAAAAAGAAGGGAAAAGTGGTGGGAAAACACTGGAGGGTTACAAATGGAAGAGGACGATGTCTGGATTCCCCATAAACTTATGTGAATGAGGCAGGGAAATTGCACAATAAAAGCCTCTCCCGGAAGCATCCAGGTAGCTCACAAACAAGGCACAAATATGACATTATTTGTTCTCACCTAGCATCTTAGGGGTACACTGTCTCTGAACACAGAGGCTCCATCCTTTCCTTTCTTTATATTTTTAAAAAAAGAAATATGTGCCAAAGAGCTCATGTTCCTTTAGCAAATTATTCAGGATTTTTTACGCTTATCATTTCACATCACAATGTTTCAACACGGAAAGCACTTCCGTGGAGGAAACTGTTGGGCAGACACATGCACTTGGAACCCACAATGTGTCCGTGTGCAGTAGGAAAACCTCTCACATGTGCAATCAACAAGTGTAGTGTGATGGGGGCGGGGGGGGGGGACGGACATGTGTCAAATGGCTCTCCCTGTAGGACTTCTGCAATGTGTGTGAAGCAGCCCCTGGCTGGCTCCATTGCCATTCCATGGCTGTCTAGAGAAAAAACTGTAGGAGATGATGGATGCAAACACTCTTGGATTTTATGCCTGGCCAGGGCAAACTATGGGGGTAGGGTTAGTGGTTCAAGTAGCCTTCCACAACCCAGCGCCCTCCAGATGTGCTGCACCACAACTCCCATCACAACAGCCCACATCCTTCTTTCCTTCCGTAACAGACCACTCCCAGAACAGAATGCAGAATCCTTTGGCTCGAAGCAGTTTTCTGTGCTTGCAGAGCCACGAGCCCATGTTGGTTGGGGATGATGAGAGTTGGAGTCCAAAACATCGGTAGGGCACCGGATTGCAGAAGGCTGGATCAGAGCAAACGGGAGTGAAGATGTTTGCTGGTAGGGGAGGGGGTTCCTAGGAGCCCAGGTCTTCTGGGGTGTTGGACTCCTGGCTCTGCAAGCACAAAGGCTTCGAGCTAAAGGATTCACGTTCTTTTCTGGGAGTGGTCCATTCTGGAAGGAAAGAAGGATTCTATGGGTGCCGGCCCTAACTTTGGGGGAAACAGCAGGGGCTAGTGATCGAAGCTGATATACCCTGCTTACGAACATAGAAGAGGTGGTGGTGGTGGTGATGGTAGCATGCTTTCGCTAGCGGCTAATGCAAAAGAATTGGAACCAGGACACTGAAACCACCTTCTCCCCTCCGAGATGAGAGTGTTTCCTAGTGGTCAGAGCAGGGGGCTTCGAGATTTGTCACGCCCTGCCCTCAAGCTTCGCAATTAAAACCATTCTTGGCTAACCCTCCCTCGGCTAACCCTCCCTCTGTGTCCGCAGTCTGGAGAGAACTTAATCAATTAATAGCTCACCGACGGCTGCGTGCGCTCAGACAGCTGGGCGCGCATCAATTAGGGCGCCTAATGGGCCTCGGCGGCTCGGGAGCACGTGGCCGGCCGCTCCCCCGACGGCTCGGCGCTGCCAAAGCGGCCCCAGGCCCGGCTGGCTCATCCTAATTCGCAATTAGGAGCGCGAGGGAGACGTCCAGCGCTGCTGGGGACGGCGGGGCGGGAGCCGGCTGGCGGGCTTCATCAGCTCCTCCGCCCCGTCGGGGGAGGCCGAGTAATGAGCCCGATGAATGAGCCCGCCCGGAGGTATTAATAAGCGGGGCTTCAGCAGGCGCGCCGCGGCGCTCGCCTGCCTTGGCGACCGGGCGTTGGCGTCTCCCTGCCCTCGACCGAAGCAGTGGCGACCTCATCGGGCGCTTGGGAGGCCGAGATTCAACAGGTCCAGCTTCCGCAGATAGATATTACGTGGCGGGCAGGCGTATTGCACGTGTGTTTTTAAGGAATCTCTCCACCGTCCCATAGTTCTAGTCTTGTTTTTTAAACTCGCTAAGGGTATAATCCTATGCACGTTTAGACAGGGAGGAAAAAAGCCCTACCATGCTGGTTGGGGAATGCTGGGAGTCGCGGAACTTTTCTCTAGGACTTTTGTAGCGAGTAGTAGGACTTCTTCTTTCGCTTCCTTAGGGCACCGTCCTGTGCGCGTTCGGGCAGGAAAAGAAGTCCAGAAAAGTCAACAAAAATGACTTTTGGAGTTGTAGGACGTTTTGCGTGCGCGTAGAACTGCGCCCTAAGGAAGCTAAAAACAAGTCGCGCTGCGCCTTTAAGAACGCCTCTTTTTTTTGCTTACCTCCAGAGCCCTTCGCTCTCCATGGAAATATAACGCGGTGTGTGTGTGTGTGGGGTGGGGACATCCGCGTGTGCTGCATTTTTGCCTTTTAGGGTGCAGTCCTATGCGTGTTTAGACAGAGAAAAGGCCTACAACTCCCAGCATTCCCCAGCCAGTTGTCTGAACATGCATAGGATTCCCCCTTAAAAACCCATGTCCCCGTAGCTACTGGCACCGCAATCGGATTGTCACACGCTCCCTACGACTTCCCCCGAACGCACTTTATTATTACAGACATATCCCTCCTTTTTCCCTGAACCCCAGGCGGCGCACGTGGTCCTCGTTCTCTTCATTTTGACCCTCGCAACAAGCCTTTGAGAGAGGTTAGGCTGAGAGTCAGGGACTAGCCCAAATTCACCCAGTGAGTCGGGACTAGAACCCGGGTCTCCCGAGTCCTAGTCCAACCATCTAACCGTTAGGCTACACTGCCTCTGAAGTGCGGGGGGGACGGGGACGCAGCGTTGCTGGGGTTTGGCATTGGCGGCCTAAGGGCGATTTTGAAACATTTGTAAAGCTGCAAGGGGATTAGCCTTCCCCAACAAGGAGTCTCTCCAGCTCTGTTGGACTGTAAGTCCCATTATCCCCCGCCAGCATGCATGCCACCGCCCTCTGTGCATTCAAAATCCATGCATTGATGCACGGACATAGAGCTCCTCTCCGGGGGCGGGGAGAGCCCGATTAAACCAGCCTGACTTCCTCTTTGCTTGGAGGGGTTTTACGCAGGAACGCGCATCCATCCCCTTCCAGCTGGTCGTGTCAGGGGGTTGGGCTACTAGCCCATGCCCCACACACCCAAGCACGTCCTTTCAGCACATGGAGGGGGTCAGGTGAATCCACTTTTGCCTCTCTGTTCTGTGTCTTTAACGAAGTGCTGTTTCACGCGTACACTCCATCGGTCCAGTCCCCTTGTCTGGAGGGTGAGTGGGTGTGAAGGGTGTGTCTTCCCCAAACTCTGATGGGGTTAACATTTCAAAATTCCAGGAAAAAAAAATCTGTATCAAGAAACGGTCTTCAAGCAATTAGCTTCCCTAAAGGGACAGCCCATGGCCATCCTGAACCATTAGGGAAAATTTCCATTGTTTAGTCAAAGCCCAGACTGGGATCAAGCTTTGCTTTAAAGCTTAAAGCAACCTTCCCTAACCTGGTGGCCTCCAGAGCTGTCTCAGACTACAACTCCCATAATCCCCAACCAGTGTGCCCTTGCTGGCTAGGGGGGATAGTAGTGGTTATCCCAGACATCTGGAGGGCTCTGGGTGGCAAACCCCTATTTCAGCCTTCCCAAACCTGACACACACACCCAGATGTTTTGGACTTCAGCTCCCATCAGCCCCGGGGTAGCATTGCCAACTGTCAAGAATTCTGAGAGCTGTAATCCAAAAAACCTGGCGGGAGCCAAGCGAGGGAAAGGTTGCCATAATTGATAGCCCAAGCCACAGTGACTGGACAGTAATCTCAGGACGCTATGCATGCACACTTACTCAGGAGTAGATCTTGCCACAAAATGACATGTTTTCCATTATTTTTAAAGAAAGGCTACACAATCCCCCTCCCTCTCTCTTTCACACACACACACACACACACAGTGTGCATATCAAGTAAAAATTTAACTAGTACACCTTTCTTTCATGGGGCGCACGGAAGTACACTGTACCCACTGAGTTGCTGCCTTTTAACCCACATCTTCTTTTAGACTGGAAAAGGAATGTTTCCATTCCTCCCCATTTAAAGAACAGAAAACAACTTGCAGCGTATGATGGTTTTGGATGCTGCAAAGAGGGTGTGCTAGTAATACTTACATGTTTCTTCCCCTACCACCCAAGACACACACATTTCAAATGTTTTTGGAATATGCATGTCTTGCTGTATCTTCAAGCTCCCTCTTCACATGTCACCATGAAAAGAGGAAATAAGTTATGTGTTGTTTTTCATTTTGAAACTCACCTGTAGAGCTGCCACTTTTTTGCTGGGGTAAATGGGGGGTGGGGATAAAGGTTGACGAGTCAGCATACCCAAATCTGAAATGTTTTTTTCTGAAATTATATTTCTGTCATTTAACTCAGTGATCCGCCCCCCATTTTTTCTTGTTTGTTTTGGGGTTCTGTACTTGTTTTTTCTCTCCCCCCCTTTTTTTTCTTACTGGGCTGGTTCCTGTGCCTTTGATTTCTGTGTATCCATCAGCTGTTAAACAGTATTTATTTATTTATTCATTCATTCATTTCATTTCTATACGGCCCAATAGCCAAAGCTCTCTGTGTATATGTGTGTGGGTGGCATACATCTGTGTTAACTATAAGAAAAAATCCATATGGCATAATGGATTACAAAAAGCCTGGTATAATGGACTTACAAAAAGCAGGTTTGGGGAGCAGAATAGGGTCAGGGGGAGAGAGAGAGAGAAACCTGACTGGATGGTGTAGTCGGAATGGTTACTTATCCTGACTACGACATCTGGTCAGCCTTCACCCTGACCCACCCCCCTGCCAACCTGTCTTTTGTAACATCTTGCCTGATGAAGAGATCTGGAGATCTTGAAAGCTTGCACATTTTGTGATCTTTGAGTTGGCCTAATAAAAGTATTACACTAGAAGCAGTTACGGTTTTTCCTGAGATAGAAAGAAATGGGAGAAGCTTCACCTGTTTAATTGCAGTGTGGGGCTGCTGTTAATTGCAGGGGAGCAGGGCTAGTAAAAATAGTGGCAACCCTAGTCAATTCTACATCCTGGTTTGTTTGTTTGTTTGTTTGTTTTGCTCCTTCCAGGTAATGTGTCTCTGGGTGTTTTACAGCACCTGGAATCAGCTCTAAGAGAAGTTACACAACACCCACCCACACAGTGAACATCCAGGTTCAAGCTAGCCAGCCCCAGCAGGGCAGATGCAACAATAGCTCTGTAAATAATACAAGCACAGCAGGGTTTCACAACAAGATCACATCGTTATGGTGATCTGCAGCAGGGTTGCAAAACTAATGATGAAGCTCTCAGCCATTTGAAATCTGAACAGATTTTCCATATCTGAAATGCCCAGTTCTGGATTCATTTTAATAACATGAATTAACATCACCTACTTTCTTCAGCCCCTCTTTTTTTACTTCGTTTACCATCTTGCCTGATGAAGAGTTCTGAAGAACTTGAAAGCTTGCACAGTATTTTGTGAACTTTGTTTTGGACTAAAAACGGTATTATACTAATGTGGATTTTAGTAATTTTCTTTTGGATTTTTTTCTTTTGGCCAACACAGCTACCCTCACTTTTTGTGTGACCTGGAGAATACCATGTGTAGCCATTCAACAGCAGGATCATATACTGGAGGAAGATGATCTAATACTACCTGAAGCTGGGACATTATTCTCCGAGGGTACATCCCCTCCAACCACGAGGTAAAACTACCCAATTTGATTTCCGTTGACTTTCCCCCCCTAACCTATTCATATATTTATTTACAACATTTATATACTGCTCCACATCTAGACAGATTCTGGAGTGGTGGACAATGAAATTTACAAAGATAAAGGAATAAAACCCCGTGTTAAAAATTATTATTTTAAAAATTCTGATAAAAAATGTGGCTGCTCAGACAAGGAAGGCTGCCTGAAATAAAGATGTCTTCAGGAGGCGGAAACAACGTAAGGTTGGTGCTTGCCTCGCCTGACTTCCAGAGACAGGAAATTCCATAGAATGGGGCCACCACACTGAAGGGTCTTCTCTGGATGGACTACAATCAGGCCATAGGTCCCTGTAGAACCATCAGGAGCATGCCCTGCGATGACCGCAGTGACCAGGCTGGTTGGTAAGGGAGAAGGCACTCTCTCAGGCACACCATCTGAAATTATCTCCAGCTTTAGCAGTATAAAAACTCTCTAGCTTCTCTCTACTTTCATTTGCACCTACCAAGGAATCTGTGTGGTTCGCCTAAGAATAGAACAGTTTGGGGTAAACAGCGGGATTTTACATTTTCAAACATGGGAGATTTACTGTTGTTTGTTTCTTCTTCCCAGCAGCACTTAGGAGGATCCCAGGTGCATCCTGAAACTATCTTTATACCTGACAGAGTCTAATTTGAATGTCTCCATACTCTTCCTGCTTTCCATCTTAAGAGTATAACCAAATGCAGACCCCATGGCTTAAATGTCAGTCACTTCCTCCCGACACACACATGCTGGTGTCATTGTTTTTTTGCTTTATTTTTCATCTTGCCTGACGAAGAGCGCTCAGGAACTTGAAAGCTCGCATAGTATTTTCTGATCTTTGAGTTGGCCCTTATAAAGGCATTATGCTAATATGGATTTTAGCATGTTTCTTTGGGAAGATTTGATAAGAACTTCATAAACCTGTGTCCCCCACCCATTGTTGCAACTGCAATCTCATGACAAAGCTCTGAATGCTGTTACCAACATCAGAAGCTAAAGCAAAGTTGGGGAAACTTTTTGCTATTGAGGGCCACATTCCCTCAAGGGTAATCTGTCCAGTGCTGTGGTGGGTGGGGCCAGAATCAAAAGGGGCGGGGCTGTCCCTTTTCTCTCTTTCTGCCACCCCCTTCTCTCTCTCACTCTCACTGACAGGGTTCACACATAACAGCAACCCAGAGAATGGATAGAGTACAAGTTGTTGTTGAATCGTGGATTGTCATTGCATGCAAACCCTACACTATGATTTAACCATGAACAGCCCAGGAAGAGAACTCATGGTTTGTTGTTGGGTTGTGAACTCTGAATTGTTTGTGGTTAACAACCCATAGTTAAACTATAGTGCAAGGTTTGCATGTAACAACAATCCATGATTCAAGTGATTATTCGAAGCCAACATGGATTTGTCAAGAACAAATCCTGCCAGACAAATCTGATCTCATTTTTCGATCAAGGAACCTCCCTTGTGGACTGTGGGAATGCTGTAGACATAATATACCTCGACTTCAGCAAAGCTTTCGACAGAGTGCCCCATGATATCCTGATGAGCAAACTAGCTCAAAGTGGGCTAGATGAAACAACAATCCAGTGGATCCACAGTTGGCTACAGAATCGGACTCAAAGAGTGCTTATCAATGGGATCTTCTCAAAGTGGGGGGAGGTAAGGAGTGGGGTACCACAGGGCTCAGTCCTGGGCCCAGTGCTCTTCAACATTTTTATTAATGATTTGGAGGAGGAGGTGCAGGGAATGCTGATCAAATGTGCAGATGACACAAAATTGGGCGAGATAGCTAATACTTTGGAAGACAGAAACAAAATTCAAAGTGATCTTGATAGACGAATGCTGAGCAGAAAACAGAACAAAATTTAATAGGGATAAATGCCAAGTTCTGCACCTAGGAAAAAGAAACCAAATGCACAGTTCCAAGATGGGGGATACATGGCTCAACAACACTACAAATGAGAAGGATCTTGGAATTGTTGTCAATCACAAGCTGAATATGAGCCAACAATGTGATGTGGCTGCAAAAAAGGCAAATGCTATTTTGGGCTGCATTCATAGAAGCATCGCTTCCAACTCCCGGGAAGTACTAGTTCCCCTCTACTCAGCACTGATTAGGCCTCATCTGGAGTACTGTGTCCAGTTCTGGGCACCACATTTTAAGAAGGATGCAGACAAACTGGAGAGGGTTCAGAGGAGGACAACAAAGATGATCAGGGGACTGGAAACAAAGCCCTATGAAGAGAGACTGAAAGAACTGGGCATGTTTAGCCTTGAGAAGAGAAGACAGAGGGGAGATATGATAGTGCTCTCCAAGTCCTTGAAAGGTTGTCACAGACAGGAAGGCCAGGATCTCTTCCCATCATCCCAGAGTGCAGGACACGGAATAATGGGCTCAAGTTACAGGAAGCCAGATTCCGGCTGAACATCGGGAAAAAATTCCCGACTGTTAGAGCAATACGACAATGGAACCAATTACCTAGGGAGGTGGTGGGCTCTCCCACGCTGGAGGCATTCAAGTCGAGGCTGGACAGCCATCTGTCAGGGATGCTGACTTGGATTCCTGCACTGAGTAGGGGGTTGGACTTGATGGTCTTGTAGGCCCCTTCCAACCCTACTATTCTATGATTCGATGAAATTAGGCTGATGACCTAAGCTCCTCAGGTTGTCACCCCTGAGCTAAAGTCTACCTCCCAAACTGAACATTCTCTGTGTGATCTCCAAAGCTCATATGCCAGGCTCTGAATCAGGAGCAGGGAAACGTGGCCCTGCAGATGTTGGCGTATAAGTCCCATTAGCCCTAACCAGTGTAGCAAATGATGGGAGTTGCTATCCAGCATCTGGAAGGGGTCCCACTTTTCTTCTCCATGCTGGAAATATTGCTACTCAATTTTGGCTGGCAAATTTGAAAGTGGGGAGTCTGAATTCTGCCCGCCCACCCGCCCTCCTCTACTGACTTTATTCAGGTCTTATTAATTAAAATGTTCATACATCGTTGGTCTCAATGCTACTCAACACAGGGTGGAAACTTCTCTCAGTCTGCAGTGAAACAAATGGAAGATGTGCAACGAGGCATTTGTGCAATGAGGCGTGCGTGCCTCAGATCGGTCCGTCCCCCACTCTGACATCTAACTGCCTGAGATGGCCGTTCAGACCTCTGCAGCATGGCCACCACGTCTGCTTCCACCACCTTCCTTCCCCTGACTGCTGGTTCCCATCTCTTGGCAACAGAACATCCCTGCAATCCCATGGCAACTTTCCAGCGTTGAATAGAGGCTCATTCATTGCTGCGGCCCTCCTTCCTCCCCCTCGGCTCTGCGTAATATTCCTGGCTACCTCAAAGTGATGTTGTAACCAGAGCAACTGAGATTGCCCTTGAGAATTTTAGTTGCAGAGACAGAAGCAAAAAAAAAAAGGTTGCAGTGGGTGGTGGGTGCATGGTAGAGGAGTAGAGCTGGAGTACACTGGGCTGCCTTGGAAAAGAACCCAGGAGTCCTGGCTTCTCCCATCCCCTTCTTCACTAGTAGATCTGACTTCCCCACTTAGAGTTATTGGCTGAGCATATGGCGGGCTGCTGCGTTTCCCTTCCAGCTACAGCCCCTGGCACTGGAGGGACAGTAGCTCAGTGCTAGTGTACATGTTTGGCACGCAGGAGGCCCCAGGTTCAATCCCCAGCATCTCCAGGTAGGGCTAGAAAATCTCCTCCCTCAAATTGGAGAGCTATTGCTGCCAGTCAGCGTCGACAATACTGGGCTAGATGGGCCAAGGGTCTGACCCGGTATCAGACAGCTTCCTGTGCGCTGAACACAGTCAGTGTGAATGGGAGGGCGGCTGGAAAGCTGCTGTGAGGATGCAGAAGATTCCCTCTTGCAGCCCTACGGGTCCTAGGCAAGAAGTATGCAAAAAGCTCATCATGTATGTGGCACACTGATGACCAATTGGCTCATGAGCCGCGGCTTGAGTCCGGAGTGGGAGAAAGTGCCATTCTCGGGAGCACGACAGTGTCTATGAAGCTCTCTGTGGCTTGGCCTCTGGTTGGCTGAGTCCAAGGACGGGCAGCAGCAAAACATGGGAGAAGCAGGCAGGAGAGCAAGCTTGGGTCTGCACCACAGCCCGACTCACAGATTCTCCATCCAGGGGAGCCACAACCCCCCACTGCCTATGCCACTTGTGGCATCTGGCCACAAACTTCAGGCTTGCAAGATCCCTGTTGGGTTTAGGTTTTTTTAAATTGTACATACATACATGCTCTCTCTCTCTCTCAACCCTGAGGCCCTCCAACTGGAGCCAGATGACTCAGGAGTGGAGCCAACCTCCTCCTGTACCCCATGAGACACACACGAGATACGGCCTCCATATACAACAGGGGTGGGGAACCTCTTTCAGCCCTGGGGGCCAGATTTCATTTCACAGCAGCTCTCGGGGACCGGCAGTGGGCGGGTCCGAAGCCAAAGGGGTGGGGCCAAAAATACCAAAAAACAAACCCCCACCGCAACATATTTTAGCTCTGACTGACAGTAACTGAGCTGTAGGAGAGGCATTTCAGCCTTTTAGAATGCAGGGGAAAACTGTAAAAGCCAGGAAACCACCAAACAATTGGTGGTTGGGGGAAAGGGAAATTCCCGTCTGGGGAACTCTGAAGGGCCAGATTGGGACCCCAAGAGGGCCGGTTCCCCACCCTAGCCCCAATCTAAATCTGAAATGCTACACATCCAGGTTCTCTAACCACCTAATTCAGCATTCCCCCAACCTGTTTCCCCTTCAGATGTTGTTGTTGTTGTGATTATTATCATCATCATCAACATTTCTATACCACCCCATAACCGAATCTCTCTGGGAGGTTTACAGAAGTTAAATCATTGAAATACAATATCCAAAGTTTAAAAGCCATTTCCATGAAAGCACACAGACAATATATACAGACAACATATAACTAAAACCAACTTTGAACAGTCAGTCATAACTAAAGACACATCCAGGACCAATTAAAACTCATCATGTGCTGCCAAATGCCTAGGAAAAGAGACAGGTCTTAACCTGGTGCCAAAAAGATAACAATGTTGGTGCCAGGCAGAGCTCATCGAGGAGCTCATTCCACAGATGGGGGGGCGGGCACCGCTGAGAAGGCCCTCTCTCACTGCCGCCTTCTGAGCTTCCCTCGGAGGAGGCACTTAGAAGAGGACCTTAGATGTTGAACATAGAGTACAGGGAGAGGTGTGCCATCAGGTATTGTGGTCCCAAACCATGTAGGGCTTTATAGGTTAAAACCAGCACCTTGAATTGAGCTTGGAAGCATATAGGCAGCCAGTGCAAACGGGCCAGAATCAGTCTTATATGTGTGGACCTTCTAGTCCCAGTTATCAATCTGGTCCCAGTGTTGAACTACAACTCCCCTCATCCTCGTGTCCATCTGTAACCATGGCTGAGTACATGCAACTGCCTTGTTCATCCCCCATTTACCCCTTGCCTCCATTTCCTGCCCATTCCTCTGTCATCCTCTCTATCGAATTTTCGTTGGGAGGCCTCTTGGGGTAGGAGCTGCCTTCTTGTTGCTTTGTGAAGCACTATGCACACAGAGCTCCTTCACACGGAGATTTTTCCTGCTATTGAGATTGATCACTCACAGATGTTTACGGGCCTTTTAGATGACGCTGTCAACTTCCAGGCCATCTCCCACTCTAAATGGCCTTTATTCTGTTTTTAAATAGATTGGAGATAATGAGCTATCAAATTACAGCACTTGAGTTTCCTCCATGAAAAACGAAAAGCTGCAAGGAGAGGAGCGAGGTCAATGAAACATATGGAAGACTGAGATAACGGGGAGAAGGAGGGGGAAAGGATGCACGTGTCAAGGGAGTCCATTGTGATCCTACATTTAAAACGGAAGCAAAAAGCCCCATTTTAAATGCAGGAATTTAGGCTAGTGTAGAGATGCTCATAGAGAGTGCTATTAAACGCAGAATAATAATGAGATTCTCCCCCTTCTCTTTCTCTCTTTGGCAGGGAGATGTCAGCAAGCCCAGTGACCAATGGCTCCTCTTCCCCTCTGCCCTTGGGGGAAAGCGCAGTGCGTGACACAGTCAAGATCGTCACTGGGGTGATCTTCAGCTTCATCTTCCTGGCTGGAGTGACCGGGAATGGGATAGTGCTGTGGGTCACTGGCTGGAAGCTCCGCTGGACATCCAACACGGTCTGGTTCTTCAACCTCGCCTTGGCTGACTTAGCTTCCACCTCCCTGATCTTTGTCACGGTGCTAAACTTGGCCTTGGACCTACACTGGCCCTTCGGATCCGTGGCCTGCAAGGTGGCCAACTGCCTGTTCGGGCTGAGCGTCTGCAGTGGCATGCTGCTGCTCAGCTCCATCAGCGTGGACCGCTGCGTGCTTGTGGTGGCCCCGGTCTGGTGCCAGAACTACCGCACCCCACGCCTGACATGGGCGGCGTGTGGGTTGCTCTGGCTGCTCTCCTTGGCCTTCTTCGTCCCCAGCTCCTACTTCTTCACCGAGGTCTCCATGGAGAAGAACAACCGAAGTTCTTGCAACAACCTGGATGTATTCCAGGACTGGCAGGAAGCCGAGGTCCTCACCATTTGCATCTTTCTTTACCAATTCCTCCTGCCCTTGCTGGTCATCTCTGTCTCTTACACGATCTTGGTGGTGAGCATGCACAAGAAGAAGCTCAACAAGTCCAGCAAGCCCTTGTTGGTGGTCACCCGGGTGGTCTTCTGCTTCTTCCTCTGCTGGCTGCCCTACCACGCCCTGGCTCTGGCAAGGATTTCCATGCATGACGTGCCGGATGCCATGCGGCTGGTGGCCATCCCCCTCTCCAAGTGCCTGGCCATGTTCAACAGCTGCATCAATCCTTTGCTCTATGTCTTTGTGGGCCAGGAGTTCCAGGACGCGGTGAGAAGGTCCTTGCTGCAGGTCTTCAAGACAGCGTTTGAGGAGGCACCAATGGCAGCCAACGTCTGAGATGGAATCTCATCTGTGGAAGGGAGGGGATCTTCTTTCTCATTAGTCATGGCAAATTACGATGCTGCCTTGTATTACTAGTATGTGCTGCTGTACCAGGGAGGGGAGGAGAAAGAAGCCAATTAGGCCCATTAGCTTGTATATACTGTACATTATTTTAAAAAACAACCCTGCAACAAGGTACTGTGAGACCACATTCTGTGACCTGCAAAAAATCTGCAAAATTAGCACGTTTTTCATTCTTTTTAAAAAGAAGCATTCTCCTTCTCCTGATAGCTACTAGAAGGAACCCGAATGCATGATCAGCTCCCTGTTGACAACTGAAAAACCCGCTCAAGCTCCCTGCTCTGGAATCCTGAGATTTCCCTAGAAATTGCAAAAAGTAGCCTTGATGGCTGAATTAACAATCACAAGGGCTAGAAACTTGTTTTTTAAAAAAAAAAGCAAAAGGGGAAGCTGAAAGTCAATGGATGCTACAAACTACTCCCTGTGTCCACCCTTACACAGTGTAAGTACAGAATTGCTGAACACAAATAGACTTGTTGAAGAGGAACATCTCAGCCCGTCAGTGCTGGCCTCTTTGTCCTCATCACCAATGTGCAGTGGTGCAATCCTATCCATCTCTACTCAGATATAATTCCCACTGAGCTCAGTAGGGTTTACTCTTGGGTATGTTTGTAAGATTGCAGCCTTATGCTTGCATGGTTGTGGATCCTGCCTTATTAAAGTCAGTCTGCTTGTCACACAGACACACAGGTGAAGGGATGGAGAGAGCAAGGACTTTCCGGGCCGGATGGAGAGGCTTGGGGGCCGAATTCTGCTCATGGACCAGAGGTTCCACATCCCTGCGTTATGGAATCTAACACAGAATCCAGAATGTCCCTTCCTCTACCCGCTAATTCACAGAGGACACAATCCACAGGGAAGTTCTCTTGCCTAGGTCCCCTTCTCTGTCATGCAGGATGGGTACCTCTTTTAAGATGCTTTCAGTCTGCAGTTTTTTAGAAGTACTTGCATGAAAAAGAATTATTTTTTAGTCAGCTGCAAATTTAATGGATGGGGCAGCTTTTGAGTTAATCAAAAGGTTTTTCAACGATTGGACTAACCAGTTAAACCCAGCAGCCCTTATTTGATCCTTGACAAGGTTAAATCTTTATTAGAAAGTGTTGCAAAAACAGTTGCCTTTCTCAGAATTCTCCATCCTATTTGTGGGCAGAGAAATGGGGGGTGGAAGGGACCATTACACTCTGCAGGGGGAGGAGAAATTCTCCAACAGCTTCTCAGAGGTGGAGCTCACCATTAGCTGAAGCAATAGCACAGCTTCTCTTTTTTTCCTAAGGCTGTTTTTGCTGCTGCAGCTGCAAGAGGCAGCAGTAACTGTATTAGCAGTCTGGGCACCATTTTTCATCCCTCACATTGCTCCAGAGCTAGAATCATCCCAGGGCATTGTGGGGAGAAAATGGCAGCCACCACAAAAAATGGTGGCAAATATGCTGAGAAAAATCTGCAAAGCGGCCTTCTTTTTCTAGGTTGGGAGTGCTGGTTGTTCAGTCGTTCAGTCGTGTCCGACTCTTCGTGACCCCATGGACCATAGCACGCCAGGCCTTCCTGTCCTCCGCTCTCTCCTGGAGTGTGCTCAAGTTCATATTCATTGCATCGGTGATGCTATCTAGCCACCTCATCCTCTGCCGTCCCCTTCTCCTTTTGCCTTCAATCTTTCCCAGCATCAGGGTCTTTTCCAGTGACTTTTCCCTTCGTATTAGGTGGCCAAAATATCTGAGCTTCAACTTCAGCATCTGTCCTTCCAATGAGCAGTCAAGGTTGATTTCCTTTAGGATGGACTGATTTGACCTCCTTGCAGTCCAGGGGACTCATAAAAGCCTTCTCCAGCACCACATTTCAAAAGCATCGATTCTTCAGTGCTAAGCCTTCCTTATAGTCCAGCTCTCACAGCCATACGTTGCTACTGGGAAAACCATAGCTTTGATTATACGAACCTTTGTCGGCAAGGTGATGTCTCTGCTTCTTACTATACTGTCTAGGTTTGCCATAGCTTTCCTCCCAAGGAGCAAGCGTCTTTTAATTTCATGGCTACAGTCACCGTCTGCGGTGATCTTGGAGCCCAAGAAAATAAAATCTGTCACTGGTTCCATTTCTTCCCCTTCAATATGCCAGGAAGAGATGGAGCCAGATGCCATGATCTTAGTTTTTTTAACGTTGAGTTTCAAAACAGCTTTTGCACTCTCCACTTTCACCCTCAACAAGAGGCTTTTTAGATCCTCTTCGCTTTCTGCCATTAGGGTGGTATTGTCTGCGTATCTGAGGTTGTTGATAATTCTCCCGGCAATCTTAATTCCGACCTGTGATTCATCCAACCCGGCGTTCCTCATGATGTACTCTGCATGTAAGTTAAATAAGCAGGGCGACAATATACAGCCTTGTCGTACACCTTCCCCAATTTTGAACCAATCGGTTGTTCCATGTCTGGTTCTTACTGTTGCTTCTTGACCCTTGTACAGGTTTCCCCGGAGACAGGTAAGGTGGTCTGGTACTCCCATCTCTTTCAGAATTTGCCACAGTTTGTTGTGATCCACACAAAGGCTTTGGCATAGTCAATGAAGCAGAAATAGACATTTTTCTGGAATTCTCTTGCTTTCTCCATGATCCAGCGAATGTTGGTGATTTGATCTCTAGTTCCTCTGCCTCTTCGAAACCCAGCTTGTACTTCCGGTAGTTCTTGGTTCACATACTGCTGAAGCCTAGCTTGTAGGATTTTGACCATAACCTTGCTGGCATGTGAAATGAGCGCAACTGTACGGTAGTTTGAACACTCTTTGGCATTGCCCTTCTTTGGAATTGGAATGTAAACTGACCTTTTCCAGTCTTGTGGCCATTGTTGAGTGTTCCAAATTTATTGGTATATTGAGTACAACACTTTAACAGCATCATCTTTTAGGATCTTAAATAGCTCAGCAGGAATACTGTCATCTCCGCTAGCTTTGTTGTTACTAATGCTTCCTAAGGCCCACTTAACTTCACTCTCTAGGATGTCCGGCTCAAGCACTGTCATGGCTATCAAGGACATTAAGATCTTTTCTGTATAGTTCTTCTGTGTATTCTTTCCACCTCTTCTTAATCTCATCTGCTTCTGTTAGGTCCCCGCCTTCTTTTTCCTTTATCATGCCCATCTTTGCACAGAACATTCCCTTGAGATCTCCGATTTTCTTGAAGAGATCTCTAGTCTTTCCCATTCTATTGTTTTCTTCAATTTCTTTGCATTGTTCATTTAAGAAGGCCTTCTTGTCTCTCCTTGATATTCTCTGGAAATCTGCATTCAGTTGGGTATATCTTCCCCTTTCTCCCTTGCTTTTCGCTTCCCTTCCTTCCTCAGCTACTTGTAAATCCTCATCAGACAGCCACTTAGCTTTCTTGCCTTTCTTTTTCTTTGGGATGGATTCAGTTGCTGCCTTCTGAACGATGTTACGGACCTCCGTCCATAGTTCCTCAGGCACTCTGTCTATCAGGTCTAATCCCTTAAATTTGTCACCTCCACTGTATATTCATGAGGGATATGATTTAGGTCATACCTGAATGGTTTAGTGGTTTTCCCTACGTTCTTCAATTTAAGCTGATATTTTGCAATAAGCCCATGATCTGAGCCACAGTCAGCTCCAGGTCTTGTTTTTACTGACTGTATAGAGCTTCTCCATCTTTGGCTGCAAAGGACATAATCAATCTGATTTTGATATTGACCATCTGGTGATGTCCATGTGTAGAGTCGCCTCTTGTGCTGTTGGAAAAGAGTGTTTGCTATGGTCAGCGTGTTCTCTTGGCAAAACTCTATTAGCCTTTGTCCTGCTTCATTTTGTACACCAAGGCCATGCTTGCCTGTTATCCCAGTGATTTCTTGACTTCCTACTTTAGCATTCCAGTCAATCCCCTATGATGAAGAGGACATCTTTTTTTGGTGCTCTCGGAAAAAGTCTTCTGAGAAATTTCAGTTCATATGAGGCAGTTTCATACCAGGGCCTACTATTCATCCATCTAGTCACTGATTGACTCCCCACGGATTCAAATAGGGATGTTTTCCAGACCTAACTGGATTGCCAGGATATGAAGCTGGTACCTTCTCTGTGCACAGCATGTGTTCTAGCACTGAGGTACAACCAACCTACCCTGGCCCTTGATTTTGTGGACAGTATAACAGCAACTCACTGTTTCATACCCACACACCAATCCAGTTCCCAACTGAAAAACAGGGTGGTGGGTGTAGAGTGAATATCTGATGTGGCTAGGTTGGGGAGTGGGGGAGACTATTAAGCATACCAGGATGTTCATATAGAGATGGCGTTATGAACCAGTATGAAGATGTTTGGGCTACCAGAAATATTGGCCACCCAATTTCTCCGCTTTCAAATCTCCCAAATCTCCACTTTTAAATCTCCCATTGTTTGTTTGTTTTTAAATCTTCAGCAACAACAGCTGAAAACATGGACCTATATAAAACCGCCCAGATGCCCAGAAGATGTTAACATGTCAGAACCAGAAAAATGCACATCAGTCATTATGCCATCTTGGCACATCCTGCATTCAGAAAAGTGTAAATGTTCTCTCTCAAATACCTTTTTCTTCTCGACTTCTCTTCTTTCAGCCTGAATGCATGTGTACATATTTCAATTACTAATCAGGATTTTTGTGGGTTTGAGTCTCTGTGTAGCAAAACTGACCTTTACTGTGCAAAGAGCTTACTTCAGCCTACCCATCATGATAAACTCAAGACAGTTTAGCAATGGGGCTAGGATGTGGAAGATAGCCCTCTAATCAAGTGATTGCAGAAAAATCTTCAAAACGGCTCGTTGCGGAAGAGCAGCCCAATAATGGAAAGTGACTCAGTTTGAAGCAAGTGATAGAAATAATGTCCTGCAGCCTTTCACATCAAAGAACAAAATTATCCTGTTCACATCACAGCCGTTGATGCTGTGCTCTCTTTTCTGTGACTGATGCCCGAGTTCCTGACTGCTCACCTCCTCCGAGAACGAACTACGCAAACGAGTGGAACTGGGCTATAAGCAACACTTCCCCCTCCATTTTCGTTATCACAGCTCCATCACCACCTCTGAGCATTTGTAATAGCAACAGAAGAGCAGCATGAGCATCTTAGGCTTATCCAAGAACTAGTTAAGGTTGCCAGGCATGGACACAAGCAGCTGCTTTCCTTGTCTATCTTTGGTTCTCAGCAGCAGCAATTTGTGACATAATGCAGAACTTCAGATTCACAGGTCTGCCATGTCTCTTTCGTTCTAATGTTGAGGGTGGGAGGTGACGTTCTAAAGTCCAAGGGATGTACCCCAGAGGCTTAGAACAGGGGTAGAGAACTTCTTTCAGCCCAGGACCAAATTCCGTCTTGCAGAAACTCTCAGGGGCTGCACTCCTGGGATGGAGTGGGCTGGGTGAGCCCAAATGACAACAGTGTGAGGCCAAAAATACAAAAAAATAAAAATAAAGCCAGCATATTGTAGCTATAGTTTTTACTGTTGGTAACTAACCCTCAGGAGAGGCATTTCAACCTTTTAAAAAGGAGAAAAGTCTGCACAAAAGCTGGGAAATCACCAACTAATCAGTGGTTGGAGGAAAGGAGATGAGGTGAGGAAAGGGGGTGTGGCCATCTGGGGAACCATGGAGGGCCAGATTTGGCCCCCTGCCCTAAAGTTCCCCACCTCTGGCTTAGCAGTAGAAAACATGGCCCAAGCTACTGTCACTGCCACTTTCTCAGCATCCCTTTGCATTCAAGTATCAACAAGCCGTTTAATTTTCCATAGGACAAGGCTATCAGGAGTCCGAATATTGAAAGCAGGTTCAGAAAAGGGCATTTGAGCATTCCTGCCCTCCACCTTCAAGCTCAGTTGCACAGCTAGAGGCACTGAACAAAGAACTGCAAGGTCTTGGCATTGACAATAGCTTATTGCCAGAGCTGCACTAAAAGTCAAAGATCAGATCTACACCCCCCCCCCGCCCCAGCGCTGCCTATTGTGAGTTGTGAATAGGTCTATCAGTGATGTCTGAAGAAAGTCATGTGTTTTGCCAAGGGAGTCTTAAAAGTGTTCCTTTAGTTGCTATAGATGTTCTTGAATGGGTAAATTGAGGCCCCGGAAAGAGGGATTATGTGTGAGAGCACTTCTGCAACCAAAATGAGTACAGTGAGGGAGAGAGAACACACAAGGGTTGCCTAAAGGTGGAGCACTTTGGGGTGAAGGGCACCTCTCTCTGGGGATCTGTTGCCTTGTTAAGAATGCCTGCTTGCCTCCACTTTTGTTGTGCATATATATTTGTAAATAAAGCAAATATCACAAAGACACCACTCAAAAGTCTTCAGTGCGCTCTCGAGGAAGCAACGTGGGATTAGAATTGGTGGATTTGTAGTTATGGCGTCTACTCAGCACTGCATTTCTAAAACAGACGAATGCCAAGGCTCCCCGTTAAGGCCTTTCGTCTCTTCAGACTTGGGGTCAGGTGGAAAGGCAGTCTGCACATGCCCAGATGCACCAGTCACAGATTTCAGGCAAAAACCTCAGATACACACTTCAAGAGCCAGAAAACATGGGAGCCTTACTACCCAGGTCAGGACACTGTAATGACCCTAAGTTCTCACTGCTGATCCACTCAGACAAAAACCCAACATGCTACCCTGCTTTCTTCATCGGTTCAAGTCATCACCTGTTGTCACAATTCCCTCAACTTAGCCCAGTTGTTTGTCTTAGGCACCTACAGAACGTTATTTTTTTTGCTACCGGGTGCCGGTAAATTAAGCTGAACTGCACAATACACAGGTTCTTTTGATTATCGCAAACAATGGCACTGGCAAAACTTGTACATTTTTTTGTTTTTTCCAAGCATCCTGCCAAAAGCATGACCAGAATACAAAAAGCAGGCTGAATAAATGTAGTTTTAATGCTGAGACGCCAGGGAATACTAGTTGCTATCAAAGCCCCTCCGCAAGCTGGAGGAGTTGGTCCATCTCCAGAACAGTTTTCCTCCTGGGAGATGCAAATATTTGCTAAGAGAGAGCACACAGCTAGATGGATGGAAAGTGGCAGTGGCGAGGGGTTCTTTGGTAATAAACTGAGGGACACACACACACACACACACTCACTCTTTCTGTCCGCCTCTCCTTCACAACAATCTTTCCAGTCCTGGAGGCTGCAATTCTTGGAAATAAAGTCCTTCAAAACTGTGCAGTTACAATTATTCATTGGATTCCACTGCTGAGATGCTCTTCAACAATAGGAAGAACTGTCTAAGCACAAGAGTAGTTCAGCAATGAAATAAAAAGCGCTAAAGATGATTAAGGTGTCTGGAGAACCAACATGAAAAGAAGTAGTAACCGAGTCTGTGTAGCCTGAAAATACAAGAGGGAACTTGATGCCCATCAAATACACAAAAAGGCCGATTCTTTTTTGTTTGGAGAAGAGAGATCTATTGTCTGCTGTAGACAAGGAATAAGGGGCTCAAGGTTCAGTCTGAGACTTAGATCACACAATTCGGTAGGGAAATCTTCTGCACAGGCCGTACCGGAATTAATGGAAGCTGTGCAAGTGTGCTACTATGCTCTTTGGTATTAAGCTCCCTGCCTGGCTCGCTGCAAACAGCTCTCCTTAGGAAGGGTGAGAAAGCTGCAGCTCCAACTCCTATCAACCACAGCCAACATGGCCATTGGTTGGGGATGATGGGAGTTGTGGTCTAACTATTGGGAGTGCCGCAGGTTCTTCAGCCCCACCTTAAAATATTTCAAAACGTTTTACTCAAACCAAAAGGCTCACTGACCTGACTCCATTCCCACCCCCCGCCACCACCCTGAAGTGAGCAAGATGCCGAATAACGATCAAACATTTTATTAATCATGAGGAGAAAAAATAAACAAGTGTACACACA
Organism: Heloderma suspectum; assembly: GCF_057233095.1. Classification (NCBI taxonomy): domain Eukaryota; kingdom Metazoa; phylum Chordata; class Lepidosauria; order Squamata; family Helodermatidae; genus Heloderma; species Heloderma suspectum. The sequence continues at coordinate 15,772,408 of NC_139467.1, forward strand.
CAAAAATTCCAACAATTTAAAATGACATGCCACTAACAGAGGTGTGTGTGTGTGTGTGTGTGTGTGTGTGTGTGTGAGAGAGAGAGAGAGAGTGTGAAGGGGTGTGTGGTTAGAACACACACTTATTTTATTTGTCCAGTGCAAGAACCACAGAGGCAGGAGCAGAAATGGTGGGATCGGGTGATAATTGTGGCAAAGGTTGAGCAGAAGGGAGGAGGAAGTTGTTCATTTTTAATTTATTTTTACAATCACATGATAGAAACTGGGAATTCCAATCAGTTAACACACCACTGGATAGTCCAAGCTTCACTAGAGAAAGCCATGTGATTTCCCTTCATGTCCCTGGCAATGGGTATCCCCTCTCATAAAGCATCCCCGTCCCCTTGCCCCTCCAAATTTAGGAAGGGCTTAGCTTGAAATTCTGGCTAAGACAACAGGAGTGCAAATCTAAGTTTAGTCCAGAGGTAGTATCCCAATGCTGAGGGGCCCCAAGGCAACTCAATGCCTGCTGGTTTTATAAACTCCACTCCAGGTCAGGTTTTCTTCAACAGCTTCTCACTACAGGTACCATTTCAGATGGCTACCTCCTCCTAGCAGAGGGGGCTGCCAACCTGAGGGGGGTGCATGAGAGGCACATGAAATAGAAAACAGATTAGCATATCTGACCAACAGGTTGATTTTAATAGAGGCTTAACCAGTTCTTCCCACCTTCTCTGGAGCTTGGGGGGGCGGGGGGAGCCCTGTTCCATTCTATTTCAAGCAAAGGAGAGGTTTTGCTAACAAAGGCACCCTCCTGGCTACTAGCTCATTTTGTGTGTGGTTAAACACTGAATGGAAAATTGTAGGCCTTTTTAATAACTGGGATGGGAGAGTTACAGGAGCAATCAGGCTGCCAGCCGAGCGAAGATCATCGGGAGAAAGGCCAAATTGATACCTTGTGCACTGCAACATACACCACTGTGGGACATTCTCAAGCAGACTGTGGTCAAAACATAATCGGGCCCCCCAAGCAGCAGGTTCCCTCACCCCGCCCTGAAGAGCTCACATTAATCATGCCAAGTGTGGGTTTTAAGGGGCTGCTCTGCCTCTCTTGCAAGCTTGCACCAGGGGGCACAGAACTGGAGGTTGCCATGTGCTGCCCCCTGGTGATAGAACAAAACAAAAACAGAACCTGTAAGATGGGAAATGGAGAGAATATCACAGCTGCCCAAGAAGGTCTGAAAACACGGAGCTAAGAGTAGGAGATGGCCTCAAAGAGGACTAGAATCAGCCACTGGCTGAGACCACCATGTGGATCTGATGGGGATGGGTAGGCTGGTGAAACACATGCAGGGAAAAGGAAGAGGGGAGAGCAGGATCGGTCCAACAGCATCCAAGTTGAAGAGACATCAGAGCCAGGTCCTAGGGCTCAAGCCAGCGCCAACACTGTATGAAGAGACAGAATGGGTTAAATTCTGAAAGCTTCTTTTAAAAAGTCATCTGCAATCACTTTCACAACCAGTTTTCATTATGGACTAGGTTTCTCCCCTGCACAAACGATCCCAGATCACAACCTTGTATGTCATGAACATCTATTGCTCGAGCTACCTTGAAAACAGGGAGGGTCAAAGCCCAGAGTCAAGAAATTGTACAGCCAAAAGGAGCAAGAACAAAGGCTGAGCCACCCTCACAGGCTCATTGGTTGATGACTGCAGTATGTGAATGAATCATCAGAAGTCACTGAGAGACAGCATTTGTGCTGTCTGATCTGGAAGCTTCTTCAACAGAGTCGGTTCATGCAACTAGCCAACAGTCACCAAGCCCAAAGTAACTGAGTGATCTACATGTTCTGTGCCAACTAGCCCTGGCAAAATATTCTGCTCCAGGTTTCCAAGAAATGACAACCAAAACCATCAAGAGATTGGAGAAACTGCCCTACAAGGAAAGGGTCTTTCAGGCAAGCAAGGGAGAACATGACAGAGGTTTATAAAATTATGCATGGGGGGGGCAAGGGGGGGAGGGAGAGAGAGTGGTTTTTGCTCCTCTCCCTTAATACCAGAAGCTGGCTTTATCTAATAATTGAATGGTGAGAGATTCTGGACAGACAGGAGGAAGTGGGTCTTCACACAACATATCGTTAAACTATGGAATTTGCCACCATATGAAGTGGTGACAACCATTAACTTAGATGGCTTGAAAAGGGGATTGGAGGAATTCATGAAGGATAAGGCTATTAATAGGTACTAAACAGTCATGACAGCTATATACTACCTTCAGGATCACAGACAGAATGCCTCTTTATACTAGCTACTGGGGAACATGACAGGGAGGGTGCTATTGCCCCCATGACCTACTCGTGGGTTTCCCACTGGGGCATCTGGTTGGCCCCTGTGGGAAACAGCTTGCTGTACTAGATGGGCCTTTGGTCAGATCCAGCAGGGCTAAAATCAGCACCCCTGTTGCTTGACCAGGGTAGGAATTCACATATGTCCCAAGGCCCGTGCTTCCCAGTCCAAGCTCTCTCTTACCTCCCCTGGTGATGGCAACTCCACAAGCCCCTTAGCTGGAAGTATTCAACTAACGGGAAACTCACTGATCTGCACCCACTCAATGTCAGGGACAGAGATGGCACTCCAGAAACAGCAATTAAAAGGAGAAGTGGCCTTTGCTCAGAAGGACTCCCATCATCCACAGCAGCTTTCTCAGCTAGAAGCAGACCAGAAAGCTGGCATGCAAGTGTTTGTCTCAGTACAGGACAGAGCTGTCCCCACTGCGGAAAAGCCACTCCCAACTCACCAGTCAGCGCCTCCTGGGCGAAGTATTTGACATCCACATCAGGGTCCTGCGTTAGTTTCTCCAGCACTGGCTTCACCTCATTCTGAAGGGTGCTACGGGGTAAGAGTGGAAGAGGATAAGCAGCAGAAGGTAGGGCCAGTATCTAAGGACCTCCAGAGGTCTCAGTGCTTTCCCTGCATTCTTCCCCCACCCCACTTAAATGCATCCTCTAATCATGAGAAGAACAAGACTGTTGCCATAGAAGAGGAATGGGGAATCGCTTTCAGTCTCAGGGCCGAAATGAAGTTCAGAGAAGCTCTCAGGGGCCACATTTGGAGGGGAGCGGGGAGGCTGAAAGCAAAGAAGTGTGGCTCAAGGCAAAAGGGCAGGGCCAAAAATACCAGCATCTTGTAGCTCAAAGCTCTTACTGCTCTTCAGTCTTTTAGAATGGAGAAAAAAACGGCACAAAAGCCAGGAAACCACCAAACCATGGGTGGTTGGGGGGAAACGGTATGATGATATGGGGAGCCCCCGAGCCTGAGCTTCCCCACCTCTACCATAGAGGGTTCAGCACAGCACAGAGATTCCCAGGTACCTGTTGTCCAAGATTGGTCCAATTTTCTGAAGGGACTTGGCCACGTTGAAGCGGACATTTGCTACTGCATCGCCTGCCATCCGCAAGACAGTGGGAAGCATGTGCTTAGTGGTGATTTCCTGTCCACACACCTCAGACAGCACCTAATGAGGAAAGGGATCGTGGCGCTGGGTCAAGAGTCCTGTGCAACCTGGACCTCAGACGCTGAGGTTTCGTTTTGCCTTTGTTGCTAGGCCTCTTCTGCTTCTTCCTATACAGAACTTTGCCAGGCTTGGCTATGAGCTAAAATGATGTTCCAGCCATCAGAAAGCAGTGGGCTCTCCTACTAATCGAGTAAAGTGCCTCAAAGATTTTTCAACACGTTAACACAAAGAGCAGGAATAAACATTCCCATGGGAGCTCTGGAAGAACCATTCAGAAAGGAAGCCAGCAGGCTAGGTTGTTGATTCTCCTGCCCTCAAAAACAGGATATCCAATACTTAAAACTATCACCAATCAAACCTTCCCTGGAAGATTATTCCACTGAGAAACGATTCTTATATGCAGGGTGCTAAACATGAGATTCTGCATCAAGGAAAATGTATCACTCCTGCAGTGGGCATTGAACTTTTAATTTAGAGGTGCCAAGATAGTGATAAATCAGATTCAATTGTTTACTTACAAGGAGATACTTTACTGAGTAACTTACAGTATGCAGGCATACCCAATGGTTGGATCAGACAGCTTCTCTGAACCAAGAGCCAAGGGGTACAATGGGTCTTATACCATACATGTTAGCAATAGGCAGCATAACAGCAGCAGGCACCCCTTAGCATGCATTCCCATAATGGACTAACAGCGCTAGGTTCTCAGCACAGCCACCTGTAGCTTTAAGGTAAACAAACTCTGCTTCTCAGGCACATCAGTGATAAGACACTCTCATTAGCAAGGAATGTTCTTGGAGCTGCTTCTCACCCTTTTGACTCATCTGACTACATCAAGAGGCCGGTTAAGGGAATCAGCAGCCCTCTGACCAAAGGCAGACAGCATTATGGATCTAAGCCACTCTAAAACTACTAATAGCTTGGTTCAGGCCTGGAGCCTTACAGCAACCCTAAATGTGTTTCAAGAAAAGATTAATTCTGCTACCTGAACAACATTTCTTACTCTCAGGTTTGGAATACAAACTCTCAGGTTTGGAATATAGTGTGTCCTCTTCCAATGGCCCCAATCCTTCTCCTCCCGCACTCCATCCCTCAATGATTCCCTGAAGCAGGTTTCCTTCCCAGTCATCCCACAGAAGTTACATTTCAAGAAAAAAATACCCAGAGTTCTGCACATAACACTCCCCAAAGGTTGCAGTGATATGAAAAATCTGCAGTTAATTCTGAATCCAATAACAGTTTTATGAGAGGCAATCTTAAAGAAATGTTTGAAATCGCAACTAAAATATTGGCAAGTAGTGTATTGTTGGCAGCAAGACTCTTATCTGCATGCAAATGGAAATCAATTCATGCTCGTTCTATGCCAAAATGGCTAAACAGAACATGGTACGTGACAAAGTAAGGACTATCAATTTATATTGTAATAGCATACAGAACAATTTTTATGCATTCTGGGGTCCCTTGATCCCAGGTATTAGATGGCATGGCATAATTGGAGTAACTGACACTTATCTGATGTTATGCATTTCCTAGACTGAAGAAATATACTTCTTTTGCTTTGTTTTATTCTGGGTTTTTTTTTTTTTGGGGGGGGGGGCGGGGCAGTTTGGACAATGATAAGCCAGACTTCCAGAGACACCCTGGCTTATGGTTTCCCAGTTCGCCCGTATCAATAAACAACCTCAGACTGAAAGGTCCATGGTTTAGCCACTCCCACTTCCAGCAGGAGCAATTGGACAGGATACAAGCTTAACACTGCATACAAATCAGGCCTGTGTGTGTTGTAACATTCTCCTTTCCCCCACCCCCACCCAATAAAATGTTTTAAGTTCAAAAAGAAAAAAAGCCAATTTCCTTAATTCACTCCAGTAGCAAGCGTTTGTCTTTCCTAAAGCAGAACTGGCCGTGCTTGTATAGCAGGGATCAACTTCTTCACCTTTCCCTGAATTCATCCCAACATCCTCCCCACCCCACCCCACCCCACCCCTGCCCCGACTCACATTGATGCAGAAAAGCGTGGTCATGCGGTGCAAGTAGTTGGGGTCATTGGACATGGCCAGCACCTTGGGGATGATTGTGGCATGGGCCCAGTCCTTGCCAAACTTCTCCACAAGCTTCTTGAGGTTGCTAGTAGCCGCCTCTCGGATGGCGTAGACTGGGGACAAGAAAGAGAGCAGCAGCGTGACCTAACTACCTAGGTTAAAGCAAAGCATGGTCTATGCCAGGGGTGTCAAACCTCTTTCAGCCCAAGGGCCAAATTAAATTTAAGAGAAGCTCTTGGGGGCCGCATTCCAGTGAGGGGTGGTGCCAAAAATCCCAAAATACAAGTGTATTTTAACCTAAAGCTCTTACTGCCTGTAATCAAGCATTAGGAAATGGTCCATTTCATTTGGGGTTCAGGATGAATTTTGGAATGGAAACAGCTTTGGTCCCCTGTGTATGAGGACCCATGTTGGGAGACAGACGAGGTGGGGGCAGGGGGTGTGACCCTCTCATGGAAACATTTAGAGCTGGCAATGAATGTCTGGGTAGATTAGTCAATTAAAATGTGAATTGGTACTTGGCAGACAATTTCATTGGATGAAGAAACTGAAAGGTGCAAATTAATTTTTCAACCCATTTTGCCTATGGAGAGTGACTGGAGTTTTTGTTTTTTAAAGGAAGGCTAAAAAGAAATAGCAGCTTTTGTTTAGAAGACTTTGGGTCCTCCCACTTTTCAACATTCTCAAAAAGGCACCAAACATGTAAATGTTGGTAGCATGAAAAAACAAAAGACTACTAGAAAAATCAATCTGTGAACATCCTTGGCTGAGTACACACTGAGGTAATGCAGGAAAAAAACCCATAGAAACAAACTACTATACTTTAACATCATGAAAAAAGTACTGCCATTAAACCTGAATTTAATTGCTTCCATGGCTGGAAAAGAACTCTTTCATGAAAGACAAAAATGCAACCTAACATCTTTCATTCCTGCACTAAAAGCTTCAATGAGTCAATTCTCTCTGCTGGAGAAAGGAATTTACACAATGGATCCCATTAGTTTTGACGTACACTTTCAATGCTATAGATTACTAGCAGCTAGATATAAAAGCACTTGATATTTTGAAGACTTGGGCCAGAATCCAGTGAACTACTTTAGCAGGTGATCTCCCATTGAGCTATGGCCCCATTCCTACAGGAAATAGCATAACTGCACAAGATTCATTAAATTAGGCCTTTAACATGGATGTCCTATTCCTGTACAGATCTGTACTGCATGTATTATTTATTAACAATATTTATGCACTGCTCAACAACCAAGTTCTCTGGGTGGCTTTCAACAACAAAAATAGTTTTAAGAACAATAAAGTTTAACCAGGAAACCAATTAATCAGATGGTAGATTTAAAAATTAAGAGTATAGAAGGCCTGGGAAAATAAAATAAAAAAAAGGTCTTCACCTGGTATGCAAAAGACCAGAAAATAGGCCTGGAAAGCTTTCCTAGGGAGAGCATTCCAAAGCTGGGGTCCAACACTGAAAAGATACTTCCCCCAGTAGCCGCCCACCGCACCAGACTTGGTGCAGAAACTCAGAGAAGGGACTCTGAAAATGAACTCGGGGTCTGGTACATGTGGGAGGCAATCCTTCAGGTAACCCAGTCCTAAGCTATTTAAGGCTTTGTAGCTCAGAACCAGCACTTTGAATTGGGCCCAGAAAGTATTTATTTATAGCATTTTTATCCTGTCCTTTAGTCAAAACGGCTCCAAAAGTGGCTTACAAAGATGTTTCTTAAAAAACAGTCCCTGCCCACAGCCTTTCAATCTAAAATATGTGACACAAAAGGATAGGGGATTGGGAGGGAGGAGGAAAAAAGCCAATTCAGGCACAAGATTCTTAGTTGCAAAGTTCAGCAGGTCATGGGCACAGTGAAAGGGCTGCTGCTGCTTCCTCTCCCTCTGATGGCCTCAGCATTGACAGTTGGTAGCAGGAAGGAGAACGGCTCTCAGCTGAGGCTATATCCAGCCACAATGGAGGGGTGCCTGCCCTGCTGTTTCATCTCCCTCTGATTCAGCAGTGACTAGAAGCCAGTGCAGATGATAAAGCACTGCTGTAATATGATCAAATCGCTCAGTCCCAGTTTACAGTCTTGCAGCCCTATTTTGGACTAACTGACATTCCCCATCTGTTTTCAAAGACAGCCCCACACACAATGCATTGCAGTAATCCAAATGGGAGGTTACAAACCACAAATAACAGAAGCAAGACTCTCTCTGTCTAGGTAAGGTCACAGTGGCCTATCAACCAAAGCTGGTAAAAGATGCTCTGAACCACAGAGGTCACTTATCCCACTGATGGCAATACTGGATCAATAACCACCCTGAAGCCGAGAACCTGATCTTTTAGGGGGAATGGAACCCTGTCCAGATTAGATATTCTACCCTTCCTTACTTCGACAGACTACACTTGGATTCTTTAAATGTAGCAGATGCAGCAAACATTAAAGGAGGAAAGTGGGCAAGAGAGGAAGCCATAAGAACCTATTTGTTTAAACTGAGAGCCTTACCATGATCGACCAGCCACGCCATGCATAGGGAATTCAGCTTCTCGTCAAAGAATTCCACCCCCTGAAGATGGGAAAATTAACCCAAATGAGTCCAAATTAACTTGCAAGACTGCCAGCTATGGGATTCCCACAGCCAGAAACAAAACTTGGGAGAAGGGGATGTTGCTCAAATGGCAGGTAAACCACTACAAAGGATGTGGAAAGCCCCAAGGTGTTGGCTGAACAGCCAGTACTCCCTGGCTATTGCTCACTGGTGATAACCACCATATTCCACCCCAACCACAAGCTGGATGGAACACAAGCCAGATATTTCCACACAGACTTAACCCTCTTGTTGTAAACCAGGTCCAGCTGGCCCACAAACGTTCTGGTTACCATGTTCTCCCAGCACATCACATCCATTTTATTCATTTCTAAAAGGGCAAAGGAGCACTTACCAACTGCCCTGCCAAAAGGGGCATGTACTCAATGATGGCTAACCGCACCCGCCACTTGGCATCCTCTGCCAACTCCACAATGGCTGGCAGCAGGGACTGGGACAATTGCCGGATGCCAATCACCTCGTTCACGCAGTCCAGGTTGGAGATTATGTTGAGTCGGACTTCAGGGCACTGACAAAAAAGGGAACAGTTGAGATCAGGAGAGTGTCCCCCTCCTCACCTGCAACCCCTAAAACCTACTCCCTCTTGTAGAGCTAGTCAAGATGGAGGTCTGTTAGAATCTATGCACATCCTTCCACCATGTCTAAACTATGCTTGCAATCTTCAGATCTAACGAGGTTGCTTTTAAAGGCATAGCCTCCCACTTGGAAGTTGGAAGGCATTAACACTAATCTAAATTGGCCTAGCTTGGCCATAAACTCCTGAAAAACAAAGCAAGTGGGGTAGGAATGGTACGGCTACTAGTTCTGATGGCTACATGCTACCTCTAGGATCAGAGGCAGTATGCCTACCTACACAGTTGCTGGGAACATGAGCTGGAGGGTACTATTGCACTCACATCCTACTTGTGGGTTTCCCACAGGCAGCTGGTTGGCCATTGTGTGAACAGAATGCTCAAATAGATGGACCTTTGGTCTGACCCAGCATAACTCTTCTGTTCTTGTTGGTTCATTTAACTCAGTATGGTGGGCTCTCCCAGAAGTTTTCCCACCCCGCTACCCAAGATCATTAACTGGAAGTGCCAAGGACCGAACATGCAACCCTATACATACAAAGCACATGCTCTAGAACTTGCCTATGGTCCTTCGCCTATCCTTAAACTACAGCTTGGTTCCCCTGGGGGAAACCACACAATTCAAGCTAATTTATGTTTGCAGTATGTAGATCTCTCCCTAGGCACATCTGTGCCACAGCTAATTCTACAAGACTGTTCCCCAAGCATCTCATTAAACACTTCTGTGGTGAGGGACCTACCTAGCCATGCAATAATGCCAATTATGAGATCAGGGCAGGCAAATGCTCCATCCTATATCACCCCTGAACAGTTAACAAAGAAGACCCTTAAGTGGTCCAAAGGAATGGGGGTGGGAAGGAACCACTCACCTCATCTTTGAGCTGAGCCAAAAAGAGAGGCAGAAGGTGCTCAATCGTGTTGTCCTTGCCCAAAATGGGAGATAATCCCATGATCACAGATGCCAAAGCTGATTTTACATGTTGATTGGCATCCGATACCAGTTCCTGGATGGCAAAAGGGAGTATTTTCAATGAAACAAGCCAAACGTAAACATTTACATAGTACCTATTCATCCCCCACTGCTAAGCATACCCATCTTCTTTCCTGATCCTCTGCATAATTAAAGCAACTGAGAGAGAAGGCACACTTGTTAACACAATGAATCTGTGTCTAGCCACAAACAGCTACAATAACAGCCCCCACTTCTCTATCTTACACACACACGTGCACACACACACACACACACACACACAGCCAGGAAGTCTGCCAAATTCCGTACAGTTTTTTGCAATCTTAGGAACCACCAAGGCCTTGATCAAAAGCAGAAGTAAGTCTCAAAATCAAAAGTCTCACGCTGCTATCCATTCTGCTTCTTGGAAGAGAACCTTGTCCCCAAGATTTCTTCAGCCCTCAAATCCTATTGCAAGCTTGCTCCTCATTGGGCCAATTAAAGAGCGTGAGCTGACGCTTCAAGCAGGTTCAAGGTTCGCTAAAGATGGTGGCTTCCTGGCACATACCTTGATGCAGGGCAGGATCTGAGTCATGATGACATTTTCACGGCAGTCAGCAGATAGGTTCTCACAGAACTCTAAGAGAAAGAAGGTAAAATGGTGACAATTTTATGGGACATCATAACTGAAGTGACTCAATGGTGGAACTGCTCTTTATCTGGCCAGCAAGGACCAGACAGGAAGACATTTCTCCACTCCACCATTATACTTACTATCCTAACGCACTACAATCCATAAAACTCTTCCTGACCTCCATTCTAGGTCCATCATCTCCCTAAGGCTGAATCCAGGCAATTCTGTATCATTTCTATGTGCAGAGTTAAAGCTTAGCTGCTGCAGAATTAAACCCATTTAATGTGCCACTTTCTTTCCTGATCTGTGTGTGGAGCCTGCACTGCAGCCACACCAAATCAGGTAATTCATAAGCGGAAAAGACTAGTCTTTTACTGAATTTCAGTTGCCTTTTAAGCATGTTTCTAGATCTCATTTTATGGAATAGGCCTGAAAATAAGTAGGTGTTTTCATACCCCCACTACCATGCCAGGCCTTTATCATTTTATCTAAACATTCATATTCCAATTGCATATACTGTCCCTCCCCACAGTTTCTTCAAGTTACTTTATAACAAGTTCAGAATGAAGTAGGCATATGGAACAAAATGTATATATAAGGCATTGTTATTTCAAGAGGCTTTCCTTGAGTTACCAGCCGTGGTTTATTAAATTCAGAATTTGTTTCTTTTAAAATGTTTTGTTATCACATAGTGTTTTATTTTTTTATCTTAGTTGTTCGCTGCTCCGAAATCTTTTGATGTAGAGCAGTATATAAATACTGTAAATAAATAAATAAGATAATAAATAAATAGAAGAAGAAACATCTGATTTGTTTTATTTGAGATCTCAATCTGCTTTTCTGGAACAGAATGTTTACATTTGTGTCACAAAACATGAGCAGCTATTTATAGGATTTCAGGTCAATGAGAATATGGATAGGCAGGATCAGCATCATAACTTTTAGAAGGCACAGATCATCAGCACACCTACTTTCCTTATCCACACTCCATTCCTGTTATTTTATTATTTATTTATTGCATTTATATCCCGCCTTTTTTCCTCTTGCAAGGAACCCAAGGCGGCTTACATTCTCCTCTACCTCCTCTCCATTTTATCCTCACAACAACAACTCTGTGAGGTAGGCTGGGCTGAGAGTCCATGACTGGCCCAAAGTCACCCAGTCAGCTTCCATGGCCGAGTGGGGACTAGAACCCGGATCTCCCGGCTCCCGGTCCAACACTCTAGCCACTACACCATGCTGGCTCTGTTCAAGATCTTCATACAGTGCCCCAAACACAGAGATGCTATGTGGCCAATAGGGCAGGATGCAAAGCCAAGTGACCACAACTGACCTTTGACCTTGTGGGAGGCAGCAGCCCGCACTTCAGCTTCACAGTCTTTCATGAGGTTCTGGAAGGCAGGGACCAAGTCGGTCTTAGTGATTTCTGGTCCAACAGCTTTCTGGAGCTAGGGAGAAGAAAAGGCACCAGACTTGTCATAAAGAGGCTGCCAATGGCTCCACCCCACTGTCTGTCAGAAAGAATTCTGCTCCAACCACCAGATACCATGGGACTGCAGAAGTTAAGGCAGAAGGAAATTGCCATCAGACAGAGAAACAAGGATGGTGGATGGAGGTTTTCTGTTTCATTTTAAGGTGCTGTAAGTTGCCTTGGAGATTATTTGATCAAAACACAAGGAATTATCTTCATTTTATTTTAGAGTAAGTGCCACACAAGACTCTCCAGCACTACACATTGTCAAAACGCACAAGCATTTGTACCAACCTCTGTGAACTTGTCAGCCACCATATAGCGGACCCGCCAAGATTTGTCCTCTGCTGCTTGTCGTAGCGTTGGCATCACCAAAGACTCCAGGTCCTCTTGTGGCAGGAGCTGAGCAATATTGACACAGGCCTCCACAGCCAACAAGCGCACAGAGTCCTGTATGAAACACACAAAATGGGTTACAGAAGACTTTCCTTGCGGAGGGCAGCTGATCTGTACAGTCCTCAGCTTCAGCTAAGCACCCACTTGCTCCCAGAATTGAACTTGCCATCCCACAGACCTGCTCATCAGAGGCCAGGTTAGAGAACATCGGGATGATCTCACTCTTGACATGCTCAAGCTCCAAGACCTTGGCAAATTCACCCAGCTTGGAGGCTGCTGCTCGCCTCACCATCGGAGTATCATCTGAGCACAAGTTTCGGAAATATCTGCAGAAAATGGAGAAACAACACTTGTTAGCAGGGAAATACAGGACCATCCAATCGGCATCTCTTGCCCTTTGACATCTACCATTCAAACCAATGGGCCCCAGCCTTTATTGCAAATAAAGCATCTCACTTACTGTCGGAGCTCAGCTTTGACCGAACTGGAGACTCGGGGGTAGCAGACACTGAAGAGGCCACAAGCGGAGGTGCGAGAGGTGAACCAGTCACCTCCTGCCAGGCGCTTCACCAGGGGCACAAAGTGGGTCTCGAGGTCAGATGGAGAGTGCTCATGGGAGATGGCTCGCAGGGACTCCACTGCCTTGTCCCGCACCACTGTCTCCTCAACCGTAGCGAGACTCTCGAGTGGGGGCTGCAGCAGAAGGAGGGAAGGACACATTACACATACAGTGCATCTCAATCAGAGAAGGTATCATTACCCCAAACAATAAATAAATGAAATAGAATGTTGCGCCTCTGTAGGATTACTGAAAACACAGCCTTTTGTTTTCAATAAGTGGGACGATGAGGAAGGATATATAGGAAGGAACGGATGTGATGGGGAAAGTGCACATCTGTCAGCTGAGCAAGATGTCCAAGTACCAGGTCACAGCAGCTGCTGTTTTGGGGCAATCAACGCAGTCCAGAAATGCACTGCATATACCAGGAAGTTGCATATTAGTTGCAGACAAAGGAAGGATACAGATTAACATTTTAGCACCCCCTACTCACCTGATGTGTGATAAACATTCTCTTTACCACTTGGCAGTATGAGTCAGAAAAAAACAAGCTACCCCAAGAGACAAGACTCACCTCAGGTCAGCTTGGCCATCAGTGAGGGCTCAACACCCCCCCACACACACACACACATTTGGAAGCAACAGAAGTGTTCTCAAATCCTCCCACTGTGTTCAGTCTTGCTCTTCCCCAATCCTCTGCTGAAAAGGGCTCATAACTTACCAGCAAGCAGTGGACAAATTCAGGGCCCCCGACGAGAGCTGTAAAAGTTCCCAGCTGTTCTGCCAGAGCGAGTAGCACCTCATCTTCATCGTAAATAGTGTCTGCAGGAGAAAAAAAAATTGAAGCAAGCAAAGACCAGCAAGCAAGCAAAGACTAAAACCTGCATGGCCATGGAACAAAGAAACAGGTAGGTAAACTGACACGTTGCACAATCTAGTGCAGGAGAGGGGAACCTCCAGCAAGCAAAGCTGCTCGATCTGGACTGTTGAATTCCTGGTGGAGAACCCTTCCCCTCCCTGAAGTCCCACCCTGAACCATCACTGTGCATGTTGCTGGGGGGGGAAAGGAGAAGCAGAATCTGGGCAATGGAGGAACGGAGTGTTAAGGAAACGTCCAAGGTAGGTTAGGTTGAACAGTCAAAAATTTATTAAAGCACATCACAGCTGTGGGGGAGACAGACAAAACTCCGTCTCTCTCACATGAAAGAAACAGGATGCATTTATTCAGAAAATACACTACACATACTCAAAAACCAATTAGTACTCAGCAACAGTCCTATCAGCAGAGCGGCCTTATCTTTAGGGATGAGATACTTCGGTGGATAGGAATTCCTACTTATGAGCAAGTTACAATCATCTTCTCTTGGTTACACACACACTCTCTCAATCCCATCAGGCACCTCGCCTGAACCAAAGTACTCAAGATGCCTAGTCAGGCCTACCTTCACAGGAGACAGTCCTCCACAACCCAGACCATGTTTCTGTCTCTGTGCCTCTTATCTTATGTGTCTCTTATCTTATAAGAACAGGGCAGCTCCCCTTCTCCGTGCACAGAGAGGTGATTTGAGCACCAGAGAAAGACATCAGGTCTCTTCCTCCACTGTCCAGATCTCACTGTCCCACTGGGATTAGCGAGTGAGTGAGTGTGTGTGTGTGTGTGCGCGCACACACACACACACTTGTAGGGGGGATTGTGTGTGCAAATTCTTGTGCACATACACAAGAGTTTGAGCAGGAGTATGGGGGGGCAAGCCCATTGGGTCCACATGCCAGCAGTGGAGATGGCCCCACTCACTGTTGGCATGCAGTCCCAATGTGCTTGTCCAGAGCCAACTTGGCCTTTGGGCCAAAATAAGCTCCCCATCTAGTGTTTCAAGCCCAGTATTCCATTAAGAAGCCAGCAAGTGTAGTACTTTGGGGGAAGGAAGGCTGAATGTTGTTCTTCGGTAAATTATCATATTTTGGTTCTGTTCTGCTTTCATGTGAATTGCAGTGACCAACAGTGATTCACTTCTTAAAAAAAGAGAGCAAGGGAGAGAGAAGCTGTACCTAGGAACAATAAAATGTTGTGAGGCAGCCTATGCTGTGACAACATCTGGGGATTTTCAGTTGAGAAGCAAGGCAAATAACAGGGTGTGTATGAGAGCGGTTTATAAAATTATGTTGTGGAGAAAGCTTTAAGTCTCTCATAATACTAGAACCTGGGGTCATCCCATGAAGCTGTTTGGTGGGAGATTCAGGACAGATGAAAGGAAATACTTCCTCATCCAGCACAATAGTTAAACTATGGATTTCACCCCCACAAGATGTAGGACTGGGCACCAATTTGGATGGCTTTAAAAGGGGTTTAGGCAAATTCCTGGAGGAGAAGGCTATCAATGGCTACTAGTCCTGATGGCTATATGCTACCTCCGGTATCACAGGCAGTATGTGTATGTACACCAGTTGCTGAGGAACATGGGCGGGAGGGTATAGCCTGATGGGATCTGAGCTAGCGGTGACTGACCAAGAAAGAGATCTTAGGGTTGTGGTGGACAGCTCAATGAAGATGTCAACTCAGTGTGCAGCCGCTGTAAAAATAGCAAACTCCACGTTAGGCATAATTAGAAAAGGGATTGAGAATAAAACTGCCAACATCATACTGCCCCTATATAAATCTACGGTGCGACCGCACTTGGAATACTGTGTATAGTTCTGGTCACCACACCTAAAAACAGATATTGTAGAGCTGGAAAAGGCGCAGAAAAGGGCAACTAAAATAATCAAGGGGCTGGAGCATCTCCTCTATGAGAAAAGGTTACAACAGCTGGGATTGTTTAGCTTCGAACGAGGAGGGTAAGGGGAGGCATGATAGAGGTATACAAAGTGATACATGGTGTGGACAAAGTGGATGGGGGACATTTTTCTCCTTCTCTCAAAATACTAGAACCCAAAGGGGTCATCCATGAAGCTGGTTCATGGGAGATTCAGGACAGATAAAAAGACTTCTTCACACAGCACATAGTTAAACAATGTAATTTGCTACTTCAGGAAGTAGTGAGGGCCACCAGTTTGGATGGCTTTAAAAGGGGGTTAGACAAATTCTTGGAGAAAAAGTCTATCAATGGCTACTAGTCTTGATGGCTATGTGCTACCTCTAGTATCAGAGGCAGTGAGCCTATGCACACCAGCTGCTGGGGAACATGGGTGGGAGGGTGCTGTTCTGCTCATGCCCTGCTTGTGGGTCCCTGGTCGACAGGTGGTTGGCCACTGTGTGAACAGAATGCTGGACTAGATGGACCCTTGGTCTGATCCAGTATGGCTCTCCTTATCTTCTCATGTTCTTATGTTCCCCCTGTCCCTCTCTTGTCTCTCTTGATAAGGAAGAAAAATTTTGATTTGGGGTAGTGCCCAAACTGCCATTCAAACATGCAAGTGTTTCAGCTCCCACATTCAGTCCCCATCTTCTAAGACTGGACACTGATGGAGATCCTGGTCCTTTCATTACCTGTGAGAAAAGGCAAGAGCTCACTGCGTGTCCTCTCAACGCCCAGGGCCAGTGCAATGGTGGAGAGTTTCTTGATGCTGTTCAGACGAAGCTGGGTACAGGGGAGAGAAATTCAGGGAACAGATTCAACAAGGTGAGACTATCAAATGTCCTTTAAGGTGGAATCCTATGCATGTTTCGACAGTAAAAAAAAAAAAAGGCGTACAACTCCCAGCATGGCTGGCTGGGGCATGCTGAGAGTTGTAGGCCTTTTTTTTTTTTTGTCGAAACATGCGTAGGATTGTGCCCTTAGTGGCTCGATTCTGCATGAGCCTGACTGCTGGAGACTGGCTTCCTGGTGTAACTGTTACCACACTAAGCATGTAATTCTTCACTGCCACACTCATCTTCATAACCTACCAAGTATGGGACAGCACAATCCCCTTTGTACGTACAGATAAGTTAGACCTACTGAAACACTTGGTGCTGGTTCACTGTCAAATTCATACATGTGATCATGCCCACACATGTCACCATATGGAGAAAAGCCAGTGCAAACCAGACTGTATATACAGGCAAGCACAACCAACCCTAACTGCAGATGCCAGAAAGAGTACGTTTGCTCCTAGAAAGAGCTGCCAGCTCCCTGCATCTATTGCTCTCAGCACACCGGTTTCTCTGCACCCAGGGATGTATCTGTATACAAATTTTGACAGTACAAACCAGCCTTCAGGGACTCTACCTGGATAACACTGGTTGGAAACACATGTCCTCCTAGGCTTTGGACTGCATCCAATCTCTTGAGCTTCACTTTAAGAAGTGCACACACAAAAGCATAGTCCTACAGACTAGGTCTGGTGCCTTCCCCAGTGATGTACATAGGCTGTTCCTTCAAAGGACCACTTACCCAGAACCCGGCTGACCATCTTCATTTATCTAAGATGAGTATTTCTCCAGTCACAGCTAGAAAAAAAAAATCACTCTGGTACCTAAAATGCAGCGCTGATACTTAGTGCTGCAGCTGGGTGCAATTACTTAGAGGCAAGCCCAATTTTACACAGTGGAAGCTACTTAAACATACATCAGATTGGACTGTACAAATCTGAAAAATGTTTGAGCTGATTTTTGCCCCCAGTGACTCCCACTACGAACTCTTATACATGTTTCACTCCAGAACAAAACCTTCTCTCAGCTGGAGCACAAGCACTGCTAATATAGAGCTCACACAGAGGTGCAATTAATGTAACTAAGTTTATCATAACTGCAGCTAAGGTGTGCTCCACTCAGTCAAACTGCCCATCACCTGCCATGCATTGGTAGATTTACAAGCCAGATAATTTATCAAGCAGACCCAAGGTGGACTACAGCAATTGTACATTACAAGAAAAAGGTCTCCCAACGGGTCGCAAAGTTGTCTTCTACGGTCATGCAGTGGAGCTACAATGGACTGTTTTTGCTTGGCTCTGCATTCTTTATAAAGCAGCATAGCAGAACAAGGGATGCCAAACAGAGAAGCAGCAAACCCAAAACTAATGATTTAATTAGAAGACGCTCACTGGCCCCCATGGAATCATGGTTAAGCATGGGCAAGCTTGCCATAAAAAGTTCCAAGCGGTACAAAGCCAGAAAATGTGCACAGTGCTAGGAGAAAAGGCCCATGGAAAGCAAGGCTTTCCTCATCTCTGAAAGAGTAAGCTTAAGCAGAACACAATTTGGGGGGATAGCAACAGACGGGAGAAAATACTCAGGAGATGAGGCCTATAACATTCTTGATGACAAAAGGAACAGAAAATTGGCATATTTTATCAACTTTGCGAATAAATCCACAAAAGGTGCTAATTCACAATTTCTTGAAATACTTCCCTATCTGCGAGGTCAGTCATTTGAGAAGGTGAGGGGGAGGAGAAAAGCAAATATCTACCAGCATATAAACTTTTATCCCTGGAGGCAGTTTTCAGTTGTCACAAGTGAGTGGACAAGTGGCTCATTATAAGCCTGTTCCAATGGTCTTTCTTCCTTCCAGTTCTTGAAAGAGAAGCTTCCAAAAGCTTTGAAGTTCTACCATCAGTGGGTATCATCCGTAACGACCAGAGAACAGGCCTAGGAGAAGCTCCCTGCCTCTGTAACCACTACATAACTGTGCCTCAACCCAGAGCAGATGCACAAGGTCCCCAAACTGTTACACTGGACTGACCTGCTGAGCCAGGCCCAATCCCCCTCCCCTCCCCCAATACATCCTCAGTGGGGCAGGCTTTTGACTTGGTAGGACTAGTGAGATATGGTTCTTGGCTGAGGGTCAGGTAGGGAAACAACTGCAGCTAGTACCATGGGCCTCTCAGATTGGTGTTCAGAGCACACTACTGTAGAAAGAGGCATTCTGGCCAATGAGAAAGCAAAGCTTTGTATACAGTGACGCTTAATCCAGGCAATACAAAGGTACCGCTGATGGAAGGTTCATCTGCCTGGGGTGATGGTGGTGTTTATCGTATTCTGGATGCAGTTGCATTCCCCTAAAGCAGCGGTCTCCAACCCTTTTGGGACCAGGGACAGGTCTGTGGAAGACAACTATTCCACGGACCAGGGCGGGAGGATGGGACCAGGCCGCAGTAGGGGTGGGGGAACCCCCCTTACCTTGGGCCAGCGGGGGGGGGAGTGATCTGTCCCTCCCCACTCCGGAATCCTCACCAGCCCTGGACTCGCCGCGGAGCTGCTGGCCGGGGGAGGACTTCTGGCCGCTGGGACACAAATGGCCGCTGGGACACAAAAATTATTTATTTCCAATAATATAGGTTATTACTGCAAAGAACAGGGCCGGAGCCGGCTGGCAGCTCCGCAGACTCGCATGGAGCGGAGCCGGCCAGGGCCAGCGAGGATTCCAGGGCAAGGGGGAGGGATGGATCGCCTCCCCCCCACTGCGGACCCAAGGTAAGCGGGGGTTCCCACACCCCTACTGCGGCCTGGTCCCTAACAGGCCACAGACCGGTACCAGTCTGCGGCCCGGGGGTTGGGGACCCCTGCCCTAAAGGATCAGGTTTGCAAACTGGAGTGCCGATTGATCCAGCTTTATCACTGAAGGCCCAGCTAGCATCCACGGCATACAGTGCAGTCCAGGAGGTAAGGATGGTGCACCAAATGCAACGCCTCCTGAACACAATTCGCCTGGACATGGCCAGGCATACTCTGGTAATCTCGGGTTAATCTATAGCAGAAGTGGGCAACCTGTGGCCCTCCAGATGTTGCCGATCTGCAACTTCCTTCAGCCCTAGCTTGCATAGACAATGGTGAGGAATGATGGGAGCGCCAGTCCATCAACATCAGATTCCTACTCTATAGTATTGTGATGGATATAGGGCTGCCTTTGTGAAGACTATTGGGCTAACTATGGTTTCCGAAAAATGCAGCTACTAAGATGATAACTGGGACCAGCTGATGGGAATGTCTCACTGATTTTAATACAGTTATACCAGCTGCTTCCACTGCTGCTTACCTTTAAACTCCTACACTGTGCTGTCCCAGGAGGCTGTTCCAAGTGGTCCGGAGCCTGGTAGGTCCTGTGGCTCCGGAATCACTAGAGCATTCTAAGGCCTCCTGTGAGGCCTTGGCAAGGCACTTTGCAGATAAAATTGATCAGATTAGGTGTGTTACTCTGCACGCTGTGGATACAGTTAGTGAGCAAGAGGCGGCCTGTGGCAAACCGGTTTTGTGGGATCGGTTCCAGCTTCTTCCTCCTGATGAAGTGGACAAGGTGCTTTCATCTGTACGGCCAACCACCTGCTTACTTAATCCTTGCCCATCTTGGCTCATTATGGGCTGCAGAGAGAGACTGGGTGAGGGGATCAGGGCAGTGGTGAACGCCTCCCTTGAGGAGGGAGTGATGCCATCAGCCCTCAAGGAGGCAGTGATAAGACCACTCTTAAAGAAGCCCTCCTTGGATCCTCAAGTTCTGAACAACTTTCGCCCAGTCTCAAATCTGCCATTTTTGGGCAAGGTGATTGAGCGGGTGGTGGCGGTGCAGTTGAAGGCACACTTGGAAGAAACTGATTATCTAGACCCATTTCAGTCAGGCTTCAGGCCTGGGCATGGGACAGAAATGGCCTTGGTCACCTTGGTAGATGATATGAGGAGGGCTCTGGATAGGGTGAATGCTCCTTCCTTGTTCTCCTCGACCTCTCAGCGGCTTTTGATACCGTTGACCACGGTATCCTCCTGGACCACCTGGAGGGGTTGGGCATTGGAGACACCGTATTGCAGTGGTTCCGGTCCTTCCTCTCCGGCAGGTACCAGAGGGTAGCACTGGGAGAGGAGGTTTCGGACCCGTGGCCACTTACTTGTGGGGTGCCACAGGGTTCCATCCTCTCCCCGATACTATTTAACATCTATGTGAAGCTGCTGGGGGCTATCATCAGGAGGTTTGGGGTGCGGTGTCATCAATATGCGGATGACATGCAGCTCTACCTCTCATTCAAATCTTCACCAAGGTTGGCTGTAGAATCCCTGTCCAAATGTCTGGAGACAGTGAGTGGCTGGATGGGGAGGAATAAGCTGAAGCTGAACCCTGACAAGACCGAGCTACTTTTGGTGGGAGACAAGAGGAGGCTAGGGGATGTTGACCTGGTGTTGAATGGGGTACGGCTACCCTTGAAAGACCAGATCCGCAGCCCGGGGGTCATTTTGGACTCCCAGCTGTCCATGGAGGCTCAGGTGTCAGCTGTGAGCCGGACAGCGCTGTATCAACTCCATCTGATACGGCGGCTGCGCCCCTTCCTTCCCGACCATCTGCTCCCATCAGTAGTACATGCCCTGGTCTCCTCTCGTTTAGACTACTGTAATACACTCTACGTGGGGTTACCCTTGAAGATGGTTCGGAAGCTGCAGCTGGTACAGAGCGCGGCGGCTCACCTGATGAAATGCAGCCGCCGGCGAGATCACATCACTCCAGTGCTGAAGGAGTTGCACTGGTTACCAGTTGTTTTCCGGGCCAAATTCAAGGTGTTGGTTTTGACCTTTAAAACCCTATATGGTTCCGGCCCAGCCTATCTTAAGGAGCGCCTCCAGCAGCACCAGACAGGCCGCTTAGCAAGATCAGCCTCGGATGGCCTTCTCTCTGTCCCATCAGCCAGGACAGCTAGACTGGTGGGGATGAGGGAGAGGGCCTTTTCTGTGGTGGCCCCCACTCTGTGGAACTCCCTCCCTAGGGAACTCCTCCATGCCCCCTCTTTAATGAGCTTCTGTCGTGCATTAAAAACGTGGTTGTTCAGGCAGGCATTTGGGGTGGGTTAGGGCATTTTAGAAAATGTTTTTATTGTAGAATTTTATTGTTTTAAACTGTTTTATTGTATGTTGTACATCACCCAGAGTGGCTGGGTGACCAGCCAGATGGGCGATTAATAAATTTAATAATAATAAATTAATAATAAATACACTACTGGATCCAACTAGGGCACCTGAAGGGCTGCCTTTCCCCACACAAATCTGCCTGTATGTTAAGGTCATCTTCAGAGGCTCTTCTCCTGATCCACCCTGCCCCCAGCACCTTCAGAAATTCAGCATGTGGGTTCTGGTGAGAAAGCCCTTTCAGTTATGGCATGCTACCTTTCAGATGCCCTCCCCTTGGAGGTTCACCAGGAGTCAACTCATGTCCCAAGCATTTTAAAATTGTAGCAATGTTTTGTTATATTCCGTTGCTGTGACTCTGTCTGTACTGCTTTGCTGTTTAAATTGTTGTGAATGCAATGTTTTCAACTGTTTTAAGTGTTGCTAGCCATCCTAGGAACAGCAATACCATAAGGGTAAGATGGAAATTCTAACCTTTACAAATAAGTAAATGCCAGTTCCTGAGATGGGCTTAGGTAACTCTGCTGTCTGAGTACTGGGGAACTCATAATGTCTCTCAGAAGAGGACCTGTGTTTTCACCAGCAGCAGTCATCTCTCCACTTAGGGGGGGGGGGGGGGGTTGGTGGTACCTGACTCAAACTACACATGTTGCTGAGGACACCCACCCCCTTTTGTTACAAGTATCATTATTTATATAGACCCCTCAATGTATGTAACACCGTGTTTTTCTATTCCATAAACTAAGAGGAAGGACTCTTCCGCAAAGCAAGCACAATTTAAATTCAATGGTGGGGATGACTGGAGAGAGAGAGAAGGGGGAAGCAAGGGAGGAAAAAAAGGAGCACACATACTTATGCTTGGTTACAATCTCACAAGCTTAGTAATTCAGTGAATTTCTAATTCAGTACTGGAATCCAGAACTGACACCACTAAGCCCTGTCCACCCCATCAAAAACCACTACATAACAGCAGTATATTTTTGCATCTTCTCTCCACGCCCCACTCCCACAAGTTACCCTTGCTGACATTTTGATTTTAAGCTCATCAGGGCAAAGACCTGCATTATGCTAGCCTAGAAACTACCATGTATATTTCTGGGGGGTTTTATATACAAAAACCAAATAGGAGCAGCCAATATTAGAAGGCACCCCAGCTGTCACTTCTGCCAACCCCCACTCCACCACCAATCGATTCCAGTGCTGTAGCCATTCAGGACCGAAACACAAAACTACTCCTGCATCACTAAAGTGTGTATATGTGGTCCTGCGCACATCAGCATAAAAACAGCAAATATTACCCTGGTTTCTTCTACATGGGACATTTAAGATGCTGTAATAATGTTTGCTTATTAACTACTTGCAAGTCTTCTGACTATTCCAAACCTGAAGCAACATTCTTTTTTAAAAACTAAGGGTAGCATCCAATGTTAGTCCTACTTAGAGTAGAGCGATTGAAATGAATGGGACTTACATTAGTCATAACTACATTAAGTCCCATTCATTTCAATGGGTCTACTCTAAGTAGGATTAACAATGGATATTACCCTAAGGGAGCAATCCTATCAAGAGCTATGGTCACCTCTGACCCCAGGGGCGACTGCCTATCTAGTGCAGGGTGGGAGGAGTGGTGAGGAGCAGATCTCCTCCTTGCTCCCCCAGGCCGGCTTTCGCGGATAGACAGCCAATTTCAGCTGTCTAGCCAGGGGACCTTGGAGCGTGGGAAGTGGTGGCCAGACTATACCCAGGATGTGTCATACCATACTTCTGACTTCCCCACCCCCGGGAACACCATTTTCGCTACTCCACACTGCTCTTATGAGTGCGGGGCCAATCTGCGCTGGCTCCGAGGTGGAGCGTAACGGGGTGGGGGTCAGTTCTCTGGGAACCAGCCTCGGTGTGTGGGCTCCGAGGTCGGTTCCCAGGAACCGACCTATCCTATGACTGCCTAGCAGCCACAGGATTGCACCCTTAAAAGCATTTTCTTAAAAAGGTAACATAGTACAGCCGGCTCTTCATATGCCAACATTACATGGAAAAGGAGCTGTAGCTCAGTGTGGTAAGAGCACAGACAGAAGGTCCCATGTTCAGTCCCCAGCATCTCCAAGTAGAGCTGCAAAAGCTCCTGCCTGAAAGCCTGGAGAACCGCTGCCAGTCAGTGTCGACAATGCTGGGCTAAATGGACTCCCCATACATTCCTATGTACGTTACCGGTACAGAGATCGGCATGCTGGCATTAACCACAATATAATCAAAGCTATGGTTTTCCCATTAGCAATGTATGGCTGTGAGAGCTGGAGTATAAGGAAGGCTGAGCGCCGAAGAATTGATGCTTTCGAACTGTGGTGCTGGAGAAGACTCTTACGAGTCCCCTGGACTGCAAGGAGGTCAAATCAGTCCATCCTAAAGGAAATCAACCCTGAGTGCTCATTGGAAGGACAGATACTGAAGCTGAAGCTCCAATATTTTGGCCACCTAATGCGAAGAGAAAACTCCCTGGAAAAGACCCTGATGCTGGGAAAGACTGAAGGCAAAAGGAGAAGGGGACGGCAGAGGATGAGATGGCTAGATAGCATCACGGATGCAATGAATATGAACTTGAGCACGCTCCGGGAGAGAGCGCAGGACAGGAAGGCCTGGCGTGCTATGGTCCATGGGGTCACGAAGAGTCGGACACGACTGAACGACTGAACAACAACAAAGAGCTATGCATTCAGTATATTCACAAGGACGGGGGGGGGGAGGGGGGGAGAGTAACAGAAGGGGGAAGAAATCATATACACGCCCACCCCCCATATCACAAGGCCACATCCAAGATGGCATCCCTACTGGCAGCCCCCTAAAGCAGATCTCCTGATCGGCCCCTTCCATAGGAAGAGGGTATCCATTCCTTTCCAGTTTAAATGCTAGTGGGCTGGAGCTTGACCGGATACGCCCCCAGCAGGCAAAGCCACGGAGTCAGGGCCAGCAGCCCCCCGATTCACCCCGCCCAGGCAGCTGCCAAGGACCGTTCCCTGATTGGGCAGGCACCCTCTGTGTAATGAATGGGCGAGGCCTGACCCAATCAGGAGCCTCCTCTCCTCATTCCATAAATAGCTCTATTAAAAGAGAACCGCGACCCTCCTGGTCCTTCGGTTACCCCTCTTTAACAAGAGTGAGCTCGCCCAGCCAATCACGTTGCTGCTGGCAACACGGCGGATGGGACCGGGGGGGGGGGGCGACCCTTTCATTAGCCAACACCCTCCTTCTCGTTTTCTTAAATGAGAATTCTTACAGCCAATCTGGCTCCGCTTCTGATGGCTCTCATCCGGGTTTCTGAGATGAAAGACAGCCGCTGATTGGTTACTGTGCTGGGGACTCTGTGCTCCGGCCTCGACTGCCCGAATAACCGCCCCGGCCGCTTTCCCTCAGTCCCAGCTAGGCGCCCACAGGCCCGGGCCGTACCTGAACGTCCTCGTTCCGCAGCTCATCGATCAGCACAGCAATAGGATAAAGCGAGTCATCTCCGTCGGCGGCCGCCATCTTAGCTCCCGGCTTCGGTTCTGAACGGTGCGCGGGGTTCACACCGACGCCTTGCAGGGGCGGTGTAGTTGCCATTGCTTGTCTAGGATGTCACTTCAACCAATTCGTAAATCTCATTGGTTTCTTTCGTACAAGCACCGCCCTTTCTGTGCTCCTACTTGAGACAGCTATCTATCACTCATTCTTTCCCTTGCTATTAATTGGTCTAGAATTTCGGAGTTCGACCTTCCTCCTTATTGCTATTGGTTGGATGGACTCTATTCCCGCCTCCTTCAACACATTATTGGCTGAATTTCACATTTTTATTCTCCGTAAGTTTGAGCCGCACGGCTCGCAAAATTCCATACAAACATTCCTTTGTTCCTGGCACGCTATTGGCTATAATCTTAATCCCCCCCCGAAAGGTGATTGGCCATTCCTTTTGATAGGCAATGGTAGTATCCACTCCCAGCGGGAGAAAGAAAAGGCTGAGGGGTCGGGTAGCGTATGGACGAGTTACCGAAGGAACTGTGTCTTACTCTCGTCATGGGGGTTACGACGTTCGGTAGTGGCGTCACTGCATTCTGTGACGCAATTGTGCCGAACCTGTGACGTCATCACTGCAGGATAACTTGTTAAAAATGTATTTTGGGGGGGCTAAAACTTGTAAATATGCAAAGGGATATCATGCCAAATCTCAATTGATCAGATCTTATTATGTACTAAAATAGACTCAGGGATGCTCTGACTTGGATTCCTGCACTGAGCAGGGGGTTGGACTCGATGGCCTCGTAGGCCCCTTCCAACCCTACTATTCTATGATTCTGTGATGATTCTATGAATCTGTGCGGTCGCAAGGAAATCGCATTGAGTTCAACAAAAGTTACTTTCAAATATATATGCATAGATTTGCAGGCATGTAACCCAGTTTGGTACATTTTTTTCACGTGAGTAAGTTCCCATTCAGTTCAACGGGACTTACACCCAAGTTAAGTCTGAAGATGCAGTGCAATTATCTATTAGTTCATTTTAAAAGATTGCTAGCCCACTTTTCTTGTTGTTTGTTCTGTTAAATCCAACGTAGTCAACAAACTATGGCTGTGCTGAGGGAGATGAGAGGGTGAAGCGGGGCCATTCCACCTGCCCTGCTGAAAAACAGTGTCATTTTTTCTTCTTCCCTCCCTGTTCCATTTTCCTTGTGTGTGGTGTCTTTAGATTGCAAGCCTGCTGCCTTCTTGTACTGTCTTTTACTGATTATGTGTAAGCTGCTCCAAGAGTCTTTTTTGGCTAAGGAGCAGCATAAAAATACTCTAAATAAATCACACACACAATATGATAGTTGAACGGTTCATGATGATGATGTTAAATGTGCAGGTCAACTAACCTTCTAAAAGCAGTGAACTGGCAAGGCGGGCTTGCTAAGGCAGAGAGTTCCGAAGAGAGGGCACTGTCAGTGGTGTAGTGGTACATTTGGAAATGCAGGAGCTCATTGTGACAGTCTCCAAGGGCAGTCCAAAAATTTCAGGCAACTGTGTTGATCCATACCAACAAACCAGTTCTAGGCGTTTTCATCTCCACCAGGAGCGCGTCTTTGGTAAAGCGAATAGGTCTTAATTGCCCATTCCAGAGACTTTGCATTCCAACATGGAACAATATATTGCTGCTTGGAAAATTCATTCCCGCCACAGCTACAGTGGGGATCGCAGCTAAGCTCAGAGGGAAGAGGGAATTCTGAGGGGTGGAGGGAGATGACATCAGAGTCCCTGCTAATGAAAAAGTGCCAGGGATGCGTCCCTGCGAGCCCTGCCTCTACCACACCACTGGGCACTGTGGATGGAAGTTTGCATGTGGATACTACCAAAGCAAAACAGTCAATGGCAAGGTTACCATAGAAACAATTTGATATAAGGAAGGGAAAGGTCCCTCCTGTGCAAGCACCGGGTCATTACTGACCCCTAGAGGGACGCCGCTTGTGCTGGCGTTTTCATGGCAGACTTAGCGGGGTGGTTTGCCATTGCCTTCCCCAGTCTTGACTACCTTTCCCCCAGCAAGCTGGGTACTCATTTTACCAACCTCGGAAGGATGGAAGGCTGAGTCGACCTGAGCCGGCTACCCGAGACCCAGCTTCCGCTGGGATCGAACTCAGGTCGTCAGGAGAGTTTCGGTTGCAATACTGCCACCTACCACTCTGCGCCACATGAGGCTCAAGGAAAGGTTCCTCTTGTGCAAGCACCCAGTCATTACTGACCCCTAGAGGGATGCGGTTTTTCCTCGGTGTTTTCCTGGCAGACTGTATAGTGGGGTGGTTTGCCATTGCCTTCCCCAGTCCTAACTACCTTTCCCCCAGCAAGCTGGGTACTCATTTTACCAACCTCGGAAGGATGGAGTGCTGAGTTGATCTGAGCCGGCTACCTGAAAACCAGCTTCCGCTGGGATTGAACTCAGGTTGTGGGGAGAGTTTCGGTTGCAATACTGCCGCCTACCACTCTGCGCCACAGGAGGCTATAATTGGAGTAAAGCATAATGCATATTGGCCATTTAATAATGATGGTAATGGCATTTGTATAACACTTTTGAGGGTTCAAAGAACTCATGTATTGTAATCTTTACAATAGCCCTGTAAGGTAGGTCAGTTTTATCTCCATAGTGTAGATGGAGGCTTGAGTGAGAGAAGAGCTAGTGTGGTGCGGCGGTTAGAGTGTTGGAGTGGAACTCAGAAGATCTGGGTTCTAGTCCCCACTCACTGGGTGACTTCGGGCCAGGTACTGACTCTCAGCCTAACCTACCTTACAGGGCTGTTGTGAGGATCAAATGGAGAGCAGGCAGACCATGTCAGCTGCCTTGGGTTCCTTGCAAGAGGAAAAAAAGTATATAAATGTAGTTATTACTATTATTAATAATAATAAAAATAAGGCTACCTTGTTTTAAATAAGGCTCGTGCAGAGGTGACATGTAAAGCAGCTTCACAGCTCGTCACTTTACTACACAACACCAGCTTAATTCTTGTAAGACTCCTACTAGACCCCACCAAGTAGCTTGGTGTTAAATTACAGCCGAAAGATCCAGTAGTACTTGGCTGCTGTTTTTGACCAGGATGCATGAAAGAAAAACTCAGCTCTTCCATTGAAGGACTAGCGTATGGGGCTGCCACACTCCCATGGCTCCCTCCAAAGCTATTCTGATAACATTACAACACTGAAGATCACAACAAGTGAAGTCTGCAAGAATGTGCAGTGGCGGGGTGGAACGGTTCAGGTTTGCAGCCAGCCAGCCATACCCTTTCAGGATGCTCAATTCCACTCCCCCCATCTTGGTTTTCTGCTCCCACCCCCTGCTGCCACCACCACCATCGCCACCCAACAGGCACTCCCTAGTCACTGAGCATGCTGAGCCCTCATTGGGCTGTTTTGTGGTAAAGGTTTGCCCCCTTAGGGTTTTTTCCTACTTATTTTTGTACTCCTGCAAACCTTGGGGTTCCCCTGAGCCAGTTGGTGCCTTTCTCTTGTGCATGGGTGGTACTACATAAGAATCAGCAGTCAGCACTCATCTTCAAACATAGCTAATAGAGAGAACAAGAAAGCAGCTACTTCTCGAACCAATGTAACACCTCTAGGACATTATCACACTGGCATGGAAAGTAACAATTCGGCTTGCCACTTGTTCCTTAATTCAGGACCAGTTCCATGAAAAGGAACACTGTGTTTTAATACTAAATAAACAATTGTTCCTCGAAGGAAGGAAAAGCTGACAGCAAGCCCAACACACATGTTGTTGACCCTTCCCACACAATATCCTGCAAGGAAATGGTACCAGAACCTGGGAAGCGATGTTCCACGCTGCTCTGCGCCGCACCCTGCATTGGCATGTTGGGTAATTAACTGGTTCTCCACTCCAATTTCCAAGCTAAGATGTATGGGGCTTTTACCATGGAGACAGAGCAGCACAACTCTCTCCATGAGAATCCCAGTGCGGGCCAATTAATGCTGGAAGTAGGGATGTCAGAGAATTCCGCCATGGATCTCAGTGAAGCCGAATGCCAGTGCATTCGGCCCCCCAAAATCCGTGGCGGAATGAAGCCCCCCACCCCACCACCCCATGAAAGGCGCGTGAAATGGAGCACTTATCTGGTGCCATTCACGCTGCTTTGCGAATGGCAGCTGCATCTGCAGCTGCCATTCGCTTCCCCATTTAGGCCGTGATAGGCTACGTAAATAATTACGTAGCCTATCATGGCTAATGCAGGGACACCATTTGCATCTCTGTGGAGGCCATGATAGGCTACGTAAGTATTTACGTAGCCTATCACAGCAAAAAAAGGGAATGCAAATGGTGGCTGCTGTAGCCGCCGCCATTTGCATTCCTGTTTTTTGTTTTTTTTGCCGTGATAGGCTACGTAAATATTTATGTAGCCTATCACGGTAAAAAAAAAACAGGCGCAAATAGCGGCCGCTGTAGCCACCGCCATTTGCGTCCGCAGGCTCCGGACGCCTGCGAATGCACCCGGCCGGCAGCTCCGCGGAGTTGCCATGGTGCGGAGCCGGCCAGGTTAGGATTTCGGGGGGAGGTGCAGAGCGCCTCCCCCCCACCGCAAATCCCCCTGCGAAAAGGTAAGTGACTTTCGCACATCCCTAGCTGGAACTTCTGGCTGTGTGCTTTTCTAATTTTTCTATCTCCAGATGCTGTTCCAGCAATGTCAGTATTGGTCTTACCTTTGTGCACTGAAATGGGTGGGTAGGGTGTCCATTTTAAAGGCATCTTCCGCATTGTCTGACTCGGGGTCAAACTCTACTTCACATTAATTGAATTGCATGTAGCTGAGCCTGATCGTTTGGTGCTGGGGTGCAGAATCTCTTTCAGTCCAAGGGCCAAATTCCATTTCAGAGAAGTTCTCGGGGGCCACATTCCAGTGTTCGGCAGGGCCAAAGGCAGAGGGGCAGAACCAAAAATATAAATAAATAAATAAATACCAGCATAGTTTAACTTAACACTCTTGCTGCTAATGGACTAAACCTTAGGAGAGGCATTTCAACTTTTTAGGTTCAAAAATTTAGACTGAGAAAAACTGCACAGAAGGTTGCACAGTGCACAGAACTGCCCTGCAACAAATGCTCAGTGGTTGTGGGAAAGGAGGCTTAGCCAGGGGAATGGGGGAGGGTCCTTCTGGGAAAACCCAGATGGCCAGATCAGAACTTCCAGAGGGCCAAATTTGGCACCCAGGTCTGGGGTTCTGCACACTAACTGTAGTGTAACTGCACATAGCCTCAGTTTAGATTTGGACCAGCCCGCATCAGGAGGAGAGGATTAAACCTTCCCCCCCCCATACACACACACACACACACACACACACACACACCTACACCTGTTTGCTTCCCAAATTTCCCACCACCATTCACGGAGAGATTTTAAAAGGGGTGACAGTCTCCACTGGAGTCAAAGGATGCTCTTTTCTTTCTTTAATCCCCGTGCCAAGGAGGAGGGTGGAATTTGTGTGGATCACAACAAACTGTGGCAAATTCTTAAAGTGATGGGAGTACCAGACCACCTTACCTGTCTCCTGAGAAACCTGTACGAGGGTCAAGAAGCAACAGTAAGAACCAGACATGGAACAACCGATTGGTTCCAAATTGGGAAAGGAGTACGACAAGGCTGCATATTGTCACCCTGCTTATTTAATTTATATGCAGAGTACATCATGAGAAATGCCGGGTTGGATGAATCAGAGGTCGGAATTAAGATTGCTGGGAGAATTATCAACAACCTCCGATATGCAGACGATACCACCCTAATGGCAGAAAGCGAAGAGGATCTAAAGAGCCTCTTGTTGAGGGTGAAAGAGGAGAGTGCAAAAGCTGGTTTGAAACTCAACATTAAAAAAACGAAGATCATGGCATCTGGCCCCATCACTTCCTGGCATATAGAAGGGGAAGAAATGGAAGCAGTGACAGATTTTACTTTCTTGGGCTCCAAGATCACCGCAGACGGTGACTGTAGCCATGAAATTAAAAGACGCTTGCTCCTTGGGAGGAAAGCTATGGCAAACCTAGACAGCAGAGTAAGAAGCAGAGACATCACCTTGCCGACAAAGGTCCGTCTAATCAAAGCTATGGTTTTCCCAGTAGTAATGTATGGCAGTGAGAGCTGGACTATAAGGAAGGCTGAGTGCCGAAGAATTGATGCTTTCGAATTGTGGTGCTGGAGAAGACTCTTACGAGTCCCCTGGACTGCAAGGAGGTCAAATCAGTCCATCCTAAAGGAAATCAACCCTGACTGCTCATTGGAAGGACAGATACTGAAGCTGAAGCTCCAATATTTTGGCCACCTAATGCGAAGAGAAAACTCCCTGGAAAAGACCCTGATGCTGGGAAAGATCGAAGGCAAAAGGAGAAGGGGACGGCAGAGGATGAGATGGCTAGATAGCATCACGGATGCAATGAATATGAACTTGAGCACGCTCCGGGAGAGAGTGCAGGACAGGAAGGCCTGGCGTGCTATGGTCCATGGGGTCACGAAGAGTCGGACACGACTGAACGACTGAACTACAACAAACAGGTCTGGGGGAAGGTGTCATCCTCCCCTCCCTGTGTGTGCTAGTCCCGATCTGAATTGGGACAATTCCCAGTTACACTAAAGTAAAGATAAAGAGCAGGCTCAGGTACACACTGCACAATTAACCTAATGTGGAGTTTGACCCTCAATGAAGGTGACGAATGTGAAACAACTGATCTTCTCAGAATGGAGCCAAAGCAAAGAGGTACAGCAATAGCTTGATCCCTGAGCATTCTGTGAAGTACTTTACTGCTGTTTGGTGGTTAATTTTACATGTTAGGTATACATCATTAGCTTGGTTCCAAGCCAGTTCCTTATGCAAATGTTAAACCCACATTGCTTGGGCTGAAAATTCAGTTTCTCTTCTGCATTCTCTCAAGCGTGAATAGATGGAGCCGGTTTGGTCGGTCAATGTAGTGTGTAGGGATGAGTAGAAAGTAGATTGTGATCTGCTGGTAGATCTCTGGGCGATTTGCAGTAGATCAGCCGGACCTTTTGACTCCCCACTGTTTTAAAGGTAGCAACAACTAAACTGTTTATTAAAAAAAAAAATAAAGCTGCTGAAATTAAGATACCTTGAGGGAAAACCAGGAGTGGAAATTTGTTTGCTGGGACTGTCAGCTCAGTTCTGCTGCTGGAAAGCAATTCGTGGGCTGAGCATATGTTCAGAGGCACTCTTGTTCTTTAATTCTAAGGCTGTATCCATGCCACCCCATCCCTACAGACACTATTATAGGATTGTTAGGGCACAATCCTAAGTAGATAGGTGGCCACCTCCAACCTCAGAGGCAGCAGAGGCATGGGGGGATCGTTCCCTCCGCGCCTCTCCTGCCTTGCTCTTTTTCGCTAGACAGCTGTTTTCGGCTGTCTAGTAGCGGGGCGGGGGGGGGGTGGCTGGCCGGGAGAGGAAGCTGCCGTACGACACATAGGATGTGTTGTACGCACAGCTCTGCTCTCCCCACCCCGGAAGGCCCCCGGAACGCCCCTTTGCAGTCGCTCCGCGTTCGTCTTCCAAGTGTGGAGGATGGGGGTCTCTGCGCTGCCTCGGAGGTAGTGCGGACGAGGGGGGAGGTCAGTTCTCCAGGAACCGACCTTGGAGTGCGGGCTCCGAGGTCGGTTCCTTGAAATTAGCATATCCCATGGCCCTCTAGACAGCGTCTAGTGGCCATAGGATTGCTCCCTTAGGATGCAATTCTATTCAAGTTTAGAAAGGAAAAAAATCCTACAACTCCCAGTTCACTTATTTATTTTTATTTATTTGATTTATACCCTGCCTTTCTAACAAAAAAAAAGTCACTCAAAGTGGCTTACAAAACAATTTAAAACAGATTAAAAACTTTAAACACATTAACATACAATAAAACATAACAATTACAGAATGAAAACAGCACCCAACCCACAGACCCACTTGTGCCCTTATTTATTTAATGATATTTATGAATCACTTAGAAAGAAATTTCTAAATGAGGTAGAAAACATTACAGTGTAAGATTATAATAAAATACAGTATATTGTATTATTACTGTATTCTGAAGGCAAAGATACCTTTCTGGGAACGCTTGGTGGAACAAGCACATTTTCAGTAGGTGTTGAAAACCCGTAAGGGTCATTGCCTCTCTAATTTGTACTAGTAGGGTGTTCCAGAGAGTGGGCACTATGATACCAAGGACCCTATTCTGAGCCATCATGAACTGGACTTCCAAATTCCTGTGCACCATCAAGGGGGTATCTGGTTGGGAAATGGATTGTTTGCTCCCATTCCTTTGCTATAAGACTGAGGTTATGACACTGAAAGATAAGGTTCGCCGTTTACGGTGCAGCGGATTGAAGATTTAATAACACCTGCAATGTTTGGAAGAGTGCTGTATAGGCATAATCTGCAACTGGATTTATATTTGGATATTTGGTTTGCTTCTTTGATGTTTAGATATAATCCTCCCTCCTCCCCCACTTCTTTTGTTTTCCTCCCTTTTTCTTCCTCAGAATACTGTTATGTTGGAAACTGAAGATTTTGATTATGTTGTTGGTACTGTTTATTTCATTTATAAAAATAAAATAAAAATAGATTTTAAAAAAAGAGAGAGAGGGTATCTGGTTGGTAGACCCTGGCATTTTAGAAAACAACAAGTATATTCTGCAGGTCTGAAGTCTGACCGCTTTTGGTGTAGTGATTAAAGCAGCCTCCCTGACCTGGTGCCCTCCAGATGTGTCTGACTACAAACTCCATGGTGTTTGGGGATTATGGGAGTTGTAGTAAAACACAGAGTGTCAGAATAGAAATGGGGAGGCCTCAGTTGAAAGCCCCAGCCATCTATAAAGTCCATTGGGTGACTTTGGGGGCAGTCATTACCTCTTAATTTCACTCATCCTACAGAGTTGTGAGGATAAAACGCAGTGGAGGCTGGTGAAAGTACCTTGGATAACTCCTTTAAAGTTCTGACTGGTTCTGATTGAAGCCTAGAGCGGATTCACTGCCCCACTGACATCGGAGCCACCAGCTTCCATTGAAAAAATGGTGAAAGGTGGCAGGAGGAGAGAGAGAAGGACCAGGTACTCTGCCCTGAACTCCTTGAACAAAAAATGGAATTAAAATGTCGTAAATATAATATATATACATAAATAAATTCAGATGTGACTTTAAAAAAGGAGGAGAGAACTGTATTTTTTTTGCCATCACTTGCACCAGCCTTCCCCAAAACATGGGGCCCTCCAGATGTTTTAGACTTCAACTCCCATCAGCCCCAGTCAGCATGGCCAATGTCCAGGAATGCTGGAAGTGGTCATCCCCAGCATCTGGAGTCCCCCAGGTTTTGAGGAAGGCTGAATGATGCAAATGCAGCCTGATAGGTACAATGAGCAACTCTGTGCTATTTTGCCTGAACTGGGGGTGAAAATAAACAACAACTCATGTCAGCAGGATATACCTCGAATGGTTTTTTGTATTAACTGTAGGAAGCTCCTGTGTGTCTCATTTTGGGTTTCTCATTCACAGATGGTTTCCCTCTTTCTTCTTCCAACCAGCTAAGTTTAGACTTGTCTGCAGCAACTTCCCCCTCCCTGTTTTCCAGCTTCTCTGCAAGAAGCGGCACATCAGGGGACACCTCCCCCCACGCACCCCCCCCCTGCAGTGTGCAATTGGCTGCATTTCCATACAAATAAACCAGCCTCTTTTCAGCCTGCTTATAATTCACTGCAGATCTGGTGCAGAATCTGAATTCCAGTGAAATTCAGCTTGCTGGCTGTCTTTGTCCTTTCCTTTTCTTATTAGCCCCTTTTCAACTGGAAGAATGGACTTGCTGACATATACTAGATGTGCTGGAGAGACGATATAATTTATGAGGGTTTACGCATAAAAAAACCAAACTGGTCAAGATTTGCAAATTATCGGAACGGTATCACGCTAGTCTTCTCAACACACGTTTAATAGGTCATACAGTTATGCATAATCAGAAGTTTTATGTATGCGACTGCACTTTAAACAAGGGGGCTTGCAGCATTTTTAAAGATGGGCAGAACGATTCTAAATTGGGTTGGGGCAGGGGGACGACAAGGCGGAACTTCTGCCTTATCCGCAGCCCTGTGGGTTCTTGCTGGCCAGGGCAGAAGGGGGTGGGGAGGTCTCTTCTCCCCACTCCCGAGCAGGGGGGGTTTACAGTTTCTGACACCAGCTCAACACCAGTAGAAATGAGGCATCCAGATTGGACCCCTGCTAGGGGAGCAGAGCAGCCTTCAATCCAGCAAATCCAAGCCAGTTCTGAGCCGCCCTTGGAACACCCCAAAGGTTTACACATGGGGCATCTCTACGCCAGCCTAAAGTCCTGCAATTAAAACGGGGCTTTCTGCTTCTGTTTTAAGTGCAGGATCACGACTCCCTTTTTCACGTGCTTCCTTTCCCCCCTCCCCTTTCCCCCTCCTCCCTGTATCTGAGTCTTCCATTATCTTCCATTGATCTCTCTCCTCTTCTTGCTGCTTTCCCTCTTTTTCACGGTGGGAACTCAAGCGGAACACAATGGGGTGATTTGAGAGCTCATTACCTGCGATCTATTTAAAAATGGAACAAAGGGCATTTAGTGCAGGAGACGCCTTGGAGGTTCACGGCATCGTGTAAAGAGCCTGCAAACTTCCATGAGGGAGCAATCTCAATCGCAGGAAAAAAGCTCAGTGTGAAGGAGCCCGCCAGTAGTAGCTGTTTGCTCCCAGCAGCCTCCATCACAGCAGAGCTCCCCACCACCATCAGCAGAGGGCCACCTCCAGTCTGCACTGACTGGATTCGCACGTCACGATAACCCACGGCAGTTTGTGAACTACTTTGGTGTCAGCTTGGCTTACCGTGACCTCCGAACCCAGAGGAGGTGATTCAGCATGTGCTGTTTGTTGCCCACAAGCCACCCTGAGAACCCATGGTTTGTAGCAGGGTTGCTGAGGAAGACTTGTTCTCAGGGGGCCTTGTTGGGATTGTCCAAAATTTGGGAAGTAAATGGGGGGGGGGAGAGATTTGCACAAATTTAGAGGCTGGTAGGTAAATGGAGGCTACATTTGTGAAAATTTAGAAGGTGGGAAGTAAAGGGAGGGGAAATTTGCACAACAGCAGCAACTGCTCGAAGAAGGAGCTGTGAAAATGTGGGTGGGGGGAGGAAGCCAATAACCCCCCTTTCTGGACTTGCTGGAGACTCAGGGAAGTTTTGAAAGGGAGGAGGACACCAACAAGTGTCAGTTCAACACTAAATAGTGAGGGATTACATTCCCAGGTGAGAAATATTGTCCCCCCAATCTCCTTTGGTGCGCTTGCTTGCCTTTTTCTTTTTCTTTTTTGGTGCTTCTGAACTGTGCAAATGGGTTCCTCCTTTGTCTTACCGTTATCACCCCCCCCTCCTGTCCTTTGCATCTGTGTGCAGATTAGCCTATATGCAGTTTTGCCTTGTCAATTTCCTTGTATGTTACCCCCCTTTGTATGTTACTCCCACTCCCTTTGACAGCTGAAACATACAAGGAAGTTGACAAGGCAAGAATGCACGTATTGGACAGCTGAATCTGTGTCCTTGAGCACTTACAGAAGATCAGGAATTTCTTTTCTTTTTTAAAAAAATGACTCCATTTGTGCAATTCTGAGGCACACACACAAAAAGAATTCAAATGATGAATGAAGTACGTGCTCCAAATCAAGGTAGCGATCGGAGTGGGGAAGGGGCTAGGATGAGGAGACAAGATGGGTTGTGCCACAAAGGACACTGGGATACATGCAGGGAGCAGGCTGGAGGACTGAGAGGGACTGAGGGGGGAAAACAAGCTGTGCCAAGTTGCCAAGTGGGAAATCATCTGTCGAGGAGAAGGTTGGTGAGTGAACAGCCAACCCACTGTGGCTTATTCTCAGCATGGCTTATCATGACGCGCAAACCGGGCCTCTATCTCCCTCCAGCCATCAAAACCAGGGTGGGTGGCTTCAGATCATTCTGTAAGGGAATTATTGTACCATATACATATGCATGAAGTGTCATCCACAGTTGGCAGATAGAGATGCACATGGATATAGAGCGGTGGGGGATGTAAACATTGGGGCCAAATGGCCATGAAATTGTAGAGGGACTGTCTGTAATCTCTATTTACATACAGATTAATTGTATACAAGATAAGTACACTGCACTGACTGTTTGCAGCAGCAGTAATTGGTGCTAGCGTGCTGTGCTAATTTAGCTGTGTGCCAGAAAGTTCCCTGTTCAAATCTGTCCTCGGCTGTTGATTCACTAGGTGGCCTTGGGCAAACATCTCTCTCTCTCTCTCTCTCTCTCTCTGTCAGACTTGGCCTTTCTGTCTGCAATATAGGGATAAAATTTGCCTTACAGGATTGTGGATGTAATAATGCAGCCTTCCCCTCCAGATGTGTTGGGCTACAGCCCCCATCTTTCCTAGCCAGCATGTCCATTAGAACTATCAGCCTTCCAACACCTGGTGCCCTCCAGATGTTTTGGATGTCACCTCCCATCAGACTCAGTCGGCAAGGCCAATGGTCAGGAATGCTGGGAGTTGTAGTCCAAAACATCTGAAGGGCATCAGATTGGGGAAGGCTGTACTAAAGCACTAATACAGAGGCTAAGGTTGCATCCCTAAACATACTTAATAAGCAGAAAGTGCTATGATAGCCGGAACATACTGGGGCTAATCTGAATAAACGTGCATTGGGTTACACTGTATATGTTATTACGATTGCCCAAAGTTCCAAACTCTGCAAAAATTGAGATTTTACATGAAGATTTTTTTAAAAACCAGAAGGCATTGCTTTGCTTGTTTTCTGATCTGATCTGATGAGGACAGGACAGGAAATAGCCATCATGGTTAGAGCTGAGCATCCTGCCCAGCCTGAAAAAATTCTTCATCATTGCTATGAATTCCTCCAGGGGGCAGGGCTTGGAAGCTTCACCGCAATCCTCACAGTTGCTGGGGGGCAGGAATGGATTTTCCTAGCAACAATACGTTGTTGTGAGCTATTCCTGTTGCAATGGGAAGTATTTGGGCGAGGCTTGGATGGGCAATTAAGAGCCATTTGTTTTGCCAGAGACCTGCTTCTGGTAGAGATGAAAACTGCTAGAACTGGTTGGTTCTTATGGATCAACAGAGCGGCCTGCATTTTTGGACTCTGTGTGGCTATGGGGACTGCTGTGACAAACACCTGCACTTCAAGATTTACACTGCTGGCTCTGAGTGTGCTTTCTGGCAGGGAGGGAAGGGGGGGAGCAATCTCCCTGGCACTGTTCCTTCTCTGGCTGATGGATGGAACCGGGCTGGTTTCCCCTTTGTCACCATGTTCTTTCCTGGGAAAATGGGAGTGCCATTTCCCAGTGGCCTCTGGCAACCCAACCAGTGGCCAAGGCCAGAGGATGCTTCCGTCCTCTCTCTAGTTCAAGGTTAGTGCAAGACCTTTTGCCACCTGAGGTGGAACAATAAATGCCCCCACCCCAACCCAAGTCTAAGTACGTAATACCCAAGGCTGGCCAATTAGTTTGGCTTCTGAGGATGAAAAATCCCACAACCGCCTCTCCCTGGGAGTAAGAATCAAAATTAAACAACAAATCATTTGCTCCCTCTTCAGGACACCTCAAATCCATGGTTCTGCATGGACCTATGGCCCGATTGGAGTCCACCTGGAGTAGAACTTTTCGTGACCCGACTCCCT
The DNA here is from genome assembly GCF_057233095.1 of Heloderma suspectum. NCBI lineage: Eukaryota > Metazoa > Chordata > Lepidosauria > Squamata > Helodermatidae > Heloderma > Heloderma suspectum. The sequence goes on from NC_139467.1 coordinate 15,811,142, forward strand.
CTCTGGAATTCCCTGCCAGCTGATGTCAAGCAGGCAGTAAAATTGTTTTGTTTTCATTATCCGCTAAATATATTTTTATTTAAACAAGCTTTTCCTGAATGACCAGCCATGGTTCTTTTTTCTTTACTCTTCACCACTTGGGTTTCTTTTTTTAAGATATAGGGTGTTTAACAACTTTCGTAAAATTAAAAAAGTCATATTTTTATTTTGTAAAATAAAATAAAATGTAGACCACTGATCAGAGCAACCCTTGCTCGAGAAAGCTACTTCTTGTCCCCTAGTACAAAGAAATACTGTCACCCTCCACAAAGGGGGAATAGAAAATCCACTTTGAATAATAACACAGAGAAGTTACTGAAGTCCCACATACTGATTCGGGTGGGGATTGCATGTCAGAAGCAAGTACTTTCCTGGGGAACATTTCTGCCTTGAGGTATTTGAGGAATGGAGAACTCACCAATTTTTCTGTCTTGCTTTGACACTCGGACACTTCTATTTGTATTAGCATTTTTATGAGAAGCAGGATGTTGTTTATTTCTCAGACACATCAGGGGAAGTGGGAAAGAAGGCCCTATCTCAGCAGCCATTTTGGATTCCCTCTAGTAACATATTGGTAATAGTGTCTGTTGGAAGTATAGAACCATTGACCATTTTGGAGTTTCTCAGTCTCCCCTCAGGAAGTCATGTCTGCATATTCTGTAGATAAGGGCTGGTATAAGTGTAGGCATGGTTGGGCATCTGTTGAGGGCCCACACCCCAGCAGTAGCCCCCTGGAGTTGCTCCTTCTCTTCACCACTGCATCCTCCTTGCTCACCTCCCTCTCATTCTGGACCATGCAATGGCGTTGCTGAAAAGGAGCCGCAGCAGACGGCGTTGCCTACTTGCTCACTGGCTGGCTGCCTGTCAAGCAAGCAAATGGAAGGAAGGAGTAATAGCAACTGGTGACCATGGTGGGGAGAAGGTACTCAATGAGGGAGGGGGGCATTGAGGGCAGTGGTGTAGTGGTAAATTTGGAAATGAAGGAGCTCATTGTGACAGTCTCCAAGAGCAGTCCAAAATTTTCAGGCAGCTGTGTCGATCCATATCCACAAACCAGTTCTAGGAGTTTTCATCTCCACCAGGAGCACGTCTTTGGTAAAGCGAATAGGTCTTCACTGCCCATTCCAGACCAGGTCATCCCAAAGACTTTGCATTCCAACATGGAACAATATATTGTGGCTTGGAAAATTCATTCCCCCACAGCTACAGTGAGGATCGCAGCTAAGCTCAGAGGGAACAGGGAATTCGGGGGGGGGGGGGGAAGAGATGACATCAGAGTCCCTGCTGATGAAAAAGCACCGGGGCTGCATCCCCGCGAGTCCTGCCTCCACTGCACCACTGATTGAGGGTGTCTTACCCAAGGGCCCTCAGAAAACTAGAGCTGGCACTGATGTAGTTGTCTGGCTTCCTCGCCTAAAGAAGTTTATTGTGATAGGAATGCTGCACTTTTGTTTAAGTGATAGCTAAAGATACTTCTTTGATGGGCACCGTGACTAGAAGATGCTTGCTTAATTGAGCTTTGATTGTTTGGATGGCTGGTGGCTGCTAGCAAGGTCGGTCCTACCATTAAGCAAAGTGAGGAAGCCACCTCAGGTGTCAGATGCTGGGGGTGGAGGGGTGTTGCGCTTCATCCTGAACCCCGACAACATGGCTAGAATTAAGCTGTGCTAGTAATTCCGCATGAGCAAATGCAGCAAAGTGTATGTGTGGTGGTGTGTCTGTGGGGGAAGCATACATAAATCCATCAGATATGCTGCAACTTATAGCACATATTTATTCCTGGACACACCTCAATTCATTGGGTTTTGCTGGCCCATATCTTTGGCCCTATGGGAAGATGAAGCAAGCAGCATAGGAGTGCAGATCGTCTGCCCTATCTACTGATCTAAAATACAATGTTCCTTTGTAGCCAGTTCTGTGCATCTTCAGGGGTACGATGCATCTTGGATGCAGGGGTGCATAGTACCCATAGGGAGCGGAATTTGCTGCTCGGCCTCAGGCAGCAAAACGTTTTGGGCGGCCCTGGCCACTAGCAACAAGACGTTGATATCTGGAATATCACCAGACATATGTCTGAGTTTTTGCAAGAGGTAGGTGGGATCAAAGTCAAAACATTTGCTTTCAGTGAACTGATGCAGTTTTAAAAACTGATCCCCCTGGGATCTTTGCTTCCTTCCTGCCCTGCTCAAAGGAACTCTGCACTAAAGAGGCAAATGTCACAAAAACTCGGCAAGTCTCCTGTATTCTCTTTCCCACAAGGACACTCGCCTTATAGCAGCTGCCTGTGCAACTTCTAACTGCTCAGGTAAGTGTGGGGATGTGTGAAATATTATCAGTAGGCCAGGAAGAAACAGAAAGGAGACATGAAAGGCAGAAAACTTGAATTAAGGTTTGGCTGAGTACACTGTAAGGTGAAATGGTGTGATTCCAAATTCCATCTTCCACTTAGAAGTTGGACTTGGGCAGGAGAAGGAACAACCAGGGACTTCTGTGTGTTGACATTAAGAGTTAGGGGTGTTCCAGCTAGAAGGGAGTTTAAATTATGCTCCAATTATGTGTTTTTGCAGGAGAATTTTACGTCTCTCAAGGCAGTAAAGATATTCCTCCTGTTGAACCGACTTCAATATATCTGAGGTCTGGGGGACTATTTATTAGTGCTGTGCCAAAAATCTCTCCCACATGTTTTTCGGCCATTCTCATTCAATTTGATAGAAAAGAAATTGCTTTCAAAAAGAAATGCAAAAGAGAAAAAAAAATTGGAGAAATTCTCATAGGCTGGATTTGGGGTTCTTGTCCTTACTTTACTGATGAGGTGGCTGAGGAGTGTGCATCAGTGCCCTGTCTGTCTTTGTACAGTAATCTCTGTGGCAGCCTGTAGCCTCCTTGGCTTCCTGCACTTCAGTCAAAGCCATCATGAGGAATACACCAAGAGGCAATCCCTCCCATGGAGCTTTTTCAGTTCAGGAAGTGCAGGTGGCCTGGAAGGCTGCAGAACAATGGAAAGATGTGTAATAGGGAGAGAAAACACACTAGGGATGGCGGAGAATTCCGCCACGGATTTCAGTGAGGCCGAATGCACTGGCATTCGGCCCCCCAAACCCTGTTGCAGAATGGCCTCCCACCCCCGGCCACCCCGCAGAATCCCCCCAGGATGAAGCTTACCTGGGGCGGCGGCGGCTGGTCTCTCGGCCGGCTGCTGCGGCCGCAAATGGCAGCCGTCGTAGCAGCCGCCATTTGCATCCTTCCAGGCTGCCGTGATAGGCTACGTAAATACTTACGTAGCCTATCACAGCAAAGAGCAAGGGCGCAAATGGCGTAGTGGCCGCCGTTTGCATCCCTGCTCTTTGCCGTGATAGGCTACGTAAATACTTATGTAGCCTATCATGGCAGCCTGGAAGGATGCAAATGGTGGCCGCTACGACGGCCACCATTTGCGGCCGCAGCAGCCCAGCCGCGGCTGGAACTCTGGCTGCGGCTGGCATCAGCCGGCAGCTCCATGGACTTGCTGTGGAGCAGAGCCGGCTGGGGAGAATTCCGGGGGGAGGGACGGAGTGCCTCCCCCCCACCGCGGAACCAGGTAGGTGTTTCATACATCTCTAAAACACACACAGCGCCCTTGGCCACCTCGCAGAGATTAGGTAGGCTCAAAAATACCACCAAAAGAAATTCAAAATTCTGCCTCAGAAGAGGGGAAGCCTCAACATAGCTGATGCTGTTGCCACCTGCAGAAGCATTGCAATGAAACAAAAACCCTTTGGAAAAAAGAAAGAAGCTGCGCTACAAGCCCTGCCAATAGTGAGCCCTGTCTGTGAGAAACTGATGGAGAATTTCTCCTCCCCTGGGAGAAATTTGGTGAAATTGTCCCCCCGATTTCTCTGTCCACAAATAGGCTGGAAAATTTTGAGAGGCCATTTGCACACAGCTCTTGTTGTTGTTGTTCAGTTGTTAACTCATGTCCGACTCTTCGTGACCCCAGCACACAGCTCTACCATTTATTAAAAACTGCTGAGTTCAATCTGAAGAAGGAAGGAATTTTTGGCAGGTTTCAGTTAATGCCCTCTGCAGTACTTCATGGTGGCCTAGCTAAGGGAGCAATCCCATAGCTCCAAGACAGGATCTGAGGCCATAGGATCATTTAGATTCCACATTCCAAGGTCAGAGACAGAGCTCCAATCAGAGATTTATTGATTGATTTATTACATTTCTATCCTACCTTTTTTCCTTCTTAAGGAACCCAAGGCAGTGTACATAATCCTCCTCCCCCTCCATTTTATCCTCACAACAACAACCATGTGAGGTGGGTTGGGCTGAGAATCTGTGACTGGCCCAAAGTCACCCAGTGAGCTTCCATGGCCGAGTGGGGACTAGAACCTGGATCTCCTGGCTCCCTGTCGAACACTCTTGCTACTACACCACACTGATCCACTCCGCTCCCCTTCCCGCTCGTAGTTGGCATGGAAAGAACCATGCCAGTTGGTTTCTGAGGTCAGGAATTCAACCTTGGAGACAAGGAAAAGGGGATGTTCTGTTGGGAGGGGAGGGGACTGGAAAGGCCAGGATATGAGCTATCCTGAGCCTCTGCCAGCCTCCTTCCCTCTCCCTCCAAAATGCCTTCATTAGATGGGCAAAAAAGCCCATCTAGTGAAAAATGCATCACGGGAGGGAGGACAGGGAGGTGAAGATGGCCTCTGCTGCTCCTCCTGCCCTGGACAGGATGCTCATAAGCCTCTGAGTTCGGGCGGTTACAATCATTGAGGGCACATTCAATAGGATCGTGCCTTTAGATACCTTCCATTTATGCCAGGGGTCCTGAACCTCTTTCAATCCAAGGGCCAAATTCCATTTCGGAGAAGCTCCAGTGGTACATGGGGCTGGTAACTTGGTAAGGCAAAAGGGGTGGGGCCAAAGGTACGCAAAATACCAGGGTATTGAGCTCATACTGTCAAAAATGAAGCGTTAGGGTGGGCCAGGAAACCACCAAACCATCGGTTGTTGGGGGAAAGGAAGCATGGCCTTCTGGGAAACCACAGATATCCGTGTGGTTTGATTTGGCCTCTACCCTGGATGATTTTGTCATCGTGGATCAGATGAGGTTGAGGACCTTCCTCCTTGTTAAGCACATAAGAACATAAGGAGAGACAAGCTGGACCAGACCAAGGGTCCACCAAGTCCAGCATTCTGTTCACACAGTGGCCAACCAGCTGCTGACCAGGAACCCACAAGCAGGGCATGAGCACAACAGCACCCTCCCACCCATGTCCCCCAGCAACTGGTGTACATAGGCTCACTGTTCTTGCCCTGGAGATACATGTAGCCATCAGGACTAGTAGCTATTAATAGCCTTTGTTTGTCTAATAGTTTTTTGTTAAAAAATGGAATCAAGTGGTCAGTTTGTCAAAAGGTAGATATCTTGCCTTTTGATAAGGACCTAATGATGTTGAGAAGAGTTGCTGCTTTCTTCATGGTGCTTAGCTAAGGTTATGTGCCAGATTTGAGAAGGTAAATGTTTGGAAATGTTTGATATTAAATAATTAAATGTTTGGAGAGTTAAATGGAGGTGTTTGACGATTAAACATTTGATTTTATTCTTGTGTGTTTTCCTTGGTTTGGTTAACAGCCACTTTTATAAAAAAAACTGGAAAGCAGTATTATGGAATGTTATCTTCAGGCTGAATTCAGATGTATTAATCCTTTTCCCCCCCTGATCTATGTAAATTTTCCTGATCTAAGTAAATCACCTTGACTGTTACAATATGTTGATTGTTGTTTCCTGTTACATTGTGATGACCTAGGGTTAGTAACACTGAAAACAAACTATTAAGAGTTAGGGGACTCCTACTCTATCCCCCATCTTTGGAACCTAGAGCCTAAAATGCCTCACACTGCACAGTCCCCAGCAGTGATAGCAAGGAATATGCTGAGTGAGGTGAAACCCAGCAAGCTTCTGATCAGCCCTTGCCTTGTGCCTAAAAAATAGTAGAGATGTGCGCAACTGGCCTCTTGAAATTCTCCACCCTATTTGTGGATGGAGAAATTACAGGAACAATTTCACCAAATTTCTCCAGGGGGGAGGAGAAATTCTCCACAGTTTCTCACAGGTTGGGCTCATAATTGGCAGGGGTTGTCACACAGCTTCTTTCTTTTTCCATAGGGGTTTTTAGGGTTTGTGTGTGTGTTGAAAAACATTGTGTTGGCAGGCTGGCCCCCATTTTGCATCCTCTACAAGGCTGGTGTGAGGCAGGGGTGTGTGTGTTGTGTCTAGCTCCAGGGAAGAGGTGGGGCTAGTGCTGAGCCAAAATGTGTCCTCCGGTTTCCTGAAAGTTTTCTTCCCCTGTAAAAGAGGCTTCCATTGTTCTACGTCATTCTCAGGGTGTTTTATAATTCATTTTTGTGGATTATACCTCCCAGGCTGCCTGCACTTCCAGAGCTGAAAAGGCCCTATGGGAGGAATTGCTTCATTATACCATCCCCTGGGCTTTAACTGAAGTGTAGAAAGCTGAGGAGGCCACAGGTAGGGACGTTGGAGAATTCCGCCACGGACTGCAGTGAGGCCAGATTCTTTAGAAAGGAGTCAGTGGCGGAATGGGGCAATCCCCCCTGCCACCCCGCAGAATCCCTATCATGGCTTGGCAGGGACGCAAATGGCGGCTGGCGTAGCAGCCACCATTTGCAGCTGCAGTAGCCCGGCAGCAGCCAGAATCCGGCTGCGACCGGCCACGGCTGGTGGCTCCACAGAGTCACCGCAGAGCAGAGCCAGCCCGGGAGGATTCCGGCGGGAGGGACGGAGAGCCTCCCCCGCACCGTGGATGCCCTGGAATGGAGCCAGGTAAGGGATTCGTACATCCCTAGCCACAGGCTGCCAGAGAGTTGATTGTACAATGAAAGACAGGGCACTCATGCACACTCCTCGGTCACCTCCTAAGTAAGGTAAGTGCAAGAACCCCAAACCCAGCCCGTGAAAATTTATCTGAAATTTCTTCACCACTGAATTTCTTTTCTATCAAATAGAATGAGAATGGTCAAAAAAATGTAGGAGAAATTTTCGGCACAGCACTATAAAATAGTACTTCCTGCCACACCTTCTTAGTCTAAGATGGGGCGGGGTGGGGCAGGGAACCTGTGACCCTCCAGATGTTGCTGGATGCCAACTCCCATCAACCCCTGCCAGCATGGCCAATGGCCAAGGGTGATGGGAGTTTGTCCAACAACATCTGTGGGGGGCAAAGGCTCTTCATTCCTGGCCTCACTCCAGGGTTTCACCTGCATCCAGATTGGTGCATCGCCCCAACCCCAGTTCCTGTCTCTAGGAGGTCTCGATTTCCGAGGACTCCCACAGCATTATCACCATGGTCTATGGGGACCTGGACATCACACAGACTGGATTGGAGAATTAGCAATATGGGTCCTGAAGTTAGACTGTCCTCTTTGTGTGTGGTCACGTTTGGACATCTTGTTGTCCAAAGCAGGTGGGGGTGGGTGGGGGTAGGGGGAGAGATAGCAGCATGTGAATCCAAGAATAGCACTTCTACTCAGATGCATGACTCTATGGATGGTCCTGAAGGACCTGCTGAGCTAAGACAGGTCCATATCCATGTTATCCTTTTCTTCACATACAGTACATTTTGAAACAACAAGGCTTCTCTTGTTTTACAATGTTGTTCCATTATGTCTGTGCCAGAATTTGCATGTCTCTGCCTTGTGTGATTTCCCATCCAACCACACTCTTCCCCAGTGTTCACCCCAGCAAGGCCACTGCGATCCATATGCAAACATATGCGCCTGTTGCATCAAATTTGAATTTCCATTTCTGCTCTGCCTTTCACTTTTGTAACGTAGAGGACACATCTATGGTATAAAACTGTTTCAACTACTCTGGCTTCCCCAAAGGAAGCATGGTGACTGTACTTCTTTGAAGGGGCTAAGCTGTCACAGTTGTGCAACTGGTTCACGCCCAGCTACAGCCCCGATGATTTTCATGTACAGTGTAGATGGAGCCTCGTGTGCTCTTTCTTTCTGTCACAGATGCAAGTAGACCTGAATTATTTTTCTTGTCTGCTTCAAAGGGTACTTTGCACTATCTTGCCATCTCTCTTCCCCCAACCCCCAGTCAAATCTCTTCCCGCCCCCACTGTGACAATGAAGAGCCACAGTGTTCTAAATTCTGTAGGTGGTGGCATTTAACAAGCCACTGGACTCTGCTGAAGGTTTAATTCTCCCTTTGCCTCCTACTCTTCTGCCTCTTGTGGTTGGCAAGTGTCTTCAAAGTAGTTCCAGAATACTAATTCTGCTAGTTTCAGTCAGGTGGTGCCCTCACGGGCAATATGACATTATGATAGAAATTTTGCCCCTCTAAGAAACTGGAGCTGAAGTAGGGATGTACAAACTGTGTAAAATCTGCTCCATCTGTGTTTTGCGGATTGTCAGGTGCCTTTTGTTCCATCGTCCGCTCACAGACGGATGTGATTTTTGTTTTTCCATCACATGGAAAACTACGCAAATAATCCCATAAGGGGTTTCATAACAATTTACATAATTCAACTTAGTACGTAACATTTAGTGTATTGTCCCCTATTCCACTCCACTTTTCTTCAGCAGAAACGTGCGTATTTTCCTTTGAATAAATATGCATAAATTTCGGGAAAGCGAAAAAAAAAACATCCAAAAGTCCACGGACTCCGCGTGGCCTGAGGGGGTCGCTCCACAGCAGATTCCGCAGTTGGGCTCTTAGAAATCCGAGCTCATTTTAGTCTGTCTCAAATTTCTCCAGCATCCCTACGCCAGCGCTCCAGAAGGAGAGGCTGTAGCTCAGTTGCAGAGCGCATGCTTGGCACACAAAAGGTCCCAGGTTCGATCCCTGGCATCTCCAGGTAGGGCTGGAAAAACTCCTGGCTGAAACCCTGGACAGCCATTGCTGCCAAACAATGCTAGGCTTGATGGATCAATTGTTGACTCAGTATAAGGCAGCTTCCTGTGCTCCTATGTTCTCTTTCCTGGGCACCAGATGAGCAACAAGAGAGTATCTATGGCTGCTGCCAACTAGGGAGGAAGGACTGACAACATGGATGGGGGAAAGGGCCTGGGCAGCGGTGGGCAAGGCCAACTGGGATCAGTGGAGCTTTCAGCCTCAGGCAGGCAGCAAAGCAACTTGGTGAAACTAAGGCCAACTCTATGTTTAGCATCGAACAGTGGAGGCTGGCGGCTCCAATGTTACTGTGGCACTAAGTCTGCATGAGGTTTGTGTCAGAACCAGTCAGAAGAAGGAGCTATCACTGTCGGCGAGGTGGTAAATCCGCTCTGGGTTTCAGTCAGGACCCTGAAGGAGCTATCTCTGTGGGTGAGGTGGTGAATCCGCTCTGGGTTTCAGTCAGAACCTTGGATAGCTTTGCCCCTTGGATAGCTCCTTCAGAGTTCTGACTGGTTCTTCTGACTGAAACCTGGAGTGGATTCACCGCCTCACTGACATTGGACCCCCCCGGTCTCCACTGGCATCAAATGCTGGCCTAGACATAAATAAAGAAGCCTTACAGCACTGAGGGAAATGAAGCTCCGTAATGGCTCAGAAAGGAGGCCTCATTACCTGTGGCGGCCCACCACAGCTTAAGCATGAAACAGCTTGCCCTCATTGGCACCTGAGCAATATGGGTAATGGGATGTTTCTCTGTCAGGGACAAATGTTTGTCACATCCTTTGCCACATCCCCCGCCCCCAATAGCTGGCATGAAGCATTCCTCCCATTGCCAAAAGCAGCCCCCCTTCCTCAAGACCACCACTCCAAGCTAGTGCGTGCACACACCCCCTCCCTTGGCTTTTGCAAAACAAAAAACAGCCACGCAACACCAACCTATGAGACAAACATCATGTCTGGTTCCCCACCAGTCCTGAGTTCTGTTATGGGAGAAGGGGAAGAGGAAGTCTTAAGATACCAATGTGGTGTAGTGGCTAGAATGTTGGACTGGCAGTCAGGAGATCCAGGTTCTAGTCAGCCATGGAAGCTCACTGGGTGAATTTGGGCCAGGCACAGACACTCAGCCCAACCTACCGCACAGGGTTGTTGTTGTGAGGATAAAATGGAGAGGAGGATTATGTACTCCACCTTGGGTTCCTTAGGAGGAAAAAAAGTGGGATATAAATGTAATAAATAAATAAGATAGTGCTGCAAACTCAGACCTGGGGGCCAAAACTGGCCCTCTGGGGGTCCCAAACTGGCACTCTGGGATTCCATAGAAGACCATGTCCCCTTTCTATGACCTCAACCTCTTTCAATCATTTGGTGATTTCCCATCTTCTGTGCAGTTTTTCCCCCCATTCTGAAAGGTTCTTCGAAGGCTTAGTAACTGACAGTTAAATCTTTAAGCTACAATATGCTGGTATTTTTGGCATTTTGGCCTTGCCCCCTTGCTTTTGTCCCCACCTTCCCCTGAGCTCCTTAAAGCTCCTCCAAAATGGGGTTCATCCCTCAGGCTGAAAGAGGTTTCCACCCCTGTCTTAAGACGTTTAGAGGCCTATCAGTTGGCTTTCTAAGACATAAGGGAGCAGGGCTCTAAGTGGTTAGAGGAAACATGTGTGTGACTGCTAAGATTTCCTGGTCCCCCACACCCTTTTCTTTACCCAAAGCCAACAGTGAGCTTCTGCAATTATGTCAGTAAATTCTGATTACCCATAACGATATGGGGGGAAACGTCTGAGAAAGTCATCGCCACCTCCTTGCGAAAGCTATTTCCTGACACTTCTGCTTTTATTTTTCGTTCCTGTCTATTGATTTTCCTTCTGCTTTTAGCAAAAACTCTCAAACTATTGACAGAAGGCAAAGAAACCCCAGAGTCTGCTCTCTTCCTCCAAGATAAGTAAGTCCGATAAGTGCAGAGGAGAGAAAAGAGAACGCTCAATCCAGATAGGATACGAAAGACTTCGAGGGAGGCAACAACAGAAAGAAATGGAGACAAAGTGAAAGGGGGAGGGACCAAAAATAATGCCATTCATGCGTTACGAAGCTCCCTGATAAACTTGCTTGTCTCCCTGTTGTTTGAGCCTTGGGTTCTCCCTGTAATTAGGGAGTTGAAATGGACCTTAACCCAGACCTGAAAGCCATTTTAGATAATCCCCCACTCCCTGGTTAAGCAGGATTGAACTGGGATCTAACATTTCTCAGATGCCTTGAACTTGCACCCAAAGGAAAACTGAACACAAAAAAGGCAGTGGTTTAAAATGCTTGAGAGGTTATTTTGATGGTGGTAAGTCATATTCTCTCTCTCTCTCTCTCTCTCTCTCTCTCCTTCTCTCCCCCCTTCCCCCCAACCTTACAGATGGGGGCAAACGTGACTGTTTCCCCCAAGTGATGGTTGCATGAGAAGGGAAGGATAGGAGCAAGGTTCTGGTACGTATGAGTGGCTCTCCTGCCTTCTGCAGGGAGTTTGAATCCATGGGAGATCTTTGATCAGGATCTCATGCAATTTTTTAAAAAATTAATAGCTGCCACAGGAGGCGGCAGTCACATTGTGTGTGTGTGTGTGTAATTTTCCCCTTCATTTCCTACTGAAATTGCTGCCCACCCTGTCTCCCAAAGCTGCTATTTGCCCCTATATATTCCCCCCCCCCCAACGGAGCAAAGAGCAGCTGGAGGAAACAGCATGGAGTAAAGGGTTAAACACCCTTCATGCCAGAACTGCTGTCCTTGTCTGATTTGGAAATGACTCCAACTAACTTTAAAAACAAACAAGAGATTTGCAACACAAGTAGTCTGGCTGTTAGATTAGCTTTGTTGTTGTTCAGTCGTTCAGTCGTGTCCGACTCTTCGTGACCCCATGGACCATAGCATGCCAGGCCTTCCTGTCCTGTGCTCTCTCCCGGAGCGTGCTCAAGTTCATATTCATTGCATCCGTGATGCTATCTAGCCATCTCATCCTCTGCCGTCCCCTTCTCCTTTTGCTTTCAGTCTTTCCCAGCATCAGGGTCTTTTCCAGGGAGTTTTCTCTTCGCATTAGGTGGCCAAAATATTGGAGCTTCAGCTTCAGTATCTGTCCTTCCAATGAGCACTCAGGGTTGATTTCCTTTAGGATGGACTGATTTGACCTCCTTGCAGTCCAGGGGACTCGTAAGAGTCTTCTCCAGCACCACAGTTCGAAAGCATCAATTCTTCGGCGCTCAGCCTTCCTTATAGTCCAGCTCTCACAGCCATACATTACTACTGGGAAAACCATAGCTTTGATTAGACGGACCTTTGTCGGCAAGGTGATGTCTCTGCTTCTTACTATGCTGTCTAGGTTGGCCATAGCTTTCCTCCCAAGGAGCAAGCGTCTTTTAATTTCATGGCTACAGTCACCGTCTGCGGTGATCTTGGAGCCCAAGAAAGTAAAATCTGTCACTGCTTCCATTTCTTCCCCTTCTATATGCCAGGAAGTGATGGAGCCAGATGCCATGATCTTAGTTTTTTTAATGTTGAGTTTCAAACCAGCTATTGCACTCTCCTCTTTCACCCTCAACAAGAGGCTCTTTAGATCCTCTTCGCTTTCTGCCATTAGGGTGGTATCATCTGCATATCGGAGGTTGTTGATAATTCTCCCAGCAATCTTAATTCCGACCTCTGATTCATCCAACCCAGAGTTTCTCATGATGTACTCTGCATATAAGTTAAATAAGCAGGGTGACAATATGCAGCCTTGTCGTACTCCTTTCCCAATTTGGAACCAATCGGTTGTTCCATGTCTGGTTCTTACTGTTGCTTCTTGACCCTCGTACAGGTTTCTCAGGAGACAGGTAAGGTGGTCTGGTACTCCCATCACTTTAAGAATTTGCCACAGTTTGTTGTGATCCACACAATCAAAGGCTTTAGCGTAGTCAATGAAGCAGAAATAGACGTTTTTCTGGAATTCTCTTGCTTTCTCCATGATGCAGCGAATGTTGGCGATTTGATCTCTAGTTCCTCTGCCTCTTCTAAACCCAGCTTGTACTTCCGGTAGTTCTTGGTTCGCATACTGCTGAAGCCTAGCTTGTAGGATTTTGAGCATCACCTTGCTGGCATGTGAAATGAGCGCAATGGTGCGGTAGTTTGAACACCCTTTGGCGTTGCCCTTCTTTGGAATTGGAATGTAAACTGACCTTTTCCAGTCTTGTGGCCACTGTTAAGTGTTCCAGATTTGTTGGCATATTGAATGCAGCACTTTAGCAGCATCATCTTTTAGGATTTTAAATAGCTCGGCTGGAATACTGTCATCTCCGCTAGCTTTGTTGTTACTAATGCTTCCTAAGGCCCACTTGACTTCACTCTCGAGGATGTCCGGCTCAAGTTCAGTGACCGCACTATCATGGCTATCAGGGACATTCAGATCTTTCCTGTATAGTTCTTCTGTGTATTCTTGCCACCTCTTCTTAATCTCATCTGCTTCTGTTAGGTCCCTGCCTTCTTTGTCCTTGATCATGCCCGTCTTTGCACAAAACGTTCCCTTGAGATCTCCAATTTTCTTGAAGAGATCTCTAGTTTTTCCCATTCTGTTGTTTTCCTCGATTTCTTTGCATTGTTCATTTAAGAAGGCCTTCTTGTCTCTCCTTGCTATTCTCTGGAACTCTGCATTCAGTTGGGTATATCTTCCCCTTTCTCCCTTGCTTTTCGCTTCCCTTCTTTCGTGAGCTACTTTTAAAGCCTCATCAGACAGCCACTTTGCTTTCTTGCATTTCTTTTTCTTTGGGATGGATTTCGTTGCTGCCTCCTGAACAATGTTACGGACCTCCGTCCATAGTTCCTCAGGCACTCTGTCTATCAGGTCTAATCCCTGAAATCTATTCCTCACCTCCACTGTATATTCATGAGGGATATGATTTAGGTCATACCTGAATGGTTTAGTGGTTTTCCCGACGTTCTTCAATTTAAGCCGAAATTTTGCAAGAAGCAGCTCATGATCTGAGCCACAGTCAGCTCCAGGTCTTGTTTTTACTGACTGTATGGAGCTTCTCCATCTTTGGCTGCAAAGGACATAATCAATCTGATTTCGATATTGACCATCTGGTGATGTCCATGTGTAGAGTCGCCTCTTGTGCTGTTGGAAAAGAGTGTTTGCTATGATCAGCATGTTCTCTTGGCAAAACTCTATTAGCTTTTGTCCTGCTTCATTTTGTACACCAAGGCCATGCCTGCCTGTTATCCTGGTGATTTCTTGACTTCCTACTTTAGCATTCCAATCCCCTATGATGAAGAGGACATCTTTTTTTGGTGTTAGTTCTAGAAGGTGTTGTAGGTCTTCATAGAACCGATCAACCTCAGCTTCTTCAGCATCAGTGGTTGGGGCATAGACTTGAATTACTGTGATGTTGAATGGTTTGCCTTGGATTCGTACTGAGATCATTCTATCGTTTTTGAGATTGTACCCCAGTACTGCTTTTCCCACCCTTTTGTTGACTATGAGTGCTACTCCATTTCTTCTAAGGGATTCTTGCCCACAATAGTAGATACAATGGTCACCTGAATTAAATTCGCCCATGCCTGTCCATTTTAGTTCGCTGATTCCCAAGATGTCGATGTTCAATCTTGCCATCTCATGTTTGACCACCTCCAGCTTACCTTGATTCATTGATCTGACATTCCAGGTTCCTAAACAATATTGTTCTTTACAGCATCAGATTTTCTTTTCACCACCAGACACATCCACAGCTGAGTGTCCTTTCGGGTTTGGCCCAGCCACTTCACTCTTTCTGGCGCTACTTGGAAATACCCTCTGCTCTTCCCCAGTAGCATATTGGACACCTTCCGACCTGAGGGGCTCATCTTCCGGCGTCATCTCTTTTAGCCTTGTGATACTTTCCATGGGGTTTTCTTGGCAAGAATACTGGAGTGGGTTGCCATTTCCTTCTCCAGTGGACCACATTTTGTCAGAACTCTCTGCCATGACCTGTCCGTCTTGGGTGGCCCTGCACGGCATAGCTTATGGCTTCACTGAGTTACGCAAGCCCCTTTGCCACAACAAGGCAGTGATCCATGAAGGGATTAGCTTTATCTTTATTTAAACTTTGCGCTAGCTTGAAATTTCCAGAGACTTGTGCTTCAAATGGTTAATAATGCGATTGATTCTTTTATTCACAAATGTCTGGTTAGTTGAGCTTATTACCTTGCACCACTCCTCAGACTAGCATGACTTTCCTGTGGGGCAAGCTGTAGTGGGGTGGGTTGACTGGAAAATGCCGTGGGGAGAAAGGATTAAACAGTGAAGGCTGGTGGCTCTTATTTCAGTGGGGCTGTGAATCTGCTCTGGGTTTCAGTCAGAACCAGTCAGAGGCCTAAAGGAGCTAGCCAAGGTGCTGAACACAACCCCCCTAATAGATTCAGTACCCTGGATAGCTCCTTTAGTGTTCTGACTGAAACCCAGAGCGGATACACAGCCCCACTGAAATAGGAGCCACCAGCTATCCACTGGGATTCTAATGGACACAGGGACAGTGAGCAAATTTTCATCTTCCCATGGCTGCATTTCAGTGTCCTGTGGTATTGTTTGTTTTGCATGATTGCTAAAATAATAATGGATAAAACTACAAAGTTGAAAGTCACCTTGAAGTTTCTAGTTTACAGTAGAGAGGTGGGATGTACACAGAGCCAGCATTAACAGTAGGCATGGTTGGGCATCTGCCAAGGGCCCACGCCCGAGCAGTGGCGGCTGGTGGCCTCGATTCCAGTTGGGCTGTGAATCCATTCTGAGTTTGTCAGAACCAGCCAGAACTCTAAAGGAGCTATCCAAGGTGCTGAACCCTATCACCCAAAATAGGTTCAGCATCTTGGATACCTCCTTCAGAGGTCTGGCTGGTTCTGACTGAAACCTGGAATGGGTGCACAGCAAAATCAGAGCCACCAGCCTCACCTGCGTTTTATTATTTTTTACTTAAAAAAAATATATTAATCTTTTTCTGCAACGCAATGGAGCTTCTTCCCAAGTAAATGTGTTCAGCATCAGGACAGCAGAAGCAAACTCCAGTTTGTTCCCACAGTTATGATGGTGTCATGAATTAAGTGAGCTTAAAATGCAAAAAAAGCACATGGTTAGAGTATTTCTTTTTTTATCAGGGTTGGCAAGCATGTTATTGTTTGCTTTAACATACTAGGAACGGAAAAGCAGCTATGAAGCATGGAAGTTGTCCTTCACAACTGAAGTAATACACATGGTCATCTAAATGCCCCCCCCCCATATGCTCATTAAGTTTAGGGGCTAAAATTACCTAGCTGTACCTTTCAACACACGGCTACTCTCTCCACTACAGAGCTCCTGCCCCCCCAAGAAACAACCATTTACAACAAGATGCCAGTGGGCAGAAAAATTTGGCACCTCATGGATCTCCTTTGTGAGAAGAAGAATCTGGCTTCTTCTATGGCGACATGGGCAATTCTGATCCTTGCCTTCCTCTGCAATGGTAGGTGTGATGTACAGACAGAATTAAGAAAACTGTGGAACTAAAGACTGGTAAATACTCCCTACATGCCTGAGTGGTGAGATGTTCTAGAGCAACAATCCTGTGCCCTCCAGATCTGTTGGACTACAATTTCCACCAGCCATGTTACTGTGGATGATGGGAGTTGCAGCCTGACGTATCTGGAGGGCACTGGGGTGGGGAGGGCTGTTGTAGATCAGGAGTAGGCAACCTGTTGTGCACCAGATGTTTTGGTCTACAACTCCTATAAGAATGTGCCAGCATGGCTAACAGTCAAGAATAGAGGGAGTTTCAGTCCTAAACATTTGGGGGGGGGGTGCACCAGGTTGCCTACCCCTGTTCTAGATGAACCACTACGAGGGTTTGGGCTTCCTTTGGAGAGCAGAGCACTTGGAGACTTATGGCATTTTTGTAATATTTGGTTTATTTACGAATATACCGGTTGAGCATAGGTGGAGACAAGCGGCATGATTCATCTTACCAAGAAACTGATCCACTACCCCTTATCAGGTCTCTGTCATGTCCCAAGGGAGAGAGCTCACAGCAGGCAGATGGTACAGTCAGCACTCCAGAGCGGATGAGTTGAGCAGGCACTGACAGGGCATACAGAATCCAATCTAGGCTTTCAGAGCACAAATGCAGAGCAAGACACAGGATGCCTTAGGGCAGGAAGGCTGGAATATGGTCTACGATCAAGGGTGGTGAGAGATGCAGAGCTTTCAGGACCTTGAACATGTCACCAAGAGCTGATCACTTGTTCCAAGTTCCAACTGAGGGTACTTCTAGATGAGGCCTTTATGGTACCATCACCTTGGCTCATTCTTGGAATTTCGGGTGGTGGGGGGGATGATGTTGCCTTCCACTTGTTGTAGCTCTGTTTTTCCTCCACTTCTTCCATCTTTTTTCCTTACTACAGAACATCTGTTAAGGAAAAAAATACAGAATTGCTGCACAATGTCTTCTGGTTGGTAGTGCTTGGACCCTCCTTCTGGAAACACATCCAGCCTGAGCTCCAACATTTATATCTCCCTGATTACCCCTTCCAGGTTCCACCCAGTGTGGTGGAGGAGTAGAGAGCCTTAAAGGAGCACTCCATCTTTCCATTTGGTCCTACCAGGTGCACTGCCTGCACTAAGGTGCAGGAACTATGGAGTGTGAGGTGCCGAGTGGGGGAAACCCTGGTTCCTCTGGGGACTCTGACTCAGAAGATGCTGTTTCTGAGGATTCTAGTTTAGGGGCCCTGGGTTCTCGAGGCCCATGGCTGTCAGGTTTAAGTTTGCTAACAGGGCTTCAGTCCAGTCCCTCTGTCACTGGTGTTGGCTCACCCAATGTATCTGGCTAATTCCTATCTGAGTCTAACTGGTGCTTGAAGTCCAGGTCACGACAGACTCCAGAGAGAGGCACCCCGCACCCCAAAATGTTTCCAGCCTTCAACAAACTAACTCCCATCCTCTCCCTCTTCTGTGCTGCTTTTTTAAAAAAAAATCCTTCACGTGCTCACACACCTGCTGAAACTCCAATTGGTTTCCCATTCCTGGGGGATCTCTGCATTAATCGATAATCTAACAATTACCCCCCATGGTCATTCTGGACCATTAAGAAAAACTAACATCCTTTGCCAAAGCCCAGACTGTGATTAGGACTTGGTTGCAGGGGTTGGACTCAATGGTCTTACAGGCCCCTTCCAACCCTACTGTTCTATGATTCTATGAAACCCATGGAGCTAGTTCCACCTACAATAATCACACAACAGTATCCTTTACTAGTTGGTTCTGCACAATTACATTGGCTTGATTTCATTTTTCTAATGATAGAAACTGTTTGCTGAGCCATGTCTCTCTCCTCACGCATCTGCCTGGTAATATCTAGTACAGCCTTCCCCACCTTGATGCTGTCCAGATGTGTTGGACTGTGTCAAGGATAACGGCCTGCTTTCCGCCATAAGATCGGGTCAGGCTGTCATGTCGGACATAACCACCTGGAATTGTTTGTAATCTAGAGGTTCCCCGGCCCTTTCCCCAAGGCCAGACACATCTGGAGTACTGTGTCCAGTTCTGGGCACCACACTTTAAGAAGGATGCAGACAAGGTGGAGAGGATTCAGAGGAGGGCAACAAAGATGATCAGGGGACTGGAAACAAAGCCCTATGAAGAGAGACTGAAAGAACTGGGCATGTTTAGCCGTGAGAAGAGAAGACTGAGGGGAGATAGGATAGCGCTCTTCAAGTACTGGAAAGGTTGCCACAGACAGGAAGGCCAGAATCTCTTCTCGATCATTCCAGTGCAGGACATGGAATAATGGGCTCAAGTTACAGGAAGCCAGATTCCAGCTGAACATCAGGAGAAACTTCCTGACTGTTAAAGCAATACGACAATGGAACCAATTACCCAGGGAGGTGGTGGGCTCTCCCACATTGGAGGCATTCAAGATGAGGCTGGACAGCCATCTGTCGGGGATGCTCTGACTTCCTGCACTGAGCATGGGGTTGGACTTGATGCGCTTGTAGGCCCCTTCCAACCCTACTATTCTATGATTCTGTGCTTTTGTTGAGAGCTGCTGGTGAGTCTAAAAGGCCGCTCCTTCGGTGTTGGTGCAACTGCTGCAGGCTGGACAGAGGGAGTGGAGCCAGAGGCAGATCAGTGAGCATTTTATGATCAACAGAGGGGAGCTGATGGGGTGTATAGACACGGGAGTAGGGATGTATGAAAGTCACTTACCTGTTCGCGGATTATGCTGATGCTGGGGGGGAGGCGCTCCGTCCCTTCCCCCACGAATCCTGGCCGGCCAGCTCCGCTCCGCAGGGATTCTGTGGAGCTGCCGGCCGGCCACTAGCTAGCAGGGATGCAAATGGCGGCGGCCATGGGCGTCTACGCTATTTGCGTTCCCCTTATTTTCGCCATAGTCTATGTAAATGTTTACGTAGACTAAGATGTGCCAAAATAAGGAACGCAAATGGCGGCGCCCATGGGCGCTGCTATTTGCATACGCGCGTTTTTTTTGTTTTTGTTTTTAATCAGCCGTGATAGGCTACGTAAACATTTACGTAGCCTATCACGGTGTTTTTTAAATTTTAGCCATGATAGGCTACGTAAATCTTTATGTAGCCTATCACTTTTTCTTTTTCTTTTTAAACTTGGAAATGGCGGCGGTGGCAGCCGGTCGGAAGACTGGCCGCTGCCGCCACCCCGCCGCCGGAGCCGCCGCCGCCAGGAAGATCCGCCCAAGGTAAGTCCCGTCCCGGGGGGGGCATTCCGCCATCGATTTCAGGGGGCCGAATGCACTGGCATTCGGCCTCGCTGAGATCTGTGGCGGAACTTTCGTACATCCCTACACGGGAGCGCATGTTACTGTAGTTGATCTGAAGTACGTGGTAGAAGATCAGCTGTGGGAAAGGCAAACTCTCCCTGCAGCTTCTTGTAACTTCCTGAGGCTGCTCGTGCTCAGGTGAAAGTGGAATACCGGGGCTGGATGGGAGCGTTAGATGTCTTGGGTTGCGAAGGCGCTCCGCCTGGTGTCCCCCATAGCGTCACCGTGGGACTTGACTTATCGTTTAGGCTTGCCCAGATGAAAGACAGTACCCACAGCCAAGCTGTTGAACTGCTGGACGAAGCAGGCAGGGGGAGGGAGAAGGAGCGCTACCCCCCTGAGGGGGGTGGGGCTGTCCTCAAGTGCCACTGGCTGTGTGGGCAAGGACGGAGCAAGAAATTGGGACTTTGCTAGAGGTGGGGCGGGAGTCAAGGGCTGAGGAGCAAAGAGAGACACCATCCACAGAGACTGCGCTCAGCCCAATGCTTAACCCTATTCAAGTCTCCGAGTCTACATTGCAGAAGCACCATGATGAAGTGGCATGGGGCAATACGATCATGCCCCCTGCCCCTCCTGTGCACCCCTTTAGGGCACTTGGGACTTCTGATCGAGGATTTGCCTTAGGGGACAGTGGGGCAAAGTGGACTCTGCAGAGACAGTTAGTAGTGCCCCAGGTCCTTCGAGATCAGGCTTATTGTTTAGCCCAAGAAGCTGCTGGGGGTGGGCAATTTGGCAGTAATGAAATTCAGTGCTGAGCAGCCAAAAGTTTTTCTCCACTCCCAGTGTTTATAGCTGGGGAAAACTTCTGCAAGTTCTGTGATGTGTACCAGAACATGGGCTTTATTTTTGATCACTTGGGGGCACCATTCTACCCCCTCCCTCTGGTTGAGGTTCCTTTAGAGCAGATAGACACTGACCAGTTGGGTTTTTCTCTAGCCCCTACAGCAACAAGGAAAAGACTTGCCCCTCTCTTCTATATTACTGTGATGATGCTGGCTACAACGTTGCTTTTTGTTTGTTCCTGCCTGGGAATGTCCCAGATTAATGTTTCAAATTAGGGCTCCAGGTTTGTTTTGGGGCTGCTGTCAATGGGGGTGTGGTGTGGTGGAAACCTTCCACAGTGTCCTCTTATTTTTTGATTGCGGGGTTGGTGGCATGGCTTAGTCAGATGTTGGGCAGGGTAATTCAAGATAACTTCACCAGCCTGGCTTCCTGTCGAGGAAGACCTAGCCCTGTAGTTTCTGCTTTTTGCTGAAGAAGATGTGCCTCTAGAGAGTTCAGGTTTTTCCCCCTGCTAGGGAGCTTTGGGGCCCATTAGATCTGTTAAGGGCCGATGTTGCTTTACTCTCCTCACTGTTATTCATTCAGCTGTGCCAACTATGGGAATTGGCTAAGGACCATCCTGTTGTGCCCTTTTGGGGGCCTGAGCGAGCCTCCTTGGCTCAGCATTCAATCCTGATTGAGGTCCTTATGTTTTTATTTTGTTTTTTATTTTGGCCCAGTAGACCTCTTTTTGTTGCGTGTTAAAGCAAAATGTTTCTTTTGATCCAGAGAAACTCTAGTTATTACCAAGGGAGAGTTTTAGTTATAACTGGTTTCCCCCCCTTCCCCTTAGGTTGGTTAAAGAAATAAAATACTGTTTATTGAATTAAGAAGGGGAAGATTTTAACTAGTGGGTTCATGAAAAACTGTAACGTTAGCGATTGGTGTATGCCCTGTACATGTTTTTCATTTTTATTATTTTTATTAGTTTTAATTTGTTTAAGTTTGGGGGTTGAGCTTATTTAGATGAAGATGGAAAATCTGGGGTACCCACCCCAAGGCTGCATCTTCCCAAATGGCAGGGTGTCAAGGATAACTGCCTGCTTTCTGCCATAAGATTGGGTCAGACTGTCATGTCGGATGTAACCACCTGGAATTGTTTATAATCCAGAGGCTCCTCAGCCCAAGGCCAGACCCAACCCCTGCTAACTAGAAAGTGCCAACAGCTGGAGTTGGTGGGGAGTTCCAGCCTCTGGGGGGCCAAGGCGGTCCACCCAGGAACTGAGCCAGTGATTGGCTGAGGCAAAATCTGCCCTGGGTTGCCAGGGCTGGGCTTTAAAAGTGGGCTGAGGTCAAGGCATAGGGTCTCCCTTCATCGTGGTGGTCCTGGACCTGCAGACAGCCGGTTGCTATCCAGGGAGATCCATACTTAGGTATGCAAGGATAGGCCACGGGGATTTATTATTTTGCTTGGGTGTGCATTCATGAAGCTGTCTGTATATAGTTAAGTGATTTAGCTTTGTACCCTCTGTGTAACTTGCTATTTCCATTCTTCCCTTTCCCTCTACCCCTATATTTTGATCTTAATAAACCTTTATCCAACCTTTAGTTGGTGTGATCTCTCTGCATAACCTCAGTGCTAATTTCAGTGCCTCTTGGCTTCAGAGGGTGGCTACTGGATATTTTGTGGGACTGAAAGGCCAAGTTTGGCCAGTCCTGTTTTGGGGAAGGGGGTCCTGGGTGGTCCTCCCTTGCAGGGAGATTGGGGCCGGTCCTGGCGGCAGGGATCCGTCCTTCCTCCCCCCTTTTCCTTGACAGACTGAAACTCCCATCATCCCCAGCCAGCATGGGTCCAACACAGCAGTCCAACATGTCTGGATGGCACTAAGCTGGTCCAGTGAAAGACGTGTTGTTTCTGTGTTCAGTGTTTTCCCATACTTGCAAGTGGCAGCCAAATAACTGGAACAGTGGCAGGAAAAGACCAATGGCTCCTTCACGCAGAGCTCTTATCCTGCTATTGAGATTGTTCACTCATGGAAGTTTGCAGGTCCTTTTCATGACTTTGTTAACCTCCAGGTCACATCCAGAGATATTTCCTGGTTATTTCGCTCCAAAAAGATCTGGAACTAATGAACCATTTTTTAAAGTCAGAATGTAATGCAATTGAAACAGCCACTAGATGGCACTGTTTCATTGTGTTCTAGGGAACCTCCAAAATTAAAAGCTTCCCCTTTCAGCAACCAAGTGGTCTCTATCTGGGAGCCCACAATAAACACAGAAAGGCTCCAGAATGGGAGGACTGCAGGGTTTTTCTTTAGTGTAAAGGCAGCCCAAATATAATGGCATCACCTCATACATTTTCCTTTACAAGACATTACTGCAGAGATGCATGGGGGAAAAACAGGCTGATGAGAGCCAAGGGTCCCCATAATATGTAATTAAGCCCTTACAATGCCCAATTACTCCCTCTTCTCCAGCTCTTTGCTGTAAGAGTAACTCCAAGTTCAACTCAAACAAGCACACAAGTGTTTTAGCAACATTTGACCCAAATCTATTGAAAAGTTGTGAAATAGCAGGAATTGCTACCTTTGAGATGGATTAACACTTGAACACCATCTCCAGATGTTTTGTAGTTGGGTGGGGGGAGGAAAAGAAGAACAGGCAGGGTTTAATCACAAAAGGACAGCTTTTAAAAAATTACTCTCCTAATGTGCTTGTTTGGTGCCAAACTACGTGTGATGCTAAATGTGTCATTAGCAAGACTGTCAGTTTTCCTAAAAATTAATACTAAATGCGGGGGCACTTGATTTTCATAGGCATTACAGTGTGCAGAGAGGAGAGATTTACCGCTTCCTTCCCAGTGTCCTGCTCCTGCTATGGCCAAATCAGACTCAGCAATAGAGCAAATTATGTGGCAATCCAAAAGGCAAGGCAACAAAGGAGGCAAGTGGGCATGCACAAAAGTTCTAGTCCAGTATGGGATCAGGCAAAGGCAGGAGTAGTCTAGATACAAGCACAGGTTAAAGCACAGTTAAGCAGTAAGTTACCATACACAGTCCAGAAGCAGATTCAAGCAGGGGTCCAAGGGTCAGTAGCACAGGTGGTCAGTGACACAGCATAGTACAAGAACTGATGAACAATGTTGTTCCAGCACCAGGTAGACTAAAACTGAAGGCTTATCTAGCCAGAGCTTTCTGAGCCCCATCCAGGGCTCAGCTGCAGTGCATTACAGCTCCTCTGGCAAAAGTCCTACTCAGGAGGAGGGCCTTGCTCTCAAGGAGTCCTCCTTTGTAATTGAGCACTAGCCTCTCGTGAGCTAGGTGGTGGCCCAGACTTTGCCTCAGAGGTAGAATTCCCCTCCTCCTGCAGGGATGGACTAGCAGTAATGTCCTCTGAGGGCCCAGGCTGCCCTGGATCTCCTGATTTGGGTGGCTCCTTGGCATTGTCTGTCTCTGGGAGCTCTAGCTCTTCTCAGAGGAGGATTCCTCCAGCAGGGGACATGACACCCAGCCACTATTCTGGTGAAAACTGGTCGCAGGCACTGCACTAGGGGTGTACGAAACCCCGCTTACCTGGCTCCGCCGGGTTCCGCAGGTGGGGGGAGGTGCTCCGTCCCTCCCCCCAGAATCCTTGATGGGGGGGAGGTGCTCCGTCCCTCCCCCCGGAATCCTGCCCGGCTGGCTGCGCTCCGCGGCCAAGCCGTGGAGCCGCCAGCCGGCTCCGGCCGCCCGCAGCCGGACATCCGCCCGCTGGGCAGCCCTGCAGGGATGCAAATGGCGGCTGTCGTAGCCACCACCATTTCTGTCCCTGTATTGAGCCGTGATAGGCTGTGTAAATATTTACGTAGCCTATCACGGCAGGGGGAAAAACTCCAGCGTACGCAAATGGTGGTAGCCGCCATTTGCGTACGCTGGGGTATTTTCCCCTTGCTGTGATAGGCTACATAAATACTTACGTAGCCTATCACGGCCTCCACAGGGACGCAAATGGATTTCATTAGCTGTGATAGGCTACGTAAGTATTTACGTAGCCTATCACAGCTGAAGAGGAGGAAGCGAATGGCGGCTGCAGGACGGCTGCCATTCACAAAGCAGCGCGGACGGGAGCAGGTAAGTGCTCTGTTTCGTGTGCCTTTCGTGGGGTGGGGGCGGCGAGGACTTCGTCCCGCACGCCTTTCGTGGGGGGGGCGGGGGCTTCGTTCTGCGATCGGTTTCGGGGGGCCGAATGCCCTGGCATTCGGCCTCACCGAGATCCGTCGCAGAATTCTCTGACATCCCTACACTGCACCTTGGATGCTGTCCATTCGTTCATTTCATTTTCATTCGTTAATTAGATTTCTATACCGCCCAATAGCTGAAGCTCTCTAGGTGGTTTATAAAGATTAAAAACCTTAAAAATGCAATATTATACATAGTATAAAAACTGTTTACATATAAACAGACAGCTGTGTGTGTGTGTGTGTGTGTGAGAGAGAGAGAGAGAGAGAGAGAGAGAGAGAGAGAGAGAGAGAGATCTAAACAATCTTAAAACAACAATAAGAAAATCCAGGACATGATTCAAGTCCAGCATGTGGATGGCCCTGGAAGGCCTTGGAAGAACTACAGGAGGGCCAGTGCTAAATGGACCTTCTTTAGATGTCTGTCCACATACCAAACCGTCTTTCTCTGTTTCCTCTGGCAGGTATTCTGACTCTGAGCCCACTCGGGGAATGTTATAAATTGACAATAGTGCCTGCCCCTTTCACTGTGCAGCGAGGTTCCAACATCAGCATTCCCTGCCGGTTCACTTTAGAGAGGCGAGACGTGTCCTGGGATGAACTATTATTTGTCTACTGGTTTAAGGACGAGCCAGGAACTAAACACAGGTTTGGAAGCAACCCCATGTATTACATTACGGGTCTTCTTGTGGCCACCAATGATAACAGGTACTCCCTTAAGACATCCATCAGAAGCCGTTTTCACATCAGAGGAAATCCAGGACAAGGCGAATGCTCCTTCAGCATCACTAATGCCCAATTAGAAGATGAGGGGCAATACTTCTTGAGAATTGAGGGCAACAAGGGATTCACATTCAGTTATATGACTAAATATGGCTTTACTTCACCTCAAATTACTGTAACAGGCAAGTTGTTTCCTATTTATGTCTTTACCTATTTATTTCCTAGTTTTAATCTTTTGGATGTTATGGGGATGGAAAAAGGATCTATTCTACGGCAGTCGTGGGAAAAATTAGCAAAAAAAATAACTATAGTTAAAAGTTAGCGGCCTTTAAGATTAATTTAGGTTAAATATTTCATAGAATCATAGAGCTGGAGGGGACCATTTAGGCCACCAAGTCCAACCCCTGCTCCATTTTCAGCTAGTTAAAATACAAGTTAAAAAGAAAATAATACATTAAAAGTTAAATTGATTTATGGGCAATGTATGAAACATGGAGAATTGCCTATTAACATTATTTTCTCATCTTCAAATGCATGGAGTGGATTTCTTTTCCATAAGTCCTCAGAAGCACACTGATTTACTCAGAACTCACTTTTAACTTACATTTTAAAAATACACTTATTTCAATAAAGAACTATTATGGTACATAGATTTTAACATGAAATGATAATTGTTACTTAAGGAACCTAATATGAGTCTAAAACTGTTCAGAATTCTGAACGAATATTTATCACAAAATCCCACTGCCATAAATCTAGAGCAATACGACAATGGGACCAATTACCGAGGGAGCTGGTGGGCTCTCCCACACTGGAGGCATTCAAGATGAAGCTGGACAGCCATCTGTCAGGGATGCTCTGACTTGGATTCCTGCACTGAGGAGGGGGTTGGACTCGATGGTCTTAGAGGCCCCTTCCAACCCTACTGTTCTATGATTCTATGAAATCTGATAGGTTTATAAGCGTACATTAAGGATAGCTTATTTACTCACATATCTTTTGGGGCCTGCAAATTTGGCAAAAGAAATGGCTCCCTCCCACTACAGCAACAAGCCATCCACCATTGTGAATATTCAAGCCATGGCAGGCAGTTACCACAGTTTATCATGAAGTGCAACAAGCCAGGCAGGGTGGCTTGTTGCTGTAGTTAACAAGCCACTCCAGAACCCAAAAGCAGCCCCTGGGTTCTGGGTGTCTTGTTACCCACAGCAACACGTCACCCTGCCCACGTTTGCATACTACAATAAGCTGTGGTGACCGCCCACTGTTTACAGTGGTGGCTGACATGTGCCATGAGCCACCGTGGCTTATCTCGGTCATGGTGACCACCACCGATCATGTCTCTGGTTGCTTGTGCTTGTTCCCTATCCTACAGCCAGTTGGCCGCATGGTTGACTTCCACAAGTACACAGAGAATGCCAGCATGAACTAAGGTACTCTGGGATTTGTAGTTCTGAAGATACCATATCTCATAGGAATACATACTATTCTCTGTTCGTCAAACAAGAAGTCCTAGATTTTCAATAAAGAAATATCACGCCACACAGAGTCCTAGAGAGTGGTTGTCAGGGAAAACTCTGGGAAAGCCAGATGATAGATAGATAGATAGATAGATAGATAGATAGATAGATAGATTAGATAGATAACAACTTGTACTTTAAAAAAGTTCAAGTTTCCCCCCTCATTTTTATTTGACTTTTAGAAGTTCAACAGGCAAATTAATGTGTAAATCATTTACATCACTTATACCACATCTTAAATTGATAAGTGCAATAATATCATTGATTGGCTAATTATATACTTCATATAAGTTAAGGTTAACCTTTTTTTTTAACCAGTTAAAGTGAAAAGTTGTCAGCTGAAAAATTTAACTAGTTGAAGTTAACAGTTAGCAATTCCTTTAACTTTTTAACTAGTTAGTTAACTAGTTAATTCCCATGACTGACCTATAATTATGTCAGCAGCTTTGAGCATTGTGATGATGTGGAAAGAGCAGGAAACACAAGATCCTTGCACTTCCTGTTCCTCCACATCAGTATAATGTCCCCAGTAGACATCTGAAATGGAGCAGCTTTGTTTCCCAACAGATTGTGAACCACCCGACTGGGATAGATAGGAATACTCTGTTTTGAATGCCGTCTTGGACTGGAGAAATGGGAAGCACAGGGTACCTGCATTTCCTGTTCTTTTGGTAGCATCATATAAGGCCAAAAGTGTTCCTTGAGAGTTTTGATTTCTACTCTTATTATTTCCTGGCTACCCTTGCAAGCTTCTCAGCTGAGCCATGGACAGTGAGGGGAGTATTCAGTTGCCTTACCTGAAGTCATTCTCAAGGGAGGTCTTTAATTCTGGTAATTAACTTCACCCCATATTCTAGAACCAGAAGACGCCATAAACAATCAAATAAGCAAATCAAAATATTTGTGTACTTACAGCTACAGACTGTATTTTGTTATTTAGGACTCAAACCCAGTGCTCTCCAGATGTGTTGGAATACAACTTCCATCATCTCCAGTGAGCATGAGCATGCTAGCTGGGCATGATGGAAGCTGTAGTCCGATACATCTGGAGGGCATCAGGTATGGTTGGAAGGGGCCTGCAAGACCATCAAGTCCAACCCCCTGCTCAGTGCAGGAAGCCTGATTCCCAGGCAGTCTCCCATCCAAGTACTAACAAGGGCTGACTCTGCTTAGCTTCTGAGATCAGATGAGATCAGGTGCATCCAGAGGCTAATCTAATCCAACTCCCTCTCTGACACAAGGTAGGATATATTTCACACATCAGCCCCTTCCACTCCCCTAGGCTAGCTCAGGCCACAGCTTCTAGACCTCAGCTTGCTATGATCAGAAAACAGATGGGAACAAGGGGCTTCACACTGTGAAGTGCCTGTAGAGTAGGTGGCTCCGAAGAGGTGTAACAAATTAAACTGGTGCCATTTCCAATTATTTTTCACAGTGCCAGCTCCATGTTTTGGGGGGCTGTTGGGCAAGACACCCTCCGTGGACCCCTCTCCCTTAGTGAGTCTACTTTGGCACCACTGTTGTTACCAGCCGGTGTTGCCGCCTCCTCTTCTTTCTCATCATTGACGTCACTTGCTTGTCTGACAGTCAGGGAGCCAAGGAGCTGTGGCATCTACTGCTTCTCTTTCTCACCATCACTATTCGTGTCTGGATCAGAGTGAGGGGGCCAGTGAGCAAGTAGGTTGCAATGATGTAGAGAAGGAGCCCAGGGGGCTCTTGTCAGTGGGCCCCTCCTGGAATATGGGTCTTCAGCACGTGTCCAACCATGCCTATCCTTAACTCTGGCTCTGCAGGAGGGAGAGGCAAAAGTGGATGACAGAGAGAGAGAGAGAAGTGGGAAAAGAGCGGAGAGAGAAAGAGAGAGAGAGAGAGAGAATGGAATGTATAGATGTGTGCATAGGGCTGTATGAGAATTTTGTTTTTGCTTGTCTAGTTCCTGATCCCCAGTTCAATTTGCACAAATTTCCTAACTGGCACAAATTTCCTGTGTAGATTGTTTTATTGTTTTATTAGTTTGAATTGGTTTAAGTTTGGGGGTTGAGCTTATTTAGATGAAGATGGAAAATCTGGGGTACACACCCCGAGACTGCATCTTCCCAAATGGCAGGGTGTCAAGGATAACTGCCTGCTTTCTGCCATAAGATCGGGTCAGACTGTCATGTCGGATGTAACCACCTGGAATTGTTTATAATCGAGAGGCTCCTCAGCACAAGGCCAGACCCAACCCCTGCTAACTAGAAAGTGCCAACAGTCCCACTTTAGCCTATGTAAGAAAGTTGCCCAAATTAGGACATTTGTGCAAATTTGGGGAAACTTGTGCAAATCTTCTGTTCTATCGCGGCTTGATTTCATTTGCACCAATTGTGCAATTGCTCCGAGCAAGAGACAGGCAGAGAGATGTTCAGAGAATCTCAGAGACTTTGAACATCGCTATTCAGATGCTATTGCCATATCGCTGGCTGAGGGGGATTGGCTGCAGATGCAAATGGCATCCAGTATGCCATTTGCGCCCATAATGGTCTTAGTTCAAGGTAAATGCAGCCATTTATGGCTCCATTTACCTTAATCTAAGAGCTTTACAGCCGCAAATGGAGTACTGGACGCCATTTGCGTCTGGAGACAGCCCCCCTCAGCCATCGATACAGCAATGGTGGCTATATTGCTGGCGCTCTGGATCCGGCCGGTGGCTCCGCAGGATTGCCGCAAGCAGGATCCTGCCAAAGAGGATTCCGGAGGGAGGTGGAGAGAGGTGCTCCATTCTGCCATGGACTCTGGGGGGCCGGATTCTAAAGAATCTGGACCCGCAGAGTCATTGGGGTCTGTGGCGGAATTCTCCGCCATCCCTACAATCTTAAGAAAGAAAGGGAGGAAGTTGGTTCTGGCTCTGCCTACCTCATACAGCTCCTGAGAGATTACCTCCAAGGGGATGTGGAGAACGTTTGTACACTGTGTTGAATGATCATCTATATGGAGCTATCAATACAGCAGTGGGAGCTGGACTTCCTTAGTACACCCTCATGCCCTCCTGATCTGGCTCATACGAAGTCCTTACCTATACAATCTGTCACTCTGCTCTTTGTGAAACCACTCAGAAAACCATCCATTTGAGCTCACCTGGGAGTAGTTCTTTTAGTTCTATGTAGACTTTCATTCCTCCATGAGCTGCCACCACCTCGACCCTTCTTTTTGCTCTTGGGTTTCCAGGCAATCCATATGGTGCCCTCACTGTTCCCCTTCTTATGTTTCAGATCAACCTCGGGATGTCAAAATCACACTGAGCATCACAAGACCTGGACACGCTGGTGAGATTTGACAGTATAAATGCATTTATTGATCTGTACCATCCCACTCCCAGAATACTGATTCCCTCAGCTCATTTCAAGGCACTTCCAGGAACTTGGAGAATTCTCAAAATCTTCATTTAGACAGCTAATAACTGCTGTAGGACATTGAAGTGGGGAGTATGCAGTGGAAAGTTTGATTATGGTATCCAGGGATGGTATCTAGGAGTGGACTAGCATGTGAGAGATAGGGCAGGGAGAGGATATAGTTGGGCAGGAACAGGAAGCAACAGGGCTATCTGGCCGCATTTGATCCCTTATGGCAGCTGTTGAATACATGCTGTTGGGCCAAAGCCCACACAAGTGTAAATTCATCCCTACAATGACACTTTGGATATTGAGATATTTCCGAACATGAACTTGAAATATGTGAATTGGAGGGAGGATGCTTTCTACCAAATTGGTCTTGGATCTTCTCTCGTTTGCCTCTAATCATCATTACTGAGACCTGGTTCCAGTAATGTAGGATGTTGCTGTCAAGCAATAAGGTTGTCATCATTCAGTATCCTTCTCTCTATTAGCTTCCCTCTATTGACAGATACCATCATCTCAAGACAAGGAAACAGTGTTCTCAGTAGCTGATCTATGTGCTTGTCATATAAGACAGATAAGCTATCATGCAGTAGCTTCAGTTATAATTTGACAATGATCACTAGGAGAGCAGTCCTGTGTCCCCTAGACAGCGTCTGGGGGAGATAGTATTTTTCGGTTTCTCAGCTCCGAGCTCGTAGCCAGGAAACTGTGCTCCCTGCCCCCACTCTGCCCCCTCATAGCTGGGGCGGAGAGAACCGCACCACCTTCGCCTCCGTGCTCGTAACACGGAAGGGGGAAAACGGGGAGTTCTTGGGGGCGGGGGCAGGAGGAGACCACGGAAGCTGCTTTAGACAGCTTCCTATGTGGTCTCCAGCCCCGTTCCCGCCCCCTCCCCGAAGCTGCACTTAGACGCGCAAAAAAGCACATCTGAGGCAAAGTGCAAGGTGGCTGCAGCATGGAGGGAATCCTCTTCTCTGTGCTGCTTCCGCCCTGCATTGGGTAGGCACTCGCCTCCGACTTCAGGGGAGGTCGGAGGCGCCTGTCTGTCTCTATAGGACTGCACCCTAAATTTGTTCGTTGCATAATTATACCCTGCTTTTCAACGAAGATTGGCTCCCTGAGCAGATTCTCAGAAGCTAGGTATCCCAAAAGCAGAAGCACCTGAGTGCTGAGAGATGGGTTATAGCATACACCAGGCCTGTGCAACCTGACCCAGCAAGCTTTTTCAGTCTCCTGTTCTTGCTGCCTGAAAAGAAGATTAGGAATATAGGAAGCTGCCTTATACTGAGTCAGATGGTGGGCAGTATTGTCGGCACTGACTGGCAGCAGCTCTCCAGGGTTTCAGGCAGGATTCTTTCCTAGCCCTACCTGGAGAAAGCAGGAATTGAACCTGGGACTTTCAGCATGCAAAGCACATGCTCTGTCACACTGAGCTATGGCCCCTTGAAGACTGACAAGAACCTGGCAGGCCACAGCACACATCTGCTGGCTGCATTTCCTTTAGTGCTGGAATCCCCAATGTACTGTCCATGGACACCTCTCTGCTTGCTGAGATCCCTCTTGATTTTGCTTTTAGGATTTTTTTTTTAACAGGAGGTGGGTGTGCTGGAGTGGGAGTCATTTGTTTGTGGGTGGGTATGTTCAAATGACTGGACTTTTATCTTCACAAACTTGTTTTTGTGTGAAATGGAAAACTGTGGTTTTGTGTTTGGGGGGCGTTCAGATTCCACCTCAGCTTTGTTACTTCTATTTACATTACTTCTATTTTATCCTCACCCATGCCTTCTGTGAACTGGATATTGGAGCAGAAAACTGTGGGTTCAAAGGAGGGTTTTGTCTTTGGGGCTTCAGAAGTGATCTGTGCCTTGTACTCAGTTTCTTGGGCTAGTAGCTTACCTTGTAGCCTCCTGTCAGATCGGTGTTTTGTGACTGGCCTCATCCACCTTGGCAGCCATTTTGTGAATGGGCGCCCTCTCCCATGCCAGCTATTTTGTGGCAGTGGCTATGACACTTTCTCAAAATTCCAGGTTTGGACCCACTGGCCCAAAGAGTTTGGGGACTCCTCCCATAGTAGATCGCACGTTATGCACTCCTGGTGTAAGCCTCCATCCCAGAACAGACATCAGTGTGTCTTGGTATTAAGAGAGGCTTCCTTACTAACAGGCATCATCCCAAGATTATTGTCAGTCAGTCCCATTTCTCTTGCAGTCTCAAGCTTTCAGAAAGGGGAAGGGGATTTGGACCCTGTGGAGGCCCGGGAGGGTGACACCATCAGTCTGCTCTGTCATGCTGAGGGCAGGCCTGATCCCACCCTGACCTGGAGGAAGGACGACAAGACCATCGGCAACAGCAAGGAGCACACGTACCTGCTACTCAAGATCACCTCAGAGGATGCTGGGGCGTATCAGTGCCAGGCAGTGAATCAGTTTGGCTTAGCCCACAACACCATTCAGGTGACTGTGCAATGTAAGTGTGTGTGTGTGTGGGGGGAGGACTCTTTGGGGGCCTTCAGCTCAGGCATTCATCCTATGCAAAGTGGCTTGGCTGGCAATCTCACCAGCAAACATTGCTACTTATTTCTTTGCAGCACGTGATAAATGCATTCTTTCACAAACATGGGCCCGTGATTGGGACGACTTCTGTAAACGTGCATGGATGGACACGATTGCATCGCAGAGCGCACTGATATAGCATTAGTGATAAAGAGTAGCCTGTTTGGTTGTTCGATCTCATGAGATTTTAATCACATGAGTGGGGAAAACGAGGTTGCACTAGCTGGCCCTCCATCATATATTCACCACCCAGCCCCACTGTCTTCCATGTGGTGGAGGGGGAACGTCTGAAGTGGGCAGCCTGATGTACGTAAGTAGGTTCTTCGAGTAACTTACCACCCCGATTGCTACAGCCTACCCGGGAAGGGCAGGTTCCCCCTCCATCACGTGGGAAGCAGCAGGATTGAGTGATGGGGAAATGGCCCAATAGGGTTAGTCCCGTGGCACTTTAAAAACAAACACCTTTATTACAAGAGAAGTTATTGACTTATTGAAATTGACTTCATCGGACGCTACTGCAACTGCAGGAGTAACATTAGGAGGGTACGCATTACGAAGCTTTCGAAGAAGAAGTCCGTTTCTAACTGCATAAATGTGCCCCCAGGTGGTGAAAACGCACATTTCAATATTTGAAAATATTCTGTGTCTGAAATGTTTGGCTGTCTCTCTCTTTCACCACAAGAGGGCACATTGATATAATATTTATTTAAGAATGACCAAGCTCCACATTTGGAGCAGGGGTGGGGAGGACTAGGAGAAGCATTCTGTTTTTACAATAAAACGGTGTGCATGGGGAAGAAGAGTTGAACATCCCCCATGTTATCTCTGGATGTTCCATTGCTTCAGGTCGTTTTCTCTCAGCTTCCAGTGAGCATCCCATAAAGGGCCAACTACCCCAGGATTCCTTAAGGGAAAGGGAGATGAATTTGCTACCCAGGAGCAGAGGAGTCTCTTTTGGTATCCAGTTTATAGGGTGGATTATGTGGCATCCAATAATGATGCTCTGTGTGTCTACTATGAAAGTCACTTTTTGCTAAGTAACTCGTCTTCCTTATTCTAGATATTGTACCACAGCGTCGGCATCAGTGCTATGTGCCTTCCATGTCTGTAGGGCTAGTGTGCAAATGCAGAATCAGACACTGGGTTTGGCGCCCCAAGAACTTCCATTCTCGTTTATTCAAAAGAGCAAGTTGCTGGTCCTCATGGTGCCAAAAAAGAGCATAGCTAAGAATATCGATCCACGCTTTCCTCCTTTCTCACTTCCCCTCAGCAGCTCCTTTCAAAAATGCAGAGATGAAAACATCAATAGAGTTAGAAGCTGAATAGATTATGCACAGTAAAGTAAACAGAAGCAATGCTTGCTTAACAAAACATATTCAGATGATAGAAAATGTGGAGCAGAATTTGGATCTTCTTGGGGATTGGGTGGGGGCTCAGAATGCATACTGCCTGGAACACAATTTTAAAACTGGAATATTTTATTGTCAAAATTCGGTGCTGTAAAATCTTCTTCTGTGCACTTAACACGCATTGAACCAGGGAAAATGATTTCCTTGAAGAATCATTGCTGACCCTACATTCTCAGGACAATGTTACAAGTACCATCATTCCAGGGGGTCTGTAGTTCATCAGTGTTAAGACCCTTCTGTCATTAAATTTTGATGTGTCTGTTCCAGATCCTCCAAGGACAGTGATGTTCAATGTCTCCCAAACTTCCGGGAGAGACCCAACGCTCGTTCCAGGTACCAGAGCCTTAGGGTGTGAAAATCAGTACCTGATGCCCCCGTCTCCTCTGGAGTATGATGCTGGTTACATCAAAGGGGTTCTGGCTCTTCCATGGAGATGACTGACACTTTGCTATGATTACAGATTGTTCCAGGGAAGTGGTCAGTGGCTCCCACTTGACAGCTCAGGAAGGCGACTCATTAAAGGTCCTCTGCAAAGCTGATAGCAACCCTCCAGTTGAAACGAGTTGGGTCAAGGCAGGCAGGACCTTGGAGAACCTCCAAGATAACTGGTTGGAGCTGACCAATCTGACAGTCAAGGATGAGGGCGAATATATGTGCACGGCTAATAACTCTCTAAGCTCTTCTCAGGGGATCTTCCGGCTCTACATAGCATGTGAGTGAGCCAAGGTTGGGGTTAACCTCTGGGACTCCTTGCTGCAGGGAGAATAAGAATGCTGAACTCCAAACTGCAGGACATCCCCGACCCTCTGCTGAGATGCCCTTGAGGTTCAGTACTGAAGCACTGATAACCAAAAGAAATTACGACCTTTAGCAGCCTGGAGTGAAAGTCATATTTAGCAGAGCATTTTTTAAACAGAGGCTCTTGCATTGGTAAAAGTTGGGAGAAATTCAGCCAACCAATCCAGTTCTTCTACGATAGAAGAAGCCATACTAGGGATCAAAAGAACATCTCCCCAATCTCCTAGCTGCCTCTAGTAGATGCACTGCAGTATCGCAACTAGCTCTGTTCCTGCCTTTGAATCAATTCATCTTGGTTGTTTGCTCTTTTCCAGATGCCCCCAAGTTTAGCAGAAACCCCCAGAGAAATGCTACATGTTGGCATAAGGACAATGGCTTTCTCTGCAACTGTTCTCTGCACTCCTATCCTCCACCCCAGATCCAGTGGCAAGTGGATGGGGAGACAATCACTGAGAGCAGAAGCAAAAGGAAGCAGCAGGTCACTTCTTTGGTCCAGGGGAATGTGGTCATGAGCTCCTTAAACTGGACAGGAAGCCTGGATGTGGATCATCAAATCATCTGCTTTGGAAGAAACCCTTTTGGTGTCTATACAATGCATTTCCTGCTCAGTGCCTTGAGAAACACCACCACCACCTCCTCCTCCACAGGTGAGAGACTTTATCAGGTTCTGGATCCTGTTGCACACCTGCCTAGACTGGAAAATTCCAAAGAGGTAAATTCACACTGTGCTGCTGAGCACGCTTTATTTGCAAGTGTGTCTGACTGATTTCAACAGACTGTCGCTTCCAAGGATACGTGCTTAGGGGTTCAGCCTTAGGCTCCTCCCCTGGATTTAGAAACTCTTCCCCTTTCACTCTTGCTGAAAATGTTGTAGGACTTTTTTCTGCCTAAACATGCATTGGATTGTGCCCTAAACTTGATCAGGTGTCTTGATATTTACATGCATTCAGATCACAGCCTCAGTTTTTCTTTTAAAAGCAAAATAAAGAGACTTCCCATTGTCATTTGAGGCAGTCCTGGTCTGTATGCAGATTTTAATTTTTGATAGCTAGCCTGTGACCTTTCGCCAAGCTTTGGTCAACAAACATGCAGGGGAGCTCTTACAACAGGGGTTGGCAATTCGCAACCCTAAGGCCAGATGCAGCCCCCAGCCTAATTTCAAAAGCTTCTGGCAAGAGTGATCTGTTCCTTCCTTGGCAGTCCACTGGTGGGAAAGAAGAGGGGGAGAGAAAGGGAGAGAAAAGGGGGTGGCAGAAAGGGAGAGACAAGGGGTGACCCACTCACTTTTGGCTCTGGCCCTGCCAACTGCTGGCTTTGGCCCCACTCATTGCTGGCATGCAATGGAAGCTGGTGCTTCTGATGTGAATCCACTCTGGGTTCCAGCCAGAACTTTGAAGGACCCATCCAAGGTGCTGAACACACACCCCTGAAAGGTTCAGTATCTCGGAGAGCTCCTGTAGAGTTCTGACTGTTCCTCACTGAAATCCAGCGTGGACTGACCGCCCCACTGTCATCAGAGCCACCAGCCTCCACTGCCAACATGTGGCCCCAGCAGATTACCCATGAGGAGATGTGGCCCTTGAGAGAAAAAAAGGTTGCCTACCTCTGTCATACAAGGAGTCAGTGGCAGCTCCAGGTTTTGGCCCTTGTTAGACACCCTCTCTGAGTGTACCTGTCAGGAGTTAATCTGAGCATGTGGAGATGTCTAGCAGCTCGGATTCAGAATGGGAACAGCCAGAACAGGGGGAGGGTCCCTCCCTAGTAAGCTCAGATACAGCAAAGCTGTCTTCCAAGACCTTGATGCAAAGATGGCTCGGCCTGAGTGCGCCCCCCCCCCGTATCCTCCACCATGAGAACCTGCCACATTTCCCTTGGGCCCCCTCTTTCCTTATGCACTCACACACACAAATAGAGAAGCTTCAGTCTCAGGGCTTTAATTCATTATCAACACATTCGTTACACATGCAAACCCTCAAAGACTCAGGCTACAAAGGAATGCCTCCAGGGGATTCAAATGGGAACACAGTTTGAAGTGAGGCTTGCTAGCTAGACTAACTTAGGGAGGGATGTCCCGCCCTTCCAGTGATGCTTCCCTACGTCGCCTCTCACACATGGCTAACTGGGTCGACCGTCTGAGCTTCGCCCCTGACGTTTCCCTCTCAGTTCTGTGCCATAGTCTAGCATCTCTTAGGTCACAGCCCCCACTCTCCTCCTCCTCATCTTCCTCCCAGCTTCTCACAGAGGGGGGCAAGGGGGGGGGGCTTCAGGCCTGGCCATCTGGTAGTTAGTAACCTGAGAAGCACGCCTACCCATATCTGAACTGGCTTGGGAAAATGTGTCTCCTTGTTCTGGCTGTTCCTCTTCTGAATCTGAGTGTCAGGGTGGACACTGAGCCTATAGAATCCCAGAGTAGTTCTGATTCTGAGGAAGAGCAGTCGCTCCTGGGAGAGGAGCGCGCTCCTCTTTCCCAGGGCCAACAGCTGATGGAGATTCCTCCCACCAGCATTCCTAGCTTAGATAGCAGTCCTGGGAGTGACAGAGCGCGGGAAGCAGACTTGATGGACACACGACACCGACACAGAGAGCGGCGCCAAATGGAGGGTGCAGAAAGGAGGCGTAGTGCCCGGTTGGCGTGCAAGCAACGGCTGCGCCCAGAGGACCCAAGGGAAAAGGGGAGGGACTCTCCCTAGTCCTTAAGTTCAGGGGTCTGCCAGTAATTCCCTTTCAAATGGGGAGCAACTGTTCCAACTTAGGGCATAGGTACTCTGCTGCTCATATCTAGTTGCTAATGGTAGAGTTGTTAAGTTGTAAAAGAGGAATAAAGCTTTGAAAAGAATCCCTTTGTCTGTGTCTGGACTTGGCTACTGGATTAGACTGAGAGAGGCCTCCAAGGAGCCCTTGACACTGAGCTGCTATCTCCCTGTGCTCAGAATCAATCCTGACCCAGGTTTCAGAGGAGGAGGAGAGTGAGGGACGGGACTTGAGGGATGCTAGGGTCCGTTGGGGAAAGTTAGAGGCAGGGCTCATAGGCTCTGCCAGGTTGGCCACTCATGAAAGCCAACGTAGGAGGGAGCCACCCTAAGGGAGGGGCATCCCTGCCAAGCAACTCTGGCTGAGAAGTTCTTACCCAGACTGCTGGCAACTTCTCTAGCTTCCACTTTGGCTCCTCTCTACTGATAGTCGTAGATGTGTGGATTAGTTTCATTGCAGTGAGAGTTTCCTAGAATCTGCATTTGTAAAGAAGCTAAGCCCAAAGCCTTGTTTCCTGGAGGGTGTTGATTGCGAAGGGGAAGGAGGAAGGAATGTGACAGTACCCTGCCCCTCCTTGATGCTTGTTTGCCCCCTCCCTTTGGTCCCAATCCACATCGCCAGCCAGAGGGAGATGGCCAACCAAGCCAAAGCTGCTGTCCCTCACACTGCCTGCTTGCCTGCAGGAAGAGGCAGTGACTACAAGGTTGATGAGGAGGAGCTGGGGTAGGGGGCTTCAGGAGACAAGAGTGCCCCCCCGATAGGGTGTGGGCCTTGGAAGGTGCCCAGTGATGCCACCTGCTGGTGCCAGCCCAGCAAGGGGATGTGATGTCTTTTAGCAGCCCAACTCTTGAAATGTCCCAGTCTGTCATTTTCACTTGCCCACGGCGACATCCGTGGCCCATCTGTACACTGGGCAAAAGTGTTGGGAGGAAGAAGGATAATCCTTCAACATTCAGGAAACCTGACAGCGGGTGAAATAAACGCTGGATAGTTGAGAACACTTTCCTGTGCAACCTGCCAGCTCAATGGCAACAGCCACATGGCAGAGAAAGAGAGGTGCTGCTGTTGCAAATGTCGGTAGCCTGTTTCCCAAAGAGCTGGTGCGCATTGGCACACCTGCTTTAGGGAACGGAGGAACATTTTGTATATATGGTGGGGCAGATCACAGCCAGGTTCCTGTGTTCCGCTCCCAGTTTTCCCCTGAGCTCTTGATTTTATCATTGCAGGAAATGGTGTGCCTTTGTTCGTTTCTGGGCTGTGTGGGGCTTTGCTGGCAGTGAGTCTCTTCATGCTAGGCTTGTGCCTGATCAAGTGAGTTTCTCTCCTTCTGATTTCCACGTGTGCCCTTGCCTGGATCTCCCCCACTCCCTGCCTGGTCCACTAAGGGTTATCAACCACTGTCCATTATTTTACTGGCCTTATCAATACAATCATGTTCTGGGAGGTAACCAGCATGAAACTGTAAAATCAGTACCAGTTCAGAACAGAGCCAGCCCAACAAAGATTTTCCAGGTTCTGCCCTGGCCCCACCCCCTGACCTGACAGGTTCTGAGCGGACTCTACCCCCTGCTCCTCCAGGTACAGTGTTTCAACGTGCAAAACATCAAATTCTGCAGTGTCACCAAATGTTGAATTTGGCAGAACTTCGTGTTTCAGCTCCAGTTGATTGGAGCGGATGGTTACAAGTGCTGGGTCATGTGCTCTGCTACTCATTCCATTGCAAAATTGACCTAATGTACATAATAATGTTGCAAAATTGACCTAATGTACATAATAACGTTGCAAAATTGACCTAATGTACATAATAATGTTGCAAAATTGACCTAATGTACATAATAATCACAAGCATAAGCATTGATGTGTATAAGAGAACAGATCCCTGCCGTGATAAGCTTACAATCTAGAAACAGACATGGGAGGGAACAGCAGAGGGAGGGAAGGGGAATGGAGGCAGGGGCAGACAGGGGAAGAATATGTGTTTGTTTCAGTTATGCATACTGAGTCATAGTTGCAATAGGTGATGGGCATTTGTGAGGTTGTACCGATTGCATGCATTGCAGGGGAAAAGGTCTAGTTGATTTCATTGAGACCCTGGGCCAAACTAGAGTCCGAGTGGCTTATTTAGTTCAGTGAAAGCACACTCGCCCCCAATTTGGATCAGGGCCATGGCATTCTGGGAGGGGGGATTTAAGCTTCCCCCTTCCTGTTTTCCTCCTGAAATTCCATCCCCACTGGTTGTGTGTGTTTTTTAAAAATCTCCACTGTTTTTTTTTTTTTTACAAAAAAAAGTTTTTTTTTCTTTACA
Organism: Heloderma suspectum; assembly: GCF_057233095.1. Classification (NCBI taxonomy): domain Eukaryota; kingdom Metazoa; phylum Chordata; class Lepidosauria; order Squamata; family Helodermatidae; genus Heloderma; species Heloderma suspectum. The sequence continues at coordinate 15,851,301 of NC_139467.1, forward strand.
AAAACAAACAAAAAACCCACCCACCCCCACCTCCCAGAAGTGTGTGGAATTTGGGGATGTAAATGGGAGGGGGGAAAGCTCAAATCCCCCCTCCTGGAATGCTACAGTCCCAATCTGAATCTGGCTGCACACACTTACCCTGAAGAAAATAAGTCAGTTGTGCATAGCAGAGCTATGCATGATTTGAAGAACATTTCCTTTGGCCTTCCCTCACAAGTAAATGTGTTTAGCGTGGGGTATAAATTCTGCTTGACTCCAGAGTCTCAGCCAAACCATCCATCTTTCTTCGTCACATTTAGGAAGGATGAAACTGCTGTTCCCCCCCCCCCCTTAGGTTACAATATCAGAGTCTGTCATGCTTTATATAGAGTAAGGTACAGAAAATCAAAACTTCAGTAGAGTATTGGGATGGGGGTGGGAGAAAGCAAGGTTTGTAAAAGCACAGAGAGAGAGAGAGGAAGAATGGGAGATGTCAAGCTATCAAGGGATGAATGTGAACAAAAGGTAGAAGTGGATGAAGGCAGAGAGCACCACTTTCCCCAACCTGGTGCCCTGCAGATGTGTTGGACTGCAACTCCCATCATTCCCAGCCAGCATGGCCATTGGCCATGCTGGCTGGGAATGATGGGGGTTGCAGTCCAACACATCTGCAGGGCACCAGGTTGAGGAAGGCTGGCTTTAGCACAAGAGATGGGCTTTATAGAGGGCTCTAAAGCAGGGGTGGGCAACTTGTGGCCCTCCAGATGTTTTGGCCTACAACTTCCATCATCTCTCACCATTGGCTATGCTGGCTAGGGCTGGTGAGAGTTGTAGGCCAAAACATCTGGAGGGCCACAAGTTGCCCACCCCTGCCCTAAAGAGGGGGGGGCACACCAATGTAGGTGTTCGTGTCCTAGGAAAACTCACTGAAAGGAAGCATGAGAATCTTCCAGTTCTGGTCAATTTACTCTTAGGTTTTATAAGCGGAGGAAAGCACAGCCGAAAGCAAGCAGCCTAGAGCCTGTGGATCTCACAAACAGAGGACATCAGACAGCCAACAACAACAGCCTGATCTACAGCAACATTTTACCTGTGGTAGGCTTCATGTACAGTTTTGCTATCCTGCATCCATCTTCGTGGCCCATAGAGTGAAAGTGAATAGTTGCTTGGATGCTTACACAGACACAGAGAGGAACAAATTCTTTATTCCAGATTACTTAAATCTGGATTAAGTACCAGCTAGCAGGCAGTATCCAGCTGTGACATTGCACTGGCGCAAATTACATTGTGCTAGTGGAAGCTGGGTTCTGAACTACGCACAAGAGGAGAATTCACCTAAAGTTATGTGTGCACACGCGCGGTTGTGCAAATGGTTCTGCGAGCGGTTGTGCAGTCTGCTTGCACAACCCATTGGCTGGCCACTTGCACAACTGCTTGCACAACCGGTTGCACAAACATAATGGGCAAACGCTTCCTCAGTGGAAAGATTTGGCAGGGCACCCTTAGTGCTATTTGAATTTGTGGAATGAAACCGTTGGATACTGCCCTCTGGTTCTGTTCTCCAAATTGCTAGTTGATCTTAAAGTGTGCAATCCTAAGGCATGTCTACTTGAACGTAAATCCCATTGAGTTGCATGAAGCATACTCCCAGTGCATCACACTGCTGCCAAGACCGCTATCCTGTTTATTAATCTGTACTGAAAGACTGGGAAAATCTGTACCCTTGTGCTGCTCTTAGCTCTTTGAGCCCCCTGGGTTGTGAGTGCAAACAGCTAAAAATGGTGGTCATTTTTGTATTTGCATTTATTATTAACTCATATCTAAATGAACTTTGAAAGCAAACATTTTGGCATGTTTTAAAGCCAAGCAATGCCAAGCAGTAAATGTCAAGACCCTTTCTCAATTGTAATTGCTCAGCAGCTGTCTGTCCACTTGCAAAGCTTATCTTGATTGACTTGGTAAAAAAAAAAGCCTTTGCAAAAGCTTTGAGTTAAGATTAGCAGCCCAGATTTTGCAAAGGTGACCTTAATTATCCAAAAATCATGCAGGATGGATTTTGCACATTTTGTCTGCAGCATTAGCACATGCAGTGGTGGAGTGGTACATTTCAAAGTGCAGGAATTCATCATGACAGCCCTTGCAGCTTACTTCTAGATATCTTACTTTTCTATTATATATGCTTAAAGGAGTATCAAAACTGTTTAAAACCTCCATCATAACACAGATTTCCCCAACCAACCACTCACAATTTAGTTTGCAGGGCATGGCTTCAATCCTATGCATAGTTATCCAGGAGTAAACTCCATTGTACTCATTGGTGCTATCTTCAGACTACAGAGATTCAGTTTGTAAAACACAATGAGCTTTAACAAAAGACCTTCAGCCAGCTGAAATGCAACTTTCAGCTTTTAATTAGAAATACCAACCATCTTGCAAGTAGGCAAGGGCGAAACTGCTAAGCTAGGGTAAAGTAGGAACTCCATCAAAGAAAAGGAACAAAGTATTCAGCCTCTGCTTGATTATTGTCCTCATTCTCTGACTTTTGCTAATCTGTCACAAACAATAGTCAAGCCTCATTATCACATCATTGACTTGCCAGAGTAAGGCAAGTCATTGCTAGAGTAAGCGTCATTACCCTGGCAGTCCAGCTGATGTGCCTGCTCTGAAAAAAAGACCAGGAACTTTGCTCCCCATCCACTATACCCCACATAGCACATGTCAGCATGACCATTAGGAAATGGGGCGACGGCAGTGCTAAAGGAAGAATGATAGTCTTTTTCACAGCAGCTTTTCTTTCTTTCTTTCAGGGTCCAAGAACACCCCACATGGGCCCGCCCAAAGCAGCTGGAGAGAGGAATCCAAAACGCGGGCCCATCCCCAAAGTTCCCAGTCCGAGCACAACTGAGCTGGATCCGCTCCATTATGCAGCCCTGGAGTTCAAGCTGAAAAGCAACGGAGTTCCAAATCCAGGGGAGGAATCCGTGGAATATTCAGAGATCCAACGAAAATAAAGCCCTTGTTCATCACCAATCACACAATCCAATAGACTGGAGGGGTGTTCCGTGATGGGCAAAAGGTCACTCTGATCACCATGCAAGACTTAAATGAATTGAATACTTCCCATCAGGGAATGGGAGCTGGGGGTGAGCGGGGTTAGAATAACAAGCAATCTCTGGGTTCCATGTCCTCAAAGTACCCATCAACTCCCCACTCCCAACAGACAGGACAGAAGAAGCCTTAGGATATGCTGGGTATGGATGGAGAATTCCATTACAGCAACTCTGGCTTTCTCCGCCTGGTTTCCATGCCTGTATTAGCTGGGAAGGAGGAATGAGAGAAGATGATTCTGGGCCCAACTGACCACCTTATATATAATAAGCCAAACGGGCACCTGTCATCTGCCTGCCTGCTTGCCTATGAACCTCTTCCTTCCCCGAAGTGATTGGCTGGGCTGTTGTGAGGTCACAGAATGTTCTCTGGTAAGGGGGAAGCTGCCAACAAGTGAGTGTTCACAGACAGCACACCATCTTCTAAAACATAGCATTATGACTTGAACAGTTCAACTTTATATTATAGATGTCGTACAGCTTTATTTTTCTAAATATTTTCAGTAAATGTCACTAACACTTCCTGGCTTTGAGGTTTATTCATTCATTCATTCATTCATCTTTGAGGTTTATTTATTCATTCACCAGTCATTTCATCTGGTTATTTTCTATGTGTGGAGTTCGATGAGCAAATGCTGCCCTTTCTCTTCTTATGATAATCTCTATAGCTTTTTACACACACACACACACACACACACACACACCAATGTTACAGGTCTCTTCTAATTTAATCATAGAATGTTACCTTCAGAGACAACAACTTGCCCAAAGCCACAGAGTAAGCTTACATCTGATAAAATGGACAGTATCCATGGAAGCTTATGACAGAAGGAGGGAGCAATCCTATGCGGATCGATGGTCGCCTCCAAGCCCAGGGCTGACCGCCTATCCAGTGCAGGGCAGGAGGAGTGGTTAGGAGTGGATCTCCTCCCTGCTCCTGCCACCCTGCTTTCACAGCTAGACAGCTGATTTCAGCTGTTTAGCTGCGGGACGTCAGAGTGCAGGAAGGGGCGGCTGGACGACACATAAGATGTGTTGTACTGGCACTTCCGAACTCTGGCCCCTGCTACACCCCTGAGAATGCCCCAGTTCCCCTGTTCCTTGCTGCTCTTCCAAGTGTGGAGCCGGGGCCAATCCACGCTGCCTATGAGGTGGAGGTCAGTTCTCCAGGAACGGACCTCGGAGCACAGGCTCCGAGGTAGGTTCCTGGGAAACGACCTGTCCTATGGCCATCTAGCTGCTGGCTAGCAGCCATAGGATTGTGCCCTAAATGTGTTAATCTTTAAGGTGCCAGAAGACTCTTTCTTATTTTTACAGTAAGCTAAGTGAGCAATTCAACCTGATGGCCAAATCTGTTGTGTACTTACCTGTGTCAGGGTGGAAACTGAGCCGATAGAACCCCAGAGCAATTCTGATTTTGAGGAGGATCAGCAATCAGTGGGAGAGGAGCCAGCTCATCCCTCACAGGCACAGCACCTGGCAGAGATTCCTCCTGCTGGCATTCCTGAGATAGATAGTGATCCTAGCAGTGAGAAAGTGTGGGAGGGGGGCTTGCTAGACGCTCGACGCAGGGAGCGACGAGCGATGGAGGGTGCAGAAAGGAGGCGTAGTGCCCGTTTGGCGTGCAAGCAACGGACACCTCCCATGGACCCAAGGGAAAGAGGGAGGATCTCTCCCTAGCCCATAAGTTCAGGGTCTTCAAGCGATTCTCCTTCAAACAGGGATCAACTGCCTACTCGGAGCATAGGCTACTCTGCTGTTCCTTGCTTAGTCGCTGGTGATTAGCATCTGAAAGAGTCATTAAGTTGTAAAAGGATTAAAGCCTTGAAAAGAATCCTTTCGTCTGTGTCTACTGAAACAGGCCACCAGGGCGCTTCTGACAACCTGTTTGGCTATAAAGCGGGGGGTTGGAGGGTTTACTTTTTATAAAAATGGAACATGCAGGAATCCTTCATGGGAAAAGAATCCTTCACACATTTATGTGGGAATAAGTCCCATTGAACTCAGTTGGACTTACGCCTAAGTAGATGTGAGCAGGATTGCACTAAATACTCATAGATTCATCAACTAAGTTTTATGTAATTGGGTGTCAGCCCTTTTAGATGACAGACAGACAGACATGAAATAAACAAACAAACAAACAAATACACCCAAGTTTCACTCATCAATTCACTCACTCACGGCTGTATCAAAATTTTGGAGGACTTCTTCATGAACTGCAGCTCTGAAATATAGTCCAGGACACTCTGATTACTAGAAACCTATGGAAACAGGACATCTGTACAACTTTTCCTAAAAATGAAGATGTTGAAACCAACCCAAAATGATTCAGGATTTTCTATACTCATGAGAAAGATTATATTTGGTACATACATAGCTCAAGACAACAATTAAAAAAAACAAAAACCAGAAAAGGGAATGTTTGTACATTACTTCTTCAAAGTGAGGGACATGAAGTGTACTGACCCCTGCGATTTCCCCAAATGTGAGAAACTCAACTGCATAATTGTTTGTGGTACTTTCCCATCACTCAGAAAACTTGCCTCTAGTACACAGAAACCCTAAAATGCCTTGATTACTAGAAATATTTGACAGTGGGCCATTTTTACATCTACCAGAAAAAATTGGGACATAGAATTTACATCATAATAAAGGCCTTCACACCCATGGGATGGCATGTTCTGCTGAGGGAGACTGGTGTCCTCACACATGCTTGCCTAAGGTTCAAATACAGGATATATAGAAGCTAGTAGAAGCAGGAATATGGATTGGATCCAGATTTAGGTGTGTGCAACTGGGCTGATGATGGAAGCAGGCTTCCCCACCCCCATCTTTCCCATAGCAGTCCCTCTAGCCCTCTCAAAATGCTACACACAATGTCAAGGGACCCTCCTGTATGGGGTGAGCTGTGGTGATGGTGGGAGATGGGTCCCTCAAAATTGGGCCCTTCTGTCCATGGAAGGCCCTGGATCCAACCCATTATATTTATTTTGTAGAACACACGCATCACTGACTAGTATTTAATGATTTAGAAAATATTTTGAAATCTTGTATGCATGCTCTGGGTGCATGTTTTAATAAAGTTGTTGTTCCCTTCCCCAAGCTCTTGGAAATAAGGTGAGTTATAAATCTGAATCAACCCGGCCTTTATGGTGATGACTCCCAGATCTACTTTTCCTCCCTCGACCTTTCATTTCCTGTCTAGTCCCATATTTCTAAGTGCTTTGTTGACATTTCCTCCTGGATGTACCAATGTCATCTCAAAGAGAGCTTGGCAAAGACAAAGCTTCTAACCTTTTCCACCCGAACCATCCTTCCTCTTTACTGTGTCCTCCTTAGAGACACACTGTCATCTTGGGTTTGACTGATGCCTCCCAGAAAACTATCTCAGGGTTACCTTTTCCTAGAATGGCTGCATGTGGAAAGACATCCACATTTGGGCCAAAACTTGAGTAATGGCTGTGCATTGAGGGAGGGGAAAAGAGAATTTGGAAAAGCACCTAGTTGTTCAGGTCCTTCTCCATCCAACACACAGAGGAGTTTAGAAACTCACGTACACACACCAAGCACATGCTTTGAAAGAGTGTGTGAGCAGGGTTGTGGGGTCACACAGGCTGCCACTGGGGATGTCAGAGAAATCCGCATAGGGATGGCGGAGAATTTCTCCACGAATCTTCGGGAGGCCGAATGCCAACGCATTCGCCCCCCCGAAATTGGTGGGGAAATTCTCTGCCGGCCCCCCGCCCCCCCCGGGATGGGACTTACCGTGGCCGAATGTCCCTCTCGGCGGCGGGTCCCGGCGGCGGTTCGGCGGCGGTTCAGCGGGGGCGGGGGCGGCGGCCGGTCTCCCGACCGGCTGCCACCGTTGCAAAAAAAAAAAGTAAAGTAAAAAACACACACACACACCCGTGGTAGGCTACATAACGATTTACGTAGCCTATCACAGCTAGATTTCCAAAGTCAGCCATGATAGGCTACGTAAATCGTCACGTAGCCTATCACGGGTGACTTTGAAGAAAAAAAAAAGCGCGTACGCAAATGGCGGCGGCCCATGTGCACCGCCATTTGCGTTCCTTATTTTGGCACGTCTAGTCTACATAAAGATACGGCGAAAATAAGGGAATGCTATTTGCGTTGCCCTTATTTTCGCCGTAGTTTACGTAAATCTTTACGTAGACTAGACGTATCAAAATAAGGAACACAAATGGCGGTCCCCATGGGAGCTGCCATTTGCGTACACGCTTTTTTTTTTCTTTCCCAAAGTCACCCGTGATAGGCTACGTGACAATTTACATAGCCTATCACGGCTGACTTTGGAAATCTAGCCGTGATAGGCTACGTAAATCGTTACGTAGCCTATTACGGGTGTGTGTGTGTGTTTTTTACTTTTTTTTCGCGGCCGGGTAGATGGGGCGCTTCTACCCGGCCTGAATTTCGCCGGCGAGGGATGGGGCGCCTCCCCCCCGGCCTGAATTTTGGCCGGGCGAGGCGGGGCGCCTCCGCCCCCTTGCCTGAACTTCGGGGGGAGAACCGAAGCGCCTCCCCCCCACCGCGAAGCAAGCTTCGAGAACAGGTAAGGGACTTTCGTCCATCCCTAAATCCGCAACAGATTCAACTGAGTTTGGGTTTCTATGAATCTGACCTGTGGATTCTAGAGCAGACCAGCTTTTTATGAATCGTGGATTTCCTAGACCTGCTGACCAAACTTAAAACTTTTCGCTAATGTGCATTTGCACGAGTGAGAATGACATCCTCATAAAAAACATCCGATTCCGTCGATGAGCAGATGCCAGAATGAAAGTTGTCTGACACTCTGTCAAACACAGAGGGGACAGATTTAATCACATCTGTACATCCCCAGCTGCCGCAGCCTCTGACAATGTTATGCACCAACACACACACACACATCATCCACACCAGTGTGGGAAAGGGCTCTAGTGGGGAAATTCTACATGATGCACAGGCATAACATTGCTTCTCATGATAGCTGAACCCAGGGGCAGCAAGGGCATGGCCACTACATGTACTGATGGTGTGGTGGGGCTAACCTGCATGGCCCCACTCCTGTATTAAGAATGTAAGAAGAGCCACATTGGATCAGACCAAGGGCCATCTAGTCCAGCATTCTGTTCACACAGTGGCCAACCAGCTGCCCATGGGAACCCCACAACCAGGACATGGGTGCAACAGCACATTCCCGCCCATGTTCCCCAGCAACTGGTATACAGAGGCATACTGCCTCTAATACTGGAGGTAGCATAGAGCCATCAAGACTTGTAGCCATTGATAGCCTTCTCCTCCAGGAACTTATCTAACCCCCATTTAAAGCCATCCAAATTGGTGGCCATCACTATGTCTTGTGGAAATGAGTTCCATAGTTCAACTATGTGCTGTGTGAAGAAGTTCTGCCTTTTATCTGTCCTGAATCTCCCACCAATCAGCTTCATGGGATGACCCTGGGTTCTAGTATTATGAGAAAAGGAGAAACATCTCTCCCTATCCACATTTTCTTTAAATATGTGAAGGGAGGGTCATATAACCCCCCTACAAACGCACATGCACACAACAGATGTTGGACCATAAGGAGAACTTCGGAAAACTCCAGACAGAAACTCTGCATGGAGAAAAGATTTATTTTGTTTCATTTCATTTAATAAATGGATGACCCAGCATTTGGGGGGGGGGGATCTTACATGTTCCCAGTCTTGTTCCAAATCCTTACAAGGCATCTTACAATAATATATCAATTAAACGATTTATAACAATATAAAAAAACATGATTAAAACTAAACACACAGTCACAATAAAATTAGTTAATGGCAACTGACAGTAGCATTATCACATTAAAGAGGGACTCAGCCCAGTAACCAGAGTACTCAAAATACAGCAGCACCACAAGAACAACAGCCCAAGTCAAATCCTTAAAATAAAGAAGGCAGCGGTGGCAAAGAAATCTGTTTTCAATGCCCGCTGAAAGACCTTTAATGATGGATCCTGTTGAGTCCCAATAGGAAGGAACAGTGTTCCATAAATGGCAATCCTTCAGCCCCCTCCATTATTGAACACATGGAGACCAAACAAGCATGAGTGTGCTCACATCCCATCTCTGGATTGAGGCACATGACTCTGTGGCCTGTGAATTCCACTTTGTGGAAGCTGCATCATTTTAATGAGGAAGTTCTGAACTGACTATTCTAGGAGAAGTCATAGGGTGTTTATGGGAAGAAACTTGGCTGATCTTAACAGGACAAGGTGAAGCCCTTGCTCGATGCTTCTGTTTCCAACTTTCCACAGGCAGTGGAGTAGTGGATTCCATGATGAAAGGACCACTTCTGAAACACTGCTGTGTCAGTTGGGAACGGAGCGGGCTCGTGAACTCTCTGCTACAAACAATCCACAATCCTTCCTGGGTTTGAAAGATAACTAATGGTTATGTGGTGCAAGTGTTTTATGACGCTTTTATTTGTTTTTTTTTTTGTTGCTTTTATCTTATTCTGGCTGTTTGTGTTTTGTATTTACCTTTTTAATGGTTTTATTCTTTTTGTAAACCGCCCTGGGAATGTAGAAGAGGGACAGTCTAAAAAATACTGACAATAAATAAAAATAATAAGCGGATAAGCACCTGGCACGTATTGCTAACAATACGTTCCTGTGTGTATATACTAGGGAATACATCCCTAGTGGTTTATTTGGGAGTAAGTTTATTTTATTATGATGGTGTCATACCCTTCATCCCAGATGCTCCCAGTGCACAGAGTGTGAGGTCTGAATGGGCAGAAAAATCACATTGTTAGAAAAAAGGAGACTCCATAACCATTGGCGTCTCAAGTTACGTAAGAGCCCGAGTGGCAGGAAAATATAGGCGGAGCAAAAAGGGAATCATACTGACGCACTCATGACTAACGGCTTGGTAAGCTGATAGTGACTGTTTATTGGATATTAACTTAGTGAGCCGATGTACTAACTGTTTCATTGGTTACTGGTGAGAACAATAGAAGCGATATGATATAAAAGGCTTTTGCACACGTGTCTCGGGGTCCAGACTGCTCTGCACCCGTTTTGCAAAACGTTCAATAAAATAGTGTTGGATCCACTGCTGCCTGCCTGGCATTCTTTTCTTCTAAACCGAAAGCAAGGACTTTTTATCTAACAATTTGGTGCCGTGACTCGGATCCTGCTTCGGGGCGTGTCCCCTTCGCGCTGAGCCGAGGGGCTGCGGAGGAGAAGTGGCCACAGGCGGTTGTTTTATACTGCCTTCTCCTCACGACGGTGGCGGCAGAAGCGCCTGGGGACCAACGCCAGAGGAAGAGGGAGACATGATCACTCCTTTTAGGCACCGGCAATGGATCAATAAAGCAGCTGGACGCAGCTGCGGGCGGGACAGAAGAGGCTTTTGGGGTAAGTGAAACAGCTTACATTAGGGGATAAACGCGGGACGGTGGTGTGTTTGTGATTGTGTGAGACGCCTACGGGCGAAGCGAGTGAGGAGCCCCGATCTGCATTTCCTTACCCCGGAGACGGGCTAGGTCAGAGGAGGGCGAAGCGCAAGAATTGCTGACTGAAATTCCCACCGTCATGGGCGGGTCCCAATCTAAGTCTGCGAAGAAGTCCCATACGCCCTTGGAGTGTTGTTTGCGCAATTGGTCACATTTTAAGCAGGATTATGGAACTAAGATGACAAAGGATCGTCTTGTCTTTTTTTGCACCTGGGAATGGCCAATATTAGAACCCAAATGGCCACCCGAGGGGTCTTTTGACCCAACCTTGGTATCTGATGTGCGAACAATAGTAGCACAGAGGGGAAGTTGGGACCAGTTCCCTTATATTGATTCGTGGGCAACTTGTGTGCCCCTTGGCGGCAGGCCTGCTCCGTGGGTTGTTAAATGCATGTCCCTTGCCCTTCCCATGGTGGTCAAAAGGAAACCACCAAAAGAAGGACCACCCAGGGTCGTGGCCACGGCACCGGAGGACCTACTGCTTCCTCCTCCCTACGGGACAGCCGCCGCAGGGCGCTCGTTGCAACCACCACCCTCTCCTGAGGGGCCCGCCCAGCGGTTAGATGCCCCCGAGAAGGACCCCTCTCATGAAATAGTACCGGAGGACCCCACCCCTCTAGTTGAACGCCAGGACACTCTCCAAGATCGTCTATATTCCCTAGAGGAAAGATTGGAGGTCCTACAGAGAGAGGCAAAAGGGGGACCTAACTACAATCTGCGAAAGGACCCCCAACCACCGGTGAAGTTCACCTTCCCCATCAGAGAAGTCCCTGACCCTACCGCCCAACATCCTCAAGGGACGATGTTTGTTTATGTCCCATTCACAACATCTGATTTGTATAATTGGACACAATTTAACCCCTCCTTTGAAGAGGATCCCGGGCCACTCCTGTCTCTGATGGAGACTGTGAGGCTTACTCACAACCCCACATGGGACGATACACAAATGCTATTGAACACCTGTTTTCTCAGCCAAAAGCCAACCATCCTTGCGGGGGCACGAGCCAAGTATAGGGAGGAAAATCCCCAAGCAACTGAGGAGGAGACGGTGGAGGTTCTGCCCACAGGGCGACCCAATTGGGGGGTGGCCACAGCGGCACATAGACGCTTACATGCTGACTATTTTCGACTCATTTTAGCAGGCATGAAGCAAGCCGCGAGAAGGGCCCCCAATTTGCAAAAAGTCCTGACTCTAAAGCAAGACAAAAACGAACCTCCTGCTGTGTTCCTCCAAAGGCTGAGGGAAGCCTTCGCTAAATATACTGACATTGACTTGAATGATCCAAATAATTTAAGGATCCTCACGACTCAGTTCGTGGGAAATAGCTGCCAGGACATCAGAAAGAAGTTGCAAAAAGTTGAAGGAGGGTTGGCAGCTGACTTAGGAGTTTTAGTTGAAGTAGCTCAAAAGGTTTATGAGAGGCGAGAAGAAGAAGAAGGAAAAGAAAAAGACAAGAGGCAGGCCAAGCTCCTTGCTGCGGTTCTTAAACCTGACAAGGAGGGAGCTAGGAAGGGGAGGAAAGGGGGAAGGAAAGGATCTCCCCTGGGGAAAGATCAATGTGCCTTTTGTAAGAAAATGGGGCACTGGAAGCGTGACTGTGAGGCTTTGAAGCAGAAAGAGAGAGGGGAAAATACGGGAGAAGCGCAGAGAGTTCTGTATGAACAGGAAAGAGATTAGGACAGACCGGGGCCCGGCCCCCTCTTAGCCGTCTCTGAGGCAAGACGGGACCCCATGGTCAAAATAAAGGTTGGGGGCCACTCCTACAAAGCCCTTGTGGACACAGGGGCCGCCCTGTCCGTCCTCCCCCTCAGTGAGCCCCCAACGGGAGGTGGGGGGTTCACCACCATAATGGGGGTCGAGGGAAGGGCAACTCAAGTGCCCCTCTCTTGTCCCCTGTTCACCAAGGTTGGGAAAACACACCTAGAACATGCATTTGTCTGTACCCCCTCCTGTCCGGTGGCATTGCTAGGGAGGGACTTATTGACTAAACTCCAAATTGAGATTGCTTTTACTCCTGACGGAAGGATGGAGATACGGCTCCCTAAACAGCAGAGTAGTAACTACCAAATGGCCCTTTTGAAGGTTGCAGAAGAATCCATCCCAGAGGCCACCGAGGACTGGAGCTTAATAGAAAACAGAGTCAACCCTCTAGCTTGGGCCGGGATTGGAGGGGCCTCTTGTGCCAAGTCGGCAGCACCATACAAAATTCCCCTCAAGGAGGGAGCAAGGCCTGTTCATGTGAAACAGTATCCCCTTTCCCGCCAAGGAAAGGAGGGCCTACAACCAGTAATAACAAAGCTCCGAGAAGAAGGCCGGCTCATTGAGATAATGTCTCCCTATAACACGCCCATCATCGCTGTGCCAAAAAGGGGAGGGGGGGGCAAGGGCTACCACTTAGTGCAAGACCTTCGGCTCATTAATCAGCAGATCGAGGCCCCCCATCCTGTGGTCCCCAACCCACACACCCTCCTTGTAGGAATTCCGGAAGAGCACGCCTGGTTCACTGTCATAGACCTAAAAGACGCCTTTTTCAGCATCCCCCTCCACCCTGATTCAAGGCCTTTGTTCACCTTTGAATGGGAAAGCCCAGAGGGGGGGTCAAAAGTTCAATTAGCATGGACAGTCATCCCTCAGGGGCTCAATCTCTCACCGGTCGTCTTTGGCCAGCAGCTCCAAAAGGATCTCGAAGCCTGGGTCCAGCAGCACTCAGAGGTGCATCTCCTCCAGTACTGTGACGACCTCCTGATTTCAGCCAAGGCCAAGAATGCATGCCTGAGTGGGACGGTTTCCCTCCTCAACTATCTAGCGGGGGGGGGGGCGGTATAAAGTGTCAAAAGAAAAAGTACAGTTGGCCCAACCAACTGTAAAATTCCTAGGCTACCACATAACTAAAGGGACTCGGAGCCTAGGGCAAGAAAGAGTTGAAGTCATCCGTGACACTCCTGTCCCTAAGTCCCCCCGCGAATTGAGGGCCTACCTGGGCATAGCTTCGGGAGTGCTTTGCCAGCGAAAAGGGCCCTCTTGGAGACCAGTGGGATATTACTCCAAGGTCCTAGATGTCGTAGCGCGAGGATGGCCAAGTTGCCTGAGGGCAGTAGCGGCAACGGCTCTGGTTTGCGCTGAAGCGGAGAAATTGACAATGGGAGGACCCATTGAAATTTGGGTGCCGCATGGAGTGCCACAAATTTTGGGATCAGGAGGAGGAAGCAAATTTCTCAACCCAGCCCGGCATTCCCGATATGAAATAGGTTTACTAACAAACGAAAACCTCACTTTTAAGGCTTGCTCCAGCTTTAATATCGCCACACTGCTGCCAACATTACTGGGCACAAACGGATCAGGACTCCCAGATCATGACTGCCTTGAAGTATTAGACCTGGACACCAAAGGCCGACCGGACCTTGAGGATGAACCAATAGAGGGAGCCAGAGATCTGTTTGTAGATGGATCTAGCTATATGCTGGATGGAAGGCGCTACACAGGCGCGGCTGTCGTTACTCTAGAGGAGAGTGTGCATGAGGAAAGGCTGCCTCCTCATTTCTCCGCCCAATCCGCTGAACTGGTAGCCCTGACAAGAGCCCTGCAAGCCAGCAAGGGAAAGCGAGTAAATATTTATACCGATAGCAAAAATGCCTTCGCCGTTGTGCATGCTCATGGGCAACTGTGGAAAGAGAGGGGATTCCTTACAGCAAACGGATCTCCAGTGGCTAATGGCGGCCTAATAGTGGATCTTCTGGATGCCCTCCAGCTACCCTCACAAGTAGCTGTTGTCCACGTCCGAGCCCATGGGAAAGAAAAAGAGGAAAAATGGAGACAGGGAAACCAGAAGGCAGATGAGGCCGCAAAAAGAGCAGCCAGAGAGGGAATCCAAGGAACATTCCTCATTCTACCCAAAAGAAAAGAGCGCCCCACATACTCCCCTGCTGAGTTACGGATGGCACAAGAACATGGAATAAGTCCCTGCGATGACGGATGGATCTAGATGACAGATGGAAGACTGCTTCTTCCACAGACCCTGCAGAGGGTTGTTCTAGAGCAAGTTCCCCATTCTCTTGGACACCCTGGAGCATCAGCCATGATCGACTATTGCAAGAGGCTGTTTGTCTCCCCTGGCTTAACTGTATGCGCCCACCGACTAGCCGCAACCTGTGAAGTCTGCCAGAAAACCAACCCTCCCAGGGCACCCCCTCCTCCAAAAGGAGGGCGACCATGGGCCTACTATCCTTTCCAGAGGGCGCAGATTGATTTTGCTGAGATGCCACCATGTAGGGGTTACAGGTATTTGCTTGTAATAGTATGTCAAATGACAGGGTGGGTAGAGGCGTTTCCATGTAGGAACTGCCAAGCTAAAACTGTTGTTGCTAAATTGTTACAGGAGGTGGTGCCCCGGTTCTCCCTGCCCGAAGTTATAGAGTCCGATCAGGGCTCACATTTCACCTCAGTTATTACACGGGGGCTGGCACAAGCTCTGGGAGTAGAGTGGCATTTACATTGCCCCTGGAGGCCCCAGGCAAGTGGACAGGTTGAAAGAATCAATCGGAGCCTCAAGGAGACTTTAACCAAACTCCAACGAGGGGTGAAGCTCACTTGGGTTGAGGCTCTGCCAATAGCTTTAACAAAGCTTCGAAGGATGCCAAGAAAGGACATAAAATTGTCCCCCTTTGAACTGATGTTTGGGTTCCCGCCTCGGGTACACTGCGGAAGGAGGGAGGAAGTCAAGTGGGAGGTGGGTGATCAGATGCTAAGGGATCAGTTGACTTCTCTACAGTCTGTTCTTTCACAGCTACGAGCTTATTCCGTTCCGTTTCAGAGACTGCCGTTAGATGCACCTATCCATCTCTTCCAGACGGGAGACGAGGCGTTGCTGAAAAAGTGGAATAAAGAAGCTTTAAAGGAAGGGTGGGAGGGGCCTTATTTGGTGGGACCAACCAGCCACTCGTGTGTAAAGCTTGTGGGTTCTAGTAAATGGACACATTGCAGCCGGATAAAGCCATTTAAGCGACCCTCGCTTCCTTCTGTCACTTGGAAAGAACAGGAGGACACAGGCAACGGTCCTTTGCTCCCTGGCACCCCTCTGGAAGCTGCCAAGGACACAGGCGAAGAAGCCATCCAGGAGCCACAATCGCCTGTAATATACAAGTCACAACATCTGGGAAAAGCTCGGGTTCGAATTACAAAAAACTTGTAATATGAAGCAAGTATTGTGGGTGGTGTTGGTAATGTTGGTTAAAGAAATATTAACATGGATGGTGATACCTCAAGGACTTGGGCTTGACAGCTTTAAGATAAAACCCCGAAATGTCACACCAACACCCCTCAGACCACTTCTGGTACAGATCCCTGAGAAAGAGAGGCGTCCCTGGAGAACCAGGTTAGGGATCCCAATAACAGAGGAAACTGATAATGTGTGGTTAGAGTGGATAAAGTATACAGCCAAGTCTTTAAATAAGTCTGACTGTTTTGTTTGTGCCACAGGGAGATCTGTGGCAAAGGTACTGCCCTTTCCACTGGGATGGGACACTCCTTCCCTCCTCACCTGCGTGATCCGTTTGTTCCAACACCCTGATGCATGGGGAGAGGAGGAATGCCAAACCCTCAATAAATTATACCCCCCACTCAAATCAAAGGATCGTGTCAGACCTTCCACAGTCTTCCTGCAAAGAAGAAACCATACCGGATGCATACACCGAAACCTTGCAGACACAGAGGGGCGTATAGGGAACCTGACGAGTAAAGTAAGATGTGTTAATTCTACCCGCTTTAGGAATAATTCCCTTTCAATCCCACGAGCTGATCTCTGGTGGTATTGTGGTGGCCTAGAGTTGTATGAGGTATTGCCCTCCAATTGGTCCGGAGCTTGTGGGTTAGTTCAGTTGGCAGTCCCCTTTTCAATTGCATACCATCCAGCAGAGAAGACTGGCCAACCCCGGCAGAAACGATCAGTAACCCCTTTTGATGATCAAATATATATTGACTCCATAGGAGTACCAAGGGGAGTGCCAGATGAGTTCAAAGGAAGAAATCAAATTTCTGCAGGATTTGAATCTACCCTGTTTTGGTGGGTGACCATTAACAAAAATGTAGATTGGATCAATTACGTTTATTATAATCAGCAGAGGTTTATAAACTATACTCGAGATGCTGTAAAAGGATTGGCTGAGCAGCTAGATGCCACCAGCCAAATGGCTTGGGAAAATCGGCGTGTTCTTGATATGATGTTAGCAGAAAAAGGAGGGGTTTGTGTCATGCTAGGTGGACGGTGTTGCACCTTCATCCCTAACAACACTGCCCCAGATGGCACGGTAACAAGGGCTTTGCAGGGTCTCACCGCCTTGTCTGAAGAATTAGCCGAGAATTCAGGGATTAACAACCCCGTGACTGACTGGTTGGAGAGATGGTTTGGAAAATGGAAACACCTAGCAGCCTCAATCCTTATTTCGCTTGTAGTGATGATAGGAGTTTTAGTGTTATTTGGTTGTTGCATTATCCCCTGCGCTAGAGGCTTATCCCAGCGGTTAATTGAAACCGCTCTGTCAAAACAGATGCTCTTGCTTTATTGTGCTGATAAAGAAACTCCGTTTTAAATGCTTTAAGACGTGAATAAAGACTTAAAGGAGGGAATTGTTAGAAAAAAGGAGACTCCATAACCATTGGCGTCTCAAGTTACGTAAGAGCCCGAGTGGCGGGAAAATATAGGCGGAGCAAAAAGGGAATCATACTGACGCACTCATGACTAACGGCTTGGTAAGCTGATAGTGACTGTTTATTGGATATTAACTTAGTGAGCCGATGTACTAACTGTTTCATTGGTTACTGGTGAGAACAATAGAAGCGATATGATATAAAAGGCTTTTGCACACGTGTCTCGGGGTCCAGACTGCTCTGCACCCGTTTTGCAAAACGTTCAATAAAATAGTGTTGGATCCACTGCTGCCTGCCTGGCATTCTTTTCTTCTAAACTGAAAGCAAGGACTTTTTATCTAACAACATCATGTAATTAGAAACATCACAAAATATGAAAACCTGGAGTGGTGAAAGTGACACAGAATGGAATAAAAAGATTATCTGAAGGATTGCTCCTTCTCATATGTATCTGCCCATGCCCCAAGATCAACAACAGAGCCTTTCTCCAAGGACCTCCTCCCCCTCAAGCTAAGATATTGTGGGTGACCACAAAAGGGCCTTCTCAGCAGTGGCGCCACATTTATGGAATTCCATCCCTAGACAGAGAGGGTCACTTTGTGCCTACTTTAATATCTTTTGAGCACCAAGCAAAAACCTTTTTATTACCACAGGCCTTTAAAACCTGATACTTCCAACCCTGTATTACACTGTGTTTTTAATGTGGCTGTTCTACTCTCTGGAAAAAAAGTATATCGGTTTGTATTATCGACTGCTTGATGTGGTTTTTCTTTCTGTTTTATCATTGCTTTGATGCTGTTATATAGAACTGTGTCTGCACTGATTCTGCTATTTTAAATTGCTTTGTTATATTTTGCAAGTTGTCCAGAAAATGACAGTTATTGGGCAACTGATAAATACTTGTTGTTGTTTTTCAGTCGTTCAGTCGTGTCCGACTCTTCGTGACCCCATGGACCATAGCACGCCAGGCCTTCCTGTCCTGCGCTCTCTCCCGGAGTGTGCTCAAGTTCATATTCATTGCATCCGTGATGCTATCTAGCCATCTCATCCTCTGCCGTCCCCTTCTCCTTTTGCTTTCAGTCTTTCCCAGCATCAGGGTCTTTTCCAGAGAGTTTTCTCTTCGCATTAGGTGCATTCGGTGCATTAGGACTGATAAATACAGTCATTGATTAATTCTTTAAAAAGTCCACATATCTAAAAGGTCTTCAAAGACCTCCCTACTGAAAGGCCAGCCCCTCTCCACTGCCCATGAATGGTCCTTCTCCATCCACTGTCACCACCAGCAGCCATTCCAGCACGCCATCCAGAGGGAGATAAGAAAGGAAGCTGGACCATTCTAACAGCATTGCTGAAAAACTACTATTTTTCCCCTCTTCCTTCCCCATCCCTTCTTCCTTGTGTTCCATAGCTGCTTTTTTTTTTAAGATTGTAAGCCTGTGGGGAGGGGCTGTCTTTTTACTGATTTCACATCAGCTACTCTGGGATCGTTTTTGGCTGAGGAGTGGGATAAAAATTCTTTTAATAAGAGCCAGTGTGGTGTAGTGGCAAGAATGTTGGACTAGGAGCTGAGAGATCCAGGTTCTAGTCCCCACTTGGCCATGGAAGCTCACTGGGTGACCTTGAGCCAGTCACAGACTCTCAGCCCAACCTACCTCAAGGGGTTGTTGTTGTGAGGCTAAAATGGAGAGGAGGAGGATAATGCAAGCCTTAAGTTCCATTAAGGAGGGAAAAAAGCGGGATGTAAATGTAATAAATTAATAAATAATAAATAATAAATAAGCCTATAGGTGCACATTTAGACAGAACGATTCTCGTTTAGAACAGTAGTGGTCCTGAAGGTTGCATTATGGCCCTCAGCTGTTCTCGATGTGGACCACGGAACCACTCAGCTGTCCCATCCACTTCCCCCTCATCACCTAAGTGCTGGGGACCAGTTCTTGGTTTCTCCAGTGGATCACTATCTGGCAATAATAGTAGCAGGCATGGACGATCCAGTCTGGGTCAGGACCACGGGGGGGGGGGGGAGAGGTTAAAGCCCCAACACTAGGATTTATTTATTTGTTACATTTATATCCTGTTTCTCCTCCAAGGAGCCCCAGGTGGTGTACATGATTCTCCTCCTCTCCATTTCATCCTCACAACAACCCTGTGAGGTAGTTTAGGCTGAGAATCAATGACTGGACCAAAGTCACGCACTGAGCTTCACGGCTGAATGGGGACAGGAGCCTGTGTCTCATCAGTCCCAGTCCAACACTCTAACTACTACATCACAGTGGATCCCAGATATATCGTCAAATAGTGATCCATTTGCTTTAATGGATTGATCTTTGGCCATATATAGTCCAGGTGCATGGGGATCCGGATCAGGACTGCAGTGAGGGGAGGAGGGTTAAAGCCTCATCCCTTCCCATGCTAGGTTCATGATCCATATCAGGCCCCCTGTGCTTACTCTAGAGCAGGAATGGGCAACGTGTGCCCCCAAAGGTCTTTAGTGCAGCCCTACTGCCCCCCCTCCAGCCAAATTTTGCCAGCATGACACCATGATGGAGGCTGAAAACGGCCAAATTTAGCTCTAAAAACAAACTAAATTTGACCCTTTTCAGCCTTCGTCGTGACATGTTGCCGAAATTTGACAGCGAACCGTCGATCGCTTTACAGCCAGCATACCACCAAACTGCAGCAAGGGTGTGGCCCTCACGTGGCTCCAAGGTGTGGAAATTGGCCCTTGGACATGCCTAAACTTGCCCACCTCTAGTCTAGAGCAAAAAAAAAAAGTGTTGCTGCTAACTACGTATTTAAAGTAATGTTTGCTTTCACCCTGAATCATTGTGAGTCATCGCAGCATTCAAGTAAACTGATGCAGGAATTTGCCTCTGCTTGATTGAAATTCTTCAAGCTGTTGGACTCCCCAACATGTTTCTTATGGATGCAGTCTAAAACCATTATTACATCATTGCACTTATGGATGTTTGTACTGTGTATCAGGGACAATCTCCAAGTGTCTGGTGACAGTTGCTGGAAAATAGCCGCCTCTGCTATTGGCCTCTGGGCGTGTCTTGTAAAAATTGTGATAGTCATTTGCTACAGTTGGGATTCTTCAAAGTTCAGATTCCTCCCAAGGGTCTCTAGAAGTTAAACCTCTGACCAGGGGCACTGCATAGATCTTGTCTCTAGTTCATTCAGAGGATTTAGATCATCCTTCCCCAGTCAGGGTCTCTCCAAATGTGTTGGACTACAGCTGCCATCAACCTCAACCAGCGTGGCTGGTGGTCAGGGAGGATGGGGGTTGTAGTCCCAAACGTCTTAAGGGACCCAGGTTGCGGAAGGCTGGTATAGATATATATGGCTGAATCTCCACACAGCAGTTATACTGTTATCATACCATTATCATAACTATTGGTACACATGATACCAATGGGCACCAATAGTTATGACAACTGTATGATAACAGTATAACTGCTATGTGTAGATTCAGCTATATCCTGCCTCTCAACTCTAACAGAGCGCTGGAGACAGCTTACAATATAAATTTTAAAAGCATGCAGATTAGGATTAAAATCATAACAATACAATGTAAACCAAACCTCAACAGAGGGGTGGGGGGGAAACACAACCCCAGCCCCCAACAGCAACATATCTGGGGGACTAAAGCTTTGAAACAAAAGGCAAGCTAAATAAAACAAAAGCTTAACTTGGTAGTGGAGAATCCTAAAACACAGGAAAAAATAAATCCAAGGAGGCAGGGAGTTCTACATTTCCTGTTCTATTACAGAAAAGGCCCTTTCCCTTGTTCCCTGTGGATGGTGTCATTATATAGCGTAGTCACTAGCTGGTACTGGACTTTGTTGTACCTAGGTGGGCCTAGAAGTTTCCTGTTGATGTTCTGCTCAGAGAAGGAATGAAGTCCTTGTTTAGCTTCCTCACAGGGGTCTCCTCTAAGCCTTCCATGACAGTTCACACCAACCCTGGGTGGCTGGATACACAAATCCTCAAGCTGAGGGAGAAAGAGATGGTTACATCATTCAGCCACTTATTTGATGAACCATTTAGTGAAGCTGGTTTTCATAGCCTCCTGCAGAAAACAATGCAAGCAAACTTTCTTTGGGAGGTAGATTTATACATGTTGAACCAAACGTATAAATGTGTTGAGCTGGAGTCTGGATTCTGACTCTAGATCTGTGTTCAGCCCACCATCCAAAGACTTTTCAGGGCTTGGGAAGAATTAACCTGGTTGCATCTGTGAGGTATTTAACTGAAGTGGAAAAGATGACCAGGGAAGGACGTGATGGCAGCATATAAAAATATGGATGCGAGAGAGACAGAGAGAGAGAATGGAATTTGCCATCCTCTCTCCTGATATTAGAACTGTGGGTCACTGGATGAAGTGGTTCAGGTCTAGACAAAAGGAAATCTTCAACGATGGATTATTAACTTCTGGAATTCATCACCCCAAGAGGGTCACAGTTTAGATGGCGTTAGACGGATGTCACAGCCTTATTGTGTTAACAGCACTGGGTAGTTTTAGGTATAGGAGTAGGTCAGCCTTCACCAACCTGGAGCCCCCTACCCCACCCCAACTGATGTGTTGAACTACAACTCTCATCACCCCAGCCAGCATGGCTACGGGATGGTGGGAGTTGTAGTCCAACACATCTGGAAGGTGCCAGACTGGGGAGGATGTCTGAACACTTTATGCATGGGTTTCATTGTCAATGGGTTAATGACAGGCAGAGTGTTTACTGAAAGAACAACAAAAACAAATCCACAGTAAAATGAGGCCAGAGGTGAATACAGTTGACTAGTAATCTCCTAAATCCATTCCCTTCCTGCCCAGCAGCCAGTCACCTCTACTTTCCACCCTCTTTCAACTGTCAATTAACAAAATTCCCTCCAGAACTCCATGTTCTCTTCAATGCCCCTTCATATTTACCTTGACCTTAAACATGGCTCCTTCAAGGGAGTAGACAACCTCAAGGGGGACTGGCAAATATTAGCTATGATTAGCCATGATAGCTAATGCCATCCCCATGATCAGAGAAAGATGCTGTGAAGTGCTGGGGGCAAATGGCAGATGAGGGCTCTTGTCACACACACTCCTTTTCTCCTCTGATGCCCCAACTATGGAGGCATGGGTATAGTTACTCTACAAATGTGTTGCTTCTCTTCACTTGAAAACACCCTGTCAAGGAGACCCTTTGCATGCAATACCCCTTATGAGGTAGGCCACTTGTCATGCAGTCTCCTTGCTTAGTATATGCCACCACTCTGCACTTACTCAAGACAAGAGCCTCGTGTGGTGCAGAGTGGTAGACGGGTCTCAGGTAGCCGGCTCAGGTTGACTCAGCCTTCCATCCTTCCAAGGTTGGTAAAATGAGTACCTAGCTTGCTGGGGGAAAGGTAGTCACGCGACTGGGGAAGGCAATGGCAAACCACTCCGCTATAGTCTGCCATGAAAACGCCAGCATAAGCGGCATCCCTCTAGGGGTCAGTAATGACCCGGTGCTTGCACAGGAGGAACCTTTTCTTTCCTTCCTGCACTTACTCCATGGCCAATGGGGTGCAGAGAAGCCTCACCACCTGCAAGATGTTAACTAAAGAGAGAAGAAGGCCCAGCCAAGCTTCTCTTCACCACTGGAAGAATCACACCTCCCCTCATAAGAACATAAGAAGAGCCCTGCTGGATCAGACCAAGGGTCCATCTAGTCCAGCATTCTGTTCACACTTTGGCCAACCAGCTGTCAACCAGGAACCCACAAGCAGGGCATGAGTGCAACAGCACCCTCCCACCCGTGTTCCCCAGCAACTGGTGTACATAGGCACATTGTCTTCCCCAGTCCCCTTAATGCAATGAACATTGCTAGGACCTGGTAATGTATCCAAACTGTAACGAAACCTTGGAGAATGCCTGAACAAGAAGGCTGGTGGAGATATATCCAGCCAACCTTCAGTAGGAAGGAGTGTGAGATCAGCGAAGCACAGAGTAAAATAAATATAAATCTATCATCGAGCTAGGCTAAATGTGTGTCAGCTAAAAGATTCTACACTTACATGCTGGGAACCACATGGATCTTCTAGGTTCTGGCGAAGAAGATTAAAAGCTAGTAAAAAACCCCAAAACCTCTTGGGTGGTGGGAAGATGGTTGAGGAGCTCAACCAATGGGAATGTGACAGCATGGGGAAAGCCATGCACACTGAGCATCTTTGGAGACATGCGCTTGTGGGCCATTACTGCTTTGACTAGGTAGGGGAAGAGTGAGAAGTGATGCTATTTCTCAGCTGTTAAGCTAGACCAAGGGTGGACAATTTGTGTCCTTCCAGATGTTTTGGCCTACAGTTCCCATGATCCCTCATTATTGACTATGCTGGCTAGGGCTAATGGGAGTTGAAGGCCAAAACATTGAGAGGGCCACAAGTTGCCCACCCCTGTGCTAGACTTTATCATCCAAGCTTCTTCATCACCTTGTGGATTCCAAATGAAATGTGAAAAATACATCTGGGCTTGGGTCTTGAAGAAATGAAGACCCTGATTTAGGGAAGTCTTCAGGGGGCAGGCAGAGCTTGGGGAGGGCTTGGTGCCACTGCACTTGTCAGAACGTCCCATAGTTGGGACATCAGAAGTGAATGAGACCATGACAAGCGTCAAATCTGGAGATCATGGATGGTACCCAAGGTGTTCCCAGATAAACTTTTAATCATGCTGCCACCCTGCCTCATTCACAGAATGTACAGGAAGTCCAGAAAACATCATCTTCACTTGTAACCCTCCTGTGTTTTCCCACCACTTCTTCCACCTTTTTCATTTCTAGGGGGGAAAAAAACATTAAGGAGGAAAAGATGGAATAGTTGCACAATGCCTTTTGATCGGTAGCGCTAGGAGCCCTCTGTCAGGAGGAAGCAGCCTTGTTCTGGAAGGGAAAGAGGCCCAGATTCAGAGACAGAGGGGTGGAGGTGATAGCGGTGGTGGTAGGAACCTGTTGCTTTCTCTCCAGTCCACATTGCCCTTGGATTCCCAGCCGCAGCCATTATCTCAGCTTGACAATTCATAACACAGCAATGCCTTGATGAGTACCAGTAAGGGTGATGCAATCCACATTACTCATTATATTAAGAAGAAAGCCTCTGATTCCTTCTTAGGCATGACTCATGCTGCATCCTTACCATCCCTTTCCAAGCAGTTGATATATTTCTGTCTATGGATGGGTGGGCCAGAAAGAGACAATTATTTCAACAAGTCACCCAATACATTTCTCATGACATAATTTTCATTTTGTAAAAGCAGCCATGCCGGGGGGGGGGGAGGAGCACAACCTCAATTGGAACTGTGGTACACTGGGAGGGGCTGGGGTCTAACAATGAGCTTTTCTACACGAGGCTGTTAATCAGCTGTTAATTCCCTGTATCTACCTTCGGTTTCATCGCAGAACCGAGATCTGAGCACTATACAAGAGCATTTCCTTTCCTGCTTTTCTGCTACATAACCTCTAGGTGGCACTGCAGTATAGTGGCATAGCACAAATGCACAAGTGAAAAAGTGGTTTATTTTGCTTTCACAATTAAATATCACATTTTCCCTGCTCTAAAAGAACATGCTGAAAGTGCTTATTAGACACAGAAGTGAAACTGGAGGGTCACGCCATTGTCTAAAGAACCCGTAAAGAATCATGAGTAGGGAATGATGGGTGGACAATAAATGTATTATGTAGAAAAGCCCAATGTCCCATTGCACTGTGGCCCCGATCCATATAATTTACAATTTCAAGTCTACATGTTTTCTCTTCCGTGGCTAATAACAGCTCCAGAGCAGGACATTCTGGATTGGGTCCATGGTGTAGGGAGGGGAAAGGTAGTTCCCTCTCCCTTTGCAATGCATCCTTAATCCAAACTGAATGGAGAGAGGGCTGAGACTCTTGTAACCTGCCCATTTTTATACCAAGGATCAGTGCTCCATCACCACTGTTACATACTAGAATGGTCATCTTTCCTACTTTATGAAAGAAGCCTTCTATTTGAAGGGCTGTGCACTCCAAATCCAGTATAACGAACCCTGAGAAAGGAGAGCAGGTCACCTGGTCACAGTCTTCCCCACTGTGATGAGACTGCAATACAATGCAGAGGAGTAGAACAGAGGATGCAGCAATGTGTAATAGGGGGGTTGCATATGCATTACCAAAAAAGAGGAAGAAAGAGAACACAGATTGGCCTAAAATATGCATATGCTAAATGATATGGCTAGATGCAAATTTAGCAACAATTTTGAACAAGGTATTCCCCAAAGGCAGAAATAGGAGCAAAAAAACAGACAGGGCAGAAGATAAGGGCGGCCTCTAATACATAGGGGCAGGTGGAGGGTGTTAGAAAGCCAGCTTTCCAGTGGGGAAGGGAAGAGAAAGGAGGATGCCCTGGAAATAAATGCCTGAGAAATGTGGGTCACTGTCATCTTTTCGGTGCCAGGTTAAGACTGTCTTCTACTCCCAGGCATTTAATGGCATATGATGGGGCATTTATGTCAGCCATATGAACAAGTCTAGTATTTTGTTTTTCAATTTTGTTTGAAATTGTTTTTAGCTCTTTAAAGTGTTTTTAAATTTGGTATATTTATATTTTTATGCTGTATTTTATCTTGTGAATTGTTGTGAGCTGCTCAGAGAGCTTTGGCTGTTGGATGATAGAGAAATGAATGAAATGAAAGGATGGAGGGCTCTGATCTCAGAGCCTTCCATCCATCCTAAGCCCTGCTGGCAAATTGGGAGGAATGGCAAATTTAGCCTCCCTGTCCTCTGAAAATACATATTATGTTAGACAGGCCTCTGTGCCCATCTGACTCGCTCATCTTGCTAGGGGCCGAGCTAGGTGTTGAGAGGCCGCTGAATCCAGCAGATCCATAGCTTCCCCGCCCCCTACTACCTACTTGTCTGCCCACCCCCAACACACCCATTTCCTCCCATCCCAAGGTTGCAACGCCAACCTTGGTAGAGGGAGCCGTGATGGAGCTTTCCGCAGTGGCTTAGAGGCAGATCCACAGTCAGATTTCCTCCCCCAAAGTCAGGGGTCTGTCTCTGGCCTCAGAGGAGCAGACCTGCAGCATCCTGTGGCACCTCAGAGGCTGTCTAGGAACTATAAGATTGCTCTCTTAATGATACATTTAATTTGGCCCTAAGCCTTCTCATTGTCCACAATCCAATACAGGGTTAAGCTCTCAATCCCATTGGTTGATTTAGGGAGCAATCCTATGGCCACTAGGCAGTGTCTAGACACTGAAACCTCACTCCCCACCCACTCCCCCTCTGCCTCGGCACAGTGCAGTTTGTCCCTGTCTCTGCGTTTGTAAGCCCAGTGCAGAGCAGGCAAAAAGGGAGCATTCCCAAGGACGGGGAGGAGAGGATACCACTTACGATGCTTCCTATGTGCCATCTGGCCTCCCCCCGCCCCGACGTCCCCTGCTGGACAGCCAAAATCAGCTTTCTAGCTGCAAATGCAGGGCGGCTGGAGTGTGGAGGGGACGTTCCCCTCCATTGTCCCCTCCATGCTCTGCCTGCCCTGCATTGGATAGACAGCCACCTCCGAGTTCGGAGGCGGCCAACTATCCCCATAGGATTGGGCCCTTGGTTCAAAGACACTTGATTGGACATTCAAAATAGACACCTGTTGCCAAAATATCAGGGATGGACGAAATCTGCCTGCTTAGCTTTCCATAATATTCACATTTTTTTCAAGCACTAGTTCATTCCATCCCACTTCCACATCAATTTTTGATTTTTTTTGTTAAAAGTCCGCATGAAAATTCATATGCTTTTTTGTACATATTTTCCCCAATAGACCTTTTTCTTGGCAAGCAATTTCCCTTAATATATGAATTTTTGTATGCTATTTTCCCCAGTGTCACTTTTTTGTACATAATCTTCTGAATGTACACATGTTTGTATGCAGTTAGTTTGTTTCTAACAGAGAACAGCATCAGAACATATGGAGAAGTGTGAAAACCAAAGGATTATTCCATTCTGCTTCACATATTAGTTAAGGAAGTGTGAATGGGGACAGTTCATATGAAAATGCAAAATGCCATCAATATGACTGTTTCCCATCTAGTCCTCCAAATATATCAGGATCTTATCTGCAAGATCTAACAAGTTGCTTTAAGAGAATTCCACTGGGAAATCATGTATGTTCATGTGGAAAGGGCACTAAACCACTCATTCCTGTGCTGCTGTTTAGCTCCTTTTATAGGGATGTGTGGAAAGAGATAATTACCCCACTATTCGTATATCTCTCACATCTGATGCTCATTTGATTTGTATGTATCCTTCCTTCTTGAGGACTGAGATAAACAGGTGAAATATTTGATGGCCACCATTAAAATAAGGTCGACTTGTTCAAACAATTATTTCAGTTTGGCAATATTATCTGTTCTGTTCTGTTTTATGCATGATGTATTAACTGCAATGGCTTATGGCTGAAGCAAATAAATTTTCTGTTCTACTGTAATGCAAACCAAACAAATTTCTCCCCCATCCCTACAAAATATCTGGGAATGCATCTTGCATGGAGTGAGGCCTGGGGACAAGAGACACCTTACAAGAACCAGTAGCGATGGCGCTTGAATCACTTTTGCTAACTAACACACACACACACCCCCACCCTCATTAGCTCTTTGCTTGCCCAATGAAGTCCCACATTTCACTGTCCGCTGTACATTGATGTTGCAATCTACTGATGACGGTTTGTGAGGCATAAACACTTCTGCTTTTCACAGGTACTTTTTTCTGGGAACTTCTTTCTTTCCTGCA
Source organism: Heloderma suspectum (assembly GCF_057233095.1). NCBI lineage: Eukaryota > Metazoa > Chordata > Lepidosauria > Squamata > Helodermatidae > Heloderma > Heloderma suspectum. Next base: position 15,879,310 of record NC_139467.1, read on the forward strand.
TTATTGCACTGATAAGAGAGAGGGACAGGCACATTGGCAAAGAAACTCCAGGACGTTTGCGACAAACACTGGTGCCGGCGCAAAGAGGTAAGAATCCCCTTCTCATTTCAGCCAAAGTTAAGAACTTTTAAGTAACACTGATTTTGACAGGCTGCCACTGAGATCAAAAGAACTTTTAAAGTGCTTAGCTTTAGCTGGGCTTCACTTATGAATGTGTTTGTTTTCTTGATTGCCCATCATTCATTTCCCTTCTCCTCTGCCATTCTTTAAGCTTGCTTTGCTGGAATATCTCAAGGTACTAGATTGTTATTAGTTATTTCAAAATTTCCTGGTTATATGTGACAAGTGACTTACTTTACAATTTCAAAAAAGAGGCTTACTTCCTTTCTTATTTGAATGATGCCTGTTTAGCCTTGAAAAGAGAAGACTGAGGGGAGATATGATAGCACTCTTCAAGGACTTGAAAGGTTGTCCCAGAGAGGAAGGCCAGGATCTTTTCTCCATCATTCCAGAGTGCAGGACACGGAATAATGGGCTCAAGTGACAGGAAGCCAGATTCCGGCTGAACATCACGAAAAACTTCCTGTCAGGGTGGAAACTGAGCCCATAGAGCCCTAGAGCAGTTCTGATTCTGAGGAGGAACAGCAATCCATGGGAGAGGAGCTCGCTCATCTCTCACAAGCACAGCAGCTGTCAGAGATTCCTTCTGCCAGCATTCCTGGGAGAGATAGTGACCCTGGCTGTGAGAGAGCAGTGGAGGGGGGCTTGCTGGATGCTTGGCGCAGACGCAGGGAGCAACGACAGATGGAGGGCACCGAAAGGAGGCGCTCTGCTCGTTTGGCGCTCAAACAACGGTCATGTCCCAAGGACCCAAGGGTAAGAGGGAGGATCTCTCCCTAGCCCATAAGTTCAGAGTCTTCCTGCGCTTCTCCTTCAAACGGGGACCAACTGCCTTACCTGGAGCTTAGGCTACTCTGCTATCTACCCCAGTGCAGTTCCTTGCTTAGTCGCTAGTGATTAGTATCTGTAAGAGTCATAAAGTAATAATGGAATAAAGCCTTGGAAAGAATCCTCGTCGTCTGTGTCCTGAGTTGGCTATTGGAGGGGACTGTAAGAGGCAGCTAGGGTGCTCCTGACACTTCCTAACTGTTAGAGCAATACGACAATGGAACCAATGACCTAGGGAGGTGGTGCGCTCTCCCACACTGGAAGCATTCAAGATGAAGCTGGACAGCCATCTGTCAGGGATGCTCTGACTTGGATTCCTGCATTGAGCAGGGTGTTGGACTCGATGGTCTTATAGGCCCTTTGCAACCCTACTATTCTATGATTCTGTGATGCTTCTGCTTTCTCACTGGAGGGAATATTACATAAGATGATTTTCTCTACTGTGTGTGCCCTTGTGTCAGAATATGCTTGAATTACACATGAATCCACACCATGCAGAATGTTAAAGAGCTCTGTGTAACTCAGAAATCCTGCATACCTGTACATCGCCAAATTAGTCCCATATAGAAATATCCAATATATATATATATATTACCACACCTGTTTTTTTTTTTATTTTTTTTTTTACCTTATATCAACCTAGTCCAAGTACTTTGGCTTACTGGGATTGTAGGAGGATACCATTTGAATCAGCCCTCAGACTCACCTCTTAAATTTTGAAGTGAGTGGTTAAACCATGGGTTCCAACTCTGGCTTGTCAGGAGAAAGACAAGCCATGGTTTCTGGTTTGCACATCATGGCAAACAACCCAGGGATTGATAACAATCCCTGGGTTGTTAGCCACTCTCACTCAGAGCAGGAGTGATTGGACATGCTCACTCATTCACAACAACTCAGGGTTAAAAACTAGAGCTGTGCGCAAAGGGCCTTTTGAAATTCTCCACCTTACTTGGGGGCAGAGAAATTTGGGAGACAACATCACCAAATTTCTCCAGTGGGAGGAAAAATTATCAACAGTTTCGCCCAGCCGGAGCTCCCCATTGGCAAAGCTTGCGGCACAGCTTCTTTCTCTTTTTTGTAAGGGGTTTGGGGGTTTTCATGCTGCAACAGCATCAACTGTCTTGGCAGGTTGGCCCCCAGTTGCATCCACTGCAATGCAGATGGGGGCAGTGTTGTGTCCAGCTCCAGGGATGAGGATTTAGTGCTCTGCTAAAATCTGCCCTCCAATTTCCGGCATGTTTTCTCCCCTGATGAAAAAGGCTTCCATTGTTCTGCCTCATTCAGGATGTTTTATAACTAGCTTACCCAATCACAGCCAGCCTCCCAGGCTGCCTGTACATCCTGATCTGAAAACCCCCTAAGGGTGGAATTACCTCATGGTGCCGTAAACTGGGCTTTAATTGAAGTGTAGGGAGCTGAGGAGGCCACAGGTTGCCAGAGAGATGATTGTACAATGAAAAGCAGGTCACGTGTGCTCGCTCCTTGGCCACCTCCTAAGTAAGGTAAGCCCAAGAAACCCAAACCCAGCCCATGAGAATTTCTCCAAAATGTCTTCATCGTTGAATCTCTTTTCGAAAGCAATTTCTCTTCTATGAAAACGGTTGAAAAAATGTGGGAGGCATTTTCAGCACCACACTATTAAAAACAAACAAACTTGGGCTGTTGTGATGTCCGAACTAGGCCAATGTGGAATGGCTCCCTTCAGCTAGCAAGTTTGAAAGCCACTGTTTTGTTTCAAGAAAAAAAAAGAGTTATTTTTGTTACAAAATCAAAGTATAAAATGAATAACTAACAACCATATTAACATTTTTACAAAGATAGAGAAAAGCCCTTGGCTTTTCATTTCACTTATTTATTTTTCTGAGATCAAAAATATTCACCAGTAAGAATTGTATATTACAAAGATGTATATGGATAGATTATTTATGGTACTGCAACAAGTAGCAGGTTTTTTTTTTTAAAAAAAGATCTAATTTCGGTAAAATCACAAGTTATGAAATCCAGGTCTGCAAATAGGAAGTGGCTAGCTATAATGAACAAACAGAGAACTTGACCCACCTTGAGAAACACTATGCTAAGAAGAAGGTTGTGTGGGTTTGAGTTCTCTGTCTGGCTCTTACATCTCAATCCCAAGCATGTTTACTCAGAAGTAAGTCCTTATAAATTTAATGGGATTTAGGCTGCAATCCGGTACACAGTTATGTGGGAGCAAATTCCTAAAGTAGTTACTAAACTCATCCGGGCTTTCTTCTGAGTAGACGTGCCCAGGACTACACTATTACCCTCTAGTAACTGGGTTTAGAATTGCAGCCTTAGAGGGAAGAGGGAAGGAACCACCAAAGTTTGCAGATCCAAATTAAGCTCGCTTTGGGGAAGGAAGGCTGAATGTTGTTCTTTAGAAAATTACTGTATTTTGGTTCTGTTCTGCTTTCATGTGTATTGCAGTGACCATCAGTGATTCACTTCCAAAATAAAAAGAGAGAGCGAGAGAGAAGCTGTGTCTAGGAACATTAAATGTTGCGAGGCAGCCTATGCTGTGACAATATTTGGGGATTTTTAGTTGAGAAAGAAGGCAAATAACGGGGTGTGTATGAGAGGGGTTTATAAAATTATGTTGTGGTCTCAACTCTGTCATAATGCTAGAACCCGGGGTCATCCCATGAAGCTGTTTGGTGGGAGATTCAGGACAGATAAAAGGAAATACTTCCTCATCCAGCGCATAGTTAAACTATGGAATTCACCTCCACAAGATGTAGGACTGGACACCAATTTGGATGGCTTTAAAAGAGGACAGGACAAATTCATGGAGGATAAGGTTATCAGTGGCTATTAGTCCTGATGGCTACATGCTACCTCCAGTATCAGAGGCAGTATGTGTATGTACACCCGTTGCTGGGGAACATGGGCAGGAGGATGCTGTTGCATTCATTGTCTGCTTGTAGGCTTCCCATGGGCAGCTGGTTGGCCACTGTGTGAACAGAAGGCTGGATTAGATGCACCCTTGGTCTCATCCAGCCTGGCTCTCCTTATGTTCTTATGATTGAGGGATGATTTGTCTCTCCCACCCACCCGCTTATAATAGTAGAACCCAAAGTAATCCAATGAAGTTAATAGTGGGAGATTCAGGGCAGACAAAAGGAAGTGCTTCTTCGCACACAGCACATTGTTAAACTATGGAACTCGTGGGTTCTCATGGGTTGGGCTTGGGGTCTTGTCCTTATCTTGCTTAGGAGATGGCTGAGGAGTGTGCATGAGTAACCTGTCTGTCATTGTACGGTAATCTCTGTGGCAGCCTGTAGCCTCGTCAGCTTCCCGCACTTCAGTTAAAGCCATCATGAGGAAGACACCACGAGGCAATTCCTCCCATGGGGCCTTTTCAGTTTAGGAAGTGCAGGTGGCCTGGGAGGCTGTAGAGGAATAGAAAGATGTGTAATAGGGAGGGAAAACACACACAGCACCCTCGGCCCCCTCACAGCGATTAGGTAGGCTCAAAAATGCCACCAAAAGAAATCCAAAATTCTGCCTCAAAAAAGTTGAAGCCTCACACAGTTGATGCTGTCACCAGCTACAGAAGCAGTGCAATAAACCAATAATGCTTTGGAAAAAAGAAAGAAGCTGTGCTACAAGCCCTGCCCATAGTGAGCCCTATCTGTGAGAAACTGCTGGAGAATTTCTCCTCCCCAAGAGAAATTCGGTGAAATTGTGTCCCCCCCCCCATTTCTCTACCCATAAATAGGCTGGAGAATTTTGAGAGGCCCTTTGTGCACAGCTCTAGTTCTTACTATACAGACTACCCACTAGGATGACCAGATGCGATAGGGCTCATTTACCATTAGTGGATGAGTAGAAGTAGTAATACACCTGCGGAGATCCCCTCTTCTACACGAGTATTAAAGGTGTAGCAGCCCTGCCCTGTTTGGCCTCTGGCTACCCTAGCCTTCCATAACCAGTTGAATTCACCCACATTCCTTCTTTTCCACAGCCATTAAAGGAACAGGAGCCTCACCCTTCTTTGCATATGGTTGCCTCTAGTGATTTTCTTGGTTAAAATATGATTACAGAAGGAAGGGAAGAGCATAACCATAATGTCACATTTTCCAGATGACTTTGTTCATCGAGAGATTGTGGGGAGAGGGGAGAGGAAAGTTGCTGCATATGTAACAATGGGTGGTGAATTCAGACAGTTGGTTAGCAAGTGGTACCAAGTGGAACTGTGTGTCAAGAGGTCGCCCCTTCTGCCTTCTGAAATCCTCAGGTAGCCAGAATCAACACGTAGACAATAGAGCTCTTTTCCAAGGCTTTATTTCCATTCAACGTAATGACGCTTACAGATGCTAATTGCTTGATCCTACCAGTGAGACTTAAGAGAGCTGCCTACTCAGGGGTTCTAACCTTAGGAATCAGTTGATCTCCATTTGGAGGGGAAGGTGGGAAACCTCTGAACTTATGAGCTAGGAGGAGAGAGTCCACCCCTTTCCCGTGGGGCTTCGGGGTGCTGCTGTTGCCATCGCGCCAAGCGGGCTGAGCACCTCCTCTCAGCACCCGCCATCTCCTGCTTGACGCTGTGCTGGCACCTAACATCCAGAAGCTGCTGTTGTGCCTCCCTCTCCCTGCCAGAGTCACTATCACTCTCAGGAATGTGTACGACACCAGGAATGTGTACAACGCAAATGGCGTCCCTGCGTTAGCCGTGATAGGCTATGTAAGTATTTACATAGCCTATCATGGCTATAATGAAGAAGCGAATGGCGGCTGCAGACGCGGCCGCCATTCGCAAAGCAAGGCGAATGGCAGCAGGTAAGTGCTCCGTTTCATGCACCTTTTGCGGGGTGGGGGGGGCAGGGGGCTTTGTTCCACCACTGATTTCAGGGGGCCGAATGCACTGGCATTCGGCCACACTGAGATCCGTGGCGGAATTCTCTAACATCCCTAAGTAACAACAACAAAAAACCCTGACACACTGGGATGTATAATGGAATGAAAATAGACAAAATACATGTACGCACACAAAACACATAGACAGACTTTATAAGGTCCAAAATTTAAAAAAGATAAGAAAGAACAACATATTACATCACCTAAATGCATAAAATAAAAGTGATCCTAACAGTGGAGGCTGGTGGCTCCGATTTTGGTGAGGCTATGCATCCATTCCAGGTTTTAGTCCGAACCAGCCAGAACTCTAAAGGAACTATCCAAAGGGCTGAATCCTACCCCCCAAATGGGTTCAGAACCTTGGATAGCTTCTTTAGAGTTCTGGCTGCGTCTACAGCCCCACCGAAATTGGAGCCACCAGCCTCCACTGAATCATATGGAAAACACACTAAATGCATATGACCATAAGGTCTTCTTCCGTGGTAAAATATCTGAACATTATTATTTCTCATAGAAGAAAGCATATATATGGAGACATACATACAACCAAACCTCTCAAACCAAAGTGCCAAAGTAAGACAGCTGAGTCAATGCAGACTGTTTCACTACACCTGATGTGTGGTAAAACTCTCCTTATCATTTGAAAGGATGACCAAGGCTGCAATCCTATGCACACTTTCCTGGGTGTGTCCCCACTGAACACAGTGGGACTAATTTCTGAGTAAAACATGCATAGGATTGTGCTGTTATTTATGATCATAGGAAAGAAAAAAAGAAAGAAAGAGAGAGAGAGAGAGAGAAAGAAAAAGAAAAAGAGAGAGAGAAAGAAAGAAAGAAAGAAAGAAAGGGGGGAGGAAGGACTCTACCACTGAGCTATGTTGTTGTTCAGTCGCGTCCGACTCTTCGTGACCCCATGGACCATAGCACGCCAGGCCTTCCAGTCCTCCGCTCTCTCCCGGAGTGTGCTCAAGTTCATACCCTCCCTGTAATGACCATGGGGTGAGAAGGTCACCCTGGGACAGTTTGGTTGACACCTCATGCTCTCAGTCTCTCTCCCCGCAAAGTGTGAGTACAGTACTTTGCACCTGGTCAAAAATTGGAGGAAGCATGTGTGAAGAGGGAGGATTCCCCTCATCACTTGCAAACACAGCCAATAGTTATGTGGGCCTTAAAAGGGGGTTAGACAAATTCATGGCTAAATGGAACCTCTATATCCGGAAGAAGTATACCACCGAAAGTTAGCTGCTAGAGAACAAGAGCACGGGAATGCTATTGCCCTCATGTCCTGCTCATGAGCTTCACAGAGGATTCTGGCTAGCCCTTGGGTGAAAAACAGGATACTGGACTAGATGGAGCACGAAGTCTGATCCAGCAGGGATCCTCTTTTGACCTTATGATGATACTATCTAAAGGACCACCCACCTCAGTGGTGCAGCTGGGACTTAATGGTCTGATGGGGGTGGGGTCTCTTTAGAGACCCATGTTGTGAAGCATACAATTAACATTTCCCTTCCCAAATTTCTCCTAGGGGAAGAGGAATTCTCCAACAGTTTCTCACAGATAGGGCTCACTATTGGCAGGGCTTGTAGCACAGTTTCTTTCTTTTTCCCTAAGTGCTTTTGGTTTATTGCACTGCTTCTGCAAGTGGCAACAGTTGATGCTTGCAAGCAGGGATGTCAGAGAATTCCGCCACGGACTCCAATGAGCCCCCCTGGAATATGTGGCGGAACAGCCTCCCTCCCCGCCACCCTGCGGAATCCCCCCGGGACAGAGCTTACCTGGCAGCGGATGCGACGGCAGTTCCGGGGCTGGAATTTCGCCACTGGAATTCTGGAATTCCGGCCACTGCCGGGCTGCTGAGGCCACAAATGGCAGCTGTCGTAGCGGCCACCATTTGCATGGCTGCCTTTTGCCATAATAGGAGACGTAAGTATTTAAGTAGCCTATCACGGCTTGGCAGCCACGCAAATGGCAGCTGGCATAGCGGCCGCCATTTGCGGCCGCAGCAGCCTGGCAGCGGCCGGAATTCCAGCTGTGGCTGGCCCCAGCTGACAGCTCTGCGGAGTTGCCGCGGAGTGGAGCTGGCCAGGAAGGATTCCAGGGGGAGGGACGGAGCGCCTCCCCCCAGCGCCGGTGCCCCGGAACGGACAGGTGAGTGGGATTCGTACATCCCTACTTGCAGGCCAGTACAAATAGGTAGCCAGGCTGCTCTTCTTTGCTCAGTGTGCATATGTTGTCTGTAAAGAGGTATTACAAGAACACTACAAACTGCTATTGACCTCTCATCCACCACAAACTGAAGGCTTGCAGTGTTCTCCTGAAAATTTGACACATTAACCATGCACAAACCCTCTCCTTCAAAGTAAGTAACTCCGCCTGTCAACTTGACAATAACTGAGCCATTGTTTCCATCCTTCCTTCGTCATTTTATTGCTTGTTTGGTTCTGAAGCTTCTAGAAAGAATGTCTTTTGTTCTCCCTTCTGGAATGAATGAGTTCATGAGTACCCTCTTGCAGAGCCAATTACTAAGGGAAAGCACCAGAGTTTATGGCGCCAATGGATGGTCTCAAACCACCAGCAGGTTTTTCTGTACTAGCTCAATAAGCTGAACTGAATTTCAATGGTGCTTGTTCAAGAGAAACTTCCGGGTGGCCTTTGTGAAAATCTGTTTGCAAATTCATGAGTTGAGAAGGAGTCGCAGGAGTGGCAGTGAAGAGAGGTGTGCTGGCCAAAATGAAAAAAATTATTTATTTATTACATTCATATTCTGCCTTTTGGCCGCCCAGAAGCCCTTGGTTTCCCCCACATTTTTTTTTTTTTTTTTTTACCATTCTCATTCAATTAGATAGAAAATAAATTGCTTTCAAAAAGAAATTCAGAGGAGGAGAAATTTCGGAGAAATTCTCATGGGTTGGGCTTGGGGTTCTTGTGCTTACCTTACTTATGAGGTGGCTGAGGAGTGTGCATGAGTGTCCTGTCTGTCATTGTACAACAGTCTCTGTGGCAGCCTGTCACCTCCTCAGCTTCCCGCACTTCAGTTAAAGCTGTCATTAGGAAGATATCATGGGGCAATTCCTCCCATGGGGCCTTTTCAGTTCAGGAAGTGCAGGTGGCCTGGGATGCTGCAGAGCAAAGGACAGATGTGTAATAGAGAGAGAAAACACACACAGCACCCTCGGCCACCTCACAGAGATTAAGCAAGCTCAAAAATGCCACCAAAAGAAATTCAAAATTCTGCCTCAGAAAAGTGGAAGCTGCATCATCATTGATGCTGTTGCCACCTACAGAAGCGGTGCAGTAAAGCAAAAACCCTTAGGAAGGAAAAGAAAGAACCTGTGCTACAAGCCCTGCCAATAATGAGCCCTATCTGTGAGAAGCTGTTGGAGAATTTCTGTTCACCTAGGAGACATTTGGTGAAATTGTCCCCCAATTTCTCTGGCCACAAAAAAAAAATAAAAAAATTGAGAGGCTATTTGCACACAGCACTAATCCTAATAATGGAGAGGCTATTTGAGAGGCTATTTGAGAGGCTATTTGCTATTGAGAGGCTATTTGCACACAGCTCTAATCCTAATAATGTCCAGGCTTCAAAGTTACCCACTTTCTGTTTCTGTACCCACTTTTCCCTCCGCATTCTTTCTGTTTCTTAGGAACCTACAGCTGACAGCAGAGTTGCTGACGTTTCAGGGAGCAGAAGAAAAGAGAAGATGGGCTATTTCCTTGAGGTCTTGAGTCTTGGTCTGGTTTCAACCTGCCTGCTTTGGGAAGGTAAGGACTAGGAGAAGGCAGAGAGCTATGGGAACAAACACTACTCCCTGGATTCTCCAGTTGTTTTCAGTAATGGGGTGGGGAGGGGACTGTTGTTCTCTACCTGGATGGTTGAGTTTCTTGCCTTCTCCTCTTTGCAGGTGTCCAGTGCCAGAACCTGAATTATAGACTGAATGCCCCTCAGGCTGTGTCAGTACAGGAGGGGCTCTGTGTCATCATCCCCTGCAATTTCACTTATGAACCATTACATGCCAATAGCACTGCCACGCTGTATGGATATTGGTACAAGGAAGGCAGCAGATTTGGCATCAGTCCTGCAGTGGCCACCAATGATGGGAATAAAAACATAGCAGATGACACTGGCAATCGCTTTCATCTCTCGGGGGATCTGGAACAAGGCGACTGTTCCCTCAGCATCAATGATGCCCAGGAAAGTGATGGAAGGAAGTACTTTTTCAGAATGGAGAAAGAGCCTGCAGCAAAATTCAGTTACAGCAGATTTGTCCAGCCATCTGTGAGCGTAACACGTGAGTGCTTGCAAGGATGCCTGGGCTCTGCTGAAGCCCCCATCTGCCCTGAACCTTTGGGGTGGGGTGGGCTATAAATGACAACCAGAAAACCAAGCTTCATCTAATGGGCGGTATAGAAATGTAATAAACAAACAAATAAATACTAAAACACATGAATAAAGCCACTAGCATGAGACCGGATCACCCCCCCCCCCTCCATGCAATATGATCCACAGTGTGCAACAGACACAGGAGCAACAAAGTGCAGTGAGATGCTTTGGGAGCAAAAAGCTTCTCTTGGCTCCAGAGCAAGAAGGAAAGATGCCCCTCTTGGCCTCTGATCATGGGTGCCTTTGGGCTTCTTCACACGAAGCTTTTATCCTGCAATGGAGATTGGTTACACATGGAAGTTCACAGATCCTTTAGATGACGTCGTCAGCCTCCAGAGCATCTCCTGCACTAAATGACCTTTATTCCATTTTTTAAAAAGATGGGAGAGAATGAGCTATCAAATTACAGCGTTTGAGTTCCGCTTGAGTTCCCTCATGAAAAAGGAAAAGCTGCATAAGAGGTGCTAGACCACAGTGCCATCTAGCGGCTGTATAATGAAACATATGGAAGACTCAGATAAGGGGGGAAAGTGGCAGGGGGGAAAGGAAGCGCGTGTAAAGGGAGTCTGTCGTGATCCTGCATTTAAAACAGAAGCAGAAAGCCCCATTTTAAATGTGGGATTTTAGGCTGGTGTAGAGACGCTCTTTGCAAACCCAACAAAGGAGTCTCGGAAATCCTTTGGCTCAGCACCTCTCACATTTTCCTTGATGGAACATCCCTGATTCCTTCCAACTAATCTTTGAAAGATCTGCCCCATCCCTCTTTTTATCCTGGACAAGGCCTTGGTTCCTCTTGTGTGTTCAAGATCATTCTTCAACTGTATATGAAGTAGAGATGGGGCAGGCATCTGAATCGGGGAAGCTCAGATAGGCGAACGCCCCTGCTTGAAAGATTGCCAACAGCATCCAGGTGAGCACAGCACATTCAGGCAACCTCCCCTGCTTCGATTCTGCAGACACCACACCCTGGCCCATCCCCCTTCCTGCACAGCGGCCCTGACTGCCTTTTTCAGCCTGAAGTCAGGGCTGCTGTCCCCACCCAGGATCACACCAGTGGAGGCTGGTGGCTCCGATTTTGGTGGTTCCCTGAATCCATTCCAGGTTTCAGTCAGAACCAGCCAGAACTCTAATGGAGCTATCCAACATGCTGAACCTATTTTTGGGACAAGGTTCAGCACCTTGCCTAGCTCCTTTAGAGTTCTGGCTAGTTCTGACAGAAACCCAGAATGAATTCATAGACCCACCGAAATTGGAGCCAACAGCCTCCACTGGATCTCAGACTGCAAAGAGTCGAGCTCCAAAAATGGTGGCACAGGGACAAAAATCAACCCACTGGTGAAGACCATCTTGGCCCAAGGGTCTTCAGTGGTGGGTGCTTTCTCTCCCCCCCCCAACACCCCCCCCCACACTATTTTCAGGGCTGTAGAGTGTTTAACTCTGCCTATTCAAGTCAATGGAGGCACAATGTCTCCACTGTCTTGAATGGGCAGTTATAGTCCCTGGTGAGGCAAACACTGCATTTCTGTGAGCATCCCTACCCCACCCCTATAAAGATGTTGAGGTTTGCAACTGCCTGGCGGAAGTGTTCAGCTCAAAATGACAATTTTTGAGGCAAAGGTCCTCAAATCCGTGCATCTCTAATCTAAAGGGCAGCTAACATTGCTCATTTCTGGGGCCATGGAACCATCACAGAGTTTTCCTCAGCTTCTTTTCCCACACATCATAACTTACCAATGCCCAATTTCCATGCCCTGCTTCTTGCTCAAAATGCCACACCTCTCCATAAAGGTGCCCATTGCTCCAGAGACCCTTACCTACAAAGGTAAGGACATATGTCAAGTTTCCAACATAACAAATATAGCAATGGGTTTAAACAACAACAACAAAGGATCAGAAACCCGTTACACCTTTTTCTGAAGTGACAACTACCATCTACAGCCCCTTGGTTTCTGCAGTGTGCGGAGCCTCCTTACATGTCTCTGATGCGAAGAGTGTTTAGAAGATAATTGTGCACATGCAGGAGTGCTTGAAGTCCCTCGCCCTGCAAAACTCTTTGTGCATACACAGAGGGATTGGCTTATTAATCCAAGTTGCAACTCAGAGATTTCCCCCTCTCCCTTTAAATTTACTGGGGCCTTGTCTCCTGAGGCAGTTCTGGCTTCTCTCTTCTCCTCTGGATGGTCCATCGCTCTGCTCCCTGTGCCATATCAAGCGGGACTCAAAGTGGGCTGCATTGCAGGCTGCGGAAGATGAAATGTGCCAGGGAAACATAAACAAGCCAAGCAGGGGAAGGGTAAGCTGCATTGTAGATTGTACAGGAAATTCTGAATAGACTAGAGGGTCACCAACCAAAACTGACGATGTGAACGAATAAACTGGGGAAAAGGCAAGCCTTAAAAATAGGCCTGCCTCTCTCTCTCTCTCTCTCTATATATATATATATATATATATTAGATATATCTACTATATATATATATAAGTCATTGTGTGTGGGTTTGTGTGTTTGTGGCTGGCTGCAGGGCCGTCTGTAACACAGGGCATAAGGGGAAGCTGCCCTGGGCCTAATCACACTGCGGGGGCCCACTGAGCCTGCCATTTGGGCCCTACAGTTGCTGCCTCTTTTACTTCACATTCTCACTTGCCAGAGTGTATGACAGGAGTCACTGGGTCACGTTATTACTTTGTTTATACTTTCCCTGACTAACAAGTTGTTGTTGCTGTTGTTCCGTCCTTAAGTCGTGTCCGACTCTCTGTGACCCCATGGACCACAGCACGCCAGGCCCTCCTGTCCTCCACTCTCTCCCGGAGTGTGCTCAGGTTCATATTCATTGCATCGGTGATGCTATCTAGCCATCTCATCCTCTGCTGTCCCCTTCTCCTTTTGCCTTCCATCTTTCCCAGCATCAGGGTCTTTTCCAGGGAGTTTTCTCTTCGCATTAGGTGGCCAAAATATTTCAGCTTCAGCTTCAGTATCTGTCCTTCCAATGAGCACTCAGGGTTGATTTCCTTTAGGATGGACTGATTTGACCTCCTTGCAGTCCAGGGGACCCGTGAGAGTCTTCTCCAGCACCACAGTTTGAAAGCATCAATTCTTTGGCACTCAGCCTTCCTTATAGTCCAGCTCTCACAGCCATACGTTACTACTGGGAAAACCATAGCTTTGATCAGACGGACCTTTGTCGGCAAGGTGATGTCTCTGCTTCTTACTATGCTGTCTAGGTTTGCCATAGCTTTCCTCCCAAGCGGCAAGTGTCTTTTAATTTCATGTCTACAGTCACCGTCTGCGGTGATCTTGGAGCCCAAGAAAGTAAAATCTGTCACTGCTTCCATTTCTTCCCCTTCTATATGCCAGGAAGTGATGGGGCCAGATGCCATGATCTTCGTTTTTTTAATGTTGAGTTTCAAACCAGCTTTTGCACTCTCCACTTTCACCCTCAACAAGAGGCTCTTCGCTTTCTGCCATTAGGGTGGTATCGTCTGTGTATCTGAGGTTGTTAATAATTCTCCCAGCGATCTTAATTCTGACCTGTGATCCCTCTGAATCATGGTACAGGCCGGGTTTCTGATTTAAGCTACCAGTCACCCTATTGGCCATCTTTCATTCTATTGGTCTCTCTCCCATTCACTCTGACTTCCTTCACCTTGGATTGGCTGGCTGCCATTTGTTCCCTCCCCTTTACTCACCGTTTCTTTTCTGACTGTGCAGAGCATTTAGTTTCTCTCCCCTCTTCCTGCAATATCCAGCGAACGAGCAAGGTGCTGTTAAATATCTTTACCGCTTTCAATGCCAGATGTACCTGTAGTAGTGTGTGATTAACGCTAATGTGAAATGCGGTGCAGTGTGTGCTCACTTGTCTGAGGGGCTGGGATGACACAGTGGAGTGGAGACTTAGGGCTTTATTCATAAAAGAGTTAACTGCAGGGAATTGAGAAGGGAATCACAAAATAGCAGAGTTTTACGTGTAGCTGAATTGAGGATCCAACTCCACTTCTTTGGCCTTAAGTTTGCAATTCCCTCTTTCATGAATAAAGCCCTAAGTGGAAGAGCTCAATGCATAAGGTAGCAGAGGTGACATTTTTTCAGGTTACTGAGCTGAGTGTGTAGCTGGGGTTTGACGTAAAGGATTTGCAAGTTGCCTGGTAGTTGGTAGGCTGGTGCATCACGTTGCAGTAGGTGACATTGTCATATTTTATGGTCAGGCAGATGTTTACACAGCACATTGAATTAGAGAGAAGTTTTGGTGAAACATGGGACATGGAGCAGTGTTTGTTTGGGGGGCACGGTAGGGTGATGTGAATTTCAGTTTTATATTGCTGTAGACAGTGTCCATTGGTGGCACACTGTGTGTGAGAGAATGGAGTTTGAATAGGATTAGGTTTTTTGTGACATATTTCAAGGTTTTGCTGTACTCTTTATAAGATTTTTTAAAAAAACAATAAATAAAAAACGTACTGAATTTTTCTTTTCACCTTTCTTATGGAGCCTTTCCGTAAAGCTTAAACCTACCTTAAGATATTTCTAACAAATAGTATCTCTGACAAAATTACATCCCGGGCAACGTCGGGTATATCAGCTAGTGTATGTGTGTGTGTGTGTGTGTGTGTATATATATATATATATATATATATATGGAGAGAGAGAGAGAGAATTTGACATATCTGATAAACTAACATCAACATTTAATCCAATAAAATAATATCAAAGAGCCAAATGCAAACATTCCGAAGTGACAAGTGAAAGATACTGAATGTTGTAAGACTGGGCCGTTCCTTCTTCATTATGTGATTAAGGATAAACTTGGATAAACGTCACTGTATGTGGAATATTGTACCTGGAATGACTGGATTGTCTTTTTCTAATGTTTTTGCGACCCCCCAGTGCTTTTTATTTGTTTTGATCTTACCATACACAACTTTTGTTGTTGCTTTGTCGAATACTCTAATATGTTTTGAGGATATGTTTCTAAGGGCTGCTTTGCAGGTCCAGCAAAAACAGGCACGAGGCGTTAGTTGCCATTGCTTTATCCACCAGGCTGGTGGTGAACTCTCTGGGCAGCTCTGGTTTGCAAGCTGGCAGTTCTAGTATTAATGCAGTTTCACAGCATTCCCTCTGTGACATGCAGTTTAGATGTCATTGGTCTTCAACTGGTGAGTCAAGAGCCACAATCGGCTCATGCTCTGATCACATGAAGTCCATTGCGCTAGCGGCTCCACCCTCTTTTCAATTTTTGTGACTCTTTCCTATTCAGGCTGCTGGGGATGTTTTAAAGCGGAAGACAAGAGTACATGCAGAGAGAGAGAGAGAGAGAGTGAGAGAGAGAGTGAGAGAGAGAGTGAGAGAGAGAGTGCAATAGAATGTATATAGTAAAAAAGGAAAAATAAAAGTGGGTCCATATTGAAGGATGGAGCTGAAAATGAATCACAGAGATAGCATCCAGATTTAGTCATCCTTACAGGAGACCCATTGAAATCAGTGGAACAGACATTAGCCATGACTATTCAATAAATTACCCATGACTACCCAATGGGTCCGCACTGCATATGACTAAATCTGGTTTCAACCTCAGTCTGACAGGTTGAAGGCCCCTAAACTTCACTCCTGGGAGCTGCTATCTAAAAAGCTAGCCTTATGGGATATGGATAGAGCACTGAATGGATCCCTTATTCCATTCTAGGTTGGAAAGACCAACCTGTGCTTCCAGTTTGTCTGAGATGAAGCACAACTGGTGGGGAGGGAATGGCGAGGTGGTGGACATAGCTAGACACTGACTCCCCTCCTCTCTTCTTAGCACTGGAAAACCCAGAAATACAGATGCTGGGAAAGCTTCGGGCAGGACATCCAGTGAATATCACTTGCACAGCCCCAGGGAGTTGTGCTTTGAAGCCTCCGAACATCACCTGGGGAGGCATTTCTGAAGACGACACATCCGGGATCTCTGGCGTGCTGCCGAACGGCACCAAAGTTTACAGCTCTGTGTTCAACTTCGTGCCCTCAGTGTCAGACCATGGTCAGAATCTGACTTGCAATGTCAGCTATGGAAAAGGGCCCAGTTCTGTGTACACGGCACAGACTGTCCAGCTGAACGTCAACTGTGAGTGACTCCTTAGATCCATCCCCCTGTCCCAAAGGGGCCACTTTGCGTGTTAACTTTCACCAGTGCTGATCTTCAAGTCTGGGTTAGCTGGAACTGAAATGACTTGCTGGAAAGACTTCAAGAACAATGTAGATCAATTCTGTTTGGAGTATTTGGGAGGCAAGTCACTCTCTTGCATCAGAGGGTTGTTGTCCCTGGGGACCCAAGATCACCCCCTTACAGAGGGAATCTTTGTCTATTTCATTGTGGGAGGAACAAGTCAATCTGAGGCACTTTAGAGTGCTTAAAATATGTATCCTTATGAACTGGAAAATCCAGGGCAAAATGTAGACTGGTGCAATACAGGCTTTCCTCAGTTTGTCATTTGGGCTCAGCCCTTCCTGTGCCCTTAGATGATGAACAGGAACTAACTACTGCCTGAAAGTAGCTGGTCTGTTTCTGATCAATGTGCTGCAAAGTGCTGTAAAGCCACTTTTGTAAAGCACTGGCCTGAAGCGTTCTGCCATAAAGCACTACTGCGGCTGAAAAACATGCTAAAACATGACATCCTCATCAAGGGCTGGCTTTATAGAGTCTGTCTCACCATGGCGGAATCAGTTAGGAGTGTCCCGCCTACACTGTATCTTCCTTGGCTTTCCAGAGCCGGCTGCTGGAGGAAACAGAATGCTGGACAAGGTTGATTTCTTTGGTCTTCAGTTCCAGCAAAGCTGCAACACACATGCAAGGGGTCATATAGAAAAATGGCAGCTGATCATTAGCAACTCCAGTTGCTGGAGGCAGCAGAGAGGCTCGAGGTGATAGCCGTGGGAGGAGAGAAAGTGGCAACTATTTGGCTTTGGATAGATGCAGAGGAAAGATGAGTGCTGAATGCAGTGGAAGCTGGTGACTGTGATGTCCGTGGGGCAGTGAATTTGCTCTGGGCTTCAGTCAGAACCAGCTGAACCCTAAAGGAACTATCCAAGTTGTGGAAACCCCTTGGACCGCTCCTAGAGTTCTGACTGGTTCTGACTGAAACCAGAGCAGATTCACTGCCCTATTGACATCAGAGCCATCAGCCTCCACTGGTTGAGTGTGAGCATGTAGAAAAGCACATGAGAGAGAGAGAGAGAGAGAGAGAGAGAGAGAGATCCTAGGATGTGACTCTCCCTACCCTCTGCTGAATCCTAATGGGAGGGCATCACTCACCAAAAGGGCTTGTTCTTGTCTTACAGATCCACCCCAGAAGCCAGAGCTCAGCGGGGAGCTTATACCTGTAAATAAAAGTAAGTTTTCTATGTTTCTGTATAGCCACCAAATTATATAGACCATTAAAATAAAGATGGTTGCTTAATCCACAACTCCTTGAGGCAAAGATTTTTTTAGAAATACCTCGGACCCTTCCATAGATAAGAGTGTGTGTCTGGAAAGACGGTGTGGTCCAGTGAGTGTTGCAAATCCGGGGGGGGGGGGTGGATGAGAAAGTAGCCTCCCATGTTAGAGGATGGAACTGGATGGAGACTTGACTGCCGGTGCCTTTAGAAGTGAAATTTCACACTGCATTCTAAAGGTCTAGCAAGGGCAGCAGCAGTAGACAGGGCAGCTAATAGTGGTGGGAGGGATGTTTGCTCTCTGTTTGCCTTGCCTGGTGTCTCCCCAAAGGGCTAAAGCCCCAAGCCAGTAAGTTGGCGCCACCAAACAAACCAAACCATTCTTCAGTTAAAGTGAAAAAAAAACACTTCATCTCAATCTGTAGGGAAATAACTCTTCCCAGTAACTTCTCAGGGGAAAGGAGGGTGAATTGATTGTGGAGTGTTATTCTAAAGAGTGCCCCCACCCCCGTAAGACTGTTAAGTCCAGAATCTATCTAAAATTACACTACTGGTAGCAGGAAGGGAAAAATTCATGATTTTCCCCAGGATAGCAAATCAGCCCTAATGATCAACAGGTATTCACCACAATCCCAGGTGATTTGGGATTGTTGGAGGGTCAACACACAAGCAAGCGTAATTTTCTTGCTTTGTCTTGCATCTGGTGAAATTTGTGGACAGGTATTCTTTCTTTGACCTGGGGTGAACTGGTTGGCCATGCCAGAGTTTGAGAACCACGGTAGCAGCTCACTGTCTCTTTGGATTCTTGCAGCTGCGCAAACCTTTACAGGTGTCTCCCAGATCCATGCAAACAAGGGCGACTCTGTCGTGCTATGCTGCAAGGTAAAGGGCAACCCCTTACCCAGCGTGACTTGGGTGAAGGAATCACAATCCTCAGGGACTTTTGAGCACGCATCAGATAATCCACTGAAGCTTTCCGGTCTGGAGCAGCGTCATGTGGGCAGTTACAAGTGCCTGGCAAAAAATGCAGAAGGCTCCACTGAGGAAACCATCTGGCTCTCCCTAGCACGTAAGTGAGGCAGTGTTGGGATTTGTTCAGAGGGACATTGCCGAGACATAATGGCTGTCAAAAGGCTGCTTCCAGAGGAAGGGGTCCTAGAGCTAACAACCAGAAGGGACACTGCAGCAATTCCATCCCATCTTTTTCTCTTTAATGGATTCTCTGCAGTAAGGGTCCAGATGCTAGACGCAGTGGGAAAACACGGGAGAGTTCCAAGTAGATAGCGACGATGTCTGGACCACCTGTAAAATTCAGTGAATCAGGCAGGATGGTAAAAGCCTCATTTGGAAGCACCCCAAAAGTTCCCAGGTCATTCAGAGAACCTTTCTACATGAGGCATTTATTGTGTGCTTGTGATTCCTCACACACGGTAGTTTGCAGGTGCTTTACACGATGGCCTCAGCCTCCATAGCCTCTCCTGTCGTTTGCAACCATTATAGCGTGTGTGTGTGTGTGTGTGTCTGTGTGTCTGTGTGTGTCTGTTTGTGTGTATGTGTTGTTTTCCTAATGAGGAAAGTCTGGTATTTTTGTGAATAGCACTATGAAACCCTGGTGTATTTGCACAATTTCACTATACCACAGCACCACCTAGTGATTGTGTTATGGAACACATAGAAAGAGAGAGAAAAAAAACTGGCAGAAAAATCTTAATCCCACAAAGAATCCAGAAGCAGAAGCCTTGGTAAAGTGGCGGGTTAAAAGCCTTATGTAAAAAAGCCCTCAGTGAAGCTGAATGGTGGGAGATTCAGGATGGATAAAAGGAAGTTCTCCTTCACACAGCACAGAATTAAACTGTGGAATTTGTTATCACAAGATATGGCAAAACCCACTAGTTTTAAAAGGCTATTAGACAAATTCATGGAGGGGAAGGCTATCAATAGCTACTAGTCATGAAGGCTAAATGCTACCTTCACATCAGAGGCAGCATGCTTCTGAATTCCAGTTGCTGGAGAACAAAAGAGGGAGAGGGATGTTGCTTTCATGTCCTGCGTGTGGGATTCACAGAGAGAGGTGGTTGGCCACTGCAGGGAACTGGATACTACTGGACTACGTAGCTGGTCTGATCCAGCAGGGCTCTTCATATGTTCTTAGAAGAACTCATCCTTGAATTTCACACTACAAGGGAGTATTATGGAGAGTACAGGAGCATACTCTAGAACTCCTTGCTGCAATGGGGCATTCTTGGAGTTCACAACTGTGGTGAATATGGGGGTTTGGCCTGGTACTTTGCTGCGAAGGATATAAGATTTTACCATGACCCCTTGCCCTGAACTGCATGGAAAACATGATCGGGGTTTGCTCTCTTGACTCCCTCAAGCCATGGAATTATTCTTTGTACCTGTCATGCCCTACCTAGAAGATAATTCATCTGAGGAAGAAGAGGAGGGGGAGTTCAGGAACTGCCCAAGAGGGGCCAGGTTGCTCCTGTAAGGGTTCCAGGGGAGGGTTGTCCTGAGGCCTCCTGTTCTTCACTTAGCTCTGGCTGGGGCCTGTTGTGCTGGCTCTCCCCCTCCTCTTCTTCCTCAGATGAATCACCTTCCAGGTAGGGCATGACAGTACCTACCTATCCATGATATCAGTTACTCAGGTGGAATTCAATGCCTACAACACCTGCAACATTAGAGGGTTTTTACGTTATTGTTTTATTGTGAAATTTCAACAACATCACCACCAAAAAGGAGGGGGAGAAAAGTATCTACATAAATTTGAATATATCACTTTCACTGTATGCATATGAGTGTGTGTGTGTGTGTGTGTGTGTGCGCGCACGCACGTGTGTGTGTGTATATATATATTGGTGGACAGCAAAAGAGATTTAAAGATGTTCTCAAAGCTAATCTAAAAAAATGTAACTTAAGCACTGAAGACTGGGAAGCTCTAACCCATGAGCGTTCCAACTGGAGGTCAGCCTATATTAAAGACGCTATGGACTTTGAAGAAGCACAAGTACAGGGCGAAAGGGAGAAACGAACTCAGCGGAAGGCATGTCAAGCAAATCCTCACCGTGATTGCCTTCCACCTGGAAACCTATGTCCTTGCTGTGGGAAGCTGTGAGGATCCAGACCAGAATTGGCCTTCACAGCCACCTGCAGACCCACTGCTAAGACTCCACCCCTAGAAGACAATCTTACTCGGTTACAAGTGATCGCGTATATATATATATATATATATATATATATATATATATGAAAATATAGCTGTCTAAGAATTATGCATGAACTTCAAGAAAAGCAGACCAAATATCCATATAAGTACCCATTCACAAGTGGTGTCTGTATACAGATGTTGAAAGCGTTGTTAGGACCTCAGTCCACTGCATTATGTGGTGAGCGTTTATCCTTCCAATGCTGTAATATCAGTCTTTTAGCTCTTAGAAGGGCGTGGAGAATCCATTTGCCCTGATCCTGCATTACCTTCCAGGAAGCAGGTAGATAATTTAAGTGGTCTGTAAATATTAAAGAGTGTTCCAGTACTAGGTTTATCCATATAATAACCTCCTCATCAAAAGAGGCAACTATTAGGCATTGCCAAAACATATGGTTAAAAGAAGCATTAGCTGTGTTACACCTCCACCCATTAGCCTACTACGACAAACCCTTATTGAAGAGATGTTGTGGCATCCAACAGGCACAGAACAGGAGTTTTTTTGCTGAATAAGGTGAAACCTAAGTCCATAGATGCTTCATACCAACTGATATCAGTTGCTCAGGTGAAATTCAATGCCTAGAACTCCTGCAATATTACAGTTATGATGTTCACACATCCTGCCCCCCAGTCACAAGGCCCACTGACAGTCATTCCCTCAGTCACATCTGGGTTCACTTCAGCTTCAACCAAGTCCTCATCACAGCCAATAATCAGGAAAGCTGCTACACTCCAGGCAGGAACAGGCATCAGCATCTGGCATCCCTGGGCAGCCACTAGGACATCAGCACCATGGCGGGGCCCACTAGTGACATTTGCCTTGGGGGCCCCTTAAAAATAATTCTGGCCAGGTGCTCTGAGTAATAGAGGGCACCTGGTTCCAGCCACCCTTTACATTTCCCACAATGATCCGGAGTGACGCTACATGGGGGGAGGGAGGCATTGTAAAACATTAAAATGGAGCCTAGACCTAACTAAGGAGTGCTGCTCAGAGTCCTGCTGCCACCACCCCTAAATAAGCCCAACAGGATCCACTGATGGACAAGGAAGCTCACTAGATCCCTCTAGCCAGCCACGACTCCAGGACATGAGTCAGCTGAAAATGCCAAGTGGAGCTCGGTATCATGGGCATGCTGATGAGATTGAATGCTGCCTAGTGGCTTCATGCAGACACTGAAAAGAATGAGGACATACAAAACAGATCCCTTTGGGACTTTGCAGAAAAGGTCCTCGGGGTTAGCTGTAGAACAAGTGCGGTGTAAAAAGAGTATCAGACTAAGAACTGGAGATGTGGGTTCAAGTTCACATTCAGCCATGAAGCTAACTGGGTGATCTCTGAACCATCACCTCTTTTCAACCACACCTTTCTCTCTTCTCAATTCCCCGTCCTTCTCTCTCTCTCTCATTTTCTTTTGTGCTCTCCCCCCACCCCACCTCACCCCACCCCACTTCTCTTTCTCCCTTTTGAGGTGCCCCTAAATTTTAGATCCTCTCTGATTGGTGTCTGGCTTCACTGTCCGGGGATGCAAAGGTAGGCCTCAGGCTCTGTCATACACCCTGGCAGAGGCTGTTGTGTGGGATCAGAAGGCAACTGCTGATCTGTCCTGCACAGTCTTCTCTGGATGGTTTCTTTTTACTTCCCCACCTCTCCGTGTGTGTCCTCCTTAGTCTCCCTGTCCTCTCTCCAATCTTCAGCCCTCCTCATTGAGAAGCCCTCAGCCCCTGAGACAGCTTCTTAGGGGCTAGAAGGGGATGTGCTCTAGGCATCCCACAGGGAGCTACACCACACAGGGTTACACAATACAAATAAATAGATGGAGAAGACAGAGCCTCCAAAGCCTCTAATTCTGATGTGATGTGCCAAATGGAAGCCCCTCGCCCTGAACCAAATATGAACAGTTGGGCAGGAAAATATGCAGAGCGTGAAGGAAATGAGATGTCGTTGGACCTAATCAGGGGTGGAATTCAAGTTGGGTCCTAACAGGCCTGGCTAGGGTGGCTACTTAGTAATCACCTGGAAAGAGGAAATGCAACACCAAAAAGAGTGGACACAAATGTGCATATAATTTGAATATGGTAATTCATATGTATAGATGCAAATGTAGAAATAATTATTATAATTTAAATAGAAATACAGTACATCTCACCCTAGTGTGGAAAACTATAACCAGGTGACCTGTGTGCCTGCCTGCTCAGTCTGCTGCTAAATGAGGATGGACAACAAATGTTATGGTTCTTAAAGATAAACCGGAATTGAATATGACAGCCCTTCACATGAAGGATGGTCCTCTGGCAGCTTCCAAATAGAGGACTGTCCTCTGTAAAAGAGGACACATGGCCACCCTAGGTCCTAGCTGACAGAGTTATTTTGAACAGTGGGCCCAGCCTACCAGTTCTGACCTTGAAGTTTCAGTGTTTAACTTCCAGTTCTGGGCACTGCACTTTAAGAAGGATGCAGACAAGCTGGAGAGAGTTCAGAGGAGGGCAACAAAGATGATCAGGGGACTGGAAACAGAGCCCCATGAAGAGAGGCTGAAAGAACTGGGAATGTTTAGCCTTGAGAAGAGAAGACTGAGGGGAGATAGGATAGCGCTCTTCAAGTACCTGAAAGGTTGTCACAGAGAGGAAGGCCAGGATCTCTTCTCGATCGTCCCAGAGTGCAGGACACAGAATAATGGGCTCAAGTTACAGGAAGCCAGATTCCAGCTGAACATCAGGAGAAACTTCCTGACTGTTAGAACAATACAACAATGGAACCAATTAACACTGGAGGCATTCAAGACGAGGCTGGACAGCCATCTGTCAGGGATGCTCTGACTTTGATTCCTGCAATGAGCAGGGGGCTGGACTCGATGGTCCTGTAGGCCCCTTCCAACCCTACTATTCTATGATTCTATGAAAATGATAGGTTTAGAAAATTAGATTTCAGTGTATTTTATATTAATTTAAAGTGTGTTTGCGTGTGTGTGTGTGTGTAGGTAGATATAGATATATTTTGATTAAAATAAAAAATACACAAATTTTGTGTGTACACACACACCATTAAATAGAGTAATGTAGTTGTCAGAATGCCTCAGACATTTGTTCACATATTTGATTCACCTCTTGGCCTGGGTGCTTAACGTTGAGTGATGGCCTGCACAGAGCTATAATTTGACGTAAAGTGTGGGGTTACCTTTCTGAATCACCCGACTGTTCACTTTGATGAAGAGTAGGCAGACAAGTAGTTTATAATAAATGCCATATCATATCTGGGGGCCTGCCTTCCTCTTGAATTAGAATTGCACCGCTGGCTTTAATATAAGGAATATAAGTGTAACAGGGCAGGAGTTGGCAAAGACTCTGACCCCTTCTTTGTGACTCCTTTCCAGTCAGCCCTAGGCTATGCCAAAAGGAGATTTCCCTCTGCTAGAGGGATGGCAATGGGTTCCAGTGCAATTGTTCCATCTGCTCCTCCCCTTTGCCCAATATTACATGGCAGGTCAACGGGGAGACCCTGGAGGGGAACGCCACCAAAGGGAAGCTGAAGGTCATTACCTGGAAAAAGGAGAAAGTAGTTACCAGCACTCTGCGCTTCACAGGGAATTGGGATGGAGAACACCATATGACCTGCCACGGAGCCAGCCAAAAAAGGAAAGCTTTCCATGATGTTCTTCCTATTTAGTTCAGGTATGTCTCCAGGAAGCAGATCCGTCCTGCATTGTTTGCTATTCAGTTAATCGCTTTCTAGACCACTTGACTAAATCTAAAAAGAGATCTCGAAGTGGTTTACAACATAAACATTTCAAATGCAAGACATCCACAGTTCAAACATTAAAACACAGCACCTCTCAGTTAAAAACATACAACATAAAAAAGATAAATGTCCTCAGTTAAAACTTTTAAAACCAGAGAACTAATAATCAACAAACTGTAGTCACCCAGGTCCGTGTTCCAGTATGCAGCCCACACTCACAGGCCATGTCATAGGGTTGCCAGCCAACCAGAACCCCCCGCCCCTCGAGACCCAACAACAGCCTGACCCCCTCGTGTGTCTTTAAGAGCAGCTCGACCTGCAGAAATCAGCAGGTGAGGCTTTTCCTGGCATGGAGATACATAGCATCGCTTGCTAATGCCTCCAGGTCAAGCTGCAGTTAAAGGCGCAAGAGCAAAGGCCAATTGAAAAGTTGGCAACTGTAACCACATCAAGCCTGCCCTGCCTCTTGAATTGGCCCACATTACCTCACTCTCCTTCCTTCCTCTCCTGTTTCTGTTATCCTCTTCTCTGAACCTTTCCCTGTAGCTGCTCCGGCTCCCAGATGCCACAGTACCACTCTCTCTGTATACGTGGTGTCATAAGGAGGCACAACAGGTGGTTCTGGGGTGTCATCAGCCACTCCAAGCAGCAGTGAATGGGACAGATGATAGTCCCAAGGCAGTAGGCTGGGACAGGGGTTGTTTGCCTGCCCTATAATGTATGTATTCCTGACGTTTAGGGCCAACTAGACAGAATCCTTAAATGCATCTTTGCATCTTGTGCAGGGTGTTGAATCAACCCTTTCCTTCTCCACGGCAGTCCTGGGGCAAATTCCTCTTCTGTAACTAGAATTTGCTTTGGGTTGCTAGGACCTCCAATAGTGCCCATTGGGGATATCCTCCTAATGCAAACAGGAGCATCAAAAGAGGTATTTTTCTCAGGATCACAGCAGGGAAGGAAAGGGTTAATTCTCCCCTCCATGCCTCCTTTGATCTCAGTAATTTCCCCCCCCCCCTCTCTCTCTCTCACACACACACACACACACACACACACGTAAAGACAAATTTAACATCACATCCAGAGTTTGGCCCTTAGTCCAAAGACTACTTCACCCTTTCCCAACCTGATGCCTTCTAGATGTTGTTCAGTCGTTCAGTCGTGTCCGACTCTTCGTGACCCCATGGACCATAGCACGCCAGGCCTTCCTGTCCTGCGCTCTCTCCCGGAGTGTGCTCAAGTTCATATTCCCTTCATGGATCACTGCCTTGTTGTGGCGAAGGGGCTTGCGTAACTCAGTGAAGCCATAAGCTATGCCGTGCAGGGCCACCCAAGACGGACAGGTCATGGCAGAGAGTTCTGACAAAATGTGGTCCACTGGAGAAGGAAATGGCAACCCACTCCAGTATTCTTGCCAAGAAAACCCCATGGAAAGTATCACAAGGCTAAAAGAGATGACGCCGGAAGATGAGCCCCTCAGGTCGGAAGGTGTCCAATATGCTACTGGGGAAGAGCAGAGGGTATCTCCAAGTAGCGCCAGAAAGAGTGAAGCGGCTGGGCCAAACCCGAAAGGACACTCAGCTGTGGATGTGTCTGGTGGTGAAAAGAAAATCCGCTGCTGTAAAGAACAATATTGTTTAGGAACCTGGAATGTCAGATCAATGAATCAAGGTAAGCTGGAGGTGGTCAAACATGAGATGGCAAGATTGAACATCGACATCTTGGGAATCAGCGAACTAAAATGGACAGGCATGGGCGAATTTAATTCAGGTGACCATCATATCTACTATTGTGGGCAAGAATCCCTTAGAAGAAATGGAGTAGCACTCATAGTCAACAAAAGGGTGGGAAAAGCAGTACTGGGGTACAATCTCAAAAATGATAGAATGATCTCAGTACGAATCCAAGGCAAACCATTCAACATCACAGTAATTCAAGTCTATGCCCCAACCACTGAGGCCGAAGAAGCTGAGGTTGATCGGTTCTATGAAGACCTACAACACCTTCTAGAACTAACACCAAAAAAAGATGTCCTCTTCATCATAGGGGATTGGAATGCTAAAGTAGGAAGTCAAGAAATCACCGGGATAACAGGCAGGCATGGCCTTGGTGTACAAAATGAAGCAGGACAAAAGCTAATAGAGTTTTGCCAAGAGAACACGCTGATCATAGCAAACACACTTTTCCAACAGCACAAGAGGCGACTCTACACATGGACGTCACCAGATGGTCAATATTGAAATCAGATTGATTATGTCCTTTGCAGCCAAAGATGGAGAAGCTCTATACAGTCAGTCAAAACAAGACCTGGAGCTGACTGTGGCTCAGATCATGAGCTTCTTCTTGCAAAATTTCAGCTTAAATTGAAGAAGGTAGGGAAAACAACTAAATCATTCAGGTATGAACTAAATCATATCCCTTATGAATATACAGTGGAGGTGAGGAATAGATTTAAGGGATTAGACCTGATAGACAGAGTGCCTGAGGAACTATGGATGGAGGTCCGTAACATTGTTCAGGAGGCAGCAACGAAATCCATCCCAAAGAAAAAGAAATACAAGAAAGCAAAGTGGCTGTCTGATGAGGCTTGACAAGTAGCTGAGGAAAGAAGGGAAGCGAAAAGCAAGGGAGAAAGGGGAAGATATATCCAACTGAATGCAGAGTTTCAGAGAATAGCAAGGAGAGACAAGAAGGCCTTCTTAAATGAACAATGCAAAGAAATCGAGGAAAACAACAGAATGGGTAAGACTAGAGATCTTTTCAAGAAAATCGGAAATCTCAAGGGAACGTTTTGTGCAAAGCCAGGCATGATAAAGGACAAAGAAGGCAGGGACCTAACAGAAGCAGATGAGATTAAGAAGAGGTGGAAAGAATACACAGAAGAACTATACAGGAAAGATCTGAATGTCCCTGATAGCCATGATAGTGTGGTCACTGAACTTGTGCTGGACATCCTAGAGAGTGAAGTCAAGTGGGCCTTAGGAAGCATTACTAACAACAAAGCTAATGGAGATGACAGTATTCTAGCTGAGCTATTTAAAATCCTAAAAGATGATGCTGTTAAAGTGCTGCACTCAATATGCCAACAAATTTGGAACACTCAACAGTGGCCACAAGACTGGAAAAGGTCAGTTTACATTCCAATTCCAAAGAAGGGCAATGCCAAAGAGTGCTCAAACTACCATACAATTGCGCTCATTTCACATGCCAGCAAGGTGATGCTCAAAATCCTGCAAGCTAGGCTTCAGCAGTATGTGAACTGAGAACTACCGGAAGTACAAGCTGGGTTTCGAAGAGGCAGAGGAACTAGAGATCAAATCGCCAACATTCGTTGGATCATGGAGAAAGCAAGAGAATTCCAGAAAAACGTCCATTTCTGCTTCATTGACTACGCTAAAGCCTTTGATTGTGTGGATCACAACAAACTCTGGCAAATTCTGAAAGACATGGGAGTACCAGACCACCTTACCTGTCTCCTGAGAAACCTGTACAAGGGTCAAGAAGCAACAGTAAGAACCGGACATGGAACAACCGATTGGTTCAAAATTGGGAAAGGAGTACGACAACGCTATATATTGTCACCCTGCTTATTTAATTTATATGCAGAGTACATCATGAGAAACTCTGGGTTGGATGAATCACAGGTCGGAATTAAGATTGCCGGGAGAATTATCAACAACCTCAGATACGCAGACGATACCACCCTGATGGCAGAAAGCGAAGAGGATTCAAAGAGCCTCTTGGTGAGGGTGAGAGTGCAAAAGCTGGTTTGAAACTCAACATTAAAAAAACTAAGATCATGGCATCTGGCCCCATCACTTCCTGGCATATAGAAGGGGAAGAAATGGAAGCAGTGACAGATTTTATTTTCTTGGGCTCCAAGATCACTGCAGACGGTGACTGTAGCCATGAAATTAAAAGATGCTTGCTCCTTGGGAGGAAAGCTATGGCAAACCTAGACAGCATAGTAAGAAGCAGAGATATCACCTTGCCGACAAAGCTTCGTATAATCAAAGCTATGGTTTTCCCAATAGCAACGTATGGCTGTGAGTGCTGGACTATTAGGGATGTATGAATCCCTTACCTGGTTCCGTGCAGGGGCATCCGTGGGGGGGGGGAGGCACTCTGTCCCTCCCCCCGGAATCCTGCCTGGCCGGCTCCGCTCCATGGCCAACCCGCAGGGCCGCTGGCCGGCTCCGGCCACCCGCAGCCAGACATCCGGCCACTGGGCAGCCCTGCAGGGACACAAATGGCGGCTGTCGTAGCCGCTGCCATTTGCGTCCCTGTATTGAGCCATGATAGGCTACGTAAATATTTACGTAGCCTATCACGGCAGGGGGAAAAACCCCAGCGTACGCAATTGGCAGTAGCCGCCATTTGCGTATGCTGAGTCCCCCCCCCCCCGCCGCCATGATAGGCTACGTAAATACTTATGTAGTCTATCACAGCCTCCACAGGGATGCAAATGGCGTCCCTGTGTTAGCCGTGATAGGCTATGTAAGTATTTACGTAGCCTATCATGGCTAGGAAGAGGAGGAAGCGAATGGCTGCCAGGACGGCAGCCATTCGCAAAGCAGCGCGGACAGGAGCAGGTAAGTGCTCCATTTCGCGTGCCTTTCGTGGGGTGGGAGCGGCGGGGGCTTCGTCCCGCGTGCCTTTCGTGGGGTGGGGGGGCAGGGGCTTCGTTCCGTGATGGATTTCGGGGGGCCAAATGCACTGGCATTCGGCCTCACCGATATCCGTTGTGGAATTCTCTGACATCCCTATGGACTATAAGGAAGGCCGAGTGCCAAAGAATTGATGCTTTCGAACTGTGGTGCTGGAGAAGACTCTTATGAGTCCCCTGGACTGCAAGGAGGTCAAATCAGTCAATCCTAAAGGAAATCAACCCTGACTGCTCATTGGAAGGACAGATACTGAAACTGAAGCTGAAATATTTTGGCCACCTAATGCGAAGAGAAAAGTCACTGGAAAAGACCCTGATGCTGGGAAAGATTGAAGGCAAAAGGAGAAGGGGACGGCAGAGGATGAGATGGCTAGATAGCATCACTGATGCGATGCAATGAATATGAACTTGAGCACGCTCCGGGAGAGAGTGGAGAACAGGAAGGCCTGGCGTGCTATGGTCCATGGGGTCACGAAGAGTTGGACACGACTTAACGACTGAACAACATCATTAAACATTGGCCAATGGTGACCCTATTACAATCAGGGTGGCCTGATTCAAAATTGGATGGGGCTCCTGCACCTTTAAGAGCCTCGTGTGGCGCAGAGTGGTAGGTGGCAGTATTGCAACTGAAACTCTCCCCACGACCTGAGTTCGATCCCAGCGGAAGCCGGGTCTCCGGTAGCCGGCTCAGGTCGACTCAGCCCTCCATCCTTCCGAGGTCAGTAAAATGCGGACCCAGCTTGCTGGGGGGAAGGTAGTCACGACCGGGGAAGGCAATGGCAAACCACCCCGCTACAGTCTGCCATGAAAACGCCAGCGCAAGCGGCGTCCCTCTAGGGGTCAGTAATGACCAGGTGCTTGCACAGGAGGAACCTTTCCTTTCCTTTTCCTGCACCTTCAGTTGTGTAGAAGAAGTAATACACCCGCTGAAATTCCGTCTTCTATGCAGCTATTAAAGGTGCAGGAGCTCTGTCCTCTTTTGCATCTGCGAGCTGTAACTATGATTCTGAGAAGTGGTTAAGCTTACCCCATTCCCATCTCCATCCCACATATGGTGATTTGGAGACCATATCTGCACATATTCAGAGGCACCAGTTTATTTACTTGCATTCTGCCCTGGCCTTAAAAACAGCTTCTGGGACCTGATCCCTGGCTGAAATTAAGACCCGAGATGCCTCTACATTTTCATGTGTTTCAAAATGAGGATTTTATTATCCTTTTCTCCAATTCTCTAAAGAGCTTTCAGCATCCGGCCAGAAGGCAAGCCTGGCTGAGATTTTATTAAGTGTATCCACATTAATAACTTTAATTTTAGAGATAAATGATTGCTATTAGAATAATTTAGTGCTGAACTCTTAAAAGTTTATTATTTTCTTCTAATAGCTTAGGGGAAAAACGTGATTAGCACCAGTAATTCCATGTATTTATTTTTAATTGTAGAGATAATACTTTCAATTTTTTAAAATCCTAACAACGATTTTAGGTGCTATTTTAATGAGGGGTAGCATTGGCAGTTACCACTCATTTAATGCTAGACAGACTACTGGAAGATGCTATGTTTATAAAAGACAATATGCACAGCAATTTTGGGTTAGGAGAGCTGGTGCAATGTAATGGTTGAGGCTCCAATCCTGTACCCACTTACCTGGGACTAAGCCCCATTTAACTCAGTGGGACTTACTTCTGAGAAGACATGTGTAGGATTGCGTTGTAAGAATGTGAGCTTTGAAGCCCCAGTTCAAATTTCATATCGGCTCACTTGGTATCTTAGCCCTGATCTTTCTGCCTTGGTCCTTCCACCTGAAATCAATTTATCACAATCATACATGAACTTAAGAAAAGAATGAAATGTAACAACTAGTAATTGATGAAAGTAAAAAGTATACAACTGTCCAGAGGTATAGCGTGTTCAGATGAGTATGACCAGATTGGTAAAGATCTGGAACCAAGTTGTATGAGGAATGATTGATGTGTATATTTAGCCTGGGGAAGAGAAGATTAAAGGGAAACATGATAGCTGCCTTCAAATATCTCAAGGGCTGACATGCAGAAGATGGAGCAGCAGATTTGTTCTCTGTCGCTCCAGAAGGCAGGCCTAGAACCAATCAGGGCCAGGCAGGGCAGGGCAGGAAGGGTACACTTTACCAGGGCCCAGAGATCCTGGGGGCCCCAGCCCAGGCTATAATCCCATTACGCTGAGGAAGAAAAACATGAGACTAAATTGTAAATCGTACTTGAGTATATTTATGAAAACTCATCTCCCCATATCTATATTCCTGTTGCCCTGACCTTGTGAGATTTGCTGGAGCCAATCAGTAGCAGCCCAGAACAAGCAACGTTCTGAACAATGGGTTGTTGTTGGCCCAGGCCTTCTCTAGAACAGAGTGAGTGTGCTTGTGCAGTTAAACTAGGACTAGTAGTTAGAGAGAGAGAGAGAGAGAGAGAGAGAGAAAGGTGCTTCCTTGTGTGACATGCTCTCCTGAGGAGTTCTTTGGGTTTGGCAGGAGGGAGGGACAAAGCACCTTAATAATCAGGGACATTAATCCCAGGGACCATTGGAGCCAGTGGTGCTTGTAGGATTGACAAGCCCAAAATATATGTGAGGGAGGGAGCAGTCCTGTGGTTCTAGAAGAGCATCCCAGGGACCATAGGCTTCTCTGGAGTCCACCCTCTGAGACCATAGACACTGCCATGACCTCGGAATGGGGATTCTAGAATCTGATCCCTCCCCTTGCCCCCCCAGCCTCTTGCAGCCGCTGCTTTCTAACGTCACAATAGCAGCCTCAGAGGACCTCAGAGAGGTCTGAAAGGGGGCATTCCCATGGGCGGGGATGGGACAGGAGAGGAGAGGCCAGGATACACTGTTTTCCATGGACTCTCCACCCTACCCCTGGCAGCGAAACTACTCTAGATGGGCTCAGAGGCCTGCCTAGAAAATGTAGAAACAGGAGGAAGGATAGGTGAAAATCGTTAGCATCACTCCTCCTGCTCTGCTGGCAGCAGCCTGGCAGGGCACTGGATACTTGGAAACCTCTGAGATCTGAGGCTTCCATCCAATGAGGGTGCAACCCATAGGGCTGCACCCTAAATGTCTAGTTCATACACACATACACACACACACACACACACACACATACCATACTGTTACATCTGACTATAAATACAAATCATACATCCAGAAACGTAAGGAAGTTAAACAAAGGGAACTTAAAGAAGCTAAATAACACCAATCAAACCTTCAGTTTTTGTCAAAACAGACCAAGGCCTTCCTGCAGTCTGGCCCAGGAAAGGCACTAAACAGGGAGATGGATGAACAAAATAATAAGACAATGATTTCTGTATAGAGATTTTGTCTGTGGCAACTGGTGAAGAATAAACTCTGCCAGATGTATCATCCAACTCCAATCTAATGCTTCTGAAGGAAAGTCAAGTAGTCTCATGATTAGTACAGCCACATCCAGAAGAAGGAGATCAGGAGAGAGTAGTGCTTCACTCTCTGATTCATTTCCCTGCCAAAGATATAGCGTTATGCTTAAAAAAAAATTCTGTTAAATCCCCCCCCCCCACCGCACACACAGCCCTGTTCTATCCGTTGTCTTCTCTCTTGAATAAATGCAGAACCTAGCAAAGTCAATGCCAAAAGTTGTCGGTGGGTATAGTTTTTCTGAATTTCTTCTCAAATGTAAGTCTTTCAACAAGAGAGAAAAGATACAAAAGATACAAAAGATACACTTGTCTAAAGTACTGTTTTCTAGCTATTTCTAGCTGTACTGCTTTCTAGCTATTTTGTCTATTGCGTATGAACATGCAAGAAAAAATGTCCTCGGGGAGATAGTTCATGATTTTGCAATGAAAAAGTCCAGAAAAAAATCAAGCTTTAAAGTGTATTGGTCTATTTATAAAATCTTTGCAGCCTTTTTGGCACATTAGAATTAAAAAGAATAACAACATCAATAGCACCAATATCTTTATTAGGACCAACCCCAAAGCTACAAAATAGTCAGCAAGCTTCCTAGGTCTCTTCTTCAGGCTGAAAGTTATGTTAAACAACAAACAGGAAAAAGTGTGGGTGGGTAGGTAGAAAAGCCCCGGTGTAGACATGGTGTAATTTCAGAAATGTAGAAAACAATTTCAGAGTTAAAATAGATGTGTGTTTTTTCTTTCGTGGCTCCTTAGATTTTATGTATCGGATGAGATCATAGTATTGGAGGGGTGCCATGTTACAAGTTTGTACTGCCCCCCCACCCCCCCGATGCTTGGGCCCTAGAACTAAATGATGGGTGGAATTTGCAGGGAAGCAGATTTCAGCTAAGCATCAGGAGAAACTTCCTAATGATAAGAGCTGTTTGACAGTGGAACAGACTGCCTCAAGAAGAGGTGGGGGTCTCCTTTGCTGGAGGTATTCATTTCAAGTAGAGACTGGATGGCCATTTATCAGGGATGCTTTAGTTGCATCTTGTACTGTGGTTTGTTTGTTTGTTTATTTATTTGTTATATTTATATCTCACCTTTCCTCCAAGAAGCCCCAGATGGCATACACGATCCTGGTCTGCCTCTCCATTCTACCTCACAACAGCCCTGTGAGGTAGGTTAGGCTGAGAGTCAGTGCCTGGCCCAAAGTCACCCAGTGAGCTTCATGGCTGAATGGGGACTAGAACCCATGTCTCCCCAACCCCAGTCCAACACTCTAACCACTACACCACAATGGCATTGAGCGGGAGGTTGGGCTAATGACCTCCAAGGTGACTTCCAACTCTAAAATCCTTTGGTTCCATTATCAATTAGCCTTGACTACAACAGCAGTCTTTCTGGGCTGATTATCCTAGGAAGTGGAGATGGTTTCAGCCCGCCCACCGGCATTGGTTAAGGGTCAAGTCTACATCTAGCCTCCACTGCCCCACCTTTGCTTCTGGCATCCATGACTGCAAAGACCGCAAGAAAGCCCAAACTTTTCCCCCCTGAGAGGGCTGTACAAAAGGAACACCAGAGCACGTACTTCTCTGTGGCAGGAACAGAATGGGGTCTCTTTGAATGCTGGGTTGCGATGAAAAAAGAAAGGTCTATTCCACTGAACTCTATCTCTTCTTCTCTGAGCCAGCAGAAGACATGTGGACCTGGAAGATAATTAGTGCAGTGACTGGCACGCTCATCATGTTCGTTATCATCCTGCTCATCATTGCAATTGTTGTGACTTCCAAAAAGTAAGTAATAATGAAAGTTTCTGGACTGTTTGAGGAGGGTTGTGGTTGAGGGTGGATTGGAGGGAGACAAAGAGTTGAAGGCCCCATCTTGATTAAGGGTGCGATCTTATGGATGTTTAGACAGAAAAAAAGTCCTACAACTCCAAACATGCCCCAGCCAGCATGGATGGCTGGGGCATGCTGGGAGTTGTAGGACTTTTTTCTGTCTAAACATCCATAGGACTGCACCTTAAGTTATGGACTCCACCATACTCCAGTTTGGCTGTTCTGCAGGGAGAGAGGGCCCAGCGTTGTGATTAGAAGCCAGTTCACACATCCAAACTGATTATGCTGATGATGTGGGTTGAATAGATTTACAAACCAGAAAGGCCCATAAGACACTGCACAAGTAGGTTGTCAGGAGCTTGAAATGTACTCAACCCATGTAATCATCACCGCTGCAGAAGCTCTTGCAGATTCGTGCTGGCCATTTCTTTGGATCTTTCCAGACACTCATCTTCTCCCAGGGGGTTGTTGTTGTTTATTTGTTCAGTCGCTTCTGACTCTTTGTGACTTCATGGACCAGCCCACGCCAGAGCTTTCTGTCGACTGTCGCCACCCCCAGCTCCCCCAAGGTCGAGTCCGTCACCTCCAGAATATCATCCATCCATCTTGCCCTTGGTCGGCCCCTCTCTCTTTTGCCTTCCACTTTCCCTAGCATCAGCATCTTCTCCAGGGTATCCTGTCTTCTCATTATGTGGCCAAAGTACTTCAGTTTTGTCTTTAATATCATTCCTCTCCCAGGGGGACTCCCAGATAATTACACATCCACATGGAAGATGCAATCCCAGCAAGGGCATCTGTTGCTGGTAGACTGCTACTTTCCAGCAACTGCTAATTTTAATTGCTTGGGAGCTCTTAGGCCTTGGCAAGGGTTTGGATCCAGGCAATTAGGTTTTGCAGAGGGAGAGGAGGGCGAGCTGGCAGTCAGTCCAAGTGGGGGTAAAAGTACATGTATAGACAAAACTATACAAGGTTCAAGTCCCAGAGCAGTAGTTCCAGACAAGAACCAGGACCTTGTTTGCTCATTCATTCATTCAAGGTATTTTAAGATGCTTTTTAGGACCAGCCCCCCTACAAAGGGACAAACACAAAATGAATGAAACAGTAGTACGTTAGGTAGATCACTTAAGAGTACAGTAGATGCAGCAATAGGTGAATGAGAAAACTGCTTTGGAATACACAGCCATCAGTTCTCTTTAGGAAAAGCAGTAGTAAAAAGATATGTTTTTAAGGTCCTCTTAAATGCCTATACTGACGGGGCTAAGTAAATGTCAGACGGAAAGAAGTTCCACAGCTGTGAGGCCACCACCAAGAAGCCCCTGTCACTTGTGCTCAGCAGCCTAACTGATTTTACTGACAGACACACAAGCTAGACCTCTGGTGAATATCTTAGATACATGGGTGAAAGCCCAAGCATCATCTTCACACAAGAGACAAGTTAGTCAAACTGAGGAGCGCATTTGGAGGCTTCGGGATATCAGAGATGGGCAAGCAGCCCTGCACTCACCCCCAAAAGCATTTGTGTCGCTCGAGCACTGAAACTGAATGCTTGGAAAACGGGTACCCAAATTATCAGGGGGGTTCCTAAAAAGAAAGACTACACCATTTTGGGATTTTTAGTTTAGGAATAAGGGAACGAAAAGAGGGGGGCACAACAGAGTTTTATTAAATTATGCATGGTGCAGAGAAAGTGGATAGATTCTCTCTCTCTCTCTCTCTCTCTGTCTCAAGCATAGAATCATAGAATAGTAGGGTTGGAAGGGGCCTATAAGACCATCAAGTCCAACCCCCTGCTCAATGCAGGAATCCAGGTCAGAGCGTCCCTGACAGATGGCTGTCCAGCCTTGTCCTGAATGCCTCCAGTGTGGGAGAGCCCACCACCTCCCTAGGGAATTGGTTCCATTGTCGTATTGCTCTAACAGTCAGGAAGTTTCTCCTGATGTTCAGCTGGAATCTGGCTTCCTGTAACTTGAGCCCATGATTCCATGTCCTGCACTCTGGGATGATCGAGAAGAGATCCTGGCCCTCCTCTCTGTGATAGCCTTTCAAGTACTTGAAGAGCGCTATCATATCAAGCACACACACCACACTAGAAATCAGGACCATCTGATGAAACTGACTGGCAGGAGATCCAGGACAGACTAAAGGAAGCCCTTCATACACTGTAAAAATAATTTGTGGAACTCACTGCCTCAAGGTGTGGCGATTGGCCACTTGATTAGATGGCT
The DNA here is from genome assembly GCF_057233095.1 of Heloderma suspectum. Taxonomy (NCBI): domain Eukaryota; kingdom Metazoa; phylum Chordata; class Lepidosauria; order Squamata; family Helodermatidae; genus Heloderma; species Heloderma suspectum. The sequence continues at coordinate 15,916,000 of NC_139467.1, forward strand.
TTCAAAGGGGATTAGACAAATTCATCAACAATAAAACTACAATGGCTACTAGTCCGGATGGCTGTTTGCAACCTCCAGGCTCAGAGGCAGTGTGGATAAAAATACCAGTTGCTGGGGAACACGAGCTGGGGGTGGGGTGTTTTCAGGAGCGCCCTAGCGGCCTCTTTCAGTACACTCCAATAGCCAACTCAAGACACAGATGAAAGGATTCTTTTCAAGGCTTTAAACCTTTTACAACTTAATGACTCTTTCAGATGCTAATCACCAGTGACTAAGCAATGAACAGCAGAGTAGCCTATGCTCCGAGTAGGCAGTTGATCCCCGTTTGAAGGAGAATCACTTGAAGACCCTGAACTTATGGGCTAGGGAGAGATCCTCCCTCTTTCCCTTGGGTCCACGGGAGGCAGCCGTTGCTTGCGCGCCAAACGGGTGCTATGCCTCCTTTCCATGCCCTCCATCGCTCGTCGCTTCCTGCGTCTGCGGTGAGCGTCTAGCAAGCCCCCCTCCCGCACTTTCTCACTGCTAGGATCACTATCTCAGGAATGCCGGCAGGAGGAATCTGCCAGCTGCTGTGCCTGTGAGGAATGAGCTGGCTCCTCTCCCATGGATTGCTGATCCTCCTCAGAATCAGAACTGCTCTGGGGTTCTATCGGCTCAGTTTCCACCCTGACAAATGTTATTGCACTCATGTCCTGCTTGCGGGCTTCCCAGAAGCATTTGGCCCACTGCTGTGGGAAACAGAATGCTGGATTAGGTAGGGCTCTTATAAGATCCAGCAGGGCTCTCCTTATGTTCTTATGCAAGCCTTGAGGAGGCTTTGTGAGCATTTGACATAACCCAAATGCCAACTCCCACTGACTGCTATCTTGTCCCCCTCCCCAAAGGAGAACCCCTCCCCGCTCAGCTTGGGAAAGGGGGACAGGGTAGCCTCCAGCAGAGGGCTGGCAGTGTGAGCAGAATTGAGACAGGGCAGCCTGCTTGAGGTGGGCAGTTTCCACCTCAGTTCCTCTCGCAAGAGCTTTATAAAGATGTGTGGCCAGGGACTGGCCTTTGTGGGTCAGGTGACTGAGTATTCAGGCAGGCTGGTTCCGAAGCCTAGTTGGTACCATCAAAGAACAAACCGCAGTCAGCTGGGATGCTGGTTGCAGAGGAGGGAAGATGCTAACACCGGGTTAGTGAAAGTCTGCGTGTGAGAAACCCACCACCTTGCAGAAGCAGGTTATCTTTTCATCCCCAGCATGTACTTCTCTGTGGGGAAGGCACTTGTCTTGCATGACATCACCACCATGTGCGTCAGAAGTCCTTTCCCCTTCTGCCAGCCTTCCCCAACCTGGTGCCCTCCAGGTGTCTTGGACTACAACCCCCACTATCCCCAACCAGCATGATGGGAGTTGTAGTCCACCTCATTTGGAAACCACCAGATTGGGGAATGCTGCCCTATGCTATTAACATAAGAATTGCCTGCAAATGTTCTCTCTCTCTCTCTCTCTCTCTGGAAAGATGACTTATACAATAGATCTCTCTTAGATATATTTTAAAAGCTTCTTTTTAATTTCATACAGAAGATGACGTGTTTCTCTTTGTTTTGCATCCTTCTGCAAAATTCCAGTGTTGCTAATACTTCCCTCCCTCCTTCCCTCCCTCCTTCCCTCCCTTCCTCCCTCTCTCTCTCTCCCCCTCTCTCTCTGCCGGTTTCTTTTTTTAATTCAAATATGAAGAAATCTTTATGAATTCCCGCTCACATAAGCTTTATTAGTTTCCCATATAGTTAACTTCTCCTTCTCAGGAGTATTATTAAGTCTGAAAAATCCCCTTAGTTCATCACTACACTACAAACCTCATTGTTTGACGATAACAAATTATTTAATTTCCTAGAGCAAAGTTGCTCTTATTTATAATTGATCACGTTTAAATATGTTGTTTTGCAATCAATTTATACCGAGGCACTTATTTGGGACCCTGCAAAAGAGATATTTTATCAGCTGGGGAATGATCAGACATGTGTATCTGCCTTAGACTGAATCACACCATGGCCCATTTAGCCCCCTGTTTTATTCTGGCTGGCAGTGGCTCTCCATGGACTCGGGCATGGGTCTTTCCAAGCCAGATCTCCTGAAGATATTTTTAAAATGGAGGGGTGGGGAACTTCAGGCCTGGCGGCTAAGCCTGGCTCTCAGTCCGGTCCCAATCTGGCCCTCTGAGGTTCCCCAGACGCCCTGCCCCCTCTCTGCCAACCACCGATCATTTGATGGTTTCCCGGCTTTTGCATAGTTTCCCTGCCCCCCCATTCTGAACGGCTGAAATGCCTCCCCTAAGGCTTTGTTACTGGCAACAAGAACTTTAAGCTTAAATATGCTGTAGTTTGCTTGTGTTTTTTTAAAATGGTCTCCCCTTTTGCCTTTGGCCCGGCCCACCACTGGAATGCAGCCTTCAAGAGCTTCTCTGGAATGGAATTTAGCCTTTGGCTGAAAGAGGTTCCCCGTCCCTGGGCTAGGGATCAAATCAGAGATTTCTCCCTGCAAGACCTGTGCTCTACCAGTGAGCCATGGTCTTCCCTTGTTCTCAGATCTTGTCTTAAGTCTTTTGGGTTCCTGGTTGACAGCTGGTTGACCACTGTGTGAACAGAATGCTGGACTAGATGGACCTTTGGTCTGATCCAGCAGGGCTCTTCTTATGTTCTTATGGAACAGCAGATACAATCGATGGAGGCTGGTGACTCCTTTAGAGTTCTGACTGGTTCTGACTGAACCCGGGGTGGATTCACCGTCCCACTGACATTAGCTACCAGCCTCCACTGAATACAACCTTCATAAGTTAGAATCTGATATCTCTAGGCATCACTTAGCTCAAAGAAGACTATATAAGGGTGCAATCCTATGCATGTTTAGACAAAAATAAGTCCTACATCTCCCAGCATCATTTCATCTCCCCTTTCTTATTGCTGTTTTTCTTATTTGGTTATGAGTCTGATTATATACCTGCTAATAAAACGTTCATGGGTTAAATAACGCGATACATGAGAAACACAGGATCTTCTCAAAAGGAATCCAAGGAGAATAAGAATTTATTAGGCATTCAGGAAACCCATTGATTTAAGCCTAAGGCATCCGAGGGTGTTAGAAAATGAGCCGTTAGGGAGGTTTCCATGCTCCAGATGCTACTATATCAAGCGATCTGTATGGAAAAACTGAACAAACTTGGATTTTGTACTGATTCACAAATATATTTTTATTGGACTTTTCGGGGGGGGGATACTTTGATAGGTCACAATATAAGGAGTATGACGGATAGCTCATCTTGACAGACCAGGGTTAAAGTACAGGTTAAATACCTTCCATTTCTAAAACGTTTAGTAAAGCTAGGGCACAGTCCTATGCATGTTTAGACAGAAATAAGTCCTACAACTCCCAGCATCCCCCAGCCAGCATGCTGGGAGTTGTAGGACCTATTTCTGTCTAAACATGCATAGGACTGTGCCCTAGCTTTACTAAACATTTTAGAAATGGAAGGTATTTAACCCCTACTTTAACCCTGGTCTGTCAAGATGAGCTATCCATAATACTACTTATATTGTGACCTATCAAAGTATCCCCCCCCCCCCGAAAAGTCCAATAAAAATATATTTGTGAATCAGTACAAAATCCAAGTTTGTTCAGTTTTTCCATACAGATCGCTTGATATAGTAGCATCTGGAGCATGGAAAACCTCCCTAACGGCTCATTTTCTAACACCCTCGGATGCCTTAGGCTTAAATCAATGGGTTTCCTGAATGCCTAATAAATTCTTATTCTCCCTGGATTCCTTTTGAGAAGATCCTGTGTTTCTCATGTATCGCGTTATTTAACCCATGAACGTTTTATTAGCAGGTATATAATCAGACTCATAACCAAATAAGAAAAACAGCAACAAGAAAGGGGAGATGAAATGATTGGACAAAGTTCAGTCGAGTCATACTAGGGGCACAACACCCAGGTATGGGGGGATGTCACGGGGGAATAACAGAACCCTGTTCCGCACTCCTCCCTTGGTACACACACGTACATGCAGAGACACATTGCCAGGTGGGTAATGGGTTATGGGATGCCTGTGCACCTGACCCATTTCCCTGTCCAGCCTTCTCCATTTAGTTAAGGAGTGCAAGGGAGCTCATGCTCCTTGACTGAGTGGAGGTGGGAGAACAAAGTGGGGATATGGGCGCACAGGCCTCCTGTTCTTAGCATGGTGGGGCTCACTGACTGTGCATATACTGCAGGGGTGGTGGAAAGCAGGACTATGTTATGTCCTGTGCCTGTGGTAGGAGATCTGTCCCCATAGTCTACAACAGGAGAATTGACTGATACCCTACGACAGTATAAATGATGCTCCTGTATCAGTGTTACTACCAGTGTTAGCATTGCTGTGGCATCTTCTCGTTCCTGTTTATCTCACTTATATTGGCCTTTCCAGCTACATCTGGATGAGAATCATCATCATGAACCATGATTGTAATAATTTATGGAAAGCACTGGCCATATCTGTTTTAAAGAAATACATCCATTGATCAGAACCCTATCCTCATTTATACACTTATTTTCTCTTCAGTTAGCTTGTTCGTTAAGAATTTTATTCCCCTGCTTCCCCCCCTCAAAGGGATGCCATTTTATTCCCCTCCTCCCCTGCATGCCCCCCCCCCCAAGTGTTTACCTATATGTCGGCACCATTTACAATCAGTTTTGGATCATACCATTTTTGCTTGCATACCAGCATTTTTGGATTTGCAATTCTGAAACTGAACCATCGTATCTTCACGTACCTTATGCTTACATTTACTTACTTACTTACTTACTCACTTACAACCTTTGTATACTGATCCCCATCCAAACAGATTCCAGAGTGATGAACACAAGAAGTACAATAGTAAAAAAGATTAAAGATTAAAACGCTACATTCAAATTATTAAAAAAACAAAATGCCAAAAAGAACCATGGCTGGTCATTTAAGGAATGTTTCCTGGAACAGAAATGTTTCCAGGAGGCTCCAGAAACAACACAGTGTTGGCGTCTGCCTGACCTCAAGAGGCAGGGAATTCCAAAGAAAGGGGGCCACCACACTGAAGGCTGTTCTCCTGGTGGACTCCAATCCGTGAATATACACTGTTAGTTCTAAAAGCTGCTTGTAGCAGTGCTGTTCATTGATAAGGCTCCCTATTAAACAAGCAAATAATTTTTCTAGGTTTTCTGCTAAATTTTCTCCTGCAGTTGTTCAGGTAAGCCTCTTCACTCTTTGTATTTTTTCTAAATCTTTTGTCTAAACTGTCATTGTGCTTTTCTAATCCTGTCTGTTGTCTTCTTTGGGACTTACAATTTCAACTGTTCTTCTAGCCAGATCAAACCTTCCAAATTATGCTTCAGAACACCTCTGTCTCTACTAACTTCCTTCCACTTTTTCTTTAAGATGTAAGGCTGCATCCAGTGAACACTTTCTTGGGAACAAGTTCCTTTGAATTCACTTGGATGTACTTCTGAATAACATGCATATGATCAGACTGAAACACACTCATCCTTAATTCCAGACATGTTTTGCGTTTCGTTTAATATTTCAATAAGCCAGTCTCATTGTTTTTGTCATTGCGTTACCCTGACCGGAGCATGCTTCCTACACATTTTTTTTTTCAAAATTATCAAAAATCAAACATCCGGGTTTCCTCTTTCCCTTTGGTACGTGGGAATAGGGGGCATTGTGTCATGTGTCTACAACTAGTACAGCAACAACAAAGGAATGTGATAATCTCTTTGAGTGTCTGGAAAAGGTGAGTGTCTGGAAAGACCCTTGTAACAGGGGAAGAAATAGAAGTTTTGTGGGGAGCAGAATGAAGCCTGCTCATCCATGCACACCCAAGCACTGAATGGTGTTTTGACAGCATCAGTCATGACTTACACCACTGAAGCTAAAGACAATCCTAAGGATCAGCACTCCTGTCATAGTTGGGATGGGACCTATCTGTACATGTTTATAATAATTGAGAAGAGATCCTTTATGATCAGGCTGGAGATGGTCTGGGCTTAGTTAAATATAAAGGGGCTGACATTTCTTTGCAGGTGCAGGAGAAAATCTGTGACTGGCTCAAAATCTTACACAAAACAACAGGCTCTTGTCCAAGGCAAGATACCCACAAATGTCAAGGTTTGTAGCATCTGCTTCTTCACTGCCACTAGTAAGCAACCCATGCCAGCACTTTGGTGATATGCAGAGGCAATGGTGGGTCTTGGGTGGATCCTTGAACACTCAGTTGGGCCTGGAGCACCCACTTTCCCTTTACCGCCACCCATGCCATGTGGCTAGATACCCTGGCTTACCAGGAGCTGTCCAGTGAGTCAAAACTCAGGAGACTCAGGGTAGCTGTCCAGCAGGTTACGCAACAAAATTAGATGTTGCTTCAGCTATGTGTGTGTCATAGCTTCTTCAAATCAGTGGCCTCCTCAGGCAGGGTTGGTCTTGCCCCGCCCCCCAGGTGGTGGCTGTGGGGGGCCTTTTCTTGTCTCTGCCTACCCTCCTGGAATCTTATCAGTACTGGGGCCTGTGACAGGTTCTTCCTTTTCCTCTGTGTTCTCATGCAGTCTCAAGGGTGTTCCCACAAGAAAAGATGATGGGGACATGACACCCAGGCATCCCTATATTCATACACATGCATCAATAGCTTTGATATGGATTTGTGCAAAACCAGCTTAAAAAAAAAAAAGCCTGGGGGACCTTTTTAATTTAGGAAAAAGACAACTAAGGAATGATGTGATAGAGCAGGGGTGCAGAACTCTTTCCAGATGGGTTCTGGATTGCCTCCACCAGGTCCACTGTGGGCCAGATGACATCATTCTGCATGGCCCCATCCCCTAATGTTACATCAGGGGATGTGGCCATGCCCATGGGCATCATTGCCCCACCCCCTCTCTCCATGTTGGGAGAGGCATGGGGTTGCATGTCTCCTCCCAGCATAGAGAAAGGGACCTGGCTGGTGCAGTCATCTCAGATCAGTGATAACAGCAGCAATGCCCTCCAGGGGGTGGGACTTGGAGGCCAAGACCCCTGCTGGATCAGTCCTGGAAAGCTCTGCAGGCCAGATTGGGGTAGGGATGTCAGAGGAATCTGTCTGGTGGGTGAAGCTCACTGAACTTTAGTCAGCTCTTCCACCACCACCATCACCACCACCACCACCCCGCGGACTTCAGCTCACTGTTCTATGAGCTGGTCCAGCTTGATCTGCATCGAGGGGCACCAGGTTGTGGATTTCTGAGCTTTAAAAAATTATTTGTGTAAAGCAACTTGTGCAAATTATGGCTGCAACTTGTGTAAATTATGGCTGCAACATGCACAAATTGTGGCTGCAACGTGCGCAAATTGTGGCTGCAACGTGCACAAATTGTGGCTGAAATTTGTATGATTTGTGCAAATTGCTTTTTCATGAAAGAAAACAAAAAACAAAAAGGTTTCTGTAGTTCAGGAACCCCTACCCCACCCCCCAGCTTGGCTCGCAAATGCAAGCTGAGTCGGGGTTGCCACAGGAATCCATTGGGCCAAAAAAGGGCTGGATTTCCCTGTGATGGACATCCCTATATTGGGGAGCTAGATTAGGCCCAAGGGCCAGAGTTTCTGCACCCCTGTGCTAGAGATATCAGAGAATGAGAGAGAGGGGGGGGAGAGAGGGAGAGAGAGAGAGAGATTCTTTCAGCATCTTTCATAAATGCTGGAACTTGGTGGCAGTCAAATTGGGAGTAGATACAGGACTGACAAAAGGAAGTCCTTCTTCACACAATGCAGAATTAATTCATGCAACTCAGTGCCATGAGAAGTGCTGATGGCCACTGGCTTTGATGGTTTTAAAAGGGGATTCTACAAATTCATGAAGAACATTTACTCATAATGCTGAAATGGACCCTCCATGAATAGAGGAAGTATACCTTTGAATAGAAGGTGCTGGGGACAAACTGCAGGGGAGGATTTCTATCTTTATGTTCTGCTTATGGACTTTCTGAAACATCTGGTTGAACACTGTTGTAAACAGGAATCTGGTCTGGACTAGATGGACCCTCGGTCTGATCCAGCGGTTCTACTTAGGTTCTTATCTTCAGAAAAGGTTAAAGAGTGTGGCTGCAATAAGGAACCCAGCTATACTGCTTAAATCTGAATCAGTGGGTTTTTTTTTTTTAAAGCCTGCCTATGTGCAGTATTAATGCCTTTAAAAATAACCCTCAAGGATAAATTTCAAAAGTGAACTTTGAAAAAATATATTAAGTATAAAATGATAAAGTCAAGTTCTCAGACTTCACCAACCTTTACACTTATATGAAATTTAATTTTAGCTTGAAAATAACCCTATGCTTATTTACTGAGGTTGCAAAAATAGATGCTTTGGGGTGCAGACGTTTGGCTAGCTTGGCTCAGAATGCTGGTTCTGTTCATTCTTAAGAATCCCAGCCCTCTTGATGGGTAGGCTGTAAAATTAGCTCAGTCTAGGTTTTGTATAATGCTGAGTCGTCGTCCCCCACCCACCCCCAATAGGATTCCAACATCAAGGAAGGCAGCGAAGTCCCAAACGTGCAAGAAAAGGCAAATGAATCTGCTGACGAAAACCCCTATGATCCCGAAGACCTGCATTATGCATCTCTTCAGTTTAGTGTGAAGAAAACCATACCAGAGACAATTCCAGAAGAAACTGAAACAGAGTATGCCGAAATCAAGACCTCGTAGTCTACGAGCAGTGCCGGCTCTGGGGTTTTCGAGTGATTTTGGGCAAGACACCCTTGATGCGCCCCCTCCTCAGTGAGTCCACCTTCTCACCACTGTCGTCACCAGCTGCTCTTGCTCCGCATCCTCTTCCTCACCCTTGCTACCGCTTGCTTGCATGACCGGCAGAGAGCCAGCGAGCAAGTTGGCAGGGGCAGCTTCCTCTCCTCCTTCTCACCACCACCGTTGTCTGGGCGAGAACAGCAGCCAGGTGAACAAGCAGGTTCTAGGAGGAACTCCCGGGGACTCTTGCCAGTGGGCCCCTGATGCAGTGTGGGCCCTTGGCAGGTGCCTGACGATGCCTCCCTTTGATGCCAGCCCTGTCCACAAGGAAACCAAAGTGGCAGGCTTAAGAGGATTCCTCTGTCTATTTGTCATTAGTCTGATCTGCTGCATGCCCTTAGAAGAAATCTCTTCCTCCTTGTGCCTCAGCTTCCCTTCTTGCCCTGTCTATTTTTCTGTATCCTCCCTGGGGGCATGGACTGCCCAATGTTTTCTCCAGCACTCAGACACATGATCTGGATTATGCAGCAGCTAGTTAGAGTTGCCAACTTGTGAAGCATCCTTAGTTGCTGTCCCTTTAGCAACAGTTTGATCTGCAGCCATTTGGTGTGTATATGTTTGTGTGCATGCACATGAGCACACACAGAACCCGATGGTGGAGCACACGCTTTACATGCATGAGGCTGCGGGTTCAGTCCCCAGCCTTCCAGCTAACGGACCTGAGGCAGCAGGGCTGTGAAATATCCCTGTCCGATTTCCAGAGACAGTTCCTCAGTCTGAGCCATCAGCACTGGACTAGATGGGCCAAGATTCTGACTCTGTTTAAGGCAGCATCATATGCTCAATTTGCAGAGTGACGTTTAGCTGTCTGCCATGTAAAGCCTCACCTCCTGATCTCTTTGTATCAAACGTCTGTTAAAGGCACAGGAGCAAGCCAAGGCAGGGTGTGTGTGTTTCCCCCATGACTAGTTGGCAAGCCTAGCTCCTGTCTCCCTGAAGCAAGGGAAGATCCACAATTACCACAAATGGAAGCATTACAGTAGATAAGTAGCTCACCGAAGGCTCCTCAGGACACAGACGAGGATTTTACAGTGAGTTCAGCTCATGTTTTGCCAGTCAGCCAGAGACTGGCATCTCATAGCACATGCCTGTGCACGGACGTGGATTAACAGTCCAGGAATGGAATCCTCAGAATCCTAGAGCTGTTTGTTCGTTTTAAACAAAATGTTGCTTACTAAAGGCTCGTAAATAAATGACTCCATGTCTGGGTGCCTGTGGAAAGTGAGAATCACCTCTGTGCTAGTCACAACTTTAGTGGGACAGTAAATGTTGGACTTATTTACACCGCCGTTTCTGTGCTCATAGATAGGGAGGTAACAAGATTGCAGCATGCATTTAGGGAACAGGGTGTCCAAAGCCTTTGTTCCAAGCGGGGTAGCAGATAGAAAGCGCTGTGCTAGGAGTGGGAGAGTAGAGTTCAACTCCCTGCTGAGTTTTGAAGCTCATCTGTTGGTTTTGGACTGGCGATTGTCTCTTGGCTTAAGTTACCCTGCAAGGGGTTTGTAAGGATAACGTAGGATAACCCCCATAAAATTAACCTCAGGATAACTTACTTCCTCAGCAGATCTGGCTGCCCTCCTCTTTGATGGCATTTAGATGTGAAGTGAAGACTGTGATACACTAGTTTAGTTTTTAAGCTTCCACTGGCCTTTTGTAAATCTGGGCTTAGTCCCCACCCCCATCTTGGTTATATCATTGGCATGTTTTCTTTTTAAATGTGTATGTATTTTCTTTTATCTTGTAAACTGCACATTCTTGTTCTGTTTTCAATTACAATTTGCAAAAACACACACAACAACCCCCAAATCCTGGCGACGGGACAGAAATGCAGGACAGCAAGAGTTTAAATAAATAACAAACAAACAAACAAACAAATAAATAAATATCCTACCTAGAGGTCTTTGGAAGAAAGACTCGGGGGGGGGGGCATAAATAAATTCTGCACACCACCTGTCAGCTCCCAGGGGGAAGGTTTCTTGATAGCTTATTTGATCTGATGAATCATTCACCACTTGCAAGGGTGGCACAACCCCCTCACTGTGAGAATGAGCGCTTTGCCTCCTCTGTACAATGAATAGCCACTCACTGTTGAGCCAGCTGCTTGTGCTTGTTTTGTGCGTGCGCATGTATGCACAAGCATGCTGCGCGCAGTGCCGGTAGCCACAGAGAGAACCTTTCTTTGGAAAGTGCGTGAGTAGGATGTGTCACAGTGTGAGGAATCACACAGCAACAGTGACATCCGCTGGCCAAGAAGGGACAGGGAAGACATTGTCCTGGAATACTGGGATTGCAAACAATCCAAATAGAGCAAGCCTGGATTTCATGAATCTGCCTTATACCGGATTTGGACCCTTGGTCCATCTACTCTGACTGGCAGATACGCTCCAGGGTCTCAGGTGGAAGTCTTCCTTATCACCTGCTACCTGATCTTGAAAACAACAACAAGAAATGCCAGTGGATGAGCTTGGAATATTCAGCATAACAAACATCTGCTCTGTTGTATTCTCTGCCCGGCAGGGCATAGGAATATGTGGATTTTGCTAAATCCATTCTGTCTCTCTTTCATGGACTGTCAGGTGTTCTTTGTTCCATCATCCACTCACTGATAGAATCAGATTTTTGGTACAAGAATTTCGTTCATTTGCAAATGTGCATTTATGCTACTGCAGTGCACACTTGAGCAGATCAGCACAAATCCCTCCCCCCCCCCCGGAAAAAACCGGGCGGATGTCTACAGAATCCACATGATTCGGAAAAAGCCATTCCTTGCAGAATCCAGGTTGGATTCACTTAAATCTGATCTCATTTGAACTGCTTGCGGATTTCTCTGACAACTCTACTAGGGCCCCTGTTTCCCTCTTGCTTTGATTAATGGTCATTTTCTTCAGAGATTTTCTACACTAGGGGACACTGTTCAGCAAGGGGGATGGTTGTAGGTGGGTTGATTGCTCTGTGACTAGGGATGGAGGAGAATTCTGCCACGGACCCCAATGAGGCTGGATTCCAAGAATCCGGCCCCACTGGGGCCCGTGGCGGAATGGAGCATTCACCTCCGCCTCCCCCCGGAATCTGTCCAGGTTGGATCCGTCTCCATGTCGATCGTGCGGAGCCGGCCGCCTGCTCCACATCACTGGCAAATGTCGATATGGCCAGCAGCCATTGCCATGCCGTATCGCTGTCCTAAGTAAGTCACTGGACACAAATGGCGTAGTGGGCGCCATATGCGGCTGTAAAGCTGGTAGATTAGCCTAAATGCAGCCATAAATGGCTGCATTTAGGCTAATCGACCAGCTTTACAGCTGCAAATGGCGCCCACTATGCCATTTGTGGCTGGAGACTGAATTACTGCAATATGGCACGGCAATGGCTGCTGGCCATATCGACATTTGCCAGCGATGTGGTGCTGGTGGCCGGCTCCACAGAATCAACGCAGAGTGGAGCCGGCCTGGATGGATTCCAGGGGGAGGGATGGATCGCTTCCCCCCGCTGGTGGATTCCCACACAGAACGACAGGTAGGGAATCTGCCCATCCCTATCTGTGACTAGAGCTTCATTCAATCCAGGGCTGTTTTGCAGGTTTACCAGCTGGGCAGAGAAAGCCTACAGACACACAGTGCTACTGTATGCTCTATCCAAACCTTTCAGTGAACTCATGAAAGTTGGGACTCCAATCTGCACACACACACTGAGGATGCTTCCAAACAAGGCTTTTATCTGCAATCACCCAGCCTCAAACACAGAATTTTAAAGGGGGTGGGTGGGATCCAGACAGAACTGTCTTCCATTTGTAAACCTTCTGTGTTTTCTCAATGCTTCTTACCAGAAATAAAATTTGCTAAGGAGGAAAAGACAGGGTGGAGAACCTTAGGCGTGGGTGCCAAATCCAGTCCTCCTGGGGTCCCAATCCATCCCTCCAGGGTTCCTCAGAATGTGGTGGTTTAATTTGATGGTTTTAGGGATGTATGAACCCACCCCTGTCTGGGTTCTTCAGGCCCCGCCCAGGCCCTACTCTGCTCCCCGCTCCCTGGACCACGCTCGAGTGTGGGCTGCTTGCCATGCTTGGCAAGCAGCCCACACTCACCCCAGTGGCCTTGTCAAGCTCCACAGTCACCATTCTTTGAAAAACAAAATGCCGATCGCAAAATGCACATATTTCAGATCTGGAAGTTCAGGGAGCCTGGTAGGCTAGCAGTGATTACATAAGTAAAAAAGCACCACAAACATAAATTCTAAAACACTTTGAGAATGAGGTAGAACAATAGACGCCTCTTTCACTGCGGAATGCAACTTACAGGAAAATAGAGGACCGATTTTAGCACGGCGCTAGCCCCACCTCTTCCCTGGAACTTGACACTACACCACCCCCCTAACAGCTGCATTATAGAGGATTAGGGGTGTACGAAACCCCGCTTACCTGGCTCCGCTGGGGTCCGCAGGTGGGGGGAGGCGATCCGTTCCTCCCCCCGGAATCCTCGACGGGGGGGAGGCGATCTGTTCCTCCCCCCTGGAATCCTCGACAGGGGGGGAGGCAATCCGTTCCTTCCCCCCGGAATCCTGCCCGGCCAGCTCCGGTCTGCGGCCAGTCCGCGGAGCCGCCAGCTGGGCCAACCCGCAGCGGGGCCTCCAGCCGCTGCCGGGCTGCTGTGGACGGCAAATGACATCCTGCGTAGGGGATGCCATTTGCGTCCCTACGCCGGCCCATGATAGGTTACGTATATATTTACATAGCCTATCACGACTAAAGCAGGGACGCAAATGGCGTCCCCTATGCCATTTGCATTCCCACTTTAGCCGTGATAGGCTACATAAATATTTACATAGCCTATCACGGGCCAGCGTAGGGACGCAAATGGCGGCCGCTACGACGGCCACCATTTGCGGCTGCAGCAGCCCGGCAGCGGCCAGAGCCTCCACCGTTGCTGCCACTCCCACATCATCTGCCGCCAGAGCTGCCGCCACTGCTGGAGCCGCAGCCAGGCAGGCTCCGTTTCCCAGGGCTTTTGCGGGGTGGTGGGGTGGGTTGCTCCATTCCGCCATGGATTCCAGGGGCCGAATTCACTGGAATTCGGCCTCCCTGGGATCCGTGGCGGAATTCTCTAACATCCCTATAGAGGATACAACACAGTTGATGTTGTTTCAACACAAGAAAACCCTTATGATAAAAGAAGCTGTGAGACAATTCCTGCCAATGGCGAGCCCTACCTGTGAAAGCTGTGGAGAATTTCTCCTCCCTTGGAGAAATTGTCCCCACAATTTCTCTGCCTACAAATAAGGTGGAGAATTTGAAGAGGCCATTTGCACACAGCTCCAGTTCTCTCCTTACCGCCTGTTTGCTTACCCTCTCCCGCTGTCACGTTTCCCTTGGGCCCCCTCTTTGCTGATGCACTCACGTACGCAAATAGAGAGGCTTCAGTCTCAGGCCTTTAATTGATTATCAACAGGTTCATTACAGATGCAAATCCTCGAAGACTCTCAGGCTACAAAAGAATGCCTCCAGGGGATTCAAATGGGAACACCGACCTTGCCTACAGTTTGTAGGGATGCACGAAAGTCACTTACCTGGTCTCGCAGCTTGCTTCGCGGTGGAGGGGAGGCGCTTCGCTGCTCCCCCCGAAGTTCAGAACGCTATTTGCGTTGTCTTTATTTTCGCCGTAGTCTACGTAAATCTTTACGTAGACTACAGGGACCAAATAAGGAATGCGAATGGCGGCTCCCTATGGGGGCCGCCATTAGCCGTACGCGCTTTTTTTTTTCTTTCAAAGTCACCCGTGATAGGCTACGTGACGATTAATGTAGCCTATCACGGGTGACTTTGCAAATCTAGCCGTGATAGGCTACGTTAATCGTTACGTAGCCTATCACAGGGGCGTTTTTTTTTTTTCTTATAATGGCGGCGGCAGCCGGTCGAAAGACCAGCTGCCGCCCCCGCCCCTGACGAAGACCTGCCGAACCGCCGCCGGAACCCGCGGGACATTTGTGAAATTCGCGGGAGGGACATTCGTGAAAGGTAAGTCCCATCCCGGGGGGGGGGCGGGGGGGCGGAGAATTTCTCCCTGAACAACCTTCGGAGGACCGAATGCGTTGGCACTCGGCCCCCCGAAGTTTCGGGGAGAAATTCTCCCCCATCCCTAGTTTGAAGTGAGGCTTGCTGGCTAGACTCACTTAGGGAGGGATGTCCCGCCCTTCCAGTGATGCTTTCCTACGTCGCCTCTCACGCATCACTAACCGGGTTGACTGTCTGAGCTCTGCCCCTGACATTTCCCTCTTAGCTCTGCGCTGTAGTCTAGCATCTCTTAGGTCACAGCCCCCACTCTCCTTTTCCTCCTGGCTTTGCACAGAGGGGGGCAAGGGGGGGGGCTTCAGGCCCAGACATCTGGTAGTAACCTGAGAAGCACACCTACCCATATCTGAACGGGCTTGGGAAAATGCATCCCCCAGATCTGGCTGTTCCTCTTCTGAATCCGAGCTGCTAACTATCTCCCTGCGCGCAGAATCAATCCTGACACCCTCTGGGCCTGATCTTTATCATCACCCAAAGGAAGTGCGCAAGGCAAATGAAGGAAGCCACTCCATGTTCTCACTCAAAAAGTCTAGCTAAATAGGAAGTGACAGAAAGGAAGATGGGAATCAGGGCCAGGAGGCTTTGGCCATTGACAGTGGGGCCCCTGCAGCAGTTCAGACCTTAGCAGGTGCCCAACAATGCCAACTCTTGGTGCTCGCCCTGACAATACTGCATTTCAGACTTGTAAAGAGCTGTTTGTCTGATTACCCGCCATGGCAAATCGCTTCTAGGAGACATAGCAGGACTGTTTAATAAAAAGCTAGGCTTTGGGTGAGATTAGGCCATAAATTACTAATGCAGAGGTGTGTGTGAGCCTGGCAAACTAATAGGCAAAATAACTTGTGGGCATGTAACTTCTGTGGATCTACTTTTCATATTTCAACATGGAGTCTTGCATGTTCTGGATTGGCACTGGCTTCCCATGGTACTGTTCCTCAGTGAACCATCTTGCCAACCCAAATATCCCCCATGCTGTGTAATAGAAGCATCAGTTTCCAATCCCCAAATAGGATTCAGTGGAGTGCGACAGGCATGTTCTGAACCTTATATGGGCAAATGGCTATTTCCAGTTGGTGTCACTTCCAGAAACGTTCACCCCAAATGTTCACTTTTCACATCTCTGCCGCTGTAAATGTGAATCCGACTTGCTGGACCTGTCTGGAATGCCGGAGCTCAGCCATTTGCAGCAATACAGAAAGTAAGTACTAATAAGCCAGCATGCCACTGCAATTCCTGCATCACAAATACATTCCAATAGATGGAATGGTATCTATTCCATACCATTCCTTCATTAATCAATTTAAAAATAATAATCCACATTAAAATTTGTATTTAAATTAATATTTAAGTACCACTCACCTGTGCAATGAAGATGTTTGTTCATTCCTTAAGTCATGTCCAACTCTTCGTGATTCCATGGACCATAGCACACCAGGCCTTCCTGTCCTCCACTCTCTCCCGGAGTGTGCTCAAGTTCATATTCATTGCATTGGTGATGCTGTCTAGCCATCTCATCCGCTGCCGTCCCCTTCTCCTTTTGCCTTCAGTGATCTTTCCCAGCATCAGGGTCTTTTCCAGGGACTTTTCTCTTCGCATTAGGTGGCCAAAATATTTCAGCTTCAGCTTCAGGATCTGTCCTTCCAATGAGCACTCAGGGTTGATTTCCTTTAGGATGGACTGATTTGACCTCCTTGCAGTCCAGGGGACTCGTAAGTCTTCTCCAGCAGCACCACAGTTCGAAAGCATCAATTCTTCGGCGCTCAGCCTTCCTTATAGTCCAGCTCTCACAGCCATACATTACTACTGGGAAAATCATAGCTTTGATTATACAGACCAGCAGGGCGACAATATGCAGCCTTGTCGTACTCCTTTCCCAATTTTGAACCAATCGGTTGTTCCATGTCTGGTTCTTACTGCTGCTTCTTGACCCTCGTACAGGTTTCTCAGGAGACAGGTAAGGTGGTCTGGTACTCCCATGTCTTTCAGAATTTGCCAGAGTTTGTTGTGATCCACACAATCAAAGGCTTTAGCATAGTCAATGAGGCAGAAATAGACGTTTTTCTGGAATTCTCTTGCTTTCTCCATGATCCAACGAATGTTGGCGATTTGATCTCTAGTTCCTCTGCCTCTTCGAAACCCAGCTTGTACTTCCAGTAGTTCTCAGTTCACATACTGCTGAAGCCTAGCTTGCAGGATTTTGAGCATAACCTTGCTGGCATGTGAAATGAGTGCAATTGTGCGGTAGTTTGAGCACTCTTTGGCATTGCCCTTCTTTGGAATTGGAATGTAAACTGACCTTTTCCAGTCTTGTGGCCACTGTTGAGTGTTCCAAATTTGTTGGCATATTGAGTGCAGCACTTTAACAGCATCATCTTTTAGGATTTTAAATAGCTCAGCTAGAATACTGTCATCTCCATTAGCTTTGTTGTTAGTAATGCTTCCTAAGGCCCACTTGACTTCACTCTCTAGGATGTCCAGCTCAAGTTCAGTGAGGGCACTATCATGGCTAACAGGGACATCAAGATCTTTCCTGGATAGTTCTTCTGTGTATTCTTGCCACCTCTTCTTAATCTCATCTGCTTCTGTTAGGTCCCTGCCTTCTTTGTTCTTTATCATGCCCGTCTTTGCACAAAATGTTCCCTTGAGATCTCCGATTTTCTTGAAAAGATCTCTAGTCTTTCCCATTCTCTTGTTTTCCTTGATTTCTTTGCATTGTTCATTTAAGAAGGCCTTCTTGTCTCTCCTTGCTATTCTCTGGAACTCTGCATTCAGTTGGATATATCTTCCCCTATCTCCCTTGCTTTTCGCTTCCCTTCTTTCCTCAGCGACTTGTAAAGCCTCATCAGACAGCCACTTGGCTTTCTTGCATTTCTTTTTCTTTGGGATGGATTGAGTTGCTGCCTCCTGAACAATGTTACGGACCTCCGTCCATAGTTCCTCAGGCACTCTGTCTATCAGGTCTAATCCCTGAAATCTATTCCTCACCTCCACTGTATATTCATCAGGGATATGATTTAGGTCATACCTGAATGGTTTAGTGGTTTTCCCTACCTTCTTCAATTTAAGCTGAAATTTTGCAACAAGAAGCTCATGATCTGAGCCACAGTCAGCTCCAGGTCTTGTTTTGACTGACTGTATAGAGCTTCTCCATCTTTGGCTGCAAAGGACATAATCAATCTGATTTCGATATTGACCATCTGGTGATGTCCATGTGTGGCGTCACCTCTTGTGCTGTTGGAAAAGAGTGTTTGCTATGATCAGCGTGTTCTCTTGGCAAAACTCTATTAGCCTTTGTCCTGCTTCATTTTGTACACCAAGGCCATGCTTGCCTGTTATCTCGGTGATTTCTTGACTTCCTATTTTAGCATTCCAATCCCCTGTGATGAAGATTACATCTTTTTTTGGTGTTAGTTCTAGAAGGTGTTGTAGGTCTTCATAGAACCGATCAACCTCAGCTTCTTCGGCATCAGTGGTTGGGGCATAGACTTGAATTATTGTGTTGTTGAATGGTTTGCCTTGGATTTGTACTGAGATCATTCTGTTGTTTTTGAGATTGTACCCCAGTACTGCTTTTCCCACCCTTTTGTTGACGATGAGTGCTACTCCATTTCTTCTAAGGGATTCTTGCCCACAGTAGTAGATATAATGATCACCTGAATTAAATTCGCCCATGCTTGTCCATTTTAGTTCGCTGATTCCCAAGATGTCGATGTTCAATCTTGCCATCTCATGTTTGACCACCTCCAGCTTACCTTGATTCATTGATCTTACATTCCAGGTTCCTAAACAATATTGTTCTTTACAGCATCGGATTTTCTTTTCACCACCAGACACATGCACAGCTGAGTGTCCTTTCGCCTTTGGCCCAGCCGCTTCACTCTTTCTGGCGCTATTTGGAAATTCCCTCTGCTCTTCCCCAGACAACTTTTGGACACCTTCCAACCTGAGGGGCTCATCTTCTGGCGTCATATCTTTTAGCCTTGTGACACGTTGCATGGGGTTTTCTTGGCAAGAATACTGGAGTGGGTTGCCATTTCCTTCTCCAGCGGACCACATTTTGTCAGAACTCTCTGCCATGACCTGTCTGTCTTGGGTGGCCCTGCATGGCATAGCTTATGGCTTCACGGAGTTACGCAAGCCCCTTCGCCACAACAAGGCAGTGATTACAAACTCTCATTTTTCACATTCACACTCTTTGTTTTTCTACAAACGCACACACACAGCTTTAGGTGTGCATAGAAAATATTTAACAGATGTAAGTTATAAAACCTGCCCTTAAAAAGCACCGGCAAAATATGCAATCCACTTTTAATTATCAATAGTACTGTGTGAGACACCTCTAAGTGTACCAGCTTTTGAAGCAAGTAACTGCTGGAATGATCAAAGAGAGAGCAGCTGTATTTCTCTGTCACTGTAGCCCTGGGTACAAATCTGAAATCTTTTGCATCAAGCATGTCCCAACTAAAAGCAAGCTGCAATCCTAAACACACCTGGGAGTAAGCCCCTTTAAATTCAGGGGACCATACTTCTGAGTAGACCAGTGGTGTAGCTGAAGATGAGCACTGGGGAACTGAGCTCCAGGATTTTTTCCAGAACAGGAGTGATGACATCATCACTAGGACACTGACAGATCCTCTTTGCTCTGGCAAGTGAATGAGAAAATAATGAGGCTTTCAAATTTTACTATTGTTTGTGACAGACTACCATAGAAGTATTAAGTCTCTGCTTGATTATTTTCCTCATGTTCTGAGTTCCTCTGTGGCATAGAGGAGAATGAGGGAAATGATGATGCATTGCAGAGGCTGGATACTTCTTTTCTTTGATGGAGTTCCTAGCAGTTTAAATGGTAACCCCTCTTTGCAAGGTTGCGTGGGGGTTTTTTAATTAAAAGCTGAAGGTTGCACTTCAGCTGGCTGATGATCTTTTGTTAACATTCAAGATGTTTTACAGGTTGAGCCAATGCAGTCAAAAGCACTGCTCCCTTACTGACCTTACTCTCAGGTAACTGCATAAGGCCTATAAACGTAATGGTGAGATTTCTTTTTTAGTGGTTCATTTGTTTTGGATATCTGATTATGATGGAGTCTTTTAACCAGAGAATTAGATCCTTTGAGTGCAAAGAAAGCATAACTATGGGGGTTTTCATGATGAATGCCTGCACTTCAAAATGTTCTACACTGGAGTAGGCATGTATTACACTCTAACGTTACAATCCTATACTTTTTTACTCTGACGTAAGTCCCACTGTAATCAATGGGTCCTAGAAAGTGTGCTTAGGATTGCTGTCTTAGAGTGTAATCCTTACCACACATATCTGGGAGTAAGCTCACTGTATGTAGTAGGGCTTCTTTCAGAGAAAAGATGCATAGGATTGCACCATAGCACTTCCTTTATTCCATCTTAAGACTATTTGTGATAGGGCTATTTGTTTGTTGTTTTCTGAATATCCAATTGGATGGGGAGTTTTGATACATTCTTATAGTGGTGTACTGGTAAACTTGAAGTGTGAGAGCTTGTCATGACAGCCCACATAGCCACGCCCCTACAAAGACACCCCCCACCCCTAGCATCAAACCAAAGCTGCTGGCCTAAACTGACTTCCAAATAATAAAGACAGGAAAATCTGAACCACACTGGTTGTAGTTACAAGAACTGTCCCCTTCTTTCCTTTCTCTGTAGCATGTGCATGGCTTGGCTTACTTACTTGAGTTGTCTCCGACTATTTGTTCCATAGACAGGCTCTTTTTGTGTGCGGTGCACTCAATCTCTGCTTGGAAGTAGAGCGTGCAGCTTGCTTGATGGATGAGCCTGCCTTTAAGAAGACAGTCTAACAGGCCTTTTCGTGCCTGGAGCAATTGCTCCAATTGGGCCATTATAATGTGCACTTGATGCAAAGGACTGACAACAAATACTGCTCTGGCAGATGGTGTCATTACTCCTGCTCTGGAAAAAATGGCCAGTGGTGCATTTTCTGCCCCCCCCCCCATCACTACACCACTGAACTCAAAAGTCTGCTTAGTTCTCTGTGGCTTTTTAGTTGTTCCTAATAAAGGCATTTTGCTATTGCAACTTTTGATTCCCCCAGCCCACCTGACCGGAGGGTTTTGTTAGCTTTTATCAGATCCTTCACTGATGCAAAGCAAGGGAGACCCCAGCAGGTGGTGCTGTGCACAAGCCTATGGAACCCTGAGCTCAGCTGTAGTGGCTGCCACTGCCAGATGTCCCCCCCCCCCCCGTGTCTGCCTTAGCATGTTTGTCAATGCATGATCATGTGGGAATACATTCTATGGGGTGGGGTCAGGAGCACACCTCGGTGCCTGATTTCTGCCTGGATACTTATTTATGCAAAGGCCAAGAAGATCTGACCGCTTTTTCCAAACATCTCTGCCGCTGTAAATGTGAATCCGACTTGCTGGACCTGTTTGGAATGCTGGAGCTCAGCCATTCGCTGCAATACAGAAAGTAAGTACTAATAAGCCAGCATGCCTCTGGACATTTGCAGACTGCAATTCCTGCATCACAAATGGCATTTCTGTCTTTTTCTAACGGTCCTGCTCCTGTGCCTTTAACCCATGTCTTGACACACACAGTTGAAGCTTTACCTGGTGGGAAGATGGGGAAAAACCTCAGCAGATCCATTTCCATTTATCTGCAGCTTGCTCTTAAAAGCACAGGGTCAAGGATGCTTTTTAGAAAAAACAACAACAACAGCCACACCAAACCTCCGATTTTGACTTATAGGGTCTCAAAAAGAGTTTTAATAATCACCCAGTGAAGTGGACAGAAGAGGTGGGCAGAAAGTAGATCTCCAGATGTTTTGAAGTTCAGCTCCCAGAAGCCCCTGTCAGCATGGCAGTCAGGAATACTGGGAGTTGAAGTCCAAAACATTTGGAGATCTACGTCTTTCCCACCCATGACGTAGGACAGCCTCCCCAAAACTGGGGCCTTCCAGATGTTTTAGACTGCAGCAAAACACCTGCAGTCTATGGCCATGTTGGCTGGGCCCCGGATGGGGAAGGTTGATACAGCAGGTTATCTCCAGGTTACTAAGAGGCTTGGTTTCTTAGCCCAGCAAGGCCTGAGAAAACAAAGGCCTGAAAGAACAAAGAAGATACAGAAATTTCTCCTCCTGCCAGTGCCCAGACATCTATGCTGCTGGTTCAGTAGTGCCTTAGAGCTGCCAGGTTATGACCTGGAGATCCCACCATCAGCTTTAAATCTGCCACTGAATTGGGAGACGAGGTGGCCACGGCTTCTTCTGCATGCCACTGCCACGATCTTTTCCCTGCCCCCCTCCTCACCTGTGGTAGTGAGCAGGAGCCCAGGCATGCCTTGCAGAAGGTCAGATGAAGAGACAGATGACTGGGCCCTGGAGGTTTCCGGCAACAGACAGGAGAAGCCAAAAGATGGAATTACTGTGTTGCATCTGGCAACTGTGACAACTTAGATACCAAGGATCTGAATCAACGTTGGTTCCAGATTTTGAGGGGTCCCCAGGCAAGATGCCCTCAGTGGGCCCCCTTCTCCATCCCACCGTTGCCCACTCTCTGTCTATCTCTGGGCCCAAACCTCAATGCCATCCAGAGTGAAAGGGCAGGAGAGTGAGCAGGCAGGGCTGCTGGCTCCTTCTCCTGATCCCTGGGGCTCCCTCACTTGCTGACTCTCCTCTGGGACCAGAGGCAGAGAGAGGATGAACTGGAGGAAATGGCAATGAGGAACAGCAGTGGGGTCTGGGGTCAGGAGCAGCCCACCTGTCAGGAATTAGTCTGAGCATGTGGAGATGTCCGGCACCTCAGATTCGGAATCAGAATGAGAATAGCAAGAACAGAGGGAGGCACCCTCCCTAGTGAGCCCAGATACAGTGAGACTTTCTTCCCAAGACTTTGACACACAGATGGCCCAGCCTGAATAGCTCCCCCATTCCTCCACAGTGAGAACTCAAGTTTCGGGGGGAGAGGAGGAGGAGGAGGAGGGGCATGACTTGAGAGATGCTAGGGTCCATCGCAGAGCAAAGCCAGAAAAGTTAGGGGCAGGGCTCAGATGCTCCACTACGTTGGCCACACCCAACATAGTAGGGAACCACCCTAAGGGAGGGGCATCCCTGAGAAGCAAGTCTGGCCAAGAAGGTCATGCCCAGTGCTGGCACCTTCTCTAACTTCCGTATCCTCTATTGATATTCGTAGATGTGTGGATTAGCTGGTCCTATGCAGTCTGAGAGTTTCCTAGAATCTGCATTTGTAAAGAAGCTAGGCATTTACTAATAAAATAGTGTTGGCCTGAAGCTTTGTTTCCTGGAGTGTGTTGATTGCAAAGGGAGGAGATGAAGGAACGTGACACCACCAGGTGAAGCATGAGCCTTGGCAGAAGAGGTGCCCGAAGCTGCCCACCCCTAATGTCAACCTGGACCTGAATTCTGATCTGACAGTGGCCTGCAATGTGCAGAAGAAGGGGGCTGCTGTACCAGTACCCCTCTCAGGCCTCACTCACACTAAGGATGTATGACTTGTTTCAGTTTTTCACCAGCATTTACCCTGTTTGCACCTCCTAAAACCAAACACAGATCCAAATACAAGCTGTGGTCAAAATCCATACAATTCTGAGCTTGTGATAAGATGTACACCACAAAAACAAACATGTCTGGAAAATGCGCATGATAAAAAATGCACATGAAAAAATGTGTACATTTCAAATTTGTGCACCAACATGCTTTAATCCATGGGAGAAAGACACATAATTTTAAAAAATGCACACAACTGATGTATACACATTTGCACACATTTTTGTGCAAAAAGAAAAAAAAACCCTCATCTGATATAGAGACGAATCGGAACAAACTTCGAGGTGGGAACTGGAGAAAGTCCAAGGCCTTGAGTTTTACTGATTCACACACCCCTAGTTCACACATGCATATGCATTACTAGGTGATTCTCTGATGAATCTTGTGTGAACTGCCTCTGTTGGAAAGTATTGTTTCATAGGTGATGTGAGGTGACAGTAACTTTGGGTCTGAATTCATCCTGCTTCTGCATTTCAGTTAGGGATGGCAGAGAATTCTGCCACGGATCACGGTGAGGCCGAATGCCAATGCATTTGGCCCCCCGAACTCCGTGGCGGAATGGCCTGCCACCTCCCCGCCCCCCCACGGATCCCCCCTGGGACAAGACTCGCCTGGGGCGGATCTTCCGGGTGGCGGCAGCTCCGGTGGTGGCTCCGGCAGCAGCTTCGGCGGCGGCCGGTCTTCCGACCAGCTGCCACCACCGCCATTTTCACTCTGGTTAAAGAAAGAAAGAAAGAAAGAAAGAAAGAAAGAAAGAAAGAAAGAAAGAGACATGATAGGCTATGTAAATCTTTATGTAGCCTATCATGGCTGGGTGGGTTAAAAAAAAACAACAACCGCGTACGCAAATGGCTAAAACATAGGCTAAAACGGGGAATCAGAAAGGGACGCAAATAGCGCCGGCTACGCTATTTGCGTTCCCCTTGATTTTTGCCGTCATAGTCTACGTAAATATTTATGTAGATTAAGAGGGGAAAAATAAGGAACGCAAATGGCGGCGGCCGTAGCCGCCGCCATTTGCGTATGCAGGTTTTTTTTGTTTTTGTTTATCCAGAGCCTTCCGCGGCTGGAAATCCGGCTGTGGACGGCTCTGGCCTGGCCGAGCCTGGCCGGCTGCTCCGTGGAGCTGCCGCGGAGCACAGCCGGCCTCGGAGGATTCTGGGGGGGAGGAACGGAGCACATTCCCCACCGGCGAGGATTCCGGGGGGAGGGACGGAGCGCCCTCCCCATCAACATAATCTGCCAACAGGTAAGTGACTTTCGTACATCCCTAATTTCAGTGTGAATAAACCAGTCCCAGCAGCCAGCTACCTGAAGTTTTCTATTCCAGTTTTCCAGTGCTTCAATTTGTCTTCCTTGTAGCTGCTCTAGGGGGAATATCACTCTCTGGGGAAAAGGGGAAACAGTTTTATCTGATGGCTACTAAGTTCTAATAGTGGTTCTTTCCCCTCTTTTTTTATTTGATCATTTATTCATGAAGGCATTAAAGCTGATGTATGACTCGCTCGGGATCCCCTCCTCCATTCCCCAAACAAAATCAAATACACGTCACTGGCAAATTTATTAGCCCTCTGTGAAGTCCCCAGAATTAGCCTCAGGGGAGCTGTTGCCACCGCATGCATTTGACTGGCTCCTAATACAATAGTAAACTGGAAATCTATGTTGGTCTGGTTTTTCCTCAGAGACAGACAAGCAGACGGGCAGTTTTTAGGGTAAAAGATTTGAGTGAGTAGATATTGAGCATTGCAGTGCCCCTTTATTAGCTGTGCTATGGTAACGCCTACCCACTCACTACAGCTGACTTTAACTGGAAGTCCCTTGACTCATTTTGGTCATGAATCAGGCTGTTTTACACCCCCGTCCCTACACACCACATGTGGCCATCAACTTAGGAACTTGGGGAGGAATATAGGAAGCTGCCTTATGCTGAGTCAGACCGTTGGACGGTTCATCAGACTGATGGGCAGCTAGAGATGGAAAAGAAATTTATTCATTTCGGATTTTAATGCGAACTTAGCTGATTTTGCAGTTTTGAACCTCTATGGAAACCAAAATTCAGTTATCCTTCAAAATTCACACTTACCTGAATTTTGCAATGGAATTCTCCAATCAAAAAATGCATATGGAAACGCATATGTTGAGGGAAATAACATTCAAAAATACATTTCATTTGGAAAATTGCTTGTAAAGAAGGTGTATATTAGGGAAAAGTGTGCACAAAAGTGTACGTATTAGTAGAAATGTGAACAAAGTGCTTATGAATTTTCATGCAAACTTAAAAAAAAAAAAAGATTCTCAAAGTTCATGACAAACCAAACTTCACTCTAAAGAAATTCCCCAAGTTCGAGATGAACCGAACATAAGATTGTGAATAGCTGAAGTTGCTTTAGATATATGTTCTTGTATATTGTTCTGTTCATGTTTTTTTTTTAATGGAATTGGCTTTTAAAATCTGTATATTGTATTTTTAAATGTTTTAATCTTTGTAAACCGCCCAGATAACTTTGGCTTTGGGGCAGTATAGAAATTAAATAAATAAATAAAACGAGAAGCGGAGAGAAACTGAAATTGACGGATTTATCCATCCCTCCTGGCTGCAGCTCTCCTGGCGTTCAGACAGGAGTTTTTCCCCAGCCTTACCTGGAGACACACTGGAGATTGAACCTGGAACCTTCTGGAGAAAAAACAGGTGCTCTGCCATGGAGCTATGATGACCCTTCCTAAAAGGTTCCACAGGTAGCACAGGCAGCTGGAATCTGTGGCACACCTGGACTGGGAGGTGGAGAGAAGAGTCTATTGACCTGACTACGCATTCAGCGGCTGTCCCCAGACTGGTTCCCTCCACCTGTGTTGGACTGCAACCCCCATAATCCCCAGCTGGCATGGCGATTGGGGCGATGGGATTTGTAATCCAACACAGCTGCAGGGTGCCAGGTTGGGGAAGGCTAGCCTAGTCAAGACTGCCTGCCTTGTGCCTCCGGCCAACAACTCCCCCCCAACAACTCAATAGATTGGAAGCAAACCAGCCTCCAGGTACATGGAGCTGTCAAACTATAGTAGCGAGAACTAAAGTGATGCTATCTGATACAGTTAGGGTTGCCAGGTCTCTGGGTTTGCCCCAACATTTCAAGGCTTCAGCCTCCCTCTCATGACCAAAGTAAACATGATAGAGCAACAATCCACATCTCTGCCCCATTCACGTATCAAGAAGGGTGGGTGGGTGGCCTATCCTTTACATGAAAAAGATATGGGCAGGGGGAGAGATGACTTTCTGCCCCCTCCCACACTGTCCCTTGGTGTGCTCTGTGGCTTGAAGTACTTTTATCCTAGCCCAGCCCAGTTCTCATAGGGGAATTGAACCAGGCTGGTTCTTTTCTTCTTTAAGTCCATGTGCTGGCTGGGGAATGCTGGGAGTTGTAGGACCTTTTTCTGTCTAAACATGCATAGAATTGTGCCCTAAGTAACTGACTTAGGGGTGGTCTGAAACAGCCAGTCCTGGAATATAGCATCCGGTAGCACAATTCTGCTCTCCGTGCGCCTTTTTTCCTTGTAAAAACACAGAGATTTTTGATGGTGGTGAGATTTTGGTAGCTGCAGCAGCAAGGGAACACAGCAGGGCCCACAAGAAAAGCCGTGGTGGCATGCAGATGGCCCGGCCCACAAACTGTGTGTTGCCCACCCCTGGTCTACCTGAAGCTCTGTCACTTAGGGCTGGTCTCCTGTAGACCAGGACTGGGCAACTTGTGGCCCTCCAGGTGTCAGTGGACTGCAACTTCCATCAGCCCTAGCCAGCTTAGCCAATGGTGAGGGATGATGGGAACTGCAGTCCAACAACACAAGTGGTCCGCCCCTGCCACAGACAAACAAGTTTGTAATAATGTTGCGGGATAGTAATTTCTGTGGATCTACTTCCAAGCTTGCATTAAATATCCCAATAAAATGGGAGAATCAGGGCCCATGGCTTCTCTGAGTGACACACAGTGGAGGCTGGTAGCTCTGATTTTGGTGGGGCCGTGTATCCATGCTGGGTTTCAGTCAGAACCAACCTGAACTCTAAAGGGGATATCCAAAGTGCTGAACCCTATCCCCCAAATGGGTTCAGCACCTTGGATAGCTCCTTTAGAGTCCTGGCTGGTTGTGACTGAAACCCAGCATGGATTCACAGCCCCACTGAAATCCAAGCCACCCGCCTCCACTGGTGGCACACCTGGGGGTGTCTCCATGAGCAATGTACTCTGAGCTGGCTGCATTTGGAGTTTGTTGGGGATACATGACATCACGGCCATCCAGCAGCCACCCCGAAGCTTATCATGGAAAACCCGGATTTCCTGAGACTTCTTAAAGTCCAATTCTTTTCCTTAGGTCAGGTTCTCAGTGATATAGTTGCTGTGTGCCTCAACCCCTGCACTGACCTCGGGTATGCTAGCCCTGCCCAGGGATGTGCCTTTCACTGTGACCCCAGTCAAGGGGTGTTTCCCCTCCCTGTGTTTCCCAGCACAAACCAATTTGTGTCTACTCAGAAGTAACTCCCACTGTGGTCAATGAGGCCTGTCCCCTGAATGCGCACACCAGCATTTGCAGAGATCCCTCTCAATTGAAATAGTAGATTTTAAAGCACTACTTCCCTAAAGGCTGTAAATCGCTTTCCCAAAGCTGCGATTCTCTGTTGTTTGGTTTATTGCCCTTCGGAAGTAACTACTTCCACCTTCGATCACTGGATCCTGAACAGCATCAGGTTAGAAAAGGGGCTGGTTTCCCATCCCTTTGTTTCCCCTTTGTCTTTCCCAGCACAGACATATGTGTTTGTACTCGAATTAACTTCCATTGTGGTCAATGAGGCTTGTCCTTGAAATGCACACTCAGTTACAAGATTCCCATGCATCGAAATAACGCATTTAGGAGCCTTAATGTTGAAGCTTTGGAGCTTCGATTGATCGCATCATCGGCTGATCAGGGCAGAAAGAACATGGTGTTCCTTTAGTGATGGTTCTTTAAGGGAGTAAATAATCTGGGGAGGGGGAGAGAGAGAGAGAAAGAGAGAGAGAGAGAAGGAGAGTGATTAATGTAGCGACACATGAGGAAACCTCTTGCGATTTTATCAAAGGTGGAAAGGGGGGAGAGCCTCTCTTATTGGTTGAGCAGCCCCTGCCCATCAGGTGACGTTCACTCCAACCCCCCTTACCCTTCTCAGAAGTATGTTCTATGAAGCGACTTTTACTGGTGCTATACACTTGCTCGTGGAGCCCTGTGTGGAGCAAAGCCAGCTCCTTGAAAAATCAGAGTAAGCCACGATTGGCTTCTCCTTCCATCTCCTTCTGTTGTCGTGGAGAAACCCCTCTGGAGTCCTGCTTGCTGCAGAAAACTATGCCGTGGGGCGTACAAAAGGAATGGTCAGGAGAACAAAAGGACACAATTAGATGCGATAACAGCAGGACGGAGTCTGGATCCTCCTGGTTCCCCAAAACAAAAACAAACCCCAGTAAAATGGTTCTATCCTTCACTATTCACAAAGAACAAAACAAAATAGGTTAATTCTGTGTATAAAAATATATAGAACGGTTAATATAAAAACTGGTATTTCACACAAAGTTTAAAGCAATAGATTAGCAGTCCAACAGTACATCACATGCACAGAGTTGCAGCACTGACTTCCAAATCAGAAAAGGCTGTGCAATCATACAATGCCTTGGTCCTAAACGCGTTTCAGCCAAACCGCTTGCTGCAGCAAACTATGCAGTGGGGTGTACAAAAGGAATGGTCAGGAGAAGCCACAGTACCAAAGGGCAAAATTAGATGTGATTACAGCAGGACCGAGTGTGGCTCTTAATGATTCCCTACAAAACATGGGGATTCGAGGTAGGGTGGTGGTGGGGAGAAAGGTGTATTTTAGAATAAATTAGCAAGTGAAACCTAAACCCTCTCTTCACCTGTACTTTTCCACCCAAAACACCATTCTTTGTTAGTTATCCCCCCTTTAACTGGAGTTAAATCCAGGCTCAGGGACTCGCTGGGAGAACACAGTTTTTCAAAAGTGATGGGGTATTTTTTAGCTCTTCCTATCCCCAAGCTGCATTCTATGGGGATTCTGTGGTAGGCATTATTCCCCTCATGCATCTGCTGCCATCATGCCCACTTTTGGCTTCAAGTTTCCTTCTTCATGAGGAATCCATAACCTCAATGGGATCAGTGGCTACAGCCTCGGGTTGGGGGGGGGGATGACTCCAAAATAGCCTATGGTCCCTGAGGCACTTTCCCAGGGACCAAAGGATTGCTCTCTTGGGGAACAATCCTATACATTTTTAGACAGGAAAAAAGTTATCCACAGCTCGCTGGGAAATACTGGGATTTGTAGGACTTTTGTTCTGTCTAAACATGCATAGGATTGTGCCCTTAATGGATTATGATGTTATTTTTTTTATTACCGTGTGTGTGTATGTGTGTGTGTTTATGGGCTTTTCTGCCTCAGTTGCCAAAATAACCCAGCTAACTTTGGATACAAAATGCATCTTTGTCTTTGGAGTGGGGAGGGCGGGGGTCCAGTTAGTGTTCCACCTCTGAAAGCAAAATGTCTTGAGCCAGTCCTGAAGTGGGCTGTTGCCAAATGCAGGATGTCCCTCGCAGCCATGACATCCTTGATAGGATGACTTGATAGGATGACTTGATAGGATGACTTGAGAGGAGGCATGGAGAATTCTCCTCCCCACTGCTTTTGCACCCAGAGAGTGTATCTTCCCGGTGACAGTGGGCGCCTCCTTTTTCGGTCGCCACTCACTGCCAAACCATCAGCCAGCATCCCTTTATTTCTCAACCTTTGACACCAATTTCACAGCAAGCTGGTTCCATCATTCCAGGCCTTTCTGTGCCTGTTAATCATCCCTCTCCCCTCCCCACACCTCACTGTTGGTTGTCTTGGGCCAGGCCGCCTGGGTCGCCGGGGAGACACCCAAACCCTCCCTGCCTATCTTAGCTATCTGCATTCACAGCCTTTATCGGTCTGTGTCTCTTTCCGCCATCACTGACAATGACAATACGCAGAGCTATCAATTAGTTAGAAAAGATAAAGGGAAGGGGAGAGAGTGTTAGATTAGATACGATTAGATTAGAATAGGTTCGTTAGATTAGGAGACTCAGACAGATAGATAGATAGATAGATAGATAGATAGATAGATAGATAGATAGATCAGGCCTGGCCAAATATAGTTTGGGCCCTGAGGCAGAAAACCATAAGGACAACCTGATATCCTTAAACACAATTGTTCACCTGAGGTATGGAATGAATGGGAGCCATTTTTATGCAACTTGCATTCATTTTAATGGTGCCTGTGCAGGAGAACGTCCTGCTGGATTGTGGGGTAGAACTAGTTATCTGTCACAGAAAAGCACAATGGTGCCCAAATTTGTCTGCCTGAGGCAGCCATCTTACCTTGCCTCATAGCAGGGGTGCCTTTGGATAGGCCTTGAAGAATTCACCTGGACCCACCTGCTGGGAATGGGAGGGGCACTTTTGGCAGAAAGCCCCACTCCAAATGTATGGTGCAGTCCCATCAAGCTCTAGTGTGGGTAGAGCTAAAATTAGGCCCAAGGCTTAGGGTCAAATTAGACTTGATGA
Source organism: Heloderma suspectum (assembly GCF_057233095.1). Taxonomy (NCBI): domain Eukaryota; kingdom Metazoa; phylum Chordata; class Lepidosauria; order Squamata; family Helodermatidae; genus Heloderma; species Heloderma suspectum. Next base: position 15,947,047 of record NC_139467.1, read on the forward strand.
TAACAGCCATTTTGTTTGTTGATGTGTCTGCCCTGTTTATGTTTAAACTGTATGGTGTGTGTGTGGGGGGGGCGGGAGTCCAATTTTAACATCCATAAAGGTGCATAGATGAAAGAAGCTGAATCTTCTCCTCTTCCTTGCCTTATCTCCTCTCAGTTTGTTACCATAGGGACTTTTCTACTAGCTTGGGTCACTTCTAGTGTCACAGCAGTCCTGGCGGGGAAAAGAGTTTGGGCTCATTGGAAGGACAGATACTGAAGCTGAAGCTCAAATATTTTGGCCACCTAATGCAGAGAGAAAAGTCACTGGAAAAGACCCTGATGCTGGGAAAGACTGAAGGCAAAAGGAGAAGGGGACGGCAGAGGATGAGATGGCTAGATAGCATCACCGATGCGATGAATATGAACTTGAGCACACTCCGAGAGAGAGCGGAGGACAGGAAGGCCTGGCGTGCTATGGTCCATGAGGTCACGAAGAGTTGGACACAACTTAACGACTGAACAACAACAATGGTGAGAAGCTATGTGCCCCCTTTCATGATAAAAATAGACACCCCCCCTTTATACATGAACAACAGATATGGATGCCTCTGCCACATCTTGTTTGGCCCTTACATTCAGACAGGGCTCAGTTCAGTTTTGAACACCATTGGGCTTCAGCCTTTGGGGTGCTAGTAGGAAATACATTGCCTCAAAAGAGGAGACCAGCTTGCATAACATTGACGTATGCAAAGTGATATGTCAAGCTGCACATTTAGAAATAACTCTTATTTAAATAGAAATACAAGACAGCTCACCATAATGGAGAACACTGATGAGGTGCCCTGTGTGCCTGCTCAGTTTCCTGTCCAAATGCCTAATATTGATGGACCCCTCCAAGGCCCCTGCTGCTCTCACTCCTTATGGTCCTTTGACTTTAAAACATACTTGGACTGGACAGCCCATCAAACAGAGCTGGGGTGGGCAGAAGGTAGATCTCCAGATGTTTGGGACTTCAGTTCCCAGAAGCCCCTGCCAACATGGCCAATGGTCAGGAATGCAGAGTGTTGAAGTCCAAAACTTTCTGCCTACCCCCGAAATAGAGGACACCTTCAAATAGAACACTGTCCTCTGCCAGTCCTGCAAAACAGATGGCTGTCCTCTGAAAAGTAGGACACCTGGTCACTAGCACCCTTTGCCCATGTACAGAGTGGGTTTCAGGGTAATTGTAACCAGACCCTGCTGACTAGGAAGTAGGTAACTTTTGGGTCAGGGCATCAAGAAGAACTTGAGCCAAGGCTGTAATTTGACACAGGTGCTTTACCCCAGGGCTTAGCTCTGCAAACTGTTTCCAGAATTTGACCAATAGGAATGGAAACATGGCAGAATCTAGTGGGTGACCTGTTGGGCCAGGGCTGAATTCAGTGTTTTCCAGTTTCTCAGCTTCTCAGGCGTGGTTATCCTGCAGATCATGGTTTTAATAATCCTGGCTGATTGGCAACCCTACAGGGGAGAGGAGGGGGGCCTAATGGTATTGCAATCCCTTTATTTAATCCCTGTGATTTTTGGATTCCTAAATCAATCTGCCACAACTCCATTGAAGTGAGCAGAACAAGTGGGCATGGTGTACTTTTAGGACTGGAATGAAGGCAGACCCTTGGAAGAAGGTTCCCCATGGCTCAGCAGAACACTGGGAAATGCCCCCTCCACACACACGCATACTTTCTCCATGCAATATTTAGATTTGTTTTGTTTTCAGCAAGAGTCAAGAGCACAAAACCAGACTCCTCTCTCTGACTGCTAGACTTCACTCTCCTCCCAGAACCAAGATCGGAAGCCAGGCATCCTGACTCCCAGCTCCGCCCCCCCCTCCCTCCACCAGCTGTATGCTCTTAACCACTAGACCTGACTTCTCCCTTCCAATTACATTCTCCGGCTGCTGTGCACATTATTGGTTCTAAATTTTTATTTTCCTTTGGAAATTGCCCTGTAATCGGCTTTGTAATCGCCACGGTGCTAATTATGCAAATGCAATGCAAACGAGGCACTAATCATAGTGAGGTTATGGGGGAATGGCGAAGCATTTAAGGGCGAGGGAGGGGGGTGCAAAACCAGGCAGCTTGGGGGTTGAAGGCCTCAGGCTTGTGAGGGTTACAGAGCGTTGAAAAGAGGAAAGCAGGCAGTACAAGGAGAAAATGTTATATGGACTTGCTCACCCTTCTGCTCTGTAACCAGTCGTGCCCTAAGAAATATCGCAGGCAATAAAATTGACCTTGAAACAGGAGTTCATTCCTCCTTTTTTTTTGTCTGCCTAGAAAAATACTAGGGCAGGGATGGTCCTAGGTATTTGGGTAGGCCAGTGTAAAGAGAAATGTTGTGTTGAGGGGGCCGGCAATCATTGCACAACAGTCAGAACATAAATACAAGTAGCCCGATACATTTTTAAAGTAGTGCTGTGCTGAAAATTTCTCCCACATTTCTTTCCACCATTTTCATTCCATTAGATAGAAAAGAAATGGCTTTCGAAAAGAAATTCAGAGGAGGAGAAATTTCAGAGAAATACTCACGGGTTGGCTTTGGGGTTCTTGTCTTTACTTATGAGGTGGCTGAGGGGAGTGTGTGATTGTCCTGTCTTTCATTGTACAATAATCTCTGTGGCAGCCTGTAGCCTCCTCGGCTTCCCACACTTCAGTTAAAGCCGTCATGAGGCTTTTCACCACGAGGGAATTTCTCCCATGGGGCTTTTTCTGTTCAGAAAGTACAGGTGGCTTGGGAGGCGGCAGAGGAATAGAAAGATGTGTAATAGGGAGAGAAAACACACACAGGACCCTCAGCCACCTTGCAGTGATTTGTTGTTGTTGTTGTTGTTCAGTCGTTCAGTCGTGTCCGACTCTTCGTGACCCCATGGACCATAGCACGCCAGGCCTTCCTGTCCTGCGCTCTCTCCCGGAGCGTGCTCAAGTTCATATTCATTACATCGGTGATGCTATCTAGCCATCTCATCCTCTGCCGTCCCCTTCTCCTTTTGCCTTCAGTCTTTCCCAGCATCAGGGTCTTTTCCAGGGAGTTTTCTCTTCGCATTAGGTGGCCAAAATATTGGAGCTTCAGCTTCATTATCTGTCCTTCCAATGAGCACTCAGGGTTGATTTCCTTTAGGATGGACTGATTTGACCTCCTTGCAGTCCAGGGCACTCGTAAGAGTCTTCTCCAGCACCACAGTTCGAAAGCATCAATTCTTCGGCGCTCAGCCTTCCTTATAGTCCAGCTCTCACAGCCATACATTACTACTGGGAAAACCATAGCTTTGATTAGACGGACCTTTGTCGGCAAGGTGATGTCTCTGCTTCTTACTATGCTGTCTAGGTTGGCCATAGCTTTCCTCCCAAGGAGCAAGCGTCTTTTAATTTCATGGCTACAGTCACCGTCTGCGGTGATCTTGGAACCCAAGAAAGTAAAATCTGTCACTGCTTCCATTTCTTCCCCTTCTATATGCCAGGAAGTGATGGGGCCAGATGCCATGATCTTCGTTTTTTTAATGTTGAGTTTCAAACCAGCTTTTGCACTCTCCTCTTTCACCCTCAACAAGAGGCTCTTTAGATCCTCTTCGCTTTCTGCCATTAGGGTGGTATCGTCTGCATATCGGAGGTTGTTGATAATTCTCCCAGCAATGCCACCAAAAGGAATTCCAAATTCTGCCTCAAAAAAGTGGAAGCCTCACACAGTTGATGCTGTTGCCACCTACAGAAGCAGTGCAATAAACCAAAAACGCTTAGGAAAAAAGAAAGAAGCTGTGCTACAACCCCTGCCAATAGTGAGCCCTATCTGTTGGAGAATTTCTCCTTCTCTAGGAGAAATTCGGTGAAATTGTCCCCCTAATTTCTCTGCCCACAAATAGGCTGGAGAATTTTGAGAGGCCGTTTGCACACAGCTCTAATTTAAAGCCATTTAATTACTTCTTAGTGAGCAGAATGTTGCCTGTATGACTTTCCTTACACGTTTTCTGCCTTCTTTCTCCATAAGTAAACAGGGTAAAGGGCTTGCTTTTAAAAGTGAAGGCTGAACACCCAGAGGAGGGAGACTGGGCTATCTCTGAGGGATCCAGGAGCTCACACTCTCCCTTTCTCTGCTTTCAACTCTTTATGTCAGTGTGTGTGTGTACTTCTCTCCCACCCTCCTCAAACAATCTGGAGGCCACATCACCTCCAAGCTATCCATGCCATTTAAAATTCTTCATTATTTGAGCTTCCTTGAGCTCAGGAATGGTGGGGCAGAAATGTTTTCAATAAAAATCAATAACCCATTGAAGGCTCGCTAGTGTTCGAAATGCCAGAGGCGGCCGTTTGGTGAGATAAGAGAGGTGGTTGCCTCAGAGGGCAGATTTGGGGGCACCATTAAGGGTAGCAGAGCAAGAAAGGGGCAGGCCTGATCCTTGGAGCACAACCTATTGGGAGGTTCTCCTGCACAAGCCCTGTTGAAATGAACAGGATCTGCACAAGAGCATTTGCATGGAGAGTTAGCAAGCAAGCTCTTGCATGGCTCCTCTTAGAATCATAGGATAGTAGGACTTGAAGGGGCCTACAAGACCATCGAGTCCAACCCCCTACTCAATGCAGGAATCCAAGTCAAAGCATCCCTGACAAGTGGCTGTCCAGCTTCATCTTGAATGCCTCCAGTGTGGGAGAGCCCACTACCTCCCTAGGTAACTGGTTCCATTGTCTTATTGCTCTAACAGTCAGGAAGTTTTTCCTGATGTTCAGCCGGAATCTGGCTTCCTGTAACTTGAGCCCATTATTCTGTGTCTTCCTTTCCAGAGGGCTTCTACAGGAGGACTTCTCAGTGGATTGTGCCCCAGTGTTTTAGCAAATGGGTTGTGTTGTGTGCTGTTTGGGACTTCCACCTTGGGCATGGAAAGGTCTTCCCGCAGGCTGGATTATTTGACTTTGGGGTACCCCTCAGTCCATATCATATCGCTGCATATTATATCAATGGGGCATATGTATGAGGAGGAACTAGGGATGTATGGATTTTGTTAAATCCATTTGATCTATCTTTCACAGATTATCAGGCATCTTTCATTCTCTCGTCTGCTCATTGACGGAACTGGATTTTTTTTTTAAAAAAAACAATTTAGTTAAGGACATAGATAAGAAGAGCCCTGCTGAGTCAGACCAAGGGTCCATCTAGTCCAGCATTCTGTTCACACAGTGGCCAACCAGCTGCATATGGGAAACCCACAAGCAGGACATGAGTGCAACAGCACCCTCCCACCCATGTTCCCCAGCAACTGGTGTACATAGGCTCACTGCCTCTGATACTAGAGGTAGCATAGAGACATCAGGACTAGTAGCCATTGATAGCTTTCTCCCATGAATTTGTCTAACCCCTTTTTAAAGCCATCCAAATTGGTGGCCATCACTATATCTTGTGGTAGCGCATTCCATAGTTTAACTATGTGCTGTGTGAAGTGTTTCCTTTTTTCTGTCCTGAATCTCCCATCAGTCAGTTTCATGGGATGACCCCAAGTTCTAGTACTATGAGGCAGGGAGAACAATGTCTACTATTTGCACTAATTCGATGTGCGCTAATTTGCACTGGCACAAATGCACGCTTGCAGTAATGCACATTAGCTAATGCTAATTAGTGCAAATCCCCCCACCCCCCAAAAAGTGAAAAACTGATCCATGGAATCAGTGTGACACAGGGAAAACCAGTCTGTTGAAATCTGAACTCTTTTGAATCCATTGCCAATTTCTCCGACATCTCTAGGAGGAACCATAACTCAATGGCAGCAGGAGCTCCCAGGTTCAGTCCCTGGCAGTCTCCGGCTAAACGGATCAAGTACCACATAAGAGGAAAGACGCTTCTCTGCCTGAGATCTTGGACAGCCAATGCCTATCAGAGTAGACAGCACTAGCCTAGATAGACACAGGGCCAGCCCTACTGTTAGTGTTAGGTAAAGTGAGGCAGCCACCATTCCTCCTGAGCCCCCACTACATGGATAAGATGGGCTGCACAAGTGATTCCGTATGGGTAAATGCAGCAAAGATGTGTGTGGGGTGGGTGGGGGGGAGGAGAGCATGCATAAGTGCATAGGATATGCTGCACCTTCTAGCAAATATTTATCCCTGGCTCCACCTCCACCCTTTGAGTTTTGGGGGCCCATATCTAGATGGATGAATCATCTGTTATGGCCCAAAGCAGCTTCCGATGCTCAAGTGAGGCTGCCTGGCCGCAGACGGAGCATGCTGAAATGGCTGGTCCTCTTATGCCCATTTAGAAAGCTTTGAGCATCCGCAGCCTGATTGTAACACTTGAGAGGAAAGGCAGTTTGCTCTCCGACATCTGCAGATGAAGTTTAAAGATATTTGGACAGCTTTAAATCTTCCTTTCATCCTTTCCTTTCAGAGAAATGCTGTGAACACTTCGCAGTGTAAAAGAGATCCCCCCGCCCCCAGCAAATCTGCTCTTCTGTGAATGCAGTTCTAGGTGATACCTGCAGCCCAAGGGGATATAAGGATAAGGAGGTAGTTGCAAATGTGCCTCCAATCAAGTCTGAAATAGGAGATGGTGCTGCTCTGCTAGGTTCCTGTTGCCTCGTCTCATCGAGATTGGTCCTGAGGAGGAGACTAAAATTTAAAACTTTGCATCAAACCCACCTGGCATGTATGAGGTGGTTACTCTTGACCTAACACTACAGAAGCTATCCAGTCCCATGTACTTCATTCCTTCAATTTATACCCCACCTTTCCACCAAGAAAATGGTGCTCAAGGCAGCTTTGGGGATGGAAGCTGCAGCTCATACAAAATGCAGTGGCCAGATTGATACCTGCGACTAGAAGGTCCACACATATAAGACTGATTCTGGCCTGCTTGCACTGGCTGCCTATATGCTTCTGAGCTCAATTCAAGGTGCTGGCTTTAACCTATAAATCCCTACATGGCTTGGGACCCCAATACCTGATGGCACACTTCTCCCAAAATGAACCTACCGGTTAGGGTTGGCGGAGAATTTCTCCCCGAAACTTCGGGGGGCCGAGCGCCAACGTGTTCGGCCCCCCGAATAAGTTTCGGGGAGAAATTCTCCGAACCCCCCCCCGCACCCCGCACCCCCCCCCGGGACGGGACTTACCTTCACCGAATGTCCCTCCCGGTGGCGGGTCCGGCCAGCGGATCGGCGGGTGTTCGAGCGGGGTGGGAGCGGCAGCCGGTCTTTCGACCGGCTGCCGCCGCCACCATTGCAATCAAAGGGAAAAAAAAAAAGCCCCCCGATAGGCTACGTGACGATTCACGTAGCCTATCACGGCTAGATCTGCAAAGTCAGCCGTGATAGACTACGTCAATCGTCACTTAGCCTATCACGGGTGACTTTAAAAAAGAAAAAGCGCGTACGCTAATGGCGGCCCCCATAGAGAGCCGCCATTCCCGTTCCTTATTTAGTCGCTGTAGTCTACGTAAATGTTTACGCAGACTACGGCGAAAATAAGGGCAACGCTATTTGCTATTTGCGTTGCCCTTATTTTCGCCGTAGTCTACATAAACATTTACGTAGACTACAGCGACTAAATAAGGAACGGGAATGGCGGCTCCCTATGGGGGCCGCCATTAGCGTACGCGCTTTTTTTTTTTTTTAAAGTCACCCGTGATAGGCTACGTGACGATTGACGTAGCCTATCACGGCTGACTTTGCAGATCTAGCCGTGATAGGCTACGTGAATCGTCACGTAGCCTATCGGGGGGCTTTTTTTTTCTTCCTTTGATTGCAATGGCGGTGGCGGCAGCCGGTCGAAAGACCGGCTGCCGCTCCCGCCCCGCTCGAACACCCGCCGAACCGCCGGCCGGACCCGCCACCGGGAGGGACATTCGGTGAAGGTAAGTCCCGTCCCGGGGGGGGGTGTGCGGGGGGCGGGGGGGGTTCGGAGGATTTCTCCCCGAAACTTGCAGATCTAGCCGTGATAGGCTACGTGAATCGTCACGTAGCCTATCAGGGGGCGTTTAAAAAAAAAAAAAAAAAACTTTCGCGTTCGCGGCCGGGCGAGGCGGGAAGCCTCCTCCCCGGCCTGAATTTCGGCTGGGGCGAGGCGGGATGCCTCCCCCCCCCGGCCTGAACTTCGCAGGGGGAGCAGCGAAGCGCCTCCCCCCCACCGCGAACGTCCTTCGACGACAGGTAAGGGACTTTTGTCCACCCCTACTACCGGTATGCTACGTTCAACATCTAAGGTCCTCCTCCAAGTGCCTCCTCCGAGGGAAACTCAGAAGGCAGCAACGAGGGAGAGGGCCTTCTCAGTGGTGGCCCCCCATCTGTGGAATGAGCTCTTTTATATTGCATTTTAATGTTTTAACTTCTGTAAACTGCCCAGAGATCTTCAGCTATGAGGCACTATAGAAATGTAATAAATTAATAATAATAATAATAATTTAATCTACTGAATTCGAGGAGCAGGCAGCAGGGCAGGCCTGACTCTCTGGACCAGGACTGAAGAACTTATTTAAGCCTGAGGGCTGACTTCCATTTTGAAGAAGCTCTCAGGAGCTGCATTCCAGTCATGGGTGCAGCTGAAGGCAGGAGGGGTGGGACCAAAAAACACCAGCATCTTTTAGCTTAAAACTCTTCCTGCCAGTAACTCAGCCACAGGAGAGCCATTTCAGCCTTTTGGAATGAGGAGAAAGCTTCATGAAAGCCAAGAAGCCACCAAATGGTTGCTGGTCAAGGGAAAGGTGTGTGGCCATCTGGATCCTGAGGTTCTGCGCTCCAGCTCTGTACATTGTAGCCAGGCCTACCCTGCCCTGTCCATATGTGCCACCAGCTCACGCTTCTTTTGTCAATGGGTGCGCGCTTCCAAAAATGGCTGGGGACGAGACGTACATTTCCAAAAGGTGCACACACACACTTTTGTCAATGTGTGCATGCTTCCAAAAATTTCTAGGGATGAGACATACATTTCAAAAAGCTGTATATGCACACACAGTTTTGTCAATGCGTGCACGCTTCCAAAAATGTCTAGGGACGAGACGTACATTTCCAAAAGGTGCACACACACACTTTTGTCAATGTGTGCATGCTTCCAAAAATTTCTAGGGATGAGACATACATTTCGAAAAGCTGTATACGCACACACAGTTTTGTCAATGCGTGCACGCTTCCAAAAATGTCTAGGGACGAGACGTACATTTCCAAAAGGTGCACACACACACTTTTGTCAATGTGTGCATGCTTCCAAAAATTTCTAGGGATGAGACATACATTTCGAAAAGCTGTATACGCACACACAGTTTTGTCAATGCGTGCACGCTTCCAAAAATGTCTAGGGACGAGACGTACATTTCCAAAAGGTGCACACACACACTTTTGTCAATGTGTGCATGCTTCCAAAAATTTCTAGGGATGAGACATACATTTCGAAAAGCTGTATACGCACACACAGTTTTGTCAATGCGTGCACGCTTCCAAAAATGTCTAGGGACGAGACGTACATTTCCAAAAGGTGCACACACACACTTCTCAATGTGTGCATGCTTCCAAAAATTTCTAGGGATGAGACATACATTTCGAAAAGCTGTATACGCACACACAGTTTTGTCAATGCATGCACGCTTCCAAAAATGTCTAGGGACGAGACGTACATTTCCAAAAGGTCCACACACACACTTCTCAATGTGTGCATGCTTCCAAAAATTTCTAGGGATGAGACATACATTTCGAAAAGCTGTATACGCACACACAGTTTTGTCAATGCGTGCACGCTTCCAAAAATGTCTAGGGACGAGACGTACATTTCCAAAAGGTGCACACACACTTTTGTCAATGTGTGCATGCTTCCAAAAATGTCTAGGGACGAGACGTACATTTCCAAAAGGTGCACACACACACTTTTGTCAATGCGTGCACACTTCCAAAAATGTCTAGGGACGAGACGTACATTTCCAAAAGGTGCACACACACACTTTTGTCAATGGGTGCATGCTTCCAAAAATGTATATATTTAAAAATGTGCACAAAATTGTGTCCAATTAAAATGTATCCAGTTTTTTTGTACGGATGTTTTGTTTCAGTTTTAAATCGCAAATACTTGTGGAAATGGGATGGAACGAGCTTGACCTCAAAGAAACAACAATCTCAGTGAGACTGAGAATGACAGCTCCATCTGTCTCTACCCATGTCACAAGTTGCTTTTCCATTTGTGGAACAGAGGGATAAAAACAGCTCAATCCGCAATCCACTGAAGCCAAAGGACTTCCCATTAATGTCACACCTACCGAATGTGTACGAGTTGCCATAACGCAGTTGACAAAAGAGCACTGTCGTCATGCCAGTAGGCCCACCGACCTACTCCATCCTGCTCAAAGCTTGCCACAGACTCTGGCTGCCTGTGCAACAGAACTCACAATGCAGCAAACTGCCGTATATGACGTCACACCACTGGCCCATCTAGTTCAGTAGATGTACCCCAGCCTTCCCCAACCTGGTGCCCTCCAGATGTGTTGGACTACAACATCCATCATGCCCAGCCAGTGTGTATTGGCTGGGGATGATGTAGTCTGATGCATCTGGAGGCCACCAGGTTTTTACTGTACGGCAGCAGTTCATCAGGGTATCAGCCATGTGCAGTGGAGGCTGGTGGCTCCGATTTTGGTGGGGCTGTGAATCAATTCTAGTTTACATTCAGAACCAACCAGAACTCTAAAGGAGATATCCAAGGTGCAGAACTCTACCTCAAAATGGGTTCAACACCTTAGGTAGCTCCTTTAGAGTTCTGGCTGGTTCTGACTGCAAACCAGAATTGATTCACAGCCCCACCACAATTGGAGCCACCAGCCTCCACTGGATAGGAGTCTTTTCCCCAGCCCTACCTACCTACCTACCTACCTACCTGCCTATCTGGAGATGCCCGTGACTGAACATAGGCCCTCCCACACGCAAAGCACATGCTCTACCATAAAAATATGGAACGCGTCATGAATGTGTATTTCATCCAGTGTTCAGGATGCATGCATTTTCAGCAGGGTACAATGGTTAAAGTATCCAATTAAGTCCGGGGAGACCCAGATTCAAACCCAACCCAGCCACAAAATTCACTAGATGGCTTTGTGGCAGTCACTACTTCTCAGCCTAACCTACCTCACAGGGTGAGAATAAATCGGGGCCGGGGGAGAACCATGAACATGAACTTTTAGCTCCTTAGAGAAAAGGTGGGATATAAATGGAATAAATGAATGAAATAAAGAAATGAACAGATCCTGGAACAAAGAAGGGACAACGAGAGTGCCTCTGAGCATGTGCATAATGCTTTCCTCCTCATCACGAATAATCATAGATAGGACACATGGGTATAGCTGCAGAGCATGTGCTTTACAGGCAGCTGCTGGAGGGGCCTAGTTAGGGATGTAGGAGAAATTAGTTTCAGTTTATTTTTGATCAGGATTTACCCAGTTCACACTTTCTGGACCAAACATGGACTGGGATGCAATCTGCCTGCAACTTCCAGGCAACAAAACTAACAAAAAAAGGGGTTCTTTTTGCCACTCAGTCTTTGCTGGGAAGTCTCCCACAGCTGTCAGAGAGTTCTTCCAGCTGTCTGTTACAGTCACAGTGTGGAATACACTACTTCAGACTGTAACAGAACAGTCCCGTCACAGTTATATCTGACAGCAACCAGGGGGAGGGCCTTTTTTGTTGTGGCACCTTGCCTTTCGAATTCTCTTCCTCTCTGCAGTGTGGCAGGCACCATCCTTGATGGTGTTTCAGCAAGTGTTGAAAACATGTCTGTTTACCCAGGCATTTGTTAATTTTAATACCTTGTTTAGTAGATTTGTTGCTTGTTTTATCTTTGTATTTTATTTTAATTATTATTTTAATGGATTTCGTATATTGCCCTGTGATTTGATCATGACAGGCAGTATATAAACATTTAAAATAAATAAATCCTATACATGGCTACTGAGAAGTAAGCCTCATTTAGTTCAACGGGCCATAGTCCCACATAAATGTATACAGAATTGCAGTATAAATTGGGGAAACCATTTTTGAATGTTCCTTCCTGTAAAAACCCCCTGCAAGTAAAAAAGTAGAACCACAGGGAGGAAAGGTTTAAGCTCCACCCACTTCCTTGTGCTAGTTTTTTAATTGCAAGGCATTCTGTATTGTTGTTGTTGTTAGTAGGGGAGTATTCATAAATGCAATTCCACTCCTGCGGTAATACAGTACATATTATTTATTTACTTAAGTGTATATCCTGCCTTTCCTTCAAGAAGCTCAAAGCAGGGCCCCTAACATTTTTCCACACATCAACCTTGTATGATAGGTTAAGCTTAGACAGAGCGACTGGCCCAAAGTCACCCATGGAGCTTCATGGCTGAGTAGGGATTTGAACCTGGGTCTCCTCAGTTGTAGTCTAATACGTCTAACCACTATACCAAACTGACTTTCATTTATTCCATGTCAGGATTGTTCCATTCTACTGCTTGTGTAGCCAGGGCAAAGTCCCCTTGAAAGCAATAAAATAGGATTTGGCCACAATTAGGGATGGATGAGAAATTCATTTGTTCTGAACTTATTATATGAACGTACCCAATTTGCACTCTCCTGAAACAGGTATACAAGAACTGGAACACACTTGTGCACTGAAATCTACAGCTTTCAGAATTTTGCAATGTGATTCACAACTAAAAACGTATGCACAAAAATGATAATATTTAGGTAACATGGCTTGCAAAACATGTGCATGCTAGGAAAAGTGTGTACAAAAATGAAATGCGTGTAGAAATTTTATTTATTACATTTCTATACCGCCCCATAGCTGAAGCTCTCTGGGCGGTTTGCAAAGGTTAAAACATTAAAAGTATAATATACAAAATGTAAAATATAAAAACACACAACAGACAGTATACACAAAAACAATATATGCATACAAATTTTCATGAAGACATTTTTGGGGGGTCCGAATTTGCAAACAGATGTGGAAATGGGCTGAAACAAAGTTATGGTTTGGAAAATAAGAAACTTGAGTGAAACCAAAATTGACAGAATTGCCTATTCCTAATCACACATTCACAACTAATCTGAGTCCTATTAATAATAGGCCTATGTAGTAAACCTGTGTCTGGCCTGCATCACTTCAAACAGCACCTAGGAGTTCACATTCATTTTATTTATTTATTTATTTATTTATTTATTTATTTCAATACTGCCCAATAGCTGAAGCTCTCTGGGTAGTTCTCAAAAATTAAAACCAAAACCACGCAATAAAACAATATAAAATATAAAAACATTAAAACCACAATATAACAATACAACCAGAATAAAACCAGAATAAAACCTAGCAGCAATGCAGATATTTAAAATACAGATTTAAAACAGCAAAGCTAAAAATCTAGAAAGCTAAAATGCTAAAATGCCTGGGAAAATAAAAAGGTCTTCACCTGGTGCCAGAAGGAATACAATGTAGGTGCCATGCGAACCTCACTAGGGACCTCATTCCACAGCCGGGGTGCCACAGCAGAAAAGGCCCTCTTCCTAGTAGCCACCTGCCTCACTTCCTTTGGCAGGGGTTCATAGAGAAGGGCCGCTGGGGATGATCTTAAGGTCCAGGCAGGCACATATGGGAGGAAGCGATCCTTCAGAATGTATGTAGAAAGCTAACATGTCAGGGAACTGGAGTGCCAGTAAGTGTGAACAGATCTTATGTCAGTCACAGTGGTAAAATATATATTAAAGGGTAAGTAAACTGCATTAACTAATTTGAAATATATGATTTAAGAACTCCTTTTAATACTATTTATGTCCCCTTCCTTAAACTGCCCAGGGGCACTGCTGAGCTAGTCAAGAATATCACATCACGCCCAAGTTACAGTACAGTCATGCCTGAGATATAAGTACATTACAAGACAGGAAATGCATGTTCTCAAGGAGAGTGCACAAAGTTCTGTTTTCCTGTTTCCATTTCTCTCTGTTACACACACACCACATACGATAATTGTGCCATAAGAAAATGCTCTTGTCTGCATTCATAGCCATCTTTTCAAGTGAAATGGCTCCAGGTATCTCCGAAAGCCAATTAATTAGTTGACAAATGAGTGCCTAATCCAATTAAGACCCATTTTCCAGGGTGTAATGAAAAGGGTTTCAACACAGGAAAAGGTAGCCATGGAGTTAATTTTTTAAATGGTCAATTTGGCCTCCGAACAGGAAAAATAATCATAACATCTTAAAAGTGTTTATTCAGAAATTGGTCACCCACCACTGAGAAGCAGCTGCCTCCAAAAAGGATGTGACAGAGGCCTAGTTGGCAAGGATCCTTCAAATGCCCAGAAACTGGCACTTCGGGGAGGGGGGGGGGATGTGGCAGATGTTTAACCGCACAATTTCAGAGCAGATAAAATCCATTTCACACATTACATGGCAATTGTGGTTTTGCCGTGGCTACACCAGCATTCCCCACAGGAAATATGTAAAACATGAAGAGCGGAAGATGTGTTTGTAAACATACAGTGGACACGTACCACCAGGTGGGCAACCCTTGGCTGGTCAGAGCTCTCGGGCAATGAAACCTGAACATTTAGGACAAGGGCCAGCCCTAGCATGAGGCATAGTGAGGAAGCTGCTTCAGGCAGCGGATAATAGGAGGCAGCAGAAACTCCAGCCATTCCTCCTGAGCCCCCACAACATGGATAGGATCCTGGAAGCATACATGGAAGCAATTTGTTGTGGGTAAATGCAGAAAATCAGGGGGTGCAAAGCCTGCATAAAGCCATAGGATATGCTGCACCTCATAGCAAATATTTATTTAACTGGCCCTGCCTCAGTTCTTTGGATTTTGGGGGACTATGCCTTCAGCCCTATGGGAAGAGGAGGAAGCCAACATAGTAGTGTGGATTATGTTTGGTCCATGTACAGATCTAAAATATAATGGTCCTTTAAAGCAGGAGTGGGCAACTGTGGAGCATTAGGGGGCCACATTGAACACCCAAGGACACTCCAGAGGCTGCACCCCCTCCCCGCCACAGCCTGCCCCTTCTGGAGAAATCCTCCTCTGAGGAAGAGCTAGAGCCCCCAGAGACAGACAATGTCAACGAGCCATCCATGTCAGGAGATCACGGGGAGCCTGGGCCTACAGAGGACATCACTGCCACTCCATTCCTGCAGGAGGAGGAGAGTTCCACCTCTGAGACAGAGGCTGGGTATCCACCTAGTCCCTGAGAGTTTTGTCACCACAAGAAGCAGGCCAATAGGGCTCATCTGAGAAGGAGGACTCCTTGGGAGCAAGGCTGTCCTCCTGAGTAGGACTTTTGCCAGAGGGCCTGTAACGCACTGCAGCTGAGCCCTGAGTGGGGCTCGGAATGCTCTGGCTATATAAGCCTTCAGTTTTAGCCAAGCTGGTGCTGGAACACCATTGTGCATCAGGTTTTGTGCCTCACTTCCCCAACCTTGCTGTGAGATTGACCTGTGCTATGGACTGTTTGTGGTAATTTACTACTTCAGTGTGCTTTGACCTTTGCTTGTGTCTGGACTACTCCTGCCTTTGCCTGATCGCACACTGGACTGGAACTTTTGTGTGTGGTCATTTGCCATGCCTTTTTGATTGCCCCATAGTTTGCTCAAATGTTGCGTCTGATTCAGCCATAGCCATGTCTGGTTGGGGAGGGGGGTGCTGAGATGCAACTGGCTGTGCAGCTGTGTTCCAGCAATTTTGTTGGGGAAACAAGGTGTGGGGGGATTGTATACCTTTTTTTTTCCAGCAGAAACACACTCCCTGCAGCCTGCCAAACAGCTGTTGGGATGGGGTCCCTGCATACCGTGTTTCCCAGCAGAATCACATGGATTCCAGTGGTATGGCCCAGCAGTGATGGGAGCTGTGCTGCTGAGGCAGAGTACCCAGTGGAGGGTGCAAAACTCCCCCTGGGGGCTGCATGCTCACCCTGCTTTCAAGCTAGCTCTGTGCATCTTGCCATAGGGGCACCTAGTTCTCAGTGTGTGTGTGGGGGGGTGCCAACCATTTGCTGCTTTGCTGAAGCATTGCTTCACCACAATTAGCCAGAAATACAATTAAAACAATGGTTCCACACACAGCACTTAATATATCGCTATATTAGCTGGCAATGTTCATTCCCTGGCCAAGGTCCTGCTAAATGTTTCCTCAGAAGGAAGTTTTTTGTTCAGCAGGAACTCCCAACAAATTTAATTAGAAGCTTCCTTCTTGCAGCTTCTGTCTTTAATTGTTTCCTGCAACTTATTGGCCAGGGGAACTTCACTGGCCCTTAATTACTCAGTCCTTATTCCCTTTGGAGAAGGGATTTTAATAATGGTTTCCTCTCGATGTTAGCCGTATTTAGAGTTGACTTATTAAAATGAATAGGACTCATTAAAGCCCCATCCAGGGGGATGAGAACAAGAGCTGACTAATTAAAAGTACTGATTAGTTAATCAGTAATCACCTAGCAATACTGAGCAGAAAGTAATTAAAGGTAGAATCCACTCAGAGGAAGCTTCTAATTAAATGCACTATAGCCATGAGAAGCCTCTACAGTGTTTTGCTAGTCCATACTAGACACAACACACCTGGGTCTCAATATGGCCACCATACCCATGGGTAGAAGATTTGGGAAGAGAAAGTGTAGAGAATCAGGGTGGGTACAGTAAGAACATAAGAAGAGCCTGTACTGTTCACGCAGCAGCCAACCAGCTGCCTGTGGGAAACCCACCATCAGGACATGAGGGCAATAGCACTGTCTCCCCATCAACTAGCATACAGAGGCATACTGCTTATGTCCCAGCACAGAACAGTTTGGTGCCTGAAGCAGAACCCCAAAGTGCAACCTCCAGGCCACAACACTTAAAAGGTCTTGATGCACCATTTAGACACCAGTTGCTGTATTCCTCTATGAGGACAGCCCCCTATTTGAAGACTCTTATTTCGAAGGCATCTTGTATTTGAGGAATAAGAACCATTTCCCATCAACAGTTAGCACCCAAACAGGAGACTGAGCAGGTAAGCACACAGGTTACCTGCTCCCAGTCTTCGTCACTGTGATGAGAGGGACAGTGCTTCTATTTAAATTATAATAATTATTTCTCAATTTGCATCTATACATATGAATTAGAACATGGAAATTTCATGCACATCTGTGTCCTCTTTTGTCCTTTTTTGGGGTGATGCATTCCCTCTTTTTTTGTGGGGGGGGGGAGGGTTGATTCCTAAGTGGCCACCCTACCCTAGTACCACCTGAAGCAGATTGTGTCACCCTGCCAGCCCTGGGTGGAAGGTGTGCAACATCTCCTGCAGCACCCTGAGACAGTGAAGGGACTCCTGGGATGGCCAGCAGAGGGCTTGGCAACCCTGTACCTGGCCCAAGCTTTGCTAGGGTTTTCCTTCCAGTACTTTAAATGGTAGGGTTGGTTGGAAGCCAAGTAATCAAAAGGACTTGCAGCAACTTCTGTAGTGCTGTCCTCTGTTAACTACGATTCTTTTAGTTAGCTCAAGGGCTGAGTCGTTCTGGCAAAAAGTGCAGATATTGATTAGGAGGAACAGAGATGGAGGTGAAGAATTTACAATCTGGCATCTCATTGGAGCTTTTTGTGTTTTTTAGCTAGGTGGTATGGATGTAACAATGTGTGCATGCTGTGATTCTGCAAAACTGCAGAATGGGTGCAAAATCCATCAGTAGAGGCCGGTGCCTCCGATGTCAATGGGGCTGGGAATCTACTCTGGGTTTCGGTCAGAACCCTAAAGGAGCTATCCAAGGTGCTGACCATATTTGGGGGATTGGGATCAGCACCTTGGATAGCTCCTTTAGAGTTCTGACTGGTTCTGGCAAACCCAAAGGAAATTCACAGCCCCACGGACATCGAAGCCACCAGACTGCACTGGAATCCAGCTTTCGAAGAATCTCAGCCTGCCATTTTAAAATAAAACAAAAGGGTGATATTTTGCACCTTATGAGTGCAAAATGAAGACCAGAGCATCATGCTGGAAGAGGCTGAAGCAATCCCTTCCCAAATGTCTTGGAGCTAGATGTATAATACAGATGCAAGTAGGGTTGTTTTAACAAACAAAGGGCTGTATGATATCAGTGGGCCTGGCCATGCCTACCTTGGTTGACTTGGTCCAGCAACCGGGCTTTGCTGTGTGTGGGCGTTCCAGGATAGGAAACCTTGCATGCCATGAAGCCAAGATGGGCAGACCCCCATCCCTCCTCCAATGGGCAGCATGGAAGACTCGCTTGGCTCTACCCAGTCTCTGCGCACCCCACCTCCTTCCCCATTGCGGAAAGGAGGCAGGATGCAAGGAGGAGAAGCAGCCAAGTCCCTTTGCTTCTCCACTTTGCCTGCCCGTCCCACCTCCTTCGTCAGTGCAGGAAGGAGGCAGGACATGCTAAGCAGAAGGGGACTCATGTGTGCAAGGGGAGAACAGCCACTTTCCCTACTGTGGGCAAATCCCAGCCCTGCTGCCCCTCATCCCCCCCCCCCACATACACACTGCTACCTCCGATCTGTGATAACACACACCAGGCAGGGAATCCCAACTGTCATCTCCAGGCTCAGACTGGAGATAGCAATGGGGGGATGTCTTCCGAGGGGATTCCTCCAGAGGGTGGGGCTTGGAGCCAATGGCCCGCCCCTGGAGAAGCCACAAGAGGAAGTGTGGGCCATATCAGGGTGCCCTGCTGGCCAGGATTTCTGCACCCCTGCTTTAATCAATGGGTGAAAATGCATACATCTTAAAAATGTGCACAATTGATGAATACATTTGAAAAAATGTGCAGGAAACTGCACATGGATTTCCATGTGAAAAAGGGGGGGGGACCCAAAGCTTGCCATCTGGTATGGACACAAGTTGGAACAAGCTTCAAGATGGAATTTGGAGTTTTGCTGGTTTGCACATCCACTATCCAAGCCAGGAGAATTCAGACAAGCTTTATATTATTTGTATGTTGTACTTACTGGGGGGTGATTGCCATCACAAATTATGTGGGAATGGGGGCAAGGGGAGTCTGTTCCATGACATTTCCAGGTCTGTGTGGAACAGGTTGTCCTGTCATGTAAGAACATAAGGAGAGCCATGCTGGATCAGACCAGGGTCTATCTAGTTCAGTATTCTGTTCACACAGTGGCCAACCAGCTGCCCACAGGAAACCCACAGCCAGGACTTCAGTGCAACAGCACTCTCCTGCCCATGTTCCCCAGCAACTGGCATACATAGGCATACTGCCTTTGATACTGGAGGTAGCATAGAGCCATCAGAACTAGTAGCCAAGTAGTCTACTTCCCTCAGGTTCCGTGGAGGTCACTGTCCCATTGTCCCAATCCCAACATTGAAGTAAAACTCAACTGCCAGTCCAGTCAGCTTCTGTATGTATGTGTGGGGGGGACCATTTTGTCCTTTGCCTCAGCAAATGAAATGTCTTGGGCTGACCCTGCCTGGGACATGGAAAACTGCCAGGTTCAGCTTCTCCCCTCACTGCCAGACTATAAGGGGGAAAGCCCATATTCTCCCTTCTGTGGAAGTCTTAAAGATACAGAAACCCTCTTGGGACCCAGGCCTGGCAACCCTAACAATACCATAGCTGGTTTTTCCGTTTCCTGTCTAGCAGAGGCTATTACTAGAGCTGAGGAATGTAAACAGGAAGGCTCCCACTGATGGGGCGAAAGGAGATCCTAATCCCCTTCTTGGGTCACCTGAGGAACCGCCAGGGATTCCAAGGGACAGTCATATGGGAAGCGAATAGCCAACTGGTGTCAGGATCTCTGGGAATGCAGTCAGTCCAGCCAAAAATCCAGTACACACAGTGAAGGGCTGGGTGCCCTGCCTATGGCCCGGAATGTATGAAATAATATGCAATAAGGCCCAATCCATGCAATCCTTCCCTTGTGTACTTGTGCAAATACACTAATCCACAATAGTTAATGCACATCACATAATCTAATGGGGATTAGCGCATTTGTGCAAGTGTGCATTAGTATTAATGTGCACTTGCACAAATGTGCATTAGTGCTAATGCAAATTTGCCCAAATCCCCCCAAAAGTAAACTAACTGGGCTGCGAGTCTGCAGATATGATGTGGGAGTTATGGGATTGGAACTCCCAGTGTCTTTTCCTTTATAAAAAGGAAGATTGGACTGGCTCAGCAGTGCAGAGGGAGAGGAATTTAACCCTTACTCCCCAATGCCATTTTTCCACTGACAATCACACCCCCCCCCCCACCACCACCATGACCTCCTCACATTGCTATTTGTCCCATTGGTAAAACCAATCCTTCCATTTTTAGCAAAAAGAGAAAATAAGGGAGGGTGGTGGATAGACAATTTCAATCGGGAAAATGTGGGGTATATGTTAGATTTTCCCACCCTACAAGGCTGTGATTGCCACAGTTGTCTCCTTAGCTGAAGGAAACAAAAATGTTGGTCTGTTGCGTAATTTTAGTTTGCTTTCATATAGAGAGTTTTTAATAGTGCTGTGCCGAAAATTCCTCCCACATGTTTTCCGACCAGTCTCATTCCATTTGATAGAAAAGAAATTGCTTTCCAAAAGAAATTCAAAAGAGAAGAAATTTTGGAGAAATTCTCATGGGTTGGGTTTGGGGTTCTTGTCCTTACTTTACTGATGAGGTGGCTGAGGAGTGGGGATGTGTGAAATATTATCGGTAGCCCAGGAAGAAAGAGAAAGCAGACGTGAAAGGCAGAAAACGTGAATTAAGGTTTGGCTGAGTGCACTGTAAGGTGAAATGGCGTGATTCCAAATTCCATCTTCCACTTAGGAGGGGAATTTGGGCAGGAGAAGGAGCAACCAGGGACTTCTCTGTGTTGACATTAAGAGTTAGGGGTGTTCTAGCTAGAAGGGAGTTTAAGTTATGCTCCAATTATGTGTTTTTGCAGGAGAATTTTACATCTCTCAAGGCTGTAAAGATATTCCTCCTGTTATAACTGACTTCAATACATCTCAGGCCTGGGGACTATTTATTAGTGCTGTGCCAAAAATCTCTCCCACATGTTTTTCGACCATTCTCATTCAATTTGATAGAAAAGAAATTGCTTTTGCAAAGAAACTCAAAAGAGAAGAAATTTTGGAGAAATTCTCATGGGGTTTGGGGTTCTTGTCCGTACTTTACTGATGAGTGGCTGAGGAATGTGCAGGAGTGTCCTGTCTTTCATTGTACAGTCATCTCTGTGGCAGCCTGTAGCCTCCTCAGCTTCTCATGCTTCAATTAAAGCTATCATGAGGGAGACATCATGAGGCAATCCCTCCCATGGGGCTTTTTCAGTTCAGGAAGTGCAGGTGGCCTGGGAGGCTGCAGAGCAATGAAAAGATACGTAACACAGAAAGAAAACACACACTGCACCCTCGGCCACCTCACGGTGATTAGGTAAGCTCAAAAACCAAAAGAAATTAAAAAATTCTGCCTCAAAAAAGTGGAAGCCTCAATATAGTTGATGATGTTGCCACTTGCAGGAACAGTGCAATAAACCAACACCCCTTAGGAAAAAAGAAAAAAGCTGAGCTGCAAGCCCTGCCAATAGTGAGCCCTATCTGTGAGAAACTGATGGAGAATCTTTCCTCCCCTAGGAGAAATTCAGTGAAACTGTTCCCCCAATTTCTCTGCCCACAAATAAGCTGGAGAATTTTGAGAGGCCATTTGCACACAGCTCTAATTTTTAATATTCTAGCAGCATGCTCCCGCCTGAGCATCGCGGCTCTGCTCTTAGATATGGCAATAGCCATCAGAGACCCACCTTTCATGCATTGGTCTAATGCAGTGTCCCCCAACCTGGAGCCCTCCATGTTGGCCAGGCTGGCTGGGAATGCTGGGATGTGCACCCAACATATCTGGAGGGCACCAGGATGCGGAAGACCATCTCATACTTTCTTACAAAGTCATCTAAGCTAGTGGCCTTTCTCACCACATCTTGTGGCAATGTATTCATCCAATAAATCCGCCTCGTGGTGAATCAGCGCATGGGTCATGCTAGCCCAGAATGGCCTAATCTGATCGGCAGGGATTCTGCAAAGTCCCAGGCAGAGGTCTTTCCCAGCATTTTAACTAGAGATTCCAAGGACTAAACTTGGGACTTTTTGCACACAAAATCTATGCTTTACCTCTGAGCTACAGATAGTCTTCCTTCCGTCCCCATCCTGCTGGTGGAAACTAGGAGACCCGTATAACCCCCCACATCTTTTACAAGAGCACATAGGTGTGTTCTCCCATTCTAGGGCTACTGCTGACTGCCAGGAGACCTGACTCAAAAGCCCCTTGCTGTGACCATTAGAGAACACTGCCTTCCCATGCATCAAAGAGCCCTTTTTCTACTTTCTGCAATCTTTTAAAGCCCGGAATAAGTTATAGTTTAATGACGCTTCTTTTCTGTGCTTTGCTTAACGGCGGGGAAAGGAACATGTCTCTTTGGAGCTGTGATGGATCATCCAATTTAGCACCAACAAAATGAAGTGTGAGTGAAGCCACTGACAAACTAGTGGGGAATTAATTTCCATCAGGGTTAACTAGTGAAGCGCTACAGCAGGGAGATATCTAAGGCGGTATATGTAAGAAGATCACGTAATGCAGATTAGTTACCCCTTAACACCCTTTAAGCAGCTTGTCATGCTCCCAATCGTGATGGGGAATGCAGGATGGATTCCCCCCACCCACCCTTTTCAATTTGTGCTCTTATGGTGATTCTCATCTGTGTTAGTGGTTATGAGGACTGAAGCAGAGGGTGGTAGTAATTGTACGTTAATTAATATAGAGTGTTATGGGTATGATCTTTCATATGTATGGTTAAGGTGTGTGTGTGTGTACATTTATACAAAAGAAGCTTAATCGCCTTTTGTACTGGTGCGCCTTTCTGTAATGTGATTCTACATTGGCTAGAAAGGATAATTTCATTATCTTCTGCATTCTCTCCCAATATTTGCTAGTGCTGTCACCAGGCTGAAGAAATCAGGATAGACGAATTGTATCATCTGATCTGATGCAAACCTGTGGTTTACATTCACATACATTTCATATGAGTAAAAAATAAAGTTTTGAAGCAATACTTCCTTTGTTTTTAGAGGCACGAATATATCATGGTAGACTTTATCTTAGAAGAAGCATTCCCTCCTATGTGAAATAAAAGTGGAAAGCCTCTTTTAAGATGGTGCTTGCCATCTGTAGTTTTAATAAGAGCTTGGGCTAATGGGCAGTATAGAAATGCAATAAATACATGCATTAAATATACAGATAACTTGCTGCTTGAGTAATCAGGGAACATTTGAGTCATTTGAGGGCACAGTCTTCTCAGTTGTGCCCTTGCTGTTTGGAAGCTCCTGAACTCAGACACTTCTGAGTTTGCTATGCCCTGCTGGGCTGAAGCTGCCAGGGCCAGAGGAGTGGTGGAGGCAATTTAATCTTTCCTGTGTTTTACTAGTCAAGCTTTTCAGCTCATCTAGCAAGGGGGCTTCTAAAGGGGAAAGAAGGAGGCTGGAGTATGCTCAGGATAAATCATATTGTGCCCTGTCTGGTGTCCTCCTCCTCCTCTCCCAGACCACCAGAATGCCCCCTTTCCTCCTCTGAGGTTGCTTTCCAACCTTGGAGAAGCAGTTGGCACAGTTCTGTGCTGTCCCCTTCACCTCATCCATCATCTGCCACCTCACCCATCTGCTAACTTACCACCTCACTCTGCCTAATGAGAGGGCCGGCCCTGTTTGTGTCACCCATTGACATTTCACCATCCAAACTGAGTAGCCATCTTACCATTTCCTTCCTCTTCTCCTCACTCCAAACATACCAGGGAACAAAAAGCCCTTTTTATTGTTCTTCGCATCCCTCACCATCTTGTGCTGGGCTTTAGCTTTCCTGACACTGACCCTTCCAGTCTGGGCTGCTCATCTCTACTTGTCCTTGGTGGCCTGTCCTTTCTTCCATTTCTTATACATGGCAGCATCATCATCATCATCATCATCATTGCAACACTAAGCCTTTTGTGCAGCCACGTTAGCCTCCCTTTTTTCAGACATCTCCCATTTTTCTTTCTTATCGGAAGTGTTTGTGATTGTACCTTTAGTAACTCCTTCAGGAACTCCCATCTATCTTTGGCTCTTTTCCCACTTTGGGCCGATCTACATTGAGCCCACCATTGCAATGAATTCAATGTCCTGTCGGGTTAAACATTCTCGCATTAAAACGTGATGATTCACACGCACCCATTTCCCCCATTGCAGTGCTTCATCAAATGCACGAGCTCAGTTCACACTCAAGCGCTGCGCTATTTTCCTGCACGCACTTGTCTGATCTCGGAAGCTAAGCGGGGTCAACCCCGATCAGTAGTTGGATGGGCGACCACCTGGGAATCAGGCTTCCTGCACTGAGCAAGGGGTTGTTGTATCCCTTCAAATGGGACTAAGTTTTACCCTCTCCTATCCCCTGCTCCGGATGTCTTTTTTAAAAATTAAGGCGTTATCCTCACAGAATCAGGGCTTCTCTGTGATTTTTTTTTCCTAATTCAGGCATGATCTTCGAAGATTCGAAGTTGTGAAGCTTCACAACTTGGAATCTTCGAAGATCATGCCTGAATTAGAAAAAAAAAAACATCGCAGAGAAGCCCCGATTCTGCGAGGATAATGCCTTAATTAAAAAAAGAAAGAAACAGGGGCAGGGGGGTGGAGAGGGTAAAACCTAATCTCATTTGAAGGGATAGAACAACCCTCTGCTCAGTGCATGAAGCCTGATTCCCAGGTGGTCGCCCATTCAACTACTGACCGGGGCTGACCCCGCTTAGCTTCTGAGATCAGACAAGCGCACGCACATCCAGCCCTTTGCTTATTGCTGAAGAAACAGGGGCCACTGAAGAAGTTATGCAATCAGTAGCCGGAAGAAGACATGGGGCTGTCAAGAGCTGTGATTGGACCGGAGGGAAATACAAACACCGCCGTATATGGACAGGCGGCGGAGGGGACTACGACCAGATATGATAGCAAAGGCGGAAAATCAGAGCACATTAAGGGCAACTACCAGGATATCAGGGTATTGGAAGTAGGAAATTCCGGTTCCATTTGGAGGCGGGTACTGCGTAGTGTGAAAGGCGGGCGGTGAAACCTCATTGGAAGCGAAAAAAGACGGTAAGTGTAGATTCAGCCTTTGTTTATGTTGGGCAGAGTTCTGTGCCTCTTTAGACAGAAAAAGGTCCTACAACTCCCAGCATTCCTCGGCCAGAAAAAGTCACACAACTCCCAACATTCCCTGGCCAGAAGAAAGTCCTACAACTCCCAGCATTCCTGACCATTGGACATGCTAGCAGGGGCTTCTGGGAGTTGAAGTTCAGCTCTTTCACAATGGCAAGACAGGCAGACATGTAACTAGGACAACATACTCCCTCTATCTCCTCTCCCCCATCACAGCAACTCCATGTAAAAATTTCATGTTAAGAACATAAGAAAAGCCCTGCAGGATCAGCCCAAGGGTCCATCTAGTCCAGCATTCTGTTCACACAGTGGTCAACCAGCTGTTGACCAGGAACCCACAAGTTGGACACGAGTGCAACAGCACCCTCCCACCCCTTTTCCCCATCAACTGGTGTACATAGGCTTACTGCCTCTGGTACTGGAGGTACATGTTGAATTTCCATGTTGAATTTCAGCCTATTAATGGGCAGGAGCCCTGCTGCAAAAGAAAGTTGGCAACATATGCCCATGTGAAAGAACAGATACTGAAAAAATCCAGGTGAGGTTCACAAATCAGGGCTGCAGGCAGTGCTAGCTCCAGGTTTTTGAGGGCCTTTGGGCAAGACACCCTCAGTGGCCCCCCTCCTTTGGTGAGTGGTCATGTGCTGCTGTTGCTCCTCATCCTTTCTCAACATTGCTACCACTCGCTTGCTTGACAGGAGCCAGTGAGCAAGTAGGCAGCGGCATCTACTGCTTTTCGTTCTCACCACCAGCATGGTTTGAGCCAGAGTGAGAGGCAAGGGAACAAGCAGGTTGCAAGGATGACGAGGAGGAACAACTCCAGTGGGCTCTTGTTAGTGGGCCCCTGCCAGGGCATGGGCCCTTGGCAGGTGCCCAACCATGCCTACCCTTGACACTGGCCCTGGCTCCAGGCAGTGCCGGGGGCGCAGGGAGGAGGATAACAGATTTGCTCTAAGTCTCATAAGGCCTCTCTGCAGCCCTGCCTCTTATTTTGCTTCTCATGTACCCCCTGCCCCCTTTCATTATCACACCAGCAGCCTGGCATCAAACTAGTTGCATATGCCTGGCTTTGCTTCTCCTCTTGGTTCCAGTGGCAGCTGAAACACGCCCCCCCCCCGCCATCTCCTTATCATCAGAAGCCACTTGGATGCTGGCCACTTCCCTCCCCCTTGTCCCCCTGTCCTCATCCTTCCTGGCAGGAGAGGGTCGCTGGCAGAGAAGAGCTGTCTTGAAAGCCGGCTGCAGCTTATCTTGACCTTGATCAGCCTTGACACAGCTTCTGAAGTGCTACCTCCCATTCCCTCCTCCAGAAACACACACACACTCCCCAATTCCACCACCATTCCTACTTTTTCTTGGAATCTTCTCCAGCTTGAAGCCATATGAGGAGATCCCAAGTCCCAGCCTCCCCAATCATACCGGAGATGGGGAAAGTAAACCAGAGCTGAACAGAAATTTCTGAGAAGCTTAAAAAAAAAACATGCCTGAGATTTTTCTTTTTCTTGCTCATCCTGTCCCTGCTACCCTGATACGTACATTTGAAAAAATATGCGTGGATTTTCATTTGGACAGAAAGCTTTCTATCTGATATGAACTCAAATCGGAATGAGCTCGAGATGGCATTCAGAGAACCTTGGGGAGCTCGAGTTTTGCCGATTTGCGCATCTGTAGCTCTGGGTCTCCTGCATTGAGCAGGGGGTTGGACTAGAAGGCATACAACACGCACACATACCCTCCGAGTCTAGGATTTTATGTGCCAAGCTGTCTTAGCCCAGCTCTGGTGGAACTCTCATTTTATGATTATGAACTTTTGATTTCAGAAGCTTTGACACTCTGGACAGACTGCCTCTAAGCATGTACAGAGAACCTTTTTGATTTTAAAGCAGATCTAATCCACAGGAGTAGCCACATTGGGTTGTAATGATGAAGAGAAACCTGTGACACAATTAAAACTTACATAGCATGAATTTAAGAACACAAGAAGAGCCTTACTGGATCAGAGCAAAGATTTATCTAGTCCAGATTCCTGTTTCCCACAGCAGCCAACCAGATGCCTTCAGGAAGCTCACCAGCATGACTAGAAAGCAATATACCTCCATTTATATTTGTCTCCCAGCAACTGGCATTCAGAGGCCTGTCACCTCTGATCCAGCACCAGACTAGTGGCCAGGGATAGCCTGATCCTCCACAGTAAATATGTTACTTTATTTTAAGTTTTTGCATTGCTGCTAGGTTTTACCATGGTTTTTATTTCATTTGATGTTGTAGTTTTAAACTTTTATATTGTATTTTATCACATAGTATTTATGATTTTCATGGTTGCAAACCACCCAGGGAGCTTCAGATATTGGGTGGTATAGAAATGAAATAAATAAATAAATATGTCTGATCCCCTTTTAAAGCCATCTAGTTTGGTGGTCATCACCACATCTTCTGGTAGGACAGCATTCCTCAACCTGGTGCCCTCTGGAGGTGTTGGCCTACAACTCCCAGCATCCCCAGCCAGCTGACTAGGAGATGATGGGAGTTGTAGGCCAACACTTCTGCAAGGCATCAAGTTAGGGAAGGCTGTAATATGGAATTCCATAGTATAACTATGCACTGTACAGAGATGTTCTTATTCTCTGTCCTCAGTCTCCCACCATTCAGCTATACTGGATGACCGACCCCGGATTCTAATGTTATGCGAGGTGGAGAAAAAACATCTTCTCTCTGTCCACTTTCTCCGCACTTACAAACCTCTATGCTTCCCCCCACCCCCCGCCGCCCACTCGTCTTTTTTCTAAACTAAAAACCTGAAATGTTGAATCCTTTCACTATAGGGCAGTTGCTCCAGCCCCATGGATAATTTTGGTTGCCCTTTTTGACATCTAAGAGGTTCTCTGCATTAGAAAAAAACCTTAACCACAGCAAAAAGGCATTAAAAACACTGATAAACATTGTTTTTCCCCTTGGCTTGTCAACCTCTTTTCCCCCCTGGCAACTGGCCAGGAGGATGAAATTATGTGCGGACCAGTAAAGTTCTGGGCTAATTAGCAACCCCACTTATCCCCCCCCCACACACACACACACAGCAGGAATGGGCAGGAGATGCTGCAGCTGCAGCTTTAGATGCTGTTAAACTCTTTTAAGAGGCATACATAATCTCCAGGCTGCTGTCTCACAACCCTAGACCTGCCTGGATGCAGTGGACGACAGGGTTTCTGTGGCTTTTAGACATGGCTATATATCAGGAGCAGACCCCGCGGTAACTGTGCAGAAGGACCTACATTTGATCCTACCCAGGTAGGGTGGCCACTTACAGATTGCCCCCCAAAAGAGGACAAAAAAGGACTGTGATTTGCATAACGTTTGTGTATGCTAATGTGTAGGTATAGATGCAAATTTAGAAAGAATCAATGTCATTGAAATGGAAATCCAATACATCTCAGCACAGTGGGGAAGTCTGCTACCTGTCTACTGTCCAGGTTGTCTACTGTCTACTGTCCAGGTTGCTGGGCAACTTCTAGACCTACTTGACCTCCTTGTTCCTTTTTTGGCTGGATGAAGTTCCATGGCACATACGACTCAATTTGCGTTTGCAAGCAAGCTCTGGACTTTTCCCTGAACTCTGGGCATTTTTTTTTTTTTTGCACTTTTCCCCCTGCAGGTTCTGCAGTTTGCACACATTTCTGACCAATCTGGGCAAACGACTGCCGCATTTGTGCATGTCTGGCCATAATCTGCTCAAATTGCTCAGAAATTTGTGCAAAGTGCAAAACCTGTGTGGAAAAATGTGTGAAATGCCCAGAAAATCTGCAAAGTGACCTGACTCACTCCAATGGAAACTGGAATGAGAAGCCCAGAGGCCGATCTAGAAAAGCCATCGAACTCCACCCCCAACCCCCGCTCAAATGGATTTCTCCAACATCCTTAGGTTGGGGTGGTTAACAATCCATACCAGAACCCTATGACAGCCCATGGATTCTGAGTGGTTTGTTAACCACCCCAATCACCCACCCTCGCTGGGTTCAGGCGACACAACAAGCTGTGCCTGGTGACAATAATTATGTAAATCAGGTGGCATGCAACAGACATGGATAGGGTGGTTGACAAGCCACCATGGCTTATTAACCACCATGGCTTATTAATCATGCAGACCAAGTCACTGGATGGCAGAGACACAGCTGAATGAAGAAAATAGGAGGAAGTAGAAGAAAGGCAAGCAGGAAGTAGGACTGGCACTAAAAGCCATGCATGTGGCTTGGGGATCAGAGGAGCTGTGGACTGTGGACAGGTGGCCAGACCAGGGAGGGAGGCAATGCCTTAGAGGCGTTGTAACCTCTCGAGCCAAAAATCCGACAGGAAAATTCTGCCCCTTGGGGTTTCCACTGTCCCTGGTGTATCCTACCAACCCTGGTGACAATGAGGGTCAAGGAGGACTGGACAATGGCGCTGAATTTCACATATTGATTTAAGCTAACCTGCCAATTCGTGCTGCAGGCATGTCATTTTATTTAACGCTTATACAAAAAAGATTCTTCTGCTACGTTTGGTCTATTTCTATTGAATTATCCGTACACTTTTATTACTGTGAATCACCCGAGTACAGGCATTTTTCTGCAGGGCAGCAACCCATTAATTCAGTTTGCTAAAGGCCCATTGACTTTGACAAGGGTTTTGATATCCTAGTCCTTTCCCCCACTCACGCCCACACTTCTCCGCTCAGACCCCCACCCTGCTATCCATCACTGAGCCTGTCTGCACGGGCGGAACAAACGTCAGGCCGAGCACGCTTTTCCAAGCTTGGCCACGGCTCCTGTTTCCCCAGACTGAGGGCCAAACTACATGTGACAGCAAATACATCCTTGCATTTAATGTGCAGTTTTTTTAAGAATGCAAACAGTGTCAGCCGGGGGTGCTGATAATGCTCAGGATCGCAGCAGGCCCGGTGGTAGAATTCAACCCTCCCCCCCTCCACCTGGTGAGGTCCAGAGGAAAATCCCTCATTTGATGCTGCTACTTCCATGGAAGGAAGTCTCCTGTTGGCACCAATCGGGGGATCCCCCACCCCAGCAAATTCCAGGCTCAGAGGAGAGGTTTTCCTTAGGACCGTAGCAGGGGAGGAACAGTTACATTCCACCACCGCACCTCCTGGGATCCTGATAATTATCTGTACCCCCAGCTGATACTACTAGCATTGTTGAAAACCTGCATTTTAAATGTGTTTAAAGACACATTTAGCTTACTCTGTAGTAAGGCACCGTGAAGAGGGCAGGAAAGGCTTTCTTTCCTCTCCCAAGCCAGAAGATTTTGAATCGTGCTCTTAAGGCAGGGGCTAGAACCTCAGGTCTGGGATTCCAATCTGGCCTTCTGAGGTTCCCCAAGATGGCCACTCCTCTTTCCCTTGGCCCCACCCCCTTTCCCACAATGACCAATCATTTGCTAGTTTCCCACAGTGGAAGCTGGTAGCTCTGATTTCAGTGTGGCAGTGAATCCTTTCTGGGTCTCTGTCAAAACCAGTCAGAACTCTAAAGGAGCTATCTAAAGTGCTCTGCTCTGCACCTTGGACAGCTCCTTTAGAGTTCTGACAGAAACTAGGAGTGGATTCACCGCCCCACTGGCATCAGAGCTACAAGCCTCCACTGGTTTCCCAGCTTTTGTGCAGTCCCCCCCCCCCCATTCTAAAAGGTTGCAGTTCCTCTTACTGGCATAAAGAGCTTACTATATTAGTGCTTTTGTACACATTGTCAGAGAAAGCTCTCTAACACTGTTTAACTTAGGGATGGCAGAGAATTCCACCACAGATTTCAGTGAGGCCAAATACACTGGCATTCGGCCCCCCGAAACCCGTGGCAGAACGGCCTCCCACCCCCCGCCACCCCACAGAATCCCCCCAGAACGAAACTTACCTGGGATGGCGGCGGCGGCTGGTCTTTTGGCCGGCTGCTGCAGCCACCATTTGCGTCCTGCCAGGCTGCCGTGATAGGCTACATAAATATTTACGTAGCCTATCACGGCAAACAGCAGGGACGCAAGCGGCAGCCGCTATGCCGTTTGCACCGCTGCTCTTTCCGTGATAGGCTATGTAAGTATTTATGTAGCCTATCACAGTAAAGGCAGCCATGCAAATGGCGTAGTGGCCGCCATTTGTGTGGCTGCCTTTACTGTGATAGGCTACGTAAATACTTATGTAGCCTATCACGGAAAGAGCAGCGGCGCAAACAGTGTAGTGGCCGCCATTTGTGTTCCTGCTCTTTGCCGTGATAGGCTACATAAATACTTACGTAGCCTATCACGGCAGCCTGGCAGAACGCAAATGGCAGCCGCTACGGCGGCCGCCATTTGCATCCGTAGCAGCCCGGCCGTGGCCGGAACTTCAGCTGCGGACGGCCCTGGCCAGTGGCTCCGCGGAGCAGAGCTGGCCAGGGAGGATTCCGGGGGGAGGGACAGAGTGTCTCCCACCCACTGCGAATCACACCTGCGAAAAGGTAAGTGACTTTTGTACATCCCTAGTTTAACTACAAGCACCCCTGAAAGCTGGGTGCATGAGTGTAAGTGAGCAAAGGCATGAGATATGGTTACTTGCATCCTCTCTGGAGACAGTGCCTGCCGCTTGTTGCAGAGGCAGAGGAGGAGAAGGAAAAAAGAAGAGAAAGGGGAAGGAGCAGGAAATAGGAAGTGCTCAAGAAACACAACATTCTCTATCGCCCCCTAGTGTCTGGAAGCATGCAAAGTTGTTCCTGTTATCCAAAAGTTAGGCTTGACTCAGTTATCTTCCCCTGAAAAGAAGTGGGATGGTTATATGTCTGCCTGAGCAGAAGTAGGATGGCATCCCACCCCACTTTAAGCACTCATGTGAATTAAGTCCATTCCCTGCCCCCGCCAACCCCAAGCAACTGGAAATCAAGGCTGCTCCTCTCCACATATTTCCCATCTTGGACTCCCCTTCTTCGGTCAAGTTAAAGCATTGCAGAAATGTTGGGAGAACACGATAGAATTTTGAAAAACTGGCATTTGCTGTGGCTACTGTTGGGCTATTCCCTTTATTTGACAGACTGACTGGTTAATAGCCCAGCACAGTCAGTTGGCTCATCAGTGGGTTAAGAGAGAGATTCCTGATCAGTGGGGAATCTGCGTGTTGCAATGGGTATCCCCACAAGAGCTTGGAGAAGTTGACCTCTCCCCGGCAAAGGGGAAGGGGCCGATGTAAAATGTAAGGTGTGTGTATGTGAGTGAAAAAAGGAGATTTGTGGTTTGGGTACAGAGGCAGAAAAAGCTGTGGGTTGACTGGAGGTAGGGTTGTGTGAACCCACCACTGTCCACATTCTGTGGATGCCTGCCCAGCTCCTGCCCCTGCTTGCTGGTCCCCAGATTGGCTTGAGCTCCTCCCATGCTCGACAAGCAGCCTGCACTCACCCGGCAGCCTTGTCAAGCTCCATGGTTGCCATCTTTTGAAAAATAAAATGGCGATCACAAAATGCACATATTTTCATATGTGCAAAATGTGCATTTTTGCAAATGCGCATTTTCATGTATGCAGATATGTACATTCACAAAATGTGTGTTTTCGCACATACGCAAATATGCACATTTTTGCGATCGCCATTTTCTTTTTTCAAAAAATGGCAACCACGGAGCTTGACGAGGCCTCGGGGGTGAGTGCAGACTGCTCACCAAGCACGGGCAGGGGGTGAGTGGCAGCAGGGGATCAGCAAGCGGGGCTCAGGGGTATGGGCGGGGGGTGGTTCTGTTGGATTTCTGGATGGAATTGGGCTCCTGCACCATCCTTAGCTGGTGGTGGAGGTGTATAACCATGGGATGCAGGCCTTTTCTCTCTCTGGGAGAAAACCGACTGGCCTTGTAGGTGGACCCTTTTGCCACAGCACTTTTAGTATCTCTGTCTGTCTGTCTGTCTATCTATCTATCTGAAGGTTTGGGGGAAAGGGCAGTGAATGGATAAATGGCACAGAGAAATGGGCCTATTTGGGGTATTAGGTGAGCCCAGCATCATCCTGCTTACTGGGCCTTTGTGGTGAAAGTCTTCCTACCTCACTGTCCCATTGTTAGATCCATCTAGTGTGGGGAAAATACTTTTTTTTCTGTTACTGGGGCAGGGAGTAAGAGGGACCTCACCCCAAAGCGGTGAAGCCGGCAATCTCCCCTCTTAACCAGGGGAACAATGTGGGGGAAACCTGGTAGCAAATGAAGTTAAATACCCTATCGTCACAGGGAAATTAACACCTTATAAATCACCCCGACAGGCGCTGGTTAAGGACAATTTTCTTCCTGTCAGGTCTCCTGGTGCATGATGTATTGGACAATATTTCCCAGGCTGCGTGGAGAGGTTTCGGCCTGAGGTGTTGCCATAACAACATAATTTTGGTCAGAGGTTTTATCTATATTGCTCCCCTTTCAATATGGATATAACAGAAATATTTGGGGTTAGGTTGAACCTTGAAGAGACAAAGCTTGGCATGGAAAAGAAAAAAAAGAAAGCTCCTTGACATGGAAAAGAAAACACACACACACCACCCTGGCACGGGGAGGGCAAGGGTCACAAACAATCGCTGGCTTTGAGGTTAATACAGCTGTGACTGTGCGTTATGGCTGTCTCCTCTCTATCATTTCAGCTTGCCCTTTGTATGAGCCTGCATGTCCCTGAAGCGGCTCTCCCTTTTTCTCTTTCTTTTCCGTGCGAGCATCCCTTGCAGTGTCTGCCTTGTTCATCTTTGCTGCACCCCATCACAACGCAGCAGTGTTGCTGTTCCCATTTTACAGACAGAGGGTCATGAGTGAGGGACAGTGGTGCGTTTCGTGAGGGGCGCTTAATTTTCTCTCTGAAGGACTCACATCTCTGGTGGTGGCCTGTGCCACAAGGATGTGGAATGACTAGACATGGAGGAGGATGACAGCGCTCCTGGACTTTTCAGAGGAGAGCAGAAGTGGGAATTTTAGACTGGCGGAGAGAAGGGGAGAATAAAGTTGCTCTTACCCAAATAGCTCAGTGGTAGAGAACATGCTTTGTATCATATGTGGGACAGATGCATCGGTCAGCTTCACTTTCTCCCACATTCAGGGATCATAAAACCTCACATTCTTTCTGCCTGGTTTATGAAGAACTTCACAAATTCTGGTAAGTTCTTATCAAAATGGAACTGAGCGAAATTCTCACCTAGCTGCACAGGCCAAAATCAGTTAGTCAAGCTATTCCTAGGACAGACAAGGCCACATTGTTCCTAGCTGTCACAGAGCTGTCAAAGATGAGGACCCTGTCCGAAAAAAAAGAGGTGGCAACTCAGCACCACCAACATGTCTGAAATACATAGGGATACAGACCGAGACTTTTAAGAGCAAAGCACTCAAAGCCTTCTGGCTGGATGGACGGTTCTGTCAGTTTCACTTCCATCCACGTTCAGTTTCTTTTTAAATCTCAAGTTCTTTTCTTTTTATATTTTTCATCTGCCCAATAGCAAATGTTCTTTCTGTCCTATTTATGAAGTCTATTTGCAAATTTTGGTAAGTTTTTATACAAAACCCTGCCAAACTGAATGAAATTCTCATCCTTCCCTGCTCTTGGCAGGAGGTCCCAGGTTCAATTCCCGACATCCCCTAGTTAAAAGGATCAGATAGCAAGTAATGGAAAAGACACTTCACTGAGTAAGATGCAATCCTATGCATATTTAGACAGAAAAAAGACCGACAACTCCCAGCATTCCCCAGCCATGGCTGGTTGGGGAATGCTGGGAATTGTAAGACTTTTCTTTCCTGTCATGCATAGACTTGTGCCTTAAGACACTGGAGAGCTGCTACCAAACAAAGTAGGCAATATTGGGCTATATGAACAAATTGTCTTAGCTGGTATAAGGTGGCTCTGTTCTCTCGTCTACATCACATCTCGTTAAAAGTGAACAAAAAACAGAACAAAACCATACCTCTTTGCATCTGGTTTCTCTGTGCTCTAGCATTTTAAAGGCATTTTAGCATTTTAGCATTCTAAATTTTTATCTTTGCTGTTTTAAATCTGTATTTTAAACTCCTGCACTGCTGCTAGGTTTTATTGTGGTTGTATTGTTATATTGTGGTTTTAATGTTCTGTATATTTTAAATTGTTTTATTGTGTGTTGTTTGGATTTAATTTTTGTGAACCGCCCAGAGAGCTTCGGCTATTGGGCAGTATAGAAATGAAATAAATACATACATACATACATACATACATAAATAGCATGGGCCAAACAGCCACCTGGACGTGCTATTTTGTAAAGTTTTGGCTTGTGCTGGATTGATTGCCTCTGCAGGATCAGGTCAATAGGGATCCAGTTCAAGCAGAGTCATTCCCACAGGGGGCAGGCAGGGCCACATTTGTCATCGATGGCAAGCTCTGGAGTTTGCAAAGTCCTCAGCATTCATGTAGCCGGGTTGGGGTCGGTAGGGATAAGGTTACTAGGCTGCACCCTGGAGACTCTTCCTTTTTTAAATTGACCAATGAAATTAGAAGACAAGGCAGTTGCATCTTCTCCTGCTCAATTTCCCCCTGGCCTTTTCACACACTCTCTCATTCCCACCAAGGCCTGCTGTGAATGAATGCCCAAGAAGCGTGTCACCAGGGGTGGAGTTGCCAGTTTGCAGCCCAGAGAAATACTTTTTACTTTTCAACCTGTCGATGAGAGCCAAGGCATACCTGGTCCCACACCGGTTTTGCCCCTGACCTTTTTAATGTAGCACACCAGCAAAAAGAGGAGTGTGTGTGTGTGTGTGTGTGTGTGTTTGGAGAGATGAACAGGAGTTGCTGTTAAAATGGTTTTAAAAACAGATTTTAAAATGTGGTAGAGGGAGCAATCTTATCTAGATGCCAACAGAGAGTGCTGTTGCACTCATGCCCTGCTTGTGGGTTCCTGGTCGACAGCTGGTTGGCCACTGTGTGAACAGAATGCTGGAGTAGATGGACCCTTGGTCTGATCCAGCAGGGCTCTTATGTTATTCTGTTCCTATGCCTCTTGGCCTCCAAACTTGAAGGCTGATGAGCATCCTATGTAGAGCAGGAGGCATGGCTGGAGGCAATCTTTGCCTCTGCTGTGCCTCCCGTTCTGCAATTTAGCTAGATGGGTGTTTTCGCACCCTGAGGCCAATGAGGCATCTGGGAGGAGGAGGGAAGGATGCTGTGGAAGGCTGGGGATAACTTGTATCCCCACTTCCCCAGTACCATCCCTTCCCTGCCCATGGGAGCATCCCTTTCTGTCCTCTCTGAGCTCGCGTTTATCAGCTCGTAGAGCCTGCTGGTACGGTTCTCTCTGCACCGGCTGCAAGGAGGAGGCGGAGGGGACAGGGAGCTTGGACACCTTGGTCTGAGGTTGGAATGCTGTCTCCGGCCTTGAATCCAGGAATCCGAAAAAACCCATCCCCCCCCCCCGACGCTGTCTGGGAGGGGGCATAAGATTGCTCCCTGAATTGCTTTTCCCTGTATTACTTTTATGTAACACACCCAAGCACC
The DNA here is from genome assembly GCF_057233095.1 of Heloderma suspectum. Classification (NCBI taxonomy): domain Eukaryota; kingdom Metazoa; phylum Chordata; class Lepidosauria; order Squamata; family Helodermatidae; genus Heloderma; species Heloderma suspectum. The sequence continues at coordinate 15,983,643 of NC_139467.1, forward strand.
AATTGGCTGGGGCCCTCTATAAATAGACGTGTGTATCCTGCACAACTGAGCAACACACGTCTGATTAAAAACATTAGCTCTGAGGCATCTGCCTGAGACTGTCATTCAGTGCTGGATTTTTTTGTTTGTGCAAATGCAGAAACCACAATGTCGCATCCTCAGTACTCATATGCCCCAACTATACCTATTTACAGGGACAGTTCTTATTTTCTGGCACCGTCCATGGTAATTGTGCCCCTCTCTTTTTGCCTTTGGGGACGCCTTGTAAGAACGGTGTCAGGTTTAGGGTGGTTCAGTTGCTAGCACTGTCATTCTTCAAGGTTCAATGCCCTGGGCCTCTAGAAGTTCATAGAATCATAGAATCATAGAATAGTAGGGTTGGAAGGAGCCTACAAGGCCATCGAGTCCAACCCCCTGCTCAATGCAGGAATCCAAGTTAGAGCATCCCTGACAAATGGCTGTCCAGCCTCGTCTTGAAGGCCTCCAGTGTGGGAGAGCCCACCACCTCCCCAGGCAATTGGTTCCATTGTCGTATTGCTCTTACAGTCAGGAAGTTTTTCCTGATATCTGGCTTCCTGTAACTTGAGCCCATGATTCTGTGTCCTGCACTCTGGGATGATCAAGAAGAGATCCTGGCCTTCTTCTCTGTGACAACCCTTCAAGTACTTGAAGAGCGCTATCATATCTCCCCTCAGTCTTCTCTTCTCAAGGCTAAACATGCCCAGTTCTTTCAGTCTCTCTTCATAGGGCTTTGTTTCCAGTCCCCTGATCATCTTTGTTGCCCTCCTCTGAACCCTCTCCAGTTTGTCTGCATCCTTCTTCAAGTGTGGTGCCCAGAACTGGACACAGTACTCCAGAGGAGGCCTAACCAGTGCTGAGTAGAGGGGAACTAGTACTTCCCGGGATTTGGAAGCTATGCTTCTATTAATGCAGCCCAAAATAGCATTTGCCTTTTTTGCAGCTACATCGCATTGTTGGCTCATATTTAGCTTGTGATCGACAACAATTCCAAGATCCTTCTCCCTTGTAGTGTGGTTGAGCCACGTATCCCCCATCTTGTAACTGTGCATTTGGTTTCTTTTTCCTAGGTGCAGAACTTGGCATTTATACCTGATTGTGGGGTATCTTGTAATGGATACATCTTCTTTCCAGCATATATGCGTGCATGTTTGTTATCATTATTTTTATTATTTTACTGCACTTTTATAATGCCCATTAAGCTCTCTGGGTGCCAAACAGAGGAAATTTGAAATAATAAAGTATAAAAAAGTACAAAATTAACACAATTAAGAACAAGAGCATCAGAATTAAATCCGCAACAGTTGTGCCCAAAGTCCCCCAAACTCTAAAATATGGTTCTTATAACAGAAAAAAAAACCCTAGGGAAATAAAAAGGCCTTGAGCATCCCTAGGGACAGTCAAAATTCCACAACTGGGACTCAGCCATTGAAAAGACTCCTTAGTAGGCACCTGCAGTAATGCAACTAGTGCTGGATCTCAGCCTCTCAGGGCTGGTCCAGGACCCTGTAACCTACCCACCCCCGCAAACACATCCACAAATGCTCAACTAGAGCAGAGGTGGGCAACATGATGACCATGGGTAGCAATGTGCCGATGGACACCTCCCTTGGTGCCCACCATGATGCCCTAACCCTCCCACTTAAAAAATAAATTACAAATTAACACATTTTCTTACTGGAGGCTGAGATTGCTGTGCAATAGGTGCCTGTTGCTGCAGAAAACTCTGGGTTCTAAGTTGTTGTTTAGTGTGTTGGGGCTAGGGTTGCTGGAGAAATCTATTTGCGGGGGGTGGAGTTTGATGAGTTCTCCTAGGCTCGGCCCCTGGACTTTATTTTGCTTCCTGCTGTGGCGAGTCGGTCCAGTTTGCAGATTTTCTGGGAATTTTGTGCATGTTTAGAAGGTTCTGCAATTTGCACAAATTATGGCAGAATTTATGCATATTGTGCAAACTACAGCCAAATTTGTCTAATTTGTGCAAATTTGGCTGTAATTTGTGGAAATTGGTCATAAATTTGCAGAAGTTGTGGAGCCTCCCCCCCCCAACGCACACACACACACACACACGTTCCTGGAGTTCGGGGAACAGCCCACAGCTCGGCTCGCAGATGCAGAGTGAGTCGTACACACCATGGAACTCCATCGAGCCAAAAAAAGAACCAGATTTCCCAGCAACGGACATCCCTTACTGGGGCTCAGACCCCACCTTTGCCTTGTACTTGGTCTTTTGGGCAGGTGCCTTGTCCTTTGCCTTGCCTCCCATGGCAGCTGTTTTATGATGATGCCCAGGACAGTTTCCCAAATCGCCAAATGTGCTCACAGCCCAAATAGTTTGCCTTCCACTGACCTAGAGAGAGGCAGGTGATGGAGCTTTCTGGGGCTGATGCTGCACATGCAGCATCTTTCCTTATTTTAAGGAATGGCTCTCTGGCCAGGCATGTACCTGTTTACAGATGCTCATTTTGTTATTTTTACTTTGAAGATATATTAGCCTTTTCTGCAACAAAAAGGTGCTTATTCCCAAGGAAATGTGTTTAGCATCAGGGCAGCAGAAGTAAGCTCCCTTTTATTCCTGTAGTCATGTTGATGTTATGATTTAAGGGAGTTTAAAATGTGAAGCTTTACATGTCGGAGGTCTTCCTTCCTTCCTTCCTTCCTTCCTTCCTTCCTTCTTTCTTTCTTTCTTTCTTTCTTTCTTTCCTCTTCTTTTTCTTTTTATAAGGGTAGGCAAACCTGTTTCTTTGTTTCTTGCTGTAATGTTTCAGGAATGTAGAAGCAGTTGTAAACTATGGAATGGTGATGTAGGGCGAGAGTTGGGGGAGAAATGAAAAGTTGGTTGTATGCTTCACGCAGTACCAGCTCCAGGTTTTTGAGGGCCCTTGAGCAAGACACCCTCAATGGGCCCCCTCATTCAGTGAGCATTGCTACCTGCCGCTGTTGCTCCTCGACCACTTTCTCATCCCTGCTACCACTTGCTTCTTTGACAGGAAGGGAGCCAGTGAGCAAGCCGAAGCATCATGCACTGCTCCTCCTCCTCACCACCTCCGTTGTCTGGATCAGAGCGAGAGGCGGGCGAGCAAGCAGGTTGCAAGGGTGAAGACAAGGAGCAACAATTCCGAGGAGCTCTTGTCAGTGGCCCTCTCCTGGGGTGGGGTGTGGACAGAATGCCCAACCATGCCTACCCAAGATACCAACCGTGGCTTCACACCTGAAATAATGCACATGACCATCTAAAGAGTGGGCCACTCTAAGACCGTTATGTCCTGGCCAAGGATCTAAAATTGCCTAGGTTTACCACTAGCCACCTGCCTCACCTCATTTGGCTGGGGCACCCAGAGAAAGGCCTCAAAAGATGGTCTTTAGGTCTGGGCAGATATACATGGGATTAAATGTACGTGCATGAAGACGAAGGGAGCCAGTGTGGTGCAGTGGCTTGAGTGCTGGACTGGGTCTCAGGAGATCTGGGTTCAAGTCACTGCTCGGGGAGGATAAAATGGAGATGAGGAGGCCTCTGTGAGCCACCTTGAGTTCCTTGCAAGAGGAAAAATGGCAGGATATAAATGTAATAAATAATAAAAGATAAATAAAAGAAGGCATCGGGCACTGCCTCGCCTGCCATTTCACCGCATGTTCTGCAGCCACTAAGGTCTACTTTGCAAACATATTGTAGGACATACATAATCCCCCCCCCCCCGGATATCGTCAACCCCCCACCCCCCAATCTCTGCTTTTGAATCAATGGAGGATGAGGCTGTGCAGAATAAGTGTTAATAAGCACAGAACAGTTTGAACAGAAGCTCCTGTAACGTGTAAGGGGTATGGTGGTGTCGGCAGTGATCATGGGTATGAGAATTAGGCTGTCCCTGTTTTAAAGTGTGAAGATGTCAGATTGTATGAACATATAGTGCCAGCACAAAAATCCTAGAATGAAAGAATTTTAAGCATTTGAAGGGACCTTGGAGGTCCTCTCGTCTGGGGTTGCCAACATTGTACCCATGGGAACCAGTATGCCCACAGATGCCTGCTGGCTCCCTGTCGCTCCTCATTTTTATTTTATAAGTTTTAAAAAAAACACCCTCTTTTAAGTGGGAGGCTGGCATACTCAAAGCAAAGCGGCGTCCTCTAGCACCATCTTTATTTAGGTTCAAAAGAGTGGTTTTGTGTTTTGAAGCTCAGACTCCGTCTCCGCTTTATATTCAGTTCTTGGGCAAGTTACTCTTCTTTGAATCTTACCTGTTTGCCTTCTGAGATTTGAGTGTTTTGTGACCAGCCATGCTCACCATGGCATCCATTCTACAGATGGACAAGCCACCCCCTATGACAGCCATTTTGTGAGAGCACCCATTTATTATTACATTTATATCCCACCTTTTCCCCCACCTTTTACAAGGAATCCAAGGTGGCTTACATAGTCCTCTCCTCTCCATTTTATCTTCACAACAGCCCTGTGAGGTAGGTTAGGCTGAGAGTCACTGACTGGCCCAAGGTCATCCAGTGAGCCTCATGGCCTCATGGGGGCCAGTGTGGTGTAGTGGTGAGATTGTTGTACTGGGAGCCAGGAGATCCGGGTTCTAGTCCCCATTCAGCCATGGAAGCTCACTGGGTGACTTTGGGCCAGTCACAGACTCCCAGCCCAACCTACCTCACAGGGTTGTTGTTGTGAGGCTAAAATGGAGAGGAGGAGGATTATGTATGCCACCTTGGGTTCCTTAAGGAGAAAAAAAGGTGAGATATAAATGTAATAATAAATAAATAAGTAAGTGGCCTAGTGGGGACTCAAACTCAGGTCTTCCGAGTCGCAGTCCAACACTCACTACACCACACCTGTGATGCCCTTTCAAAATTCCAAATGTGCCTACTGACCCCCAAAAGATTGGGGATCTGTGATCTCCCTGCTCAATGCAGAAATCATGCCACTACAGCAAAAAAATGTGGGGAGTCTTGGGCTTGGCACTGACCCCCTTAACCTGGAAGTGGCAGGGTTTGCAAATGGAGAATCTCTCAATCTTTGTCTCTAAGCTTCTTGGGTGACCCATCTACAATGAGACTGGCAATACTACTAGGGCAGTGAGCCCTCTGCTGATATTACAGTTGTAATACATCCCTGACTTTGTCACTGTCTGAAGCTGTCCTTGTAAGCATGCATCGTAAGAGGCAACGTGGAGTAGTGGTTACAGTGTTGGGCGACCAGTGTTGGGCGACCAGTGTTGGGCGACCACACTGGGGAGACCAAGCTCAAATTCCCACTCAGCCATGAAGCTGACTGTCAACCTAGGCCAATCTGTGTGTGTGTGTGTGTGTGTGTGTGTCTCAGCCTCACCCACCTCACAGAGTTGTTGTGCAGATAAACTGGGTGGGGTGGAGGGAGGATCATGTACAGCACCCTGAACTCCTTGGAGTAAGTGTGAGATATCAATGTAATGAATGAATGAATGAATGAATGAATACATAAATATTTTTCTGGTTGGTGTGGCAACTACGATCAGGTTGTTCAAAGAAGCATTTGCTAGCCAGTTGCGCACATAGGGATGGACGAAAGTCACTTACCTGATCCCGAAGCTTGCTTCGTGGTGGGGGGGAGGCGCTCCTTTTCTCCCCCCGAAATTCTGGGTGGGGGGGAGGCGCCCCATCCCTCCCCGCCGAAATTCTGGCCGGGGGGGAGCGCCCTGCCTCTCCGGCCACAAAAGTTCTGCTCCTGCCGGGATGCAAATGGCGGCGGCCGTAGCCGCCGCCGTTTGCATCCCTGGCCTGCAGTCAGCCGTAATAGGCTATGTAAATGTTTACGTAGCCTATCACGGCTGACTTTGGGTGGAGGGAAAGCACGTATGCAAATGGTGGCGCCCATGGGCGCTGCCATTTGCGTATGCGCTTTTTTTTCCCCCCAAAGTCAGTCGTGATAGGCTATGTAAACATTTACGTAGCCTATCACGGTGTTTTTTGAAAATCTAGCTGTGATAGGCTACGTAAATTTTTACGTAGCCTATCACGTTTGTTGTTGTTGTTGTTGTTTTACTTGGAAATGGTGGCGGCGGCAGCTGGTCGGAAGACTGGCCGCCGCCGCTGCTGCTGAACCGCCGCCGAACCGCCGCCGGGAGCCGCCACCACCAGGGACATTCGCCGAAGGTAAGTCCCATCCTGGGGGGGGGGACGGGGGGGCGGACCGTTTCTCCACCAATTTCGGGGGGCCGAATGCGTTGGCATTTGGCCTCCCGGAGATTAGTGGAGAAATTCTCTGACATCCCTATGCACACACGAGAAGGGAATTACTGCAAAGGGAATGGAGGAAGCATCTGTTTTCAAAAAGACAATGCTTGGTTTCCTCCCACTCTGAGCTGCTGTGTCTGACTGTGTGTGACAGGGGTTTGTATATCTATAAAGTCTGTGTTTATTAACTCCAGATAATTTTCTGCTAATATTAGCTTGCAGGCCCCATAATAACTTCTTCATCACCACACCATAAACCTCTGACCTTTTCTTCCAGCATCTTCTGAGCAATAATAATAAAAAACCACCCATAAATATTTAGCATTGGGGACCGACTGACCGGTGATTACAAACAGCTGCCGGGGAAGGGGCACAGTGGCCATATTTTTCTAGGGTCGTTACAACTGATTCTGTCCTAGTGGTACATCTGTGGCACTACCTTTGCTTCTGTTTTATCCTCAGACTGTAATTACGTCCTGTTGTATTACTTACCTGAAAGATGGAGGGCTTGAAGACCAAAGGAAGGAGTAGGCAACCTGGTGCCCTCCAGATGTGGTTGGACTACAATCTCTATTATTCATGACCATTGGCTATGTTGGCTGGGGATGCTGGGAGTTCAAAACATCTGGAGGGCACTTGGTTGCCTGCCCTTGCTGTAAGGCATTAGCATTCAAACTTTTTTTGCCTTCAGAGGGCACTTCACACATTCATGTCCTGAGTGGCCACTGCTCCTTGAAAATGATTTGGTAAAACGATTTGGTGGGCAGAAGGTGCGTCAGGATCCACGGGTAGATCTCTGGGTGATCTGCAGAAGATCAGGCATGGGCAGAAGGTAGATTGGAATCCGGTGGTATATCTCTAGATCAGAGCTGGGGAATGCGTGGCTTCCCAGATGTTGTTGGACTTCAACTTCCATCAGCCCCAGTGGCCAGGGATTATTGGAGTTGTAGTCCAGCAACATCTGGAGGTCTTCCCCAGCCCCGGTCTGACAACAGCATCATGCTGGTCTCCAGGGATGCTTCCCTTTCCTTTTGGGGTTGGTAAGGGTCAAGGTGTCTTATGTGTGATTAGAAGGGAAAGAGGTGATATAATTAGAGCTGTGCTGAAAATTTCTCCGACGTTTTTTGACCATTCTCATTCAATTTGATAGAAAAGAAATTGCTTTCAAAAACTAATTAAAAGGAGGAGAAATTTCAGAGAAATTCTCATGGGTTGGGTTTGGGATCCTTGCCCTTTGAGGTGGCCATGGAGTGTGCATGAGTGTCCTGTCTGTCATTGTACAGTCATCCATCTGACAGCCTGCAGCCTCCTTGGCCTCCTGCACTTCAGTTAAAGCCACCATGAGGAAGACATCATGAGGCAATCCCTCCCATGGGATAGGGATGTCAGAGAATTCCGCGACGGATCTCGGTGAGGCTGAATGCCAGTGCACTCAGCCCCCCGAAAACTGTCGTGGAACGAAGCCCCCGCCCCCCCACCCCACGAAACGTGTGCGGGATGAAGTGCCCGCCCCCCCACCCCACGAAAGGTGCGTGAAACGGAGCACTTCCCTGCTCCTGTCCACGCTGCTGTGTGAATGGTGGCCGTCCTGCAGCCGCCATTCGCTTCCTCCTTCTTCAGCTGTGATAGGCTACGTAAATACTTACGTAGCCTATCACGGCTAATGCAGGGATGTCATTTGTGTCCCTACAGTGGTTGTGATAGGCTATGTAATTATTTACGTAGCCTATCACGGCGGCGGGGGGGGGGAACCCAGCGTTCGCAAATGGTGGTAGCCGCCGCTATTTGCGTAGGCTGGGTTTTTTTCCCCCTTGCCGTGATTGGCTACATAAATATTTACGTAGCCTATCATGGCAGGGGGGGGGAAACCCCAGTGTACACAAATGGCAGCGGCTACTGCCATTTGCGTACGCTGGGTTCCCCCCCCCCGCGCCGTGATGGGCTACGTAAATACTTATGTAGCCTAACATGGCTCACTACAGGGACGCAAATGACCGCGGCTACGAAAGCCACCATTGGCGTCCCTGCAGGGCTGCCCAGCAGCCGGATGTCCGGCTGTGGGCGGCTGGAGCCGGCTGGCCAGGATTCTGGGGGGAGGCACGGAGCGCCTCCCCCCACCTGCGAAACCCGGCGAAGCCAGGTAAGCGGGGTTTCGTACACCCCTCCCATGGGGCCTTTTCAGTTCAGGAAGTTCAGGGGGCCTGGGAGGCTGCAGAGGAATGGAAAGATGTGTAATAGGGAGGGAAAACACACACAGCACCCTCGGCCACCTCGCAGGGATTAGGCAAGCTCAAAAATACCACCAAAAGAAATTCAAAATTCTGCCTCAAAAAAGTGGAAGCCTCAACACAGTGCAATAAACCAAAAACCCCTTAGGAAAAAAGAAAGAAGCTGTGCTACAAGCCCTGCCAATAGTGAGCCCTATCCGTGAGAAACTGTTGAAGAATTTGTCCCCCTCGAGGAGACATTTGGTGAAATTGTCTCCCCAATTTCTTTGCCCACAAATAGGCTGGAGAATTTTGAGAGGTCATTTGCGCACAGCTCTAGATATAATTAAGAGCTTGAAAAAATGCTACCCTTTGACCATGCATAAAGAGGTTTAGGGCAGCAAATTTAGCCTTAGGGCAGGGGTTGCAGAACCTGAGCCCTGAAGGACAAATCTGGCTCTCTGGGGGTACCAATCCATCCCTCTGAGGTTTCCCAGAAGTCCATGCCCCTTTTTTCAAGCTCTACTCCCTTCCCCCAGTCACCATTCATTTGGTGTTTTCCCAGTTTTGTGCAGTTTATCCCCATTCTAAAAGATCATAATGCCTCTTAGGAGACTTAATTGCTGACAGTAAGAGCTTTAAGCTCAAATATGCTGGCATTTTTTGGTATTTTGGCCCTGCCCCTTTTTGCCTCCCCCCCAAATATGGCTCCCGAGAGCTTCTCCGAAATCAAATTTGGCTCTTGGGCTGAAGGACATTCTGCATCCCTGACTTAGGACAACCAGATGCACTGCAAAGGAGGATGGAACTCGTATAACTTAGGTGGGTGCCAGTTTTCTAAATGCCCAAAGTTCCTTCTTTGAGGCAGCGCTGCAAGGTACAGGGATCCTGTCTTCCTTTGCATCTGGTTGTCCCATGCCAAAGGCAGCTGCGTTTCAAGCACGGCACCAGGTGAAAAGCAAAGCAGCTGATCTTTATTTATTTATTTTTAATGAAAAAGAAAATGACTTGGAATCCTTCAAAGCAGCCATTAGAGACACAGATGGAGAGGGGTAGAGAGAAGGGGGAGGAATCTACTGAGGTGATCGATTTGGGTGGGGGTATATCAATTATGGAACCTGTTTGCTAAACGTCCGTTAATTAGAATTGAGGACGTCGATGGGAATTACGGCCTTGAATAAATACCCCAACCAAACATATGGCTTTGTTAGACTTAATAGGACAATTACTGAAAGTTCGATACAAATTAATAATTTATCCCTGAAATTATTTTTCTCCAAGGTTTAAGTAATGTTGCAATCAGATCTATGCATTGATATTGATGGGCCAAAGGAGCTTTGGCTCGCGACTAGAGGAAGGGAGAGACAAACGGGCACTGAATTAGTTATGGTGTGGTGGGGAGACCAGTCAGTGCAGGGAACAAAGTGTTAGGCTAAAGAAAGACCTTGGACACCAGGGACAGCTTTGTGGGTTCAGCCCTGGACTCACTGTGCAAGCAACTGTCTCCCAGCACTGGATCCTGCAACTTTTTATTTCATTAATGGCTTTCTATGCTACCCTTCGTCAAAGATTCCAAGGCAGTTTGCAAAATGAAAAACACAATGGGCTGGGTTCACACAACATGCTAACCCACATTCAGTGGTTGAGTGTGGGTTGTTGTAGAACTGTGGGTTGTTTGTTAAACCATGGGTTAGCGTGTTGTCTGAATCTAGGACATTTTCCACAGTGTGGCTTGTTAATCATTCAGTGTGGCTTGTTAACCACCCTGAACAACCCAACAACAAACCATGCGTTCTCAAGGTGGCTTGTCCGAGAAAAAGAAGCCACACTGCATGGTCAACAAGCTGCCCTGTGGAAAATGTCTTGGGTTCAGACAACATGCTAATCCACGGCTCAACAACAACCCACACTCAATCACTGAGAGTGGGTTAGCATGTTGTGCGAACCCAGTCAGTATAATTGCAACAAATCACTGTAAAACAGCTTTCCCCAACATGGTGTCCTCCAGATGTGTGGGACTGCAACTCCCATAAGCCCCAGCCAGCATGGGCAATGATTAGGAATGCTGGGAGTTGTAGTTCAAAATATCTAGAGGGCACCAGGTTGGGTGAAGGATGCTGTAAAACAGCAATGAAATAGTAGTTAAAGCAGCAGGAAGATCAAGCTGCCACCAACTGATGGTCACCAGTTCTGATGGCTTTAAAGGGGGATTGGACAAATTCATGGAGGAGAAGGCTACCAACGGCTACTAGTAGTGAAGGCGATGTGCTACCTCCAGTATCAGAGGCAGTATGCCTATGTGCACCAGTTGCTGGGGAACATGGGTGGGAGGGTGCTCTTGCACTCATGTCCCACTTAGGGGGTCTCCTGTCGACAGCTGGTTGGCCACTGTGTGAGCAGAATGCTAGACTAGGTGGAGCCTTGGTCTGATCCAGCAGGGCTCTTCTTCTGTTCCTAACATAGGAAGCTCCTTTTGACCAGGTCAGGCTATTTGTCCATCTAGCCCAGTATTGCCTACTCTGACTGGCAAAAGGTCTCTAGAGGATCCACTGGAGGTCACCCACTATCTGACCCCTTTGGAGATGCTGGGGGTTGAACATGGGATCTTTTGCTTGCACACCTCCCCGGGATAATGCTCAACATCAAGTCTGTTGAGCATTTTGCACACAGCAGATCATGTCATTTATATAAAAGCCAGTTCCAGGCAAACCAGGCCAGTTCACCTGTGATGGCAAACCAGGGTTTGGCACGACAGGAATGATCTTTGTGCTCATGAGCTCCCTTCTTTTGCTCCTTCTGCTTAAGAAGTTGCTTCCTAGTTTGCGGCAACCTGTAGTTTGTCCTTGCAGACAAAGCATCAAACTATGCTTTGTGCGTGCACTCCGAACCAGGATGGCAAGCTACCATTTGAAGAAGGCTTGCAATCCTGATTTGAAAGGCAAGAACAAACCAAAGGGGTGTGTGTGTGTGTTGGGTGTGTGTGTGAAAACCTACTCCCTCCTGTTGCCTTACTTGCCTGTGATCTCCTGCTTTAAGGTGCTTTCTTCCTTCTGGCTTAGGCCAGAATTGGAGCCAGGTTGGGGAGAAAAACCTGAAAGCAGTGGAGTGCAGGGAGGTAAAGTGTGTGTGTGTGTGTGTATGTGTGTGTGTGTATGTGTGTGTGATGGGGAGAGGCAGGCTTCACTCCTGTCCCCACACCTTCCTTTTAGTGTAAGAAATTAAATCTCCACCAGTGAGCAAGTTCATCAGTCTGGTTTGGTCTTGAAGGCAGAACACCCATAGAGTATGTGTGCTTAGTCTTCTCATTATCCTCCTCAGGCACAGAATAGAACAAGGGCTGCAATGCCAGTGTCTGTGAATGGCAGGCAGAAGCTTCTGGATTGGCCTGGTCTTGTATAAAGATGAGGCGCCTGCAATTTTTCCCTTTGCCTGGGCAACAGAGCTGTGTCTTCTGCTTGCTATACTTCAGGCTTCAGCTTCAGATACAAATTGGGGCTGGGCCAGCCCTACCATTAGGCAGAGTCAAGCAGCTGCCTCAGGTGGCAGATGCTATGGGGTAGCAAGTGGTAGTTTGGCGTTAGAGGACAAAAGTGTGTTTGCCCCACAGCCCACCTTGTACCCCTAAACTAGCCTAAGCTGCCCTCAGAAGCAGTGGAGCATGCTGTCGTGTCACCAGCGTTGAAGGAAGATTCACGAGGTGGGTCACCGTCTTGTCCTTGGCCTCAGTGGACAAAATGTATTTGGCCACACACCTCAGGCACCTTGAACTGCAGCACACACCCTTGACGTCTAGGTGCCCAAACAGCAGGCCTCAGTCTGGATCTCTTAAGGACAGTGGGGAATCTGTTTTGCTGCCTGTGGGGACTCTGTTTTGCTGCACAGAACAGCGGAGATCAGCTCTGTGGTGGTAGGAGGGTGGTGGTGGTGGGGAGAGAGAGGTGATGAGCTGTGCACGTGCCTACAATTCCCAGGATAATGATGTGCCACATTGCACCTCGGAAGTCTCTATTCTAAGTGGGAGCGGTTCTCCGGCTGACGAGGCGGCTTGAAGGATTCCTCCTGCTGCCTGTGGGTTAGCAAGTGGGAGGGAAGCATGAAAATCAATGAGAATATCCACGCTTGTGGTTTGAGAAACAGAGAAATAGACCGCAGCAGAGATGCTTCATTCTTGGCAGGCAGTTGCGTAAGATTGCTATTTTTTCACCTCCTAGCAGGAAGTGAGTCAAAGGACAGGGCTCCATTGTACCTTTGACTTTGACATGGGGTTGGCACAGCCCACTGAAGTGGCTCTTAACTTTGTCCTATTGAGGATAGCTATTCCTCATTCTTTTTAGACGATGTTCTTACCTCACAAGAATCAAGAAAGAGGACACTCACAAGTCTCCTGAGTGAAATGTAGACTGCTGCACCCACCTGCTCTATCTGCAGTCAAAGAAAGCTAGGGCTGAAGCGAATTATTTGCAAATATGCAAAATTCTGGAAACTTTTCAATTTCTCCAAATTTTTGAAGGTGACATTTGAAATTCAAACTTCACATTTGCATTCACGGGAAGTAAACCAACAGAAACAAAATGTGCATAATTTGAAATGTAAATACTTCAGGAGTAGGTACAACTTTCTTTTGCTTCTTATTTATCATTCCTTCCACATGACTGGCTGAGCTGCTGTGATGCCACAGCATTATTTATGAACATTCTGAAGTCTTATGGGGAAACAGTCAGCAATAGAATGTTGACAAACAGTGGAGGCTTTGTGAGGGAGGCACAAACATGGCTGAGAAACAACAACTTAGTCAGGGTCTCGAAATGGACGGGTTGGTTTGTGTGTGCTGAAATAAGTCTAAAGTGGTGGTGGGAATGGGGTAAATTTCATATAGTGATTCAAACTAACCAGGCAAATCTTTGGCTGCAGGTTCCTTGCTAAGATACTAATGCAATTTGCACCAGCAACTGACACACACTGTGAGATAATAGGTGCTGTGCCAATTAAGCTGAAGGAGCATGAATGTGTGTATGTGTTAACACTAGCACAGTAGTGTGAATCCTGAATTCATAGTCTCTCAATGCATATTTTATGTGCTTTATCATCATCATGTATTTTTAAAGATACTTGTTGGGAAATCATATAGAATATCCACATGAGTCTAATTTGTGAATTACCATGGCAAGCCTACTAACAGTGTCAAATAATTTTTGGTTGATTAATCCTCTGCTATATAACAGATCAACAGAGCAACCCTATACTCTAAGGGAGGGAGATATGCCACCGCTACACCAGCAGGATGGCTGCTGTATCTATGTGTGCTCAACCCAGGAGGGGAGGAGAAAAACGCACAACCAGAAAACAAAAAAAGATGTACAAATGGGATGCAGGGTAAGAGACAGATACAGGTGGGTTGCCAAGTAGTTACCAAAGCAAGCATGAGGTGTGCTTTGTCCTGGCACCCTTGGTTGTTGGAATAGAATTTCATACTGGGCATTTGTGCCTGGAGGGAGGCCCAAGGTGAGGCACCTGCTTGAATTCTAAGGCAGAGAAGTGTTAGCGGTGAAAGCCAGCATAGTATAGTGGTGGAAGTGTTGGACTGGGAGCCAGGAGATCCGGGTTCTAGTCCCCACTCGGCCATGGAAGCTCAGTGGGCACCTTTGGGCCAGTCACAGACTCTCAGTCCAACCTACCTCACAGGGTTGTTGTTGTGAGGATAAAATGGAGAGGAGGAAGAAGATAATGTAAGCTGCCTTGCATTCCTTGCAAGAGGAAAAATGACAGGATATAAATGCAATGAATAAATAAATAAGTTCCTATGAGAGTTCCAGAGACTGTCTGTGCAAAGCACTTTCTTTGCATGCATGGTGCCCTTTCACCCCATGTTCCATCACCAGAGTTCTCCTTCTTGAGCTCTGAAAGTTCATGACCTGAATCCAGAAAAATATAGCCCCAGGTGGTGCACCCTATCACCTGAATTATGTGGGGTTTATATACTGGCATGGTGTGATTGGGTGCTGAGTTGCCCCATATCCTATACTGTGTTGTGGCAGTGTCAGTGGGGTGTTTGTCAACATGGGGGCAGATTTTTTTTAAAAAAAAAAAATTATGGGAGGAAATTCTTTGTGCCAGGTCTGGAGTTGCTTTAAAGTTGTATTGCCGATGGGAGCGTGGACATGGTCTTGAGGAGTATGGGTTATGGCGTAGGTCTGCTCCTCCTCTGTTATGCCCACATCCTGCCCATGACTCTGGCCTGTTTGGGCTGCCCATCTGGCTTATCTTTGCCAGCAGAACAACTGCACTGGCTGAGTGTTGTGTGGGTGTATCTGGGTAGTTCTGCTGGCATGTCATCATCATTATCATCATCATCATTTCTATACTGCCCCATAGCCAAAGCTCTCTGGGGAGTTTACAAAAGACATTAAAATACAATATACAAAGTTTAAAAACCATTTACATAAAAACATATGGACAATAAGCTGGCTGGATGCACCCAATCTCGTCTGATCTCGGAAGCTAAGCAGGGTCAGCCCTGGTTAGTACTTGGATGGGAGACTGCCTGGGAATCAGGCTTCCTGCACTGAGCAGGCGGTTGGACTCGAGTCTTGTAGGCCCCTTCCAACCCTATGATTCTATGATATACAACAACATATAACTAAAAGCAACTTTGAACTAAAAACATTTTTTTAAAAAAATCCAACAATAAAACACAGCTTAAAACAACACTGCTTAAAATAGTATACAAAAGTCAGCAAAAGGAACAAGAGTTCTAAAAAGGGAATGCCTGCCGGAATAATTACAATGCATGTCTTCCACCCGTGTAAAAAGACTTCTGCCAAATCCTATAACTCCTCAGCTAGCAGATCCTGTTGTTGTGTATAGGACTGTACGCTTAAACAGTTTTTTTAAAAAAAATGCATATTACCAAAACCTCAATACAGGGCTGTTTTGAGATACTGAAGTGCAAGTTAGCATGAGAACTTACATTTTATTGTTTTAAAAATCTACTGCTCATGAGGAGGAAAGGTCATTTTTTAACTATTTTCTTTTTTATTTCTTATTGCAGTCACACACCAGACTCCAAATGGCCACCTTCAAAACATGGGGGTCCTTAAATCACTGTCCCACCAATTTTAAAATTGCCCCCCTATACATACATTATTTATTTTATTTCTATCCTGCCCTTTCTCCAAGTTCCTCAAGGTGGTGTAGTTGGGGTTGTCCTATTTTTATCCTCACAACAACCCTTTGAGGTAGATCAGACTGAGAGCAGAAACCTGTCATTGCCCAGGCCTAAGAATCCTCAGAGATCGAGAGTGAGTTCTCCAGCAGCAATGAGTAGTCAGAATTACAAACTCCACTTAGGATCCTGCACCCTATCCAATAAAGCCCAGGGATTATTAGTACCACTGTCCCCTGACTCTGAGGAGTGGATCTCAGCCTACTTTAGCAAGGAGGAAAGCCCTGGAGAACATCCCCCAACCAGATCCTCACCTCCCAGAAGATGAGAATGGCTGCAGAAAAGGGCAGTAGCCCTTTAAAAGCCAGATGCAGCGTTTAAGTGGGTAGAGCTCTCAGAAGGACTCTCTTGGCCAGCCTATAAAATCCCACCAGTTGCTCCAGGCTGGTGTTGTGTAGGGATGCATGAGAAATTCATTTCACTTAGTTTTTGATCAGGATTTCCTAGTTTGCTCCTTCCGGACCAAACATGGGCTTGGGCATGATCTGTGGTTGAAATCCTTACGTTTGCAACCTTGCACTGTGATTTGTGGACCCCCAGAAAGTGTCCAACAGCAAGTGTACATTTGAAAAAGGTGCATGAAAAAAAAGTGTACTTTTGAAAAATGTGCACAAATGTGCTTTAATCAGTGGGAGAAGAATGCGTCCATTTCAAAGATGCAAACAATTGATAAGATATATTTGGAAAAACACACACAAAAATACACACAGATTTTCACACGAAAAGAGGGGAAAAAACAAAGCTCACAATCTGATATGGACTCAGTTGGAACAAGCTTCATGATGGAATTTGGAATTCCAAGAAGTTTGGAGACCTCGCGTTTTGCTGGTTTGAACATCCCTACTAGTGCTGGGGTGACTTACCTCTTGTTGAAACTGCAGGGTCACCAGCCATGGTCCTGAATCCAATCAGAAATCTCTGGGCCAGCATCTGCAGTGACTGCCTGCAGTACTGTCGATGGTCCTGAACTGGCTCTGTTCCAGAACTGCACCAGTCAACTGCCTTACCTTGTACCCTTTGCCTGAGCCATTGCCTTGCTGGGATAATGGAATCCCAGTTGGAGCAAGACAAAACCCTGTGAAATAGATTAGGCTGAGAGAGGATCCCTTTGCAGGCATTCACCTCCCAGACCTTTAAAGTTCTTTGAGGAGGAGAGCATGAGCTGTGCCCACTAGCTCCACACCCTCTCCCTGTTGCTTGGATCTGCCATCTTCAATGTATTGGAGGGGCTGATCTGACATGGGGATCCTCCTGCTTAACACAGGTGGGAATCCTGGGTGATTTACCTGGGTAGAGCAGGTTCCCTGTAGGGATGGCACGGGTGTTTGGTTGGGACTTGAAGCTTGGTGATTTCATGCTGGCTTGGGCCCCTGGATGCCAGTCCACAGATCCCCACACTTGCCCGACTTGGCATGTGCTGAGTCGGGCAAGCATGTGGCCGCCTGATCCCTTGCCAAGCCGCCATTTTGCATAAAAATGGCGGCTAGGACTTTTTCATAAATAACATTTACACAAATAGTGGCCATAAAGGGGCCATTCACACACCATTAGAGGCATAAATAGACCATTGACGCCTGCCATTTTGCATAAATGACCCCTTTATGGCCACCATTTGCATAAACGGTTATTTACAAAAAAAAAAATGGCCAAGGCGCCATTTTTATGCATAATGTCAGCTCAGTGAGGGAGTGGGAGGCTGCACACCACTCACTGGCAGCTTGTTGCCACACACGGCGAGCAGGGTTGGTGGCCAGTGGGGTATTACAGGTATTACTACCTAAAGGTATTACAGGTAATTAATACCTACAGGTAAGACCTACAAGTATTACAGGCATTACAGGTAAGACCTACAGGTATTACCTCTAATACCTGCAGGTAATACCTACTAATGCCTACATCTACGTAGGGCTAGGGTGAAGGATGAAAAGGTCACCCAGCAAGTTGCGTAGCTGAACAGGTAATACCTACAGGCAATACCTACAGGTATTACAGGTATTACTACCTACAGGTATTACAGGTAATTAATACCTACAGGTAAGACCTACAAGTATTACAGGCATTACAGGTAAGACCTACAGG
This sequence comes from Heloderma suspectum, assembly GCF_057233095.1. Lineage (NCBI taxonomy): Eukaryota > Metazoa > Chordata > Lepidosauria > Squamata > Helodermatidae > Heloderma > Heloderma suspectum. The sequence continues at coordinate 16,001,373 of NC_139467.1, forward strand.
TATTACCTCTAATACCTGCAGGTAATACCTACTAATGCCTACATCTACATAGGGCTAGGGTGATGGATGAAAAGGTCACCCAGCAAGTTGCGTAGCTGAACAGGTAATACCTACAGGCAATACCTACAGGTATTACAGGTATTACTACCTACAGGTATTACAGGTAATTAATACCTACAGGTAAGACCTACAAGTATTACAGGCATTATAGGTAAGACCTACAGGTATTACCTCTAATACCTGCAGGTAATACCTACTAATGCCTACATCTATGTAGGGCTAGGGTGATGGATAAAAAGGTCACCTAGCAAGTTGCATAGCTGAATAGGTATTTGATCCCAGGTTTCCCTAGGCCAAGCACCACACACGACAAATAACATGGTTGGTCTCCAACAGGTGCTTCACTGTACTCTAGTGTAGACCCACACAAGTAGGGATGTACAGATGGTGTAAAATCCACTCTGTCTGTGTTTTGTGGATTGTCAGGTACCTTTGGTTCCATCATCCATTCACAGATGGATTCATTTTTTCATTGAACAGAAAAATATGCAGATTATTCCATAAGAGGGTGTGGAACAATTTACATAATTTACCTTAGTATGTAACATTTAGTGCATTGTCCCCCATTCCACTTTTCGCCATGTATATTTACCAGTCTCAGCAGAAACGTGCATATTTTCCTACAAATAAATATGTGTAAATTTCAGGAAAGTAAAAAAAAATCATCCAAAAGTCCACGGACTCCACGCGGTCTGAGGAGATTGGTCTGCAGCGGATTCTGCAGGATGGATTCTTAGAAGTGCAAGCTCATTTTAGTCAGTCTCAAATTTCTCCAGCATCCCTACACACAAGTAGTATGTTCCCTGACTTAAGATGAGTCACAACAGTGGTACTGCCACCATTTTGAAATATGTTTAGGAAGAGACGGAGGCAGGAAGGACAAAGGTGAGAGAGGGTATCCAAATGCAGGATGGAATTTCTTTACTATAAATCATTGTGAAGAAAGTGAGGCAGGGGAATTCAGCTGGTGAAATTTCTGAAAGCACCAGACAACCTGCCAACTCTCCTGCGTACAATGCAAACTGGTTTCAATTTAGTTCAGGTTAAACCAAGAGTTCCTTAATCTGCCAACTGAACTTTGCAGTCTTAATGCCCGTAAAGCCACAGGGGTGTGCAACCCACAGCTCTCGGCCTAATTTCAAATGCCCTTTGCAAGTGATTAGTTCAGACCTCTGGCAAGAGAGATCTGTTCCTCCTCCAGCAGCCTGATGGGTGGAGCGGAAGATGACAGGAGTGTTGGGGAGAGAATGGGGTGGCAGAAAGAGAGAGGTGGGAAGAGAAAAGGGATGGCCTTGCTGATGTCAGACTCTGCCTACAGCTGACACGTAGCGCCCGACAGAAAAGAGGTTCCCTACCCCTGGCATAGAGGGTTTGAAATTTTAGGGATACCCCACTAATCCGTAGACAGGACAGCTGCTAGAGCTCACAAAGCCCACTCAGCCATGAAGGGTAACCACAGTAGACAGGGCTCCCAGGGACTTTCTATGAAATGGAGCTTGGTACCCAAGTTCTCCAACGCTGGGCTTGTCAGTTTTCTCAAGGGCACGAAGGTAACGTCAAGCTTGCCGGTTTCCCATTGATCAGAGCACTGTACCGGCTGCGTCGATAAGGCCCGAGTAACCTGGAAACCACTTGGGAATCGACCAGACAGTAAACTGGCCAATTGATTTCCTATGGCAGTCAGACGCATGCAGAAGGGCGGAGATGGAGGCGAACAAACCGCACAAGGTCTACTGCAGGTGGGGTTGGCGCTAGAGGTTGCACAAACTCCTTGGGGCTGGGCCAAAGTGTGTGTGAGGGGGGAGAGAGAAGGGGGAACATCGCATCCTCCAGCTGTGCTTCAAAACTCTGGAAGATGGTCTATCCTGCCCTCAGCAGGCCTCAGTCTCCAACAGAAGGAAAGTCGTGACTTCGCAACTTGCCCACCCACAGGGAGAAAGGGACGGAGATGACCAAAAGCAAAGGAGGATAAACTTCTATGTTCACTGCATGAAAGGTGGAGTTTCAACAGCTACGGTTTGCCATGCTGAGGTCAGAAAAGTTGTGCCTATTGAACTTTCCTCACAGCTGTGCAAAGTCCCCGGCCCCCGGCCCCATCCTTCTTTGCAGCCTGTCACTTAAGGCAGCCCGCACAGCTTGGTGATAGCCTGCTATGATTGGCTATGAGTGGTCAGAGTGTTGGATGGGACTCAGGAGATCTGGGTTCGAGTCCCCACTTGGCAATGAAGCTCACTGGGTGACTTTGGGCCAGTCATGGACTCTCCGCCTAACCTACCTCACAGGATTGCTGTGAGGATAAAATGGAGACGAGGGGGATGTTGTCGGCTGCCTTGGGCTCCTTGGGGGAAAGGTGGAATATAAATGGAATAAATAAAATGGAATAAAGAAATACTGTGGTCTACCAGGTGCTTGGCGACACCCCTCCTTTTGTAGTCCCAGGTGGGCAGTCAAAACAGGAGACTGTTGAACTGCAGGTGGATTTCTATCTAAGACTGGTGGTCTCCATTTGGCTTGGTGGCTCACACATTCCTCCACATGAACCTGCCCGGCAATTAAGAGCTTAATTGGAGGGCCTTCGCTGAGTGTGTCCCCTCCTCCTTTTTGAGGTTAGGGGGATGGCTACTAGAGAGAGGGCCTTTTCTGTGGTGGTGCCCATATTATGGAATTCCCTCCCTAAATCTGTGCTCCTCCTGCCATCATTGTTGTTATATTGTAGGTGTCAGCCAGAATCTGTCCTGTTCTCTTGGGCTTTGAATAGCATTTGATCTGCCATGGACCAGTACTAGAAGGAACCAGCAAGGTGATGAAGGAAAGAGCACCTCTGAGCATGCACAGGCTGTATTTTATTTCTGTCACTGCACCATGACCTCAGTGAGCTTGTACACATCTGAGATGAGGGAGACAAGATCTTGAAGCAGAAGGAGTGAGTTCCATGAGTCCTGGCATGCTTAAAAAGAAAAAGACATTAAAACCCCGGAGAACTGTGTGGTGGGTCACATGGGGCCTGTGGGGCAGGCCAATAAATAAACATTAACTTAACCTGTGCAGCAATTACATTTTATCCTCATTCATCTCCCCCTTTGATCCCATCTGCAATCCGCCCACCTCTTTCTCTGTTAGCCTGTAGAAGGATCAAGTTAATTGATAACACTTAATCTTATACATTAATGTGTTTAAAATGATCCCTCTAATCTAACCCTGTTAATCTCTTCATCTGTTTAATCTAGTTTAAACCATTAAATCCTAATCCATAATCTGAGTATGGAAAGATTTCTTTCTTTCTCTCTTTCTCTACCTGCCAGCAGCACCGTTCACTATGGAACTGATTGGGCCAGGAACACTGGACCCATGCCTCTACATTCTATTCCCCGTTCAAGGGATCTGCAGTTATGCTGGACTCAAAATCAGTCATAAATTACAAAATCAAATAATCTGGGTTCATACTGTGCTTTCTCAGAGGAGAACTATATATATTTACCACAGAGAGAGAGAGAGAGAGAGAGAGAGAAAGAGAACAGTAGCCAAGCCAAAAGCAGAACTCCCTGTTATTGTCCAGAGAACACCTGTTCGTCGCTGTTCTTGTTCTTTTTCATTTTTTCCCCATTCCCATCTGACTTGCTCCTTCTTGGTGAGCTTTCTATCTCTCTCCCTCCCTCTCCCTCTCCCCACACCCTTTAGCAGTACTATATGCTAGAGGGGGAGTATTTGGTGAATTTGGGAGGGCAGGAGAATTGTAAGAATTTATGAGCGATCAGACCTTTAAAGCTGAAGGCTTTTCTTTTTAAATAAATAAATAAATAGCCTCAGTGCTGCTTCAAGCAGCAGCAATTCATGGAGTATAAGGCTGTCCATGGCTACTAGTCATGATGGCTATATATTACCTCCAGTATCAGAGGCAGCATGCCTCTGAAGACCAGTTGCTGAGGGACAGGAGTGGAAGGGTGCTGTTGTACTCACGTTTTCCTTGCAGGCTTCCCAGAGGTAGCTGGTTGGATACTGTGGAAAACAGCAAACTGGTATGGATAGGCCGGGGCTTCCTTCTGTGGCGCCCCGCGGGCACCCCGCAAAACTTTATTTTTATTTTTTCCCTTTTTTAATATACATACATGAATTTGTATATATCCATAGCAACGAATACGTATGAAATGGATACAACTTTCTAGCAATTATACAAGTGCTTCAACAAAAGTGGACCAAATACCCAAATAAGTATCCATTTGAAGGTGGTGTCTATATGCCACCCATTCAAATACTGAGCGTGTTGTAAGGCCCTGAGTCCATTGCATTACAGGAGGTGAGCATTTATCCTGCCAATGTTGTAATATCAGGCTTTTAGCTGTCAGAAGAAGGGTGCAGAGAATCCATTCACGTGGACCATTTGTTAATTTCCATGAAAGAGATAAATAATTTAAAAGAGCATGTACATCAGTGAATATTAAGGACTGTTCCAGTACAAAATTTATCTGTGTAATAACCGCCACTCAAAAAGAAGCAACTATTGGATATTACCAAAACATTTGTTTAAAAGAGGCATTAGCTGTATTGCACTGCCAGCAATTAGCCGAATTAGACAATCCCTTATTAAAGAGACATGAAACAAAAGTTTTTGCTGAATAAGATGCAGCCTAAGATCCATAGATGTGACACAGGTAGATGCCAAAACGGCGATCCTCTGATTAAGCATTTTGTGGTGGTGCCCACAGCAGTTTCTCAAATTCCAAAAAGTGTCCACAGGTCCAAAAAGGTTGGGGACTCCTGAGATAGACCTTTGGTGTCATTCAGTAGGGCTCTTATGTTCTTGAGTGCTCCTGGCCACATTGCATTTCTAGGGCAGAATACACCTGCTATCTTGTTTTTAAAGGTAAGACCAGTGGAGGTAGGTAGCTCTGATGTCAGTGGGGCAGTGAATCCTCTCCGAGTTTCAGTCAGAACCAGTCAGAGCTCTAAAGGAGCCATTCAAGCACTTTGGATGGCTCCTTTAGAGTTCTGACTGGTTCTGACTGAAACCCAGAGTGGATTCACTGTCCAATGACATTGGGGCCACCAACATCCACTGGGTAAGACACCCCCTCCCTGAAAGTCTTAAAATTCACCCATCCCCTGAAGAGACATACAGTCTTGGGGGGGGGGGGTTGCCCCACCTCATCTCACCTCTCTAAACATGAAATTCACTTGGGCCTAATACTTCAGCCCAGTACTAGGTTTAGGATCCCCTCCTCCCAGCTTCATTATCTGGGCAGGAAGTAAACCATTGCCTAAATCGCATCAACTGGGACTCAGCCCACTAACAGACTTGTTTTCCTGGGAAGTACTAGGACCAGCTCGGCTATGTGGCAAGTTTTGAAAATAGGAGCGAGTTCACACCTCCCTCTGCAAACACATAGCTTACTCCCATATTGCTTTCTACTGTGAATTGCTTCATTTCTCCATTGTGCATTTCAGTGCAAACTATTACTGTTGTTCCATGGGGATGGGAGAACTCACCTCATCCCACCACACATGCTGCTCGCTGCATCCCTGCTCGCTGTGCAGAGCGAGACTCTGCATGGTCCACAGGCACCTGGCGAGTGGTGCACAGCTTGCAGCCTCCTGCTCCCTCGCCGAGCTTCCATTTTGCATAAAAATGGCAGCTTGGCCTTTTATGGAAAGGCTGGTTTTGCACAGATCGTGGTCACAAAGAGGCCCATCTACACAAAATTGCAGGCATAAATGGTCTAAATAGACCATTTACGCCTGTAATTTTGGGTAAATTCATTCATTTTCATTCATTTATTATATTTCTATAAAATATATTATATTTCTATACCACCCCATAGCCAAAGCTCTCTGGGAGGCTCACGAAAATGTGCACAAATGGCTCTTTACAGTTGCCATTTGCACAAAATCGACCTTTCCATAAAAGGCCAAGCCACCATTTTTATGCAAAAATGGTGGCTCAGCGAGGGATCAGGTCCCTGCACTTGCCCAACTTGGTTGACGCATCGCATGCTGAGCTGGGCAAGTGCAGGGATCTGCAGACTGGCATCCCGGGAGGCCAAGCTGGTGAGAAATCACCGAGCTTCGAGCCCCAACTGGACGCCTGCAACATTCCTATTGTTCTGTGGCTCATCCACAAATTAAGGAGGAAAAGACTGCTGTCTCATAACACTTCACATTAAAAATAAAGAAAGAGGAGAAATTCTGCTTTTCAAAGTAATGTTCAAACAAACTGATACTGGCTGTGTTTGCATGTAATGCTAAGCCATGGTTTATCTTAACCATGGTTTCTGAGATAAGCCATGTCTTGCAGATGAGCAAACAAATAAAAGGTTGTTTACCCTACTTCTGGTTTGTTTCTCTCCCACACATTTTGCCAACCATCAGAGATTTTGTTTTCAGGATGCTCTTGCTGGGTGCCTCTATTTCAGGGTGGACAGCAGTACAAACATGCCAAGAATAAACCACAGTTAAGGGTTCAGACATCATGAGAAGCCATGGTTTAAACAAACCAAAGTTCATAAACCAACCACAAGCCATGATTTCTATTTGTCGTTTGTAGCTGGTTAACAAACCATGGTTTGTTTGTGAGGATGGGCTCAGGCATGACAAGCCAGATTGCAACAAACCAAACCATGGTTTAGTGTTATGTGAGAATCAGGCCACTCTGTACTTTTTCTCTATACTTTAAGATTGGGTGTGTATATGCACACACAAAGGTAACAAAACCTGTGTGTGTGTGTGTGTGTGTGTGTGTATATATATATATATATAATATATATATGTGTGTGTGTGTGTGTGTGTGTATGTGTATGTGTGTGTGTGTGTATGTATGTGTGTGTGTATATATATATATATATATATATATATATATAATTGGCCATGGGGCCTGTGGGATTAGGGAGTGGGGCTTATCATGGGGGGGGGGGGGCTTTTGGCGAGCATGTCTTTCTGTAGCTTAGCTCTGCTTTCCCAGTTTAACCTTGATTCCTGCCCCACTGCACCATCCTCCTTGGCTGTCTTTGCTACTGACGCCTCCTTTGCATCATCCATCCCTCCTTCTGCTTTTCACGTCCAGACTGAATGAGTATGAGATGGCTCCTTTGTACCTGTTAACCATCTTGGGCTCATCATCCATGACTCCACTTAAGACCTTCATTACTATGTGCGGCACGGGTTTAATGAAGAGGCTGAGCTCTTGTACTGCATAATGAGGAGGACTCCACAAGGCTCATTATATCTGCTTCCCCTTTTGTGCAGATTCTGTTTCAACACTCCAGAATTCAAAGAACAATTGTCAAAATCCCCCCGCTCTAAATATGAATTTATTTATTTATTTATTTATTTAATACAACAAGCTCTTTTGAAACCATCACTCTTATTAGGAAATCATTGAAAGCTCTACCCCATAACTGAACCCTATTGGAAAAGAGGTTCGGAAGAACTAGCCCTGGGGAAGAAAGCCATTTTAAATGTACATTGGAAACCCCAGGATAGTTTTGTTTTATAATGTTTTTTTTTTTTTTTCTTAACCAACGATGATCTTCTTAGTTTTACTTCATTAAACGCACCTTCCCATTCATTTGAATGCAGTAAATTCAAACGTGTGGATTTGTGGAATTGTGCCAGGTGTTCACATGTGCCTTTTCTAATCTTGCTTCCCCCTTCCCTGCGCTGCATCATTCACATGAAGGACACCAAACAGTGTTAGGAGGTTATTGCGTGACTCCTGTTTATTTCGATGAGCAGGAGAGGTTTCGAGTGGATGGTGCCCCTCCGTCCAATAGAGATCTGACTGGTCCCCAGCCTCCACTGGCTTTCTATTCTGGCTACTAGTCATGGTGGATATATGTTACTTCCAGGTTCACAGGCAGTATTCCTCTGACTATTGCTTGCAGGAAGGCCACAGCCGACGAAAAGGCAAGCACCTTCATGTCCTCCTTGTGGGCTTCCTGTAGGCTAGAGATGTTGTTATTGTTGTTGTTGTTGTTGTTGTTATTATTTATTTTGTTTCTATACTGCCCCATAGCCGAAGCTCTCTAGGTGGTTTACAGAAGCTAAAACATTAAAATACAATACAAAAAGTTGAAAAGCCATTTAGGTGAAAGCACACAGACAATATACACAAAATACATATAACTAAAAACAACTCTGAACTATCAGTCACAACTAAAGACACATCCAGGTCTGACTAAAACTCATTATGTGCTGCCAAATGCCTGGGAAAAGAGATGGGTCTTAACCTGGCACTGAGAAGGTAGCAATGTTGGCGTCAGGTGGACCTCATCGGGGAGCTCCTTCCACGGATGGGGGGCCACCACTGAGAAGGCCCTCTCCCCGTTGCCGCCTTCCGAGCTTCCCTTGGAGGAGGCAGTCAGAGGAGGACCTTAGATGCTGAATGGCATATGGGTAGGTTCATTCTAGGAGAGGCATGCTGTCAGGTATTGTGGTCCCAAGCCACGTAGGGCTTTATAGGTTAAAACCGGCACCTTGAATTGCGCTTGGAAGCATATAGGCAGCCAGTGCAAGCGGAGGAGGATGTTGAAACTGTTTTGGCCAAAGGACCAAATGCAGTTTCAGAGAAGATCTCAGGAGCCCCATGTCAGTGCTAGGTGGGGCAAAAGGCAAAGGAGGTGGAGCTAAAGGCAAAGGCGGAGCCAAAACATCAAAAGTACCAGCATCTTTTAGCTTAAAGCTCCTATTGCCAGTAACTAAGCATTCGAAGAGGCATTTCCAATACCTGACAGAGCATCTCTCCTGGCACAAACCTACCTGTACACTATGCTAATTGTCTACGGTCCTCTGAGGGAGACTCAGAAGGTGGCAACAAGGAAGAGGGTCTTCACGGTGGTGCCCCCCCACACTTATGGAATGAACTCCCAAGTAAGGCCTGCCTGACACCACCGTTGTTGTGTTTTTGGCACCAGGATAAGACTTTCTTTCTTCTACTCCCAGGCATTTGGCAGTATATATGTTAAGTTTTTAATTAGGTCATGGGATATTGTTTGGATGTGTGTGTGTGTGTGTGTGTGTGTGTGCACTCTGTTTGTAGCTACAGTTTCTATATTATGCATAATACTGTATTTTTAAGGTTTTTAATCTTTGGAAACTGCCCCAGAGTGCTTTGGCTATTGGGTGGTATAGAAATGTAATCAGCGAAATGGAATGAATGACATTTCAACCTCTTGAAATGGGAAAAAATACACAAAAGCTGGAAAATGATTGGCAGTTGGAGAAAAGGGGGTCAGGGCAGACTTGGTCTGTAGGCCTGAGGTTCAACAGACCTGACATATGGTTGGCCACTGTGAGAAACAGCCCCTTTACTAGATAGATTTTTGGTCTAGTCTAACACGGAGTTTCTTACATATTTTCTGCTTAGGAATGGGAGAATCAATAAAGTTTGATCTCATTGAGATTCTCTGATTTGCACCTCGAAGCTCAGTTCACTTCTTTTCCATTCCCGACTGTGAACTTCTATTCTTGTCATTTGAATGGGGGAAAGTGCGCATTTGGGTGCACATTGTTTAAAAGTGCACACCCAAATGTGCACTTCCCCTGCATTGACCAAAGCATGAAAATGCACATTCTCTCCCAAATGCTCATTTCTAAAGTGCACATTTTTCTAATGGATGCATTATTCGAGTGCCAACACAAGCTCAGGAATAGGTGAGCACTTCCCCCAAAAGGCTCTTGCCTTCAGGGGTGCACACGGGGAAAATTCTGGCCCATGACAAAGCACAACAAAATTCTTGTACTTCCTGTTTATGCCCCTCCTTCCAAGCACCTAAATATTGTGGTCTGGCCCCTGACCATTACAACTTTTTGCAAAGTATTACAAATTCTGTACAGCGCTGCCCCCACCCCCTCCATCAACAATCTTAATGTAAATTGTGATGTCTTCTTCTGGATGTCATATTTAGTTGGGAAGGACACAGAGGGCAAGCTGCAAGAACGTTTCCAACTGGTCAGAATCTCATTCTCCTAGCCAGTTGCCAAACAGGAAAATGTATAACATTGGGGGGGGGGGTGTTTCATTATTCCTGTATTTTCTATAAGATGTGATTTCTTAAAAAGAGAGATTGAGAGAGATCAAGACCTTTTGTGGCATTCTGTTGTTGTTGTGTTATTGCTGCTGCTGTTTTCTCTTATTTTTTTTCATTCTGTTTTAGTATTAGTTTATAATAGGTGATGTTTAAAATGACCAGTTTATAACTTTACCTGTTGTTAGACATCTTGAGTTTGTCTAAGGAAAGGCAGGATATAAATAGTGCTAATACATAAAATACACACTGCACATGCTTAAAGGTGTTGGATAATAGGAACAACTCCGCATGCTTCCAGACACTAGGGGGTGATAGAGAATGGCCTGTAGCTTGATCCTTTGTTTTTTCCTGCTCCCTCCCCTTCCCTTTCCTTCTTCCTTCTTTCTCTGCCTCTGCAACGAGTGCCATGTGGCTCTCTCCCTGAAGGAAGCAAGTAACCATGGCCAGATCTACACCTTGTGTCATATCGATACAATCCCACCATGGTAACACTATATCCCTCTTGTGCATTTATACGTCATCGTGCACACAATGACAGCTGTTGGGGTATTTTAGATACTACTGAAAAAAAAGTGGGAAATGATGCTAGAAAAGCAGTATACAGAATGTGTAACATGTCCCAACAGTTATCAGTGCACTTCAATAGTGATAAAAAGCACCAGTGTAGATCCAGGCCCAATCTCATGCCTTTGCTCCCTTACACTCATGCACCCAGCTTTAGGGGGTGGCCATAGTTAAACAGTGTGAGAGAGCATCTTCGACAATGTGTATAAAAGCACTAATCGAGTAAGTTGATTTGAACTTCTTTTATACTGGCTCTAGCCCGTGTTCATTGCCTCTAATACCAAATGCTACGTTGCCGAACTTTCTCTACACAAGGCCGCTGCAGTAAGTCACACCAGACTTTCCACAAAAAAGCACCCTTGCTCTTCAATGGGTTTTTAAGAGCTGCTCTCTGCCACAGAGAACATATGAAGCTTCCCCATTCTGAGTCAAGCTGTTGGTTTATTGAGCCCAGCGTCGTCTATTCTGATCGGCAACCCTTCTCTCCTAAAGGGGAGAGGCTGTAGCTCAGTGATTCAGCACCCGCTTTGCATGCAGACGGTCCCAGGTTCAATTCCCGGCATCTCTAGTTTTGAAAAAAAAAAAGGAAAAGAAAAAAAAAAGGAGCAGGGAGAAGGTGATGTGATTAACCCTTCTCTGCCTGACAGCCTGGAGAGTTGCTGCCAACCAGAGTAGACAACACTGGGCTAAGATGGGTGAATAGCCTGACCTGAAATAAGGCATCTCCTGATGGTTCTTTGAGGTTTCAGGTAGAAGGTCTTTCCCAGCTTTTGATCTTGGAAGCTGAAGGTGGCTAAGGCTGACACAGGGAGGTTTTGCACGCATGCAGCCTACCGCTGAGCAGTGATGAACTCTTTTGTCACCGCCGTGATGCAGTGGTCGGTTTTTGAAGTTCAGGTACTTATCATGACAGTCCCCATAGCTACGCCCTGAAGGAGAGTCCAAAAATGCAGGTAGCTGTGTCGATCCATCTCTTTGTGTGCCTCCTCTATTCATGTTGTAGGTCTTTTGTAAATCTAATGGGACTTAATTACCCATTCAAGACCAAGCTACCCCAAAATACTTTGCATTACAGCAGGCATAGCTGACAAGGACATATTGTTGCTGGGAAACTCCATTTCCTTCCATCTACTGTGATGATTGCAACTGAGCTCAAAGGGAACAGGGAAACCTGACCGGGGGAGGGGGGGAGATGACGTCATTGTCCCTGCTATCAAAAAGTCCTGGTGCTTCGGTCCTGCGAGCCTTGGTTCCATTACACCCCTGCTTTATAGAGCCCCCCAGTGCCCTTCTAAAATGTGGAAAGGCGCTCTGCACATGCTTGTAGGCATGTGGGCTGTGTATGAGTGTTTGTGTGTTTTAAAGCCTCGTCTCCTATTTGTAATGGCTTCGGGGAGCAACGTAAGGAAAAGATGAAACAGGGTGGGGAGGGGGAGGGACAAGGTATTACAGAACTGTCTAATGTGTTATTTTCTTCTTCAGTTGTCTGTGATGGTGCCCTGTGTTTCTCTGTCTTCCCTCCCCCGCCCCCACCTGGCCCTCTCCACAAGATCCCCTGGAGGGAGACACAATCAGGAAGACACATTGACAGCAGTAATTATTCCTGTTTGTTTTTATTTGGTGTTTGCTAGTAATAAAAGTAATTCATGCTGGTGGTCCCTGTGGGAGCTGGGGGGGAGATGCTGGGGATGGGTGGAGCTAGGAACCAGGGCTCCTGGGTTCTTTGCGGAGAAGGGTATAGTCAAAATGGTTGGCTCACACGTGTGTCAGTGTTAGTCAGGACTCCTGCAGTCCGTTCCCAGTCCCAGAGCGTTGCTGTGGATGTCCTCAACTAGTGGACTTAATGAATCCCTAACTAATTAAATGTCTGCTGCAACCACTGCTAAATAGCAAGCAACAAAATAAATAAATAAATAAATACTACCATTTACCATTTATGTAGCAAGGGAGTGGTAGCTACTGTGTGCGAGCAACACCGTTCCTACCTGGAAGGCATCCTGTACATTTTGTCTGCTGGATTGCTAAAGTAAATGGCTAGCAAATAAGGATGTTCCCTACTTCCCCCTACTCAGCCCCCTGGACGTGGCTTGCATGGCCCCTACCCGCTGAGCTATGTGAGCTGCCGGGACTTACCGGTCCCACCCACGAGTGCCTGCAGCCGTCCGTCTTCTGTGCAAGTCACCATTATATGTAAAAATGGTGACTTTCTATTTTCTGTAAGTTAAATCTTGTGTACAATGGCTGGCAGTTTCTGGCTGGCCATTGTGCGCAAGATTTAAATTACAAGAAATAGCGAGTCAGCATAAGAACTACTCACACAGGGCTGCGGGCACTCACAGGAGGCTCAGGCAGCTGGGTGGGTGCGGGTGAGGCGAGCATGGAGTCTCCACTTGCTCAAATGTGCAAATCCCGCCCCCAAATGTGCAAGTCCTCCCCAAAATGCACTCCCCATGCACATTTTCATGCTATAGCCTATGGGGGAAATGCACATTTTCAGCCAATGCTTTTATATATATATATATATTTACATCTATAATGAAATTTGCGTAAAATTCTGGGAAGTTAAAAAAAAACAAACTGTCTGCAGGTCTGTGGAATCTGTGTGACTTGGGAAAAGCCAGTCCACTGCGGAATCCATGGGTCAGAGTCATAGAAATCTGAACTCATTTGATTCCATTGTGGATTTCTCCGACATCGCTACTTGCCACATTTGTTTTTCTGCCCGCGTGCCTCTAATCATAGCCTGACACTGATAAGTTTTAGCAAGATAAGTTTTTCCATCAGTTTATTTCCCTGGGGGACCACAGCCCAGTGGCAGAGCAGATGTTTTGCATGCAGGAGGTCCTAGATTCAATCCAGTTAAAAAAAAAAATCAGGTAACAGGTGATGGCACAGGAGTCTGACTGAGACTCTTGGAGAATATTTGCCAGCCAGAGCAGACAACATCAGATTAGATGGACAGAGAGTGGTGTAAGACAGCATCTTTGTTTACCTCCCTTGTATCAGGCTGTTGCGAAAGGCATGGAAGCAGAGCCAGTAAAAATAGTGGCAGCTCATATTGCCTAGCCTAAACCATTCAGGGTCTGAGATGTCTGGGAAATATGAGCGCCAGTGTAGTGGCTAAGGGCACAATCCTATGCAGGTTTAGACAGAAAAAAGTTCTACAACTCCCAGCATTCCCCAGCCAGCATACTGGCTGGGGAATGCTGGGAGTTGTAGGGCTTTCCTCTGTCTAAAGCTGCATAGGACTGCACCCTAAAACACTATACTATATGAACCAGGTTTAACTCTTGGTTAAGAGTTAAGTTAAACAACTCGGTTTAACTCTTACCAGTGCCATGAACTCTTATTAGGTGGCCTTAAGACAAACCATTCTCTCAGCTTCCCATCTGTCACATGGGGATAATACTGACCTACCTCGCAGGGTTATTGTAAGGGTTACAAGGAGATAATGGCCACATTGGCAGACAACAGTGAACAAGTAGCGTGTTGGTGTGTGCTGGTGTATTGTTGGTGTATGCAGCCCGTTCGCTCGGACTTTACTCCGTTCTGCTAATGCGACCGCTAAACAACTCAGGAATGGTTTGTTTAGTGTGCCATCCTAGTTTGTTGCTCTGTTTATGAGCCAAAATTGCAAACCAGGATTCTTGGCTTAAGAAACCTGGTTTGTTTGAGATCGATGAGCTAGGACTCCTGGTTCAGACGACTGGTTAGTGCTGGCTAGTTTAGTGCAGGGGTGTAGAACCTCTTTCAGTCTGAGGGCCAAATTCCATTTCAGAGAAGCTCTCGGGGGCCACATTCTAGTGATGGGTGGAGCCAAAGGCAAAAGGAGTGGGACCAAAAATACCAGCGTATTCTTGGTAACTAAGCCTTAGGAGAGGTGACTGAACATTTTAGAATGGGGGGGGGACGACACATGGGCCGGGAAACCACCAAACAATTGGTGGTTTGGGGGAAAGGGGGTGGGGCCAAGGGAAGGAAGTATGGCCATCTGGGGAGGGCTGGGATTGGGTTCCCAGATGGGCCAGATTTGGCCCCTGGGCTTGAGATTCTGCACCTGTGGTTTAGTGGGAACAAACGGGCTGTGCGTACTGGCACACAGCTCACCCACAGCAATCCAGGAGCCTTATAATCCTGGCTTACCATTGTGTGCAAATGTGGCCAGTGCATGCAGATTGTTTTAACAATCAAAAGCACTCTATGGATGCTAAGCATTAACAGCAATATGGTCCTCGTCTTTCTCAGAACAGTCTATGGGGAATTCCCCTTCAAACTCATAGTTCCAGCAGGGCTCAGGGTGCGAGACCTCCTGGGCGCATCCATTCTGGCTTCAAGTTTATTGTTCAAGGGCTCCCTATCAAGGGGCTGGAGGTTGCTTTGTTGCTTCTTAACATTTTGCTATTATCTATTTCTCTTTTAATGTCTGGATATTTTTATTTTATTGTGCTTTTAACTCGTAAGCTGTTTCGAAGGCCCTTGGGTGGAGAAGCAGCCTAAAACAAAATATTAATACAAACAAATAATATAAACAGCAGCGATGACTAATTTGGGAAGGCTGGAGCTGAATTATTTCCTAAGAAGTCAACAGTTAAATTGAAATTAGGTTGTGCAAGGGGGGTGGGGGGGAGATCTGTAACTTTTCAATTGCTCCAGCGGGTAAATTATACCATTTATCAAAAGGCGTTTTTTATGGGAAGGAATGGGAAAAGATTGGGTGAATTAGGAAGTCAACTCACTGGGGACACAGGGAGCAGGCAGGAGAAGGGCCATTCTTTCAGGGTAAAATTCCAAGAGCAACACTGTGTAAAAAATAATCCATCCAAGGGTTTTTGCCATCTGTACGTAGAACGCACTCAGGTACTTTGAACATCATTTTGTCTTGTCCTCCACTTTGAGCAGAAGATGCCCAGTTGTAGGGCTGATCTCCTTCACAGCCATCTCCTGGCTCTGTTCCAGAGATCGTCACGTGCAGCAATGGACCTTGTTCATTCATGACATTGGGCACCTGGATCGGTACGTATCTCACAGCCATCATTTCCAAGTCATGGGAAGTAAGAATATTTCCACTTTATTCTGCACTAATCAGATCTCAGGGTGTTGTCTCCAGTTCTAGGCTCTGCACCTTACAAGAATGTAGACAACTTGGAATGGGTTCACAGGAGGTAACGGGTAATAAAGATGGTTAGGGTGTATGGAAAATGAGTCCTGTGAAGGAAGGCTGAAGGAACTGGGTGTCAGAGCCAGGGTGGGCATGGGTGGGCACCTGTCAAGGACCCACACATCAGCAGGGGCCCACTACCGAGAGTCCCCTGGAGTTGTTCTCCTCTTCACCATGGCCACCTGCCTCTTGCTCTGATGGTGAGATGGAGGAACGGCAGATGCCCCTGCTGACTTGCTCATTGGCTCTCTGCCTGTCAAGCAAGCGAATGGTAGCAATGATGAGAAAGAGGATGAGGAGCAATGGGTCCAGGTGACAATGGTGGTGAGAAGGTAGACTCATTGAAGGAGGGGGCCTATTGAAGGTGTCTTGCCCAGGGGGCCTCCAAAACCCAGAGCTGGCACTGGTGGGTGTGTTTAGCTTGGAAAAGGGAAGACTGGGGAGGGAGAGTGAGGAGTGGGAAATGGATAGCACTCTTGAAACACACAGAAGAAGATAAAGGCATGTCTGCTGCTCCCTCAGAGGGCAGGACAAGGTCTAATGGATCTTGTTCAATTTAGTTACAGGAGGACATTTAGTTACAGGAGGACATGTTTGATTTTGAACATTAGATGACAGAGCAGTTCAAAAATGGAACCAATGCTCTCCCCCATGTTGGAGGTCTTAAAGTAGAGTCTGGGCAGCCATCCTCTGGTGATGCTCTTGCTCTGGACTTGCATTGAAAAGGGGGTTGGACTAGAAGATGGCCGTCATGGACCCCTCCAACTCTATGACGCTTTATCTACACAACACCAGTAAAATGGTTCTGTCCTTAAGCAGTAACAAACAGAAAAGCAGAATAGGTTTAAAGAAAATGATATGTGTAAAAACTATGACAAAATTTTCTAAAACAATGTTTTCACAATGTTAAACTTTCTACATGGAACCAGTAAATATTATCTAAGCAAACTCTGTCATCCTCATCATGCGGCTGGTAGCCAAATGCAAAAAAGGGGGGAAAGAACACTCCCTCCTACATTCAAAGATGATTTGTTCCTTCCATCTATAGTAGCCATGTACCATAACCACCAAGAAATAAACAGCAATGTTGCAGTGAACAATTTTTCAGATACTGGCACACCAGCTAACTGAACGGTTCTTAGATACTGCCAAAACTTTATCTACACAGCCAGTTTTAACCAGGGATGTGCCCTTGTGGGAGTGCAGAAATAAAGCACAGAATGTGGTACTGCTGTACTGGGCACAGGATTCAGCTGCCTGAGGATCTCAGAATTTTCTCTCTTTTTAAAGACAAGTTTCTAGTCCTTATTGGAGCAAAAATAAACTTCAACATGTTCAGGCAATGTTCACTGAAATCTAAGAAGCCAGAAGAATGGGATGTGCCCTTCATAGCTCTTTGCCCTTTCCCTGTGATCAGAAAAAGAATAAATTATGCAAAACAAGAGAAATTATGCAGTTTGAGAGCAAAGGTGCACCATCTTAAATGGGTTGTTGTAGAAGTCCTCTTTTCTTGTTGCAGGAGTTGGATTGTCCAGGTGCAGAGTTATATTTAATTGTCTATACACAGCTCTGGCTTTAGGGTGATGATGTGTCCTCTTTTACAGAGGACCATCCTCTATTTTGAAGGGCTGTCCTGTTCAATTCCGATTTAAAGATAAAGAACCATAAGAACTCTTGCCTATCACCAGTTAGCACTAGGGTAGCCACTTATAAAGTCCCCCCACCCCTGCAGGAAATTCATCACCCAAACAAGATGAAAGATGACACCAATTTGCACAATATTTCCATATATGGATTTATATGTGCAGATGCAAATTAGAAATAATTATTATAATTTGAGCAGAAATATTTTTATTATTTTTATTTATTGCATTTACATCCCGCCTTTTTTCCTCTTGCAAGGAACCCAAGGCAGCATACACAATCCTCCTCCTCTCCATTTTATCCTCACAACAACAACCCTGTGAGGTAGGTTGGGCTGAGAGAGTGTGTGACTGGCCCAAAGTCACCCAGTGAGCTTCCATGGCCGAGTGGGGACTAGAACCCGGATCTCCTAGCTCCCAGTCTAGCACTGTCGCCACTATGGAGGATGGTGACCAGATGATGTCTCGCTCAGTGTGCTGTCCAGGTGCTGTGGATGGGCAGCGTCAAGGTCCAGCCCTTCTTTCTGTTGGTTCTTTGTCTGATGGAATAATTACATTAGACTTGGATTGGACAGACCTTCCAACACAGGACACCTTCCAAACCGAAGACGGTCTTCCGGCAGCCCTTCAAACAGGGGACTGTCCTTTGCACAAATGAGACCATGCGGCCACTCTAGTTAGTACCTGAATGGCACACTGACCAGTGGAGTCTGGCGGCTCCAACTTTGGTGAGGCGGTGAATCCATGCGGGGTTTCAGTCAGAACCGGACAGGACTCTAAAGGAGCTATCCAAGGTGCAGGACCCTATCCCCCAAATAGTTTCAGCACTTTGGATTGCTCCTTTAGAATTCTGGCTGGTTCTGGCCGAAACCCAGCATGGATGCACAGCCCCACCGTAATCAGAGCCACCACCCTCCGCTGACACCAGCCACCTAATCGCAGTCCTCCATACTGTACTGCATTTCTACTTAAGCTAATATAATTATTTCTAAATTTACCTGTCTACACATAAACTAGCATATGCATTTTTATGCGCATCACTGTCCTTCCTAGGATAGGGGGACTAAGCACCAGGCCAAGAGGGCTTGTTTTCAAACCCAGGATCCTGGCAGTCGGCTGTAGGACCTGGGCCAGGGGATCAGGAGTACAGTCGCAGTGGCTCCTGATTAGCTGACCAGGCAAAGGCAAAAGGCCAGGCTATATCCTAAAGTTATACCTAGCCTCGCTAAATGAAGAGATCTCATGGCCTGAAGCATGGTTAGCCATTTACGCCACAATTTACATATAAGGAAGCACTTTACAGCCACAAATGCCGCAATCTATGCAATTTGCAGCCATATTTTCCCCGTGATTGGCTAATGGCAGCCACCATTAGCCAATCGTGCCATTTGGAATGGAGGAGAGCCGCCCCACGGGAAATCTGATGGACCCGGAGTGAGTGGGATTGGTCCACCAGAGACTTTGCAGGTCGGATTTTTGAGGTTCCAGCCTTATTTGAATCCGCAGAGGATTTCTCTACCATCCCTAGGGATGTACGAAAGTCACTTACCTGGTCCCGCAGCTTGCTTCGCGGTGGGGGGGAGGCGCTTCGGTTCTCCCCCCAAAGTTCAGGCCAGGGGGGGAGGCGCCCCGCCTCGCCCGGCCGAAATTCAGGCCGGGGGGGGAGGTGCCCCACCTCGCCCGGCCGAAATTCAGGCCGGGGAGAAGCGCCCCGGCCGCGAAATACAAAAGTAAATGTAAAAAAAAAAACAACACACACATGTGATAGGCTACGTAATGATTTACGTAGCCTATCACGGCTAGATTTCCAAAGTCAGCCGTGATAGGCTACGTAAATTGTTACGTAGCCTATCACGGGTGACTTTGAAAAAAAAAGAATGCGTACGCAAATGGCGGCGCCCATGGGCGCCGCCATTTGTGTTCCTTGTTTGGGCCCGGGTAGTCTACGTAACCCCTTCATGGATCACTGCCTTGTTGTGGCGAAGGGGCTTGCGTAACTCAGTGAAGCCATAAGCTGTGCCGTGCAGGGCCACCCAAGACGGACAGGTCATGGCAGAGAGTTCTGACAAAATGTGGTCCACTGGAGAAGGAAATGGCAACCCACTCCAGTATTCTTGCCAAGAAAACCCCATGGAATGTATCACAAGGCTAAAAGATATGATGCCGGAAGATGAGCCCCTCAGGTCGGAAGGTGTCCAATATGCTACTGGGGAAGAGCAGAGGGTATTTCCAAGTAGCGCCAGAAAGAGTGAAGCGGCTGGGCCAAACCCGAAAGGACACTCAGCTGTGGATGTGTCTGGTGGTGAAAAGAAAATCCGATGCTGTAAAGAACAATATTGTTTAGGAACCTGGAATGTCAGATCAATGAATCAAGGTAAGCTGGAGGTGGTCAAACATGAGATGGCAAGATTGAACATCGACATCTTGGGAGTCAGCGAACTAAAATGGACAGGCATGGGCGAATTTAATTCAGGTGACCATCATATCTACTATTGTGGGCAAGAATCCCTTAGAAGAAATGGAGTAGCACTCATAGTCAACAAAAGGGTGGGAAAAGCAGTACTGGGGTACAATCTTAAAAATGATAGAATGATCTCAGTACGAATCCAAGGCAAACCATTCAACATCACAGTAATTCAAGTCTATGCCCCAACCACTGATGCCGAAGAAGCTGAGGTTGATCGGTTCTATGAAGACCTACAACACCTTCTAGAACTAACACCAAAAAAAGATGTCCTCTTCATCATAGGGGATTGGAATGCTAAAGTAGGAAATCAAGAAATCACCGGGATAACAGGCAGGCATGGCCTTGGTGTACAAAATGAAGCAGGACAAAAGCTAATAGAGTTTTGCCAAGAGAACATGCTGATCATAGCAAACACTCTTTTCCAACAGCACAAGAGGCGACTCTACACATGGACGTCACCAGATGGTCAATATCGAAATCAGATTGATTATGTCCTTTGCAGCCAAAGATGGAGAAGCTCCATACAGTCAGTAAAAACAAGACCTGGAGCTGACTGTGGCTCAGATCATGAGCTGCTTCTTGCAAAATTTCGGCTTAAATTGAAGAACGTCGGGAAAACCACTAAACCATTCAGGTATGACCTAAATCATATCCCTCATGAATATACAGTGGAGGTGAGGAATAGATTTCAGGGATTAGACCTGATAGACAGAGTGCCTGAGGAACTATGGACGGAGGTCCGTAACATTGTTCAGGAGGCAGCAACGAAATCCATCCCAAAGAAAAAGAAATGCAAGAAAGCAAAGTGGCTGTCTGATGAGGCTTTACAAGTAGCTCACAAAAGAAGGGAAGCGAAAAGCAAGGGAGAAAGGGGAAGATATAGCCAACTGAACGCAGAGTTCCAGAGAATATCAAGGAGAGACAAGAAGGCCTTCTTAAATGAACAATGCAAAGAAATCGAGGAAAACAACAGAATGGGAAAGACTAGAGATCTCTTCAAGAAAATTGGAGATCTCAAGGGAACGTTTTGTGCAAAGATGGGCATGATAAAGGACAAAGAAGGCAGGGACCTAACAGAAGCAGATGAGATTAAGAAGAGGTGGCAAGAATACACAGAAGAACTATACAGGAAAGATCTGAATGTCCCTGATAGCCATGATAGTGCGGTCACTGAACTTGAGCCGGACATCCTAGAGAGTGAAGTCAAGTGGGCCTTAGGAAGCATTAGTAACAACAAAGCTAGAGGAGATGACAGTATTCCAGCCGAGCTATTTAAAATCCTAAAAGATGATGCTGTTAAAGTGCTGCATTCAATATGTCAACATATCTGGAACACTCAACAGTGGCCACAAGACTGGAAAGGTCAGTTTACATTCCAATTCCAAAGAAGGGCAACGCCAAAGAGTGTTCAAACTACCGCACAATTGCGCTCATTTCACATGCCAGCAATTTGTAGCTCAAAATCCTACAAGCTAGGCTTCAGCAGTATGCGAACCGAGAACTACCGGAAGTACAAGCTGGGTTTAGAAGAGGCAGAGGAACTAGAGATCAAATTGCCAACATTCGCTGCATCATGGAGAAAGCAAGAGAATTCCAGAAAAATGTCTATTTCTGCTTCATTGACTACGCTAAAGCCTTTGATTGTGTGGATCACAACAAACTGTGGCAAATTCTGAAAGTGATGGGAGTACCAGACCACCTTACCTGTCTCCTGAGAAACTTGTACGAGGGTCAAGAAGCAACAGTAAGAACCAGACATGGAACAACCGATTGGTTCAAAATTGGGAAAGGAGTACGACAAGGCTGCATATTGTCACCCTGCTTATTTAACTTATATGCAGAGTACATCATGAGAAATGCCGGGTTGGATGAATCAGAGGTTGGAATTAAGATTGCTGGGAGAATTATCAACAACCTCCGAGATGCAGACGATACCACCCTAATGGCAGAAAGCGAAGAGGATCTAAAGAGCCTCTTGTTGAGGGTGAAAGAGGAGAGTGCAAAAGCTGGTTTGAAACTCAACATTAAAAAAACTAAGATCATGGCATCTGGCCCCATCACTTCCTGGCATATAGAAGGGGAAGAAATGGAAGCAGTGACAGATTTTACTTTCTTGGGCTCCAAGATCACCGCAGACAGTGACTGTAGCCATGAAATTAAAAGACGCTTGCTCCTGGGGAGGAAAGCTATGGCCAACCTAGACAGCATAGTAAGAAGCAGAGACATCACCTTGCCGACAAAGGTCCGTCTAATCAAAGCTATGGTTTTCCCAGTAGTAATGTATGGCTGTGAGAGCTGGACTATAAGGAAGGCTGAGCGCTGAAGAATTGATGCTTTCGAACTGTGGTGCTGGAGAAGACTCTTACGAGTCCCCTGGACTGCAAGGAGGTCAAATCAGTCCATCCTAAAGGAAATCAACCCTGAGTGCTCATTGGAAGGACAGATAATGAAGCTGAAGCTCCAATATTTTGGCCACCTAATGCGAAGAGAAAATTCCCTGGAAAAGACCCTGATGCTGGGAAAGACTGAAGGCAAAAGGAGAAGGGGACGGCAGAGGATGAGATGGCTAGATAGCATCACGGATGCAATGAATATGAACTTGAGCACGCTCCGGGAGAGAGCGCAGGACAGGAAGGCCTGGCGTGCTATGGTCCATGGGGTCACGAAGAGTCGGACATGACTGAACGACTGAACAACAACAACAACAAAAGTCTACGTAAAGATTTAGTAGACTACGGTGAAAATAAGTATAAGGGCTATTTGCGTTGCCCTTATTTTCGCCATAGTCTACATAAATAGACTTTATGTAGTCTATTTCTTTCTTTTGCTTTCTCGTGCTTTCTTTTTTTTTTTCAAAGTCACCCGTGATAGGCTACATAATGATTTACGTAGCCTATCATGGCTGACTTTGGAAATCTAGCTGTGATAGGCTACGTAAATCGTTACGTAGCCTATCACGTGTGTGTGTGTGTGTGTGTTTTTAACTTTACTTTGTAATGGCGGTGGCAGCAGCCGGTCGGAAGACCGGCCGCCACCCCCATCCCCACCGAACCGCCGCCGAACCACCGCAAGGACCCGCCGCCAAGAGGGACATTCGAGGGAGGTAAGTCTCATCCTGGGGGAGGGGCGGGGGGGCGGAGAATTTCACCGCCAATTTCGGGGGGCCAAATGCGTTGGCATTCGGCCGCCCCGAGATTCATGGAGAAATTCTCCGCCACCCCTAGCCATCCCTATGTGCAACACATGTTAAAGCATGTTAAACACATGTTAAAGCATGCATAGAAATGCACTGTGCCAACCCATGGTGCAGGTGTCCTTGAAACATACATGTGCCCATGTTGCACCTCCCTGCTCCCTTGCAGGCCTAAGAAGGACTGGGGTGGAGCTTGTGTTTTTGGTAGCCTGCTAGGCTAATTCCTCGCCTCAGCCCATGATCAGTGGAGCCTGGTGGCCCCGACGTCAGGAGGGCTGTGAATCCTCTCTGGATTGCAGTCAAAACCAGTCAGAACTCTAAAGGAGTTATCCAAGGTGCTGGACCCATTGGGGGGGTTGGGTTCAGCACCTTGGATAGTTCCTTTAGAGTTCTGACTGATTCTGGCTGAAACCCAGAGAGGATTCACTGCTGCATTGACCTCAGAGCCACCAGCCTCTACTAACCATGACGGTGCTCACCATCTGTGATGGCATACGTATGTCGACACAATCCAGAATGGATCACGGAGGGCAGTCTCTGCATGTGTTACGTTTACGCTGTGCAACACTCTTGTGGGTAGGTGAGGCCTAATCTTGCAAGGAGATTGAAAGGCAGGGTTCCTGTTAACATGTTCAGGCAGACACGTTTCCTCACCACCGCCTTCCAAAGTTGCAAATAACAGCATGACTGAATTCCCCACTCCAGCAGCAAGCTTGTCTCCTGGCTATTATGTGCTAGTGGCATCGGGTGCTTGTTGAAGGCCAGATGAATAAAATCCATCTTTTCATTGGGTGGAAAGGCCTTGAGGTAATGAAGGTCAACTTTGCTCAACCTGAGCTGTTAGATTGCTGACACCTGAGTTTTTGCAAAGGATTCTTAGCTCAGGATTAGCAAGCAAAGTAGGATCTTAAACAACAACAACAGTAACAAACGAACAGCCTAATAACCCATGAGCAATAGCCTGGGGATAGGGCCCAGTGTGAGACCTTCTCTCCCTACCATTTTGGATCAGAACAAGCAGCCAGCAGCAGCTTGGGATGTGTTTTCTCTCCTTGCTGTCTTGGCGCTTCTGCCATCCATGTTCCACCCACTCGGATGTCGCCTGCCAGACCGATGGACCCACCTGACCTGGTACTCCTGCATTGCCCCCAATATATCAGACCAATGGCCCCCATCTAGCCTTGAAGCGTGAAATTCGATTACCACGTCCCTATCATTAGCCTCATTGCTATAGCAACAGATGTTATTAGCAGTCATAAAATTCCCCAACCCCTTTATTAAATCTAACTGCGGAATTTGACTCCTTGACCCGCTGCGTCTGCTGCAGCTGTTTGGTGATTAGAGTTGGGGGGATTGGAAGCTTCGTCTCTTGGGCCTTTCAGCTTATCAAGAGGAAAGCGAGGGGAGCTGGGGTTCCGCTGCTGATACAGGCGGGGTAGGGCTCTCAGGCTGTCACCTGGAGTTAGCAGCTGTTTCTTTAAAGCAGGGGTGCAGAACCTAAGCCCCGGGGGCCGAATGCAGTCCACCTGGGATTGCAATACGGCCTTCCAGTGGTCCCCAGATGTCCATGCCCCCTTTCCCTTTTCCCTGACCACCTAGCATTCAGTAGTTTCCTGGCTTTCGGTAGTTTCCTGGACAGTTCCCCCCACCCCCATACTGACTGAAATGCCTCTAAGGCTTAAGTGCTGGTGGTCAGAGCTTTAAGCTAAATTATGCTGCTATCTTTGGCCCAGGCCCTTTAGCCTTTGGCCTACACCCCTTTTGGCTTGGTCCCGCCCATCACTGCAATGCGGCCCCTGAGAGCTTCTCCGAAATGGAAGTTGTCCTCCCAGTTGAAAGAAGTTCGACACCCCTTCTTTAGAGACTCTGCAACAATCACAGTGAAGGCAGACTTCTAAATGTGAAGGAAAGAAAGGAAAGGTTCCTCCTGTGCAAGCACTGAGTCATTGCTGACTCCTAGAGGGACGCCGCTTTCGCTGGCGTTTTCATGGCAGACTATAGCGGGGTGGTTTGCCATTGCCTTCCCCAGCTGTGACTACCTTTCCCCCAGCAAGCTGGGTACTCATTTTACCGACCTCGGAAGGATGGAGGGCTGAGTCGACCTGAGCCGGCTACCCGAGACCCGGCTTCCGCTGGGATCGAACTCAGGTCGTGGGGAGAGTTTCGGTTGCAATACTGCCGCCTACCACTCTGCGCAATGTGAAGACCCGCCTCTAAGTGTGAAGACCCGCCTCTAAATGTGAAGACCCCCACCCATCCACTTCTCTGGCTTAATGGAGCTGCCCCTCTTTTCAACAAGAACAGGTGAACAGAGCTGTGGGGCGGGCAGTGCAACATGCACTCCTGCTGTGTCTCTCCAGGTGGTTGAAGAGAGGGGTGTCACCTCGTGTATTGGCCCCAGGAGCATAGCCAAGTCATTTGTAGTGTTAGAGGGGCCTAGAAATCCATAATGCTTGCTTCAGTTCATTACTGTTGCCGTACTCTTGCTCATAGGTCTCTGAGCATGTGAAGATGATTCAAAGGGCCAATAGCGCGGCCTAGCACATTCCATACTAGTGAGTGAGAGTGTTATCAAGATGTGCCTGGGAAGCGAAGGAACTTGCTTCCTGTGGCACTCCCTCCCTAGGGAACTCTGCCATGCCCCCTCTTTCATGAGCTTCTGCCGTGCATTAAAAACGTGATTGCTCAGGCAGGCATTTGGAGTGGGTTAGGGTATTTTAGAAAATGTTTTTATTGTAGAATTTTATTGTTTTAAACTGTTTTATTATATGCTTGTACATTGCCCAGAGTGGCTGAGTGACCAGCCAGATGGGCAATTAATAAATTTAATAAAATAAATAAACAAATAATAAATAAATAGGCAAAGTTTGTTTACAGGTGGCTGTGCTGAGAACCAAATGCTGTTAGTTTATGCTGGGAATGAATGCTGGGGGTGCTTGCTTAGTGTTGTGCAGCCTCATTGCTGACATGTATGGTATAAAACCCGTTGTACCCGATGGCTCTGGGTTCAGAGAAGCTGACCGATCCAACCATTGGGTATGCCTGTGTGCTGTAAGATACCCAATAAAGTCTCCTTGTAAGTAAACTTTTGAATCTGATTTATCACTATCTTGGCACCCCTAACCTAAGAGTTCAACGCCCACAGCCAGGGCAATACACCTCGCTACAGACGACCTGGCAGCCCAAGGTGGGGGGGAATCCTGGGGTGCATTCGTATGGAGTAAAAGTGTTCTTTAAATGACTTATAAAAAGCTTTCATCCACATTGCTTTTAAGCATGGCTCATGTAGCCAGCGGTAGAGGCGGAACAACTTTTCTCTCATGAGTAGCCATGCTCAGGAAGTATTTATCACTTATTCGTTCCATTATTTTTTTTTATCCTGCCCTTCCTTTAAGGAAGGCCTTCAAGTTTGGTGCCCTCCCGTCCAACACAAGGGGAGGGCACCAAGTTGGGGAAGGCTGCTTTAAGGAGTTCGAGGAAGCATGCACAGTCATCCCCCCCCCCACTTTCTCCACACAGCAACCCTGTGAGGTAGGTAAGGCTGAGAGATTGTGGGTGTTTCCAGATGAGGCTTTATCATGCAATCTCCCTGCTTCATTCATGCAATTTTACAGGGGGTCCAGATGTTGTGCATAATCTTCTGCTAGTAACCCTCCTATGTTTTCCCATCACTCCTTCTGTCTTTTTTTCTTTCTGTAAAAAAAATCTGGTAAGGAGGAAAAGACAGAACAGCTGTACCAGGCCTTTTGATTAGTAGCACTGTTACCCTCCACCTGGAAGCATCCAGTAACTGGAGCAAGGTCAGACAGGGAGCTTCATGGCTGAGTGGAAAATTGAACCATGCTGGTTGGGGAATGATGGGAGTTGTAGTCCAGCACATCTGGAGGGCTCCAAGTTGAGGGAGGCTGTTCTAACCCTAGGATTACCCCTTTTCATACTGCTCCTGCGCCTTTGAAAGCAGCTGGACCTGCAGAAAGGTAGCCTTGAAGTAATGGAGGTCAGCTTTGCTCAACCAGAACTGCTAGATTGCTGAATCCTGAGCTAAAGGATGCTTAGCAGCTCAAGATTTGCAAGCAAAGTAGGAGCAATGTAGTGTGGGAAGTTTTCTCACCACTTCTTTCCTTGCTGGGGGGTGGGGGTCGTGATCACCAGCTAGATGTCTGTGTACCAGGTAGCTTGTTGTGCAAGACTCAAACAACAACAACAACAGCTGTGCACAAGTGGCCTCCCAAAATTCTCCCCCCTATTTGTGGGCAGAGAAACGGGGGAGGGGGGCAATTTCACTTAATTTCACCAGGGGTGGGGGGAGAAATTCTCCACAGTTCCTCACAGGTAGGACTCACAATTGACAGGGGTTCTTGCACAGTTTCTTTTTCCATAAGGGTTTTTTGGGGGGATGCTGAAACAACATCAACTGTGTTTGTAGGCTGGCCTCCAGAGGGTGGCTTGGAGAGCCTCACCAGCAGCTCTCTTACCATGTCATTTATCATAGTGGGAGAGCAGGGCCTGGAGAGGTCTCCAGAGGAGCCCCCTCCCTCTGGCTCACATGGTGGCTCCTCGCAGCACGAGCCCGAGAGTGGCTCCCTGGAGAGCTGTGTCGGCCAAGGAAGCAGCTGGCGCAGCTCTTCAGACAGCTGGCTAGGTCAAAATATCGGGCTCTCCTTCCTTGGAGCCAGGCATTGTGGAAGGAGTGTCTGGGTCCCAGGAGACTGCCTGTACAGGGGATCTCCTGGGATGCCCCTCCCATGCCTGGCTCTGAGGAAGGACCCCTTCAGAGGCAGGCATTTAAGCCAGCTCTCTGGAGAACTGTGCTGGCTGCTTCCTCCAGCCGATGCGGCTCTCCAGACAGCTGGCTTGTGTGGTGCAGTGTGATGCAGCAGTGAAGGGGAGCTGGGGAGTCACAATGTGGCAGGAAGAGGAAGGGGAAGGGTGTGAGCTGGGGGGTGTAATGCAGAGGCAGCGGGAAGGAAAAGGGGCATGTCCAATGTGAGTTTTTAAAAAAGACATTACATAATGTCTTGTGTATTGATACGTCTAATTCCTGTGAGCTCTTCCCTTTCGGTCACTAGCTGAACTGCTGTGATGTCATGGAACATGCACCAACATTCTGCTTGTCGAGGGGAAAGGGCCAGTCATGTGATACTGGCAAACAGTGCAGGAATTCAATGCAGGCAGGTGAGCAGGCTGGCAGAGGAGGGATGAATGCTCCACTATCCTCTGTCAGCCCACTTGGCTTCTGTTCTAGCCAAGACCATCTTCCCCCATGACCATCTCAGAAACGCAGCAGGCTGGTAGAGGAAGGCCAAAATATGACAAATATTTTTACTACCCTAAAAGGCTGGTTGTAGCTTGCAGATCATGGTGGATGAGACTTCCCCTTCTCTGACAGCAGCAAGGAAACACAGGCTACTGGCTTCTTAGCACACTAGCCAAGGTTTTGCAGGCCAGCGTGGACCAATTTATGAGGCTGCTCTAACCACTGGCCGTTTAGCAGGTGAAGCTTTGCACCATGCAGCTGTTGGGGGCAGAAAGTGCCCTGCCAGTGAGGAGGTGATTGTGTGTGTGTGTGTGTTTGTGTGCAAGTTGGCAATACTGCTTAAAGAGCAGCAAGGTATGAAATGGGCATCACGGACTCTGAAAGTAGACGGAGTCAATGAAGCAGAGAGACAGAGAGAGAGAGAGGACCTGTCCCTCCTCCCACCACTTCCAATCCCGCTCCCTGGGAATTGCTCATATTAATGATCTTCTCCCTATCCCAGAAGCTGAGTGGTTCGTCGCTAATGGTGTAAAGAGGAGCAATTAAACCCCTGGTAATTAGCATCCATCACTAGCTCACGAACATCAGCGTTTCTGGAGCTGTGGTATTGTGCCCAAATGAGTGAGAGCCGGGACTCACTAGGGGGCGCCCTCATTGCCATCGCTGCTGAACCCAGTGGCAGGTCTGCAACGTGGCAATGGGTGTGGTGGCAGCAGTGCTGTGCCACAGGGAGTGGAGTTGCCTCTCCTTATTGGGGGGGGGGATTGCTGAAGGAGCCTGCCATCATGGGAAAACAGGGTTTCCCCATTTATATTTCTTACTCTGGCCCTGGGCTTGTGTCTTCCACAGTGACGGAACACAGACATTGAAGCATGGCGACGTGCCGGTGCATCCGTGCAGGGTGGCACAGGGGCACAGGCTCACCGGCCCGGCTTCCTATGGAACATAGGAAGCTGCCTTCTCCTAAATCAGACCCTTGGTCCATCTAGCCCAGTACTGTTGACACTGACTGGCAGTCATGGCTCTCCAGGGTTTCAGGCAGGAGTTTTCCCCAGCCCTACCTGGAGAAGCTGGGAATCGAACCTGGGACCTTCTACATGAAAAGCAGGGGTTTTCCCACTGACCTACAGCCCCTCAGTCATGTTCTCAGTCTGGCTGATTCTAAATGAGGGGTATGAGAGATGGATGCTGGGGTGGGTGGGGGAAGAAGTGCCATGGATAGGTGAGGGGATCTAGGATGGATATACCAGAACAGAAGCAGTGCTTAAAACCGAGAGCTCGCATCCTCTGGGAGATCATACTCTGGCTCTCGGATGCTGGGGAAGGCATCCTTCTCCCTAAACTCAAACAGATGTGGCAAGTGGCGAGCACTCTTCACGCTCCCAATGGCACTCTCTTCGTGATGATGATTATTTCCCATGCCGTAAGGTTACATTCTGGCATTCGAATAAATAAGTTAAAGGCCCCCAGAGTGAGACTTAGTGGGTGCTGGGCTCAAACTGAGCCCAGGGCAGGATGGGGAGCGGGGTGTTGAGGAGTTGGGGTGATGAGCCTGACAAGGGGCTAAGAGTCTCAGACCGAGAGAGACATCGTTGCTGTGGGCAGTGGAAACTCAAGCAGCCTTGCCAGCTTCCATGAGGAACAGAATGCTGGCATAAGGAACAAGAACGTGCTGGCTGGAGCTGATGGGAGTTGCAATCCAATACATCTGGAGGGCACTAGAGTGGGGAAGGCCGGATGGTGAATATGGGAGAAAAGGAGAATTCTGCAGTGATGGGAGAAGCTGTGC
Organism: Heloderma suspectum; assembly: GCF_057233095.1. Classification (NCBI taxonomy): domain Eukaryota; kingdom Metazoa; phylum Chordata; class Lepidosauria; order Squamata; family Helodermatidae; genus Heloderma; species Heloderma suspectum. Next base: position 16,031,523 of record NC_139467.1, read on the forward strand.
CAGCCCCACATTTCCCCTTCAAGATGATGAAAGGCACTGAAGCCCCACCTGGTTTAGTAACTGGCAAGCTGAAAGGGATTCACAACATGTATTCATCGGCTCTCCACCCTGGCATTTTACCCTTCTTCTCAGAGATTATATGCATCTTGTTAGCCTCACAGCAACCTGGTGAAGGATGCAGGCTGAGACAGCATGACTGGCCAAGGGGGTCTATGCAGGTCCAGGGGCCAGATATGAGGAAAATGTTGTGGGGTGTGTGGGGCTGCCCAGCTAAAGGAAGCGTGATGCAGGGATGCACTTTCCTTCCAGAGTTTCCAGAGAGCAAAGTCTGGGGGAGCCAAGAGCTCAGAGATGGCAGTGGAACCAAGGAAAATAGGGGGCATGTTTACTGAAGATGCTGGCAGCCTAGCAGGGGCTTGGAGGAGTGAGGAGAATGGAAGGTTTAGAGGTCAGCACTCCATTGGTGCCCTCACATCCAGTGGAAGCTGGTGGCTCTGATTCCAGTGAGGCTGTGAATCCATGCTGGATTTCACTCGGAACCAGCCGCAACTCTAAAGGAGCTATCCAACATGGTGTAGCAGCTTGAGTGTTGGACTGGGAGTCGGGGGATCTGGGTTCTAGTCCCCACTTGGCCATGGAAGCTCACTGGGTGACTTTGGGCCAGTCACAGACTCTCAGCCCAACTCACCTCACAGGGTTGGTGTTGTGAGGATAAAACGGAGGAGCAGCAGGATTATGTACGCCACCTTGGGCTCCTTAAGGAGGAAAACAGGTGGGATATACTGTAAATGCAACAAATAAATAAATATCCAAGGTGCTGCACCCTAACCCTTTAGAGTTCTGGCTGGTTCTGACTGAAATCCAGAACGGATTCATGGCCCCATCGAAATCGGAGCCACCAGCCTCCACTGCTCACATCTGTTTTCAATAATGGGTCTGTCAGAGTCATGTGAAGAAACATGACTCTGTGTGCTGTTGTTGTTCAGTCGTGTCTGACTCTTCGTGACCCCATGGACCATTGCACGCCAGGCCTTCCTGTCCTCCTCCCTCTCCTGGAGTGCGCTCCAGTTCATAACTCTGTGTGCTACCCTTCTTTTAACTCCACCATCTCCACAATGCACCCCACCCACCAAGTTATGTCATGCACCAGTAAATACAAGTGCCTTTGAGCATGTGCAGAGTGTGTTCTCAGGTCTGAGCAACTGCAACCTGCCCCCATGCTAGATAGTAAGTTGAGCCATATATATATATATATATATATATGAATGAATTGGAGGTAGCAAGAGGAGCTTGGTAGAGTAAGGAGATGGTGAAGGGGTGTCGTCATAGAATCCCAGAATAGTAGGGTTGGAAGGGGCCTACAAGGCCATCGAGTCCAACCCCCTGCTCAATGCAGGAGTCCAAGTCAGATGCAGGAATCCAAATGGTGGGGGTTATGCATCTGGGAAATAAGGGCTGAGGAGAGCTTTGAAAGGGGAGCAGAAGGAGGAGAGACTTTGGAGAGGATCACTATTGGAAGTAGGGGGGAATCGAGAAATGGACTGCATGAGTTAATTCTCCTTCCTCTTCTCCCACTCCCTGGGAGAGCCACAGGAGATGATCTTCTGGCATGGGGGGAGAGACGGGGAACCCGGAGGAGGGCGGCTTCAAGGGAGGGAAGAGGAGCTACTGGCCTAGGTGGGATCTCTCTGGGTTTCCCTGGTTGCGCGCGGGGGTGTGCGGTGGGGCGTTCTACTTCCTTCCCCCTCTCCTCTTCCCCAGCATTGCTGCAGTAACAAAGAGCCCCTCATAAATCAGCTGCCCCCTCCTTGGTCCTTCCCACCAGCCTCCTCTCCCTCGCACCCATTGGTGGCCCCGTTCTGTCTCATTTGCATGCCCAGCCCTTTTCCCAGTTCGCCTGCCTCCTGATTGGTCCTCTCGGGTGCGTCCCTCATCTCTGCCCAGCTGTCTATCAGAATTTTCAACCCCTTCTGTAGCTTTCTCCCCCCCCCCTCCCTCCACAATACACCCCCTCTTATGAGATGCAGCAAGACTGGTGGGTTGGATGCGAGAACCAGCCTGTACCTTCCTCCATCACTCTCTGCGTCTTGCTCTCCTCCAGCTGCTGCAGCAGGTCCCTAGCCGGCACCCAGGACCAGCGAGAGACATGAACTGCGTAGCGCTGGGCGCACTCCTCTGCAGGATGGGGATGCTGTTCCTCTACCAAGGTACTGCATGCTGGGCAGCTCGGCGCCGCTGCTGCCGGGGGGGCTGGGCTGGGAGAGAAGGAGCGCGCGGACGGAATACCCAATGCGTACCTGTGCGCGTGTATGTGCGCGCGCGTGTGCGCCACCACTGGGAGACACGGCTGTGTGGCTTGCTTGCCACAGAGATGGCACAGTCGTACCTATGGGCTTGGTCTCTGTGCGTGTCTCTGCAGACCATCGAACACCACAAATATACATGGCTGTGCCCACCACTCTGTGGCACGGTTCTGGCATGTTGGTGCGTGTTTCACCACGGGACTCGCGGCATTTCACTTCTGGAGTTGTCCCAAGTACAGGCGTGTGTTTCCCCCCGCCCCTTCTTCTCTCTGCTGTGCACATATTCATGTCCCGTTCTGGGGTCACAGATGCATGCCATGGAAACCCAGTCGCCCCCCCCACCCCCCAACGAGGCGTCACAACAACTGTACGCGTGCTGTATGAATGCACAATGTTGGCACCTCCTTACGAGCATCCGGCTCGCTGTCTTCTGTGCCGTTCATTTTCCGTGTAAATGCTTACTGGGCATTTTCCTTTCAGGGAGACCTATGTATGCACAGAAGTGCTGCTTGCATACCGAATTTGCACTCTTGTTCCTGCCACGGGGTGGTAGTTGAAACGGCGGGGGGCGGGGGGGGGGGAGGTGAGACTTCAGAGCAAGCTGCCTAAAGATCTGCAAAGGGTTGTACAGTGGAGAAACACAGGGCACACTGTGTAGATCTGGAGAGAAACAGGAGGGTCTGTGTACATATTGTGTTGACGGATGGAGGGATGGAGATATAGGAGAGGGCAAAAGAGAGACCATGGTCCATAAATGGGAGGTTTGTACGTCTGTTAATTGCTGGATGGATACATTTGTTTATGTGGGAATAACAGAGTGAAAATGGTACTTTTCACTTAATTTGTGCATGTGTGTGTGTGTGTGTGTGTGTGAGAGAGAGAGAGAGAGAGAGAGATGGGATTGAGGAGAGGTGATAATATAGGTAATGGTGGTGGTGATGATGACCAGAATATTTATAGAGGCATAGAAGGACCCAAAGGATAGATGGAAGCTACAGAAAGGTGAGGGACGGGCAGAGATACACAGAGGGAGCATGATCGCAATGCTCACTTGGGGAAAGTGAAGCTGCAACCCTATGCACACTTACCTGGAAGTAGGTCCCATTGAACTCAGTGGGACTTATTTCCAAATAAAACGGCACAGGATCCCATCTGGTTGGGTTCATGTCCTCTTTTCTCACCTTTGGCATCCTCTCTTCCCTGGCACCTGTCCAACCCCATGACTCCATCTGCTGCCCCCCCTTGCCTTGGGGGTTGAGCTTATGCTGTCATGGGGAGCACATATGGGTATCGTGGACATTGAAGCAACTTGACTAATGGTGCCAGTAGCAGCACAGAGGTCAGTAGCGGCCTCTTGTTGTGGTTGTTGGCATGGATTGAGATTATTCGATTATATGGGCTATAGTGTCACCGATGTGATTGCTTGGGTTTGTGGGGTTGCAAATGGGGCTAACAGTAGGTCAGGTAGTCTGGTGTGCCACAGAGGGCTTTCTTGAGTTAAGAACATCATAAGAACCCTGCTGGATCTGACCAAAGTGGTCTAGTAATGGACATTATTTTCAACAGTGGCAGGACAACTCCTGTTGTTTGTCCCAGTATTTGAAGGTATACTGCCCCTAAAGGGGAAGGTTCCATTTAGCTCTCAAGCCAACTGCCAACAACAGATCTATCTTTTATGAATTTGTTTAATCCCTTCTTAAAATTCATCTAAAAAGCTAGCATACATAATCATGTCCTGTGGTGGTGAATTCCATAAATTAATTATGTGTTACTTTCTTTTGTCTTCCCTGAATTGACTGCCAAACAATTTATTTGAGTAACCCTGAGTTCTAGGATTGTGTGCCTGCGTGTGTGTGTGTGTGCGCGCGCGCGCGTGCGAGGGAGGGAGGGAGGGAGGGAGAACTTCTCTCTCTCTCTCTCTCTCTCTCTCTCTTTCCAGAGGTTGGAGTGACAGGAAGTGTTAGCATTGGTAACATTTTCATAAGTGTCATTTGGGTGATCATGTCATCTTCATACCTGCACCAATGGTGGCATTGAAGTTCTCTTATTAGTATCGCACAGTTGATGGAATTAGCAGAAGCCTGATCAACACACTTAGCACAAACAGCCAAGAGTCCTGTGGCATCTTAAAGATGAACAAATCTATTGTGGCACCAGCTTTTGCTGAGTAGTGCCTACTTCATTGGAAGCATCCAGTGATGTGTTTGTTCATCTTCAAAATGCCACAGGGCTCTGGGTTGTCCTTTTTTTCCTGCTACAAAGAGACTAACACAGCTACCTTTCTGGAACACTTGAGTAAATGGGCACTGCGTCTTTCCCATCCCTGAAAGGCCCTGTCAGGGATCAAACTGTGGGCCTTGTACCTGGGCAGCAAATGTTCTCATATGGCCTCCTTTTGAGGGCAGCGTTCTCATTGGCTGGCAGTGTGGCATTGCCAACCAACCACTTTTGGTTGGTGCCACAGTGGTGGTGTCACCGGAATGAGCCGTTTCCTTGGCAGAGCTGAAGGCCTGGTGAGCTTCGATATGCACATGAGTGGCGGTGGGTATACAGGTAGTCCTTGCGGCAGTGTGGCTTGTGGGATCAGCATCAATGTGATGTGTGGAAATCAGACCAGAGGCACATCCAGCCCAGTGCTATGTGCTCTGACAGAAGATGGTTCTCTCCGGTGCCTCTCTCAAGTGGGGCCTTTTTCAGCCTTTACACCCATAGCCCTTCATGATCTGGGGAGGGGCCATAACTTAGTGGAAGAGCCTGGGGTTGGAACGGAGAAGGTCCTGGGTTCATTCCTGGGCACTTCCAATTAAACAGATCAGGTAGCAGAGATGGGAGGTGGAGAGCTGCTACCAGTTTGAGTGGAGAGTGCTAGACTGGAGTCTGACCTAGTATACAGGAAACGTCCTGTGATCCTACAGCTGGAAATGTTTGGGGCACAACTGCGGGCATCTCGTGAATGCAAAATCTGAGCACTCCTCCTACTGCTGTTGCTGTTAACATAATAGTCATATTCATAGTCATCAGCATCATCGATGGTGGTTGAAAGCCTTGATATCTGTGCAGTAGGCAAGCTGTCAGAACCCCCACCCAGAGCTCAGTGGACAAATGCGTCAGACCAGTGGCACCAGAGGGAGAGGTGCTGGAAAGTAGAGTGGCCCTGTGTCCTCTTTTTACAGAGGACGGTCCTCTGTTTTGAAGGCATCTTCTATAGGAAGGGTTGTCCAGTCCAGGTCTGGGCCTTGACATTGCCCATCCACAATTTAGTACCTGGACAGCAGATTGAACAGGCAGACACATGGTTCACCTAGTCACAGTCTTCCACACGATGGCGCGATGTATTGTGTTTCTTTTTAAATTACAGTAATTAATTCCAAGGCTGCATATATAGAAGCACAGGGAAATGTTATGGAAATCAGTGTCCTCCTTTATCCTCTTTTTTACTGATGCATTTCCTCTTTGGGGGAATTCCTAAGTGGCCATCCTACTGGAAACCAATCCAGGCTGCAGCATCATGACTGGGCCTGAGCCATTTGGATTTTGGGGGGGGGACAATCCAGGGACCCCTGCAGTGGGACCTCCAGAGCCCATACCCAATAAGCCTCCCCCTCCAAGTACCCCCCCTCCATGCCTGGGACCCCCATGTGGGTCCATCTGCACCAGCAACCAGCCTGGAGGGAATCTGCACAGAGGAGGAAGAGGGGTTGAAGGTTTGTATCTTCTCAGAGTGTAAGAATGTAAGAAAAAATAACCCCGGGTGAGACCAAAGATTTGTCTTCCCAGTAGTCTGTTTCCAACACAGGCTGGCCAGATGCCTTTGGGAAGTGAACCAGCAGGGCCTGGAGAACGGGGCTGTCCTCTATTGTGTTTTTTGTCTTCAGTATCTTGCATTGAGGGGTATGCTCTCACTAAACATGGAGGTTCCATAAAGCCATCATAGCTAATAGGCAGTAGAGGCTGGTGGCTCTGATGTCAGTGGGGTGGCAAATCTGCTCTGGGTTTCAGTCCGAACCAGTCAGAACTCTAAAGGAGCTATCCAAGGTGCTTCCGCACCCCGGAGCAGATTTGCTGCCCCACTGACATCGAAGCCACCAGCCTCCATTGCTAATAGGTCATAGAATCATAGAACTTGTAGGATGACTTGTAGGCAACTGGTCCAGCCTCCTGCCCAATGCCAGAAATCCAGATGGCATCCCCAACAGATGACTGTCTAGTCCCTGCATGAAGACCTCTAATGAGGTTGAGCCCACTACCCCTCTGGGTAATCAGTTCCATTGTCAAACTGCTCAAGATGTTTCTCCTAATGTTCATCCAAAATCTACCCTCCTATAACTTAAGCCCATTATTTGTTTGTTACATGTTATTATTTGTTTGTTTGTTTGTTGCATTTTTATCCCACCTTTTTCCTCCAAGGAACCCAAGGTGGTGTACATGATCCTCCTTCTTTCCATTTTATCCTCACAACAACAACCCTGTGAGGTAGGTTAGGCTGAGAGTCAGTCAGCCAAAGTTACCCAGTGAGCTTCATGGCTAGAACCTGGGTTTCCCCAGTCCCAGTCTAACGCTCTAACTAATACACCACACTGGCTCACATTAGACCTAGTCCTGCCATCTGAGGCAGCAGAAAAGAAGTCGTTGCCCTCTTCTGTGTAACAGTCTTTCAAGTATTTGAAGAGTATCTTGTGATTCTCCCCCCCCCATGCCCTCCCCCAGTCTTCTCTTCTCCAGGTTAATAGGTGGGGCAAAATAAAACAAAACCTCTCTGACCCCATTGACCCATAGGAAGAAGAAATCTCAACAGTATCCTCCCTAAATTGATCCAAGTTCTGTGAATTCATAGAGTTTCTTGAGACCGCCCTGGAATTTTATACCCCTAATAGTTAGGAACTTTCTTCTGATTTCCAGTCTAAATTTGTTCATGTCCAATTTGTTGCTGTCTGTTTTGATGGTTAGTGCTGCCAGCTACATGCACACTTTCCACAACACTGACACTGACTAACATTTACTGTATAGAACCAAGCGCCTCAACACTGAAGATTACTTTGGTGCAGAGTGCGGAACTATGATGCCAAGATGGTTAGCACTGAGGCGGTTGGTGTACTTAACTTCGTCAGTGCCGGAATGGTTGTCTCTGTGATTTAGCTGAGTTAGTTTGAGGCAACCAGCATCTGAACAACTGGCGTGTAACTAGCAATAAGATTGACAATGCTCATTTGGGTGGCTGTGGCACCGTTGATATCCATTACAGTTGTCAGTTTTGATTTCAAATATTTTGGTAGCTGGACAAGGCGAGGGAGGAGATCCTAATGGAGTCCAGAAGAAGACATGTATCATGGACTGGGAAATGGGATATTTTTTCCTACTTGTGAACAGTCTTGGGTTCCAGAGCATATGCGGAGTTCATTGCAGAGAAGATGTTCAGAGAGAGAGCATCTTGGTCTCCAGCTAGATGGTATATAGAAGCCTCTCTTACTTTTATGGGAATCTGAGTTCAGTAAAAGCCATTGCTATATCAGAGACTGATGGTTGTTTTGTCCAATCCTGTAATAGTCTCCACCGCTGATGTCAGTGGTCTAGCCAACAAATCAGGAAATAACTTAGGGGCTGGACCCAACTTCTCAACGACTCTAAACTTACATGTCAAAAGATGCAAATGGTTTGAACCAGTTAGCCTATTCTAAAAAAGACTTTAAGCTTTGGAGGCGTATTGGGAAAGAAAGAGATGAGATAAGCCTGTCCAGGTGGCCTGGTAGGGTGGTAACATAGCAGATGCTCTAGGGGGCACTGTTGAGCTATATCAGAATATAGAGTTTTGTAGGGATGGTGGAGAAATCCACCACGGACTCCAATGAGGCCGGATTCTAAAGAACGGACTACTCCTCCCCGCCACCCCGCGAAGTACAGTCGGGACGGACCCTACCTGTCGCCGGCCGGGTCTGGGTCCGTCCTCCTCAACCCGCAGCCATCTGCTGCTGAGCTGGGGACACAAATGGCGTCCGGCGTAGCAGATGCCATTTGCGTCCCTGCCTTTTGCATGACAGGCTACATAAATATTTACGTAGCCTATCACGGCAAAGGGCAGGGACGCAAATGGCGTAGCGGATGCCATTTGCATCCCTGCTCTTTTCGTGATTGGCTACGTAAATATTTATGTAGCCTATCATGGCAAAGGGCAGGGATGCAAATGGTGTCTGCTATGCCGGACACCATTCCCTAGCCTGGCAACGGACGGAAGTCCGGCTGCGGATGGGCCCAGCCAGTGGCTCCGCGGACTCGCTGCAGAGTGGATCTGGCCAGGGAGGATTCCAGGGGGAGGGATGGATCACCTCCTCCCCCATGGACCCCGCAGCAGAATGGTAAGTGGGGTTTGTACATCCCTAGAGGTTTGTCACAATGTGTGAATGGCAGAAGCATCCTATTTGCTCTAATGGCTGGTGCTGGCAAATCCAGTAGACAGAATCTATGCTTGGGTTCTCCTGTGTGGTGAAGGAACTGTGCAATGAAGTTGATGTGAGAATGACTCTCACAGCTGTCACTGCTGAGTCACCACGTTGCTCTGTCACAGCTGGGGACATGGTTGGGCAGAACATGGGCAGTGGTGATGACCGCCAAGGCAGAACCACTTTCATGCACCTATGCAGCCTCTTTTGCACCAATGCATGAAATCATTCATTGATTTATAGAAATATCTATGTACTGCCTTTCAGCCCGCATCACAGCCCTGACGGCAGATCACAGCCATCAAAACCCAACAGTGATGCAATAAAGATTGAGAACAGTAAAGCCACTATAAAAACAAAGAGAATACAAACAACAGCCAGCAAAGTTAACGTACAATGGAAACCCCATCAGTACCCTGGCAAAATAAAAATGGCTTGACTTGCCTGCCTGAAAACCATCAATGAAGAGATGGGTCAAGAGTTCCACAAGTAGGGTGTCCCCACCAAGAAGCCACACCTCCCTTGGTGACGGAACACAGAGCAGGCCCCCCAGTGATGGCTGTAACTGATGGGCAAGTTCATGGGGGAGAAGGCGGCCCTTCATATATCCTTCCGATAATGTGCTGCTGGAGCTGTTCTCAACAACCTGGCTTCTTAGTGTGTGCAGGTGGGTTGCACAGTTCAGGGCAGTGTGTGGTTAGTTGGTTTGTTTTATCCCACATTTTCTCCAAGGAGATCAAGGTGGCGGACATAGGCGATGGTCATGGCTCTCCCCACTCCCCATTTTTATCTTCACAACAACCCTGTGAGGTAAGCTAGGCTGAACAACAGTGACTGCCCAAGGTCACCCAGAAAAGTTCAGGGCTGTCAGGAGATTTGATCCCTAGTCTCTACAATCCTAGTCTGACAAGTCTAAGCACTGCACCATGCTGGCTCCCCAGTATGAAAATGGTATTGGGATATTCAAACAGCCTAACTTTACAACAACGCTGTCAACACACATCTGGCTAGTAGCCCAGAGATTTAAAAAAAAATACTGGCTGGGATGGGGGTTTTTCCTGGTTGGCTGGCAAACCTAGTATCCATATGATGATAATGTTGATCATGTGAGCATTGTTTTCTTTCCTGTTGGTATTGTCTATTAGTTTTAAACTTTGCTTCCTTGGAACCTTCTCTAGAGTTTCCTCAATTAGAAGTCCAGTAGTGGTGGACAAGTGTCCTTGAGAAATATCTTTCCCTCCCATCCTCATCTTCCCCTGCATTGTCCGGTTGGAGGAGGGTCTTGTGTGTGTGCATTGTACACTTTCCATTCCATAGGGTAACAGTAAGGCCCCCAAAATCTTGGCCTGTGAGCCTAAGCAACGTGCACGTTTGTTCTAGCATACACCCGGAATCCTCTGCAGTGAGATGGCAAGTAGATGCTCAGGGTTCCCCAGCAGCAGTCTACATGGAAAGCACTGCCTGAACCTAGAAAACTTTACAAATACTGGCATACTTTCAGAGATGTGTGTGTTCTGCAATTCAGAGCGGCAGAAATCAGTTCTAGGTGCTTCTTTGGAATTCAGAATTCTTGGAAAGCAAGCAAGCTCTTTGTAGTGTTTGAGGGTGCAAGGATGGGCTGCACAATGGTGAACGATGAACTCTCAGAAGGTGGGTCTGGGGCGGGCAGTAGTGAGTGGCAGTGAGGAACTGGTGACCTCCACTGCAGAGCAGTTGAGATGTGAGGGGGAAAGGGTGGAGGCATGGTGTGTGTGTGTCAGGTCTGTTCTGCACAGGCAACAGAATGACTTGGGTCTGAGGCTGTAGGATGCTGAGGCAGTGGAACAGAATGTACCACCTAAGGCTGCAGGTGGGCAACCACCTTTCTCTGAGTGTTCTCTTGCATGCCCTTGCACATAGAAAGCAAGCACAACAGCGTGGATGGACTGGGTTGGAACCTCATGTTCTAGCTGTTCATTTAAAGGGCTGTTTGGCATTTTGAGGGGCAGGGCATGTGGGGAAACATTAGAAATATGATCCCGCCTCCTGCAGCCTGTAATAGTACAGTCCACTGAACCTAGCAACCCATTCAACTGCATGAATATCCCATGCCTAAGCCCTGGTCAACAAGGTGGTATAGCTGGGAGGTGGTAGAATGGAATGTACCACTTCAGACTGTGGTTTTGGGGAAAATCATTTTTATTTTATTTTAATGCTCCCCTTCGTGAAAATAATCCCTCCAAATGGAAACTTTTTTATTTATTTATTTATTTATTTCATTTCTATACCTCCCAATAGCTGACACTCTCTAGTCCCAAAGGGGATAAACTATGCTAGAAATTTGTGTCTCTGACATGCAATTTTTAGCTGAGGGGGCTGTGTTTCTTCTTTTATTTTTTGATGCTGCAGAATTATTTCAAACCTGGTACCCACACCTGTAATTAAAAATGGTGCAGTCCACTGCCCCACCTTAGGATTCTGCCATCTTGTTCTGCTGCATGTGTAGGTCTTAGCAGCAGGCAAGCACATAGTTGCTGATGGGGTAGCAGCTTCTGCTGATGTCAGAATCCTGTACTCACACCACCAGAAGCTGTTTGACAGTCAACACTTAATACGCTAGTACACTGGAGAGCCAGTGTGGCGTAGCAGCTAGAGTGTTGGACTGGGAGCCGGGAAATCCAGGTTCTAGTCCCCACTTGGCCATGGGAGCTCACTGGGTGACTTTGGGCCAGTCACAGACTCTTAGCCCAACCTACCTCTCAGGGTTGTTTTTGTGAGGATAAAAAGGAGTATAATGTAAGCCGCCTTGGGTTCATTGCAAAAGGAAAAAAGTGGGATATAAATGAAATACATACATACATACATACATACATACTTGCATGGTGCTCACAAAGCCACCCTCTGTCTCTACTGCTGCTTCCCCATGGTTAGCAGGAAGGATGGGTTTTTCCTCCCACCTTGACCACCCCGTAGTGGCAGTGGGTGATTCCCACCAGGAAACCATCTCATGGGAAGGGAAGCTATTTCAGCCTAAAGACCACATTTGTTTTCAGAGAGCCTCTCAGGAGCCACATTCCAATGGTGCCCAGACCCAAAGGCAAAAGGGGGCAGGGTTAAAGGCAAAAGAGGTAGGGCCCAAAACACACAAACACACACGCGCACACAGAACGACTTGCATAGTTTTGTTCAAAGCTCTTACTGCCAGCAGCTAAGCCTTAGGAGAGGCATTTCAGCCTTTTAGATGGGGAAAAACTGTGCAAAAGTCAAGAAACCACCAAACAATCGGGGGGGGGGGGAGAGGGGATGGCCTGGGGAATGAGTGATATCTAGGGAATACCAGAGGGCTGAACTGGGACCTGAGGATGGGTCCCCTGCTCTACTGGTTGGCAGGGGTGGAGGAGGAAACAGAGCAGGACTTCCTCTGCTCAGCCCCCCTCCTCCATCTTTGCCTTTTCTCACACCTAGCTGAAGATGGATGAATTATATATTTCTTCGTACAGAATTTTGAATGTCTTTTGTTGTTTACAGCTGCACAGTTGTGTCAGTCCAGGATGTGTATCCTATGTTTCATTTCTGTTTTATGGACCTGGGCCTTGGTCTGTCGCACATTTTTCTGCTGCAAGGAAACAGTTAAAATCCAAGGATGTGGACACAAAAACTCCCGGCTAGAATAAAAGCAACAGACAGGTTTATATGTTCGTCGGCGCAGTTTGGATCATCGAGTGGAACAAATGTTCCTCCTTGCAATTAATCGGATTTCCTTGTGCACATTTTAGACTAAACTGATCATCCCTTGCGTGATGTTTGCATCAAAATCCACTAGGGCTTTGTTCTGAGAGAAGGATCTCAGACTGCTAACTGATTTAAAAGTCAGCTGAGGAACCCATCTCTCAGTAGGTCGGGGAGAGGACACGACAGAAGGAAATGTCAAGTTCTTTCACCTCCCCAGAACTATGGAGCCATAATCAGGGTTGTGCATTCCCCTCCCCCTCCATTTTTTTTAAAATCATCAAATTAATACAATAAAAATGCTCCCAGGAATCCAAACTCAGCATCAAGAAATGCTGCACTCTGGGACTGGTCTACATTATGTAAATCGAGCAACTTTGCTTAATTCCTCGTATATTGCATAATGATTCCCCACCACCACCACCATTTATTCTGTTTTGGCTAAGTTATGGGGAAGGAGAAAGGAGCTATGCAGGAAACTGAAGACCTTTCCATGACTGCTGAAAGATCTTAGTCATCCACCTCCTTGGCACCTGAGGTTTTTGCAGGTATTGCCCACACGTGGTCAAGCACATATTTGCAGCTTATAAGGTCTAGTAGCAACTTGCTCTCTCTTTTAAAAATGAGGACAAGGATTTTCGGAATGCTAAAACTCCACTTTTTGCTGTGCTGCTGTGTTCGTGCAGTGTATACACAGCCCTGTGTATGCAATTTATTTATTTATTTATTTATTTATTTATTCATTCATTCATTCATTCATTCATTTGATTTGTTTGTTGCCCTATAACAATTGTTCTTAGGGCCCCATACAAGAAATAACAGTAATGACAGAACTAAAAATCCCAAAATCTTCATGAATGAGTTCAAGAAAGTGGCATAACAATGAAACCATCCATTAAAATTTTTATTTATTTTATTTATTTATTAAATGTATTACTCGCCCATCTGGATGGTCACCCAGCCACTCTGGGCGATGTACAAAGTATATAATAAAACAGTTTAAAACAATAAGATTCTACAGTAAAAACATTTTCTAAAATACTCTAACCCACCCCAAATGCCTGCCTGAACAACCACATTTTTAAGGCATGGCAGAAGCTCATTAAAGAGGGGGCATAGTGGAGTTCCCTAGGCAGGGAGTTCCACAGAGTGGGGGCCACCACAGAAAAGGCCCTCTCCCTTGTCCCCACCAGTCTAGCTGTCCTGGCTGATGGGACAGAGAGAAGGCCATCCGAGGCTGATCTTGTTGAGCGGCCTATCTGGTGTTGCTGGAGGCGCTCCTTAAGATAGGCTGGGCCAGAACCATATAGGGTTTTAAAGGTCAAAATCAACACCTTGAATTTGGCCCGGAAAACAACTGGTAACCAGTGCAACTCCTTCCTGGAGTGATGTGATCTCGCTGGCGGCTGCCTTTAATCAGTACCAGCTGCAGCTTCCGAACTGTCTTCAAGGGTCACCCCACGTACAGCGCATTACAGTAGTCAAAACGAGAGGAGACCAGGGCATGTACTACCAATGGGAGCAGATGGTCGGGAGGTAGGGGCGCAGCCACCATATCAGATGGAGTTGATACAGCGCTGTCCGGCTCACAGCTGACACCTGAGCCTCCATGGACAGCTGGGAGTCCAAAATGACCCCCAGGCTGCGGACCTGGTCTTTCAAGGGTAGCCGTACCCCATTCAACACCAGGTCAACATCCCCCAGCCTCCTCTTGTTTCCCACCAAAAGTACCTTGGTATTGTCAAGGTTCAGCTTCAGCTTATTCCTCCCCATCCAGCCACTCACCATCTCCAGACATTTGGACAGGGATTCTATGGCCAACCTTGGTGAAGATTTGAATGAGAGGTAGAGCTGCGTGTCATCCACATATTGATGCCACTGCACCCCAAACCTCCTGATGATGGCTCCCAGCTGCTTCACATAGATGCTAAATAGCATTGGGGAGAGGATGGAACCCTGTGGCACCCCACAAGTGAGCAGCCATGGGTCCAAAACCTGCTTTCCCAGTGCTACCCTATGGTACCTGCCGGAGAGGAAGGACCGGAACCACCGCAATACGGTGTCTCCAATGCCCAACCCCTCCTGACGGTCCAGGAGGATACCGTGGTCAACGGTATCAAAAGCCGCTGAGAGGTCGAGGAGAACAAGGAAGGAGCATTTGACCCTATCCAGAGCCCTCCTCATATCATCCACCAAGGCGACCAAGGCCGTTTCTGTCCCATGCTGTCAAGGGCTCCTTGGAGGCCTCTCTCAGTCTAATCCAGTAGCCACGTCCAGACACAGACAAAGGGATTCCTTTCAAAGCTTTATTCTTCTTTTACAACTTAACAACTCTACTGTTTGCAACTAGATCTGAGCAGCACAGTACCTATGCCCTAAGTTGGAACAGTTGGTCCCCATTTGAAAGGGAATTACTGGCAGACCCCTGAACTTAAGGACTAGGGAGAGTCCCTCCCCTTTTCCCTTGGATCCTCTGGGCGCAGCCGTTGTTTGCGCACCAACCGGGCACTATGCCTCCTTTCTGCGCTCTCCGTCTGGCGCCGCTCTCTGTGTCAGTGTCGTGCGTCCACCAAGTCTGCTATCCGTGCTCTGTCATTCCCTGGACTGCTATCTAAGCTAGGAATGCTGGTGGGAGGAATCTCCGTCAGCTGTTGGCCCTGGGAAAGAGGAGCGCTCTCCTCTCCCAGGAGCAACTGCTCTTCCTCAGAATCAGAACTACTTTGGGATTCTATGGGCTGAGTGTCCAGCCTGACACATGCCCAGGGCTGAAGCCCAACTGAAATGGGTCTAGATAATCGGCTTCTTCCAAGTGTGCCTTCACCTGCATCGCCACCACCTGCTCAATCACCTTGCCTAAAAATGGCAGATTCAAGACTGGGCGAAAGTTGTTCAGAACTTGGGGATCCAAGGAGGGCTTCTTTAAGAGTGGTCTTATCACTGCCTCCTTGAGGGCTGATGGCAACACTCCCTCCTCAAGGGAGGCGTTCACCACCGCCCTGATCCCCTCACCCAGTCTCTCTCTGTAGCCCATAATGAGCCAAGATGGGCAAGGATCAAGTAAGCAGGTGGTCGGCCTTACAGATGAATGTACCTTGTCCACTTCATCAGAAGAAAGAAGCTGGAACCTATCCCACAAAACCGTGCTCTGAGGTTGGTCCCCAGAAAATCACCTCCCTGCCCCCTCCCCTGGTGCCTCTAGGTGCCATGGTTCGTCCCTGGCTCCACACTTGGAACAGCAGTGCAGAGTGGGGGGAAAGGGGTGTTCCTGGGGGTGGGGTGGGGAGGGTGGAAGCACAGGTACAATGCTTCCTACGTGCCATGCAGCCCCCCCCCTGCTCTGAGTTGCCCTGGCTGGACAGCTGAAATCGGCTGTCTAGCTGCAAATGCAGGGTGGCTGGAGTGCGGAGAAGATCCCCTCTGCGCTCCACCCGCCCTGCATTGGATAGTCAGTTACCTCGAAGTTCAGAGGTGGACGACTCTCCCCATAGGATTGCCCTTAAGTAGGCACTGGCAGAGCTCTCTGGGGAGGGTACTTCATAACCAGTAGGCTACTGAAGAGAAGGCCCATTCTCATGTGACCACCAGCCATCAGCATATCTCAGAGCAGAGCCTCTGTTGACTATCTATCCCTCTACTAGGCAGAATTTTAAAAAAAAATGTCAACGTTTTAAAATAATTTCACTGACTTAGATAGCTTTTAATGGAGATTCATGGAAGAGAAGGTAATCAATGGCTAGTAGTCAGTAGCGATGTTGGAGAAATCCATAGTGAACCACATGAGTTTGGATGTTGAAGAATCCAACCGGCTTTCCGCTGTCGGGCAGATTCTGTGGACTTGCAGACTGTTTTTTCTAACTTCCCTGATTTTGTGCAAATTGCATCATAGAAAAATACTCATTTTTTTTTAAAGGCCAAAAAATGCACATTTCTCTATAGGGTAAGTGCGAAAATGCACATTTGGGGGACTTTGCACATTTTTGCCTGTGTGAATTTGTGCAGATGTGCATTTGCACAAATCCGGAAACAAAAACTATTCCAATTCTATTGATGGGTGGAGGACGGAACGAAAGGTGCCTGACAATCCATGAAACATGGACGGAACAGATTTTACGCAATCTGTACATCCCTACTAGTCAGGAGAGCTATATGCTAGGACTGTGTACCACTTCGGCCCAAAGCCTGAGTTCTGAGCCAAAGCGGGGCGCTTCGGGTTGCTTTGGGCCCCTTCCGAGGTGAGCCTTCAGAGCAACCCAGAAGCCCAGCTGCACCGCCGCTACCCCCACCATCGTTGCCACCGCCCTGCCCCTGCTCCTTACCAGGGCCCTCGGGACGTGTGCCCGCAGCTGTCTTCCTGTTCAAGGGAGTTGCTCTGTATTTCTGGAAGTAGATCCAGTGCCATTTGTGCAGGATCTATTTCCGGAAAAGCAGGGAGTCACCAGTTCAAAAATGGCAACTCCCTGGAACAGGAAGACGGCTGCCGGCATGTGTCCTGAGGTCCCAGGAGCTGGCGGAAGCAGCAGAAGCCGTGGCAGCAGCAATGACCCCCTTGTCCCGAGGGCATATGGTGGGGAAGAGGATAGTGGACTTCACCTTTGGTCTGATGTGGGAGATGCGGGTAGCACCAGGCTCCAGGATCTCAGGGATTCTAGTAAAAAAAAGAAGTACTTCCTGCAATTCTGGAATCCGCCTGCCCCTGGCCTTTGGGCTTGTGTAGTTACTGTTGTGAGTGTACCTGATTAATGATGCAAGTTAGACGCTGGACATGATTTGCAATGCGGATGTTGATTTGGCGACCAGCACTGATACGGAATGGCCCTGGATCCAAAGAATCCAGAAAACCGGTCTGGTACACCCAAGATAGCTTTGGCTGTGTGTTTCTCGAAGAACAGATTCCCCTCCCCCATGGCCTCTCTCTCAATCTCAATCTTTCTCTTTCCGAATCCCAAATTATTTTGTGATATGCTGTTGGCAGGGGATGGGGGGAGAATCCTGCTTTCCGAAGGAAAAACACACACATCCCAGTGGATGTAACCAAGCCCTTGGACATGACTAAAGAAGTAGGTCTCTGGATCCCGGCCATGGCTGGCCACGTAACGCCTCTGCCGGTGTTGGTATACTTATGGTAGTGGTAAGGATATTACAAAAGCTGTGTTCCGGATTTCCGAGAAACTTCATCTATACTCAAAGTAGAATTTCTTTATTCTCCTAAACCACTCTGTATTACTGGACAATGCTGACAATGCCAAATAGCACATGTCTTTGCTTCTTAAATGGAACCATTTATTAATAGGTACACGCGGGACCTGAAATGTCGCTTCTGTTCAGGATTCCAGCCACTCCATTCCATTCCCCCTCTGTTAAGCATGCTCAGTCCTCATTGGGCTGTTTGTGGAGGTTGCCTGTTAGTTTTTCTCTCTCTCTTTTTCCTAAAGGGTTCTTTTTTACTTCTGCAAACCTTGGGGTTACATAAGAACATAGGAAGCTGCCTAATACGGAGTCAGACCTTTGTCCCATCCAACCCAGTATCATTGACACTGACTGGCAGCAGCTCTGCAGAGTTTCAGGCAGGAGTTTTTCCTGCCCTACCTGGACATGGAGGGGATCAAACCTGGGACCTCCTTCATGTGCTGTAACATTGAGCTATGGCCCCTCCTTTATGGTTCACTCAAGCTTGGTGATACCCACCTCTTGTGCATGGATGGTGCTGTTTTGGCTACAAAATGACCGATACTCAGTGGAATTGCAATTACTAGTAGTTATTATGGCAGCCTTCCCCAAGCTGGTGCCCTCCAGATGGGTTGTACTACAACTCCCAACATTCACAGCTAGCATGGCCATTGAAAGCTGTCCCCAACCTGGTGCGCTCCAGTGTTGGACTGTAACTCACACCATCCCCATTGACCATGCTGGTAAGGGATGATAGGAGTTGTAGTCTGACACATCTGGAGGGTGCTGGGTTGGGAAAGGCTGGGCTATGTTTTGTCCTAACACAAGAGCTGCCTTGCTGAATCAAACCCAAGTTAATTCTTCCATTTCTGACAGGGGCCAACTGGAGCCCTCGAGGAAGTCCATGAGAAAGGCAGGAAACTGGGGGTGCTGGATTGAGTTCTGTGGGCAGGGGGCTCCAATAGCACTGGAAAAGTTGGAATGGGGGCCAGTGGGTGGGATTCCCCTTTCCCCCTTCCATTCCTTCAGTGGACATGGTGAATAGTGTGTTTACACCTTTCAGGAAAGCTTACGCACCATGATTTGCTCATTACGCCTATACAGGTGTTCCAGCTTGCTCACATGAGGGCTAAACATGGGGAGGGGACACAAGCCCCACCTCCAGCATCCCTGTCCCCTCTAGGTATGGGAAAATGAGTGATGTCTGAGATCAACAGGATGCTCTGAATATCATCTCACCTCTTGTCTCATGTCCGATTCCTGTTAACATTTGCGATCGCTGCTTTCTCTGTGTGAATGGGAAACTTGTGCAAATCTAGCAGCGATTGAACAGGAGTTTCTTAAAGTTTCCCCAAATGTGGATAAATTCGTGCAACTTCCCTCCATAGACTAAAGCAGGGCTGATCCTGCCACAGAGGAAACTTGCACAAATTGTGACATTTGCGCAAAACTAACTGGGAATTGGGAACCAGACAAACGCAAGCATGTGTTTGGCAATTTGTGAATATTTACAGTGGACACGTGCTCGGTTCGCAGTTGGAGGTTTGAATGGGGCACGCTCACGTGTTTTGCAAGCAAAAATGTATTTCTCATACATCCCTAGTCCCCTCTGCCATCGACCTTAGTGCATTATGCATCAAAGTATGAAGTGGGGTCCATGTGATCAGAACTCCACCCCGCTCTTGGACTCCCATGACATCCTTATATGTGAGTTGGCTGAAAACCCATATGGGGCTACTGAGGAACTGATAAGCTCTCTAGGAATCCCTGGACTGCAGAATCCAAAGGGTTTCCTGTCTGGGCCTCCGGAATGACCTTGGAACCTGATGCATGAAGTTAAGCCTGCGTCAGCCTTTCCTAACTTTGTGCCCTCCGGATATGTTGGACTACATCCCCCATCAGCCCCAGCTCCAGCCAGCATGGCCAATTGTCAGGGCTGGTGGGAGCTGTAGTCCAAAACATCCAGAGGGCAGCCATTTAGTGACTATGGCCTATATATTGCTGATGCTACGCTTGAGGATTTGGAATATTTCCCCAGCCCTGGCTGGGGCACTCCCAGTTTTGGCCCTTGTATCGCTGCAGTCAGTCACCATGGCACATATCAAATTGGAATGGTTGTAGCTTGCTAGATGGTGATTTCCATGATGGTCTCATGGACTAGTGCTTCCAACAGACATGCTGAGGATACTTACAGCGGCTACCCACACTGCCAAGCAGACCGATACAAAATGCTGTCTAGGAGTCTAGGTGGGCAGAAAATACATCTAGATCTACTGATATATCTTTGGCTGATTTCCAGCTGATCTGAAAAGGTTTCTGCTTCCCAACAATTTAACAAAAACTGTAAACCACGGGTGGGGAACCTCTTTCATCTGGAGGGCTGAATTTAGTTTCAGAAAAACTCTCAGGGGCCATTTTCTAGTAGTGGGTGTGGATGAATGTAAGGGGGGCAAAGAAAAAGGGGTGGGGCCAAAAAAAAACCCCACCCAGGATTTTGTAGCTAAAAGCATTTCCTGCAAGTAACAAAGCCTGTGGAAAGGCATTTCAACATTTTAGAATGGGGAAGAAACTGCACAAAACCTGGGAAACTACCAAATGATCAGTGGTTGGGGGAAAGGGGCTGGGAGTGTGGGGGGGATCTCAGGAGCCCTGGAAGACCACAGATTTGGCCCCAGGGCCTCTGGTTCCCCATCCCTGCTATGAACAAATATAAATGTTAAAAATAACAGGTTAACACAAATTCTCTGCTATTTCTTAGCTGTAAAATTTCTTAGCTGTAAAATTTGGGTATTTATTACTGGCCAGTTTTAAAGCTTTGTGTTAGAGAATCCAAGATCTGCAGTAACTCAGGTCTAAACTAGGGATGCTGGAGAGATTCAAGATAGACCAAAATGAGCTCAGATTTCTAAGAATCCGACCTGCGGAATCCGCTGTGCAGCGGCCCCCTCAGGCCACGCGGAGTCTGTAGACATTTGGATTTTTTTTTTTTTTTTTTGCTTTCCTGAAATTTACGCATATTTATTTGAAGGAAAATGCGCATGTTTCTGCTGAGGAAAAGTGGAATGGAATAGGGGACAATGTTACGTACTGAGGTAAATTATGTAAATTGTTACGAAAGCTCTTACAGAATTATTTGCATATTTTTCCACATGACAGACAAAAAAATCGTATCCGTCTGTGAGTGGATGATGGAAAAAAAGGTGCCTGACAATCCATGAAACACACTTGGAGCGGATTTTACATGGTCCCTACATCCCTAGTCTAAACTACATGCTACATTAAATATGTAATGTGCAGCTACTCCTCACCATTTTGTCTACCTCAGTGTAAGCATGCAGGGCCCAGATCCAGATTGCAGGCAGGGGAGGTTTAAACCTTCCCACCCAGTTCTTTGTAAAAAAACAACAACAGCTCTCCAACACCACCATCACAGATACTAAAAAAACAAAGAAAAAGATCCCTCCATTGGCACCACTGGGCCCCTGTGCTTACACTAAAGTAAACAAACTGGTGAGGATCGGTCACACATTATATATTTAACAAAGTGGGTAGTTTAGCCCTTAGATTGCGATCTGTATTTGTCAGGTCAGTCTGCAGTAGATAACCAGCTCCGCCTCTCCCCCTATCCCCATCCCAAGCCAACTTTTGTATCTGTTTTCTGCCCAACCCACCTCCAGCTCTATTTGATACCTGGGTCTGGTTGGTCGATGTTGGGGTTTTAGTAAAGAACAAGCAAACCCCAAGTAGACCTTACAAGCCTCAAGTCTGCCCATACCGGGCCTAGATCAAGGAAGGCCAACTTTTGAAACCGTCGGGGTGGGTGGGTCCGGAGGGTGAGTAAGGAGGTTCTGTGCTGTGCCGCTGAGCTTCTCCAGGCTGGGCGCATCAAAAAATCGGAAATACATCCAGGAGCCACTGTAAACACAGGCTAGCTCCAGCAGGGAAGGCTGTTCTTTGCCTTCCCGTTCCACAAGGACATTAAGAAGCACCAGCTCTGGCTCTGATTTCGGTGGGGCTATACATCCATCCTGGGTTTCAGTCAGAGCCAGCTGGAATTCTAAAGGAGCTCTCCAAGGTGCTGAGCCCATTCTGGGGATAAGATTCAGCACCTTGGAGAGCTCCTTTGGAGTTCTGGCTGATTCTGACTGAAACCCAGAGCGGATTCACTGCCCACTGACATCGGAACCACCAGCCTCCGCTGAGAAGTGCCCTGCTGGATCAGACCAAACACCCATCTGGTCCAGCATCGTGTTTCCCACAGTGGCCAACCAAAGGCCTCCCAGAAGCCCAGCAGTGGGTGCGAAGGCAATAGCCCTTTTATGACATTGCTCCCAAGTGGCTGGTATCCAGTGCCAGCTACAGGCGTTCGAGGGCAAGGCACTCACAACGGGTCTCCCCCTTCTCACCTCCACTGTCATCAGCTGCAGTTGCTCCTCATCCTCTTTCTCACCCTTGCTACCACTCGCTCCCTTGACAGGCAGAGGGCCAGGGAGCAAAGAGGCAGGGGTGTCTACAGCTCCTCCTCATGACCACTGTTGTCTGGACCACAGTGAGAGGCAGTTAAATAAGCAGGGAGCAGTGGTGGAGGGGAGGAGCGACTCCAGCACACTCTTGTCAGTGGGCCCCAGCAGGTGCCTGGCCATGCCCACCCTTGGCGCTGGCCCTGCGTCTTGTTTGTTTGTTTCTATACCACCCAATAGCCAAAGCTCTCTCAGCAGTTCCCAAAAATTAAAACCACAAAGCGCAGCATAAAACCATATGAAATATTGTCAAACATACAATATGGTTAAATATATATTATTTATGTATCTCATTTCTGTACCGCCCAATAGCTGAAGGTCTGTGGGCGGTTCACAAAAATTAAAACCAAAGAGCACACAATAAAACAATATAAAATATACAAAACACATTAAAACCACAGTATTATACAACCAGAATAAAACCAGAATAAAACCTAGCAGCTGTGCAGGGATTTAAAATACAGATTTAAAACAGCAAAGCTAAAAGGCTAGAAAGCTAAAATGCTAAAATGCCGGGAAAATAAAAAGGTCTTCACCTGGCGCCAGAAAGAATACAATGTAGGTGCCAGGCGAACCTCACTAGGGAGCTCATTCCACAGCTGGGGTGCCACAGCAGAAAAGGCCCTCCTCCTAGTAGCCACCAGCCTCACTTCCTTTGGCAGGGGCTCACAGAGGAGGGCCGCTGAGGATGATCTTAAGGTCCGGGCAGGCACATATGGGAGCAGGCAATCCTTCAGATAACCTGACCCCAGGCTGTTGAGGGCTTTGAATCTTAATACCAGTACTTTGAATTAAGCCTGGGAATGGACTGGCAGCCAGCGCAGCTGGAAAAGTACTGGCATAATATGAGCTCTTTGGCCAGTCCCTGTTAACAGTCTTGCTGCCCTGTTTTGGACTATACTCTGTGAAGCTTGGATGAGAGGGGGAGGCATTGTTTGGGAGGGACAGAGGGCTCTTCTGTCCCCATTGAAATGAGAGGCATTTGTTTCCTTCCATCATCCTGCCCTCTACCAGGAACACTCTCCCCGAGGTCATGGGAGCCTGCCTGCCACCTGCCATTTGGCTATCCCTGAAACAGGCCACCGCTGCCAGTGGCAATGGAAAACATTAGCAGCCTTTCCAGACAAAGTCACGACCAGCATACCCATCATAATCAAAAGTCCCCCCAACTGCTAAGTGGGAGATTTGAGGCTCAGGTTATCGATTCCGCAGAATCCAATATCTGAACAGGGTTGTGGTGCAGAAGACACAGCAGACTTCTTCTCTACAGCTCCAGAGGGCAGGATTAGAACCAAATGGTGGAAATTGCAGGGATGCAGATTTTGGCTCAACATTAGGAGAAACACCCAGACAGGCCGCCTCGGGAGGTGGTGGGCTTTCCTTCACTGGAGATGTTAAAGCCTCCAGCTACCGAGGATGCTGTCATTGCAGGGTTCCTGCACTGAGCATGGTTGGACTACATGATGACCTCCAAGGTCCTTTCCAGTTCTTAAATTCTATGCTTCTAAGTAATACAGGCTTTCCTGGACTATACCACTTGCAGTAGCAGGTGGACCATTGTGTGTTTTAATGGTCCCACATAAAAGGAAAGACTACCTTCGCATATTAGGAAGAAGCATTGAGTCTAGTTTTCTCCTTGACAGTCTGTTTTGTTTTTTCAATGTGTGAGCATTTTATTCTTCATTGAGGAGAATTCAAATATGCCAAAAAGAAGAAGCAAAAAATCTTACACATGCTTAGAGCCTGAAGTGACACAGTTCAAGATAAGGTTTACTGCCTGGATTCTGCTAAATATTAGGGCAGTTCCCAAAGTGCCTCACCATGGTGGGGAAGAGGCAGTTTCAGAACATTTCAGGTTGGGCCAACAGATGTCTGTACCCTTGCATGGGCACTTTGAAGGTGTGTGTGTGTGTGTGTGTGTGTGTGTGGGGAGGGAGGGAGGGAGGGAGGGAGGGAGGCGTACATTTTTAGCAGTCATTTGCAGGGCTTCTCTTTCTTTTAAAACCTTTAAAAAATAGGGGAAGGGGTCTGTGGTGGCCAATCCTCCTCTCTGGGGTTATCTCACCCCACAATGCATCTGAGGAAGGATGCCATATTGTGACTCACATCAGATGCATTGTGGGGTGAGATGGCCCTGGGTCACAGGAGCCACTACACTCCCACAGCAGAGAAAAACTGTAGAAAGAAAAAAGAAAAAGAAAAAAAGAAAGACTAAAGGAAAATGAAGCCCGTTGGACTGATTACTAAACACGCCCCATGAAAGTCCCCCCGAAACAGTTGAGACATTTTCCAGCCCACTGGGTTTTCCATGCCCCCCCCATCAAATATGCTAAAAAGTTGTCTTGGGAATGTTCTGCCCAGCCATACTAAATACATAAACTGCTCGTACAGCTGACAGTGGAGTGTAGCATGGTGCCATTGTATCATCCAAACAGCTCACACGAAACCCTCAAGGAACATGACTAGTCAGACAAGGGTGTATAAACCTCAACAGAAAACATTTGACCCTCCTCCAACCCGCCCTCTATCAGTAAGCCCATTCACTTTCCCAGATAGGCTTCTTGGGCTCGGTGTGACAAGTAACAAGCTGGATCTGCATATGAATCGTAAGGAGACAGGAAAGGTCACATCAAGAGGCCTCCTGCGTGTGTGCTCTGTGTCAAAAATCAAAACCTGGTTTCTGTAACCAAGAAACCCAGTTTCTGTGATCTGAATACATTATGCATGCTGCATGTGTCTGCATATATTCAGTTCGCTATACCTTAACCTTCTTCTCTGATGCATGCTGTGTGTGTGTGTGTGTGTAGCAAAGGGGGATGAAAAGGTGGGGAAGTTCACTGAGATGTTTCTCAACAAACATGCGATCTAGAAACTTGCTTCTTGATTCAAATCAAAGCAGAGAGCCTCCTCAAGAAACAAGCCTAGGTTTTGCAGGAGAGCTTTCTCTGCCTTGCCTCTGGTTCAGAGGTTTCACATGAGATATCGCTTGTGCACGTTCAGGCCTTGAGGGCTAGAATTGTGATTGTTGAAAAAGAAAGAGCTGATGCTGAATGCCTCTGTCTGTGGCTCTTGAATAGCATTGCTACTTAATATGCACAGGTCATATCGTTATTGGACAGTGGCTGGCAATGTGTATTGTCAGGTCCAATCTGGCCAGGCCTGGGGGCTGACCTTACATGCAGAAGGAAGAAGATACTGCTCAGTTGGTGTCCTGTTGCTGCCATCTTTGCTATAGAGAAGGATGAAGTCCTTCAAGAGAAGTCCTGTGGTTACAGGATCAGAAAGGTCAGGCTAGCAGGGGAGCTATCCAGCAGACAGCACGGTACAAAAAGTGTTGCTTCAGCAAGGACTAGGCTCCAAGTGAGCAGCTTTCTAGGGGACAGTGATGCCCCAGCAATTCCTGGCTTGTAATTAGGGCCCTGATCCAGGCCATGCTTCCTCCTCATGAATAGGGCTCAAGGATATTTGACTGCCAGATGGGCACTGCACCTCTGGCTCTGAATTTCTGGCTCTGAATTTCATGAATAGGGCTCAAGGATATTTGACTGCCAGATGGGCACTGCACCTCTGGCTCTGAATTTCTGTCTGGACAGGGTGCTGCTTTTGTCCTTAGCATCCTGGGAGTGATTCTCCTGGGCCTGGAGCAAAGGGATGGGACCAGTCGAGCTGCTTTGGTTCTTCTAATGCCACAGCTGTCTCAACTGGAGCAACACTTGTGTGGTCTTGGGACAGCTATTAGCATCCTCCAATTTCCTCTGACCCTTGCAACCATTAAGACCAGCGATAGGATCCTCTTCCTCCAAGGTCTCCTCAAATTCCAGGGTTGTCCTACCAGGAAGCTTGTGGGATACAACCATTGGCCAGGCAAGGGCAGAAGTCCAGGCTCCTAGAACTTACAACCAGGCCTGATTCTGCCTTTCAACCACAGGGGACAAGGTTGCATGCCCCTGTTCCCTTCTTTTCCCTAAGAAGATTCTGAGACCAGAGCACCCATAGTCCTGGGTGGCTCACCTGGCTAAATCTCAGCCTGGCACTCCATGATTCCTGGCTGAAGCTCCAGAGACCCTGTCAAGACCCCCAGATTTAAGGCAAAGCAGCTGTGGAAATAGGAGCAAATGACATCTGGCTCAATCCACTATGTTATAAAGACTGGGCAGAGTTAGCATCCAGCAAAGCGATGCGGTGTCTGCTTTGTTGAAAGGGAGGTTGCAGCAGGACTTCTGTCCCTTGTCTTATACCAGGGCTGGGCCTAAGATGTTGATGCTTTGCCCCTCCCTCCTTTGAGGAGAGATTGGGGGGGGGGAACCCCAGACCACTCTGAGACAAACCAGAGAAGGGTGGAATAAGCAGAGGTGGGCATCCTTTTCGGAAGGACAAGAGAACCAGCCCTCCAGAGGTGACAGCTCAGGAAGGGAACTGATGTCATCGTAATTTCTGCAAAGGACGGCAAGCAAGTGACAGGTGAGGTTGCTGGCGACAGCACAAGAACAGCAGATGAGATGTCTTCCAAACAAAAAAGGGATCCTTGAAAGGTGTCTTGTGGATTGTAAACCGAGTGGAGAGCCAGATGGAGAAACGAGCTGACAGGGCAGCTGGAGCTCTTACCTGGCCAAGAACAGCGCAGGACAGAAGACGTTGCACTGAGCCACAGAAGCTTTTGTCCAGCGGCTTCCAAGCGGCAGTCCAAGGAATTCCTTGGAAGCGTGTCTGCCATTCCTCAGTGAGAAGATCAGTGGTGGCAGATAAGCTTTCCCTGAAAGGCACAAGAAGAGCTAGTCACACCTCCAAATCGTGTCCGCTGAACGTGCAGAGGGGGGAAGGAGATGGGTTGTGCCCATCTCCAACCGGGGCGAGGGGGCCCATAACGTAGGCCCCGCTATGAGCCCCCACCCCACCCACATGTCACTGGTGCCCTCCACCCTGCAGGAGGAGGAGGAGCGGGAGCAGTGTGAGCTCCAGGGTTGTGAGGGCTCTTGGGCAAGACACCCCCAATGCGCCCCCTCCCTTCGCACCACCATTGTTGCCAGCTGCTATTGCTCCTCATCCTCTTTCTCATCCTTGCTACCACTTGCTTGCTTGGCAGGCAGAGAGCCAGGGAACAAGTAGACAGTGGCATCTACTCCACCTCTTTCTCAGCACCACTTCCGTCTGGGCCAGAGCGAGAGGCAGGAGAACTACAGGTTGCAGCAGTGGGGAGGGAGAGCAACTCTCTGGTCGGTGGGCCCCTGCCGGGGTGTGGGTCCTTGGCAGGTGCCCAACCATGCCCATCTTTGATGCTGGTCCAGGAGTGCCAGGTGGCTGCCACTGTGATGGCCTGCAGTGCTCCGGGGCCGTTACATGGGCAGTTAGCTGGTGCTCATCAGAAGACTGCTGGAGAAGGGGAAGCAGGATAGTGGCAGGTGTAGAGGAGGCTGCCTGCTGGTGCCAGGCCTGCTGCCCAGCTTTGCACATTCACAACAGAAGGCCTTAAAGGGGTGCTAAGCACGTGTATAGGCGCTTGTGCGCAATCAGGAACCCTGTTCGATCAGCAGCCCTCATTGTGCATGCAGAGCCTATGTGCACACAGCTTTATGCACACAGAGCTCTGCTCATGCTTTCTGCTGAACTTGTCCTGTGACAGCATTGACAAGAAATGCACGATAGGCATAGAGTCTTGACTGTTATTGGGCTTCAGGAAGAGCCGATGGCATCATCTTTAGGATCTTAAATGTTGCTTGTCTTGTGAGCTACGGCAATCCATGCGCTCCGATTAATAACATGGTTTAGGGTCTGTGGGACTGCGCCATTTTTGACCGCAGGTGGGGTAGGTGGCTTCATATATGAATGTGTTCTCCCTGCATTTGTATCTCCCATCCTATGGAAATAGGCATGTCAGCATGAGGATTCTATCCTAGTCTAGTCATGCTACCTGCGGTCATTCAGAGAGGTTTTATTTAGCACGAGAGTGTTCAAGCATGCATCTGCAGGTGAAAAAGGGGACTGCCCCAGAAACTCGGTGCAATGTGATTGTCAACATAGATTGACTCTCCGTTTGAACGACGAGTCAAAGTAGCCCAATTTCTGCGCCCAGAAAAGCAGAATTCTGCAGCCTGTGTCATAGAATCATAGAATCATAGAATAGTGGGGTTGGAAGGGGCCTACAAGACCCTCAAGTCCAACCCCCTGCTCAATGCAGGAATCCAAGTCAGAGCATCCCCCACAGATGGCTGTCCAGCCTTGTCTTGAATGCCTCCAGTGTGGGAGAGCCTATCACCTCCCTAGGTCATTGGTTCCATTGTTGTATTGTTCTAACAGTCAGGAAGTTTTTCCTGAAGTTCAGCCGGAATTTGGCTTCCTGTAACTTGAGCCCATTATTCCATGTCCAACTATGCAAATGGAACAGCTTTGCTTCACTTTGACTGTATTGCATAATTTACTTGGCTTGCTATGAGGAAGGGCAAGAAGTTTTGTGGAGCATTTAAGCCCCATCCCCCTGTGAATCTCAGCTCTTTCTTTTTAGGCAATCAAGTTTCTAGCCCTCAAGGCTGTGAATACAGGCATAAGTGAAATGCACCCATTTTCTGGCTGCTGAGATTACATCAGGCATTGGCCACACTTTTAAGCACACTACTTCCAGGATCAGAGGGTTAGAGCACCAATACATTTATAAGTTTGAAATTATTGTTATCGCTATTACTATGATGATGATGACGAACTTCTGAAATGGCTAAACTTTTCTAAGTACTATACAGATACTGAAAGATAAGATAGTCTCTGCCTGCAGGACTACAATCTAATAGACATGATACAGAAGGAAAAAGGAGTGGGAGGGAAGAGGATAGCAGGCATTGGAAAAGAAGATTCTTCTCTGGGTGATGGATGGAGCCAGGTTGGTCTCCCCCTTGCCATGATGATCTTCTTGGGAGGCTGAGGGGTGCCACCTTCCAGTGTCCTTTGGTGCCTTGGCTGATGGATGAGTCGACCATTCATTCATTCCTTTCTTTTATTATATTTCCATACCGCCCCATAGCCAAAGCTCTTTGGGTGGTTCACAAAAATTAAAAACCATTAAAATACATTATATAAAATATAAAAAGTATTCACTATGACATAAAACAAATAACACACAACAACAACAACAACAACAACATATATCTAAAACAATTTAAAACTATCAGCCAGAGATGATCAAGAGACTCATCATACACTGCCAAATGCCTGAGAGAAAAGGGCAGTTTTAACTTGGCACTGAAAAGATGACAGTGTTGGCACCAGGTGGGCCTCATCAGGGAGATTATTCCAGAAATGGGGAGCCACCACTGAAAAGGCCCTCTCCCTTGTTGCCGCCCTCTGAGCCTCCCTCGGAGAAGGCTCCCAGAGGAGGGCCTTAGATGCAGAGCGTAGTGTACAGGTCGGGAGAGGCATTCTGTCAGGTACTGTGGTCCCGAGCCGTGTAGGGCTTTATAGGTCAAAACCAGTACTTTGAATTGGGCTCAGAAGCATATAGGCAGCCAGTGTAAGCGGGCCAGAATCGGTCTTATATGTTCAGACCTTCTGGTCCCCGTTATCAGTCTGGCTGCTGCATTTTGCACACACAGCAGCTTCCGCGCTGCCTCCAAAGGCAGCCCCATATAGAGTGCACTGCAGGAATCTATGTGCTGCCATTCAGTCTCTCCAATCCCAGGGAATTTCCACCCCGTACCGCATACGATACTTACCCTGCACTCGTGTGCAAAATCGTCAAATGCACACCACCATGCCTGCAGGCCAGAGTCGGTAGCGGCTCTAATGCATCCATGTTAGGAGGCTTCAAGAAAGGGTTTGCAAGCCTCCTCTGTCAGCCTCCTCAGAAAGGCTCACCTCCTGTTCTGAGTGCCACGGTGATAAAAGAAACAGCCAATCAGCCCAAGATAACGAGAGGCGTCTGCCAGAGCCGGGCCGTCAAACTTTGCACAAGCGTTGGGGCAGTGGCAAGTGTTTGCATTTAGGTATGTTTGTTTGCAAAAATATGCCTATTTATATCACACCGGAATCTTGTGGCTGAGGAATATTTTATGCATTAGAGGAAGGGAGACATAATCAGGATAAACATCAGCAGCTGGGCGCATTCCCTCTCTGCGAGAAGCATGATGAATAAACAAAAGCAGAACGGCAAGGTGCAGCGGCGGTTCTGGGATCTGGGGCAGGGGACAGGGCCCTCTGAGTCAGGATGGGGCCTGAGCTCCCTGGTTTGGTTTTGGACTCTGATTCAGATTGAGAGACGGAGCTTGAAGAAGCCCAGCCAAGACAAGAAGCGGGGGAGGAAATTCCCCAAGACTCTCCAGAAGGCAGCAAAGAACCTTCCCAGGGGCTTATCAAGCAGGAGGGCCAGATTCAGAGACCGTCTTCCCCCCTCCCAGGGGGGAACCCGGGCTCCATTGGAGGGGGAGGGAGCAGCAGCGGAATTGACAGATGCCAGAGCTTGCTGCTGAGTTAAGAGGGCGGCGCTGAGAGGAGGTGGGAGGCGTCCCACCAGATCGGCTGCCCATCAGAAGTTGGGTTGGGAGGATCCTCCCTGAAGGGAGGAGCCCAGGAAAAGCCTATCAAACAAAGCGGTCCATTTGTTGAAAGGCAACCAAGCTGCTTGCAGTAGTTCTATTAACAAAAGTGCTATTTAGCTAATTAGGCCCAGAAGACAGCTCCCAGCTTTTGTAGTTGCTTCAGGTATGAAGAGGTGCTATTAACTGAATAAAAGAGATTGTGGATTGCACAGCAAGTCTCTGTTGTCTCACTACTCAGCGCGAGGGCTAGGAAGGTGCATTCTCTTAACCTGAAAGAGGTGAGGAATGGAAACAAAGCATCCTCCCCAGTGGCCTCTGCCATCCTTGGGTGGTCTGTACAAAGTGAGCACCACATGGCCACTGTTGGGGCCGTGGGCCATTAGCTGGCTTTGGGGTCCCACCAAATACCTGACCTCCCTCACCTTGGCAGCTGGAAGAGCGACTGACAATTAGCGCTGCCCCAAGTGTTGGTGACATTCGATATTATTTATTATTTTATTCATTTAAAAGGTTTTTGAACTGCCTTTTGGGGCACACTGCCCTGCAAGGTGCATTACAATATTGCAAAACCATGAACTTACACATTGCAATTAAACAGACACACACAGTGCAATAGCAGCAGCTGCTGCTTCTGCTAATGATTCTTAAGCACCAAATGTAGACTGAAATTAATGTGTCTTCAGAGTTTTTTTTTATCACAGTGATGAGGCTATACATATCTCCCTGGGGAGGGAGTTCCAAAGGTGTGGGGCCACCAGTGAGAAAGTGCTGTCCCTAGTACCTAGAGATGTTGGAAGAATCTGGTTAGGGGGTGGAGCTCACTGAGCTTTCATCAGCTCGGCCCCCTGGATTTTGGCTCGTCATCCACCAGCTGGCTCAACTTGGTCTGCAGTGAGCTGGGCCAGCTAGCAGGTTTTCCCTTTAAAAAAAACAAAACAATCCAAAAATAGAGATTTGCACACATTTCAGGTGAGATGTGTGCAAATTGTGGCTGTAATTTGCGCAAATCTCTATTTGCGCAATTTTTTTAAAAAATGGAAAAGGTTCCTGGATTTGGGGAAGAACCTGCAGCTCAACCAACAAATGTGATCTGAGTCGGGCATGCTGAGGAATGTTGTTAGACCAAAACCAAAATGGATTTCGTGGCGACAGACATCCCTTCAGGTGATCAAATTTGCTGATCAGATTTGCAGATGACACAAAGGTGGGCGGGATAGCTAATACTTTGGGGGACAGAAACAAAATTCAAAGTGATCTTGATGGACTGGAGCACTGGGCAGAAAACAACAGAATGACATTTAATAGGGATAAATGCCAAGTTCTGTACCTAGGAAAAAGAAACCAAATGCACAGTTACAAGATGGGGGATACGTGGCTCAACAACACTACAAGCAAGAAGGATCTTGGAATTGTTGTCGATCACAAGCTGAATATGAGCCAACAATGTGATGTGGCTGCAAAAAAGGCCAATGCTATTTTGGGCTGCATTAATAGAAGCATAGCTTCCAAATCCTGGGAAGTACTAGTTCCCCTCTACTCAGCACTGGTTAGGCCTCCTCTGGAGTACTGTGTCCAGTTCTGGGCACCGCATTTTAAGAAGGATGCAGACAAACTGGAGAGGGTTCAGAGGAGGGCAACAAAGATGATCAGGGGACTGGAAACAAAGCCCTGTGAAGAGAGACTGAAAGAACTAGGCATGTTTAGCCTTGAGAAGAGAAGACTGAGGGGAGATAGGATAGCGCTCTTCAAGTACTTGAAAGGTTGTCGCAGGGAGGAAGGCTAGGATCTCTTCTCGATCATCCCAGAGTGCAGGACACGGAATAATGGGCTCAAGTGACAGGAAGCCAGATTCTGGCTGAACATCAGGAAAAACTTCCTGACTGTTAGAGCAATACGGCAATGGAACTAATTCCCTAGGGAAGTGGTGGGCTCTCCCACACTGGAGGCATTCAAGATGAGGCTGGACAGGCATCTGTCAGGGATGCTCTGACTTGGATTCCTGCACTGAGCAGTGTGCGTGTGTGTGTTTAAGCTGGCCAGCAGAGGCTGTGCTTGATCTCCCTGTAGATCCCCCCTGGAGCAGCATGGTCATTTTAAAAGGTTTTTTCTTTCTTTAAAACAATGTTGCTTTAAACAAATAGTTTATTGCTCAGGCACACCTAAGACAGCCTTCTTTTGGGAAGCCCCTAGGAAGAGGAAGTGTTTTGGCTGAAAGTAAATGGAGGATTTCAATTTAAAAAGAACACCCACAAACAAGGCGGTGAGCACAATTCAGTTTTTTAAAAAACTTATGTATTTATTATTGGAATATACTACACTGCGTTTTTATTTACGAAAATTTTGCAACTCTTTGTGGATGACGAACAAAAAGCCACATGACTGCTGGCTCCGCAGGACCTCGTGGTGCTGTTCCGCAGAGGATTCTGTGGCACGGACTGAAGTGAATTCTATCCCATTTCAGTCTGTGGCGGAACTCGGACATCTGTAATCCTCATTCCGTGCTGGTTTTCAATTTTTTTTTTAGTCTGCTTGAAAATTTGTACGCACTTTGGTGCATATTTTTGTGTGCATTTTGCCCAATTTTTTGTGTGCATTTTGCCCAAATGTGCATTTTTGTGCACACCATTGTAAATGTATGCATTCCCCCACTGAATAAAGCATTTGGCAGATATATGCATTTTTTTTTTAAAAAAAAATGTATGCATTGCTGCTATGCACATTTGTTGTTGTTGTTTTGTTTGCAAACTGCATTGCAAACTTCAGGAATGTATGCATTTCAGCGGCAAACTGCGTACCAGTTCGTATGTAGCTCTGGGAAGTGCAAATTGGGTAAGTTCGCATTGAAACGTAAAACTGAATGCATTTCTCATGCATTCCTAGTCCTGATAACAGTTGGAACAGATTCCCTGTCTCTGTTCAGCAAATGTCCTCCATTTACTCCCTCCTCAAAATTACCTTCATTCACCCAAGCCTTTCCCGGACTGCTTCCGCATCACCTTAGCTTGCATCTTCACTGCCACCAGGCTTTGTTCTACCATGCTTCCCATGGCTCCTTTGATAGTTATTGACCTTTTCCACCATCTCTTCTCATCCCCTATTCTAGTTTGCAAGCCCTCGGGGAAACAACTACATCACATTCATGTTTGTGGTGCACAATGCCTGGTACACCATGGACATCATCTATTCTTCTTCTCCTTCTCCTTCTCCTTCTCCTGTATCCCACCTTTCCTCCAAAGCTCCCTGCCGTAACACTGGTAGGGAAATTGCATGCTCGCTCGCTCTCCCACATCAAAAACCTCCTTTCAGATGGAAAGCTACTTGGAAGAAGCGCTGGATACATAAGGGATGAATAAATCACTTTACCCTCACAGCAAACTTGTGAGGTAGGTTAGTTGGAGGTTGGCTCATCCCAGGCCACTCAGGCATTGAGCTTGTGGTCCCTGAGACAGGCCTGTAGGCAAGGGGAGACCGAGGAAGGGGCTGCAGCTTGTGTGGGGCTTACCCAGTGTGGATGTGTGCTTAATGTCCTGGGGTCATTTGCAGAGTCCTTTGACTTTCTAGAGAAAAAATGGGGACAGAATCCAAATGTTGTACCAAGCCCAGACATTACTGTTGTCAACCCTGTCATCCAACAATCCTCTTTCTTGGGCTCTCATATAATAATTCCCAGATTATGTATAGAGTAGAAAATGCATTTATTTATTAAATTGATTTTTTATATTTATTTCCCACTCTGCTCAAGGCAGCTAACAATAATAAAAGCTGAGATTAAAAATTGAACACAGGTCAAAATGCATGTTAACTATGGCTCACTTCCAATGATTCTATTAGCCATCCATTTGCCACAGACTCAACTGCCCCTCCGCTCTCTCTTGGCATGCCCTGTTTCCTGCTTGCCATTAGCCACTGTTCGCCATGACATTCATACCAAACTATGACTAGCGTGTGCCCTGTGTGACCCAGGCTATATGCTACCTCCAGTGTCAGAGACAGTGAGCCTATGTACACCAGCTTTTGGGGAACATGGGCGGGAGGACGCTGTTGCAGTCATGCCCTGCTTGTGGGTTCCCAGTCAACAGCTGGTTGGTGACTGTGTGAACAGAATGCTGGACTAGATGGACCCTTGGTCTGATCCAACATGGCTCTTGGGGACTTCAATGTGCCAGACTACAACTCCCACTATCCCCAGCCAGGCTTTTGGGTTTCCCATGGCAGCTGGTTGGGCCACTGTGTGAACAGAACACTGGATGAGATGGCCCTTGGTCTGATCCATCAGGGCTCTTCTTAAGTTCTTATGAGCTCATTTCAAGAAATAATGTTTTCTGATTCCATTTTGGAGGGCCAGTGCTAGCTATAGTTTGACAATTCAGATGTCACGGCAGATTATGGTTAATGCTAAACAGGAGATGGAGAGGGAAGCTACAAGGGAGAAGGGAATGGAGGAACCACGCATGAATCTGCAGCTCATTTGTGGTCCTCCAAGCCATGGTTTGGGAGATCAGCTGAATCGAGACGCTGTTTCGAATTTGGCCTGAGTGTGAGGCATCACCTGCAAATTGCAATGTTGTGTGTGTGTGTTTCTTTGCCTCCCCCTGCCTGCAGAGTTAGCTCCTTCTGATTCACCCTCTGATTCATCCAAGAGGAGGCATAAAATGCTATTTATTTAATTAGAGCTAAAGATTTCAGGCCTCGTTTGTTCCCCAGCTGCATTAGGACATGTCGCAGCTTTGGATGTTCCTCCCCACGCCCGATGTTGATAGAGTGGCAGAGATGTCTGGAGGAATCAATGCCGCTTGAATCATTGCAGCTGGGACCAAGACACTTAGGGTTCTGCTTCAAGCTCTCGGTGGAGAGGCTGGAGCTGTCATTTGAAAGTCCTGGGTTCAAAATCACACATATGAACTGCCTTGTGATCATCTACACTGACGTGGTCCAATGGTAGTGCTAAGAATGTTTGATTTAGAACAGGGATGGGTGAGAAATCCATACAGTTCTCAATTTTATGCAAGAATATTCAGTCAAACAAATTCACACCTCCCGAGTTTGAACCTAGAACAGAACGCAGCTCTCTAATGAAAGCTGAACATAGTCAAGACGATGACTTTCGTGGGGTGGGGATACATAGAAAAGTAACTGCTTATGTTGGAAATGTCTGTGCAAAGAATGCATACATTTCAAATTGCGCACAAAACCGCTTTTCAGTCAGGGGCAAGGGAATGCGCACGTTTAAGAAATTTGCACAAATAACACACACAGAAATTGATTTCTGGGCTGGGGAGAGACGCACAGTCTGAGGCGGACCCAAGTTGGAACAACCAATTACCTAGGGAGGTGGTGGGCTTTCCCACCTGGAGACATTCAAGACGAGGCTGGACAGCCATCTGGCAGGGATGCTCTGACTTGGATTCCTGCATTCAGCAGGGGCTTGGACTCGATGGCCTTGTGGGCCCCTTCCAACCCTGCTATTCTATGATTCTAAGATTGGAACAAGTGGAAAAAGGAGACCTTGACGAGATCAAGAACCTTGATGAGATCAAGAACCTTGACAAGATTGAGAACCTTGACGAAACTGAGAACCTTGACAGATTCGCCCATCCCTAAGGTAGACCAGGGAGAACTGAGCTAAAATCTCCACTTGTTTACCAAGCTTGGTGAATGACCTTAGGCTACCTCGCAGGAGTGTTGTTAAAATAAAAGGGGATCAGTACACAGATTTATATTACCTAAGTTCTTTGGAGGAAGTGCAGAATAAACGCTGTAATGAATGGATACATCTTAAAAATTCTAGCATTGGACTTGTAACTCAGCCGGGAGCTTCTGTGTTCTCTCAAGCAGGGCATGGAAAAAGCCAGTGTGGTGAAACTGTTAGCAGGCTGTGTCTGGTTAAAATCCCCCCATGCCCCCAGCCATAAATCTCACCTGGTGACTTAAGCTAATCTCTCTCTCTCTCTCTCTCACACACACACACACAGAGCCTAACCTACCTCACAGGGCTGTTGTGCAGATAAAGCAGGTGGTGGGGAAGCGCCATGTATGCTGCCCTGAGCTCTCTGGATAAACGGTGGGATGCTATTATAAT
Organism: Heloderma suspectum; assembly: GCF_057233095.1. Classification (NCBI taxonomy): domain Eukaryota; kingdom Metazoa; phylum Chordata; class Lepidosauria; order Squamata; family Helodermatidae; genus Heloderma; species Heloderma suspectum. Next base: position 16,068,252 of record NC_139467.1, read on the forward strand.
AAATAAGTGGAGGAACTGGCCTCCCCCTGCTATACGTTTCCAGCGTTCCTCACGTTTCCACGCACCTGACAATGACAATTTAATAGGGCAAATGAGATCAAGCTATCAGGGCGCATGATCTGGAAACAAACTAGAGAGGCACAAACTGGGCATCCAAAATCCTGCAATACTTTGAACAGTTATTAAAGTTACTTCAGTGATTAAATCTTTTTAGTATGGAATGAATGAAGAACATTTTCAAGATGATAAACCACAGACCAGCATGCTTAGAGGCTTAGTGAGGGCAGCAGGCCAGACAGAGCTATGCATTGCAGCAGCTTCTCACTGGCCTTGTGCCTGCAGCCTGATACAGTAAAGCACATTCAGCTTTTGAATACTTTTAAAGCCATCCAAATTGGTGGCCATCACTACATCACGTGCGAGCAAAGTCCATCATTTACCTATGTGCAGTGTGAAGAAGTCCTTCCTGTCCTGAATCTCCCACCAATCAGCTTCACAGGGTGATCCTGGGTTCTAGTATGATGACAGAGGGAGAAAAAGGTCTCCCTATCCTCTTTCTCCACACCATGCATAATTTTGTACACCTCTATCGTGTCTCCCATTACTCGCCTCTTTCATGGTTTGCGTGTGCATGTGTGCATTCTCAGAGACTTAAATTAATAGTGCTGGTTCTGACCATTAACACCTTAAACAGCATGGGACCAAATTACTGGAAGGACTGCCTTCTCCCTCACTTTAAGATCATCAACTGAGGCGCTTCTTGCTTGCTCACCTTTGAGGGCAGTTAGGTGGGCAAGTACAAGAGAGAGTGTCTTTTCTGCAGTGGCCCCACATCTCTGGAATTCATTGCCATGGGGTCCTGCCATATCCCATCATTGCAGGCTTTTAGAAAGCCCCTGGAAATGTACTTGCTTTCTCTGGCTTTCCCCTGATTATCTTGGACTGTTGTCGTTCATAGCTGTAACTGTGTTGTAGATTCTTAATATTCACTGGGCCAGGGGGTTTATTGCTGCTGTTTGTTGTTTGTATTATTTCTTGCTGTTCTATTACGGTATTGGCTTTTACTATATGGGCTTTTATTGTTGCAAGCCACCTTGGGTTGAGTGCCAAGCCGCTGGCCATCTTTGTAGTCACACAGTGAAGATGATCTTTTAGTAAATAGCTTTTATTATGCAACCCAGAGCCAGATCAGCTGCGCTTCTGGTTACAGACGTACTCCGCATATGGCAACACAGAGCTAAGTTCTCTAGTCAGCTTTGCATAATACTAATTAGGTGACCAGAAGCTATCTTTGATGCATATACTAGGTCCCCCAAAGGGCTGGATGTGCCTGATCTTGTCTGATCTCGGAAGCTAAGCAGGGTCAGCCCTGGTTAGTACTTGGATGGGAAACCGCCTGGGAATCAGGCTTCCTACATTGAGCAGGGGGTTGGAGTCGATGGTCTTTTAGGCCCCTTTCAACCCTATGATTCTATGATCTATGATAGGAAGTTGAAACGAAACTTGCACTTTCCAACAGTAAGAAACCTGAGTAGCTTTTCCAGTCCTGCTCTCAGGAAAGGTCTTCCCCTGGGAACCTCTCTTTTGAGCAGCCAACCTTTTAGAATGCCTGATGTCCCGAAGTTGCTCCTCTTTCCTCTCCCAACATCTGATTCTTGGGTGCATCAGTCCCAGCTCCTCTCCCACAATCACCAATCATTTCGTGGTTTCCTGGATTTTGCACAGTTTTTACCCCCTCTAAAAGGTTGAAGTGCCTCTCCTAAGGTTTGGTTCCTGGTAGTGCTGTGCCGAAAATTTTGACTCTTTCATTCTTGGCATTTCGGGGCAGGTGGGGGGAGGATGAAAACTGTGGAGAAAGAGGCTGGGAGAGGTGAGAATTGTGGATAATTTTCTCCTTGGGGAGGGGGACAGGGTTTCCACATACCGTTTTAAGTGTAGGCAATTCTTGAGGGGTCTTCTTCCTCTTTTTATTTTTGTAAAAACAACCCCCTGCACTTGCAGGAGCCCAGGACAATTTTCCAGCCCAGCAGCCCTTTCTGAACTCCCAGGAGACCATGCGCCCTCGCCCTCTCCAATAGGCATTCAGGAAGAACTCCCAGCTGGTGAAGAGGCCTCAGCTCCTGGAAGTGCAGGGGGTGTTTTTTAAAAAGTAAAAAATAGAAAGCCCCTCAAGAATTGCCTACACTTAAAAAAAAGGTATGTGGAAACCCTTCCCCCCTCTCCAAGGTGAAAATTCTCTGAAATTCTCACCCTCCCTGCAAAAGAGGCAGAAAAAACAATGCAAGGAGAGCAAAAGTTCCTGAAAACAGGGGGCAGGTTTCGGCACAGCACTATTTCCTGGCAGTAAGAGCTTTACACTAAAATATGTTGATATTCTGGGTATTATTGGACTTGTCTCTTTTGCCTTCAGCCCTGTCCACTGCTGAAATGCAGCCCCCGGGAGCTTCTCTGAATGGGAATTCGGCCCTTCAGCTGAAAGAGGTTCTGCATCCTGGCCTAATGAGAGCGGAGTAGTTGAGCTTTTATAGTCAGTACTGTCCATATATGGATTTCGAAATCCCATTGCACCCAGCAGAACTGATCTGCTGCTCCAGGCAACGTGGTCTTTGTAAGCCATCTGCCCATTTTAAGCTCCCAAACCCATCCAAATCAAAAAGAAATAACTGGCCCATTGTTTGTCAGCTATCTCATTCTTTACAATCTGATTGCAGGATTTAATACAATATACAAGTTCTCTAGCAACCATTCAGTCGCAGTGTGTCATCATAACTCACCACCGTTTTCCTGTTTCTTCTAAAGGAAGATGGTGCTAAAATAACACATCAGAGCAAATCAAACTCGGCCTGCTTCTATTTCCAGAACAGAAAAGACGACTTCAGTAGGAGCTGTGCTGTAGCTTCTTATTGTTGTGAGCCCCCACCCCCGTATCTCTGAGCGTGCAGAATCTGGTTAATATGGTCTCCGGGTGGCCTCTTTTACAGAGGACAGTCCTCTATTTGAAGGGTTGTCAGAGGTCCAGCCTCTGTTTGAAGGCATCCTCAGTCTGGAGGGTGTTCCTGCCCAATTCAAAAGTTAAAAAGACATGAGAAATATTTCCTATCCATAGTTAGCACCTAAACAAGGTGACGAGGCAGGCACACAGGTCAACTGGCCACACTCTTCTGTACTACGGTGAGATGGACTGTATTTATTGAAATTAAATGAGCAGCCTGCACTCACCTCAGTGGCCTCATTGAGCTCCACAGTCACCATTTCTAAAAGAAAAAAAAAAGGTGATTGCAAAAATGCGCATGTTTTGTATGCATGAAAATGTGTATTTTTGCGAATGTGCATATTATCATGTGTGAAATGTGCGTTTTGAGAAGGCACAGATTTGTGTGTACAAAAATGTGCATTTTCCACAAAATATGCATTTTGTGCATATGCAAAAGTGTGCATTTGGAAAAATGCGCATTTTTGCATGTGTGCAAATATGCACATTTTTGTGATCGCCATTTTATTTCTCTGAAAATGATGACTGCGAAGCTTGACAAGGCTGCTGGGATGAGTGCAGGCAATTTGCCAAGCATGGGCAGGGGGTGAACAGGGGCAGGAGCTCGGTGAGTGGGGCTCGGGGGTGCGGGCAGGAGCAGGTTCACCAGATTCCTGGACTGAATCGGGTGCCCGTGCCATCTCTATAGGTCACATTGAACATGTCCTATGCAAGACACTCTCAGTGCAGGACTAGCATCAAAGGCTGGCATAACTGGGCAGCTGCTGGGGCCTACATGGCAGCAGGGGGCTCAGTATCCCTTGGCGTCTCCCTCCCCAGCCTTGCTGCTCTTCCTCCTTGCTGTCACAGCCTTTTCACCTGCCTTCTCTGAGTGAGCCAGCAATGATAGAAGGGCTGGCAGCTTCCACTTCCCTTGCCCTTCTGCTCTGGATGGTGGTGCAATCAGGTCCGGGGGGGGGGGGGGGCAAGGGAATGGGTAGGGGGAAGGAGCAGGCCCCGCTCAGGGACAAGGGCCCATGGAGGGCATCTTGCCCAAGCGCTGCCCCAAACCTGAAGCTAGCACTAAGTGCAATGGTGCTGAAGCTGTCCATCACTGGTTTAAGGAAATGATTCACCATGCTTTGGATCCCAAAATAGCCTCCTGTGTTCATGTATTTTATTTTGTTTAGAGCCATATGTCTGCATATTCCACAATGCTGCCTAAGCACAAGAGAACAATACTTCTGGGTATCAAATTCTGAGAATATATGTTTGTACTTTAAACCAAGTTTCTAGCCCTCAGAGTGAAGATCGAAGATATAGATTAAATGAAAGACCAGACAGTTTGCAAGCCAATTTACTTCTTTAAAAAGTTGTTTTCTGTCTCTCTGTGTGTGTGTGTGTCTCCCTCTCTCTGCCCCAAAGACACACTCTCTCTCTCTCTCTCTCTCAACCAATGGAGACGTATGATCTGCAATGATTCTGTTACATTTTTAATCACCATATGATAATGAGACCAACATTTTGTTTGACATCAGATATTGTTGATGAAAACCGTTCATTCACCTGTTGGTGGTAATCATTCTTCTGCTTATTTATATAGTTCATTGTAGTTCTCTGCCATAAGAGATAAAAATAAGGGAAGTGGGGAGAGAACAAGTTTCTAGCCCTCATGATTGACAAGACTGAGTTAGAGGGTTGGAGAAAAGGGCCAGAGAAGCTGCAGCCCACTCCTTCTTACCTTTTTGTGTTAAAGAACACTTTGCGGTACCCCATGAACATCAGCACTGATGTGATGTAACATCAACATATTTTAATTTTTTGATTTGTCATTCAAGCACCCTTCATCTGACAAAAGAGGCCTGTGCATTTTGAAAGCTTCCTTGCAGTACTTTGAACATCAGTAGGACATAAGGAGCTGTGTGTGTGTGTGTCAGACCGCATCGCTGTCTTTTGTCTTCCCCGATTGGCAGCAGCTTGCCAGAGTCCCAGATGGGTCTTTTCCAGCCCTGCTATCGATGAGATCCTTGTGAAACGTACCCTCCCTCCCAACTCCAAAATACCAGGGGATTGAATTTGCCCTTATCTAAGCAAAACATGAGCTCTCCTTTTCAACAAAGGACAGAAGAAGCTGTACTGAGACAGACCACACCTGGCCTGATCAAGTCTATGCAGCTCCGTATGGTCTGTTCTTCGGATCAGCAGCTGCTCTCTGTGGTAGGCTTCCTAAGCAGCTAAGATCTTACCAATCCAAGCCTAGGGGTGTACGAAACCCACTTACAGTTCCGGTCCGGGCATCCACAGGGTGGGGGGAGGTGATCCGTCCCTCCCCCAAAAATCCTGCCTGGCCGGCTCCGCTCCGCAGCAAGTCCGCGGAGCTGCCAGCCGGGCCCGTCCGCAGCTGGACTTCCGTCCGCTGCTGGGCTGCGGCCACAAATGGCGTCCGGCGTACGGGACGCCTTTTGCATCCCTGTTCTTTTCAGTCATAGGCTATGTAAATATTTATGTAGCCTATCACGGCAAAGAGCAGGTACGCAAATGGCATCTGCTACATTGGACGCCATTTGTGGCTGCAGCCCGGCAGCGGACGGAAGTCCAGCTGCGGACGGGCCTGGCTGGGGGCTCCGCGGACTCCCCTCTGAGACAGAGTAAGAAATCCTAAAATCAGTGATCCTTCTTTTTTCAACCGCATCCTTTCCATCTCAGCTGTCAGGGCCTGGCATCTTCCCCAGTCGGACTAGCTTAAAGTCAGCCACATTGCATTCCCATCTCTGGAAACTGTGTAGACCCTTCATCTCATCAAGTTCCACCTCCCCACCCCCCAGGCCTCTCTGCCTCCCTCCCTTCATATTGATCCTCCTGCAGTCTGTTAAGGAATCCTGACTCGGCACGAACCTACTAAGCCAGCTCCAACCTCTCTGGGGCACGTGTCAAGACGTTTTGGCCTGCCTTGCAGTTAGACAGAAGCTCATCTTAGCACCGGGGTGACCCAGCATGCTAGAGCAGTAATGAATCTAGGGTGCAGCAGGAAGAGTGCCTGTTCCGGGCAGTATTGGCCTCTAGGGATGCATAGACTGTGTAAACTCCGCTCCATCTGTGTTTTGCGGATTGCCGGGCGCCTTTTGTTCCATCGTCCACCCACAGACGGATGCGAACATGTTTTTTCATCATGCGGATGAGGTGTCCAGAGGATGCTCCATTACCATCCTCAAAAGCTGTGGACTCCGGGCATGAAGGCACTGGCATGCCACAACCACTTGCATGCCGCTGCAGATGACAGAGCTAAAACAGTCCAGGCCCCTTTAATGGTCAAAGCCTCAGTAAAGGTAGAGGCAGAGCTAGGGATGGGTGAACTTACTGGAGCCCCACCAGCCTCCTGCCCCTGTTTGGCATGCTGTGTAACTTGCTGTATGGTCCACGGGTGCCTGGCGAGTGGCAAACAGCATCCCCGCACTCCGTGAGTCATCATTTTGCTTAAAAATGGCGGATCTGCTGTTTACGTAAGTCACTATTTGTGTGAAATGACAGCCATAAATAGCCCCGGTTATGCAAAATTACAGGCATAACTGGTCTAATGTTGCATAAATGGGGCTATTTACAGCCAGCATTTTATGCAAATGGCTACTGACGTAAATAGCGGAGCTGCCATTTTTACGCAAATGGCGACTTGTGGAAATAGTGGAGCCACCGTTTTTACGCAAATAGCGACGTACATAAATGGTGGAGCCACTTTTTTATGTGAATGGCAACTTGTGTAAATAGCGGGGCCGCCATTTTTATGCAAAATAGCGGCTCGCAGACAAGCGAGGATCTGCAGACTGGCATCCAGGGGGCCGAGCCAGCAAAAAATGGCTGAGCCTTGAGCCCCAATGGGATTCTTGCGACATCCTTAGGCAAAGCTAATGCGCCTAGAGGCCGTCCAGTTCCTATTTAAGCTCCAGTCTTGGTCTGAGCTTTGTTGCGGCAACATATAGACAAGCCTGCCCGGCTTCCAGCCCTTGCATCACTTGGAGCGTTCCAGGGTGCTGATTCATTCCTATTCCAGAACCCTGTCCTTGCTGATGGTTCCTGAATCCTGACCCTCTTGAAAACCCTGTCTCATAGAAATATTCTGCAGCCCTGGCCTCACCAGCTTCTCAGTGGTGCTGAACCTTCACCCCAGTAGAGGCAGAACAGAACCTGTTGGGGGTGTCATTTTCAAATGGGCAGGTTGAGCACAGAAAATGTTCCTGAATGTTCAGGGACCTAGTTTGGGGGAAGGGAAGCAAGTGCACAGGCATGAGGGGCTGTAGCTCAGTGGGAGAGCACCTGCTTTGCATGCAGAAGGCCCAAGATTCAATCTTCAGCATGTCCAGGTAGGGATGGCAAACAATCTTGCCTGGAACCTGGGAGCAGGGATGTCAGAGAATTCTGCAATGGAATCCAATGAGTTTGGATTTCTATGAGTCCGACCTGCAGATTCTGCAGAGGTCCAGCTTTTCCTGAGTCAACACAGATTCTGCAGACTTGTGCAGGCCAGGACATGGATAAGAGTTTTTGCTGAAGGAATGGAAAGGAAGGGGTGTATTTTGATAATTTTTTCATCGTTATTTGCAATTATAATAAAATGAAGCAAAAGGCGGGGATTGCAAACAATAACACCAATAACAAGAACATAAGAAAAACAAGAATACAAAGCACAACCAATTGCGGTAACTGCTCACAACACTACTGTGATTTTTAAAGAGGTTTGATGCTTCTGTTTCAAATGTAAGTGTTAATATAAGGAGACCAGTCTAAATAAATGTCCAGATGAAACTGACAACTGTAAGACATGTGTTCAAATGCAGCAAGAGCAGTAAGATCTTCAGTCCGCCGAATAATAGGTGGTGGGTGTTCATCCTTTCAGGCTTGGGGTATGTGTTACTTTGCAACTGGCTCTCAGATTCCACTTCTCTGTCCATATTTTTTATAATGTTGTAAAGAAAGAAGTGTGATGGATTGGCAGTAGATTGAATTTGGTGGGAGGATGGCAAGGGACTAGAGAGAGAAAGAGAGAGAGAGAGAGAGATCAGAAACGGTGAAGTAAAGTATATAGTAAAGAGGAAGTACTAAGGTAGTTTGAAAAAAAGGAAAAGCCCAAACTCTTTCCTTTCAAGTATTGTGGTTCATATATCGAGATACTGCAAGGGCTGGCACAGGTTTTTCACACTTGAGGGCAACCATTTCAGAACAAGAATCTTGTCAAACAACTGGAACATGTTTGCCAGCTGTAGTTTGGCATCTGCTCCATTCATAAGAAGGATATGCAAAGTATGTCGGTGACATGCAACTAAAAATGCAAATTAATGGTGACATTCCAGCTTCTGAAATATTTCCCATGTGGATCTTGGGACTGAACAATTCACCTAATTCCGTGCTAGATACTGTAGATAGTTGGTAGATGATTCAGAGGTGAGCAGATAGACATATAATATGTAGACGGATGCCATCGGGGGGGGGGGCAGCTCGCAACAATTAAAATGACAATATCGTCATAATAGCACTCTATCAAGCACAACACAATGACAGCCGGCAGGACAGATTAAAAACAAACTTCAGCTAAAAACATTGCGTTGGAATCAGGGTTTGCCTTCCTAGAGAGGAAGAGCTCTGCTCAAGAAGGTTCTTCTGCCCAATTTGGGGGGATCCGTCCTCCTCCCCTCCATGCTAGAGCTCACCCCATTCGGCAGGGTCTCCTGACACTCTGTGTAGCATTTCCGGAGTGCTCGAGGAGGTGCCATGGGAAGGAGGGGGCAGGAAAGGCCACTTCCACCAGTGGAGTTGATCCAGCTTAAATCTGCACCAAACCCATTCTCTGCCCCGCAGGACAAAAGCCTGCTGGAATATGTTTTTTTTTAAAGTCTTTGCTATGTGTTAGAAGATGGCTAAAATGTGTGTGTGTGGGGGGGGGGGCATCCAAACTTCATGGGACAAGATATTCTACAGTTTGGCGGTAGCCACTGAGTAAGCTCTAACTCTTGTCACGGCTAGCATGCTTTCCAGCATAGGCGGGACACAGAATTATAATGGATAAAAGTATTAATTTTACTACTGGCTCTTTTATGTTTTGATGTTTAATATTGCTTTATTTGATATTTTCATTGTTGTAATTTGGGGTGGGGGTTGGCTATTTTATTATTGTTTTGGGCTGTTTTATGACTGTAAACCACCCCCAGGGCATTTGCCAGTTGGACAATATACAAATCTAACACACAGACAATCACACAAACAAACAAGGAGCCCTCCATCAGATCTTAGACTGAGACTCATAGGGCTGGAAGGGGCCTACAAGACCACTGAGTCCAACCCCCTGCTCAATGCAGGATGCCTGATTCCCAGGCAGTCTCCCATCCAAGTACTAACCAAGGCTGACCCTAGGGATGGTGGAGAATTCCGCCACGGACTCCAATGGGGCCGGATTCTAAAGAATCCGTCCCCCCGGAGTCCGTGGCGGAACGGAAGACTTACCCCGCCTCCGCACGGAATCCTCTTTGGCCGGATCCTCCAGCTCCAGATTGCCAGCGATACGGCCGCCATGACATATCTCTGGCTGAAGGGGACTGACTGTGGCTGCAAATGGTGTCCGGGACGCCATTTGAGGCCGTAAAGACCTTAGTTTAAGGTAAATGCAGCCATAAATGGTGGCATTTACCTTTAACTAAGGCCTTTATGGCCGCAAATGGCGTCCTGGGTGCCATTTGTGGCAGCAGTCAGCAGTCCCCTTCAGCCAGCGATATGGCATGGCGGCTGTATCACTGGCACTTCGGAGCCGGCTGGCAGCTCCGCAGAATTGCCACGGAGCGGGGCGGCCGAAGAGGATTCCAGGGGGAGGAACGGATCACCTCCCCCCCCGCAGACCCCGCCCCCAGACTGGCAGGTAGGGGATTTGTACATCCCTCACTGACCCTGCTTAGCTTCCAAGATCCGGCGAGATCAGGCACATCCAGCCCTTTGCTCGTTCTTCAGCAGCAGCAGCAGGCTGGTTTCTATGGGAGGAGTTTTGTCCTTTAGGTATCTTGAATCCAAGCCGTTTCAGGCTTGAAAGGTAATTAATTACCCTCTGAACTCTGCCGAGAAACAAATTAGCAACTAGTGCTGCTGCTCAACATTAAAAAAACCTCAACATTAAAAAAACTAAGATCATGGCATCTGACCCCATCACTTCCTGGCATATGGAAGGGGAAGAAATGGAAGCAGTGACAGATTTTATTTTCTTGGGCTCCAAGATCACTGCAGACGGTGACTGTAGCCATGAAATTAAAAGACGCTTGCTCCTGGGGAGGAAAGCTATGGCCAACCTAGACAGCATAGTAAGAAGCAGAGACATCACCTTGCTGACAGAGGTCCATATAATCAAAGCGATGGTTTTCCCAGTAGTGATGCATGGCTGTGAGAGCTGGACTGTAAGGAAGGCTGAGCGCTGAAGAATGGATGCTTTTGAACTGTGGTGCTGGAGAAGACTCTTACGAGTGCCCTGGACTGCAAGGAGGTCAAATCAGTCCATCCTAAAGGAAATCAACCCTGACTGCTCCTTGGAAGGACAGATACTGAAGCTGAAGCTCCAATATTTTGGCCACCTAATGCGAAAAGAAAACCCTCTGGAAAAGACCCTGATGCTGGGAAAGACTGAAGGCAAAAGGTAAAGGGACGGCAGAGGATGAGATGGTTAGACAGCATCACCGATGCAACGAATATGGACTTGAGCACACTCCGGGAGAGAGCGCAGGACAGGAAGGCCTGGCGTGCTATGGTCCATGGGGTCACGAAGAGTCAGACACGACTGAACGACTGAACAACAACAAAGCTGCTGCTGACTCCCATGAGCAAGGAAACGTCCCTTACGGCTTTGACCTAGAACCCCCGAAATGGCTTGGAGCTGCTTTTTCCCAAGCGAATCTGCCCAGTTTTTAAGATCTGCTTCAGAGGCCTTCCTTCAGATGCCCCAGCTGTCAAAGCATAGGCAAGTGGCAACTGGAGGGTAGAGATGTGTGAAGATTTAGTTCGATCTGCATTTTTTAAGTGAATCCTTCAGTTTTGGCATTTCCCCAAGTTTTGTAATATGGTTCTTGGGTTTAAAACCATACCCCAAATGCGTATAAAAATGTGTGTTTGGGGGATAAAATGCCATCAAAAATATGCATTTTAGGATAAAGTGTATACAAAACGGCCTCTTTTGTGAAAAAAAATACATTCATATTTAAATGTGAATTTTCATGCTTTTTTAAAAAAATAAAACAATGCAGATTGGTGCGGAAATGGGATGGAACAGGCTTATGAGGTATGCAGATGTTCCCATACTTTGATGCCTTTGTATATGTGGAGATCCATAAATAGAAGATATTATATGTGATGTATTCTTCTGTGATTTGTATGCCAGTCCCAGGAAACAATTTCTCTTTCCTTATGGTTGGGAGGAATGTCTGCTGGAACTTTGCTTGAGCAAATGTGTCAACTATCAGCTGGCTTTATTTGTTGTATCTGCCAAAAAGATTCGAGCAAAGGTTCTAAAAACGGTTGCTATAAGCTGTGTACATGAGAAACTGTTGTGACTGGATTGTTCAGTCTCATGTGAGTGTGACTGCTATCTCTTTCCTGCTCAAATTGTTAGTACCTATGGTGATAAGCAATAAAATTAACAGACTGAGTGACCTGGTTCACATGATCACTGCAGCCCACTGTGGCTTATTTGCAACTCTATACATGTCTACTCAGACGCAAGATCCTTTGAGTTCCATGGGTGTTACTCCCAGGTAAATGGGTAGAGGATTGCATAGAAACATCAGAAGCTGTCTGATACCAGGCCGATAGCCAGTGATGTATCGTGACTAGAGTGTTGGACTAGGCCTGGAGAGACCTGGGTTTCCCATGAAACTCCCTGGGTGGCTTTGGGCCTGTCACTGACTCTCAGCCTAACCTACCTCACAGGGTTGTTGTGAGGGTAAAATGAGGAAGAGGAGGGTTATGTACATATCCTCGGGCTCCTTGGACGAAAGGGTGAACAGAAATGTGACAGATAAATAAATACTGCGTCAAACCATTAGTCCATCTAGCAGCAGCTCTCCAGGGTTTCAGACAGCAGTTTTTCCTGCCCTAACTGGAGATGCTGGGGATTGAACCAGGGACCTTCCGCATGCCAAGCACATGCTCTGCCACTGAGCTATGCCCCCCTCACATTCTGTAGACAGGCTGAGCTGCCTAAGAAGGGAGGGTCCGAGGGTGTGGGATCAGATGGAAGGCCTACTGCAAGCGTAGATAGACAACGATTCCGTCCGTTTCCCTCTGCTGCTCCAGTTCTTGTGTTTGGATGCTCTGCCCGGAGAGCTCCACTTGGCTGCAGCTCTCCTCCTGGCTGCCTCCCTAGGGACTCCATCCCTTTCCTGCTCCTCGCCTCCTCCCTGAGGCAGGACAGATGGGAAACCCTGACACCTGCATTGGCTTTGCAGACAGAGGCTGATGGTCCGGTTAATGCAGCGGCCGAGAAACAGTGTTAAAGGAATGCATTCTCAGCGGCACACCACGCGCAGTCCAATTTATAATCATACGGACTTTTGGTGTGCCGAGACCGGCTGTGCCCTGTGAGGCCTTTCAGGATCTTTGATTTGTTATTGCAGCCTCTTTTGCCCGAGGTCTGGACAAGGCTGGTTGGTTATTGTTCTCTCTCGCTATCGCAGCTGTGTGGCTGTCGGTTCTTGGCTGGTTCTTTCGCAGGGCAAGGGGTCTTGCGTTTCTGCCTGCTTTGTGCCACAGGTCCTCCTGGGAGCATTGATCTGTTGTTGTGAGGCATTTATTTACACTGGACAGCATTTGCAGAGTCCCTGGGCTCCATCTCTCTCTCCTCTCTCCATCTATCATTCTACAACACCCCCCCCCCCGAAAAAAATGTCTGCTTGTCAGCCTGTGACTCTTCTAACTCCATGCTAAGTGCTTTCTCTCCTTTGGTCTCTTCCCAGCCTGCCTTGAGGTCAGGGGTATTGCTAGGCACTTTAAGGTTTCATGGCTCAGTCCATAAGACAGAAATCTGCATAAATCCCAGATTGGCAACTAAGCTTTTTTTAAAAAAATTGTCCCCGTTGGTACCAATGGAAACATTTTCTTCTAAGCTTAATGGCCGTACGAGGGCAGGGATTTGCGGGGTGGGGTTACAGCATATAGGAAAGAGAGGGTTCACTCTTCCCTCCCCAGCTGCAATCCCTCTTGAAAATCACCGTTGGCATGGCAATCAAGCTGGGAAAAAAAACCTTCCATCGGCACCAATGGACACCCAGGGGATTAGTTTCAGGGTGCTAGGGAATAGATTTGAGTCTGGGGCCTCATGGGCCCAGGCCTAGCAATAACCCTGCTTGGGGTACCACCCCCACCCATCGTGTCGTTATTCATTGGGGATGTCACAGATGCACGAGGGAGATGGAGTCCGATGGACCCCCCTGCTCGGCCTCCCGGACCACCCCCGCCGAGCCACCACGCCCGCTAGCTGAGCCGTGTGAGCCCTTGGCTCTTACTGGACCAGTCCGCAAGTACCCGGAGCCTCCACTCCCTCAGCCAGTCATCGTTTTACGAAAAAAAATGGCGACTCATTCTTTTCTGTAAATCTAATCTTACGCAAATGGTGACCGTAAGAGAGCCATTTCCGCAACATTACAGGCATGAACGGACCATTTACACCAGCAATGTTACACAGATGGCCTTCTTACGGCCACCATTTGCATAAGGTTAGATTTACAGAAAAGAATGAGTTGCCATTTTTTCGTAACATGGCGACTCGCTGAGGGAGCAGACAGCTGCCGGACCTGCTTGCTGGGCGCACTGCTCCGAGTGAGTGCCAGGGCTCGCGGGTAGGTCCAGGGGGGCGAGTGGGGGCAGCAACATGGTAAGCACTTGGGGTGGTGACACCGAGTCTGCTCCCCACCCTGAGATTTAACTCCCAGAGACTTGGGGAGACTTTAGCAACTCATCGTAACAAAGAAAGCCCAACAGGCAAAAACAGGGATGGGGACATAGCCTGTTACAAACAGCCCCCCTTCACCTCCTCTCCCAGTTCCCTCCACTGCCACCTGCACCATCACTCTCTCACAAAGACAGGGGGGGAAACACCCCTCTCCAGGAATTATTCCAGTTGCATGTTGAAGGTGAGGAAACATGGTGGCAGCTGTAACTCACTCCTGCTCTAGGTTTGACGGAGTTTTGTTTTAAATGCAGGAGGGAGAGCCTGCTATTGCTGTCTCCCTCACAGGTGGAAGCTTTTAAAAGGTTAAAAGAAATATTTATGTTGTGATAAACATGCAATAAAGCAATAAAAATGAAGAAGGAAAGGGGGGGAGGAGGAAACTACTGCAGCTACAGCAAACACCCCCTCCCCAAACAGGGCAAACCAGTCCCCCCCCCCAATTGCACCCCAGTTTCAGGGGTGTGTGAAATTGTTCCCTGAAAATGAGTGAACTTAGTCCAGCCCCAGTTCACATTCGAAGGGTCCAATTCACCTTTCTTTTCAAACATCTATTCATTATGTATGCCTGGCTTTAATGTGAGCATGGGTTTCATAAACTGGCATAACCTCAGCCTTAAGCAACTCTTGATCTCTTGGTGTCCACCCTCCATTCACAATATGGTGATATTAAGACTCTCCTGCTTTACAGCATTGTTGTAAGGAGTGCTGAGAGAACATGCATGAAGTGCCATAAAGGCCAGTGTAGTATTGGGGGCTTTATGTCTGAAAATCCAACTCTGAAGGCAGCTTGCTGCAACCAACCATAAAAAGGACAGTAACAACAAACAATAAACTCTCTGATTTTAGAAACAGCAGCACATGAACCAGCAAATTTCAACAGCAGACATATAAAGCCAAATTAAAAGCTCAACAAGCAGCCAGAGGCATTTCTCCTCCCCCACTTCAGAAAATGTTTTAAGTTTTACGTCCTCTACAAAAAGCCAAGCAAGGTTCTGGCTTCTCTTTGGGGAAGTGTTTTCCCCCACAGCAGCACTGAAGGAGAGACTGCAGTCTGAAAAACAGCGTGGGTGGAAAGTTTTTGTTTCTATAAACAAAATAGAACCTTCCGGCAGTGCCACGGTCCTGATCCAAAAGCTCCTGTGCCTGCATTTTAAAAATAAAAAATAGAAATTGCAGTTTATTCCTTCCAGGTGTCTATTTTAGCCCGGGAAATCTTTTCCTGTGTAGACCCTCGATGTACCACATCAGGATGCCACCTCAGGGGTCTCTGGCAGGCTTACCTGGTGGTGCTGGTGGTAGCAGCAGTAACAGCATCCCTCTGTATTAGCACAGGTAGCCTGGGAACCCCACTTCCTTTTAATTTCCCACAATGCTCCCCATGTAGCATCACTCTAGGGCATTGTGGGAATTTTAAAGGGTGCCTGCCATGGTGGAAAATGTGCAACGGAGGGCAGGGCAAGTCTCAGCATTGGGCCCTGCCAGGATACTGGAATTTTGTGCTGACACTGGACCTGTCCTGCATAAACAGGCTGCGTTCCCATATCATTACCACCTCCAATATGACCTGAAGTGAGCAAAGGAATTACTTCTTAGAAACTGATAAGCAAGAGCTGGTGTGGTGTAGTGGTTGGAGTAGGGATGTTGGAAAAATCCACAATAGAATCAAATTGGTTCGGATTTTCATGAATCTGACCCGTGGATTCCCGCAGCAGACTGGCTTTTTCCCAGTTGGGCAGATTCCACGGACTTGCGGACAGTTTTTCGAACTTTCTGGAATTTAGCAATAGAAAAATATGCAATGTTTTTTTAAAAAATCAGCTGAAAATGCACATTTCCCCCACAGACTAAAGTGTGAAAATGTGCATTTTGGGGGAATCCACACGTGTTTGTGTGGGGGTACATTTTGCGAGTGCAAATGTACGCATGTGTCAATTTGCGCAAGTGTGAATTTGCACAAATTCGGAAACTCAAAAAAATATGTCTCAGTCGACGAGTGGACAACGCAATGAAAGGTGCCTGACCATCTGCAAAATGGAGATGGAACAGATTTTACACGATCTGTACATCCCTAGGTTAGATGTTGGACTGGGACTTGGGAGATCTGGGTTCAAGTCCCTGCTTAGCCATAAAGCTCACTGGGTGACTTTGGGCCAGTCACTGACTAACCTGCCTCGCTGGGGCATTATGAGGATAAAATGGAGAGGAGGAGAACCATAAGAGCCACCCTGGATTCCTTGCAAGAGGGGGAAAAAGGCTATAAATGTAATAACGAAGGAACGAGTAAATCCATCAGTCAATAAGTGGGGAACCGTGGGGAGTCATTCCTCACCTGCACACCATGTGTGCCTAGCTATGGACATGTGTTTTCTTTGGTTTTGCTGTCTGTGCACTTTAAGTGTGTAGCAGCAGCAGCAACACAGCCAGGCTCTCTTCTCTCTTTGAGCCACCATTGCCTTTGTCCTCAACTATCCTGCTGTTTCCTAGTCCCACAACTCGTTTTCCAAGCAGACCAAGATCGACCCTGACAAATGGCGTAATCCCATCGATGAGATGCCAGGCGTGAAGCACCAGACCTGCAGGACTCTCTGTTCTCCTGAGTTCTGGCCCATCCTAGGGGAGGTTTAGCTTGTCTGGGTGTGTTTAGAAATGCAGTGCTTCTAAGAAGGGATGTGTGTTTGAGTATTTGGGCCGGCCGGGCCGCACCATTGATCCCGAATGCTTCCACACCTTGGACAGCTCCTTTTGAGTTCTGACTGACTAGTTCTGACTGAAACCCGGAGGGGATGCACCGCCCCACTGACAGCGCAGCCACCAGCTTCTACTGGGAGGCAGGTTCTGTCCTTGACCTGATTTCTCTCAGAGCAGCCTTACCCAACCTGGTGTCCTCCAGACGTGTGGGCACATCTGTCAATCTTATTGAGATTGTCAGTTTTTAGTGGTCATGCTTTTTCCATCCTGTTTCCACACAAGCTTGTGGTTTTTCACAAGTTGGTACGGAAACACGTACACATTTTTCATAATGTACGTGTTCACGTACGCATTTTTGGTGCACCTTTTTAAACATGTGCATTCTGGGATGCTTGCTTGCACCCACTGACTAAAGGGTGCATGTGCACGTTTTGGAAAGTGTACGCATTTTTCAAATGTGCCCATTTGTCGAACATGTTTTGTTTTTTCTCAGAACAGGTTGCAAACTCAGAATTTCCAACTGCAATTTGCGTTCCTGTCCACTTTCAGGTCCGGGAAGTGCGAATTGGGTAAATCTGTAAAAATGGCCTTCCTGGCTGGGGATGATGTAGGCTGGGAGATTAGATGGATGGATGGATGGATGGATTGCTAGATAGCTAGATAGATGATAGATAGATTAGATAGATAGATAGATAGATAGATAGATAGATAGATAGATAGATAATTCTGATTGCAGAATGTTGGGAGTTCTTTCTGCAGAATTTTGCTGGGGGCAAAAAGTGTACACTGGCTTATATGTACGCTAGTATGTCAAAGTATGTGAGAATGTGTTTCTGCATTTTGAAGTGTGTTTAGGGGGATGGCTTTACTTTAAGATCATTGACAAGGGGCTTTCATGTGTATGCATGGGAAAGAATGCACATGTGTGTGTATGTGTGTGCATGCGTGCTGGATACACACTGGGGAATCTCCCCCACTCCTTCCCCCTCCCTTGCCAACAGTGAGCCCTGGCTGCTTCCTTATTTCCGGCTCTAATCCATTCCCTCACTCCCCCACTCTGTGCTTCCATCTCTCCCTTCTGCTAGCTCTGCATTTTCCACCTGGCTGCTCCCTCCTCTTTTTCTGCATCTCAGTGCTGGGCTAGAAAATCAGCGCATTGTCCCTACTGGGCAGATGTCCCCCACCCCACCCCCATCTGCCCTGAAGCCGGCTGCATCTCTGCACACACCCCAAATAGGGAGCAAAGGCTGGGCCAGTCACTCCAGTGGAAACTGCAGTGTGGAAGAGGCAGCTCAGAATCCTCTGCATTCAGAGCCAGGCTCTCAGCCTGTTCTCCAGGATGAGCACAAAAAGGCTGGAGTTGGGACGTTGACGCAGGAAAGATCAAGGGATAAAAAGCATCCTTGGAACTAATCCTAGAAGGGTAGCCCATTGTAGAGAAGACAGCAAAGAGGAGGCTGAGTTGTAACACCAAGCCCCCGTTTGTTGTGACGTCTAAACCAACACCATCTGACAAACTGTGGTCTGTGAGCAGCTGCCAGGCCAGGATCTGAAACTGTGTTTTGAAGCTGGTTACATCTGAATCAACGTCTTTCTTTATTCTCATTTCATTGGTTAAATTTGCTTCCCACCTTTCTGCTCAGTCAGGGGTAGGGATAGGCATGCTGGAGAAATTCGAGATGGAGTAAAATGAGCTTGGATTTCTAAGAATCTGACCTGCAGAATCCACTGTAGAGTGCCCCCCCCCCCCGGCTGCATGGAGTCTGTGGGCTTTCATATTTTATTTTGCTTTCCCGAAATGTACGCATATTTATTTGTAGGAAAATGCACAAGTTTCTGCTGTGTAAAAGTGGAATGGTATGGGTGACAATACGCTAAATGTTACCTACTAAGTTAAATTATGTAAATTGTTACAAAACCTCTTACGGAATTATTTGCATATTTTTCCTCATGATGGGGGGGGGGATTGCATCTGTTTGTGAGCAGACGATGGAGCAAAAAGTGCCGGACAATCCATGAAAAACAGACGGAGTGGATTTTACACAGTCCGTACATCCCTAGGTAGTAGGGATGTCAGAGAATTTCTCCACGAATCTCAGGGAGGCCGAATACCAGTGCATTCGGCCCCCTGAAATTGGTGGAGAAATGGTCTGCCCCCCCGCCTCCCCCCCGGGATGGGACTTACCTTGTGCGAATGTCCCTGGCAGCGGCGGCTCTGGTGGTGGTTCGGCGGCGGTTCGGTGGCGGTGGCAGCCAGTCTTCCGACCGGCTGCTGCTGCCGCCATTTCCAAGTAACAACAACAACAACAACAAGCAAACGTGATAGGCTACGTAAAGATTTACATAGCCTATCACGGCTAGATTTTAAAAAAACACCGTGATAGGCTACGTAAATGTTTACGTAGCCTATCACGGCTGACTTTGAAAAAAAGAAAAAGAAAGCGCGTACGCAAATGGCGCCCATGGGTGCTGCCATTTGCGTACACGCTTTTTTTTTAAAAAAAGTCAGCTGTGATAGGCTACGTAAACATTTACGTAGCCTATCACGGCTGACTGCAGGGACGCAAACGGCGGCGGCTACGGCCGCCACCATTTGCGTCCCGGCAGGAGACGATGTTTCGCGG